>NC_090828.1:45434039-46757789 GCF_028021215.1 Eschrichtius robustus | reverse complement strand
TGAGCCTGCGTGCCACAATTACTGAAGCCTGCGCACCCAGAGCCCGTGCTCCACAACAAGAGAAGCCACTGCAATGAGAAGCCCGCGCACCGCAACGAAGAGTAGCCCCTGCTCGCCGCAACTAGGGGAAGCCCACGCACAGCAACAAAGACCTAATGCAGCCAAAAATAAATAAATAAATAAATTTATAAACAGGTAAGCTGAAACACATTAAAATTTTCAGGAGTTTATTTGAGCGTACATCCATTTGAACCAGGCAGTGCCAAACCAGAGGTCGTTATGAGCGCTCCACTGACAGGAGCTGAGGGGGCTGCAAAATGGGGGTGGGTTATACAGAAGATGAGGCAGCAAAGCAAGGAAATTATTTGATTGACCATAGCTTAAACAGTTGCCTTATTTGGGAAAACTGGTTGTTGGTGATTGGTTGTTCTTAGTTTTCTTGGATTCCAGTGCATTGTTTCTGTCTTAGGTTCTGTGTTTTTTTGGTTTACTTATGCAGGCTACCGAAACATAAGAGCCACCTCAGTCTAATGGCCTCCTTGTTTAAATACAGTAACAGTTAGAAGAATGGAATCACTGTTTCTGTGCCTGTAAATGCTTTCCATTTCCTGCCATGTGAGCATTAAGGCACACCTGGTTCCCCTGCAGAAGACAATAGACTCCCTTAGCACTGATTTATTTAACTTCCTAATTTCTAGTAAACACAATCATCCCCATGATCCATGGAAGAAGTCATTTGAATCTTACAGAATCATGAAATTGAGCTGCATGTGCTATAATACTGGGGAGAGGAGCAAAAACGTGGAGCTATTAAGAGAACCTAGCCAACTCTTGCTTTGACGTCTCTACCTAACTTGTTATGTTGTACACTTGTATTTGCAAAAGTTGTCATTCCATGAAGATGAAACTGCAGGGAAAACTGAGATTAATTTGTGAGGTCAGATTAGGAAGATAAAACCTGTGAAACTTGATAGAAAAATGACTCGAGATAAATGCAAGAAGTAATTCCTGTCTAAGAACTGGGGATTTACAAAGTGTCCAGACAATACAACTCCAAAAGTCAAGGTTATATTTTAGAATCAGATGCTTAGTTTGAAGAATTAAAGAAATCAAAGAAGGGTTTGGTTATGACAATATTTACAGCAGTATCAGGGTTTTACCAGAGATGCTGCCTATGGTTTGAAGGACATTTCATGAGAAAAGTACCAGTCACTTTAGAGCATGACAGCAGCTGACAACCAGAATATGTTATAGCACATTTCATATTTATCAGAAAAAAATACTAATGAGGCTTGTGTATTTCTCTGTGTAGCCAGTCACCAACCAAATTTAATTGATTGATCTGATAATATAAAGAGTTGTACAAGACACACTCAGTAAATTATTAATCTGTTGGATAATTTTGGAAAACAGAAAAGATATATATGTATATAATATTTATTACTTCATGCATTGGAATTCACCAGTGTCTCTGAAAATCATATATTAAAAAATACAAATAGAGGAAAGAGAAAAATTGATAAATTCATCTCAAAGGTACTCTTATTTATATTTAGTGGGAGGAAAACAAAATAACTACTTTAAGAAATTATATTTATTTGTTTATGATACACCTGTTTTTACCTTACCATATCTAGCAGTAGAGAACTCAATTAGAAACACAGTTTTTTAAAAAAAAAAAAAAAGCTAGATACACTGATCAGAGAAGTAAATTTGTGTCAAAATCAAATGCCTATTTTAAAAATACTTTTAGATTCTAATATTATAAAGTTAGTAAATATACATATTTTTAAAGTCAAATTGATCTATCTGGTGGGAACAGGTATCTGACGGGAACAGTATTTCAAAGAAATAAGGGTAGATATTCTAAGGCATGGCAAGATGAATATGGCTAAGGTAGAAAGAGTGAGGGGGAGGGTAGTAATAGATGAGATCAGGAAGGTAATTTGCAGCCAGATTGTCAAGGCTATACAGACTTTCAATCTGAGTGAAATGGAGAGACATGAGATGTTTTGAAGAAAAGAATAATCTCACTTTATGTTTTAAAAATATATGCTTTAAAAGACTGATGCTTTAAAAAGAGAAGTTTGACTGCTATGTTGATAATAGTCAATTAGTCCAGTTCTGGGACAAAATGGCATAGACTCACTTTTCCCTGCTACTCTTCTCATGCCATTAAAATAATTGAACAAAAATATTATAAAAGTATAAAAGGACTCTGAAAGGTAAAAAGAAGAAGGCAGACTATCTAGGGACCTCAGGACTTGAGTCCTGACAGTGGTTTATATATATATATATATATATATATATATATATATGTCTCACCCAGAGATAAGATATACGTATATATATAATATCTTCTTTTCAGGAGAAGCCTGAAAACTTGAATCACCAACAAGCATTGGAAACAAAAACAAAACAAGAAAATCTTGCTCACTCTGGCCAGAGGGGCAGGCTAGCAGAGACTTAGTGGGGAGATTTATTCCCCCAATTCCTACCCAAGGCAGCAGATCTGTAACAGCAGCAACAACACCATCAGGGACCCTGTCCCACACCCAGAGCAGTGATGGATTTGATTTACAATTGTACTGGCATAAGGGACTCTAGGCAAAGATTTACCACACCCACAACCAGTGACACTGGCAAGCATGATATGTTGGCATCTATGATACAGGAGAATGATGTCTTCAGGCTCTCCACTTAGTGGCAGCAAGTGGCCTATATCTATTTTTTCATGAACTTCCCACCCAACATCATGGGGCACCTCAGGTAGCACCTGCTGGAATTGAGCAGTAACCCCGGTGGCTCCATAAGAATGAAGTAGAGTAACATTGCAAGAGCTTTGAAAACTAAATTGTCATTGGAACTACAGTTCATAAAAGCAGGCCAGGACATATACACTAAACCTAAATAGGGTGATTGCATGCTACAGCATAATATTTGAATAAGATCAAGAATCACCTAACGTAAGGGGAGTATCCAAGATGGCAGAGTAGGAAGACCCTCAGCTCATCTCCTATCATAAGCACACAAAAATTACAACTATTTACAGAGCAACTATTGGTGAGAAAAACTGGAAGACTAGCAGAAAAGATCTTGTATAGCTAATGATAGAAAGGATGTAGGAAATAGAGACTCCATTCCTAAAGAGTGCACACAAAATCTCACACACTCTGGGACCCAGGGCAGAAGCAGTAATTTGAAAGGAGCCTGGGTCAAATCTACCTGCTGATCTTGGAGAGCCTCCTGGAGAGGCAGGAGGCAACTGGAGCTCACCCTGGGTGCATAGACACTGGTGGCAGCCATTTTGGGGAGCTTGTTCTACCATGTGGACACTGGTGCTGGCAAGTGCCTTTTGGGAACCTTTCCTCTAACTTATTAGCTTCAGAACCTGGCCCACCCACCAGCCTGCCACACCAGTACTGGAACACCTCAGGCCAAGCAACTAGCAAAGCAGAGACACAGCTCCACCCACCAGCAGGCCTGCCGCCGTAAGACCCACTGAGCCCACAGCTGCCCCAGGAACTGGCCCTGTCTACCAGTGGGCCTAGGACCTGTCCCTGTACATCAGTGCCTGGTACTAGCCCCAGGACCCCCAAGTCCCTGTAGTAAGAAACCTTGAGACCTGGCTCTGCCTACCAGTGAGTTGGCACTAGCCCCAGGACCACCATAGCCCTGCAACCTACCCTATCAGGATCTAGCCCACCCACCAGCTAGCCAACATGAGCCCTGGGACCCCCTGGATACCAGTAGGCAAACACCAACTCTGGGATACCTTGAGCCCCTCAGCCAGCTGTGTCAGGAACTGGCCCTGCCCACCAGCAGACCAACACTAGCTTTGGGACTCTGACCCTGCAACCATCCATTCCAGAACCTGGCCCTGTCCATCAGTGGCCATTAGCCTCTGCACAGAGCAAGGCATGGCAACCAACAGGACTAGGGGCCAGCCGTGCCCATTAGATTACCTACAATAGTCAGCCCGCCACAACAGAAGGACCCACAGATCCCAAATAGAGGTAAGCCTAGAGCATGTAGCTCTGGTGACCAGAGGTTAGTATGCTTCTAGGATGCCTAGGCTATCTCCTACAGAAGGCCACTTCTCCAAGGTTGGGAAATGTAATCAACCTACCAGATACATAGAAATAAAAACAGCAAATTAGGTAAAATGAGGCAACAGAGCAATATGTTCAAAATAAAGGAACAAGATACAACCCCAGAAGAACTAAGTGAAGTAGAGATAGGCAGCCTACCTGATACAGAGTTCAAGATAATGATTGTAAGGATGTTCAGAGACCTCAGAGAAGATTGGATGAACAGAGTCAGAAGTTAGAATTTTTTAACAAAGAGTTAGAAAATATAAAGAAGAACCAGAGATGAAGAATACAATAACTGAAATGAAAAATGCGCTAGGGGGAATCAACAGTAGATTAAATGATACAGATGAACAACAGATCAGCAAACTGGAAGACAAAATAGTGGAAATCATTGAACCTGAACAAAAAAAGGAAAAAGAATGCAAAGAAATGAGAATAGTTTAAGAGACCTCTGGGACAACATGAAGCATACTAACATTCACATTTTAGGGGTCCCAGAAGGAGAAGAGATAGAGATAAGGACAGAGAAGATATTTGAAGACATAATAGCTGAAAACTTCCTTAACCTGGGAAAGGAAACAGACATTTAGGTCCAGGAACCACAGAGAGTCCCAAACAGGATCAACCCATGGAGGACCACACCAAGATACACTGTAATTAAAATGGCAAAAATTAAAGATAAACAGAGAATATTATAACAGCAAGGGAAAAGAAAAAGTTACATACAAGGGACCTCCCATAAGACTAGCAGCTGACTTTTCAGCAAAAGCTCTGCAGGCCAGAAGGGAATGACACAATACATTTAAAATGCTGAAGGGGAAAGTATTCTTACAACCAAGAATACTCTATCCAGCAAGGCTTTATCCAGATTTGGTGGAGAGATCAAAAGTTTTACAGACAAGCAAAAGCTAAAATAGTTCAGCATCACCAAACCAGCTTTACAAATGTAAAAAGGACTTATCTAAGTGAAAAAGAAAAGGCCATGACTAGAAACATAAAAATTACAAAAGGAAAAATCTCATTGGTAAAGGCAAATATGCAGTAAAGATAGTAAATCAGCCATGTATAAAGCTAGTATGAAGGTTAAAAGGCAAAAGTAGTAAAACCATCTATATCCACAATAAGTATAGTTAAGCCTACACAAAACAAAATATAAAATATGATGTCACAAGCAGTAAACATGGAGCGGGGGGACTAAAAATGCAGGGTTGTTAAAATGCATTTGAGCTAAAGAGATCAGCAATTTAAAATAATTACATATATATGGATTGCTATGTACAGTGTGGGGAATATAGTCAAAAATTATGTAATAATACCTTTGTATGGTAACATATTGTAACTAGACTTAGTGGGGTGCTCATTTTGAAATGGATAGAAGTACCAAATCACTGTGTTGTGTAACAGGAACTAACATAGTGTTGTAGGTAAACTATACTTCAAAAAGAAACAAAAAACCAAACAAGCAAATTCATAGAAAAAGAGATCACATTTGTGGTTACCAGAGGCAGAGATAGGGGAAGAGGGAACTGGATGAAGGTGGTCAGTGCTGTACACCTTAAACTTATACAGTGCTGTATGTCAATTATACCTCAACAAAACTGGAAGGAAAAAAAAATCTCCTAACACAATACTCAAATTGTCTAGGATGTAATAAAACTTATTTTTAATATTTGTATACCTCTTTTATTTTTATATATCTTGTATATAATATATAAAATATGTTGTATATCATATATAAATTATATATATATATATGTATTTAAATTTAAAGATGCTAAGAATCAGGGACTTCCCTGGTGGTCCAGTGGTTAAGAATCCATGCTTCCACTGCAGGAGAATCAGGTTCGATCCCTGGTCGGGGAACTAAGATCCTGCATGCTGTGCAGTGTGGCCAAAAAAATTTTTAAAAATAATAATAATAAAAAAATAAAAATACTAAGAATCAGGAAAAACACAACTTGAATTAAAAATGACAATCAACTAATGCCAATACCATAACTAATCAGATATTGGAATTATCTGTCAAGATTTTTAAGGTATCACTGAGGCTTTGTTCATTTATAATTGTTTATTGCTTTAACAATCAATTACCAATTTTCTTGAAATAAGTGACAAATAGAAAAATCTCAGCAAAAAAAGCAATTATATGAAAGGAACCAAATGAAAATTGTAGAATTGAAAAATAAAATAATCAGGAAAACAACTTGCTGGATGGGCTCAATAGCAGAGTGGAGTTAACAAAGGATAGAATCAGTGAACTTGAGAATAAATCAATAGAGTTTACTTAATCTGAACAACAGAGAGAAAATTGAAAAAAGTGAACAGAGTTTTTGGGACTTGTGAGATAATAACGATAGATCCAACATTTTTATTGTTGGAATTCCAGAAGGGTGGAGTAAGAGAATGGGGCTGAACAAATATTCAAACAAATAATGACTGAGCACATATCAAATTTGGAAAATACATAAATCTATAGATTCAGGATGCCCAGAGAAACCTAAATAGAGTAAATCTAAAGAAATACACATGAAGACTTATCCTAATTAAACTTATGAATACTAAGATAAAGAAAACACTTTAAAAACAGCCAAAGAAAAATTGCATCTTATTTGTGGAGGAACACCAATTCAAATAAGAATGTATTTCTCATCTGAATTCATGGAGGCCAGGAGGAAGTGACACATTTTAAGTGCTGAAAAAAAGAACTAGCAAAGATGCATTGCATATCCAGAGAATAGTCTATATAGCAAAGCAATGTAGAAGCAGGAAAAACAATGTGAAGGCTGTTATGATAATCCAGGAGGAAAATGATGGTGAATGTAGACGTCAGGGTTCTTATTTTCTTTAGATTGCTGTTTGCTTTTACTCTAAGTCAAGTTTTTATACTAATTATGTTCAAATACACTTCGGAATAGACATGAATTTTATTTACTATTAATATTTTTGCTTTAAACACATAATTAAGGGAAAACAGAGTATAAATAGTGACAAAAATATGTGATATATTTTAAAATAAAAAACACAGCTTTAGAGTAAAAGATTTTTCTTAGAAGCCTAAATAATGGCACAGGAAAAGAAGTCATTATAGGTTAAGATAGGGGTAATCATATCAAAATTGGAGCTAATAAGGAAAATACTCTAAACCTCATATATTTAGGAAAAGCAATGCTAGAACTGGGATTTTTCCTAATCAATATAAAAAATAATTTCCAAGTTAACAACTATTCTCTACTTTTACCTAAAAGGAGATATGTATTAATACTTAATGCTCCCATGATTAAAAGGAATTAAAGACTGAACTTGTGAATCAATCTTCTGTAAAATAGTAGAGAAACACAAGTTATATGTGGATACAACAATCTAAACTGTTATCAGAATTTTATATGATTTATTTTAAAGATGAAATGGAATAATTTGATTATTTTTAAACTAAGACATATTTGCACCTTATGTAATTAATTCTGCAGAACATCCCTTCTTTACTTCATCAGTTTAAGCTCTTAGTTAATTTCTGCCTTTGAATTTTCTAAGAAAATATACTTGTACTCTGATTTTTTTAAATTGGAGAACTATAATATTTGGAGGAAGAATTACATATATAGATCATGGAATCATAGTGTCCTGAAGGGTAGAAGTGTGTGGACCTATCAGAACTAAATCTTCACTTACAAACAGAGAAAGCAATGGAGGAAGAACCCATTTCTTTAGATGTTGAGAGATGAATTTTTGCAAGGATATTCATGATAGAAAGTTTTTAGAAGCCTGTTACTAAGTTAATTGATAAAAAGAATAACTAAAAGTCAATAAGCCTTTGAATTGATCTCCTGGTATAACTCAGGAACAAAGTAAATATCATCATTCCTTTTACAATAATATATAATTATCTCAAAAAGTATATGTATCATAATTTTTAAAATGAAGCAACTGACAAAGGATTAATCTCCAAAATATACAAGCAGCTCATACAGCTCAATATCAAAAAACCAAACAACCCAATCCAAAAATGGGCAGAAGACCTAAATAGACATTTCTCCAAAGAAGATATACAGATTGCCACAAACACATGAAAGGATGCTCAACATCACTAATCATTAGAGAAATGCAAAACCAAAACTACAATGAGGTATCACCTCATACCAGTCGGAATGGCCATCATCAAAAAATCTGCAAACAATAAATGCTGGAGAGGGTGTGGAGAAAAGGGAACCCTCTTGCACTGTTGGTGGGAATGTAAATTGATACAACCACTATGGAGAACAGTATGGAGGTGCCTTAAAAAACTAAAAATAGAACTACCATATGACCCAGCAATCCCACTACTGGGCATATACCCTGAGAAAACCATAATTCAAAAAAAGTCATGTAGTACCAAAATGTACATTGCAGCACTATTTACAATAGGCAGGACATGGAAGCAACCTGAGTATCCATTGATAGATGAATGGATAAAGAAGATGTGACACATATATACAATGGAATATTAGCCATAAAAAGAAATGAAATTGAGTTATTTGTAGTGAACCTAGAGTCTGTCATACAGAGTGAAGTAAGTCAGAAAGAGAAAAACAAATACCATATGCTAACACATATATATGGAATCTTAAAAAAAAAAAAAAGTTCTGAAGAACCTAGGGGCAGGACAGGAATTAAGATACAGACGTAGAGAGTGGACTTGAGGACACGGGGACGGGGAAAGGTGAGCTGGGACAAAGTGAGAGAGTGGCATTGACATATGTACACTACCAAATATAAAATAGATAGCTAGTGGGAAGCAGATGCACAGCATAGGGAGATCAGCTCAGTGCTTTGTGACCACCTAGAGGGGTGGGACAGGGAGGGTGGGATAGGGAGGGTGGGAGGGAGACGCAAGAGGGAGGGGATATGGGGATATATGTATGTGTATAGGTGATTCATGTTGTTATACGTCAGAAACTAACACAACATTGTAAAGCAATTATACTCCAATAAAGCTGTTAAAAAAAAGAAAACTTACCATATTAAATTATCTTTATAGCATAGTGATGGAGTTTAGATTAAATTATTTTCTGAAGTACTTAAGGTGCATTATAAGCAATTCAAATAGTCAATGATACATGAACTAAATGGAAACTGTTTACTAAAAATGTTACCACCTTTAAGCAATCCAAAAAAGGATCAAATAACTAGGTCAGAGCTCTAATGATACACATTCATTGTGCTTTATTCACACAGTAATTTAATTTTTTCTCTACTTCTCTCCTAGATTCTAAAAATGTTTAGTGGGGCTTGCATATTGATTTATGGGATCAGAATTATCTCTAGTTGGAAGTCTTGAAACTATTGACTGATTACACAGAGTTTAGCACTTATGATAAAGAGCAAGCCATTTTCAAATCTTTATTTTACTTCTTCCTATTGCTGTAAAACATAAAGTTTATATTCATATGAGAACCTTTTAAAAGTTGTTTTGCACTTATATATTTGAAATTTTTTATATTTGAAAATAACTATTAAAACATTCTATAAGTATTTATGGAACTATTTAGTTATGTGTGCATTTCATAAGGCATATATCAAATTCCAATAAAGCCCTGCATTAATATATTTTTTGATAATACAAATTTGTAGTAGCACGATTCTCTTTTGACCTTTAGCCTTTACTAGTCCAATCCTTAAATGCAGACAGACTAGAGTAGGTGGGGATTGGGGAATGGAATTAGGAAATAATAATCTCCTGATAATTTGTTAATATTTGCTCAGTTGTGTAAATGTGTGACTATCTTAAGTTTTGCTTCTTATGAGTGTACATACTGAGTGAAAAATATAGTTTATTAATAATATGACTTTGCATTTCATGCAACTTAATATTTATAATGTTATGGTCATTTTAGTGCTTTTTACATAACTTTTCTTTCTGAGAAAAGAAAAATATTTTATAAACCGATTTTCTATTATGGGTTATCACATATAAAAACTGAGTACTAGAGTACTAAGAATAAAGAAATCATGTTATAGACTTATGTAATAAAATGTCCACTGATACTTGTTCATTTAATGTTGTATGTGGATGAAAGAAAATGTTGATATGATCTTATTATGTTTATGATTCAATATCTTATCTTTTGATTACATAGGAAAAAGAGCAGAAAATAATAGGGTGAGACAAGTTAGTCAGTTTGTAGTTGTAAGGGCTAGAATGCTAGTTGAATGTACTATATCCAATTTTGTGGATTAATGACAGTTTTGGCACTAATATTGTCCTGATGTCTAAATTTCTGTTTTATTATTTGCAATCTTGAATAAGCTATTTTCTAAATCACATATAATTTTACCAAAAGGAATATTCAATCATATGAAAAGCTATCCATATCTTTTCTACCTTAAAGGAATAAAGAGAGGTGAATTAGCCTACCTTTTAAAATAATATTCAAAGAGCATCATGTCTACTCACTTCACATTACACTGGCTTCAAACCACATATAAAAGTGATATAGTCTTAAACGAATAGCAACTAAAATCTCCTCCTATTTTTACTACAGTGCAGAAAATAATCACGATGTTGCTGCTGGGTTTTTTACCCCATAACAGGAAGCATATGCAAATTAAAGGCAAACTCTATTAATCTCAGAAACCACTATACCATTCAAATTTAGCTGTAGATGTTTATAAGCTAAAGGTCTTTTATGGTGGTGGTATAGGCATGCTGAGCTAAAGGTCCCTCAACATTAGTGTTTTCCAACATTAATGCATTTTTCTTTGCCTTCTTTTCCCAGACTTTTTCCATGACAAGAGAATGATTTATGGCTGTAAGTAGTACACTCCAGAATGAAATGATATGCTTTAATTTCTATTACTGACTTTGAGATACAGATATCTAAACAATTACCAGGCACTAAAATATCAATGTTTCCTGTTTTCTATGAAGAGATAATAAAATATTAAAATCTCATTAAAATTCTCCTTGTCTGTGAAGTTCATTATCTCTCTTCAATTCTGAATCATAACTTGCTGGGTAGAGTATCCTAAATTGTAGGTTTTTCCTTTCATCACTTTAAATATATCATGCCTCTCCTTTCTGGTCTGCAAAGTTTCTGTATAAAAATCAGCTGATAGCCTTATGGGGGTTTCCTTGTATGTGACTCTTCTTTTTTCTCTTGCTGCCTTTAAAAATTTCTTTGTCCTGAACTTTTGTCATTGTAGTTATGATATGTCTTGGTGTGGATTTCTTCGAGTTAATCTTATTTGGGACTTTCTGTGCTTACTGTACTTGAAAATCGGTTTCTTCAGCTTTGGGAAATTTTCAGCCTTAATTTCATCAAATTCATATTTGACCTCTTTCTCTATCTCTGCCGTTTGGGCCCCCTATAATGCGAATGTTAGTACACTTGATGTTGTCTCAGAGGTCCCTTAAACTATCTTCATTTTTTAAATTTGTTTTTCTTTTTGTTGTTCTGATTGGGTGATTTCCATTATTCTATCTTCCAGATCACTTATATGTTCTTCTTTATCACCTATTCCTCTATTTATTCCTTCTAGTTATTGGAGCATAGTTGCTTTACAGTGTTGTGTTAGTTTCCGCTGTACATCATCTATATGTATGCTTATATCTGCTCTGTTTTGGATTTCCTTCCATTTAGGTCACCACCGAGCATAGGGTAGTTCCTTTTGCTATACAGTAGGTTCTCATGAGTTGCGTATTTTATACATAGTAGTGTATCTATGTCAATCCCAATCTCCCAATTCATTCCATCCCCACCCACTTCCCCCCTTGGTATCCATACATTTGTTCTCTACGTCTCTGTCTCTATTTCTGCTTTGCAAATAAGATCATCTGTATTATTTTTCTATATTCCACATATAAGCAATATTATACGATATTTGTTTTTCTCTTTCTGACTTACTTCACTCTGTATGACAGTCTCTAGGTCCATCCACGTCTCTGCAAATGGCACAATTTTGTTCCTTTTTATGGCTGAGTAATATTCTATTGTATATCTGTACCACATCTTTATCCATTCCTCTGGGGATAGACATTTAGGTTGCTTCCATGTCCTGGCTATTGTAAATAGTGCTGCAATGAACACTGGGTGCATGTATCTTTTTGAATTATGGTTTTCTCCAGGTATATGCCCAGGAGTGGGATTGCTGGGTCATATGTTAGTTCTATTTTTAGTTTTTTAAGGAACCTCCGTACTGTTTTCCATAGTGGCTGTATTAGTTTACATTCCTACCAACAGTGTAAGAGGGTTCCCTTTTCTTCACACCCTCTCCAGCATTTATTGTTTGTAGATTTTTTGATGATGGCCATTCTGACCGGTGCCTTCTAGTGTGTTTTTAATTTCAGTTGTAATCTTTAGCTCTGACTGGTTCTTTTTTTTATGTTTTCTAGTTCCTTTCTAGTTCCTCCTAAAAGGCCACTTTGCAGAAACACTTTTTAATTAGGTTTTAGAACATCCTTTTGATAAACCTTAGTGTACAAGCTCATTGAAGAAAAGGTACTACTTTCCAAAACCTTAATTAAAATATAGTTTTCATCTATTTGTTCAAATACCTGTCTCTCAATATATGAATTGGCCATTAAAATTTTTTTCAACCAATATCTGAGTGTTTGGTATTAACTCTAAGGTTTTAAAAATTGATAAATATAGTTATTTGCTCTTAGTTTGATTTTCACAAGTATCTTTTTATTATAGGAAAAGAAAGTTTAAAAAATTAGATGTGGCTTCATCTTGCCTGTTGAGGTGAAATGGCAGTGATAGCATAGCTTTTGAATGTTTTTCCCAACAGAAAACAAACAAAACAATATAATACACACACACACACACACACACACACACACACACACACACATGCTGCAGTAAACCTAAGCAATAAAGTGTCTCCTCAAACCTACAGAAGTGAATGGGGGCATCATACCACCTTACCAGAAAGACCCGTGTTAGATGATGAGCTATGTTAGATAATGCAGATGAAAGAAAAAGACTGAAAGTTTTACAAACCAAAGGACCCAGAAATAATAAGAATTT
Source organism: Eschrichtius robustus (assembly GCF_028021215.1). Classification (NCBI taxonomy): domain Eukaryota; kingdom Metazoa; phylum Chordata; class Mammalia; order Artiodactyla; family Eschrichtiidae; genus Eschrichtius; species Eschrichtius robustus. The sequence goes on along the minus strand of NC_090828.1, from coordinate 46,744,690 downwards.
ATTCCCAAGGAACTTGGCAACTACTTCCCAGAAGAACCTGACAAAAGGAGAAGGATTTCACAAGCTTCAATTTTTTTATATATAAATTTATTTATTTATTTTTATATGTGGCTGTGTTGGGTCTTCGTTGCTGCGCACAGGCTTTTTCTAATTGCGGCGAGCGGGGGCTATTCTTCGTTGTGGTGCACGGGCTTCTCACTGTGGTGTCTTCTCTTGCTGCAGAGCACGGGCTCTAGGCCCACGGGCTTCAGTAGTTGTGGCTCATGGGCTCTAGAGCGCAGGCTCAGTAGTTGTGGCACACGGGCTTAGTTGCTCCACGGCATGTGGGATCTTCCTGGGCCAGGGATTGAACCCGTGTCCCCTGCATTGGCAGGTGGATTCTTAACTGCTGTGCCACCAGGGAAGCCCACAAGCTTCAATTTGGCATTGACTGCAAAAATATTGCAGAAAGATCAGAGGATGCTAGGGTGGCTCAAAACTCAAGGATCTCAGATGTATACAATAAAATACTACTTGAAGAGTACTTTGGAATGTTTCTGAACACAACACTAAGGGAAACCTGTTGGTAAGAAAATCCAATTTGAAAAGAGAAACCCTGAAGTAAAGGAAAAAGAAGTTACAGTTACGAGTGAAAGAGAGGATAAGAGGAGGGTGATCTCCAAAAGTACCAGTGATGTAGCTACAAAGAGAAATATATTTTAAAAATAATTCATGATAACAATAGAGGATGGATTACTTTTAAAATTTTATTTGTTTTTAATAAAATTTTATAAATTTAAGGCAGACAACATGATTATTTGGTATTTGTATACAGTGAAATGATTACTACAGTCAAGGCAATTAACATCTTATCTCTTCACATAGTTACTATTTGTGTGTGTGTGATGAGAGCACCTGAAATCTAATCTCTTAACAAACTTCCAGTATTCAAAGCCATAAAATAATTCACGAACAATAGAAGATGGAATGTATATCCTGACCAGCCCTATTCCCCATAAAGAAATCTCAACACTGCAGCATAAAAAGGACATAGTTAAAGACTAGCAACAGATAAAAAGTTTGCTTTCAACATGAATTTAAAAATTGGTAAAGGAGTATAATCTGAAAAACTGAGAAAAGGGAATCACACCAGTCCAAATGACCACAAGATATAACTAAGAAATTAGCCAAAACTAACTAAAATAACATTTTAAATGATAAAAACTATGAGAGAATAGCATCTCAAAAATAGAAATAGTAATATATAAAAATGATATAAGAAGGAAAAAGAATCCAAAAAGTAATTAACAGAGTTGGGGGGAAATTAGAAATAAATTTTTAAAAAATCATAGGAAGGAACAAAAAAGCAAATAGACCACAAACATACAATAAGGAAAATAAAGTATGGAAAGGAAAAAATAAAAGAAATTAAGCAGAAAATAAGAAAGAAAAATATTAAAAAGAAAATAATAAACATAGAAGAAGGAAAAGAAGATCTAATTCAAATAAACTTAAAATCCTTGAAAGAAAAACAACAAAACAATGGGATGGGAAATATTCAAAAAATCAAATTAAGGATATCTCTTTTAAAAATAAAGAATGCGTGGGACTTCCCTGGTAGCACAGTGGTTAAGAACCTGCCTGCCAATGCAGGGGACACGGGTTAGATCCCTGGTCCAGGAAATTCCACATGCCGCGGAGCAACTAAGCCCTGTGTGCCACAACTACTGAGCTTGCACTCTAGAGACCACAAGCCACAACTACTGAGCCCGCGCACCACAACTACTGAAGCCCATGTGCCTAGAGCCCGTGCTTGGCAACAAGAGGAGCCACTGCAATGAGCAGCCTGAGCATCACAACGAAGAGTAGCCCCTGCTCACCGCAACTAGAGATAGCCCATGCGCAGCAAAGAAGACCCAACACAGCCAAAAATAGATAAATAAATAACATTTTAAAATAAATAAATAAAGAATACTGCAAACTAAGTTTTGAAAAGGCAAGGCAAATTGATCCAGATTTGGTAAAATTTGGCAAAATTATTGAAATTTTAAGATAAAGAAAATTGGCCTGTGGGCATCCAGACAAAAGACCAAGTCACTTGAAAGGAAAAGAAAATCATAAGTACATTACCCTTTCCAACAGTTGCAGGTTATGCCAGAAGCAAATGAAGCAAATGTATTTGAGATATCCAAGGAAAGACAATATGAATCCAGAATTTTATATCTACCCAGACTGAATTTCATGCCAGAGGAAAAGAAAAAGCTGATATATATAAGTATGCAATGACTCAGTGAATACTTTCTCTGATCAATGCTTTCCAAAGAATCTATTATTGAAACAGCTTCAAATAGCCAAGACACGTTTAGAGAACTTTCAGCATAAGAAGTGCTACTGAGCATTAAATGTATTCATCTGTACAAATAACACAAAGCTATAAAGAGCAGAGTGATAAAACACCTTGCTTTTGTTACATGTTCTAACAATTTACATAGATGTGATTGTAGATAGGTAGGTAGGTAGATAGATAGTCATAATACTAATATTAATATCCCAAAGTAAGAAACAAGAGAAGAGAAATTATTGGTAGAAAAAACTCACTAATAACTCTATATGTGTTAATTGGGAAAAAAATAATATTTCTTTAAACTAGATGTTTGGAGTTGAGGTAAAGAGAAAGAGTTGCTAGCTAATTGCAATATTGTTCATAGTGCAATATTAATGAAGAGTATCTCTAAAAAAGAGAGGAAACTAAATGTATAATTTAAGACATTAGTAAAAATTAGCTATTAGAACAAAAATACAAATCTTCCTAAATATCAAATTAAATTTTTATAAAGATTGGATTTTATTTTTAAAAGAAAGTTGTTGAGAATTGTGAAGGGTATAATTCCATCACATCTAATTCAATATAGAGAATAAACTGATGAAGATAATAGTGATGGCTGGGAAATTTGGTTTTGTAAAAATCTGTGCAAAGGAACCTCATTTTTCTTTGAAGTACTATTCTTTAAAAGTATTTCATGATTGTATTTCCAGTCTTTTAATTGGCATTCTTTCTTATTGACATTCATGAGGAAAAAGGCTTTATAGTTCTCATATCTTTACATTTATCTTATATATTCTACTTAAAAAAAAATAATTTAGAACATTTCATTCTGTCAGCTCAGGAAAAGTTTAAATAGTACTGGATCTTGAAGATTCCTGTTTCTCCTGTACTTATGTATTGTATTTATTTTTGCTTAGTTCATATAAACAATAGGGTACTAGTACTTTTTACTGTAAAACTCTGACAGTTTTCTCATTTGGTTATGAATAATTCATCCAGTTATATTTTCTTTAAAGGAATTGTTCAGATTATCTGCCTCTTCTAGGGTCAGTTTTAGCAATAGGCAATTTGTTAAAGTGTTATCCTTTACATCCAGTTCACTTAAATTTATTTGTACAGGTGTAAGCAAAGTATGTTCTTGAAATTCCTTGAGATTCTTCTCTAACCACAGTTATTAAGATTTTTAAAAATTTTTTTTTCAAAAAACTAGGTTAGCTTCTTTTAACATGACCCTCTTCACAGTAATCACTCCCTAGCCTTTACTTTTCCGATGTAGGAATTGTAACTGCCCTGTTATTAAATAGAGCTGTTTTTACTGCCCTGTTATTAGAATAAAGGATATTATACTATCCTCTGTAATTCACTATACCCTATCCACATCTTTGTATATAGTCCCATTATGAAACCCTCCTTAAATTCTCCTAAACTGAATATATCATTTTTCTGGCTAGGATTCCATCCTTTACATTGTGACTTTTGTTAGAAATATTGCCATATTGACACTGCCATGTTAAATAATGTTCTCCTCTGTAACTATAATTTTAGATATTTGCAGTCTAATTTTTACATTGAAAGCACTTGAACCTCTTTGCTTGCTTGTTTTTTATTATGCATCTTTTTCTATAGAAACCAAACCAATAATAATAACTGCCCTGTTCCTTTTTTTTTCTTTCTCATAGTAAATACTTATAAAAATTGATTATTATTTAGATCTTTAGAAATGGTTTGAAGGAGTTATACTTCTGCTGCAGCAGTGATTTTATATACAATGTTAGAATTACTTTTCTGTTCAATTTTCACATATATAGTTTGCCTTTGCCCTTGTATATTGCTTATTTATGTGTGTCTCAAAACCTTTTCTCAGATATAAATATACAGGCAAAGTTGAGGTTTGATTCACAGCTACTGATCCAAGTCCCAATGCGCACATGCTTGCTTACTCCCAGGAACAGGCAGAAGTAGACTGAAAATTCACCAGAGCTGGCTGGTTTGCCCAGACTGCCCCAACAGGCACCCTAGCCTGAACCAGGAGCCTGTTCCAGCCCCACTTGCTCTAGAGCAGCTCTCCACTAGGGCAAAGACTGCTGTTGCTGAGAAGGGTATACACTTGTGGGGTATACAGAGCTGGCTCAGACCCAGCCTTCATCCGAACAGGGTGAGGGTAGCTGCCCTGGCCTCTCTTGCTCTGGTACCTCTCCCCACTGCGGTGAAGGTGCCATTGCTAGCGGTGATGCACACACTTGGAGGAAGCAGAGCTGGCTCAGACCTGGCCCTGCCTCTGAACGGGTCAGTTTCAAGTGAGTGCATAGAGGCAGTGGATTGGAAATATCCTGAGGCTCTGACTGCCTTGCTAGGACCGTCCCAGCGCACACCCCAGCCTGCACTGGGCACCCACTCTAGCCCTTCTTGCTCCAGTGTTGCTCTCCACTAGGGTGAAGATATAGTTGCTGGGGAAAGAGTGCACATTTAGATGGAATGGAACCAACTCAGATCCAAACGTCAGGGCTTCTGCTCCAGTACCTTGGGACGTGACTCCACTCCCAAAAAGGAAGTGATGGCCACTGAGCATAGAAGTCCTGGCTCACACCTGACTCTGGCTCTAGCCACTCCATCTCCAGCCCTAGCTCTCAACAAGGTGGTAGCTGCCAGCTCTCCCATCAAAGCCACTGAGCACATGCAGACTGCATAAGGACCCTCTCACTCCAAAAAACCCCTTCAGGAATGGGATAAGTAACTGCTTCAGAGAGACAGAGAAAGTTAAACAAAATGAGAAGATAGAGGAATTTTTTTCAAATGAAAGAACAAGAAAAAACCCTGAAAAATGCCAAATGAAACAAAGAGAAATAATTTAGCAGATAACGAGTTCAAAGCATTAGTAACAAGAATGCTAACCGAACTTGGGAAAAGAATAGAACACTATGAGCTGAAATATTATTTTAAAGTAATTAAACAGTCATGAATCTAGATATTTTAGAACTTATTTTTTTTCTTATGGGTCAAGTTTTTAGGGCTGACTGACTCATGGGGTAAGAGCCTGGAAATAAGACTACTGATTATAACAAACAAGTTGATGAGGAATATAGCCCAGATTTCTCCCTTGATGATGGTCAGTGAGACCATATGGCTGTATGTGAAATGCAGGCAAATTAGTTTGCCTGAGATTAAAGAGATTACCAATAGTATGTAATGTGTTATAATTACAGACAAATTAAGATAAGAAATGAAGGTAAGCAGATAGTTAAGGTAGTTGTATGAAACATAGAGGTTAAATTGGAAATTTTACTTCCACACAGTCTCTTAATGCTTAACAAAAGTAAAAGCCACATTTTTTCTGAGACGACAATGAAGATATTGATAACTATATTTCTTTAAAAATTCATCCAGCTATAACATAACGTTCAAAATATTTTAGTCATTTCAGAACCAATAAAATCTAAAAATAAAAAGATTAAGGAATAGAAATGTTTTTCTTTCAATCTCTGAGCTTTTTGTGTTGAGTAGGTAGTTTAGCATCAAATGGGATTGCTCTGTTCCTCCTCTTAATAAGCTGCTGTCCTCAATTTAGTTTTTCAGGTGATTGAATTGATTTTACTGTAGGTGATAAAAAGGCAGAAGGAAAAATGAGGAAAATGTGAAGGATGGCAGAGACAAATTAAAGGGTTCCAGGATTGAATGAAACAGTGAAAGCAAATAATCACATAGAGTTAATGCTGTAAAATTTTTAAAAATTAACAAGCATTTACGAATGGTGGCTATAAAAGATTTGTGAAATTATTTCAAGAAAATGTTGTAAATGTTCTCTTCCATTTATTTATTGCAAGATAATTTTATTTATGTCAAAATGTTCTATTATATTATTTTAAAACAAATTGACCTCAAGTTGAAAACTGTCAAAATAGTGTATGTAGAATAAATTAAGGAATGTTGTGAATATTTAAATTGAGCCATAAATGACAAGAGTCTTTTTCGAAATTAAAATAGTAAATTTAATTACTTTAATAATTTCTGAGTTTTGTATTCTGCTTAAAAGCAAGATACTCAGCCTGAAAATATTCTTGAGAGTATAAAATTTTAAACCATTTGTTCACTACTTTTTACTGAGCATCTAATATCATAGAAGTGCAGTGTGATAGACTCCTGAACACAAATACTAATGGTACAAGATGATGTGAGAAAAGTGACATAAAATTTTAAAATATAGAGGCAACTATATGAGTTAGCAGAAGGAAGGTTCATAGTCAGCTGGAAATGTTAAGAAATATTTCTATATTTGAGATAAGTCCTGAAAGATAGGCAGAAGGTGTACAGTCAAGAAAATAAAGGGTGTATGTTGACATAGAGTCCATACGGCAATCCATGTGTTTGTGTATGTATGTATATATTACATATATACATGTGTCTATACATATGCACATATACATGTATGTATTATATATTAAACATGTGTTTTATACATTGCATAATACATTATTATATATGTATACATATACATATGTATATGCTTATATATATGCGAATTTAATGCATCTTTAAAAAAATTAAGTTCTGTTTCATATTCCAATAAGTCAAAGTAAAAACTCTACTATAGAGGCATTGAATACAATTCAATTTTGTTTAAATTATCTCTTTCCGTTCAAAATGTTACTGCACATTTATGAGTGAATGAACTTACCTGTGAGTATTAATAAAACAAAGCAGTTGATGCTTTCTCCCACCATTGAAGAATCAGTAAACAAAATAAAATTTTGTCCGTTTCCTTCTTCAGGAATTTAGCTCTTGCTTAATTCATAAAAAAGGAAGGTTTCTTTTTTGGTTGTCCTATGTGGGCAAGGTATAGGTTGTATGACAAGTTGACTCAAGGTCCATTTTTACTTCTGTCGTTGCTCAGGAGACAATAATTTACTTCCTGTACAGAGTAAATTTTTCAGAGCATGGAGTGAATCATATAGTTTTTTGTACATTTGAAAATAATAATTGAAATTTCAAAATTAAACCCCATGGCATATTTCATTTTTATGCATGGAAATGTATTTATACATGTATTTGAATGAGGAAGAAGACCATTTATGCGAGGTGACTTTCCTTGGTGGTGTTCTACAGACTAGATAAAGGCTAGAGATGCAATAAATATTGCTGAGAAAAGAATGACAGAAGCCAGTAAGTCTCCAGATGCACAATAAACTATTTTTTCCGCTATGACGTGGAGCCTGGAAAATCTGGCATATGTAACACTCTTCCAGATGTTTTTCTCTTTTTTAAAAAAAAAATTTTTATTTTGAAATATCAATAATTTCAGACTTACAGAAAAAGATACAAAATTTGCTCAGAGAATTTCAATAAACCCTTCACATATTGTATTAATTACCTAATATTGTTTATCAACCTCCCAAATATAGCACCTTAAAACAGCAAACATTTATTATCTCACACAGTGTCTGAGTGTCAGGAATCTGGAAGCACTTTAGCTGAGTGATTCTGGTTTAGAGTTTCTTCATGAAGCTGTAGCCAAGATGTTGGCCAGGGCTGCTGTTATCAGAAGGGACTGGAGAATCTGCTTTTAAACACTTATGGCTGTTGACAAGCAGCTTTAGTTCCTTGATTTGACATGTGGACTTCTCCATAGGGCTGCTCACATGTCAGAGCAGCTAGCTTTCCAGAGAGAAGGGAAGGGGCACTGGAAAGAAGGGGAGGGAAAGGGGGAGAGAGAGAGACTGAGAGAGAGAGAGAGAGAGATGCATTTTATGACATAATCTCAGATTCATACTCCGCTATTGTTGTCTTATTCTTTTTGATAGAAGCAAATCACTAAATCCAGGCCAAACTCAAGCGGAGAGGAATTGCCTTTTACTTCGTGAAGGAAGAAGTAACAAGTGTGCACATATTTTCAAAGCCACTGCCCCAGCTTACCCAAATGTTAATAATTTATTCCATTTGCCTTGTCATCCTCTCTACCTCTCTTATTATTTACATTTTGGGGGGGGGGAACTTTCAAAAGTAAGTTGTAGACATGATGCTCCTTGCTCCTAAAAACTTAACTGTATATTTGCTAAAAACAAGGACATTCTTCTACATAACCACTGAAAATTTCAAAATCAGGGAAGTAACACTGATACAATATTATTGTCTAATACACAGACTTTATCAAGTTTTCCAATCATTCTACTAATGCCCTTGTTAAAAGAAAAAAATAACTTGGTCTTGGACCAATCCATAATTATTCAATGCATTTAATTGTCATAGTTTTTCTCTCCCCCCCTTTTTTTCTTTTTTATTTCTTTTTTCTTCTCTCCCCTTTTCTCTTCCTTCCCTCCCTCCTTCCTCCTTCCCTCTCTCCCTATCTCCCTCTCTCTTTCTCTTTCTTTCTTTCTTTCTTTCTTTCTTTCTTTCTTATCATTTAAAGTAGAACAGTACCTTAGGTTTTCTTATTTTCCATGAGCTTGACTCTTTGAAAAGTAAAAGAACATTTATTTTGCACATTGTTCTTCAGTTTTGATCTGTCTGTATATTCCTCATGATTTGATTCTGGTGATGTGTGTTTTGGGGGCAGAAATACCATGTGTGTGATTCTCTGTGCTCCTCAGAGCATCGTATCAGAAGATACATGTCTGCCTCTAATTATTACTACCTTTAACTTTTTTTATTAGAGTATAATTCCTTTACAATGTTTTGTTAGTTTCTGTTATACAGCAAATGAAGTGAATCAGCTATATGTATACCTATATCCCCTCTCTCGGACCTCTCTCCCACCACCCCCCCATCCCACCCATCTAGGTCACCACAGAGCACCGAGCTGAGCTTCCTGTGCTTTATAGCATGTTCCCGCTAGCTATCTATTTTATGCATGGTAGTGTATATATGTCAATCCTAATCTCCCAATTCGTCCCACCCTCCCCTTCCCTGCCATGTCCACATGTCCGTTCTCTACATCTGTGCCTCTATTCCTGCCCTGCAAATAGGTTCATCTGTACCATTTTTCTAGATTCCACATATATGCATTAATATACGGTATTTGTTTTTCTCTTTCTGACTTACTTCACTCTGTGTGACAGACTCTAGGTCCATCCACATCTCTACAAATGACCCAATTTCGTTCCTTTTTATGGCTGAGTAATTAATATTCCATTGTATATATGTACCACATCTTCTTTATCCATTCATCTGTCGTTGGACATTTAGGTTGTTTCCATGTCTTGGCTATTGTAAATAGTGCTGCGATGAACAATGGGGTACATGTGTCCTTTTGAATTATGGTTTTCTTAGGGTATATGCCCAGTAGTGGGATTGCTGGGTCATATGGTAGTTCTGTTTTTAGTTTTTTAAGGAATCTCCATACTGTTCTCCATAGTGGCAGTTATCAATTTACATTCCCACCAACAGTGCAGAAGGATTCCCTTTTCTTCACATTCTCTCCAGCATTTATTGTTTGTAGATTTTTTGATGATGGCCATTCTGAACAGTGTGAGGTGATACCTCATTGTGGTTTTGATTTGCATTTCTCTAATAATTAGTGATGTTGAGCATCTTTTTATGTGCCTCTTGGCCATCTGTATGTCTTCTTTGGTGAAATGTCTATTTAGGTCTTCCACCTATTTTTTAATTGGGTTGTTTGTTTTTTTGATATTGAGCTCCATGAGCTGTTTGTATATTTTGGAGATTAACTTTGTCCGTTGCTTCGTTTGCAAATATTTTCTCCCATTCCGAGGGTTGTCTTTTCATCTTGTTTATGGTTTCCTTTGTTGTGCAAAAGCTTTTAAGTTTAATTAGGCTTAAAAGCTTTTGTACTACCTTTAACTTTTATCACTCGGTTAAAATGTTTCCTGCCAGGTTTCTCTACTTTAATGTTACTATTTTTCCCTTTATAGGTAATAAGTATCTTGTAGGGAGATACTTTGAGATTATGTCAATATATTATTTCTCATAAAATTTCATTTTAGCATGATGATTTTTGCCTGAAACGATTAGTACTGTGGTGGTTTTCAAACAGTATTTGACTATATATACTTAGGCTAAGTATTTACAGAAATGTAAATAAATGTTAAACTCTAGTTAGCAGGTTTGTTTTTTCATACTGGTATGAGTAGGCAATGCTGAAACTGAGCAGTCTAGGATTAAGAAAACAAGTGAAGATATCATGTATAACAGGATCCATGCTTCTCATTTCAGAGAATTACAAGTACAGAAAGGGAGGAGGATGAAATATACTCTGTGTACACATGTGCGTGTATTTCTTGGCTCATTTCTCTAAAGGGTCTTAAGTCAGTGATCCCAGTAGCAATGAGCATATTTAGAACCCAGAACCCATATTTGATTTCTAAACCAACGAAAAGTAATCAGATTTCTTGGTGAAACTGCTGATTTCAGGACTGGTGCTGGCAAAGTACCAAAAGATCTTGAAACATCTTGCTATGCCAGAAATAAGGAAATGTTCAAAGAATGATGGAAGCACATTAGAAGGAAGGATACAAGAGCCAGCTTTAAGGGCCTCCCAATGACCAAGTTATGAGTGCTTTGAATATAAAAATATACAATGATAGTAACAGATTATAGCACTTAAAATAATTATTTGAATAATAATAATTCTTGAATAAATAAATGAAAAGAAGGGAAAGCTCTCTCTTACAACAGACTGAGAGCTAATAAATGTATAAGTAGTGAGGGAATGAGAAAGCCCTTTCGTATTTTAATAAACCCCACAAAATGCTCTTGGTAAGCTAAGCAATATAATAATTTGTGTTCACTTCATCTGTGAATGGTGAATTACTCTGGGGTCTGGTTCTGGCCTGGATAAAATTGGTTGCAGGTATTGTGCAATTCTCAGCTTGCTAGTTTTCTCCCACAGTTATTAACCATATATGAACATGAGTAAAACTGTTATGATTAGAGGAATAACCTTTAGTCACTGTAAATTATTTTATGGTATATAATTCTCAAATCCATACATAAACAATCATTAATAACATATTGCTTGAAAAACACCTTGCACAAGTGCCCTCATATTATATATAAGAACTTCAATCTAGATAAAAGCTACAGTTCTCATTCCACTTAAAATAGAAAATCTGATAAATGCTGTTATTTCTTTACTGACAGTTTTATCTCTGAAGAGTGAACAAGAGTTAACGGAAATGCTTCTCTAAACAATTATCACAAAACGGGAAGTGATGGTTGGTGACGTGAAAGTGATGAAAACAGTTAGAGATACTAATCATATCATTAAACTGTCTGAAATAGCTGTGAAAGGTAATATTCATCATTGTCAGGTTCACACAATAAACTAGAGGAAAGAACATTGTAATATTTTACAAAAAATTTTCAAACTTATCCCATCATAGAAAATTTCTATGAATATAGAAATATTTAGAATATTTCTAAAAACATGAATTTATAATATTTTGCCTTAACATTTGTCAGACTGCCCATAAGCAACAAGATAGTTTGAAACTGTTAGCTAGGCACTTAATGGTATAGTCTTGCTAATACTTCATTGTATCTCTCAATTACCTCAATGCCCCACTCAATCCCGATAAACACACGTGCACACCACCATGCCCCAACTACATGTATACATATACACACATGCAAAAAATTCATAGATCTCTCTGTCCTGGCATTTTCTATTTTTATTTTTCTAAAAATGCTCTGCTCTCTGACATCTGTGTTCCTTTGGAACTTTCCTCTGCCTGGCACTTCTTCCTTCCCACTCTAACTCATCTGTTTGGCAAATCCAATTTTTCTCTCAAGACTTCTATTATTTTTGTCTCTATGTAGTCTATGTAGTCTTCCTTGTCTTCTAAGAACCAATTAATCTCCACATCTTCATTGTTTCCATTATAGTTTCTGTATACCTTTCTCAATACATAGCTAAGAATTTCAACAAGCTTTATATAGTCTATCTCAAATATCATACTGTGTTTCTTAACATTAGGGGCTTTGATTTTGTTCTCCTTTGAGTTTGCAGTGATATTCATACTGTGTGGATCAGACTCAATAAATTTTGTTTTTGTGAGAATCAAAATTTATATTTGGAACATATAATCACTAAAGTGTAAACTTCATTAAAACATAGAATAGTATCTGGCACTTAGTAGTTGATTTGTAAACATTATTTAAATAAATATATGTTGAATATTCACAAATGCTATCAAGAAAGGAAAAGAGAGGTGAACATCGGTATACACCATCAAACTTACACATGGTATATTCTGGTAAGCACAGATTTTAAAAGGTCAAATTCCAAAGATGTAAGATAGGAGCAGCTAACTGGGATAGAAAAAAATCTTTGTTATATCAAACTGTACAAATTTTGAAGGAATTCTAATCCTAAGGAAACTGAAATACATTACAAATGTTAAGAACAGATTGCCAGGTAGAAACCTAATGTGTTTTTTATCTACTTCATTGTCAGGACAGACACTGAGATGGAAACATCAGTTTAATTTAACTTGAAGGCCAGAAATAGAGGAAATATAGAATAGGACAGAGAACAATTTAAATATATAATGGTTCAGAGTTTTCAAAAACCGATGATAGACATCAAGAAATGATCACCAAGAAGTCTAAATCCACCTAGAAATACACCTAGACAATTCATGGCAAAGCTGCTGAAAACCCCAAACAAAGGCAATCTTAAAAGGAATATGAAGGATGAGAACATATAAGCTTCAAAGGAGCATCATTAACACTGGCAGATTATTTCTCAAAATAAACTATGGAAACCAAAAGTAGAATAATAGCTTCAAATGGGGAAAGCAAATAATCTCCAACATAGACTTCTATGTAGAGCAAAAATTATCCTTCATAAATTAAGACAAAATACGGACTGGTTTAGGTAAACAAAAAACTTGATCAACAGTGAACCAATGTTAAAGGAAAAACTAAAGGGCAGTTGTAGAAACAGTATTTACAGATGAAAACATGTATTCAGAAAGGGATAAAGAGAATGGAACCAAAAAGTAACAGTGTGGGTAAATACAAATAAAATAATGTTGTATTGTTTAATTATGTAAAGGGCTAAGATATATGAAACTGATAGCACAAAATATGGAAAAGTATTAAGTGGAGTTGGAGAGTTTTAATATCCTTCCTTTGTGCATGATGTGGACAAACTACTTGTACATATTACACTTGATGAATCAAAGGTGCATGTGGATATAAAAATAGTTTAGAAAGAGAGGGAAAATAAAATAGTACATAAAAATAATACATAAGTGGCAAGAAAGGAGAAATAAAGAAGAACAGATGGGGGTATGTTCAGAAAAAGATTGACTTAATATATGTCGTTTATAAGAAGAACACAGATAAGTTGAAAATAAAAATATAGAAAACATATTATACAAAGATTAATCAAGAGAAAGCTGTCTAGGGGCTTCCCTGGTGGCGCAGTGGTTGAGAGTCTGCCTGCCAATGCAGGGGACGCGGGTTCGAGTCCTGGTCTGGGAAGATCCCACATGCCGCGGAGCAACTGGGCCCATGAGCCACAACTACTAAGCCTGCGCGTCTGGAGCCTTTTCTCCGCAACAAGGGAGGCCGCGACAGTGAGAGGCCCGCGCACCGCGATGAAGAGTGGCCCCCGCTTGCCGCAACTGGAGAAAGCCCTTGCACAGAAACGAAGACCCAACACAGCTAAAAGTAAATAAATAAATAAATAATAAAAATAAAGGAATTCCTTTAAAAAAAAAAAAAGGGAAAGCTGTCTAAAATGTAGATTTAAAGTAAAAACATACTAGAGATAAAAAGGAACACATAATGATAGAAGGGTCAGTTCAATAGGAAGACATAATTATGCCATCCTTATTCTTTCAATGGAAGAATGGATAAACAGTGGGAGATTTTAAAAAATATTTTTGTAGTAAAGCAAAGTAAATGCACTGCTGCATGCAGCAGCATGGGTGAATCTCAGAAGCATAATATTAAATCATAGAATCTATAGTTTCATTCATATGCAAAAACAGATACTGGTTGACTTTGAAGTTGAGGATGATGGGGGTTGAAAGGGAGAATATGGGGGCATCTGCACTGCTAGTAATGTTTTATTTCTCATTCTGAGTGGTGAGTCCACAGATATGTTTCCATTGTGCTAATTCATTAAGCTATACATTTATGAATTATGTTTCTTCATATATATCACACCTCAATAAAAGTTTTATTTTTTTAAAAGTAGTTGGTATGAAATTCATTAAAAAATTAAAAGGACTGGTTTATTACAGATAACGTAATGCCAGAAGTAATGTTAACATCACACAAAATGCATAGCAGTCTATTTTTGGAAGGGGTAGATGGCAAAAATTGGCTTAAAACTTTTTAGCAACCAAAATTTAAAGTGCAAACATGGTTACTTATAAGATGTACAGTCTTCATAAGTTGAAGATAAACTGTGAATCAGAGTAGTACAAATATTCCTGGTACAAAGACGATAGAGGAAATTCTTATTCATCCTCAAAAAAAGAAAAAATGTACAATGTACATATCTTCAACAGTAACTTTAGAATAAATATAAAGATGAGTTTCAAAAAACTCAAAGTTCAGTTCATTAAAATGAAAACTAGATGGTAGGGACATTTGGGAGGGGAGGAGTCTTAAGCAAAATCCCATGATAAAATTTCTAAAAACAGACTTCTTTAGCTTATCTAGAGAGAGATTTAAATATGTCACTAAAAAAAATTCAACATAATGTTTCTTTTAAGTCAATTTTATTGATCCTTAATGTCAAGGTCACACTCCCTCACAGATACTTGGAACACAGTTATTCTGTGCTGCCAGTTTGTGCAGGGCCATATGCTGCAAGAATTAGTGAAACAGAAGGTAAGATGAATATCCCCTTTGAAATGCGAGGAGCCTAACAAGGACAGGTGCCTGACCAGAAGGCCATGGCATATTCACGCAGAGCTAGGCCTAGGTAGTTCCTGCCAAGCTTCTCCCCACAAAATAAAAGCTTAGGGTGTGTTCCAGCATATATATGAATAAGTAATAATGTCCACAAAGTTCTGAGGAATATAGAATGATTGCAAAAATTTGATCTGGGAATATTTCTGTAAATGAAACACCACACACATTACTTCTTTTCCATCTCTTCTACCACCACCACACCATCAGTAGCCCTTAATAAACATTTATTGTATTATTCACCCTGCTGAGAGCTTACATATGTTATCCACTTGGTACATCAAATAGCCCAACAGTAATGGCAATGATAATAGTAGTCACCAAATAATAAAGAATCATTGTATGTCAGGTACCATGTTAAGTTCTGTACATAATTTTTATCTAATTTAATCCTCCCAACACTCTGAGAATTACCTTAATAGTATCATCTCTGTTATATACGTGAGCAAAATTAAAGTGTAGAAAAGTTAAACACACAAAGATGAAGTTCAAGAACTAAGGTATGAACCCAGGTCTATATGATTAAATTTGTGCTCTTATCATTTAAATTGCAGGTATTACTATTATCTTTCAATTGTTGAGAAAACTGAAATTTTAAAAGATGGCATAAATAGACCAAAGCATATACATTAAAAACATGTAAAGTAAATTACATTCAGTTCCATCTGACTTGATGTCTGTCTTGACATCAGGGACACACAAAGCCTTTACTATATTAATATGAATTGTGAATCTCCAGAAAGGTGCTAGAATATGCAGCAGCATATCATAAATATTTTTAATGATGGAATTATTTTTTATCTTAAACCTATTAACACCTCTGGGAAAAATATGTGTTATATACACACATATAAAAGATGGTTTAGAGAATATTTTTCTATGCCACAGCGTATAAAAGTTTAAAAATACTTATCTGTTGAGGATGACTTAGAAAATACAGAAAAGCATAATGAAATCACCATTTGCTGACAATTAGATGATCAAACTATGTATGTATTTATATCTCTCTATATATGTGTGTGTGTGTGTCTGTGTATTGTCTGTCAGTCAATTTCTTTTTCTTCAGTATTCTTAATGGTAAAAAGCTGATAGAAGTAAATTTGGGATCAAAATTTTACACAAATATTAAAGGATTAAAAAAAACACCAGCTTATACCTAAAGTGAAAGCAGCACTCTTCTGTCATCTTCTTCTATATTTGAAGACAACTGGGCCTGCTCAGAAGGCCGTGCTGATTTAGGTACCTAGTCACAGGCAGAAACACTGGAGGGTTCTGGGCCTGCTGAATCAGGCACTGGTTGTCTTTATCTGGGTAACATTCCTTTTTTCTCCTTTAGTAATACTCTTTGATGGTGACTTTTTACAAATGACCTCAACAGTAATTTCTAACAAAACGCTTCACTTATCTACTTCACCAAATGAAGGGGATTGGCACATAAATGCAGATAGGCCCATCAGCCTTTAAAACTGAATCTTGAGCTGAGTGACTCAAGGACAGAAAATAGTTGGAGCAGAGTTATTCTAATGATAACCCCTAAAAAGATTTCAATTCCTACTGCCTTATTTTCTGGAGTCACCCAGATTTTTTTACTTTTTATCCTTATAACTGATTTTTTCCTCCCTGAATCAACCAGAGTTGACTAAATCCAAGAGACTCTAATTTGCTTTGATTATATCACTTGTATTGCTTTTACTTATGAGAATCACAGTTTTAAAGAAATTCTGTCAATAAGAGTGACTTCTGGAAGTGACCATAATAGTTAAATGACAATAAACTATTTTTTAAGTGTAAGAATATGAATATTTTGTTTAATTTGTAGGATAAGACTTGATACGAAAGAGGCTTATCAGGACCATATCAACCAAAGAAGCTTGAAACTCAAATATGTTACTGTTTGAGGTAGTGAATTAATTGTCAGTGATGGTATTCAACATAGATGATTGTTAAAATTCTCTTGTGCTCATATAATCAAACTTAAAAGTAAATCATCGCATTTGCATTATTTTATAAAAACAGAAACATCAATAGTTATGACTCTTCCATGTATCTAAAATGCTCCATACTCTTACAAAGAGCTATTCACTAGAATGTTTATATGGAATATCAGATATTTTACAACTCCAAATCTTCCACTTGTATACTTTTTAGATTAGAAATTAGGAAAGGCTAAATTATGAACTCTATCTCAGGGCACTAAGAGGCGGGTAGAAAGAGTCCATTATTTCATGTGACGTTGGAAATGACATAGAAACGCTTTACTGGAGGACACAAATGTGTTGGTTTGCATTTGCAAAGCTTAAGTACTAACAGCAACACTTGCCATTACATGTGGGTTACAAAGTTTCAATTAATAGAGATCATCTCCTTGGATCTTAAAGCAATTAAGAAAGAAAATTATTATGAGAGAACATTTCCATTAGTACAAGGATTTATATTTATGGGAATGGGAGAGAGAAAGAAATAGTAGAAAAGAGTAAATTAACTGGCATTTGGGAAAATAGCTAGTGTGCCAAACATATTTACAAGAACCTCCCACATTATTTTGTCTGAAGCAAATATGATCCCATTCAAATGGTTTTCTCAAAGGTGCAGAGAGGAGCTAGACAGAACACAAAATTGGCTTCCTTTTGGTATCCCCAAAGCCACCTCATTCCCCAATATCCCCACCCTTAATTTTTGGTCCTTACATTATGCAGTATTGTCTAGATATTTTGTAACAGGGACTATTCCTGTGAAACTCAGTATTTTATTTAACTACTTAAAATTCAGAAGTAATATCAACTGAAACATTTACATTTAGAAATTGCCTGTGTTCAGTAGCAATGATTAATTTGTAATAATCATGAAAAAGATTGCTCAGCCTTAGATACCTGAATCATGACCTTTTACCTATTTTGGATCTCATCAGTTCTGCTAGATTTGCTGTGAAATGAACAGGACAGATAACCTTCTAAGGTATGGAGGAGGCATCCGCTGAAGCAGAGAAGAAAAAAGAATAGCTGTTCTCTTAAACATTGGCAATCCAAAGAAGCTCAAATAAAGGAGCACTTTAATTAAAGCAGCAATATTGTGGACTTTTAAATTAGCGCTCTCAAACTTTAGTTATTTTTTTTTTACTATTAAGGAGAGAAAACTGAACAGAAGTTATTAGCTAATGTTTTATTAATTAAAAAAAAACAACAATCTAGAAGAAAGCAAGGTAACATTTCTTATTAGGAATGTATCCCAAGGAAATATTAGATCTGTCTATCTCCATGAGAAATGAGGGGCCTTAGGGTTCCCTGTCTGCTTATCTCACTGTACTTTCAAGAAGACACAATGTAGGTCAGGGTCTCAAAAACATAACTGAGCTGTGTTCCAAGTGTATTTTCAGCCTAAGGAACAAAGAGGATAAAAGCTGTTCTATTAGTTCGATTCAGGTCACCAGCAAAAGAAGTAGCTGACAGTACGAATGTCATTCTCTCGTCATGTTCTAACTCTGGTCTAAATAGCTCAATCATCTTTTCTTTTTTTTTTAATTTTTATTGGAGTATAGTTGATTTATAATGTTGTGTTAGTTTCAGGTGTACAGCAAAATGAATCAGTTATACATATACATATATCCACTCTTTTTTTTTTTAGATTCTTTTCTCATATAGGCCATTACAGAGTATTGACTAGAGTTCTCTGTGCTATACAGTAGGTTCTTATTAGTTATCTATTTTATATATAGTAGTGCTTATATGTCAATCCCAAACTCCCAATTTATCCCTCCCCACCTTATCCCCTGGTGTCAATCATCTTTATACACAATTTTTTCTTTTGTCATCTATGATTCTAATAAACATATACACCCAGGTGTATTACCAACATAGTTTCTGATTGTGAATGGAATGAGAATTCTCAGTACCTAGCCTTCCAAGCCCATATGTCTCCCAGATCCCAAAGGAGGGAGTTCACAAATGTTGAACTTGCAAGTCAGTGACATAATAGGTAGCTTGGTTCTATCTTTCTCTGAGGAATCAGAAAATAGAAGTTCTCAG
This sequence comes from Eschrichtius robustus, assembly GCF_028021215.1. Classification (NCBI taxonomy): domain Eukaryota; kingdom Metazoa; phylum Chordata; class Mammalia; order Artiodactyla; family Eschrichtiidae; genus Eschrichtius; species Eschrichtius robustus. The sequence goes on along the minus strand of NC_090828.1, from coordinate 46,725,481 downwards.
AAATAAGTGATACAGACAAATAAGTCATATAAAATTTAAATAAAGAGAAGATAATAAATCTTAGCATGCCTGCAAAAGCATTATGTATTATTCAGCCTATATTGATTGGGAACCTATGAAATTTCAAACACTGTACTAGTTATTGGGAAAATTGCTAAGAGTAAGACAAAAACAAGTGTTCTATTGAACATTATTGTAATAAGGGAACTTTGGTAAGGGCAGATATATTAGGAAGTGTTTACTGTGAAGTGATAAAAGAAAAAAATATTTTCAGGTAGAGGAAATGGCATGAGAAAAGCTCATAGAAGCAAAGAATAGAATGGTGGTTTCCAGGGCCTGGAGGGGGAGGAGAAATGACTAGTTGCTAATCAATGGGTATAAAATTTCAGTTATGCAAGGTGAATAATTTTTAGAGATCTGCTGTACAACATTTTGCCTATAGATGGCAATACCGTGGTGTACCCTTAACAATCTGTTAAGAGAGTAGATGTCATGTAAAAAGAAAGGAAGGAAAGAAGGGAGGGAGGGAGGGAGGGAGGGAAGGAGGAAGGAAGGCCTAAGAGAAAGACGGAAATTGGTCAGAGAAAACCTAACCAATAGGAAGCAAATAATTGATGTGAGTTTTCTCAAATACGCAAAGCTTCTGTTGTTTAACTGTGTAATATGGTCATCAATAAACAGAGAAAATACCATCTGGAGAAAAAATTATATTAGCTTGTTTGTGGAAGGTTCATACTGAAGAATAATAGAAAACAGATTAAGTATATCTTGCTACATATTGTGCTTTAGATATGAGGCACATGAAGATAATTTGGAGCCTTTGTTATGGAAAAGATAAGAAGTGATGGATTGCTGATGGATGGAGTAGAGTTAGAATAGGGACAAGAAGGTCATCAGAGATTTTCAAGCTTCTGGATTAGGTTGATGAAAATTAATGGGATTGAAATAATGGAATGGCTGTAGGAAATATGAAAGGGAAGAATCTGAACACCATTAGAATTTTCAAAATAGCTAATGTGCTACATAGAAGATGAATCGGGTGATATTCTAGATGATCAAACACAAAGTGAGCAAAACCAGGAATGTGCATACAATTCCCTAGTATCAAAGAGAAATCTAAATGCAACAGGATCAGAGACAATGCTTTTAAAAATGGATTCTTTCATAGTTTCTGGACCTAGTAAACTTCTAATTAGTGAACTCTTAAAATAAACCAAATGTTTCATTGTAGGCTGATGTATTTATTCATCACTGACTTCATCTCTCTCACTGATGGTGAAGTACTTATGATGTTCCAGGATCTGTTCTGGAAATATATATATTACATCAGCCAAGGTGGTGGTTTGGAGGGGATCTGGCATTTATGAAGTAGTAGAATATTTTAATACTTTTTCCTGTGTAGATTGAGCAATGAAACACAGACTGTTTCTAAATTAACTAGTATACTACCAAAGAACTTTTTCAGTCACTAAGAGAAAGTGGTCAACGTGGCTTCCTGCTAAATGTTGTCTTTATCTTATGGGCTCATTGAGAACATAAAGGAAATCTTTTCAAGTAGCTGAAAATATTCATGAAAATAACTTTGCTAATTTGACTCAATTTTTCCCCAGTGAAAAGAAATGGGTAGGAACAAGGAAGCCTCAGTGCTCCCCACATACACACCCAAAATCATTTAGACTGCTCTCCCTGATTTCTTAAATATCATTATGTCTTTTTTCAGCTTTATTGAGATATAATTGACGTATAACATTGTATACATTTTAGGTGTGCAACATGATTTGATATGTTTATATATTATGAAATGATTACCACAATAGGGTTAGTTAATGCCTCCAACACCTCACCTAATAACCTTTTCTGTCTGTGTAATGAGAACATTTAAGATCTACTTTCTTAGCAACTTTAACCATAATGAAAAACCCAAAGGAACTGAAATACCACATCAAAAACCCTTCTCATCTACAAAATTATAAATGAATATTTTAAATAGCCTGACTTCTTTCAACTCATTTCTATTAGTGCAGTTGCATAGATGATTTCTCAAGTGGTTGTAACCTTTATTCACAACTCAAATACTATGTTCTAGTGTTTGATATGCAAAGTATACCAGGTGGTATGTAATAAATAAAAGATTACTGCCCTTGGCCATTGTCACCTTTACAAGCCTGCTGCCCACAAATACCAAAACCTATCAGGAAAGTTATCTGTGTTACTGAGAATTAAGTTTCATCAAATATTCTGTTTCATTACACTCTATGAATTTAGAAACTTGGAGAAATTTTAATGGTATCAGTAATTAGTATCTATTCTAGGGGAGAAAACAAGCTGCTTAGTAAAAATAAAGTTTTCGTTCAACAAAATATGACATATGATATATTCAGTACTGGGTTAGGTCCTGGATATAGGCAGGTAAGAATACCTGGTCTCTGTCTTCACAAAACTCATACCATAGTGAAGAGAGCAGAAATATGTACAAGTCTAGTATATATGCTAATTGGCCATAAGAAAGATAAAGTACATCAGAAGATCACAAAATGAGGAGTGACAAATCCTGTCTGAGGCACACAGGGATCCTTCAAAGAACAGGAGCCTTTGACCCTGAACTTTGGATGATACATAAGACATCTTCTGAAATGGTGATAGGAAGAATATTCCCAGTGAAGCTAACCCTGGCCAAGGATCTGAAAGTACAGAGTGCTGGGGTACTCTCTCAGATTTTCCTAATCTTCTTGGCCTTACAATTTTTGAAGAGTGGAAGATAGGTATTTTGTAGATTTTTACTTAATTGGCATTTTTCCTGTGATTAGATTCAAGTTATACATTTTGTAAAGAATGTCATTGGGTTGATGTTGTGTCCTTTTCAGTGCCTTGTATCAGAGGCACATGATGTTGGTATGTCCCAATATTGTTGATATAGCAGTGTATTCTCCAAATCTCTTCCTTGCTCAGAGTTGGACTTGGGTAGAGGGCTGGTAGGCAGGCAGTCACTTCTCTCAAAATATCTTTTCGAAGATTCCAGGTCCCAAATAGGACTCTCATGGGAAAAAACACGTGAATTGGTTTTTACAAATAGTAAAATGGTTTCTTAAGTTCTGGCTATCCAGTACGGGGCTTGATGCATAATAATATTAGTTTGGGGGGTCTGAGTCCTTTATAAATAGGCTTTCAATGGTCAATGGTTTTGCTGTACAAAATTGAGTATGTGTCACATTTTGCAACACCTGTTCCTTCTTCCAGTTTTCAGTGTCATCATACATCATTTCCCAGTGGTATTTCTGAAGATCCACTGGGAAACATAAATTGACCCACAATCAGTTTGTGGTTTACTATTATTCTTTTATACTCCCCAGCAATTTGTGGTCATGTATGCCATTTCCTGCATAGGACACTCGTGCTAACAGCATAACTGTTTATATTTTTCCTCTACTAGATAACCAGCTTCAGTGTTTCTCACCTAATCCTGGACCTAAACCTTTTCTTTTACCACTAATTGTAGTTCCACATTTTCCTGCTAAGCTTTACACCAATCTTTCACCATCATGTGGTTTCAGTTGTGAGATAATATCTATCTTAGTAGCTTTATTTCTGTTGACATAATACCTTTGTTTTCTTCCCTTTTGCCCAAATTAATTGAAAAGTAAAGTTTCCTAGAGCATATTGAGAACTCTGGAGAAACCTAAATTTAATCAAAATGTGATACATGGCTTCTCCCAGAAAACTCTTATCCTTGTCTCAATCTACCCACTTCTCTATTTCAGTAAATAATTAAATCTAGATACCTAACTCATTCTATTTTCTGGACTAGAGAAATGGTACCATTTCTTCTTTAAGTGTTTGGTAAAATTCACCAGTGAAATTATTTAAACCTGGCCTTTTCCTTTTTGGAAGGTGATTAATGAAATAATTTCTTTAATAGACATATTCCTAAGAAGATTATCTCCTTCTCCTTGCATGAGCTTTTTGTAGCTTGTGTCTTTCAAGGAATTTGTTCATTTTATCTAAATTATCAAGTTTCTGTTTATATAATTGTTTATAGTATTTTTTATTATTCTTTAATGTTATGGGATCAGTAGTAATGACCCCTCTTTTATTTCTGATATTAGTAACTTTTGTGTTCTCTTTTCCTTTGTTAATATGGCTAGAGGTTTATTAAATTTATTGATCTTTTTAACGAATTAGCTTTGGTTTTCTCTATTGAGAGTGAGAAACTCCTGTGTGGGTCTCGCTCTAATGGGCACTCTGCCTCCAGCAATTTTTCAAAATTACTATTGAAGTGTTTCTTTAATAAGTGTTTCTTAAGTGTTTGTTTCTTCCAAATTATGGCTCCAGAGGCTTCTACTCCATGCAAGCTAATGTAGACTGTAATTCTCCGTACTCACTTGCCTCTCCAGATTTTGGGATGCTTGTTTGCTTTGCAACCTCATTTCACTGATGTGTCCAAGAAAAGTTATGACTTCAGTGTGCGTAGATATTTTCCTGTTGTAAGGATGGAAGTGACAACTTCTAAACTCTCTAAGTGACAAAGCTGAAAGTGGAAGTCGCTGAAATGTCCTTTCATCTATAGCTTTATTTCTCTAGTAGCCTTAACGCTATAGTCATATCTGTTTCCACCGTGGTGGATTCCCCCGAGAGGGTGTTTCTAATTCCAGGGCTGCCCCTCCTGGTTCTACTCTCTCTTTGCACCATTCTGCCTATAGTTCAGGTGTTATGTTCCTGATTTGATCATGTAGTTTGTCATGATTCATGCAAGGTCAGATATAATATCACAGATCAATTAATATGGTAGATAATTCCCTTCAAAGTTAACTGCTTGTATTTTCTTGCATTGTCTAGACACAACATGCTGTCTAGACACATATAAAGAAATATTATTTTAGATGACTACAAACTCATGACTTAGGAGAATAGTGCAAAATATCCCCTACTGTTCCCACTAGTTATCTCTCATACCACACTAGCCTGGATAGTGTCTAAAAACTCTTCTTCTACACTCCAACTCCTCCCTTGCCATCCTTTCTCAATCATCCCTTTAGTCTTTCACTCCCTCGACTGCACTTCAGGGTCCCAGCTCCATCCTAGATGTGCTCATATTCTGAGTCTCCCTATTGATTCTATCCTCCAGTAGCAGTGGCTGCTCCACACTTGGGAATATATGAGGTCTTCACAGTTTTCAGACAGGAGAATCTACAAGAAAAACAAAATCTATTGCCTTGAATAGAATAAGGTTCACACTAGAATAAAAACATAACCCATGCTGTGATATATGATACCTTATGTAATCTAGAGCCAGCTCAACCCTCTTTCTTGTCTTCTCTCTTTTTAAATCACTCTGACCTCCTTACTATTCCTCAAACACCCTAAAAATATTTCTATCTCAGGAACTTTGTGCTTGCGTTTCCCTGCCTAGAAAGTACTTCCTCTTGTCTCCCTCGCTCAATTCATTCTTATCTGTGCTAAATGTTGCTTCATCTTTTAAAGTTCTTACCTGAATAATCTGTATAAAATAGCTGCTGCTCCTGACTATGTCCATTACTTTCTACCCCTTCATATATTCCTTGGTTGAATAAATGAACATATTATGCCATTAATTTTGTTTTCTTTATTGTATCATGCCAAAAAATCCTTCCTTGCCTGGAAGAGAAAGTAAGGAGGAATAAAATTCTACCCAATGTATATAATCAAAATGTATATAATAATATATCTCAAAAGGTAATAGAAAGGAAAGGAGCAGCGTGTTTTCAGAGGAAGTAATAGGGCATATGAAGTTAGTTTGGGTTGCCAGAAAAGACTTTTCAGAAGAAATTTAAAGTGAGACTTAAAAGATGAGCAGAAGCCAATTATGTGAAAATTGGAGCGATGAAGATTTTCAGGCAGAAGGAATAGCACTTGGTGGGAAAGCACTTGGCATGTTTAAGGACCTGAGAGACCCTTGTGGATGTAACAATCAGTAGGGAGAGGGTGTATCATGAGAAGAGTTTGGAGAGCCAGGTAGGGACTGGAACACAGGATGCCTGTTAAGTCATGTGTAGAAGCATGGATATAATTTTTAAGTGGAAAAGGAAACCATTGGACAGTTTCAGGCAACAGTAACAAAACAATTTGTGTTTTAAAATTATCACCTTAGTTGCTGTATGGAAAATAAAGTGGAAAGTGACAAGATAATTAGAGATGAGACCAGTCAGGAAAACACTGCAGTACTCCAGATAAAAAAAAATGATGGTGATTTGCACCAGAAATGAAGTACAGAAATGGATGATACATGTTTTTGTGAGGTAGAATCAAAATGAGATGGATGGGATAGTTTAGATGTGGGGAAAGGGAAAGGAAGTGTTAAAAGTGTCCCAAGACTGACTTGTGTAATTGGGTGGATGGTGGGACTGTTTACCAGTTTGGAAAAGTCTGTAATAAAAAAACTCTTATGAAGGGACATGGAGGGAAGGAGAAATCAACAATTTCGTTTAGTTGGATTAAGTATGAGCTATCTTGGAGACAGCCAAGAGAGGTTTGAAAAAGGCAACTAGGTACGCAAGTACAGAGGTTGGAAGAGGGTTTGAGCTAATGAGAGAAAATTAGAAAGGCGTTTTTCTTATTATACCATCTCACATATTTCTAAATAATTTACCTTCTAAATATAATACAGCATAATATAAATATATCAGTGATTCTAACTCTTTCTAATAAGGTGTCATATTTTGATTATAGTGTAGAACAGGGAGAAAAGAACTAATAATTACTGAGTGTAGACTATTTATGAAACACTGATAGATGCTTTCCTTTTTTTTCTTTTCTCAATAATGCTATACATTTAATTACTTACACTTCACACATGGGAAAACTGGAATTTAAAAAGGTTGATTAAGTGCCCTAAGCTTGTAAGTGACAGAAACAGGATTCAAACTCAGATTTTTGTTATTAAAACCCATTCTCTTTCTGTACCACCATTCTGTAAATTCATATTTTTCCTTTCTTCCTTAATAAGAGTTAATAATATCCATAATTTATTTCCAAAATAGAAGCAAATACAGTGATGTTGCTATAATAACAGGCATAGCTATAGCTGGTAAAATAACCTTTGTTAGAAGCTATGACTACTTCCAAGTAAAGCCTATATATATTTTATCAGAGTAGTTGAAGAAATGGTGGTATGCGTTAAGCAGCATTTTCATTTACTTGCAAACATGAGTATGTGAGTACTTTTTTGTGACTATTTTTTAAAAGTTCTAGTTTTCCTACAATTTTTAAAAGTCTAGAAAGTAAGTTTGATTATCTTAACACACACAGAGGAACTGTGTCAGTAGCGATTAGTTATTTCTAACACAGAAACTTGGTATTTTAGGGGCTTAAGTTATTCCTTAAAGTAAGAATTAAGCACTTGATCAAAATTCTGGTACTGTTTATCATTAGAATTACCTGGAGGGCTGGTATTTGTTCTTCTTGCTATTTTTGACAGGGGGCAGGAGCAATGAGAAACATTGTCTCCTAAGTGGATTTTTCCAAAATGTGATCATGCATTTTTTACAGCATGAGGAATTCTATTCCATTAGTTTGCATAATTCCATCTCATTTGGAATATGAAGTGATATTTCCTTTCTATCGTACTCTAAGAGTTTGGAGAAAACAGGGTTGTATCAATAGTATGAACAGACTAGAGATACCACTTTGTGTTCTTACATGAAAATAATTTATTTTATTATCTTTCTGGAAATATTGCAACAAAAACTAAACATTCTCTTTGATATACCTTATACTTCGTGTAAACCAAGGAAATTGTTCTGTTTCATCCATATGTGTAATTCTGCCCTTTCATATTTCAGTGAGAATCTAGAGTAGTAACAAAAATAATATTGAAGACATTTTTAAATACTGAAATTCTTTTTGAAATAAAGTTCAATTATTTTAATATCTTAAAAATATTTTTATTATTTTTCTCTATTAGAAAATTATTTTAGAATATTAAAATTTTAGAATTAAAAGTTATATAAGATGAAGTGGTTTATTTTTACTCTGAAAGGAAGAGAAAGAGAAGAAAGAGGAGGATGAGGAGGTATCATTTGCTGAGAGATTGATATATGTGTTTGAGAGATTATGTGTGCTTTCAGTACCTGGAACTTTAGGAATTTTTTTTCATTATAAAGAAGATTAGAGTAAGGCTCAAAAAAATTAATTATCCCAAGCTGTGACACAATTAAAAGCATTAAAAGCACTGTGCAAGTTTCACATTATACTCTGGAGGTATTTGTTAAGTATGGTACTTACAGTTATAGATTTCCCTCTGAGCACTGCTTTAGCTATGTTCCATAAGATTTGGTATATTGTGTTTGTATTTTCATTCATCTAAAATTAATTTTAAATTTCCCTTGTGATTTTTTTCTTGACATATTGGTCATTTAGGAGTGTGTTGTCTAATTTTCATATATTTGTAAACTGCCCAAACTTCTTTTTTGCTTTTGATTTCTAATTTCATTCCATTGTGGTTGGAAAACATATATTATATATGATTTCAATCACTTTAAGTTTACTGAGGCTTGTTTTATATTCAGGAGAATGTTCCATAGACAGGAAGAATGTATACTCTGCTATTATTGTGTTGAATGTACTATAAATAAGTCTAGTTGATGTATAGTTTTGTTCACATCTTCTATACCCTTACTGATTTTTTTCTAGTTGTTTACCCAATATTGAAAATAAGGTATGGAAGTTTTTAATTATTAATGTTGAATTGAATATTTCACCCTTAAGTTCTGTCAGTTTTTGTTTCATGTGTTTTGGGACTTTGTTGCTAGGGCCATCCATGTTTATTCTTGATGGATTGAGGGTTTTGTCATAAGAAATATCCCTATTTATATATGTAACATTTCTTACTTGAAGTCTATTTTCCTGATGTTAGTACAGCCACTCCAGCTCTCCTAAGGTTGGTTTTTGCATGATGTCTCTTTTTTTATTTACTTGCACCTATTTCTGTATTTAAATCTAAAGTTTGTCTCCTTAAGACAATTTAGTCGGTTCTTGTTTTTCCTTATCCAATCTAATCTCTGTGTTTTGATTGGAATATTTAGTCCTCTCACATTTAGTGTTATTACTGATATGGTTGTATTTATATCTGCCACATTACTTTTTGTTTCTATGTGTCTCACATCTTTTTTGTTCCTATGTTCCTCCTTATCAAATTTCTTTTTAATTTAGTAGATATTTCTCAGTGCAAAATATTAATTGCTTTAATAAATTTAATTATATTTTTCAATTATTATCTTAGTGATTGTTCTAGGGGTTGTATCTTAATTTATCAAAATATACTTTAGGTTTATACTAACATAGTTCCAGTGAAATACTGAAACTTTTTCCCTATGTTGCGCCATTCATCCTCCTATCTGTGCTGTTACTGTCATACTTTTAGGTCAATATATGTTGTAAACTCAACAATACATTGTTATAATTATTACTTTATATAACCATCCTGCTCTAATTGCTTCTGCTCTATGAGTAATGGCTGGTTAGAACAAGGGTATCCTGGTTCTCTCAACTACATCTGCTTGGAATAGAATTTCTATTCCCACCCCGCAACATCAGCTGGAAACCAAAGCCCAGAATGGGACCTAAGGAAAGAGAGAGAACTCATATTCTTGGCCGCAGCTTCCTGGATTAGAACTCCTGCAGTAGTTTTCACAAGATGTAGCTTGGGATGAGCAGGAGCCACGGCGGGTGGGGGAAGGTGGTTGTGGCTCAAATGTCACAGGCTTTTGCTACTTTTACTGAGAGTTAGAAGATTTACTTGAACGAATGTTTCTAAGTTTGCTGTGTGATTTTTAAATTATTGCTTTTCATAATTTTTCTAGTTAAATGGTTTATTAGAGATCTTCTATTGACTCCTCATTTCTTTATTCTGCAAGTTCTCTATTTATAGATTTTTAAAACTGGAAGTAAATTTAGACATTTTCATTTCAAAATGAAGGAATTTACCTCAGAGTGATTTATCCAGAGACACAGAGCTAACTCAAGACAAAGGCAGCACTAGACATCTCAATTTCAGTGTGGCACATCCAAAATATCCCCCACTCCTCAGTCTTATGCCAGTTGAATGTTTTCCTTGCAGCCTACTTGATTCTCACAAATTCTGATTTGGCAAGGGGTTGCTTGCTCAAACTGGCTCCTGTATCCTTTTGATATGTCCACATCATTCTTTGAATATCACTTTACTTTTCAGCTCAAAAAAAGATGTTTTATATTCATATACTTTCCATGCCTCAGTTCTCAAATCAGGCATCTCTCCTAGGAGTCCTGGTTCCTTTCTAGAGCAGTTTTAAGAGTAGTAAATATAATCTTTAAATGTTGGGAACTCTAATGGAATTTTCATTCTTTCCTTTTTTTATAATTTTTATTGGAGTATAGTTGATTTACAATGTTGTGCTAGTTTCTGCTGTACAACAATGTGAATTAGTTATACATATACATATATCCACTCTTTTTTAGATTCTTTTCCCATATAGGTCATTATAGAGTATTGAGTAGAGTTCCCTATGTTATACAGTAGTTCCTTATTAGTTATCTATTTTATATATAGTAGTGTGTATATGTCAATCTCAATCTCCCAATTTATCCCCCTCTCCTTCCCTCTTGGTAACCATAATTTTTATTTAAATATTTTGGTGAAGTTATTTTCCATAGCCCACTCTAAATTTTTCTGAATCAGAATAGACTCAGACAAATTTATCTGAGTCTGACTACAGATTATTTTTCTGTTCAACTTAGACTTGTCATTATGCATTTCAGCCAAAGTCTCACTGAACTAACCCATTAGCATATACCTTTTCGGTGATACCAGTTTTCAAACCTATAACAATATAATCTACTTCCTTCAAAGACTAATTTATCAAATTTAAGAGGAGGAAAATAGAATCTAAAGCTTAAAAAATATGTTTATTTATTTCAGGAAAAAATCAAAGTATGTTCTGCAACTGCAGAAATTCAATCTATAACTTTATTTTATTTGATGTATGTTTCAGCTTTGTGAAAGATGATACTTAAATATAAGTCATAAAATTAGAAAGTATAAAAACACATAAAATAGATTTGAAAGGGAGAGGGAATTTGTCAATATGGTTTTCAAATTTTATCATAAATATAAAAAAAAATTCATAAATATGAAAAAATAAAAGTATTAAACTAAAGAAGTAAGCAATACACAATATTTTTATATTTTATATAATTTATGACTAAAAATTGTTTCTTAAGAAAAATGAAATTATATTGTGATGTCCTTCAAAGCTCTTTAAGGTTATTCTGTCAAAATAATGTGGAAACTCATTTATTTTACATTTGATTCATTATTGAATTTTATTTTAGTACTTTGCCCTTATGTTTGAGGTGGTCATCTCAGTTAGATAACGTTTTTTCCTCATGAAACATTTTTCTTCATTTTGGAATGGCTGCTATTTTCTATTATTTACTTGAAAGTTAAAATTAGTAAATAGAGTTAAAATTTTTTTTTTTTTTTTTTTTTTAATTTGTGTCTGTGTTGGGTCTTCGTTTCTGTGCGAGAGCTTTCTCTAGTTGCGGCAAGCGGGGGCCACTCTTCATCGCGGTGCGCGGGCCTCTCACTATTGCGGCGTCTCTTGTTGCGGAGCACGGGTTCCAGACGCGCAGGCTCAGTAGTTGTGGCTCACGGGCCTAGTTGCTCCGTGGCACGTGGGATCTTCCCAGACCAGGGCTGTAAGCCGTGTCCCCTGCATTGTCAGGCAGATTCTCAACCACTGCGCCACCAGGGAAGCCCCAAATATCTTTTTTTAAGAAAACAATTTATGAGTTGTCCTTCAGTACACTTGATAAGTTGTATTTATTGAATATGAAGCTCTAATGACAATTGCCATAATTATGTGCTTTCTGAGATTCTCTGTTGTAAAATTCTAATCTATCAGGTTTTAATAAATCATTTTATCTCATTTACTACCACATTGCCAAAGCTGTAGTCATTGATTTCTTTCACAAATATGAAAACTAGTAAAAGCACTTTAAAAATAATCTTTCCATATGCAGAAGCAGATAAAAATATAGCCATAATTTATCAAGCCTTAAAATTAAACAAATTTAGAAGACGAGCCCCAATATTTTAGTAAATTTTTCTACCACTTAATATTACTTCATTCATTCATAATTTTAAAGGCTGAAATTAAAAGAACTGATGCTGTAGAATCTCCAGGACATGAACCGTGCATTTAAATACTTGACATATGACATTGGGAAATCGTTTAGCATGCTTTGATCCTTTTGCAACTGAAAAAAATAATGATGTGTACATGTCCATTATATGCTGAGAGATTATTTCCTCATACAAGTATTTGTTTTCCTTCTAATATTTACTTATGTAACAAAATAATAATAACAATAGTTCTCTACCTTGTTCCAACTCTTACTTTTGAACATTACAAGGGAACACTAGCTCAAAATAAAACTCACATACTCTTGAAGAAATGAAAAGTCACATTAAAAAATTCGGTAAACTTAACTGCATTTTTAAAGCTTAGCATTTTCAATTACTTTCTGCTTTGTATATCTTTTGTAAGGACCCTGGGATATATGTGCTTTCTAAAACACTGCTCACATAGCTGTCAAAACTAAACTATGCAAAGGAAAGGTCAGACTTCAACAGATAATTCCTGTTTCCATGGAAACTGACTTGATTTAGGAAAGAGCTGTAAGTGCTTATAAATAATCATGGGTTCAAAAACGTCATTGCCTTCTTCAACAGGTGCAGCGATCTCACCTGAGAAAGAGCCAGTTCAGAGATTATTCCTAAATGAGAATTTCAAACATTGGTGTTAATTTATCTGTCTTTAAGCGGCATCTGTACATCCTATTCAGTGTCACGCTCCTCCAAATAAAACGCTTCCATTAAGATGAATCAGATATTATCATTGAAGCAAATTACTTAATGATTACACATGCTTTTTTCACTAGTGGTCACACATTTATATCTTCCTGATTCTTAGAAGAGTGAACAAGATAATAAATGGTTTAATCTTATGCCCTTTGGATGTTTCTTTGTTTTATTGTTAAGGGAATCTATGTTAGGGATGCTAGTCCTTTATGTCTTTTAGACCATACCATAAGGAAATATCAATAACACTAAGGCCATGTAGAGGCAAGGGGAAGCCATTTAAATGGGATCAAACATTAATTAGAAAATATTTGGGGGTGTATTATTTTAGATAAATTAATTTGATAAAAGAGCCAAGTGCCCAAGGTGGAATTGGATTGGGGCTACTTAGAATGATTAATATTTAGAGTAAAATTTTCATGTCAGCATTTGCCTACTTTCATAGTAATATTTTGATTATTAGACCCACATTGATAACAAGTCCCTTGGAAAAAGTTGTGGGTAGAAATGCTAGTTACTCTATTACCATTTTCCCTCTTTCACTTTCTTTTTCAAATCTTTCCCCCTACTTCTTCCTTTATTTTCTTTCCTTGTTCCTTAAATTTGCCAAATTATCTTACGAATTTTATGCCAATAAATACAATTAATGAGAGAAGTTCATAAGGCTACCATAAAAATTATTCAGGAATATTCAAGCACACCTAATTTTGCTTGAAGATGGCATCAAGACAAATTTTGCTTTACCTTCCTTTTTCCAAATACCTAATAAAATACTGTTGAATCTTAACAAACATGAGATGGAAATAACTGAAAATACAAAATTTGTGTCAATCACTGTTAAGAATCTGGGGGACTGTCTACTAAAAATAGCTGACTTGAAGCTCAAATGCAAATCATAATTAATTGTTTTACAACTGGAAATAGTTTAGAACAAACCATAAAATGTGGAGGAAAAACAAATTCTCCCTCATGTCATCTACTGCTTGTCTCAGAGAGTCAAGTTTTGTACAAAGCAAGAAAAAAAAGAGCGGTTTCTTCTTTTATCCCTATGTTCCACCTTTCTTATAACTTATATATATGTATATTATATAATCATATTTTATAATATATTATATGTATCTAAACCACTTATATATATGGGTATTTTTTGTTTGTTTTTAAGAGACTAAGGGGCATTTAATTATGTAAATTAGACTCACTCCTTTGATAGAGGATTTGAAAAAATCAATAGGTAGAATGTAGGAACACATCAGCCCAGCCTTTGGGGTCACATTGTCTCAGGATTTTGGTTCCATGACTCAATTGGCCCTGTGAACTTGGTCCAGGTCCTTAAACAAAGTAAGCCCTAGTTCTTTCTCTATAAAATGAAAATGGCAGTACTACCTGTATTGCAGAGGTATTGTGGAAATTAAACGGCCCACTTAGCTTAGCTTATAGTAAGAGCTCAATAAGTGTTAGGTACCATCATCAAAATTGTTATCATCATCATCATCATCTTCATCATGATCTTCATCTTCATCATTATCTTCACATCATCATCACGCCATCTTCATCATCATCATTTTTTAAAACATATTTATTGGAGTATAATTGCTTTACAATGGTGTGTTAGTTTCTGCCTTCTAACAAACTGAATCACCTATACATATACATATATCCCCATATCTCCTCCCACTTGCAGCTCCCTCCCACCCTCCCTATCCCACCCCTCTAGGTGGTCACAAAGCACCAAGCTGATCTCCCTGTGCTATGCGGCTGCTTCCCACTAGCTATCTGTTTTACATTTGGTACTATATATAAGTCCATGCCACTCTCTCACTTGGTCCCAGCTTACCCTTCCCGCACCCCGTGTCTCAAGTCCATTTTCTATGTCTGCGTCTTTATTCCTGTCCTGCCCCTAGGTTCTTCAGAACCATTTTTTTTAGATTCCATATATATGTGTTAACACACGGTATTTGTTTTTCTCTTTCTGACTTACTTCACACTGTATGACAGTCTCTAGGTCCACCCAACTCACTACAAATAACTCAGTTTCGTTTCTTTTTCAGGCTGAGTGATATTCCATTGTATATATGCGCCACATCTTCTTTATCCATTCATCTATCGATGGACACTTAGGTTTCTTCCATGTCCTGGCTACTGTAAATAGAGCTGCAGTGAATACTGTGGTACATGATTCTTTTTGAGTTATGGTTTTCTCAGGGCATATGTCCAGTAGTGGGATTGCTGGGTCGTATTGTAGTTCTATTTTTAGTTTTATGAGGAACCTCCATACTGTTCTCCATAGTGGCTGGATCAATTTACATTCCCACCAACAGTGCAAGAGGGTTCCCTTTTCTCCACACCTTCTCCAGCATTTATTGTTTGTAGATTTTTTGATGATGGCCATTCTGACCAGTGTGAGGTGATACCTCATTGTAGTTTTGATTTGCATTTCTCTAATGATTAGTGATGTTGAGCATTCTTTCATGTGTTTGTTAGCAATTTGTATATCTTCTTAGGAGAAATGTCTGTTTAGGTCTTCTGTCCATTTTTGGATTGGGTTGTTTGTTTTTTTGATATTGAGCTGCTTGAGCTGCTTGTATATTTTGGAGATTAATCCTTTGTCAGTTGCTTCATTTGCAAATATTTTCTCCCATTCTGAGTGTTGTCTTTTTGTCTTATTTATGGTTTCCTTTGCTGTGCAAAATCTTTTACGTTTCATTAAGTCCCATTTGTTTATTTTTGGTTTTATTTCCATTTCTCTAGGAGGTGGGTCAAAAAGGATCTTGCTGTGATTTATGTCCTAGAGTGTTCTGCCTATGTTTTCCTCTAAGAGTTTTATAGTGTCTGGCCTTACATTTAGGTCTTTAATCCATTTTGAGTTTACTTTTGTCTATGGTGTTAGGGAGTGTTCTAATTTCATTCTTTTACATGTAGCTGTCCAGTTTTCCCAGTACCACTTATTGAAGAGGCTGTCTTTTCTCCATTGTATATTCTTGCCTCCTGTATCAAAGAGAAGGTGACCATATGTGCATGGGTTTATCTCTAGGCTTTCTATCCTGTTCCATTGATCTGTATTTCTGTTTTTGTGCCAGTACCATACTGTCTTGATTGCTGTAACTTTGTAGTGTAGTTTGAAGTCCGGGAGACTGCTTCCTCCAGCTCCATTTTTCTTTCCAATATTGCTTTGGCTATTCAGGGCCTTTTGTGTGTCCATACAAATTGTGAAATTTTTTGTTCTAGTTCTGTGAAAAATGCCATTGGTAGTTTGATAAGGATTGCATTGGATCTGTAGATTGCTTTGGGTAGTATAGTCATTTTCACGATATTGATTCTTCCAACCCAAGAACATGGTATATCTCTCCATCTGTTTGTATCATCTTTAATTTCTTTCATCAGTGTTTTATAGTTGTCTGCATGCAAGTCTTTGGTGTTCTTAGGTAGGTTTATTCCTCGGTATTTTATTCTTTTTGTTGCAGTGGTAAATGGGAGTGTTTCCTTAATTTCTCTTTCAGATTTTTCATCATTAGTGTATAGGAATGCAAGAGATTTCTGTGCATTAATTTTGTATCCTGCTACTTTACCAAATTCATTGATTAGCTCTAGTAATTTTCTGGTAGCATCTTTAGGATTCTCTATGTATAGTATCATGTGATCTGCAAACAGTTACAGCTTTACTTCTTTTCCGATTTGGATCCCTTTTATTTCTTTTTCTTCTCTGATTGCTGAGGCTAAAACTTCCAAAACTATGTTGAATAATACTGGTGAGAGTGGGCAACATTTTCTTGTTCCTGATATTAGAGGCAATGGTTTCAGTTTTTCACCATTGAGTACGATGCTGGCTGTGGGTTTGTCCTATATGGCCTTAATTATGTTGAGGTAAGTTCCCTCTATGCCTACTTTCTGGAGGGTTTTTATCATAAATGTGTGTTGAATTTTGTTGAAAGCTTTTTCTGCATCTATTGAGATGATCATATGGTTTTTCTCCTTCAATTTGTTAATATGGTGTATCACATTGATTGATTTGTGTATATTGAAGAATCCTCACATTCCTGGGATAAACCCCACTTGATCATGGTGTATGATCCTTTTAATGTACTGCTGATTCTGCTTGCCAGTATTTTGTTGAGGAGTTTTGCATCTATGTTCGTCAGTGATACTGGCCTGTAGTTTTCATTGTTTATGACATCTTTGTCTGGTTTTGGTATCAGGTGATGGTGGCCTTTTAGAATGAGTTTGGGAGTGTTCTTCCCTCTGCTATGTTTTGGAAGAGTTTCAGAAGGATAGGTGTTAGCTCTTCTCTAAATGTTTGATAGAATTCGCCTGTGAAGCCATCTGGTCCTGGGCTTTTGTTTCTTGGAAGATTTTTAATCACAGTTTCAATTCCAGTGCTTGTGATTGGCCTGTTTATATTTTCTATTTCTTCCTAGTACAGTCTTGGAATGTTGTGCTTTTCTAAGAATTTGTCCATTTTTTCCAGGTTGTCCATTTTATTGGCATAGAGTTGCTTGTAGTAATTTTTGATGATCCTTTGTATTTCTGCAGTGTCACTTGTTACTTCTCCTTTTTCACTTCTGATTCTATTGATTTGAGTCTTTTCCCTTTTTCTCTTGATGAGTCTGGCTAATGGTTTATCAATTTTGTTTATCTTCTCCAAGAACCAGCTTTTAGTTTTATTGATCTTTGCTTTCGTTTCCTTCATTTCTTTTTCATTTATTTCTGATCTGATCTTTATGATTTCTTTCCTTCTGCTAACTCTGGGGTTTTTTTTGCTGTTGTTCTTTCTCTAATTGTTTTAGGTGTAAGGTTACGTTGTTTGTTTGAGATGTTTCTTGTTTTTTGAGGTAGGATTATATTGCTGTAAACTTCCCTCTTAGAACTGCTTTTGCTGCATCCCATAGGTTTTGGGTTGCCGTGTTTACATTGTCCTTTGTTTCTAGGTATTTTTTGATTTCCTCTTTGATTTCTTCAGTGATATCTTGGTTATTAAGTAGCGTATTGTTTAGCCTCCATATGTTTTTGTATTTTTTACTGTTTTTTCCCTGTAATTGATATCTAGTCTCATTGTGTTGTTGTCGGAAAAGATACTTGCTACAATTTCAATTTTCTTAAATTTACAAGGCTTGATTTGTGACCCAAGATATGATTTATCCTGGAGAATGTTCCATGAGCACTTGAGAAGAAGGTGTATTCTGTTGTTTTTGGATGGCATGTCCTATAAATATCAATTAAGTCCTTCTTGTTTAATATGTCATTTAGAGCTTGTGTTTCCTTATTTATTTTCCTTTTGAATGATCTGTCCATTGGTGTAAGTGTGATGTTAAAGTCCATTACTATTATTGTGTTACTTTCAATTTCCCATGTTATGGCTGTTAGCATTTGCCTTATGTATTGAGGTGCTCCTATGTTGGGTGCATAAATATTTACAGTTGTTATATCTTCTTCTTGGATTGATCCCTTGATCATTATGTAGTGTCCTTCTTTGTCTTTTTTAATAGTCTTTTTTTGAAGTCTATTTTGTCTGATATGAGACTTGCTACTCCAGCTTTCTTTTGATTTCCACTTTCATGGAATATCCTTTTCCATACCCTCACTTTCAGTCTGTATGTGTCCCTAGGTCTGAAGTGGGTCTCTTGTAGACAGCATATATACAGGTCTTGTTTTTTTATCCATTCAGCCAGTCTATGTCTTTTGGTGGGAGCATAAAAAAACAAGACCTGTAAATGGACATTTAAGTTAATCATCGATATGTATGTTCCTATTACCATTTTCTTAATTGTTTTGGGTTTGTTATTGTAGGTCTTTTCCTTCTCTTCTGTTTCCCTCCTAGAGAAGTTCCTTTAGCATTAGCATTTGTTGTAAAGCTGGTTTGGTGGTGCTGAATTCTGTTAGCTTTTTCTTGTCTGTAAAGTTTTTAATTTCTCCATCAAATCTGCATGAGATCCTCACTGGGTAGAGTAATCTTGGTTGTAGGTTTTTCCCTTTAATCTCTTTCACTATGTCCTGCCCCTCCCTTCTTGCTTGCAGAGTTTCTGCTGAAAGATCAGCTGTTTACCTTATGGGGATTCCCTTGTATGTTATTTGTTGCTTTTCCCTTGCTGCTTTTAATATTTTTTCTTTGTATTTTATTTTTGATGGTTTGATTAATATGTGTCTTGACATGTTTCTCCTCGGTTTTGTCCTGTATAGGACTCTTTGCACTTCCTGGACTTGATTGACTTTCCTTTCCCATACTAGGGAAGTTTTCAACTATAATCTCTTCATATATTTTCTAAGTCCCTTTCTTTTTCTCTTCTTCTGGGACCCATATAATTCAAATATTGGCACATTTAATGTTCTCCCAGAGGTCTCTGAGACTGTCCTCAATTCTTTTCATTCTTTTGTCTTTATTCTGCGCTGAGGTAGTTATTTCCACTCTTTTATCTTCCAGGTCACTTATCCATTCTTCTGCCTAAGTTATTCTGCTATTGATTCCTTCTAGAGAATTTTAAATTTCATTTATTATGTAGTTCATCATTGTTTGTTTGCTCTTTAGTTCTTCTAGGTCCTTGTTAAATGTTTCTTGTATTTTCTCCATTCTATTTCCAAGATTTTGGATCATCTTTACTATCATTACTCTGAATTCTTTTTAAGTAGACTGCCTATTTCCTCTTCATTTGATTGATCTGGCGGGTTTTTACCTTGATCCTTCATATGCCGTGTTTTTCTCTGTCTGCTCATTTTGTTTAACTGACTGTGTTTGGGGTCTCCTTTTTGCAGGCTGCAGGTTCATAGTTCCCGTTGTTTTTGTTGTCTGCCCCCAGTGGCTAAGGTTGGCTCACTGGGTTATGTAGGCTTCCTGGTGGAGCAGACTAGTGCCTGTGTTCTGATGGATGAGGCTGGATCTTGTCTTTCTGTTGGGCAGGACCGCCTACAGTGGTGTGTTTTGGGGTGTCTGTGACCGTATTATGATATTAGGCAGCCTCTCTACTAATGGGTGGGGTTGTGTTCCTGTCTTGCTAGTTGTTTGGCATAGGGTGTCCAGCACTGTAGCTTTGCTAAGTGGGGCTGGGTCTTAGCATTGAGTTGGAGATCTCTGGGAGAGCTTTTGCTGTTTGATATTACGTGGAGCTGGGAGGTCTCTGGTGGACCAATGTGCTGAACGCGGCTCTCCCACCTAAGAGGCACAGGGCTGACACCCAGCCAGAGCACCAAGACCCTGTCAGCCACACAGCTCAGAAGAAAAGGGGAAAAAAAGAAAGGAAGAAAGAAAAAAAAAAAAGAAAAAGAAATAAAGTTTAAAATAAAAAATAAAAAAAATTAAAAAGTAATTTAAAAAAAAGAAAAAGAAAGAAGAGAGCAACCAAACCAAAAAACAAATCCATCAATGTTAACAAGCACTAAAAAATACCACCAAAAAACAGGCAGACAGAACCTTAGGACAAAAGTAAAAGCAAAGCTATACCAACAAAATCACACAAAGAAGCATATACATACACACTCACAAAAAGATAAAAAGGAAAAATATATGTATATATAAAAAAAGGAAAAGAGCAACCAAATCAATAAACAAATCTACCAATGAGAGTAAGCTTTAAATACTAAACTAAGATAAACATAAAAGCAGAAACAAATTAGATGCAGAAAGCAAACCCCAAGTCTACAGTTGCTCCCAAAGTCCACCGCCTCAATTTTGGGATGATTCGTTGTCTCTCAGATATTCCACAGATGCAGGGTACATCAAGTTGACTGTGGAGATTTAATCCGCTGCTCCTGAGGCTGCTGGGAGAGATTTCCCTTTCTCTTCTTTGTTTGCACAGCTCCTGAGGTTCAGCTTTGGATTTGGCCTCACCTCTGCGTGTAGGTCGCCTGAGGGCGTCTGTTCCCACCCAGACAGGACTGGGTTAAAGGAGCAGCTGATTAGGGGGTTCTGGCTCACTCAGGCCAGGGGGAGGGAGGAGTACAGTATGCGGGGTGAGCCTGCGGCGGCAGAGGCCAGCATGACGTTGCAACAGCCTGAGACGCACTGTGCGTTCTCCCAGGGAAGTTGTCCTTGGATCGCGGGACGCTGGCAGTGGCAGGCTGCAGAGGCTTCCAGGAGGGGAGGTGTGGATAGTGACCTGTGCTTGCACACAGGCTTCTTGGTGACTGCAGCAGCAGCCTTAGCATTTCATGCCGGTCTCTGGTGTCCGCGCGGATAGCCACGGCTCGCGCCCATCTCTGGAGCTCGTTTAGGCGGTGCTCTGAATCCCCTCTCCTTGCACACCCCGAAACAATGGTCTCTTGCCTCTTAGGCCGTTCCAGACTTTTCCCCAGATTCCCTCCTGGCTAGCTGTGGCACACTAACCTGCTTCAGGCTGTGTTCATGCAACCAACCCCACTCCTCTCCCTGGGATCTGACCTCCGAAGCCCTGAGCCTCAGCTCCCAGCTCCCACCCACCCCAGAGGGTGAGCAGACAAGCCTCTCAGGCTGGTGAGTGCTGGTCAGCACCAGTCCTCTGTGTGGGAATCTCTCCGCTTTGCCCTCTGCACCCCTGTTGCTGCACTCTCCTCCATGGCTCCGAAGCTTCCCCCCCACCACTCCCTGTCTCCGCCAGTGAAGGAGCTTCCTAGTGTGTGGAAACTTTTCCTCCTTCACAGCTCCCTCCCTGAGGTGCAGGTCCCGTCCCTATTCTTTTGTCTCTGTTTTTTCTTTTTTCTTTTGCCCTACCCAGGTACGTGGGGTAGCTTCTTGCCTTTTGGGAAGTCTGAGGTCTTCTGCCAGTGTTCAGTAGGTGTTCTGTAGGAGATGTTTCACATGTAGATGTATTTCTGATGTATTTGTGGGGAGGAAGGTGATCTCCATATCTTACTCCTCCACCATCTTGAAGGCCTCCTCTATAAATCCATCTTCATTATTATCATCATCTTCATCATCATCATCATCTTCAAGCAGGGCTACACAGCAGAGAGGTAAGGCAGGAAGGTGAATAAAGTAGGGTTTAGCAGCAGAGAAGCAAATTTCTGAAGGTCCTATGGGAACCACCCCTCTCCCCTTCCCTCTTTCTCTCCTGAAGCTTCTGGCTATATATATGGTTTTGATTGGTAGGTCCATAAGAGATGTGTCCCATTATAACAATTACCCCTTTCTGGTTACTGCATATTTTAAACTCTTGCAGCAGGACAGATAATGAATTAGAGATGCACAAAACCAGAGAACTGCGTAATACTTGTAATATTATAGCAATTTTCTAAATGATAGATGAAAAGTTCCTGGGCTAAAAGAATAGAGGGGGATAAAAAGTAAGCGTGAGAGATGTTAAGACAGAATTCTATTAACTCAGTTCTCTTCCTTGCATGAATAAACCCTACCCATCCTTTAATTTGTAGCCCAAAATGAAAATTCCTGATGAATTTGAAATAATGACTACTCTCTTTTCTGTGCTTTCAAAACACTTTGTTCAAATTGCCAACATATCACTTGTCAGAGTGTAGAGCTAGACCCCACCACATTCCACTTTGTAGCCCTGGTGTTTGCTATTGTACCTGTCAAAAAGTCATCAGTCAGTACATGTTTGCTGAGTTGAATTATATCTTTCAGTCCTTTATTCCCTTAAATCTAGTATTTGGGATTTAAAAACGAAATCTATAAAGATTTAAAAAATTGCTGTTAGTTACAGTCTGACTTTACAACAATCTTTCAAATAGAAAAGGTCTATTATCAAAAAAGTCTGTGACCAGATGTTCTTTCTGCCTACTAAGGTCACAATAAAATAGGTTCAAGCTGTAAAGAATAGGTTCAGACAGAGGATGTGACTTTGAAAAAGACTGCTCAACCATGTTTTGGGGAGTTTTCTAAAACAAATGGCTCATTTTCATCTATGGGCACTATAGCTAATCTTTACTTAGCCCTATGTACTGTGTTAAAAGTATGCATCAATAAAAAAAAAATGAAAAAAGTGTATGTGAAAACAGTGTACTGCCTTCCTGTACAAACTAACCTGGAAAATATCCTTTTAGAAGTTTTCATGTTTGTTAACTTAATATTCTTCAACATGGCTACTCAAATTGTGATCAATTTTTATCACTATTATTGTTTTACCATTGTAAGTATTACAGGGATGATATGTATTACGTGTGTTATCAATTTGATGTAGGAGATATGCGTGTTGCTTAGCATTATTCAATTGTCAAGTATACCTGCAACTTTCACTTTAGATTATAAGGCAGCCTTAACTGAGCAGGATAATATAGGAAAGGGGATATGTTATCTAAAACATCATGCCTGAAATGATGCTTTCCACTTTGACTTCTTGTACTTGAAACACTGACTCTAAACTAATTTATACTTCAAGAAAAATAAACCAAGGTTTCTTTTTGTGGAGAAAACAATAACGGAAATATTAGGGCTAGCACTAAGTTCATAAAAATCAATCACTTTTGGTGTGTATAAGTGTTAGAGACATATTCAGCCTCACTGAAAAATAAAATTTGGATTTACCAGTTAATTTTAGAATTCTTAGAAATAGTTAATTTCAATATTGTAAACAAAGAAATCAGTGTTTTCTTTGCTAATTTAAACATAAATTTGAATAAATTTGATCCTTATAAAATAATCATGATATCTCAATAATATTCCAACTTGTTCTAGAAACTTCTAAAAATCATTCCAAAGTTAGTAAGATATATGGATGCATTCCATCATAATCCTGTGCATGTAAATAGGCCACCCTCACTCTTATTTCATTTACAGAGAGAGCATATAATCCATTTTGGACTATCTATCTAACTTTTATCATTGCCCTGTAGTCAAGGTGATTATATAAAAGAGCAACAATTTCTATGATTCTGTTCCTGCTGCCAGGATATCATGTGCAAGATATAAAAAGGGTGACCCAAGCCAGAGACATCTTCAGGAATTCAACAGTTGTTACAGAGAATATCACAACAGCATCCCAAGTTCAAATTGTTAGTTATCAGGGAAAAAGATAACAATGAGAAGTGAGAAAAGATAAAGTGAGAAATATTTATACAGAAAGGAAATAGGTAGTATTTGGAAAATGAAAATAACTTACTCAATTTTCTATTTTAAATTTGTTTAGGAAGGAATACATTAGTGTTCAAAACCTCATGTATACATAATATATATATATGGCATATATAATATCTACCCCTGTTGATCATATATGTAGAACCCACTATTCCCTCCTCTTTTTTCATACATAATCAGTTTGTTTTGTATCCATTCATTATGTATGAATGAATGGATAGCTATATATATTTTACCTTTTTGTGTATAAAGTAGCAAACTATACACATGGCTTCACTCCTTGCTTTTTTACTTAAAAATGTAACTTGGGACACATTTTACATATCAGCTCCAATATGTAAAGCACTCTATAGTCCATATGCAATAAATAAATAAATAAATAAATCTAGACAGATGTTATTACAAATAATTCTAAAGGGACATAGATACAGATATAAATATGAAATGCAACTCTGTAAAACTTCTAAAGGAAAACTTTGGAGAAAATCTGTGTGACCTTAAATTTGGTTGGTGATGAGTGTTTAGATATGGACATGGTCCACGAAAGAAAAACATTGATAACTTGGACTTTATTAAAATTAAAAACCTCTGCTCTCTGAAAGACACTGTTGAGAGTACCAAAAGACAAGCCAGAGACTTGAAGAAAATATTTTGAGCAAATATCTGATAAAGTTCTTGTATCCAAAATATACAAAAAACAAAACAAACAAAAAAAGACTCTTAAAACTCAACAATGAAAAAATATTGAAAAATGGGTAAAAGATCTGAACAGGCACCTCACCAAACAAGATGCACAAATGGCAAACAAGTATATGAAAAGATGTTCAAGGAATTGCAAATTAAAACAAAAAGAAGATGCCACTACACACCTTAGAAAGACAAAACAAAACAAAACCTGACAATACCAATTGTTAGTAGGATGCAGAGCAGTAGAAACTGTCATTCATTGCTAGTGCAAATGAAAATTGGTATAACCACTTTGGAAGACAGGCAGTTTCTTACAAAGCTAAACATAATCTTATCATACAATCCAACAATTGCTCTCTTAGATATTTATCCATCAGATTTGAAAACTTACATCCACACAACACCTACACTCAAAAGTTTATACCAGCTTTATTGATAATCATCAAAAATGGGAAGCAACCAAATGTCCTTCAATAAGTGAATGGACAAATGAACTGTGACGCATCCATAAAATGGAATATTATTCCGCAATAAAAATAAGTGAGCTATAAAACCACAAAAAGACTTAGAAATACCTTAATGTGAAAGAAGCCAGTTTGAAAAGCTACATACTATAGCATTCCAATTATATGACATACTGGGATTGGCAGAAGTATAGAGATGATAAAAAGATCAGTGGTTTCCAGGGCCCCAGGGAACTACATGAGGGTTGAATATGTGACGCACAGGGGCTAGTAAAAGCACAGGGATAGTAAAACTGTTCTGTATATTGTAATGGTGAACACATAGCACTATGCCTTTTTCAAAACCCATAGAACTTTACAACATGAAGAATGAACTTTAATGTGCACAAATTTTAAAAAATCATTTTAAATGTCAGAGGATCCCAGGATGGAATGCATAATGTGATAAAACAATTGAACTGTGTAATAAACTTATGAAACTACCTCACTGAAAGGAATAAGGAAAAGATGCTGACTTAACTAACTTTGAAATTAAGTAGAATATGTAAAACTAAAGACAAAAGAAACTATCCTATTACTATAATTTGTGGGTTAAGAATTCCGAGGCTGCTGTATATATATTAAGATTGAACAGTTAAGTAAATTGATGGCGGATGATGGGAGCCAGGTTTCTCCCCGTTGTAGCTGGAGGTTACAGATAAGTGAGGGGAGGTGGCTGGAATAATCCATATGATAATGGATTATAGTTGGAGACATCATGTCAACTCACAATTAGCTTAACATAGACATAGTTGGTTATGTATAGAAATATATATATATATATATACACACACACACACACGAGTTGGTATCCACACATATTATTTTCATGCTTTATCAACAGAGAGAACCTAGCAAAAAATGGCACACCAGTAGCAATGAGAACACCTAACACTCAAATCTTGGTTTCTAATACTATTCACCAATGAAAGAAAACAAAGGTCTTAAGAAAAAGGGCTGATTCTAGGACTGGGGAAGGAAACATAGATGATCCTATGGATCTTGTATTGCCAGAAAGTAATGAAGTGTTCCAAAAAAAGAAAGGAAGAAAGAGAGAAAGAGAGGAAGGAAGGAAGGAAAGAAGGAAGGAAGGAAAAAACCCACAGTGAGTGATGGGGGCGTATGTTAAAGGGTCAAAGAGACAAAGGAACCAACAGGAAGAGCTCCCAACAAGCAAGACTAAGACAATCTGAGCAAAATATAGATAAATTAGGATTGGATTGTAACCTAAAATATAAAATAAATATCTTTGAGTCTTTACTGATATAAGTAAGTGATAAACTGGGAAAAACAGACAAATCTTGTGCAGAAGAAATCCAAATAATTTATGTAGATTCTTGCCCCTCAAGGAGGTGGAATATAACTCTTCACTCATTATTTTGAGCTGTGTATAGTGAATTTTTCCCCAAGAGTGCAATGTGGAAAAGGAGGAAAGAGTAACTTTACAGTGGAGAAATCTGGCAACCACAACCTTAGGTGATCAAGGTCAGTATCAATATTAGTGAATATTAGTGAATATTAGTGAATCATGTTGGCAGTATGTGCTCTTAATATGATTTGATGATATGGCACTTTGTGTTCTTCCTCGCCAAAATGCATAACCCCAGTCTAATCATGAGAAGAGCACCAGAAAAATCACAGTTGAAGGTTAATCTAAAAAATGTCTGACCAGTTATAAAACAATCACTCTTCAAAATTCTCTAGGTCATCAAAAGCAAAGAAAGTCTGAAAAACTCTCATAGCCAAGAGAAGCCTAAGGAGACATGGATATTAATGTAATGTAGTGTCTGGGACTGGATCTGGGATAGAAAAAGGTCATTAGATAAAAACTAAGAAAATCTTAATAAATATGGACTTTAATAATAATGCTCAATATCAGTGCATTAACTGTAACAAATGTGCAGTACTAATGTGAGATATTTATAATAGAGGAAATTGTGTGGGGCATATGGGAAATTACTGTACTATCTTGACAAGAAGGGATAGTTAGGTGTGGGGCATCAGAACCTAAGCAAGTTTAAGAGTGTGTCCCTACAGATGTGGTCTGGTGTAGGGTGCTAGAACAAAAC
Organism: Eschrichtius robustus; assembly: GCF_028021215.1. NCBI lineage: Eukaryota > Metazoa > Chordata > Mammalia > Artiodactyla > Eschrichtiidae > Eschrichtius > Eschrichtius robustus. The sequence goes on along the minus strand of NC_090828.1, from coordinate 46,698,361 downwards.
GAGGTGAGAGGGAAGGGGAGAATGATCAAAAAATATATAATTAAGGATATGGGATCCAATTTCTTACCGTATAAAAAGAAGTTACACATATAGAAAGGAATAAAACTAGAATGAACTTTGTAGTACTTCTATATCAGCCTACCTAGTTCTAGGTATCTGAACATAAATATGTGCTTGTGATGTAAACATATGCATTCCCTCCTTGCAAGACATTTGGTCCTGTCCAAAATTTCCATAAGACATTTGGTCCTTAAGACATTTGGGCTATGCTAAAAGGTGCTTGATATTTGCAGGACCACTTGGTCCTGTTCAAAATGTCCATGGAGACATTTGGTCCACGCCAGAGGAAACTTAATATTTGGTCCTGTCCAGAACCATTTGGCATGGACCAAATATGCTCATGGACATTTTGGACAGGGCCCTCAAGGACCATTTAGTGTGGATCAAATGTCTCATGGACGTTTTAGACAGGACAAAATGTCCACTAATCATATTCCCTATCTCTGTCTACTTTGAGGGCTTTAGAGCATGAATACATCCTGCACTTAGATATTGGCTCCATGGAAAATTGGCTGATTCTAGTTCTGTGGCAGGGAAATTACAATAGAAGGCTAGAATACCTTGTGCCAGAAAGCAAGGAGGGCCTCAGAGAAATTTGGGAACATTAGAAAAGGACACAGAAGTTAGCTTGAACAGGGACCCACTAGAAAAGTAGGACAATTTAAGCATCAAAATAAGTAATAACAGTAATGAATTATAAGCTATTGAATAAAATAGGAATCCATGAGTCCATACTGATATAAATATGTTAATGAATACATTGAAAGTTTCAAAAGGAGTAGTCTTAAGTACATTTTTTGAAAGTACCTCCCCACAAAATACTTATTAATTTAAAAAGGAGAAAAAAAGATAATTTTACAGTGGAGAAACCTGTCAGATACCAACTAATTCAAGTGACCAAAGTAAATAGCATCAGAAATGGAACGAATAAAAATTGTGCTCCACCTGATAGATGTGAGGAGAACATGGCATCACTTCTGTGATATTTCTAACAAAGGTGTATAACCTGGGGCTTCCCTGGTGGTGCAGTGGTTGAGAATCTGCCTGCCAATGCAGGGGACGCGGGTTCGAGCCCTAGTCTGGGAAGATCCCACATGCCGCAGAGCAACTAGGCCTGTGAGCCACAACTACTGAGCCTGCGCGTCTGGAGCCTGTGCTGCCAACAAGAGAGGCCGCGACAGTGAGAGGCCCGCGCACCGCGATGAAGCGTGGCCCCCGCTTGCCGCAACTAGAGAAAGCCCTCGCACAGAAACGAAGACCCAACACAGCCAAAAATAAATAAATTAATTAATAAATACTGAATGTTCTCCAGCTCCTGTAAAAAAAAAAAAGGTGTATAACCTGAATCTAACTATAAGGAATCATCAGGCAAGCCTTCCAAACCGAAGAAGGCTAAAGACTTGACAGCCAAGTGTAACATGTAATTCTAAATTGGACTAAGACATTTTTGGACAATTGACAAAGCTTTAGTAGCCTCTGAGGATTAGGTATTAGTAATGTATCAATTTTACATTTCGATTTTGTTGAGTATATTGTAGTTGTGTAGAAGAATGTCTTCGTTGTATAAATAAACACTAGAGCATTTTGGAGTGATGTAATATCAGGGTGACAACTTATTCTCAAAAAAATTATTTGTACTGTATACTCCAAGAGGTGATTTAATCTCACAATCACAATATTGAACAACAACAAAAAAAACCCAACAAGATAAAACAGTACGTTTGGTAGGATTTCATTTTGTAATAGTTCAAAAACAGGTAAAACTAGGCTTCATGTTATAGAGAACATACATGGTGATAAAGTTTTTTTAAACGGGAGAGTTTCATAGAAGTCAAGATAATTACGTCTGCAAGAAAGAGAGGGGACTCACAAAAAGTTTTAGGGTAACAGTGATCTATTTATTGACTTGGATCATCATTATATGGATGTATATTTTAAACTTTTTCATGATTTATACTTAGTTTTATTATATTTTGTATAGTTTTTTTAAATAAAAAGATATTGTACAACATTATAGAGCAAGTAGTTTATACCTTTGTAGTATAAACTTAGAGTGGGGACTGCCTTATTAACTGTAATGTGTTATCTAGTCTATCAATTTCCTGAACTGCCAGTGTTTTATACCAGAAAAAAAGAAAAAAATCTACCAGTTATAATTTATTAGATGCATCTTAATGTCAAAGATGTTAATTTGTGTATGTCTTTCTCTTGATCACAGTTATATAACACTGAATAACTCAATATAGTGTAGTTCCTTATTTGAGCTTCTGAGTCAGAGTTGGATGCTTTTGCAAAATTAACTCAAATACTGTGAACTAAGGACTTTACTCCAACAAATATATTTCTAGTTACATGCTTAGTTATTATCCCAATACATTTAATGAAATAAATTCTCAGATAGTTCTGAGAAATAAATATAACAATCATCCTAAGGCAGAACTTGGAGGGGGGCAGTTTCTCTGAATAACTTTCTCTGAATAACTATAAAACAAGTCCTTATATATAAAATTTTATGGTAAATTACTTTGGGTCATTTTTCTAATATTCAAACTTGGTTCCTTTATTCCTTTTCTTCTTTTCGTCACTGAAGTTCTCTTTGAAAATACACAAATACTGCCTCTCTTTGAGGCACTTCGAAATCAAAATTAATTATGCTAATTATCTCATGCAGGTTGACCTAATTAAATTTAATTAGTGGGTCTTGTTAATTCTAAACATCATCCTCTGGGAGATTTTACCTTTTGGGTAAACTAGGTAGAGAATCCAAGTGCTTACTTATCCTAACATATTTAGGCAGCAGTCACAGCACATGTACTTGTGCAAATGGAGTATGTGTAGTCATCAAGCAATTGATGTTCCCTTTATCTATTGATCTTGTTAAAATACATATTTCTTGTGGAAATTAACTGAGGTAAATGTCAAGGTTTTAATTAGTAATTAAATCCTTCCATTTAGATTGTATTCACAAAAGATGTGAAATCATGATATATGTGACTCATACTCTAACAAAAATTTTTACATGCTTAGTAATTTTCAAATTATTCCTGGAATGTTGCTACATATGCTATTGAGTCATTCTTAGTTTTTTGTGATACTTCTATTCCCTTCCATTCTGTTCTTTGCTCTCTCACTGTTCCATTTTATGGGGCATCATTTTCTCAGCTGAGCACAATTAAGTAGTACTTCCCAGGGTTCTGCCCTGGTCTTACTGTCCTTCTTTCTCTCAGAGGGGATTCCATTTACTCTATAAATGACTTTAATTACTACATATGGGCTGGAAAATGCTTATATCTTTATATCTAGTATTGAACTTCACTTTGCCCTTCAGACATATATGCAACAGCTTGCTCAACATATCAACACCGATGACACACAGTCATTAAAACTCAACACATCCAACATTATTTATCCTTTCTACCTACTCTCATTGCCATATTAAGGTCCTCATCATTTCTCACCTATTTCATTAACCTTTTTGTCTTGGTTCTTAACCCCCTACCCACCTCATATTTCATTATCTCATCAACAGCTCCTAGTAATTATCTGGTTTACTCAATTTGAAAGTGTAAACTTGTTTGAAATTGTCACTCACCCCCACCCTTTACCTAGGATCTAAAAATCTCTCTCCATCACCTGCAAAAGACACTAAGCAACTCAGCAAGAGTCTTTGAGTCTTAGTTCCTATCTAGCCCCCATCTCTTCCCAGTACTGCATTTTGAAATGTATATTCTAATGATACTGGAACTTTGGTACTTCCTGGCATAGATATCATAGTTATGAACTTCTCTGAGTTTGTGTACTGCCCTCTCTGCTTAATGTGTTTTCCTCAACTTTTTAACAGCTTTTATATGCAGGTAACATATTATTACACGTTAAGAATGAGGAAAAAATAGTTCTAACAATACAAATAGATAGAGAGAAAAATAGAAAATTCTCCCTAAGCCTGTCTCCTATCCCATTCTGTTTTCACCAGCAATCACTGGTTCGAAAAAAAAAAAAAAAATTCATCATATCTCCCAGACTTTCTATTTCATCAATTTGAATATTTTTCCTTTAACAATATAAGTTTGCTTACTCCATGTCAATACAATAGATTTTTTTATTTAACATTATGGAGTTAAACCTTAGAGTGCATGCAGTATAATTCTATCATTTCTCTATTGATAGACTCTTGGTGTTTTTTTGTCTATTTATTATGATTGTTGTCATTAATGCAATGAGTGGCCTTGTATTTCTACTAACCAAACCCACTCTAGTTTAGAAAAGAATCCATTCTGATAATATGATAATAGATATCCAATGCTTACATGTAATATATATATATATATATATATATATATATATAGCATTTTCTATTTAAAAACTCTTTAAATAGTTTTTTAAATGTTTTTTTCATATTATTAGGAACAAACTATGACACTAATTACTTAAGAGAATTGGTAAGCAATTGCATGCATTGTTGTGCTAGGTGTATATTCAAATTATTTTTTTAAAGTTTCAAGGTTAGTCTAATTTTTTTAGTGATTTGAATTAAACAACAAATGCGATAATTGTTTAATACTCTTTTGGCTAGATTATATGTAATAATATTATAATTTATAATTATACATATAATTAATATATAATAAATATAATTATATTATTACAGTAAATAAGTGTTATTAAATAAATGAGGAAACCTCATTTAAAATGGAGTCAGGAAGCCCTGAAGGGGGAACTTTCACATTTGTATCATTCATTGCAGTCTACATAAACAACAGGAAGAAGAAAGATAAAAATTATTTTGACAAGGGAGGACATTAATCACATGGGAATTTTATGTCCAGCTTTTAAGAAAAAGAAGAAAGATCTCACTACCCCAGCAACAAAGCACCACCACCCCATTTTCTCCTAAGGCTTAATAAAAGCAAGTGTCTCTCTGTTTTCTCTGGACTTGCCTATGATTCACCATAGCTTGCCTGTCCTAAGTGCAATTCCCAAAATAAACCCATTTTGCTGGTAAAATAAGTGGCTGTTTCATTTTTAAAGTTGACAGTATATAATGTCATTATGAATAAGTGAGATGAAAAATCTGCTACATATTAAGTATTTTCATAATCATTAGATGTTGAATACAACAAGATGGAAAAGAAAAACATGTCTTTGCATAGGAAAAAATATTAATCTTTATTAATTTTATTAGTTCTTTTGTTGTGCATCAAAGAAACATAAGTTTAAAGCGTATTTGTTATGTTCTCAACTGACAAAATAGTAAATTTTACCAGTTTTTTTTTTTAAATAAAAATGTGAAAGTGAAAATCTGAAAAATATATATTTAAAGTATGAGTTTGACAATGTGGATAATCACAAATTTTCAAATAAACAAAGCCATCCGCTGTTTACTACAAAAGATCTACATTTAACTAAAAACTAATAAACTTTTTATATACTAAGTATCTTTTTAGTCTTATGTGGATGTGAAGATGTTTCAACTTATCAACTTGCTGATTGATAGCAGTGAAACTGATAGTTTACATTTTGTCTTGGTGAGACCAGGAGAGTTCTTCCTCTGGGACTGTACATATAGCAATACTATGCCTGCAAGAACAGAAGAGTATAAAAAGCACCAGCCAATATAGCAGATTGAGCTTTCTGGTTCTGAGGTGTTCTGTGCAGATGTAGGTAATTCCTGATCATAGAGAGAAGGAACACCACTGTGACCCTGTAGAGAGAAGTAAATATGAACCCCATCCAGTCTTTTTGAATATTGCTGTGAGGTCGCCTTTGTCTGAAGTGCATATTCTCACTTTAATGCTGTTGCTATATAATATCCTTTTCCTGGACTAAACCAAAGATTGACAAGCATTGTTATTTTGTCACCTGTGACTTTTTTTTAGTGATTGAATCCTGTCTGAAACTTTTAATTAATTTATTTAATAATTCTTGTGGAAACAATCTGGACATTTTCTGAATTTACAAGGTGATCCTTGAACTTTACCACTGGTGGTATATGGTTCCTCTATTGTTCTGAATAATGATAGCACTTAGATATTACTTAGTTATGATATAAAACATCACCTAATGCCATTGAAAAAGATATCACATAGTTTGTATTCATTTTGGACCTTTAATTTCATAGAATACAGAGAAATATGCCACATATTTTTTGCTTGTTTTTGCAAGGTCTTCTCAGGATCAAAATATTGTATTAACAATGGAAAGAAACATTTTCTTTCTGGAACAGAAATATGATGCCTGCCTACCATGGGCAAGTGATGACAGAGATGGAAGATAGAAGCATCCTTGATTTCTTATCTTGAGACTTCTTATTATGTAAACCCTCTCCCCAGCACACATTATTTGAATAGCCATTATTTTGCAGTGAAATAAGGAATGACCACCTCAGCCTTCTAGATCTGAGATAGGGTAAAATTACCTTCATTGATACTATGAACATTTAAATATTTTGAATGGTTTTGGTAAAATATACTTAGGAGACATTCTAATATATTCTCTGAAGTAATCCCAATGAATGCTGTAAAGGAACAAGATAGGTTTATCTATTTCATAAAATTCATCACTGAATTTTAGCTTTCAATACCCTGTTGTAGCCATTAAATACAAATCATGCATTTCTAGTGTGTTGTGAATGTTTGCCACACTGAAGTCCATGTGCTTTCTGCACTTCTGAGTGTGAAATGCATTTTTTAACCTCCAAGATTAAATTATGTTGAATTTTACTTTGTAGCAAATGGTAAGATAAAATTTAAAATTCATTTTCTACTTCATCTGAAATATAAGAGGTTCTTGAGGTCATAACTCATCTGGGAACCATGATAATGTAGCAGATTATTAAATATTTCATTATGGTAATAATAGTGACCTTTTTTGGATATGTGATATGTGTAAACACTGCCTCTATTAACTCACTAAATCTAGAAGATGGTGTTTATGTTGACTTGGATACTGAAGACTCTTTCCTTAGCCTCCACAACCAATTTAAGGGCTCTTGCTTATCTGTCATGCTCTAAACTTATCATTTATCCAAGAACAAGGTCTCTATCGCTTCTTCTCTAATAGCTTAGGGCTCTGCCTGTAGCATCAGTTCCATAATAATTTTGTTCCAATCTTACATTCCTGTCTAGGTGTGTGGTTTTTAGAATACCTCTCTCTCTCTGACCTAATGCTGAATCTCAATTGCTAGTTGTCTGCTCTGTTTCGCTATATTCTTGGACCTTTAAATTGATATGTACCTTGGGTAATTGTAGTAGGTTGAAGTATTGTCCCTAAGTCTTCCCTACTCCCTATATCCATATCCTTTGACACTAATGACATGGACTTCCCAGCCTTTTGACTTGGGGCCCTGCCATGTGACTTGCTTTGAGAGTGGAACATGGGCAGAAAAAATAATGTGCAGTTCCAGCTCAGGCCTCAAGAGGCCTCTTGTGCCTCTGTCAATGCTGTACAAACTTCCCCTGGAAGCCTAACAGCCTGGGCCCAGAGTAAATAAATGTGAAGCAGACTGGATGCTAACCCACAGAGAGTTGCAAATGCCAGTTGGAGTCAGAGTTTGAAGCACAGTCAGAAAGCCTTGATCAGCTAAGTCTAACCAACCTACAGATGCATGAGAAACAAGCACTTTTTGCTGTATGCCTCTGAGATGTTGTGGTTATGCGGTAAAAGATAACCAATATGGTAATATTCGTTTTTCTTGTGTTTTTCCATCAGCTTTTGGGGCTTCAGATGTAACTTTGGACACAGCTAGTTCTTTAGGGGATGCACATGAAAAAGAGCTTGAATTCACTTGGTCAGGCCTAAGAAAAGTTCACATGTCTGTGGTTTTTAGTAGTTAAACTAAACCTTATTAATCTGTAAAGATGTCTTTGATATCAAAGTCCTTGGTTACAAGCAACAGAAAAAGATTTTGAATACATTACAAAAGCAGAAGCATGTTGGAAGGTATATGTATTTCAGGGAATCTGTGGAAAAGCTTGAGAACCTGGTTCAAAAATTGACAAAAAGCAAGGTGGCTGGGCAGCAAGGAATAGAGCCACTATCACATCCCAGAAAAAATATTGTTATGATGCTATTATGAATGCCACCAATACAGAATGCTGGGTAGATGGTAAAGGCTGACTCTGAACAGTATAAATGTATTCTTACATTTTTATAATACTTTGAGATCCAAATGTCCAGGCTGGACACCTAATTGGCCACATTTAGTCCAGATGCTTGCATTCTGGATACGAAGAAGTAGAGAGAAGGGTCTGCATGTGTGCTGAAGGGGTGTATGTGTGGGGTGGATGGGTTGGGCAGAGATTTGGAACCTTAAGTTTCTGTAGTAGAAAGTGGAGACCTACCTTCTACCCCAAATCATATAATAGTGAAACAATGTTCAAAATACAAAGGATGTTTAAGTATGGGGTGTTAAACAACAACAACAGAAGTAAATGATCTCTATAATATTCCTGGGAAATCACACATAAGCAAAGTAAAAGAACTAAAGCAAGACATGGGAATCAGGAAAAGAGATCAAGTCTATCACAATTTGGCAGGGTAAAGTGGGCACAAAGCCAAACTACAAATGAAGTGCCAAATCAGAACTGACTATCTTGCAAAAAATGAGGTTCAGATGGATTAATGGCTATTTTGGGGACTTAATTTCATGAGCTAATAGTTTTATGAGCTCTTCTTCCTGAGGATCCCTCACAGAGAGGCTTCTGTGTTATGCATGTACTCTGCCATTAAAGTGACCAAGCCATCACCACCCTCTGTGGATTCCCATATATTTTGCAGAGGATTACAGAACCCTGACCAAGACTGTAATCAGAGTCCATGAACAATAACATTTGATACTTAGCAGCCAAGATGAGAGGTATTCCATTCCTTCATTAGACATTCACTTTTCATTTTTTTCTTACTAAAAGACATGTAGCATGTCAAATTGAAGTAAACAAAATAAATCTAACCCTGCTCATAGTGGCTGTAAATACATGCACAGTTACTCTGTACATAAGCTTCTGCAGTACCATTTTGAGTGCTGACAATTTGTAATGAAGGTAGCATTTATCTCTGAAAGTTTTAAGAATCATTCTAAATTAAGGCTTAATCTCTTATTTTCCTTTAAAAAACTTATTGATTAGGGGATCATAGATTCTTAAAATCAAAAGAGACATAAAAATTCCCTTCATTTCACAGAAGATAATTTGTGAGGCCAGTGGAACTTTAATGGTTTGACAATTATTAGACGGTAAATAAGGGGTAGATTTGGGATTAAAACCAAACTCTCCTTATTGCTTCTCCAATGAAAATGTTTCATTTTTAGATATAGAGCAATATTTTGTGTGTTGTTATTGTTCAGATTATTTATATCAGGAGTTTAAAACTCAGCTCTAGAGGAGCCAGCAAGGTCACGTAAATGAGTAGGGAGGAACAATAAAAATGTGTAGGTGTGGATTGTTTGAATGGCAGTGCAAGCTGGACAGCCAATGCCCTATCTAAAGAGGTGACCACTTCTCAGCTCCAGCTGACTGTTGCCATTCGTAACGCAGGCCCAAAGTGACTACATGTTTTTTTTTTTAATTTTAAATATCTCTATTTTTAAAAGTTGTATTTAAAATAAAAACTGAACAAGATGAAGTCCAGTTAAAGCCCAATCAGGAGATGAATTTGGTCTGCAGGCTGCCAGTTTGTAATTGCAACTTATACCTCTACTATGCAATCATAGGGAATAGTATCAATATTATTCATTAAATTTAAAAAATATTCAGCATCACTGCTCTCAGTGCAAGAATCTATTGAAATAAATTTTTTAAAGCTTCTATATCAATTAGTATAAAAATTGATTTTTCAATATTTAATCAAAGCATATCTATCCTTTAAAGTCTGCAAACACCTTTGTAGAAATGTTCTACAAAGTGAACATTGTAGAAATGTTCACTTTAATTTAATATGAACAATGATAGAGATAATCTGATCATAGTCTTAGAAAATGTAACTTGGAATAGGTGCTCAATACATTCACATTAACTTTGGTAATCAATCCATTAAACTTGTGCATGAAATGTTGACAAATCTCCTTAGCTCTTAGTATAATTGAATACCTTGTCAATGTCTTCACTAACATTTCAGTATTGATTGACTGGTAGTTCCTCTCAGAATTAGTCATTGATTATCATGATACAGTGATTCTACTGACCACTAATTGTCCTTTAACTAGTATATGTGGTAACTCTATTGTATAAGATTTAACATTCAGTTGAAATGGCAAAATAAAGTCATTTCTTTATCTAATTGACTAATCTGCCAATGAAACCTAGTGTGCCAATAAATATGCCAATGAAATCATATTTAGAAAATATTTCTAGAGTGATTTTATACATCTACATAAATTTTGTACTAAAACAATGTTTCTAAACCCCTCCCCCAGGAAAAAAACTGATAATAAAAATGGGATTTATGTTTAAAAAGTTGGGAAGATGTTGCATCCGAAATTCCTCTGATAGAGGTACATTTTGCAAATTACTGTGCTAAAGTTTCTGAAGTTTTCCTGCAATGAATCCTATCTTAACTTATTTAACATAGTATTTTTCAAGTTTATTTAAACAGAGATTCACTTTCTCCTTGATTTTGAGCAAAACAATTTGGAGAAGGCTGACTCAGAAAAGAAATGTATTGCCCAAGCCCACACAACTAATTAAAATTAGGTTCAAAGATACCTGTAAGATTTTCTGGTTCCTACAATATTTTTTTTAATTTTTTATTTTTTTTTAAACATAATTAAGTTTTTATTTCTTTTTTTTAATTGAAGTATAGTTGATTTACAATATTGTGTTAGCTTCAGGTATACAGCAAAGTGATTCAGTTATATATATATATTTTTTCAGTTTATTTTCTGTTACATATAGGTTATTACAAGATATTGAATATTGTTCCCTGTGTTATACAGTAAATCCTTGTGGTGTTTTTAATTTCTGATTAATGGCTTTTCTTTTTTTCTTCCAGCTTTTTTTTTTTTTAACATCTTTATTGGAGTATAATTGCTTTACAATGGTGTGTTAGTTTCTACTGTATAACAAAGTGAATCAGCTATACGTATGCATATATCCCTTACCTCTTGCGTCTCTCTCCCACCCTCCCTATCCCACCTCTCTAGGTGGACACAAAGCACCGAGCTGATCTCCCTGTGCTATGCGGCTGCTTCCTACTAGCTATCTATTTTACATTTGGTACTGTATATATGTCAATGCTACTCTCTCACTTCGTCCCAGCATACCCTTCCCCCTCCCCATGTCCTCAAGTCCATTCTCTATGTCTGTGTCTTTATCCCTGTCCTGCACCTAGGTTCTTCAGAACCTTTTTTTTTTTTTAGATTTCATATATATGTGTTAGCACACGGTATTTGTTTTTCTCTTTCTGACTTACTTCACTCTGTATGACAGACTCTATGTCCAGCCACCTCACTACAAATAACTCAATTTCATTTCTTTTTATGGCTGAGTAATATTCCATTGTATATATGTGCCACATCTTCTTTATCCATTCAGCTATCGATGGACACATAGGTTGCTTCCATGTCTTGGCTATTGTAAATAGTGCTGCAATGAACATTGTGGTACATGACTCTTTTTGAACCATGGTTTTCTCAGGGTATATGCCCAATAGTGGGATTGCTGGGTCATATGGTAGTTCTATTTTTAGTTTGCTAAGGAACCTCCATACAGCTCTCCATAGTGGCTGTATCAATTTACATTCCCACCAGCAGTGCAGGAGGGTCCCCTTTTCTCCACACCCTTTACAGCATTTATTGTTTATAGATTTTTTCATGATGGCCATTCTGACTGGTGGAAGGTGATACCTCATTGTAGTTTTGATTTGCATTTCTCTAATGATTAGTGATGTTGAGCATACTTTCAGATGTTTGTTGGCAATCTGTATATCTTCTTAGGAGAAATGTCTGTTTAGGTCTTCTGCCATTTTTGGATTGCGTTGTTTGTTTTTTTGATATTGAGCTGCATGAGCTGCTTGTAAATTTTGGAGATTAATCCTTCATCAGTTGCTTCATTTGCAGATATTTTCTCCCATTCTGAGGGTTGTCTTTTCGTCTTGTTTATGGTTTCCTTTGCTGTGCAAAAGCTTTTAAGATTCATTAGGTCCCATTTGTTTATTTTTGTTTTTACTTCCATTTCTCTAGGAGGTGGGTCAAAAAGGATCTTGCTGTGATTTATGTCATACAGTGTTCTGCCTATGTTTTCCTCTAAGAGTTTTATAGTGTCTGGCCTTACCTTTAGGTCTTTAATCCATTTTGAGTTTATTTTTGTGTATGGTGCTAGAGAGTGTTCTATTTCAGGTAGACTGCCTATTTCCTCTTCATTTGTTAGGTCTGGTGTGTTTTTACCTTGCTCCTTCATCTGCTGTGTGTTTTTCTGTCTTCTCATTTTGCTTATCTTACTGTGTTTGGGGTCTCCTTTTCACAGGCTGCAGGTTTGTAGTTCCCGTTGTTTTTGGTATCTGTCCCCAGTGGCTAAGGTTGGTTCAGTGGGTTGTGTAGGCTTCCTGGTGGAGGAGACTAGTGCCTGTGTTCTGGTGGATGAGGCTGGATCTTGTCTTTCTGGTGGGCAAGTCCACATCTGGTGGTGTGTTTTGGGGTGTCTGTGGCCTTATTATAATTTTAGGCAGCCTCTCTGCTAATGGATGGGGCTGTGTTCCTGTCTTGCTAGTTGTTTGCCATAGGGTGTCCAGCACCATAGCTTGCTGGTCGTTGAGTGAAGCTGGGTCTTGGTGTTGAGATGGAGATCTCTGGGAGATTTTTGCCATTTGATTTTACATGGAGCTGGGAGGTCTCTTGTGGACCAGTGTCCTGAAGTTGGCTCTCCCACCTCAGAGGCACAGCCCTGATGCCTGGCTGGAGCACCAAGAGCCTTTCACCCACACAGCTCAGAATAAAAGGGAGAAAAAATAGAAAGAAAAAAAAGAAAGAGGATAAAATAAAATAAAGTAAGATAAAATAAAGCTATTAAAATAAAAAATAAAAAATAATTATTAGAAAAAAGGAAAAAAAATTTTTAAAGAAAACACAAACAAACAAAAACAAACAAACAAACAAGAAAAACAACAGACAGATAGAACCCTAGGACAAATGGTGAAAGCACAGCTATACAGACAAAATCTCACACAGAAGCATACACATACTCACAAAAAGAGGAAAAGGGGAAAAAATAATATATCCTGCTCCCAAAGTCCACCTCCTCAATTTGGGATGATTCGTTGTCTATTCAGGTATTCAACAGATGCAGGCACATCAAGTTGTTTGTGGAGCTTTAATCCGCTGCTTCTGAGGCTGCTGGGAGAGATTTCCCTTTCTCTTCTTTGTTCGAACAGCTCCTGGGTTTCAGCTTTGGATTTTGACCCGCCTCTGTGTGTCGGTCGCCTGAGGGCGTCTGTTCTTTGCTCACACAGGACGGGGTTAAAGGAGCAGCTGAATCAGGGGCTCTGGCTCACTCAGGCCGGGGGGATGGAGGGATACAGGAGCGGGGTGAGCCTGCAGCGGCAGAGGCCGCCGTGACGTTGCACCCACCTGAGGCGCGCCATGCGTTCTCCTGGGGAAGTTGTCCCTGGATCACGGGACCCTGGCAGTGGCGGGCTGCACAGGCTCCCGGGAGGGGCGGTGTGGATAGTGACCTGTGCTTGCACACAGGCTTCTTGGTGGCCCCAGCAGCCTTAGTGTCTCATGCCCGTCTCTGGGGTCCGCGCTGATAGCCGCGGCTCACGCCCGTCTCTGGAGCTCGTTTAGGCAGCGCTCTGAATCCCCTCTCCTCGCGCACCAGGAAGCAAAGAGGCATGAAAAAGTCTCTTGCCTGTTCGGCAGCCCCAGACCTTTTCCCGGACTCCCTCCCGGCTAGCTGTGGTGCTCTAACCCCTTCAGGCTGTGTTCACACCGCCAACCCCAGTCCTCTCCCTGCAATCTGACTGAAGCCCGAGCCTCAGCTCCCAGCCCCCGCCCGCCCTGGTGGGTGAGCAGACAAGCCTCTTGGGCTGCTGAGTGCTGGTCAGCACCGCTCCTCTGTGCGGGAATCTCTCCACTTTGCCCTCCCCACCCCTGTTGCTGTGCTCTCCTCCGTGGCTCCAAAGCTTCCCCCCTCTGCCACCCACAGTCTCTGCCCGCGAAGGGGCTTCCTAGTGTGTGGAAACCTTTCCTCCTTCACAGCTCCCTCCCACTGGTGCAGGTCCCATCCCTATTCTTTTGTCTCTGTTGTTTCTTTTTTCTTTTGCCCTACTGAGGTAAATGGGGAGTTTCTTGCCTTTTGGAAGGTCTGACGTCTTCTGCCAGCGTTCAGTGGGTGTTCTATAGGAGCAGTTCCACGTGTAGATGTATTTCTGATGTATCTGTGGGGAGGAAAGTGATATCCGCGTCTTACTCTTCCACCATCTTCTGGGAATTGAGAGTGTTCTAATTTCATTCTTTTATGTGTAGTTGTCCAGTTTTCCCAGCACCACTTATTGAAGAAGCTGTCTTTTCTCCGTTGTATATTCTTGCCTCCTTTATCAAAGATAAGGTGACCATATGTGCGTGGGTTTATCTCTGGGCTTTCTATCTTGTTCCATTGATCTATATTTCTGTTTGTGTGCCAGTACCATACTGTCTTGATTACTGTAGATTTGTAGTATAGTCTAAAGGCAGGGAGCCTGATTCCTCCAGCTCCGTTTTTCTTTCTCAAGATCGCTTTGGCTATTCGGGGTATTTTGTGTTTCCAAACAAATTGTGAAATTTTTTGTTCTAGTTCTGTGAAAAATGCCATTGGTAGTTTGATAGGGATTGCATTGAATCTGTAGATTGCTTTGGGTAGTATAGTCATTTTCACAATATTAATTCTTCCAACCCAAGAACATGGTATATCTCTCCATCTGTTTGTATCATCTTTAATTTCTGTCATCAGTGTCTTATAGTTTTCTCCATACAGGTGTTCTGTCTCCTTAGGTAGGTTTATTCCTAGGTATTTTATTTTTTTCTTGCAATGGTAAATGGGAGTGTTTCCTTAATTTCACTTGCAGATTTTTCATCGTTAGTGTATAGGAATGCAAGAGATTTCTGTGCATTAACTTTGTATCCTGCTACTTTACCAAATTCATTGATTAGCACTAATAGTTTTCTGGTAGCACCTTTAGGATTCTGTATGTGTAGTATCATGTCATCTGCAAACAGTGACAATTTCACTTCTTCTTTTCCAATTTGGATTCATTTTATTTGTTTTTTTTCTCTGATTGCTGTGGCTAAAACTTCCAAAACTACGTTAAATAATAGTGGTGAGAGTGACCAACCTTGTCTTGTTCCTGATCTTAGTGGAAATGGTTTCAGTTTTTCACCATTGAGAAGGATGTTGGCTGTGGGTTTGTCATATATGGCCTTATTATGTTGAGGTAAGTTCCCTCTATGCCTACTTTCTGGAGGGTTTTTGTCATAAATCGGTGGTGAATTTTGTCAAAAGCTTTTTTTGCATCTATTGAGATGATCATATGGGTTTTTTCCTTCAATTTGTTAATACAATTTATCACATTGATTGATTTGCATATATTGAAGAATCCTTGCATTCCTGGGATAAACCTCACTTGATCATGGTGTATGATCCTTTTAATGTGCTGTTGGATTCTGTTTGCTATTATTTTGTTGAGGATTTCTGCATCTATGTTCATCAGTGATATTGGCCTGTAGTTTTCTTTTCTTGTAACATCTTTCTGGTTTTGGCATCAGGGTGATGGTGGCCTCATAAAATGAGTTTGGGAGTGTTCTTCCCTCTGCTATATTTTGGAAGAGTTTGCAAAGGATCGGTGTTAGCTCTTCTCTAAATGTTTGATAGAATTCGCCTGTGAAGCCATCTGGTCCTGGGCTTTTGTTTGTTGGAAGATTTTTAATCACAGTTTCAATTTCAGTGCTTGTGATTGTGCCGCAGACCGGCTGCAGAAAGCTAGACGTTCCTGGCGGTGAGGGGTAAGGAACTGAAAAGCACCAGTATGGGGTCAGAAGGGCCAAGACAACTGATGGTTGCAAGGCAAGTTTATTCAAAGAGCATGAATGTATATACAGGTTTAGTACAATAAATCAGTAAACCTTGTATTTCCACATAATTCTGTCGCCACTATCTATGCGCCAATATCTATGCGCCACTATCTATGCGTCAGCATGCCTTATGGGCCATTCTTTGGAGATACAGACTTCCCCCTCAGGGCAGCACGTCCTTCTTCTGGGGAACAACCAGGGGCTCTTAGATCCAGAGCAGGCACCTGGAACGAAACTGGCCGCAAGCCATTTTCCTTTTTTACGCTCAATACCGCAGCATCAGGAGTGCATACCAAGAAAGAGACAAGCAGTTCTCCGGAAAGCAGAAAGCTGAATAAGCTTACAGCTTGGGGGCCACCACATGATTGGTCTGTTTATATTTTCTGTTTCTTCCTGGTACAGTCTTGGAAGGTTATTCTTTTCAAAGAATTTGTCCATTGCCTCCAGGTTGTCCATTTTATTGGCATAGAGTTGCTTGTAGTAATCTCTCATGATGCTTTGTATTTCTGCAGTGTCAGTTATTACTTCTCCTTTTTCATTTCTAATTCTATTGATTTGAGTCTTCTCCCTTTTTTTCTTGGTGAGTCTGGCTAATGGTTTATCAATTTTGTTTATCTTCTCAAAGAACCAGCTTTTAGTTTTATTTATCTTTGCTTTCATTTCCTTCATTTCTTTTTCATTTATTTCTGATCTGATCTTTATGATTTCTTTCCTTCTGCTAACTTTGGGTTTTTCTTGTTGTTGTTGTTGTTCTTTCTCTAATTGCTTTAGGTGTAAGGTTAGGTTGTTTATTTGAGATGTTTCTTGTTTCTTGAGGTAGGATTGTATTGCTATAAACTTCCCTCTTAGAACTGCTTTTGCTGCATCCCATAGGTTTTGGGTTGCATTTTCACTGTCATTTGTTTCTAGGTATTTTTTGATTTCCTCTTTGATTTCATAGTGATCTCTTGGTTATTTAGCAGTATGTTGTTTAGCCTCCAGGTGTTTGTAGTTTTTACAGAATTTTGCCTGTAATTGAGATCTAGTCTCATAGCGTTGTGGTCAGAAAAGATACTTGATATGATTTCAATTTTTTTAAGTTTACCAAAGCTTGATTTGTGACCCAAGATATGATCTATCCTGGAGAATGTTTCATGAGCACATGAGATGAAAGTGTATTCTGCTGTTTTTGTATGGAATGTCCTATAAATATCAATTAAGTCCATCTTATTTAATGTATCATTTAAAGCTTGTGTTTCTTTATTTATTTTTATTTTGGAAGATCTGTCCGTTGGTGAAAGTGTGGTGTTAGAGTCCCCTACTATTACTGTGTTACTGTCAATTTCCCCTTTTATGGCTGTTAGCATTTTCCTTATGTATTGAGGTGCTCCTATGTTGGGTTCATAAATATTTATAATTTTTTATCTTCTTCTTGGATTGATCCCTTGATCATTATGTAGTGTCCTTCTTTGTCTCTTGTAACAGTCTTTATTTTAAAGTCTACTTTGTCTGATACGAGAATTGCTACTTCAGCTTTCTTTTGATTTCCATTTGCATGGAATATCTTTTTCCATCCCCTCACTTTCAGTCTGTATGTGTCCCTAGGGCTGAAGTGGGTCTCTTATAGACAGCGTATATATGGGTCTTGTTTTTTTATCCATTCTGCCAGTCTGTGTCTTTTGGTTGGAGCATTTAATCCATTTAAGATAATTATCGATATGTATGTTACTATTACCATTTTCTTAATTGTTTTGGGTTTGTTATTGTAAGTCTTTTCCTTCTCTTCTCTTTCCTGCCTAGAGAAGTTCCTTTAGCATTTGTTTTAAAGCTGGTTTGGTGGTACTGAATTCTCTTAGCTTTTGCTTGTCTGTAAAGGTTTTAATTTCTCCGTTGAATCTGAGTGAGATCCTTGCTGTGTAGAGTAATGTTGGTTGTAGGTTTTTCCTTTTCATCACTTTAAATATGTCCTGCCACACCCTTCTGGCTTGCAGAGTTTCTGCTGAAAGATCAGCTGTTTACCTTATGGGGATTCCCTTGTATGTTATTTGTTGCTTTTCCCTTGCTGCTTTTAATATTTTTTCTTTGTGTTTAATTTTTGATAGTTTGATTAATATGTGTCTTGGCATGTTTCTCCTTGGATTTATCCTGTATGGGACTCTCTGCGCTTCCTGGACTTGATTGACTATTTCCTTTCCTATATTAGGGAAGTTTTCAACTGTAATCTCTTCAAATATTTTCTCAGTCCCTTTCTTTTTCTCTTCTTCTTCTGCGACCCCTATAATTCAAATGTTGGTGCATTTAATGTTGTCCCAGAGGTCTCTAAGACTGTCTTCAATTCTTTTCATTCTTTTTTCTTTATTCTGCTCTGTGGTAGTTATTTCCACTATTTTATCTTCCAGGTCACTTATCCGTTCTTCTGCCTCAGTTATTCTGCTATTGATTCTGTCTAGAGAATTTTAAATTTCATTTATTATGTTGTTCATCATTGTTTGTTTGCTCTTTAGTTCTTCTAGATCCTTGTTAAATGTTTCTTGTATTTTCTCCATTCTATTTCCAAGATTTTGGATCATCTTTCCTATCATTACTCTGAATTCTTTTTCAGATTGATTATTTCCTCTTCAGTTTGGTCTGGTGGGTTTTTACCTTGCTCCTTCTTCTGCTGTGTATTTCTCTGTCTTCTCATTTTGCGTAACTTACTGTGTTTGGCGTCTCCTTTTCGCAGGCTGCAAGTTCGTAGTTCCCATTGTTTTTGGTGTCTGCCCCCAGTGGGTAAGGTTGCTTTAGTGGGTTGTGTAGGCTTCCTGGTGCAGGGGACTGGTGCTTGTGTTCTGGTGAATGAGGCTGGATCTTGTGTCTCTGGTGGGCAGAACCTCGTCCAGTGGTGTGTTTTGGTGTGTTTTCTGTGAACTTATGATTTTAGGCAGCCTCTCTGCTAATGGGTGAGGTAGTGTTCCTGTCTTGCTAGCTGTTTGGCATGGGGTGTCCAGCACTGGAGCTTGCTGGTCGTTGAGTGGAGCTGGGTCTTAGCGCTGAGACAGAGATCTCTGGGAGAGCTCTCGCCAATTGATATTACGTGGGGCTGGGAGGTCTCTGGTGGAGTAAAGTCCCGAAATCTGCTCTCCTTCCTCAGAGGCTCAGGCTAGACACCTGGCTGGAGCACCAAGACCCTGTCAGCCACCCTTAGAAGACCCTGTCTCCCTTAGAAGAAAAGGGAGAAAAAAGAAGAGATAAATAAAATAAAATAAAATTAAAAAGTTGTTGAAATAAAAAAAATTTTAATTATTAAAAATAAAAAAGTAGTAAAAAAAAAAAGAAAACAAGAAGAGAGCAACCAAAGCAATAAACAAATCTACCAATAATAACAAGTTCTAAAAACTATACTAAAAAAAGAAGAAAAAACTGAGAGAGAGAATGCTAGGACAAATGGTAAAAGCAAACCTATATAGACAATATCACACAAAGAAGCATACATATACACACTCATAAAAAGATAAAAAGGAAAAAATATATATATATATTAAAAAAAGGAAGAGAGCGACCAAATCAATAAACAAATCTACCAATGATAATAAGCTCTAAATACTAAACTAAGATAAACATAAAACCTGAAACAAATTAGATGCAGAAAGCAATCCCCAAGTCTACAGTTGTTCCCAAAGTCCACCCCCTCAATTTCGGGATGATTCGTTGTCTATTCAGGTATTCCACAGATGCAGGGTACATCAAGTTGATCGTGGAGATTTCATCTGCTACTCCTGAGGCTGCTGGGAGAAATTTCCCTTTCTCTTCTTTGTTCGCACAGCTCCTGTGGTTCAGCTTTGGATTTGGCCCCACCTCTGCATGTAGGTTGCCCTCTGGCATCTGTTCTTCACCCAGACAGTAGGGGGTTAACGGAGAGGCTGACTAGGGGACTCTGGCTCACTCGGGCCAGGGGTAGGGAGAGGTACAGAATGTGGAGCGAGCCTGCAGCAGCAGAGGCCGGCATGATGTTGCAACAGCCTGAGGCACGCCATGTGTTCTCCGGGGAAAGTTGTCCTTGGATCATGGGATCCTGGCAGTGGTGGACTGCACAGGCTCCCGGGAGGGGAGGTGTGGATAGTGACTTGCACTTGCACACAGGCTTCTTGGTGACTACACCAGCAGCCTTAGCGTTTCACGCCCCTCTCTGGTGTCTATGCTGATAGCCATGGCTTGCGCCTGTCTCTGGATCTCGTGTAGGCAGTACTTTGAATTCCCTCTCCTCATGCACCCCAAAACAATGGTCTCTTGCCTCTTATACAGGTCCAGGCTTTTTCCTGGACTTCCTCCTGGCTAGCTGTGACACACTAGCCCCCTTCAGGCTTGTTCACACAGCTAACCCCAGTCTTCTCCCTGGGATCTGACCTCCGAAGTCAGAGCCTCAGCTCCCATCCCCCACCCATCCTGGTGGGTGAGCAGACAAGCTTCTCAGGCTGATGATTGCTGGTTGGCACCGATCCTCTGTGTGGGAATCTCTCTGCTTTGCCCTCTGCACCTCTGTTGCTGAGCTCTCCTCTGTGGCTCCAAAGCTTCCCCCCCACCCACCACCCCCTGTCTCTGCCAGTGAAGGGGCTTTCTAGCATGTGGAAACTTTTCCTCCTTCACAGCTCCCTCCCAGAAGTGCAGGTCCCATCCCTATTATTTTGTCTCTGTTTTTTCTTTTTTCTTTTGGCCTACCCAGGTATGTGGGGAGTTTCTTGCCTTTTGGGAAGTCTGAGGTCTTCTGCCAGTGTTCAATAAGTGTTCTGTAGGAGCTGTTCCACATGTAGATGTATTTGTGGGGAGGAAGGTGATCTCCACGTCTTACTCCTACACCATCTTGAAGGGTCTCCCCTACAATATTTTTAAAAATACAGTTTAGGGTACATTATGTGGATTTTTACTCAGTCTTGGTGCATATTAAAGGAAAATATCTTAACCATGCTAAAATTCCTTTGTCAGAGCATGCAAATTTGTAATATTCACCTATTTTAATTCATCAGAATTTTCATATGAGTGTTAAAGATGGAATTTCCATAAAATCAATACTTTCAAGGGAAATAAATCATGAGTGAATGACAAAATGAAAGCTGACCTATAAATTTTCAAATGTAATCTGATTTGTGTAAAAAAAAAAAATTCAATAGTACAGAAAATGTTAAAAAAAAAAAGCATCTCTCCACTCCACCCCACAGAGGAAGGCTATGCAAAATTGCCCAAGAGGGTACAGCTGGATTCTAATACACTCAAAACTCTCTAAAGATACTCTGCTTTGAGTCACAACTGTCCCTCCATATCTAAGAAGGATGTGAAACAATTGCAGGCCACCATTTCTCTAGCTGTCTATGCCTCTTATACAGTAGCAAGGAAACTAGAACTTTTCCAGCTTCCATCCAGTCCATGCTGCCTTTACTTTTATTTCTGTTTGTTTGTTCTTTTGTTTGTTTTTTCATTTGTTCTTTCATTCATTCATTCATTCATGGCACACCAAAGCATTTTCTTCCTTGGTATTAAAAGATATTTGAATGCTTATTTGGCTCTGTCCCTGGATCCTAGCTGTAAAGACAGCAAGTCAACCTTTTGTTTTCCCTCAGACCCGAAGAGCAGGCAGGTTTCTGATTTCTTGAAAGGCTATACTGATCCCTTCAAGGCTATGCATCTGGACTTGGTGAAGTTCACCACACACACTTCTTTTCTTTTTTTTCCTATATTCTTTTGAAAACTTTGTATAGAAGTATTTTTACAGACGTAGATATAAAAGTTCACAAATTATAAGTGTGAAGATACAAAAGTTTTTACAAACTGAAGACACTCAGGTAACCAGCACAAGATTTGAGAATATTATCAGCTTCACAAAGCACCCTCTTCATCTTCACTGAAATCACTATTACCTTTTCTGAAGTAACTACTATTGTGATTTATAACTTTATAGATAATTTTTTCTTGTTTTAGAACTTAATTTACATTAAATAAGATAGTAGTGTACTCATTTATAACATGTTACTCAACATGTATTGCTGTTGCATAAAATTATAATTCATTCACTCATCTCTGTATAGAATTTAATATTGTTAAAATACCTCAAACTATTTATTCATTCTAGTGTTGATGAACATTTAGGTAGATCCAGTTTTTGTCTATTATGAATAGTGTGGCTATGAACATTCTTTACATGTGTTTTGGTGAGCATATAAATGCAATTCAAATGGGTTGTAGCAAGAAATGTAATTTCTGGGTCACAGATTTGGCATATTGCTTAAGAGTTTTCCAGAGTGGTTGTACCAATTCATAATTCTATCAGCAGTGTATGAGAGTTCTAGTTCATCCCTCTATTTTCAATATTTTTTTGTGTCATCTTTAAGATGTGTCTCTTCTAGGCAGTATTAGGCAGTGCAGAGGTTTTTTGTTTGATTGTTTTCTTGTTTGTTTGTTTGTCTTCCCCATCCAACCCCATGTCACTACCAAAAGAGCTATTGGGTTCTCTGTCCCTTGGTTGCAGTCTTCTTCCTGGGTCTATCCTAGAATTTCAGCTTCTAGGCAAGGCACAGCATTAATAAATATATCCAGGGACAGCAGTAGAGATTCAGATCAACTATGAAAGACTCTCTAGAATTTTATTTTCTGTAGATACAGTTGCTTTTGCAAATCTGTTTCTGTATGTACATATTTATGTATAGTTTTTTTAATATCTACTTGGCTTTTCATGTTGTTCTCAGCAGAAGTGTTATCCTCTGTGAACTACTTCATCCTGCCTGAATACAGAGGTCAGCATGATTTTTAAAGATCCAATTATTATATATAGTGATGTCAATAAAGTATTTTAATATTAGGACTCATATTAGGCTAACAAAATAATTTTTCATGGGAAAGACTTAGAGCCAATGGTAAATTAATGATTGTTGGTCACTGAATTTTAGAGAAAGTAAGCAATAATTGAATCATAAATTGTCTGTTTCTATACTTGCATCGTAGTTCTTTTTTAGGAAAATATTACCATTATTGACATAATTAACAAGAAACTTTTAGTATATATATAGATATAAATATATAGATATATTTTTTCTTGAGCCATTATACATCTTACTTCTGTTCCCCTACTCCAATGTGCATTCTCTGTAAGACATCTGATATATCATTTGAATATCTGCACATCTGTGAAAACACAATATATTGTGGCTGGTGGTAGTGGTAGGATGTGTGTGTTTAATTTGAATAAAAATGTCACTATGGAACTTATTCTGTATAATTTTAAAATTTTATTTCAGAAAATTAGTCATGTTGCAGGTCTTCTACATAAATCCATAGGTTCTAACTGCCGCATAATATGCCACATGTACCTGCACAATATTTTACTTTCTTCCTTGTAGTAATGGATCTCCAGTTACATCCAACCTCTCTAATATGTATCAGGAAAACAAATTGCCATAGAATAAGCACAAGTTTAATTTCACTAAGTACTGCCAATGCAATCTTCTTATATCTTCCTGTAATTCCATTCACGTGTGACAATACATATCCTTTAATTCTATTGATTCTATTAGAATGACTATGCCAATAGCATCTTTCTCTCGTAATATTTGTGGTCTAAATTTTTCCTCTGCTATTTCATCTGAGCAATGTCTGCTCTTTCCCCACACAATTTATTTGTAGTTTCTCATATATAAAATAATTGATTGTAGGATAACTGTCTGATTTAATAATCTACATATAGTTATCCCTAATCAAGAAAAGTATCTTAATATATAGTAGACACTTTCTTTCAGAAAGTTACAGTCTAATAAAATAAAAATATATTGTCTCCAAATAGTATCCCTGCTTTTACCTCATTTAGACCATTAGATATTTGTTTCTAAATGAACTCTTAAAATTGATTTTGTGTAATTTTATAAATTCATTAAGAAATAAATATAATGTCATTTGGTTTGTTATTCCAATGGAAAGACCGTTTGTGCTTTCTCTTTGAGGCAAAATTACAAATTCAGTAAATTGTTTTAGGATCTATGAGTTTAAGTTGCATTTCCTTTGATACCTTAATTATATCCAGAAAAGTCAATACCATTCTAAAAATGCCTCAGTGTTTGAGAGTTAATTGTTTGTGTTATTTTACCTCATTACATCATTCCCCTTGGTATATTTTGCTAATGTAACTCATTTGACCTGAGAATTATTTTTTTTTTTTGCTTTATTTCTGAAATGTTTAAAGGCACAATATACGATAAAAGAAGAACATTATGTTTTTCAATTTTTAACTTTTGTGAATTCTAAGTGCTATACTAATTTCCTAGAAATAATTAAAACAAATATTTTAAATGGGATAATTCTCACATATCCTTATTTTGAAGGATAAAAGAACTTAAATCATTCTTTCGCCTAAATAAAAAAAAAAAGAATTTAATGTTCTAAACACAGAGCAATCATTATATTCACATTATATTTTAGCACACTAATTTATTTTGCTAAGAACAACCATTAAGCAATTGGGGAGTGTGTGGTATTTTTCCTAACAGAGTTGAGTCATACTCATATTCTTCAAAATAATTCTGATTTAGGACTACAATTCACACAATTGTTTGAAGACTTCAATAAGTTTTTCATATGCTTAAATCTTAAATCTTGTGATTACCCTGGAAATATTTGTGTTTGTGGTGGAGACTGTTAGAACATAATAACAATTATATATTGCTCAGCTGAATTAAGGAGAGATGAAAGACAACATTTAAAGATGACTTCTAGTTTACAAAGAAAATAATAGAATGTATTTCAGCAGGAGTTAAAATAACAACAACACAGCATCACCTATGTTATAGGTATCAATCTCTATCACTCTCCTCACTTCTTTTAAATGTTGATAATATTGTATATCTCTGAGATGATGGAGGGTTGGTTTGAATAAAAGGAGGAATAGACATACATATTTTATGTTGTCATAAATATTTAATACTTTATTTTTAAGTAAAACATACAGAGTCAAATATTTCAAACATTTTACCCAATTATGGAGATATAATTTTCTACGAATGAGAAGGGAAAATGTAAGGATGATTTATAATACAACCAAGATAATTTAAAGAATGTATAAGCTTTGTTTTTAAAACCTTATAATAGATTTATATTTTTAATGTAAATATATATTATAAATATTCATAATAGATCTATATAATAGATTTCAGTTTAATTATGTAATTATATTTCAAAAACTGTCATAACATTAGGTCTTCAAACTAGTGTATGCGTACTTCTGGGTGGTAAGGGAACAAGGATAAGTTTAAGGAATAAATTTTAAGATAATCAATTTCCTTATACATTCTTTTCCAAAAAATAATCTGCTTGAACAATTTTTTTAAAGTACAATTAAAATAGAATACTAGTATAAATTTCTACTGGCAAGTGGGATGGAAATATTAATTCAAAGGAGAAAGGGAATAAGGTAAAATGCCTGACTCTTAAGGAAAATCTTTTTAAATGTATTTTTATATAGATATTGGTGGAAAACAAAGCACAATTATATATAGATATAATAGTGATTTATATTAATATATTAAAATTAGTATATCATTGTTAGCATGTATTTAATATAACATATTTTACATAACGTTATTTCTATAAATGAATTATTATGTAACATACTATTACACATATATAAATATATGTTAAATGGATTCATTTTAAATTGCTATAAAATTATTTTAAATTTTGTAGTGATAAAATATATATGTCTACTTAAAAATGTTTGAGGTGGTACATAGGTTTTCAAAATTAGTTTGTGTTACAAGAGCAAAAAGTTTCAAATATAACACATAGAGAATTTTGACTTACACTTTTGAGAATGCATTAAAGCAAATGTAGAAATCACTTCTAATATCTTATCTGGCTACCCTTCTAATATCTTTTTTAGCTATACAACTGATAGCTTATCTATTCTCCCAAAATGCATTAAAGTTTTATTTTAAATAAATAGTACCGAAAAGTCAGTCCTTAGAGATAGAGAGAGAGATAGAGGGAGAGAGAGAGAGAAATGTGTGTATGTATGCACACACACGTGTGTATGTATATAAAGCATGTATATATAAACATATGTACATGTATGTATATTTAAAGCCGATGAGAAATATTCAGATTTAGTCATTTTAGTTCATATTACAGTATCTATATCCCTGAAATTCCTTCTATACTTTTAATTGATATATACTTACATAATACATGAAATCTGTACAGGTTCCTTTATTTTTACCATTTCTTTATGCTACTTCTGCTGCATGACCCTTTTGCTTCACATAGGTCAGTATCTTGACTCTTTTTCTGAAGACTGGCCTCAAGCTAATGGAGCTGCTTTGCCTTCCATGGCAGAGAGAGTCAACGTGGTTGGGAGTTCATCCCCAATCCACTCCCTGTCCAACTTTGACCTTAGATGGGTTCACGTGTATGGAAGGTAGGCTTCCTTCCTTCAAATAGGGACAACTCTGAGGCATAATTTGCACTCTCAAGCTCCCCTGCAAGATCAGATTGAAGCTACCCTCCCTAGAATCTTACCTAAAATATTACTCTTTCTTGGCTTCTTCCCCTCCCATGTCCTTCCACCTACACGCTTCTTCTGGAAGCTCCTGGGACTAATTTTTAAAGAAATCACTTGCCCAGAGATCTACTCCTCAGAGTCTGCTTTCTGGGGAACTCAGCTTAAGACAATAAGTGTCATGAAATGATTGAAAAGTAGTTCCCTAATTTACTATCTTAGGGAGCTATTTTAAAAGTGTTACAGAGGCAAAATCATATTCTACATATATCTTAATAAAAAGTTATATTTAAGCAGGACCAGTACTAAGGTCAGGCTAGTTAAGTACTTACCTCAGAGGCAAATTTTAAGATCAGCCAAACCCTCAATAATTAAGATAAGTAACACTTTAATGTAGTATTTTTAAAATAAAATTTAATACAAAAATCCACAGTATAAGAATTATCCACATTTTAATTAAAGACAAGATCGATATTACTGAGTTTTTTCTTTTGCCTCAGTCTCCAATAAGATTTGGCATGGCTCTTGCACTTTGACTTCAAGAAGCTAGAAAAGGAAGATCAAAAGGAACCTAAATAGATGCAAGGAAAGAAATAATAAAGATAAGAGCAGAAATCAATGAAATCGAAAACAGAAAAACAATAAAGTCAATAAAACAAAATCCTGCTTCTTTAAAGAGAAAATTGATAAACTTTTAGTAAGACAGTCAAAGAAACAAGATAAAGACACAAGTTTCCAATATCAGTGATGAAAAGAGGGAATATCACTGCAGACCCTGCAGATATTAAAAGGATAATAAGGGAATACTAGGAACAACTCTACACAGATAATTTGACAACTTAGGAGACAGACCAATTCCTCAAAAAACGCAGATGACCAAAACTCACCCAAAATGAAATAGACAATCATAATAGTCTGAAACTATTAAAAAATAATGAATTTAACTTAATTTAATTTAAAAGCTTCCAATAAGGAAAACTCAAAGCCCAGATGATTTTACTAGAGAATTCTACCAACAATTAAAAAATTAACACCAATTCTATATAACCTCTTCCAAAAAAAAGAAGAGGAAGCAAAACTTCTCAACTCTTTATATAAGGCCAACATTACCCTAATACCAACATTAGACAAAGGCAACACACATACACACACATCAGAAAAAAAAGCTACAGACCAGGCTCTCTCATGAAAATCCGCATAAAAATCCCAGACAAAATACTTCAAATCCAAGCCATTATATATACAGCATGACTGAGTGAGATTAATTCTAGGAATGCAAGATTGATTCAATATTTAAAAAATCATCAACACAACCTGTCATATTAACAAAATAAACCCAACTTCATTGGAAACTATACTAACATTAAAATTGAAACAAAGATCTGAAATGACTGAGAAAGTAATTAATTTGAGTTACAGACTGGTCAGATTTGGCAATTATGATTTTTATGTTTTTCTTAAAACTTCAGCTAGTATGGAGAAAATAGGACATAATTTTAATATCACCACTGAGTAAAACATAAGACTTTAAGTCACTTGTTTTGTTCTTTTACTTAATCCACTGCTTGTGTACCGTATGGAAAAATTAGAGCATTGTACATATATAGACATACTTTTCTGCAGAATTATAACTCATAAGTATTTTATCTGGAATATATTTGCATAATAACAAAATAGATCAACAGTTTACCCAATTAATGCATAAACATTAAATCTGTATTTTGCATTTCACAAGAAATGCTTGCATTTGACAACTATAATTATGTTTTTGACTTGCTGACTTTAAAATGCTCTAGCAAATATTAGCAAACTACTCTTCCCACTCTAAATGGAAGCCACATTCCATACATTTGCTTAATAAGTATATTAGTATTTGCAGATATATAAATATTTGCAGAAATGCTTATTTATGTTTTAGGACATTATTAAATATCATCAACATTATTTCTAAATGTTGTTATTCTAAATTAACTTTATCATTGATAATTGAAAAAAATATTGCTAAGACATTTAGTAATTTTTCATTGTACAATAAATGCCATAATATTAAGGTTAATTTAAACAATATGGCTAAGAGCAAACAAAATATGACCAGTAAAGACATTAAAACATGAAACTTTGAGGAATATGTGGTAGCATATTATTTTCTGCATGTTAGTAAGCAGACCCTTGATATCTACCCACTGAATAGTCACAGATTCTACTATCCAGTGATGCCCCTGTGAGTTCCAAGTGTGTTAGGTTTTTGAAATGTGAAGTTGAATCACACATCCTTGAAAGGTAGAATGGATGTGTAAGTCACTTAGCCAGTAAGAGAGCCTAGAGGCCTACCATCATCTTGATTGAATATAAGGAAAATGTAGAGCTCTGAGGAATATCTATTCATTATGCAGATAGATATACTAAAGTGATGAATATTCCCTGACTATGCCAAAGCACAGCTCTATCATGAAACTAGACAGTTTTAGAGCAAGCACAGGACATCTATTCAAACCCCATCATTATGCTAATGAAGAAACTAAAGTCCAAAGAGAGTTCAATTTTTAATCTCTTCAGAAGAATCACAAAGTTATTTTCAAGGAACAAATAATGCACCCAAACTCTTTCAATGTATCCTCCCATAAATCATAGGTTCCTTTTTAATGTCTCCTTATATATGCTGGGATTCTCTATAAGACCAGCCTGGAGTAATCATAGCAAGATAATTATTGTCTTTAAAAGCAGTATGTTGGGTAATTACAGAAAAAGAAATGAGTTAATTTGGAAGCCTTACTAATGAGCCCTGTGTGAGACAGGAGAAGGTAAATCATTAGTCATATGACAATTCAAGGAGAGGTTGAACAGGGGAGATTTGAAAGGCCTGAATGTTCAACGTGCAAAGGGAAGCTGAGAGAGGCTCTGAAAGCAAAGCTTAAAGACATATGTTTATAAGTGTTTTAGTTGTTGACTTACATGAAGATATATGAGAACTTTTAGTATTGCTGTCTAGAATCTCTTCAATCAATCTGATTTAATAAGTTTGTGAAGCAGAACATGTATTAACAACTGATAGAAAAAGTCATGCCATGGACATGATTTTACATCAATCAAAGACTGGATAGGAGAAAAAAGTCTTAAGAATCTTGTTATACATTTATACCCAAATGGCTTTGAATGCTGATTTAATATAAGTGAAGATAAATTGGAGCAAAAAAAAGTATTATTATTAATATGCTAAGAGAGAAATCCATGTAGAGAATAGAAACAAGAAATTTTTCATGAGGTCTTGGGTGGAGGGGAATAAAATTTTCCATCAGACACTCAGATGGGGAAATCAGCATGAATTACTACAGTACTAGATGGATGCTGGTCTGAAGAAATTTATGTATTTCTAAGTGGGCAACTTTTTCTGCAGGGATTTTTTTTTAAGGCTGAGAAGGACTGTGATAAAATCCAGGCTCCTATTTTCCAAACACTTGCTTGTAGACATTCTGGTAAA
The DNA here is from genome assembly GCF_028021215.1 of Eschrichtius robustus. Lineage (NCBI taxonomy): Eukaryota > Metazoa > Chordata > Mammalia > Artiodactyla > Eschrichtiidae > Eschrichtius > Eschrichtius robustus. The sequence continues at coordinate 46,668,304 of NC_090828.1, read as the reverse complement.
AGCTAGTCTCCCTACTTACACAAGGGCTGTGTTGCCCCCTTCTGGAGAAAGGAAAATTCTACTGAGAAGCATCCCTTCTTAGATATACAACCTTATAATGCTATCACCCTATTTGACAATGTTATCTTGCTATTTAATAAAATACATACACACACACTCACAAACACATAATATGATCTGTTTATATTAGAATTATTAAATGATAAAGACCAAACCAAATCAGAAGTCAAATTAAAAGACTAGATTTCATGAACTATTAATTGGCCATTAGGGTACAATGTTCATAATGCATCCCCAGTATCAAGAACAATGTCTGCAATAGAGTAAATACTTAAAACAGATCCATCTCAAAATAATCACATCCTATTTTAGAATTATTTAATAGGTTCACATTATGACAGAATTCCAACTTTGTTGTATAGCATTAAAATTTCTCCATAATCTGATCCTAACCTGTATTTCAAGCCATGATCAAGCCATGATCTAGTCATGCACATCATCCAGACTTCAGTCTAGCTGCTGGTAAGTTTCCAACCACATGCTTTCTGTCCTTATGTCTTCTCACAAATGGTTCTCCTTCCCTAGAATGCCTTTCTCTCCTCTCTCTATCTCCACTAGTCAAAATCCTTTTCATCTTTTAAAATAAAAACCAATGACTAATTCTTTGAATTATTTACCAGTATTCCATATCAAAAGGTGATTGGAAAAAACCTGCCCCACAGGTTCTTCTTGTCATCTTTGCCAGAAATTACTTCTTATCTTTGTATCTTTAGCCTCCACAAAATGCCTAACCTGAAATGTGTAATTCAATAGAATAAATGCTGAGTACAGTATTTCTTAAAATCATAATAGTATTTTGTATTCAAAGTGAGTTAGCAGAGTTTAAATTATTTAGCAATGCAGATGGATTATATCAGGTTGAATAAGGTTTATAACATCAGGGGACGCAATAAGAATTTTTACTAATTACAATCTAGACCACTAATGATAGTCATTAATCATGAAGTCATTCTGTAAAAATGTTCAATTCTGAAGCATGTTCTCTGGTGTGTGTGTGCTAGACTGAATGATGACTCCCATAATGTCCACACCCTATCCCTGGGAACCTGTGAATATATTATCTTACATGTTAAAGAGGATTTTGCATATGGGATTAAAAATATTGAGAAGGGGAGAGATTATCCCAGATTATTCAGGTAGGTCCAATATAATCACAGGGGCTCTCATATATGGTAGGCAAGAGGATCAGAGCCAGAGAAAGGACATGTGACAACAGAAGCTAAGGTTAAGATGGAGGAAGGGGCCATGATCCAAAGAATATATGTGGCCTCTAAATGCTGGGAAAGACAAGGGAATAAAAGTAACACAGCCCTTCAAGGACACTGACTTTAGACTTCTGAACTCTAGAACTGTAAAATAGTAAAACTGTGGTGTTTTAAGGCACAAAGTTCATGGTAATATGCTACAATAGCAATAGGAAACTAATACAGGGTGTTTCTCAAGTATTACGATGTAACTTTTATACATATCAAGCCTATGAATATACTACAGTTAGATAAACATGTAAATTGTGACACATATCTTAGATGTTTCAGAGAGACTATTACCATTGAATTATTACATGAACATTAGGTCATTAAAAATAGTTATAACTGAAATGGAGTACTTGGCCTCTGGAGCTGTGACACTGACTTTTCAAGTAAAATGATGATTACAAAAAGCTTGTAGAACAATAAAGTTGTGTCTTTATGTTTATCTATGATGAATAACTGGTCTTCATGTATTTCATTCATTATTAGGCAAATTAGTAGAAGTATGCCTTTAAATTAAATATGAATGTATAGAATTATAGCCATTAACTTGGGTTTAAATTATTTTTGATGCATTTTCAATCAGGTTACAACTTTTTCTACAGATCTCAGATATCAAATGATCAGTTAAAATATTCACCTACTGTTGCACAAAGAAATAAAGTCACTCAAATGACATATTCATAAGCTTACAGTTTTACTAGAGTATGGAGTATGGTAGAGTGTAGAGTACTTATACCACATATAAGTGATATCATATAACATTTGTCTTTGTCTGACTTACTTCACTTAGTATGGTATTTTCTGCATCTATCCATGTTGCTGCAAATGGCAATAGTTCATTCTTTTTTATGGCTGAGTAATATTACATTGTATATATGTACCACATCTTCTTAAATCAGTCATCTGTTGATGGGCACTTGGGTTGTTTCCATGTCTTGGCTATTGTAAATAGTGCTGCTGTGAACATCAAGGTGCATTTATCTTTCCAAATTAGAGTTTTCATCTTTTCCAGATATATGCCCAAAAGTGGGATTGCAGGATCATATGGTAACTCCATTTTCAGTGTTTTGAGGAACCTAAATACTGTTTTCCAGTGGCTGCACCAATTTACATTCCCACCAAAATTGTAAGAGGGTTCCCCTTTCTCCACACCCTCTCCAGCGTTTATTATCTGTAGATTTTTTGATGATGGCCATTCTGACTGGTGTGAGGTGATACTTCATTATGGCTTTGATTTGCATTTCTCTAATAATTAACAGTGTTGAGCATATCTTTTCATGTGCCTGTTGGCCATTGGTATGTCTTCTTTGGAGAAATGTCTATTCAGGTCTTCTGCCCATTTTTTGATTGGGTTGTGTGTTTTCTGATATTGAGCTGTATGAGCTATTTACATATTTTGGATTTTAACCGCTTGTCAGTTGCATCATTTGCAAATATTTTCTCCCATTCCAATGAAAGGGTTGTCTTTTCGTCTTGTTTATGGTTTCATTTTCTGTGCAAAAGCTTTTATTGATTGATTAGGTCTCATTTGTTTATTTTTTGCTTTTATTTCTTTTGCTTTGGGATAACTGATCTAAGAAATTATTGCTATGATTTATGTCTGAGACTGTTTTGCCTATATTCTCTTCCAAGAGTTTTATGGTGTCATGTCTTATATTTAAGTCTTTAAGCCATTTTGAGTTTACTTTTGTATGTGGTATAAGGGTGTGTTCCAACTTTATTGATTTACATGCAGCTCTCCAGCTTTCCCAATACCACTTGCTGAAGAGACGGTCTTTTCTCCATTGTATATTCTTGAATCCTTTGTCAAAGATTAATTGACCATAGGTGTGTGGATTTATTTCTGGGCTCTCTATTCTGTTCCATTGATCTATATGTATGTTTTTGTGCCAATACCATGCCATTTTGATTACTGTAGGTTTGTAGTATTGTCTGAAGTTTGGAAGGGTTATGCCTCCAGCTTTGTTCTTTTTTCTCAAGATTGCCTTGGCAATTCTGTGTCATTTGTGGTTCTGTATAGCTTTTAGGATTATTTGTTCTAGTTCTGTGAAAAATGTCATGGGTAATTCGATAAGGATCATATTAAATCTGTAAATTGCTTTGGGTAGTATGGTCATTTAAACTGTATTAATTCTTCCAATCCAAGAGCATGGGATACCTTTCCATGAATCATCTTTTATTTTCTTTATCAATGTTTTATAGCTTTCAAGTGTATAAGTCTTTCACCTCCTTGGTTAGGTTTATTCCTAGGTATTTTTTTGACATGATTTTAAACAGGAATTTTTTTTTTTACTTTCTCTTTTGGATATTTCATTGTTAGTGTAAAGAAATGCAACAGATGTCTGTATATTAATCATATCCTGCTACCTTGCTGAATTTATCTTTTCTAAGAGTTTTTGTGTGGAGTCTTTAGGATTCTCTATATAGAGTATCATGTCATCTACATATAATGACAATTTTACCTTTTCCGTTCCCATTTAGATAGCTTTTTTAAAAAATTTATTTAATTAATTTATTTATTTTTGACTGCGTTGGGTCTTCATTGCTGTGCGCAGGCTTTCTCTAGTTGCAGCGAGCGGGGGCTTCTCTTCGTTGTGGTGCGCAGGCTTCTCATTGCAGTGGCTTCTCTTGTTGCAGAGCATGGACTCTAGGTGCGCAGGCTTCAGTAGTTGTGGCACACGGGCTCAGTAGTTGTGGCTCGTGGGCTCTAGAGCGCAGGCTCAGTAGTTGTGGCACATGGGCTTAGTTGCTCTGCGGCATGTGGGATCTTCCCAGACCAGGGCTTGAACCCGTGTCCCCTGCATTGGCAGGCAGATTCTTAACCACTGCACCACCAGGGAAGCCCTTGGATAACTTTTAATTCTTTTTCTTGTCTGATTGTTGTGGCCAGGACTTCCAGTACTATATTGAATAGAAATGGTGAGTGTGGACATTCTTGTCTTCTTATCCCAGAATTGAGAGAGAATGCTTTCAGCTTTTCACCAATGAGTATTATGTTGTCTGTGGGTTTGTCATAAATCACTTTTATTATGTTGAAGTATGTTCCCTCTATACCCACTTTGGCAAGAGTTTTTATCATGAATGGATGTTGAATTATATCAAATGCTTTTTCTGCAGCTATTGAGTTGATCATGTGGTTTTTGTTTTTTCTTTTCTTGATGTGCTATATCACATTGATTTCCATATGTTGAACCATCCTTGTGACCCTGGAATGAACCCATCTTGGTCATGGGGTATGATCCTTTTTATGTATTGTTGGATTCGGTTTGATAATATTCTGTTGAGGATTTTTGCATCTATACTCATCAAAGGCATTGGCCTGTAATTTTATTTTTTGGTAGGTTCTTTGTCTGGTTTTGGTATCAGGGAGATGGTGGCTTCATAGAATGACTTTGGGATTTTTTCCTTCTCTTCATTCTTTTGGAAGAGCCTGAGAAGGATAGTATAAGTTCTTCTATATATGTTTCGTATAATTCCCCAGTGAAGACATCCAGTCCTGGACTTTTGTTTGCAGGGGTTTTTAAAATTACAGATTCTATTTCACTTCTAGTGATTGGTCTGTTCAAATTATCTGTTTCTTCTTGACTCAATTTTGGCAGACTGTATGTTTCTAGAAACTTGTCCATTTCATCTAGATTGTCCATTTTTTGGGTATATAACTGTTCATAATATTTTCTTATGATATTTTGTATTTCTGCAGTATTGGTTGTTATTTCTCCTCTCTCATTTCTTAGTTTGTTTATTTGGGTTCTCTCTCTTTTCTTCTTGGTGAATCTGTCCAGAGGTTTGTCTATTTTGTTTACCCTTTCAAAAAACCAGCTTTTGGTTTTATTGATTTTTTCTTATTTTTTTATCTCTATTTTATTTATTTCCTCTCTGATCTTTATTGTTTCTTTCCTTCTGCTGACTTTAGATTTCATTTGTTCTTCTTTTTCTAATTCTTTTAAGTGGTAAGTTAGGTTATTTGGAATTTTTCTTGTGTTTTGAGGACATTCTACATTTTTATTACTGTGGAGAAGAAATTTTAACAAGTAAAATATCTTTATTTTTTATTTTTATAAATTTTTATTGATTTATTTTTGGCTGCATTGGGTCTTTGTTGCTGCGCGCCAGCTTTCTCTAGTTGCAGTGAGCAGGGGCTACTCTTTGTTGTGGTGTGCGAGCTTCCCTTGTTGCAGAGCACAGGCTCTAGGTGTGTAGACTTCAGTAGTTGTGCCACACGGGCTCAGTAGTTGTGGCGCATGGGCTTAGTTGCTCCACAGCATGTGGGATCTTCCCGGACCAGGGCTCAAATCCATGTCCCCTGCCTTGGCAGGCAGATTCCTAACCACTGCTCCACCAAGGAAGCCCCTTAAGAAGTAAAATATCTTTAAATGTGTAATTTCAGTCAAGCAAAAATGGCATCGTATGTGTCGACTTTTGATTTAAAAGCATTTGGAGGACTCTTCTTTATTTAAAAAACATAACCTAGAACACTAAATCATATGTAATATACCACCAAAAACAGTCTATATTTAATAGGAATAAATTATCTCCTCTTCAAGTCAGAGGTAGAGAATGAACTACCTCTAGCTACTGTCAAGTTACCTTTCTGGTAAAAGAGACTGTCTCTTCTTTTAAAGACACTAGGAGACCTCTCCAGGAAGGATGAGGACTTCTACTCAGAAAATCTTGAGAAGAATGAGGGAAGGAACCCTTAGAAAGTAAAGCTGTACTCTTTCTTGGAGGAAGGATGGATCCGAGGATGAGAGCATAAAGGATGGAATCTTTACACAAAGTAACTCTCAACTCTGCTGAGATCTAGCTGTATTTGCCACTTCCAAAATCACCTATACTTTTCTATCATTCTAACTTACTTACTCAAAAAGACTAATAAGAAATATTTCTTTCTATTCACTGAAACTTCCAGTCAATTCACTTCACCACCTTTTTGCCAGTCAGGAAATCCATCTTGTAATTGCTTCCCTTCTATTCCATCTTAGGTTCCATCATTTCTATTCTCCATTTGTTTTTGCCCATTTCTCTCATTACTTACCTGAAAAATAACAAATCCTATATCACCTTTGGTATTTCTCTTGGGTTGAGCACTGATTAAGAAAATCATACAACCAGGTAGACTGGCATTTCTATGAAATTATAATACTGAAACTTAGTGATGTCCTCCAATCTTGTCATCTTTCTTGCACATATCATTTGACTATTAATCAGGTCGGAAACTCCTCAACTTCCTGTGGCCAATTCCAAAAATAAACCTATATCTGCCCTACCTACTCCTCCTTTCTTCCTGTCGCCATGGAGAAGGTATGACTCTTGTTTCTGAAGGACAGTACTACTACATTTACTTGCAATTTGTTCCCTCTCATGTCATCAGGGGTTTTACTCCTTTATAGTCATTTCTTCTCTATATTGCATTATCAATTCTTCATGTCTAATTCATCATTCATTCATTCAAAAAAAAATCCCCTAGTTCAATTATTTAAGAAAAAACAAAATTGGATCCCATATAGGGAAAAAAAACAAGCCAAACTAAACCAAATAATCAAAACTTTCTTAATGGCCCTCACTATGCTTTGACTACAATCCCATTGCTTTATCCTGATCTACAGGTACTAAATATTTTTGGATCCTGATTATAAGCCCAACCTCAACTAATGTCATTCTGCTCCTTGCTCACCACATATTTGCCACACAACTTTTATAGTCCTCAAACACTGAAATGCTTCAACCAATGAACATTCCTGAGAGTCCCAGTTGCTATGGACATCATGGCCATTCTGGAGTAACCTGGAAAACCAAGCATTCCTGTTTTAGAGTGCCTCTTCTTCCTCTATTTTATTACTTGCTGGGGCAGAATTTATCTGAAGCAAGAGTTGCTAGCAGTGGCTCTCCTACTCCAAATTTTGCCCTCAGGCCATGTGTTGGCAGGGTGTTCCTCAGATGACACCTTAAAACTAACTTAAGTCTAGTGAAAAACAGGCACATAAAATTATTGATCAGTGTCATAATCCATGAGCCACTGTGTTTTTAATGATGCCAATCAGATATTTGGTTACAGAGGCCAGGATTTATAATTTAATTTTCAATCTAGTTAGTCATAAACAGAATATATGGTTTGGTGAGGGTAGCTAGGTCTCTCCCATGGTACAAGAGGTGCAGCAAGGGATTTATGCTAAGTCAGGAAAAAGGAAGAAGATAAGTCCTGAGCTGTCAGGGTAGGGAGAGACAGCTAGGGAATGCAAAAGCAGTAGCAACAAGAGGTCAATATGCACCATCTCTTCTATTCAAGCTGTTCTCTTTGTCCTGTAAGCATGAGTACCAAGAGGGATGGACTTATCACTCCCAGATTCAGGTAGTTTTTAACATCAGTGCAACCAAAGGACAAAATGGGCTGTGGATAAGGAAAAGACATTTAGCAGGTTTCTGAATAGAATGTCAGATGGCTTTCCTTCAAAGCGACCCCTGTCTCTCCTGGAACCGGTTACCTATATGAGTGCACAATTTAGGAAATGGCAAGCAATCAAAGGCAAATGACCAAGTACACACAAAAGAGGCCTGAAGGAGTAATGCTTATTAGGAGAAACTCAGAGAAGAAACAGTCAGGTATGTATGTGAGTCCCCTGAAGCTGATTGCATTTTTTGGTGAGCACACAGGGAACTAACAGGGTTGGACATGAGATTTTGGGAATGGAAGTCTGATCCTTGAAATGTGGGCTTCGTGATTAATTAAGAACCAGCTGCTCCTTTGCAGGGATCAGTTACTGGGATCCAATAGCAGTAAGACATTGCAAGTACTTGGCACCAACTCTACTCTACCTGTCAGTTTTTATGAAAGGGGGGAACACCAGTCCATTCCTTCATGTGATCATGGGGCTCGTGTTAGAGCCTTAGGTATATAACCAGTTTCCATTGAGCGTTGCAGGAAGGCAACCTCTTTTAGGGGGATTCACCCTGCAGGGAAATGATTCCTGTACAAGTTAACCTTTACCTTCCTGGAGATCATCTCATCCCAGGGAACATATAAAACCTAAAGGGCTAGAAGAAAGATAACAAGATATCTGGGGATAGAAATATTGCAAATGAGTCAAGGTATATTGTTAGAGTGTGGACCTCCTAAGAAATGGTACAGAGGGGAAACAATTGGTTTGCAGTGTCTGACAAGACAACAACATGTTAATGGAAATGACCCACTGAAAGCTGTATTGGCAGAGTTAATAGTATAAATCTGATGTGTGAAGTGGTCAGTGAAACTGGAAATCATAGCAGCAGTATCTAAGCAGATTTTTGAGCTGTTAAAATACAGAGAGCAGATTAATTGGTGACCTAGAATACCTAGGGGCCAATTATAAAGGAATTCATTTATGAGGGAGGAGTTATAACAAAACCTCAAAGAACTAATCAGCACTTTGAACTTGTAAGTAGGTTACATTTGTGTTCACTAAAATAAAAGCATCAAGTCAGCCTTCTAGAATCTCACACTTCCTTACCCAGTATGTTAAGGTGGCTTCATGGATTCCAAATAACTAGGACATGGAGAGCATGACATGATGCTACCCTAGCATGGGAGCACATGATTCTTATATTGAAATACAGAATCTCCAACTGAAAAGTGCTTAACAAAATGAAGGATGATGACAATGATAATGGTGATCTCTCATAACATGAAGTCTGGAGGTGACATATTTATAGGGTCTGTTAATTTACTAGTTCAATGATTTCCAGAAAAGTTCCAGTTTTTCCACCTTTCTACTCTGCTATTCTCAGTATATTGGCTTTAATCTTCAAGTTTATACTCTCCTGTCACATAAATGACTATAATGCTTCTAAGCATCTTTGTATCACAAATTAAATGCCCAAAAGCCAGAAGGGGAGAAGAAAACACACCCCTTCCTTGTGAAACTTTGTAAAACTAAGGAAATGCTTCAGAATCTACCAGTATACTTTGCCTCAAACCTCAGCAGTCAGAATGAAGTCACATGCTTGTTCTTAAAGCGAACACTAACAAGAAGGAAATTACCAAAATATTAATTTTGTAATACAGGTGTCTATCCTGGCTGTCAAATACTTTAATACAATTGACATTCTTTTTTAAAAGAAGACAGGCATAGGGGTGAGACAGAGAGGAAATGGAAAGACTATTAGATCAGCTATCGAGTGTATCTGCCATAGACTGTTTCCATGGTAAATCAATAACACTTTCTACATTCTTTAAAGTATTTTTTGTTTTGTTTTTAGTGCTCTGACCTTATTATCTGATTATTTAATTTTTGCCCCTTTACTGAACACTAACCATCTTGGCAGTGAAGCTGTCTTATCTAATTTGAAATGACCACAATATCTAACACAATTTTATGCAGAAAGCAGTACCCCAATAAGCTAGTATTTAATCTTTCTCTTAAATTGATATACAGGGATGCCTGATTTTGTACAAGATAATGTTATTCAAAGCTGTGAATAAATTAATGCTTGTAAATAAAATCTTTGTTTCCCCATATATATTTACTATAATTAATGAAATCTATTCCACATTAATATTCAATTGGCACTAATATTTTAAATGTAATCTCAATATTCCTCAAGTATCTCTGTCAAGAAACTAATGATCTGAAAATAAATACTTGGTTATCTGGAGAAAATTCAGGACTTAAAGGAACTTTGAATATTTTTGTCAAGTAAAAGTAATTTTATATGGCACTGAATAAGTATTGCACTGAAAGCACAACTTATAAAAAATTTGCTTTAAGTTGACACACTTATATTAAAATATCAGAATTATGTTTCCAACACTCATATACTTTGATTTTGGTGTAAGGAATTATAAATTCAGACCAGGGAGATAGAATAAATACACTATTGGGTAATGCTTAAAATCACAACAAAGACAGGAAAATATAAATAACATTTTTTCTATCTTCTCCTTGAATACTGCTTATACTCACAACACTTCAGTATTCTTCTGTTCGGGGACTCAAACAATTCCAGAACTGAAATAAACATTAGCAATTCTTTAGTCAATCTAATATATCATTACAATCTTAAAGGTGATACATTAGTATCACCTATATAACAGTATCACATAGATCACATAGATACTATTTAATAGGAAAAAAATCAAAGTCACCATAGTAAACAAATAAAAAAAAAAACAGTGTAATCATACAACACGGTATACTGATTTTAAATAAAACTATGTTAGTTCTCATTACTAACCAAATCATTTTATAAATGTAATATTATGTACTTGCAGGTTATAGTTTTTCCACAGCAGCATGTTATAGTGTATGGGTTTAAAATACTAATAAAGTTTCTTAAAGAATACCCCTAGGGTAGAAATATGTATTTTTGCTTATGATTCAGGTTGGAAAAGTTTTTTATTTTTTTAACGAACGTAAATATTATGAAAACTTATGTGAAAGAGTAAAAGTTTTAGGAGCAAGATGCATCTTTCTGAAAATCCTTGGACTAAGTTATCAGTGTTGTGACAGTTTTGGCTTCATTCACTGAAATCCCTTGCTGTCTTTTTTCTGTTTGTAAAAATATATTTTTTAAAATTACCTAAACAGTGGCCAGTGGCCAGTCAAGCTGTTCTACTTAAGGAGGTTATTTAAGGGAGTTGCCAACAACAACAAATCTTTTTGTTTTTAATTTTTATTAGTGGTCAGCAGTTAAATAAAATACACATTATTTTCAAAGTCATTTTTTATTCTCAGAGCTGACAAAATTTCTGTCCAAACAGATGTATGATTTTAGAATCCAGCCAAATGAGCAGATGTCTCAGTGCTACACTCCATCCCTCTATGGGGCTGAGGATTGAGGGGGTGGGGGGGGTGGCAGTGGGAAAGCATGCAAAGACATGTTACATTTGAAAAAACAACTTTCCTGCAATACCAAACTTCACCTACCGCGGAGAAAAATCATAATGGCATTTTCAAAAAGTATAGGAAAAGTGCAAAGAGGTGTCACCTTGTTTCCCAGGGATACTCTTGACTCCACATTAGAGTCATCTGGGGAGGCCTAAAAATGTAAATACCTAGGACACTTCCTCAGATATTCCAGTTAGTTTGTCCATGGGGGTATCTTGCCATGTGTAATATTAAAAAGCTGTACCAATATTTATAATCTTATTCATGACCGAAAAAAACAATCCACCCACCCCTGTCATGGTAGTTAATTTTATATGTCAACTTGACTGAGCTAAAGATGCCCAGATAAAACATTATTTCTGGGTATGTCCATGAGGGTGTTCCTGGAAGAAATTCACGTTTGAATCAGCAAACTGAGTAAAGAACATCCTTACCAAGGAGAGTAGGTATGATCCAAATCCTTTCAAGGCCTGAATAGGACAAAAAGGTAGAAGGGCAAAGTCGCTCTCTCTGCTTGAGCCAGAACATCTGAGATATATATATATATGTGTGTGTGTGTGTGTGTGTGTGTGTGTGTGTGTATCCTAATTTAACATTTCATTTACTGGGTTTTTTTTTCTCTAGAGAACCCTGACTAATATGTTCTCCCCATAAAAAACTGCTTTAGAGAGAGTTTTTTGGTATTTTCCGTAAGAGGTTATATATCTAGGATACTGCCTTTACTCCTACCATCTCCAGGTTTTCCAAGTCATTCCTTAATAACCTTCAGCAACTCACATTAATGAGGTCAACTACTACCACACACACCCTTCACCTTGCTTGCGCAGAATGTCGAACATAACTCAAAAGACACTAGAGTACTAGAGCAATAACCCTAGCGTGATGAAATTAAAATATTACATAGGAATTCAGTAACACACATGGTTCATCTTACTCTACTCTTCTAATTAATTACTCTACTCTTCATCTGACTCTACTCTTCTAATTAATTAATTGGTTTGTCTATTCAAGTTCCAAAATGTCACCTGTAGTATTATCATTTTGATAATTTTATGCAACTCACCTAAAAGAGGCATCATCACTCTTTACCTAGAAAGACTGAATATTTCATTATTAGAGAGTGGCCTTCAAATTCAGAGTGTCTTGCTTCAAATCCCAGCTCCAGGATTATTAGATATGTTATCTTGGGGAAGTCACTCTATGTCACTGCACCAGTTTCTTTATTTGTAAAATAATTTAGAGGGTTGTTGCTAAGTTAATGTCCATCAGCACTTAGAAAAGTGCTTGCTACATACTCAGCACTTATTACATTTTTGCTATTATCCCTAGATTTCTCCTAGAGACCTGTGTCCTCTCCCAGGTTATGTCATGGCAACACATTTCAACATTCTTAGATTTTCTCATAATTATATGGATATTCCTAATCTTCCCCAGGAGGTTGTAATCCAAGAGAAGGGAAAGTTGGAACTTGGGCATTTTACCTCCATGCCTATTTTTATCTTTTATTCCAATCCTACAAACTCTTGAGGCTAGAATGGATTCCCAACTTTCCTTCATATCACATCCTGAGTTCTCTGTACTGTATGAGTTAAAGATTAAGTCCAATATGACTGGCTGTTGATATTAAGAGTAGCTTAAGAAATTGAATGACTTCAGAAATTTCTTTTGTAACATCTTTCTTAGAAAACATTCCCTTGCCACAGACTCACAAATATGTTTGTAGATGTCAAACTCTGTTTCTTTGAATTTGTGCTCTGTCAATCCTAAAACTCTCTGAAATAAGTGAATAAGAAAAATCATGTATGATTGTTCTTTGACTTTTTAATAAAGACAGCTTTGACCATTGACATGCTTAATGCTAAATACAGCTCTTAGTGAAAAGCAGTAATAAGTTAATTACTGCCCTGAAATTTCTAGGAATGGATTAATTAATCTCAAAAAGATTCAACTGCTGAAATTCTGTCATTATAATAGCTTTAATGTTTAATAAAAAGCCATTGTCGAAATTTATTTCATCCTCTATATCCAGTATGCAGGGAGAAAATAAAATGGAGAAGAAAAAGCTTATTTTTAACATGAGAGAGAAAAAAGAAATTCAGAGTCAAACTTCTAATTCTGGTTCAGCTACTAATCATCTGAGTAATTTCCTAGGATCACTTTCTGTCTGAAAATGGTAATACCCAATACTTGAGACTTTTTTTGAGAGTAAAATTGAGTACTGCATTTAACGTACTTGTCACAGTATTTATAACGATGTGAGTCCTCAGTAACTGGTAGCAATAAGAGCAATAACAGTTGTAATAATTATTAATATTAATATATTTGTTATTTTTAGGAGGACAGTATAATCACCTACGGAAAGGGAAAAGTGGCTGTAATTACATTTCCCTACTAATTTAGTGAACTAATGTTTCACTGAAACATTAGTCTCTCGTATTTTTAGAATAGACCACTTTTCATGTATTTGATTATTTTCCACTGTTACTTATCAAAGAACTTTTAGAAGCTTTCAGTTGTACTTGATATTTTAATGTGTCACAAATCTGGGAAATGGTCAATACCAGACATTAATTATTCTTAGATTGCAACATTCTTTGACAAACCAGTGGAATCTTTGGACATTATCTCCAGGACAATACAATTATATATGAAAGTATTATATGAGATTTGCAGAATTTCTGAAGCTTATCTATGTGAACATTAGCAATCTACAGTACACAAGCCAAGAAGTCCCTACTCTTATAAATAGAATTATTTCACAAAACATGTAAAATTTTAAAAAATTCTCTAATTTTCATTATTATATAATTCTGCAACTAAGTTATGTCCTTAATTCAGAAAAAGTCTGAGAGTCACATAAGAAAAAGTCACAAAACTGTACCAGATCTCTGTGTGTGTATGTGTGTGTGGAAGGTGGGGGGCGGAGAACTTCCTATAAAACAATATAAAGTTGTTATTTTTCTCCAAAGTGATATATAATTTTAAATACTTGATATCTTATTCAATTTAGTAAGGTGATTTTCTCCTCTTTAAAGAACAGTCATGCACTAATCCTAAAACTGTTGATAATGATGGATAATGAATTGTCCCTCCAAACTGAACATCATTCTATAAAGTTGCAGTGGGGTACTCATTCAGGAACATACAAATAAATCAAATGAATAGAAGAGCAATATACAAAACAATTCTACCAATTTGGGGGTGTAAAATGGGCCATTTCAAAGCACTAGGGGAAAATGGAGCTAATTATACAGTTAGCTAACCTTTGGGAAAAAAAATAAGTTGAATATTTACCATACATCATTTGCCAAAATTCATAAGAGATAAGCTAAAAATTATCAGTGCTAAGATTAAAACAGAAGCAAACAGGTGAATACATAATCTTGGATCAAGCATTACTTTCAGAAGATCATATATTGGTAGCAGTCAAGGCAGCAGCAACCTACAATTTTTTTTATTTACCATTCAAAGAGTTTTTTTAAGTTATAAAATATCTAAACATTATAAAATTTCAAATAAAGAGATAATTAACTAGTTTTCTTGGAAAAACAACCAGACCATCTGGCAAAACTGAACTAATAACTATAAAGTGGTGCTGGGTTCAGTGACCTCTTTTAGAAAGAGGCAAGAGTTATCCAGTAAACTGTATCACTCACCCTCTCTAGTTCACTTTTTTTTTTTCCAGCATGTACTCTGCAAGCTTTTAAAATTGAGATCCTGGTAAAGATCATATTTATACAACATATTATAAATCAAAGTAAAAGCAACAAAAAAATGAAAAAAAATTTCAAGATATATGGCAGCTTAATATCCTTATTACTAAAAACAAATCTCAAAAGAATTAGAAAATAAGTATTCCATTACAAAAGTAATCCAAAACAGAAATACAAATGTCAATGAACATATAAAAACATATTCTAACTCATAATTGTTGAAGAAAAAATTAAAACCAATTATTTTTAAAGATGAGATTGGCAAAGATTAAAAATAGAATTTTGCAGTGCTTCCCTGGTGGTGCAGTGGTTAAGAATCCGCCTGCCAATGCAGGGGACACGGGTTCGGGCCCTGGTCCAGGAAGATCCCACATGCCATGGAGCAACTAAGCCTGTGAGCCACAACTACTGAGCCCGCGTGCCGCAACTACTGAAGCCCACTCGCCTGTGCTCCGGAACGAGAAGCCACCACAGTGAGAAGCCCACACACCAAAACAAAGAGTAGCCCCTGCTTGCCACAACTAGAGAAAGCTTGTGCACAGCGACAAAGACCCAACACAGCCAAAAATAAATAAATAAATATATAGAATTTTGTGGAATGATGGGCAGGAAGGAAAATGGGATAATCATAGAGATATATGTGAAGTGATGTCAGGAAGTGAAGGGAGTCCTATTTTCTCTGTTCTGGAGAAGCCTTTGACTGAACATTTTGAGGAAATAAAGGTAAAGGTTCGAAAAATGTTTAATACGTTCATTGAAGAGAATGGAGAAGATAGCTGACCAAGAAAACAGAAAAAGTTTCCAAGAAAGCACTGAAGGATAAATTAAAGTTGGAA
The DNA here is from genome assembly GCF_028021215.1 of Eschrichtius robustus. NCBI lineage: Eukaryota > Metazoa > Chordata > Mammalia > Artiodactyla > Eschrichtiidae > Eschrichtius > Eschrichtius robustus. The sequence goes on along the minus strand of NC_090828.1, from coordinate 46,652,582 downwards.
ATTATTTTATATTTGTATAAATGTGCATGTTTACTCTATTTTTCTCCAAAATATACATCACTTCTGGCATAATCACAAAAAGGCAAGACACCTGCTAGATGGATGTAATGAAAAAAGAAATTGAGAGAATTGAAAACAATTGAAGTATTTGTCAGAGGAATCTGAACAGAGTAGCAAAGAAAAATGAAGTGAAAGAAGAATGGGCTGAGGAAATTAAAGAGGGGAACACAAGACTAAGGGGGCTCAATAGAGTTGAAGAACACATACCCTGGGAAATACTAAGATTGTTGAAAAGATAAGAAGTTGTGGACACAGAAAATTTTCTGAGCTTAAATGATCATCAGTGGTGGAGATATGTTAAGTAATGAGGATTCCAAGTGTGTGACTGCACAAGTGAGTTGCTTGAGAGTTGTGGGTCACTGGATGTGGAGCCATCCATGAATTGAGAAGGAGGGCATTGAAGGGTCCATCTATGTATTTTTAAATCCTGCACAATTATGGTGGAACGGGGAGAAGAAAAAAAAATGCAAGCTAGTCATTAAATCTAATGAGAATAAAAAGACATGATCAGAAGGCATATAAATGTCAAAAATATAGAGAATGAGGCAGACAAATGGCAGCAAACCTCCAGAAATAAAGCTTTAAACATTTTTTTATTTTTAAAAATTTCTTACTAGTGATTTCTCAAAAAATCAAAATTCTTTTTATTAAATGACCATTACCCTTCTTTGCTCCCTGTGCTATACTGTAAATCCCTATTGGCTATCAATTTTATGTGTAGTACTTTGTATCTGTTAAGCCCATAAGCCCATACCCCTAATTTATTCCCCCCACCTCCCTTTCCCCTTTGGTAACCATACGTTTGTTTTCTATGTCTGTGAATCTGTTTCTGTTTTGTCCGTCAATTCATTTGTATTATTTTTTAGATTCCATATATAAGTGATATCATATAATATTTGTCTTTCTCTGTCTGATTTACTTCACGTAGTGTGGTATTTTCTGCCTCCACCCATGTTGCTGCAGATAGCAATAATTCATTCTTTTTATGGCTGAGTAATATTCATTGTGTATATGTACCACATCTTCGTAAACCAATTATCTGTTGATGGGCACGTGGCTTGTTTCCATGTCTTGGGTATTGTAAATAGTGCTGCTATGAATATCAAGGTGCATTTATCTTTCCAAATTAGAGTTTTCATCTCTTCCAGATATATGCCCAATAGTGGGATTGCAGGATGATATGGTAGATCCATTTTTAGTTTTTTAAGGAACCTAAATACTGTTCTCCAGTGGCCGCACCAATTTACATTGCCACCAACATTGTAGGAGGGTTCCCCTTTCTCCACACCCTCTCCAGCATTTATTATTTGTAGAATTTTTGATGATAGCCATTCTGACTGGTGTGAGGTGATACCTCATTATGGTTTTGATTTGCCCTTTCTCTAATAACAATGTTGAGCATATCTTTTCATGTCCCTGTTGGTCATTTGTGTGTCTTCTTTGGAGAAATGTCTATTTAGGTCTTCTGCCCATTTTTTGATTGGGTTGTTTGTTTTTTTGATATTGAGCTGTATCAGCTATTTATATATTTTGGATTTTAACCCCTTGTTGGTCCATAATTTGCAAATATTTTCTCCCATTCCATGGGTTGTCTTTTCATTTTGTTTAGGGTTTCCTTTTCTGTGCAAAAGCTTTTATTGATTGATTAGGTCTCATTTGTTTATTTTTTGCTTTTATTTCTTTTGCTTTGGGATACTTTGGGATTATTGCTATAATTTATGTCTGAGACTGTTTCACCTATGTTCTCCTCTAGGAGTTTTATGGTGTCATGTCATATTTAGGTCTTTAAATCATTTTGAGTTTTTTGGGGGTTTTTTTATATATGGTGTGAGGGAGTGTCCTAATTTCATTGATTTACATGTAGCTGTCTAGCTTTCACATCAGTTGTTAAAGAGACTGTCTTTTCTCCATTGTATATTCTTGCCTCCTTTGTCATAGATTAATTGACTGTCAGTGTGTGGGTTTATTTCTAGGCTCTCTATTCTGTTCCATTGATCTATATGACTGTTTTTGTGCCAATGCCACACTATTTTGATTACCATGACTTTGTAGTATAGTCTAATAACTGGGTGGGTTATGCCTTCAGCTTTGTTCTTTTTCCTCAGGATTGTGTTGGCAAATCTGAGTCTTTCATGGTATCATATAAATTTTAGGATTATTTGTTCTAGTTCTGTGAAAAGTGTCATAGGTATTTTGATAGGGATTGCATTAGATGTGTAGACTGCTTTGGGTAGTATGGCCATTTTAACTATATTAATTCTTCCAATCCAAGAGCATGGGACATCTTTCCATTTCTTGAATCATCTTTGATTTCCTTTATCAATGTTTTTTAGTTCTTAGCATGTAAGTCTTTCACCTCCTTTGTTACATTTATTCCTAGCTATTTTTTGGACACAATTTTAAATGAGATTTTTTTTAAACTTTCTCTTTCTGATATTTCATTGTTAGTGTAAAGAAATGCAACAAATTTCTGTGTATTAATTGTGTATTCTTCTACCTTGCTGAATTCATTTATTCTAACAGTTTTTGTATGGAGTCTATAGGGTTTTCTATACCATGTTTCTGTACCATGTTATCTGCAAATAGTGACAGTTTTGCCTCAACCTTTCCAATTTGGATACATTTTATTTCTTCTTCTTCTTTGACTTTTGTGACTAGGACCTCCAATACTATGTTGAATAGAAGTGGTAAGAGTGGGCATCCTTGTCTTGTTTCTGAATTCAGTAGGAAGGCTTTCAGCTTTTCACTGTTGAGTATTTTCTGTGGGTTTGCCGTAAATGGCTTTTGTTATGTTGAAATATGTTCCCTTTATACCCACTTTGGTGAAAGTTTTTATTATGAATGGATGTTGAATTTTGTCAAATGCTTTTTCTGCATCTATTGAGATGATGTGGTTTTTGTTTTTCCTTTTGTTAATGTGGTGTATTACATTGATTGATTTGTGTATACTGAACCATTCTTGCAACCCTGGAATGAATCCAACTTGATCATGGTGTATGATCCTTTTTATGTATTGTTGAATTCAGTTTGCCAATATTTTGTTAAGGATTTTTGCATCTATATTTATCAAACATATTGGCCTGTAATTGTCTTTCTTTGTTTGTGTGTCTTTGTCTGGTTTTGGTGTCAGGATGATGGTGGATTCATTGAATGAATTTGAGTGTTCCCTCCTTTTCAGTATTTTGGAGTTGTTTGAAGAGAATAGGTATGTTTTCTTCCTTTATGTTTGGTAGATTTCCCCAGTGAAGCCATCCAGTCCTGGTCTTTTGTTTTCAGGGAGTTTTTAAATTACAGATTCTATTTCACTTCTGGTGATTGGCCTGTTCAAATTATTGATATGTTTCTCCTTGACTCAATTTTGGCTGGCCCTATGTTTTTAGAAACTTGTCCATTTCTTGTACATTGTCCAATATGTTGTCATGTAACTGTTCAGAGTATTCTCTTATGATTTTTTTATATTTCTGTGGCATCAGTTGTTGTTTTTCCTATTTCATTTTTTATTTTGTTTACTTGAGTCCTCTCTCCTTGGTGAGCCTGCCTAGAGTTTTGTAGATTTTGTTTATCTTTTCAAAAACCAAGTTCTTGATTTGATTGATCTTTTCTATTGGCTTTTTTTTTTTTGGCATTTTTTTTGAAAGTAAAAGAATTGGAAAAGATATACTGTGCAAATACAAACCAAAAGGAAATTATATAATAACAGATACAGTAGACTTGAAAGCAAAAGCATTACTAGAAATAAACAAGGACACTTCATATCAACAAGTCCAATTTACCAGGAAGTTTTAAATTTGTATGCACTTAACTTCAAGTTATATAGAGCAACAGAGCTACAAGGAAAAAATAGACAAATTCACTATCATAATAGGAGATTTAACATACTGCTGTCATTCACTGATAGAGGATACCTCTTTCAGAACCCGTAGACCCCCCCCCCAAAAAAATTAGTAAGGATATAAAAAACTTAAATAACATGAGCAGCAAATTTGATTCAACAAGCAGATATATAGTCACTATTCTCCAAAAATTTAAATTACAAATTATTCAAGCACACTTGGAACATTTTTAAAACTGACCATATTGTGCTTAAGGCAAATTTTAACAAATTTGAAAGTATTAAAATTATACAAAGTGTGTTTCTTGACTTGTAGTTAAGCTACAAATCAGTAACAAAAAAGTAACTAGAAGTTATGAAATACACTACTTCTAAGTAACATCCCAAAAAACAAATCACAATTGGAGTTAGAAAATAATTTGAACTGAATGATAATAAAAATATTACATACCAAAACTTGGATATGACTAAAGCTGTGCTTACAGGAAAATGTATAGTCTTTTTTTTTTTTCAAGGTAACAATAGTGGTTTTTTTTAAATTTTAAATTGCACACATGTCTATAAACATAATAAATAGGTTTTCTCTATTTTTTTTTTATACAGCAGGTTCTTATTAGTCATCAATTTTATACAAATCAGTGTATACATGTCAATGCCAATTGCCCAGTTAATCACACCACCACCCCCAACCCCCGTGGCTTTCCCCGCTTGGTGTCCATACATTTGTTCTCTACGTCTGTGTCTCAATTTCTGCCCTGCAAACCGGTTCATCTGTACCATTTTTCTAGGTTCCACATATATGCGTTAATATACAATATTTGTTTTTCTCTTTCTGACTTACTTCACTCTGTATGACAGTATCTAGATCCATCCACGTCTCAACAAATGACCCAATTTCGTTCCTTTTTATGGCTGAGTAATATTCCATTATATGTATGTACCACATCTTCTTTATCCATTCGTCCATCGATGGGCATTTAGGTTGCTTCCATGACCTGGCTATTGTAAACAGTGCTGCAGTGAACATTGGGGTGCATGTGTCTTTTTGAATTGTGGTTTTCTCTAGGTATATGCCCAGTAGTGGGATTGCTGGATCATATGGTAAGTCTATTTTTAGTTTTTTAAGGAACTTCCATACTGTTCTCCATAGTGGCTGTATCAGTTTACATTCCCACCAACAGTGCAAGAGGGTTCCCTTTTCTTCACAGCCTCTCCAGCATTTGTTGTTTGTAGATTTTCTGATGAAGCCCATTCTAACTGGTGTGAGTTGATACCTCATTATAGTTTTGATTTGCATTTCTCTAATAATTAGTGATGTTGAGCAGCTTTTCATGTGCTTCTTGGCCATCTGTATGTCTTCTTTGGAGAAAAGTCTATTTAGGTCTTCTGCCCATTTTTGGATTGGGTTGTTTGTTTTTTTAATATTGAGCTCATGAGCTGTTTATATATTTTGGAGATTGATCCTTTGTCCGTTGATTCATATGCAAATATTTTCTCCCATTCTGAGGGTTGTCTTTTCGTCTTGTTTATGGTTTCCTTTGCTGTGCAAAAGCTTTGAAGTTTCATTAGGTCCCATTTGTTTATTTTTGTTTTTATTTTCATTACTCTAGGAGGTGGATCAAAAAGGATCTTGCTGTGATTTATGTCAAAGAGTGTTCTTCCTATGTTTTCCTCTAAGAGTTTTATAATATCCAGTCTTACATTTAAGTCTCTAATCCATTTTGAGTTTATTTTTGTGTATGGTGTTAGGGAGTGTTCTAATTTCATTCTTTTGCATGTAGCAGTCCAGTTTTCCCAGCACCACTTATTGAAGAGACTGTCTTTTCTCCATTGTATATCCTTGCCTCCTTTGTCATAGATTAGTTGACCATAGGTGCGTGGGTTTACCTCAGGGCTTTCTATCTTGTTCCATTGATCTATGTTTCTGTTTTTGTGCCAGTACCATATTGTCTTGATTACTGTAGCTTTGTAGTATAGTCTGAAGTCAGGAAGTCTGATTCCTCCTTCTCCATTTTTTCCCCTCAAGACTGCTTTGGCTATTCAGGGTCTTTTGTGTCTCCATACAAATTTTAAGATTTTTTGTTCTAGCTCCATAAAAAATACCATTGGTAATTTGATAGGGATTGCAGTGAATCTGTAGATTGCTTTGGGTAGTATAGTCATTTTCGCAATATTGATTCTTCCAATCCAAGAACATGGTATATCTCTCCATCTGTTGCTATGATCTTTGATTTCTTTCATCAGTGTCTTATAGTTTTCTGCATACAGGTCTTTTGTCTCCCTATGTAGGTTTATTCCTAGGTATTTTATTCTTTATGTTGCAATGGTAAATGGGAATGTTTCCTTAATTTCTCTTTCAGATTTTTCATCATTAGTATATAGGAATGCAAGAGATTTCTGTGCATTAATTTTGTATCCTGCTACTTTACCAAATTCATTGATTAGCTCTAGTAGTTTTTTGGTGGCATCTTTAGGATTCTCTATATAGAGTATCATGTCATCTGCAAACAGTGACAGTTTTACTTCTTCTTTTCCAATTTGTATTCCTTTTGTTTCTTTTTCTTCTCTGATTGCCGAGGCTAGGACTTCTAAAACTATGTTGAATAATAGCGGTGAGAGTGGACATCCTTGTCTCATTCCTGATCTTAGAGGAAATGCTTTCAGTTTTTCACCATTGAGAATGATGTTTGCTGTGGGTTTGTCATATATGGCCTTTATTATGTTGAGGTAGTTCCCCTCTATGCCCACTTTCTGGAGAGTTTTTATCATAAATGGGTGTTGAATTTTGTCAAAAGCTTTTTCTGCATCTATTGAGATGATCATATGGTTTTTATTCTTTAACATGGTGTATCACATTGATTGATTTGCGTATATTAAAGAACCCTTGCATCCCTGGGATAAATCCCATTTGAGCATGGTGTATGATCCTTTTAATGTGTTGTTGGATTCTGTTTGCTAGTATTTTGTTGAGGATTTTTGCATCTATATTCATCAGTGATATTGGTCTGTAATTTTCTTTTTTTGTAGTATCTTTGTCTAGTTTTGGTATCAGGGTGATGGTGGCCTCATAGAATGACTTCGGGAGTGTTCCTTGCTCTGCAATTTTTTGGAAGAGTTTGAGAAGGATGGGTGTTAGCTCTTCTTTCAATGTTTGATAGAATTCACCTGTGAAGCCATCTGGTCCTGGACTTTTCTTTGTTGGAAGATTTTTAATCACAGTTTCAATTTCATTACTTTTGATTGGTCTTTTCATATTTTCTATTTCTTCCTGGTTCAGTCCTGGAAGGTTATACCTTTCTAAGAATTTGTCCATTTCTTCCAGGTTCTCCATTTTATTGGCATAGAGTTGCTTGTAGTAGTCTCTTAGGATGCTTTGTATTTCTGCAGTGGCTGTTGTAACTTCTCCTTTTTCATTTCTAATTTTATTGATTTGAGTCCTCTCCTTTTTCTTGATGAGTCTGGCTAATGGTTTATAAATTTTGTTTATCTTCTCAAAGAACCAGCTTTTACTTTCATTGATCTTTGCTATTGTGTTCTTTGTTTCTATTTCATTTATTTCTGCTCTGATCTTTATGATTTCTTTCCTTCTGCTAACTTTGGATTTTGTTTGTTCTTCTTTCTCTAGCTCCTTTAGGTGTAAGGTTAGATTATTTATTTGAGATTTTTCTGGTTTCTTGAGGTAGGCTTGTATAGCTATAAACTTCCCTCTTAGAACTGCTTTTGCTGCATCCCATAGGTTTTGGATCATCGTGTTTTCATTGTCATTTGTCTCTAGGTATTATTTGATTTCCTCTTTGATTTCTTCAGTGATCTCTTGGTTATTTAGTAACGTATTGTTTAGCCTCCATGCGTTTGTGTTTTTTACGGTTTTTTCCCTGTAATTCATTTCTAATCTTATAGCGTTGTGGTCAGAAAAGATGCTTGATATGATTTCAATTTTCTTAAATTTACTGAGGCTTGATTTGTGACCCAAGATGTGATCTATCCTGGAGAATGTTCCGTGCACACTTGCGAAGAAAGTGTAATCTGCTGTTTTTGGATGGAATGTCCTATAAATATCAATTAAATCTATCTGGTCTATTGTGTCATTTAAAGCTTCTGTTTCCTTCTTTATTTTCATTTTGGATGATCTGTCCATTGGTGTACGTGAGGTGTTAAAGTCCCCCACTATTACTCTGTTAGTGTCGATTTCCTCTTTTACAGCTGTTAGCAGTTGCCTTATGTATTGTGGTGCTCCTATGCTGGGTGCATATATATTTATAATTGTTATATCTTCTTCTTGGATTGATCTCTTGATCATTATGTAGTGTCCTTCCTTGCCTCTTGTAACATTCTTTATTTTAAAGTCTATTTTATCTGATATGATAATTGCTACTCCAGCTTTCTTTTGATTTCCATTTGCATGGAATATCTTTTTCCATCCCCTCACTTTCAGTCTGTATGTGTCCCTAGGTCTGAAGTGGGTCTCTTATAGACAGCATATATATGACTCTTGTTTTTGTATCCATTCAGCAAGCCTGTGTCTTTTGGTTGGAGCATTTAATCCTTTCACGTTTAAGGTAATTATCGATATGTATGTTCCTATGACCATTTCCTTAATTGTTTTGGGTTTGTTTTTGTAGGTCCTTTTCTTCTCTTGTGTTTCCCACTTAGAGAAGTTCCTTTAGCATTTGTTGGAGAGCTGGTTTGGTGCTGCTGAATTCTCTTAGCTTTTGCTTGTCTGTAAAGCTTTTCATTTCTCCATCGAATCTGAATGAGATCCTTGCCGGGTTGAGTAATCTTGGTTGTAGGTTCTTCCCTTTGATCACTTTAACTATACATGCCACTCCCTTCTGGCTTGTAGAATTTCTGCTGAGAAATCAGCTGTTAACCTTAAGGGAGTTCTCTTGTATGTTATTTGTCGTTTTTCCCTTGCTGCTTTCAATAATTTTTCTTTGTCTTTAATTTTTGCCAATTTGATTACTATATGTCTATGTGTGTTTCTCCTTGGGTTTATCCTGTATAGGACTCGCTGTGCTTCCTGGACTTGGGTGGCTATTTCCTTTCCCATGTTACGGAAGTTTTCGACTATAATCTTTTCAAATATTTTCTTGGGTCCTTTGTCTCTCTTTTCTCCTTCTGAGACCCCTATAATGCGAATGTTGTTGCGTTTAATGTTGTCTCAGTGGTCTCTTAGGCTGTCTTCATTCCTTTTCATTCTTTTTTCTTTATTCTGTTCCGCAGCAGTGAATTCCACCATTCTGTCTTCCAGGTCACTTATCCATTCTTCTGCCTCAGTTATTCTGCTATTGATTCCTTCTAGTGTAGTTTTCATTTCAGTTATTGTATTGTTCTTCTCTGTTTGTTTGTTCGTTAATTCTTCTAGGTCTTTGTTAAACATTTCTTGCATCTTCTCGATCTTTGCCTCCATTCTTTTTCCGAGGTCCTTGATCATCTTCACTATCATTATTCTGAATTCTTTTTCTGGAAGTTTGCCTATCTCCACTTCATTTAGTTGTTTTTCTGGGGTTTTATCTTGTTCCTTCATCTGGTACATAGCCCTCTGCCTTTTCACCTTGTCTATCTTTCTGTGAATGTGGTTTTTGTTCCACAGGCTGCAGGATTGTAGTTCTTCTTGCTTCTGCTGTCTGCCTTCTGGTGGATGAGTCTATCTAAGAGGCTTGTGCAGGTTTCCTGATGGGAGGGACTGGTGGTGCTTAGAGGTGACTGTTGCTCTGGTGGGCAGAGCTCAGTAAAACTTTAATCTGCTTGACTGCTGATGGGTGGGGCTGGGTTCCCTCCCTGTTGGTTGTTTTGCCTGAGGCAACCCAACACTGGAGCCTACCTGGGCTCTTTGGTGGGGCTAATGCCAGACTCTGGGAAGGCTCACACCAAGGAGTACTTCCCATAACTTCTGCTGCCAGTGTTCTTGTCCCCACGGTGAGCCACAGCCACCCCCGGCCTCTGCAGGAGACCTCCAACACTAGCAGGTAGGTCTGGTTCAGTCTCTATGGGGGTCACTGCTCCTTCCCCTGGGTCCCGATGCGCACACTACTTTGTGTGTGCCCTCCAAGAGTGGAGCCTCTGTTTCCCCCAGTCCTGTCGAAGTCCTGCAATCAAATCCCACTAGCCTTCAATGTCTGATTCTCTAGGAATTCCTCCTCCCATTGCCAAACCCCCAGGTTGGGAAGCCTGACTTGGGGCTCAGAACCTTCAATCCAGCGGGTGGACTTCTGTGGTTATAAGTGTTCTCCGGTCTGTGAGTCACCCACCCAGCAGTTATGGGATTTGATTTTACTGTGCTTACACCCCTCCTACCGTCTCTTTGTGGCTTCTCCTTTGTCTTTGGGTGTGGGGTATCTTTTTTGGTGAGTTTCAGTGTCTTCCTGTCGATGATTGTCCAGCAGCTAGTTGTGATTCTGGTGTTCTCACAAAAGAGAGTGAGAGCATTTCCTTCTACCCCGCCATCTTGGTTCAGGCTCAGGAAGAACCTTTTCTATTGTTTTTTATCTCTATTTTATTTATTTGCTCTCTGATCTTTATTATTTCCTTCCTTCTGCTGACTTTGGGTTTTGTTTGTTGTTCTTTTTCTAATTCTTTTAGGTGGTAGGTTAGGTTGTTTACTTGAGGTTTTTCTTGTATTTTGAGGAAGGCCTGAATCATTATGAACTTCCCCCTTGGAACTGCTTTTGCTACATCCCATAGATATTGTACGGTTGTGTTTTCATTGTCATTTGTCTCAAGGTATTTTCTGATTTCTTCTTTGATTTCATCATTGACCCACTGTTTTTTTTAGTAGCATGTTGTTTAGTCTCCATGTGGCTTTTTTTCCTGTTTTTCTTTCTGTGGTTGATTTCTAGGTTCATACTGTTGTGATCAGAAAGATTCTTGAAATAATTTCTATCCTCTTGAATTTGTTGAGGCTTGTTTTTTGACCTAGTATGTGGTCTATCCTAGAGAATATTCCATGCACACTTAAAAAGAATGTGTATTCTGGGATTTTTGTTTGTTTGTTTTTTTGTTTTGGATGTTGTGCCGTATAGATATCAATTAAGTCCAGCTGGTCTGTTGTGTCATTTAATATCTCTGTTGCCTTATTGATTTTCTGTCTGCAAGATCTGTTCATCAATGTGAGTGAGGTGTTAGAGTCTCCTACTATCATTGTATTCCTGTCAATTTCTCCCTTTATCTCTGTTAATATTTGTTTTATATATTTAGATGCTCCTATATTGGGTGCATATATGTTAATGAGCGTAATATCCTCTTCTTGTATTGATCCCTTTATCATTATATTATGTCCTTCTTTGTCTTTATGGACTTTGTTTTAAAGTCTATTTTGTCTGATATGAGTATTATTACCCCCGCTTTGTCATTTCATTTGCATGAAATATTTTTCCATTCACTCATTTGCAGTCTGTGTGTGTCTTTCACCCTGAAGTGAGAGTCTTATAGGCAGCATATTGTAGGTACTTGTTTTTTTGGTTTTTTTAATTCAATCTGCCACTCTGTGTCTTTTGGTCAGAGAATTTAGTCCATTGACATTTAAAGTAATTATTGATAGGTGTGTATTTATTTCCATTTTAAACCTTGTTTTCCAGTTGATTTTTTAGTTTTTCTTTGTTCATTTCTTCTTTTTTTTTCAATTTGTGGTTTGATGGTTTCTTTTGTATTATGCTTGTGTTCCTTTCTTTTTGGTTTTTGTGAACCTTTTGTATTTTTGATTTGTGATTATCCTGGTTTTCAAGTATGTTGACCCATAACTATATCTGCTTGCTTTAAACTGATAGTCATATAAGTTCAAACACATTCTAAAAGATCTACATTTTTTTACTCTCCCCCCCACCACATTTTGTGATTTTGGTGTCCTATTTTACACCTTCATGTTTATCCTTTTGCTGTTATAATTCAAATACATTTTCAATCTCCTTCTCTTTCTTGTCTCCTTCAGGAACCCCTATTAAGCATAGGGTGACACACTTTATATTACCCCATAGATCTTGTATGTTGCTTTCATTTTTTTTTCCTTTGTCTTGCTGTCTGTTGTTCTGATTGGGTGATTTCCATTATTCTATCTTCCAGATCACTTATTTCTTCTTCTGCATTATTTAGTCTGCTATTCATTGCTTCTAGATTGGTTTTTATCTTGGCAATCTAGCTGTCTAATTTTGATTGGTTCATCTTTATACTTTCTAGTTCCTTGTTACAAGTGATCTGCATTTCTATCAATAATCTTTCTTAATTTCTTTAGCATTTTTATTACCTCCTTTTTGAACTTGGGGTCTAGTAGACTGGTAAAGTCTGTTTCATTATTTATTCTTTCAGGAGATTTCTCTTGTTCTTTTAATTGGGAGTAGTTCCTCTGCTTTTTCATTCTACTTAACTCTCTCTGTCTTTGTGAATTTTGGAGTAACAGTTATCTGCTGTGGTTTTTAAGGGCTGTTTTTATGTGAGAGCATCCTAATGTAGACTATGTGAGTCCAGTATTTTTTGTGTGAAGGCTGGTTTTGGTATAGATGCCAATCATGTCTTTCCTCAGAATGTGCTGGCCATTATCACCTTGATAGGTGGTATGATTGGTGTTATGGTGTCCAGAGCTTGTGTTGTATGTTGAACAGGGCCTCCTCTTTGCTCTGTGGCTGTCACAACCCTGTCGGGGGTGGGATCTGCCCACAGTTGTTGGAGTAGACACCCTGAGGGTTGGGTTTGATAAGCCTCCCTTGTCCTTGAGTATGTGCCCTGTCCTTCCTGGAAGTGTGGTCAGGCAGTAGTTGCCAGCACCAGTCTCTCTCTGCCTTAGTTGCTAGCAAGCCAGAATGTGCACACTCCTCATGAGCAGAGTCCAGGCCCCTCCAGCCCCTCTAACCTCTCTAACCATCCCAGTGGACCTCTCAGCAGGCAAGGTGGCTCCCTAGGGTGAGGACCTGCCCATGTGTACCTTCCTTCCTTCAGAGATTCCCTCCCAGGAATGCCAGTCCCATTCTGATGCTTTTTTTCCCCTGTCCTACCAGGTTTGTGGAGATCTTTCTTGCAGCTTTGGCTGTATAACAGATCTTCTGCCAGTTTCCAGTCGGTTTTCTGTGAGAATAGTTCCACATGTAGATGTATTTTTTGATGTGTTTGTGAGGGAAGGTGAGCTCCACCTCTTCCTACTCTGCCATTCTTGATCCTCCCTCCTGGCTTGAGCCTTTCTATTCCTGTTGATATCAGTCACTTGAAGTGAGCCATCCTGGAAGGGATGCAACCTTGGGCCGGGCAGATCTCTGCCTCTGAGGCAATCCTTGAAGGGACTGGTGACTGACAGCTGTCTCCCAACATACTTCTATGAAATCAGGCAAAATGCTCCTCCTTGAAGAGGGATCATTCAGTGCAGAAGGACTTGTCATATGTCATCACACCCATTTTTCATTGAATAAGAATCATCAAAATGAATGAAGTAATGTGCTTTTACATAGCTGCTGGCAACTTAGTTATTGATATGATTTATCATAAGTGGGTGGAATCTTTTGCTACGGTATGAATACATTATGTTAAATGCCACAAAAACGCCAGTGTTATTCTTTGAAGTAAAATGTTTAAAAGGTTATTTTTCATGCTTTATACCTGATGAGTTGAAATTGGCTTGAGATTAATGATTTGTAGCAATGTACCATGGAGTAGGAGTAAAGATACTACATAGAATCAATAAACACTATAAATGGAATTGAAAATGGAAGATTAATATACACAAACATTTGGGGTGATGTTAAACCATAAAAAAGAGTTATAATTATGTTGCATTTCATTTGTATAATCAAAATTCCTGTGATTAACTTTTTATTTTCTCTACTTTTTCCAAAGGTAAGACTTTTAATCTTCTAATTAGGATATTCTAAGCGGCTAAGCAAAGAAATAATTATTGGCAAGCAAAAAATAATTAAGGAATAGAGTATGTTTTAAAACTGTCATGTCGAAGATTTATTTTCAATATGCATTATTACTTCTGTGATAAAGTATATACTCAAATGCTGATGATTAAACGTAATATTGATAATACTTATAATAATTTTATGTTAATAAAAATGCCAAACAAGACTCTACTTCCTTAAATGCTTGATTATTTAAAACATTTTATAGATGGTTATGCTAGAGAAGATCATTTTTAACAGGAGTGAATGCATCAGATGGTATAAATACGTGACATATTAAAAATCAGTATGCTATCGGAAAGAAACTTTGAAATAATGATCTGAAGTTCTAATGGAAATAATTTATACAAATATGCAAGCCTGAATACTGATGGTAGCAAATATAGAAGACCATACTTGTCTCTTTTTTTCCTGACCTGAAGTCACTTTTAAAGTCAAATAATCTTAGAATGGTGAAACTGTGCTGCTATCATGAGTTTAACTTCACTTTTTTTTTCATCATCTCTTCTACCACAAGACTGATGTTTATGACTGAGTATAAGTGGCATAGATGGACAAAAAGTCTGAGGTAGCTTTCTAACGTATCTTCCTACCTCTAGTTTTTTTCCTATCTCCATTCTTTACTCAAATGGCTTGGAGTCATTTCAATTTATTAATTTATTCCTTCATTCACACATTCATTTTTTTAACATTCTCTGTGCACCTGTACAGAGTGTCAGCTGTATTCTAGAGCTACACTGTCCTATGTAGCTATTTAAATTTAAATTAGTCAATAAATAAATAAAATTAAGAATTCAGTTCTGTAGCCACATGAGCCACAATTCAAGTGCTCAGTGGCTACATGTGGCTAGGGAATATTGTATTGGTGAGCAAAGATACAGAACATTTCCATTACCATAAAAAGTTCTATTCAGTGCCTAGTAATGCATTGATAAACGTTGAAATTGCTGCCTTGGAGTTCACTGATCATTTGAAGAAAATATGATACAGACATCTTTAAAGTACTGTTGGATAACAAAGAATAAGGACCTAAATGAATCTGGAGAGGGGTACAAAATCAATAAAATGATGCCTGAATTGGAATTAGCTGGGTGCTGAGGGGTTGAGGAGAAGGCATTCTAGGCACAGGGAACATCTTTTGCAATGCTCTTGGACAAGGCCCTCTCAAAAAAAGTATGATACTTTAAAGGATGTGCAAATAATTTGAAATGGTTAGAATGTAAAGTGATCTTTGATGAGATTCTCTAAACAGATCTCATTTGTGCGTGTGTGTGTGTGTGTGTGTGTTTCATCTGTAAAAGAGGAATAAAAATACCAAACTCTTAAGGTTTTTAAAATTTAACTAGTTTTAATATGTGAAGCACTTAGAATAGCTCCTGGCACTAACAAGAACTTATAAATATTAATGATTAGTATTATTAGCATTATTATTTTTTCATTATTATTTTAGAAGATTGGAAGTATGATCTAGGACTTATTACAGAGTTAGAATCAGAGGGTACACTTCTGATCAGAACACTGCACTCAGTGATATTTAGGAAAAGTATTAAACTGATAATGTTCTGACCCTTCTCTTTCCATTTTTGGGTTCAAGTAGTGGGAAAAGCAGGGCACTGCTTCTAGAAATGCTGTGGGGAGGGGATGGGAAATTAGAAGCAATAAAAGAGGAATGAAAGTTAAGTTTGAGTACATAGAGCCAGAATATTTCCTGATTTTTGCATGTGGGTTTTTAACTTTTAACTTAAAATTATTTTCTTTTTTTGAACTTGACTTGGTAAGAAAAACATAGCAGAATTATGATGTTAAAAGAAAACTGTGCATCTCCTTTTTTTTTCCTGGCCCACCAGAACTGAGGTAAAAAAATAAACAAAAAGAAAAAAGAAAAAACTGCCAAGAATATCCTAAGACAACTGTTTTTATAAGAATTCCAGTTGACTTTTTCAGACTTGAAAGGTTTGGTGGCTAAGAGTCAACCAAGAATCAAGCATCTTAAATGTTTATTCAGATTGAACTTTTGAACCATCTTATGGTATTCTTTTACTACTACACAGTAATGATAGAAACCAATCCTTTTTTTTTTTTTTTTTTTAGTAAGGTAAATATCATCATGTAGTTCATTTTTTTAAAACTAATTTACTTCTCTTTATAATTCTAAAATCATTTCATGTCATCTAGTTTTAAAGTGACCAATTTAATTAATTAAGCTATTTTGCTTAGTGATATAACTTCAGTAATACATAAACTGTTCTTTCCTCAAGAAGTGTATCTTATAAATGTTGGTAGATTTTATTTTATTTTTTTTGGTAAGTAATTACAGTGAAGTAGTTGGTTCTATTTTTGATTCATTGAAAATATGAGGTTTCTGATTTTATATACAAACTAATTTTAGAGAGTACAAAAAGCTTTGAATTTTCCTTTTGCCTAAATTGTTGGCAATAATTTTATATATCATACTATAGTTGAAGCTACCTTATCAATTATTCCAATCATATTCCCCCAGGTCACAACCCAGAAATTATAAATCAGAATCTGCGGGAAATGGAACCTGGTTCTGTGCATTTTTTAAAAGTATCACAAGTAAAACTGATGGGCAACATTTTAGAGCAATAATTTTTAACCCCAAGACATTAATGGATGGTAGAAGGAGCACTAAAAACTATTTTTATAAATATATAAGATAAAATTGAAAACAAAAATATTTATATATGCCCTAATCTTAATGCAATTTATATAATAAAATAATATATATTTCAGAATATAAATCTTAGGTGACAGTAGTACATGAGATGACATATTACATTCATCAAATGTCCTGTACTTATGATGACTTATGATGAATAAGTCTGGATTTGAGACAAACAAGGCAATATTCAACTGAGGAGTGTTGACTTTTCAGAGGTCTTAACATTTTAAAATAAATAGTTAATAAGTATAAATAAAAGTAATTGTGAATTTAAAACTTTAAAATACAGACTGATATAGTTTTTTGTTATGTTGATACGGTCTCTCAGAGCAGCATTGATTTAATTTTCCAAAACAATAAAATTAGAAAAGTTTTGAATAAAATAAATAACACGCTACTCTCAATATGTAGAGTAACTAGATTTCTGGAAAACTGAAAAATGTTAAAAAATGCTTTGTGTTTGCATATAAAATTAAGTTACAGAATTATTTTCTCTGATTATTCATGTTTCATCTACATTTGAAAGTCCTGTGGGAAAATAGAAAATAATTTTGTGGGAATATCTTGAGCATTAAAACTTATATCCCTGCTACGGAATGACTAAGTGATAAGGTTAAGCCTCATATCATTTGTGTTAACTGAAAAGACTCCACAGATTTTCCAAAATGTCCCATGAAGCCAGTACCACCCACTTTGAGAACTCTACTTCTTTAAAGGTAACCTGGCTATGGATTGTCATACTCTTTTTTTCTAGTAATCAACACCAAAGTCAACGTTTTCTCTGGGATCCTTAGGAAGCTTTTGCTAATTTAGGATGTGTCAAACCAGATGACTGATCTCCAGATTGCAAATTACTCTAACTTGACACAGCCAGTATAGTATACACTATTGGAGCTCCATTCATATCCCTTTGGAACCCGCAATTCCTTTATATGTCAATGATGTCCTTCTTTCTGCCTGAGAACTCTTTCTAGACCCATACACTTTACAGGCGGAAACTGACTTAGACTAGGTCCTTAGTGATTGTCACTCATTCATTGACAGAAGTGAATTGAAGGCTAAATGTCCTAGCTCTCTTGAGTCTTGGATCGGACAACTCGGGCATGTAGCAGAGGTGTCCCTCAAAACTGAGCTCCAGTTACCTTCAATGGTAACCTGGCTAATTAAAGCACCTTTTATTACTTTTATTTTCGTCCTTATTTTACTTCCCACTCCGTTACTGATCCTTTCTACAGTTAACTTGCAATCAAGTATTTTTCTTGGAGTGCACATCTAGGGAACTCAAGGTGAAAGATGGGATTCTGGAATTAGATCACTTGCTGCCAGGATGTCAACGAGGACCCCCTTGCTGGTGGTAACGGAGGTGATAATAATCCATAACATTCTGTACAATTCAATTACTAGCATGGATTAGGATATAACACAGGTGGAAGGTTAGCAGTGGTTTATGTAATAGCCCTAGTACATGAAAGAATGAATACGATGGTTTGTTACAGAGATTGTGTTATTGGTGATTATTAACATCACAGAAGTCCCAAGAAAGTAAGTAAAAGACATATATTAGCAAATCAAATAATTTAGAGTACAGTATGAAACCCAGAAAATGTCCTTGGCGGCACTTTAGAAAATCCTTATCTTCCATAGCTGGAGGTAAGTGTGTGTTGAAAATCAGTCTTAATTGTAAGAGGAATTTACCTCATAGGAAACTTAATTTATAGCCATAACAGGTCTCTCATGTTGAAACCTGAGCCCTGATACGGAAAGAATGAGACCCTGAAGCCAGGGTATTTGGGTGGAGCCGCCAGAGATCTTTAAATGCCTAGATATCCCTGGACACTTAAAGCAGGCTGTGGAGATTCCATCCTTGCTAGAGGAACACAGCCTTATGCTACTTGGAGATTATGGAAAGGCCTCACTGAAGTTAATGCCTTGAAAAATGATTTGTGGCTTCCTTTGATGTGTCTCCACCTCCACTTATTGCTTCTAGACCAATAAGGAGGGTCAAGTCTCACCAGAACTCAAGTGGAAAAGTACAGTTCCTGCTATGGAAAGAAGATTATACAACAAAGGACCTACAGGTCCAGACTCATATGTACTGGCAGGAATCTGAAGAACATGCTAGAAAATGGATTTTGAGAGTGTTAGACCAGGGAAGGTGAAACAAAGGCTGATAGGAAATTGTTCATACAGGAGCACTCATGCATCATTTAACATTTAAAAATGCATTAAGAATGCTGGAGATAGGCATAATATGTTTCAAGAAATTGTTCCTTGAAGCTTAGAAGCACCAAGTAAATGAGGCAGAAGTGTCAGAACTACTTATGCAGAGCACTGAGAAAGCAGGCAGAAGGCTCAGAAAAGTGAGCATGTTAAAATAGATTTATTATATAAGACCAGAAAAACCACCAGCTGACAATGTACTAGAAAGGCACAAGGAGCAGTCTCTTCCCTGGAGAAATAAAATTAAGTTAATAGAGTGACATCATCTTCATTGAGAAAGTCAGTAACATCTATCTGCTGTACCCTCTATTTTAAAAAGTGTATTAATGGAAATAAAATCAGGAATTAATCTATTTGTTGAGGTAATGATGTAAATTAATGAATAGGTCACTGTTATTTAAGAATAAAATGTGAAAATGTCAGAAATGTTCTTAGAACAACATTTTAAATCTGTATCAGTGAAGTTATTTATTGATTCTAAATAATAAAACTAAGCGTATGAACATTCAGTTAGGTCAAACTAAATATTTTAAATGATGTAAGTCAATTATCTAAAAATACATAATGCATTAGGACATATTTTCAGAAAAATTAAAGCTGTCTAAGAAGCAAAAATTATGAATTATAACTAAAGAAATTGGAGAATATTTTCCAATAATTATTAACTAAAGATAAATTAATTTTTGCAAAACAGATTTCATCCATGTTCGTATATCTATAGATCACTACACATTCAAAATACATACTTTAAGTTTTCTAGATGAATTATAGATATCAATAATGTTTCATGCAAAGTTTTACACATAAGTTTTTTTATTAATCCAGTAAGAAATTATTAATTACCATTTGATCTGTTTTTTTCTTAATTCAGTGATACTTGTTTACATTTACTGAATGTTTACCATGTGCCAGCCTCTTTGTTAAGTTTTACATCGATTTCCTTATTTAATCCTCACACTAACCCAATGACATAGGCGTTATTATTACGTTAAAAAATTTAGAAACAGAAAATTTAGAAACAGAAAATGTTATTCAAACAACAATTTTGTATTGTTTATATACTAGATTTTTTCCACTTGTGTTTCAGATCACATAAATTTGACTTTCAGAGTAACAAGTAAATCAAACAACCAACAGGAACCCAGAGGACCACTGGCACAACAATTGAGTCTTCCCTTTCCTATAGGCCCACAATCAAAATCCTTAGGTCCTTTCTTTGCTTTTCCACTTCTCAAATCTCATTAAAAATCACTGTAGTTTGGGCTTTTTTTATCTGCCACCAACTTCCTTTAACAGACTCCTACCATTTCTCTTGCATCAATCAACCATATCTATTAGAGTTAAGCAATAACAACAAAAACAACAACAAAACACTGCTATCCCATGGCACTCCTATGCTTGTAAACCTCATGGGCTTCTGAAACACATGCCCACTTCTCAGCCTGCCGTGAGGGCCTGGAGATTTCCCTCCCCTAGTTCCCACCGTGTCCCAACTCGCTGTCTGCCTGGGCACTGGATGTTTGCTCCTTGCCTCTGCCATGGGTTTGCTCAAGACATTTGTCCCACCTGGAATGTGCCCCTCTTTTCTAAGTGTATGCAAATTTAACCCTTTCTTCAGCTCTTGATTCAACCTCTCCCCACTAAGAGTCATCATTTCATGTTAAGCTATAGACATTTTTTTCCATTAATTATGCTTACAATAACATTTTATTTGGTTATTACTTCAGTCAAATGATTACAGATTCTTAGAAATGGAAGGAAACTGAGAGATTATTTAGTTCCATACATGTTTAAGATGAGGGAACTGAGGTGCTCAGTGTAGCACTACTTAGGTTTATATTTTAATACACCGCTTTCTTATTTCCAAATACATACCTTTTTTGTTTTTACTCTCCGGGCAAATAATAGTTACCAAATAGTTACTGATTGATCTGTGTTTGCACAACATAAACAAATTTTTTCCTAGCCTAGTGTATATTAGAATTATATTGGAGGGCTTGTAAACTCACAGTTTGTTGGGCCCTATTCCCCAAATTTCTGATTCTGTAAGTTTGTGGTAGAGTCTGAGAATTTGTCTTTTAAACAAATTCCCAAGTGATGTTGAAGTTGCTGATGCAGGGGTCAGGCTTTGAGAACAACTGGCTTAGGCTATTAACTGACAAATATAACAGCTTATCATAAAAAAGCATAATACCTCTGTCCTAGGTATTTCTTTTCTTTATATTTTTAAATTTAATATACTTTTGTATGATAGCAGGAGGAAAAATACAACACATTTGCTTTGTGTTATTTTGATTTTAGATTTACCTGACTCATCATATATAAAACATATTTTTTTCCTTTTGAAAATTACTACATCAATGGATTTATATGCACTATTTTTGTAATCTTGATAATTGAGGTGTTCTTTTTTATTTACATTAGCAATAAAAAAGTTTTATTCAATTTTAATAAAATATTTCTCTTCCTAGGTTAAAAAAAAAAAAGAATAAAAAAGAATGTCTAGATAAAGGTCATTTATCAGAACCATTTACCAATTAGTTCTTCATTCCTCACTACTGAGAGAAATCTGCCAATAGAAAGGAATATCATATCTCTCAGGACTTTCTCAGATTTACAAAGGCCAGTCACAGCAATGCATAAATGAACGGTCTAGCAGAAAGGACCTCAAATCATATTAAGAGAATGACCATCCCTGGAATTTTTCATGGCTAATGTACCAAATTCATAACACTTTTGTCACCTATTCTTATTAAAATTAATAAATAGAAATTGTGAAGTCCCTGTACATGTCTAAAGAAAACTATTCATCCTTAAACAGCAAAGTTATTAGGCAGTTATACATGTATTCTAGCACTATTCCTAGAAAATCTGTATCTGGCATCTGTTATTTATGATTATTTTTATTTTCTACATATGTTCAGGTTGCTTTAGATGTGCCATTGTAAATATAACCAAAGGTTTTTATCTCAATAGCACTTCTTGGAGCAAATAACGTTTGACAAGGAAGCTGGCAAATTCAGATCCTGCATCTGCACAAACACTGGAGGTATGAGATTCATTTATCTATACATTTTATACCTAACACATGCTTAACGATAGAATAGGAAGAAAAATATTTAAAGAAAATATAAGAAATTTATATATAGTGTATACCTCAATTTCATTATGAAGTAAATTCGAAGCTTCTGTACAGTCAAACATCTGTTGATTGCCAGCTCCCCAAATACCAATGAAAAAACCTATTGAAAAGTAAAGCTGAGATTATTGCTTATCATAGTAAAGAAGAATACTACCTTAATAAAATCTTAGTATCATATCAGGGAAGGAAGTACAAAGACTAGATACTGAGATTTTGAAGTTTCTTCTAAGGCAGGTCTTTCAAACATAGAGACTTGGTTAGGATTGGGTAAGGATCATGACATAATAGTTTAACATTGGTGGACATAGGAGGGTAAAGATACTGAGGCAAGGAGTCCAAAGAGTCTTGGAGTGTAAATTGTTGTTTGTTGCTTTTCTATTGGAGAGTTTATGGATCTTTCAGGAAATTCCTGGTATAAACAGTAAAGTAACTTACCTTTTTATCTTCCTGGACAAATGTTTTCTGGAATTGTAAAGTTAAATTGGTGAAGATAATTGAACACTAAAGTCATGTTAATCTAGAGTATGCTGTGTAATTGTTTTGATTCTCAGATCACTGCTAAATGAAGGATGACACTCCATCTCTGCAGAATATTGCCTCTTAGCTGGTACTTCAACTGTGCCTTCTATGAGTCTGTCTGCCTCTGGTGCAGAATACAATATGAATAGAGGATCCCATGGTCATGGGCTCATTCCTATATTGCTTTTGTTTTATGATGTGGGTCCTTCGGTCAAATGATATTTTCTGTGAGATTCCAAGTCTGTAGATCAGACATCATGTAATCACTCATGGTTAGTAGTGCTTGCTGACACTCTGGACAGAAAAGGCACGTTCATATTGGGGAGTTGTAACTATTCTCGTTAGGACAAATCACTGGCCTTTCCAAGATGAAAGGAGACTTATGTAACTGACTTGCACCCAAGTAACCAAGTTGGTCTATGCAAGGAATGGTGCCATATTTAGGACTCAGTGCTGGTTTCTGTTACTGGAAGATTCGGCATTCAGAGACACCTTAGTTAAATCAGCTTTTGTAAGTAGGAGCCCATGCTGTTAAGCCCATGTGTAGCATCAATCTCTGGCAATGTGGTCAGTCTGTACACGTACTGATTGTGTCAGTTCCATGGTGACTGATGGATGAAGTTTGGCTAACATCAACTGACCAAACTTTCTTGTTTATTTGGTTATTCAGTGCCTCTTTCACAATGAATATGTTCTGGTAAATGTTAGTATGTGATATAGAAATCTTCACACTCTATGTCTACAACCACACACTTCTACCCAAGGATTCTTTGTCCCTAATTTTCCATCCCCTTTTCTTCCAGACCACTCACAAAACAGCCAGGCCATTGATGACTGCCCACAAATTTACATATTCACCTCAAATCACTTCTTCTATACTAAGTGGATGACCAGATACACTACAACTCTTTCTACTGTCCATCAAGGACACCATGTGACTATAACGCAGTTGCCATCCATTTTTGGCTTGCATGGATGCAGGAAAACATACATGTCAACCAAGTTTGGGCTCTTTCATCCTCCTTTAGCTGGTTATACAGAACCTGCTTATGACGATAGGTTATAACAAAAGAAAGGACTCTGTGTAAATATAGTGCATGATATGGGAATTCTGGCCACCTGCTCATGCAGTTTATTTGTGCCTTCTGGTCCTACCCAGACCCCATCTCACATACCCTGCTGTTGAGCCTCTCCAGTTTTTTGACTTAGGAGAAAACCAAATGCAGTTCACAAAGGGCATTTCTGGAAACACGGTTAAGTGTTTTGTCTCTACTAAGACTTAGTAACAGGCCAGGAGCTGTTTTTCAGAAAACGTATAATTCCCCACTATGAATGACATAATCTTGCTCTAAACCCCCTGAGTCTGCATTGCCATTCTCCCACTGAGGTTTTCTATCAAAATACACAGCACCTTTTCCCACCACTGACATATCCATCACCTTAGGTCTGGTAGAGTGTACGGCCCTAGCAGCAGGACTGCGTGCATGGGAGCTTTGACCTGCTGCTGAGCCCTTTTCTACTCCAGGCCTAACTCAAGTTTGGCAGCTTTGCATTTCATCCAATATTTCTAGGTGTGGAACATGTCACCTCCACAACAAAAAGAGGCCTACAAGGTGTATGCTTCTTTTTTAATGGTAGATGATGTAACACAACCATCAAATATTTGGCTTTGAAAATGGCTAAAGAACGTCATCAGTGGCATCAGTAATTGTGAGTTTTTAAAATTTTTGTAAGGACAGAGATTGGCAAGAAATGGAGAGAGGACATCCTGTACATGAGTTCAGAATCAACACTTCCAGAATTTATGAAATGTTATTCTAAGTGTGGGCACATTTGGTGCCACCTATCATGTCTAGTATGTTATGGAGTGGGGCCCAAAGATTTATCAAAGTAATTTATATCCATTTGTAAAATTAGATATGAAAGCCTCAGCTAGCTCTGATATTAGACCTGATTCCTCAGAGATGAGGGGTGTGTGTGTTTGTGCGTGTGTGCGTGCGTGTGTGTGTGTGTGTGTGAGAGAGAGACAGAAAGAGAGATACAGGTTTTTAGCAGAAAACAGTGTCTGTTTCATAAGGAAGACAGTAGTTCTGTGGGCAGCAGAAACTAAGTAGGAAGTCCCATTCAGAAAGAAAAACATAGTTTACTCTTGGCTTTTGTTGCTCATGATTTTCTTCTTTAATCCCCTGCCTCTTCCTAGCCTTATTATTCACTAACATCTGGCCACTAATATTCTCAAATGTCGCAAAAGCACATATTATTACCTTCGACTTTCTCATCCTCTTAAACATCTGAGCAGTAAATATGGCACGGTATTAAGCCACTGCTGTAGGAAAGGAATTGACTCAGTCTCTCCCAATTACAGCATAGATATCTGGCTATATACCAGTGCATTCATTTCCTATAGCCACTTTAACAAATTACTACAAACTTAGTGGCTAAAAACAACAAAAACTTAATCTATTACTCTGGAAATCAGAATCGAAAATCAATCTCACTCGTCTAAAGTCTAGGTGTCAGTGGGGTGGTTTGTCTTTGAGGCTCTAGGTGACAATCTGTTTCCTTGCCTGTGCAAGTGTTGCCTATTTTCCTTGGTTTATGACTCCGTATGTGGCAAAGACATGGATATATTTAGGGGCAATTATTCAGCCTACTACAACCAGTTATGAGCAATATTGTTCAAGGGCTCCTTCATTTACCTGTATTCCAGTCTCTGCTCATAATAATTGATTCATCTGTAACCATCTCTTTAGATTGGGAGAGATGCTTTCTAATTAAACACAAGCCCTATAAATCACAAGAAAGAAAACATATGCAAAATGTTGGATAAATATCCAGTGTTGGATATTATGAATGGAAGAACATTTTAGAGGTTTCATCCTTAGTTACCTTTCTAATTCATTGACTTTAAGAGGGTGATACAAAGAATGGAAATACAGTGGCTAGTTAGGAGTCATTTTCCTCAAGTGATGAAGTAAATTTCAGTTATTATGAGCATCCAAATTAGTAGCTAAAGATAAAATGTTCCATGTCTTCTTTCTACTATTAATCAATTTTCTGACTAATAATAATTTTATTTGTCCTTCATAATGTTCTCTAATAGTACATGAAAGTGTATATTGTGCTAAGTATAGAAAGATTATACTAGCATAAAATACAGATAAGTCAGACAATTTAAGAAGATAAGATTAGCATACTAAATTCCTCTAGGATTTGAAATAGCATTAAATTTATATTCAAAGTATTATTCATATTTTAAGATTGCAGAACTATAATACCTTCTTATTTATACCTTTAATGTTTTCAAGATTGCTAATACATGGTCCATTAATAGAAACAAAGTGGTAAAAAACAGCATTGAAAAAAAAGGCAAAATATAAAACCTGGCTATTTTAGTATACTGAATGAATAAGTGAATGAATGAATATCAGTACAAAGGAATTTACGTCACTTTAATGTGAACAAAAGGAAAGGTAATATATATGTATATATGCCTTTATTTATTTCCTTTTTAGAATTGTAGCTTGAATATTTAAGAAGCATTGTTTCACTATACTGGCAAACATTAATATGCTAAAGTTCATAGAATGCATCATTTCATTTCATAGTGACCTGGTATTATTCTATAATTTACCATGGTAAAGATTGCTAGGTGATCACCAGATCCATTTCCTTTTTAAGTTATGAACAAATTGAGCTATTTTTCCTAACTTTCCTTTTGGTTAGGCATAGTCAAATGACTCAGTTCTAGCCAATGGAATGTGAACAAAGGTATATAACTTCCAGCAGCGGTATATCACTTCCAATCCTTCTACATGGGATTCTTTATCCACTTTCCTCTTTAGTTGGCCTCATGCAGATGGGCAAAATGATCTTGGAAGCCATATGTTGATGATGGTACAGCAGCAAGATGGGAAGAATATGTGTCCTATCTTAGAGAAGAGCCATTCACAATCAGAACTTTAGGAAAGCAAGAAATAAGCTACTGTCTTATTTATTAAGCCATCATACACTTGTTTGTCACTGAAGTAGTATTACACTAAATGGAATAATTTGCAATTTTTTGCTTGAAATAAGAAACAATACACAAAAAATAAGTATGCCTTCTATCTAAAAGAAATTAGGCTGAATCTATTGGCTATAAATTATGCATCTGTCTTGAAAGAAATATAAAACAGTATTTCCTTTGTTTTATAAAAATTGGTTGAGATAAACAGACATTAATAACTTTCTGAGATCAAAAACATCTAAAGTAATTTTGGTGCCAAAAAAAAAGGAGCAGGATGAAGAGAAACAAAACATAGAGACTAAAGAACTTTTTATAAACTGTCAGATGTTTGTAATTCTTTATTAAAACAATAAAGCCGTCTCATAACTCTCTCAGACTGTTTGCATACAAAACCCTAATAGTGCTAGCCTGGGGTTATTAATTTACAAAATCCACCACTCTGATCTTGCTTCCTATCTTTAATTAATATTCCCAGAGTGCACCTAGCAGGGAAACATTCTCCTAATCTAAAAGTAGACATAGACTATTTTTTGCAGCCTTAATTTTGATCAACCATGTTTCTAACCAGTGAGATATGGAGTCTTCGACTTAGTCTCAAGTGTGTTTGAAATGTTAGAAAACATTTATAAAAAGGCATTTTTCAGGACAAACACCATAGGAAGTACTTTTGCTAGCACACATTGCAAATAGCTTTCAAAGATCATAGCTATGAATCAATGGAGGTTGATGAAAGTATCAGGCATTGTGAACATGCAAGCCCAGAAAAGTCCTGCACAGTGCATCCCCTATTCTTCAAAATGCTTCAGTTTGGATAAAGCTTTTGCCAAAACTTGACTTAAAACAATATCAATTCTCTTGGGCTATTTCTAACAGGGGTAAATATAACATTGCTTTCAATTGCTCAAGCGGAAAAAAGAAAAAAGTTCCAGTGTCTAGTGGTGCTGCCATTCATCATCTAATAGATGCTGAAACAAATGAATATAAGTAAGCAATAAGAAAAAAGGCTAACGTAATATATATCTAAAGAAAGACGTTAATACAGTGTTCAACATGATTTCCTAGAGATTTTACAAAGCACTGATTTAGTCTTCTGAAAGTTGCCATTAACAACTTCACTGGGGATATGCTAATCCCACTGCCTGGCAGATGGAATGCTAATGCTTTGGCAACTGGTGGGGAAGGATCCTCAACGAATTGCTTGTTACTTCACTGTGATTTTGAAACATCCTCTGGAGAATAACTGTCTTTATACTCCTTAATGTTACATTATAACTCATAGATTCTGGCACTGTTATTTAGCTGAAGCAGCGGGTTATTAGCCAAACTGCTGTGAGTGTTTTTATCTCTCGGAGAATTCCAAAAAGCAAATTGATTAAGTCAATAAGCTACAGCATGAGGACAGATCTCATTCCTCCACTGATGATTGACTCTTAGCTATAAACTATTTTTTGTTTGTTTTTGATCGAGATCAAGTCATTCAATTTACCTATATGTACAAAATGAGTTGTGTATTTACCCAAATAGTGGCTCCAAGACATACCTTTTAAGCCATCTATTGGCAAAATATCAATATCCAATGAGCTGATTATTCAGGAGAAGCAGCTGTCTCAATCATCTAGCAGCTCTAATTAGTTGATATGTGTGTGACTGTGCTGGCTTTATACAATATTAGCACATCCTGGTTTGCTCAATAATTATTAAAATCAATTATGAACACTGGAAATAGCAAAATAGAAGAGGGCATTATTGGGGCAGCTGATAATTTGAGGAAGTATTTTAGGCAAATTCCAACTAATCACAATGTGAATATAGAAAGGAAGGAAAGGACAAGGAAGCTTGCAGATTAATTGAGATAGCTGGTGATATGCTGGAGCCAGCTCCTACCAGCTTGTGAGAGCTAATGACCAAATTTTTAGGCATTTTGTGAGCCACTTATTAAATATAGCCATTATTAAAAAATAAATTAATATTATATATGTTCAGACTTATTTTTGTCTATTATATTGGTAAGGTGGAAACACTGTATAATGAATTGTGTTCAACTGTGTGCACATCTATTCCCAACTCTGTTCAGTGATGACTCATGAGTAGCTTGAAATTGGCCATAGTGGGTGGGTTTACACCACGGAAATAAGCAAATGCCACAGTTTGCTATCTAGATATTTGAAGATATTCATTATTCTCTTGCAAATTTACAAGGTCTATTCCAGATCTTGACGAGCAAGCATAGATTCAACATGCTAAGTTGGCAAATATGTGGAAATTCTAACATATCACAAGAATTATAATAATCCCAGTTATATCACTGAATTTACTTCAAAAATTATTTTGAAGGATATTCAGATAAGTGCTTGTTTATTTGAATGCATGTCCCAGAGCTCTTCAAATAGCTGTAATTTTATGTAGTAAATATTGCAAAATAAGAGTGAGTCTAGTAAAAGGTAAAAGCTGTACTTGGGAGACAGATAAAACCAACTAAATTTCACAAATGATAGTAACACCGGCCTTGTTTCGTAATGACAAAGTGTTTTAAACTGTAGCAGGATAACCTATAGGATAACTTAAATAGCTAAAATTGATAATATAGAAATATCATTTGGAATAATACTTCTCTAACAGACACAGATAAAAATTTTTCAGACATTACAAATAAGCTATTATTATTTTTTCTACTTCAAAAAACCTAATTATGGTTTTAAATTCTGTGCATTGAGCCTGTACAAAAAGCTAAATTTCTTCCTAATTCTCTGTGATTATTGTTCTAGAAAGTTTGATTTATTTTAGCACTATTCTGGTTGTAGACCTCTTAGGCATCATCTCTCTGTCTATAGCCTGGGAAAGAGAGAACTATATTTGTGACTTGCTGTTAAGTTTAATTATCAACCTGCTTGGCAGAATTGCACTCACTGCCCTTCCCTTGAAGTGTAAAAGTCCCTTGTTAAGTTAGCCTACTCTACCACTCCAAGGAACACTCACTTACAACACTTCCCTGCCTTGATCTTCTAACAAGAGACTGCTGGATCTTTTCTTAGCAACACTGCCCTCTCTACTTTGGTTTTCTTCAATTTCAAAATTAATTCTCAACTAACCTGGCCAATACTATGATGTTCATTTCCTTCAAGATAATTTCTACATCAATAAAAGATAACTAGTCAGGTACCTGCTTTGAATATAAAAAGCTGTTCTCTTGTATTCTTTTTCTTTGGTTACTAACAGAATTTTTACATTGTTCAAATTCTTTGCTTAAGCTTTGTTGTGTGACATAATCAGTACAGACTAGAATCTATTTTGAAGAATTTGTAAGGGGTTCAGACTTTTTAAACATAAAACTAAAATAATAGCCAGTTTTCAAACATAATAAAGAAGAATCGCCCTCCAAAAAGTCTTTTAGAAATGGAATTTAAAGATATACTTTGTTTGTTTATGTCCCTTGAAGTAACCATAATAATTATGTTGGATATTAATAATAAATGAATTTACTCGAATTCAGTTCATTGAGAATAGAATTAAATTATTTCATCTCCCTCACTATTTTTTCATGCTACAACAAAGAGAGTCTACCCTTTATAGAAGACTACACTGTTTCAGTTGTACTGTTATTTTGAAGCCAGAGATAGGAATACAAAACAAGTCTATTTAGGATGGATTGTCAAAACCAAATCTGGTTTTGACAGATTTTGCTTAAATTGCTGATTGTTCAGTATCTGAAAATACTTTCCTCTTAGTCGCCCTTTTTTTGTCCTTACAAAAATGAACTTTGCTGCTAAGATTTATCATAAATCAATAAACTTCATTTTATTCTAGCCTTTTCAAATTTGAATTAACCCAAAGATTCTTAAACAGAAGAAAAAGAATTCTAGGTCATACCGTCACTGCATAAGGATCTAAATTCTCTGGGTTCCAAATTTGGAAATCTGCTCCTCTTTCCCTCTGGATAAATCTAGTTAAGAAATATGTGTATGCATGTGTATATGTGTGTGTTCATTATTTTGTATGTATATCAATTTTAGTTTATTGAAATAAAAATATCAGATAGATATTGTATTATTGTATTTCCATACTATAGTTTTTCTGCTCAACTCTAATAAAACATGTTGCTCACTGACAACATGTGCAAAATTTGTATGCCTTTAATTCTCTGAACCCATAAATACACGGAGTAAATCAATAGTGTTTTAGGTTTTTTCTTCAGAGACAGGAAAATGGATATAAATAGAACCATGATACAATGATCTAACTTTTTTCTTTGTGGAATTAACTCATTCACGTAAGCTTGAAAGTATGAAGGTCCCCAAATTGAAATGCAAAGAGAAAAATAATTTTTAAAAAATAGAATATCCAAAAACTGTGAGACAACTTCAGAAGGTGTAATATATGTGTAATTATAATACCAGAAGGGGAAACAAAAGATAACAGAGAAACTGAAATGTTTGGAATAGTTACTCCAAGAACATTTTAAAGTTAATGACAGACAACAAACCACAGATGTAGAAAGTTCAGAGAACAGCAAGCAGTATAAAGACCAAAAACCCCATATGTAAACATAGCATATTCAAACTGCAGAAAACTGAAGAAAAAGAAATTCTTGAAAGAAGCCAAAGAAAAAATACACCTTACCTAGAGAAGAACAAGGATAAGAATTACAATGGACTTCTGTGGTATATAAAAATTATATTTGGTCATTGTTCCCAGTTTCTGGTAGACAACTCCTAAAACCTTTGAAATGTCCTCAGTGATAGGAGTATCTTTGCTATGCTAATGAGGTGACATATATATTATATATATGTACACATATATGTGTATATATTTGTATACTACACACATATGTATATGTATATATATATAATTACATATGAATATACATACATATTTTTTAACTAACCCTCCCTTCTGTTAATTAAGCACTATTTATTCACATCTACTGTTTGTGACCTGGAATTCATGAATATAATGAATAACAAATATTAATGAAGAATACATATATCTGAATAAACATTGTTTTTTAAATTATATACTTGGGTTTGGAGTTTATACATTCCTCCATCACTCATACATTTTGAGAATCTTCTTTAGTAAGTTCTGCAGATAATTTACAATCAACACAGGATATCAGACTAATTATTGATACTGTCACCTTATTTTTTTGGCTAAAGGCTACATACTCAGACCAAAAACCCAATGGATTCAAATGACAAGTTTAAAAATATGGCTGTCTGAAAAGTGAATTTTTCCCTGAAAGATTTACCAACACTGGACACATTCAAAGTAATGTGCCACAAGTTTTTCAAACTCATCCCAAAAGTAATTTTTAAGAGCAATCATATCAGATTATAAATAGGACACACTTTGGCAGTGTCTGCCAGACTACCTTCTCTGCTGCATGCCTCTTGCATCCTCAATATTGGAGCCCCTAAACACGTTTGTACTATATTATAATGCCCATTTATAAGAAGTGATCATCACAGGGACAAATAGACACCTATCCATGCTGGAATGAAACCAAAATATGTAACTTAGTACTTTGAGGTGGCTACATTGTACCACGTGAAAGAGAAGCTGAGAAAGTTGATTAGAGCAAAAAAATTGAGAGAGGAAATGTATTTTCTGGATTGTTAATAGGACTTTTCAGTTCATTACTCTAGACCCTACCTTAGACCTGTCTATATCCCTATCCTTAGGTTCCATGA
This sequence comes from Eschrichtius robustus, assembly GCF_028021215.1. NCBI lineage: Eukaryota > Metazoa > Chordata > Mammalia > Artiodactyla > Eschrichtiidae > Eschrichtius > Eschrichtius robustus. Next base: position 46,620,546 of record NC_090828.1, on the reverse strand, counting down.
TTGCTGTAGACTATTTGTGTCCCCCTAAAATTCATATGTTAAATCCTAATCCCCAAAGTAATGGTATGTGGAGGTGGGGGCTTGGGGAGGTGATTAGGTCATGAGGGTGGAGCCCTAATGAATGGGGTCAGTGCCCTATATAAAGACCCCAGAGTACTCCCTTTTCCCTTCTACTATGTGCGATTATAGCAAGAAGATGGCCATTTATGAACCAGGAAGTAGGTCTTCACCAGATACTTAATCTGTCAGCATGTTGATCTTGTACTTTCCAGCCTCCAGAACTGTGAGAAATAATTTTCTGTTGTTTGTAAGCCTCCTAGTCTATGGTATTTGTGTTAATAGCAGCCTAAATGTACTAAGAAAATGGATGATACAGCCCAGCATAACATAATAAATCCTTACTTTATGGAGTTAAATAGTTCAGGTTATCGATTTGTTGCCAAAGTGTCTTGATTAATCTTCATACTGTAGATTATTGCTGTTCAAAATGTAGTCCATGGTCAGGTACTCATCCATGAAATATTTGTTATTGTCAGTGATGACAAGGAGCGTGCACCAGATTGTAAACCAGTTACTTCATTAAGCACACTCTGTAGGTAGCTGACTTAAAATATTTTTCACAGCAAAACTTTCTCAAAGAAGGAAGCAGTGAATTGATTTATATTCTGACACAGGCTCCTTTACATCTTGCAAATCTATAATAAACAGATCACATAAAGAAATTGAATTAGTAATTTAAAGCTGTCCCACATAGCAAAACCCAGGCTCTGATATTTACCTGGTGAAGTCTATCAAAAAAAAAAAAAAATTAAGAGAAAATAATACCAATTCTTCCTAAATTCTTCTAGAAAAGAGAGAAAGAATACATCCCAACTCATTCTATGAGGCCAGAAGTACCCTGATACAAAAGCCAGACTAAGATATTATGAGAAAATAAAACTAGAAATTATCTTTATTAATAAAGATGCAAAAATTCTCAACAAAGCATTAACAAACTAAATCCAGCAACACAGAAAAAGGATTATAAACTACAACCAACTGGTATTTCTCCCAGATATGCAAGGTCAGTTTAAGATCCAAAAATAACAACTTATATAATATACCATATTGAAAGAGTAAAGAGCAAAACCACAAAATTGTTTCAATAAACACAGGGAATGTATTTGACAAAATCCAACACCAGTTTATGATAAACTCTCACAGAAAACTAGAAATAGAAGAGAATTTCTATTTCTATTACTTTACACACCTGCCCCGTTTTCCATATTTCTAGCATTTGGTGAACACAACTGATAGCTGATCTTTTGCTTTATTTTGTTTCTCTACTTGTCTCACTAAAAACTTGAGTAATTCTTTTAGGAAGAATATTTTGGAAGCAAATGGCTGGTTTCTTTTATGTCTAAGGAGACTTTTTTTTTTTTCACACTGACTGAGACAGAGTTTGGAATTCTAAGTTCAAAAATTTTTTCTTCAGGTATTAGAAGGCATCCACTTAATCTATATTTAACATATTCTAGTATGTGTCTGTGACTGATGCCTATCTAAATTGTACTCTTTAAGATATTATTTTGTTTTCCTGATGCAGAATTTTAGGGTTCTAAATTTTATCTGGATTTATCTAGGTGGACATCTTTAAAAGTATTAATCTTACCTGACTTTCTGTGTGGACTTTTCAGTCAAAGGTTCATGTCTTTTACCAGTTTAAGATATTTTTTTATTTTATATATTTTATTTTGTCTCTTTTCCTTTGTGCTTGTTAATTTTGTCCCTTTGTGGCATGCATTAAATTAATTTTGAAATCCATAGAACTATCCATGTTACCTAACTTTTTCCCATACCTTTCATCTTATTCTTTTGCAAATATTTTTAGAGAATTCCTCAGTTTATTCTTAGATACTATAAAATAATTTTCAGCATGAAGAAGACAAATAATTAAAGTTTAGAAATCATCTATAAATGTGAAGTCCTTGACTTTAAAATTATCATTTTGGTTGTAGTATTCCTGGTCACAGTCAACAAAATATACTTTCACTGCCATAGGAGATAGGGTATAGTGATATATTAATGACCTTTATATACTTCATAAGAAAGTATGAATTTCTCATTAAATTAGTCCATGTCCCTTTTCCTCCTCCAAACAAACAAACCAAGACCTAATCATTTTTGTATCCTGCTTGTTTTTCTTGAAATTATATAATTCATTAGGAATATCATACGTCTTTCAAATTTTCTTTTTGCATGTTATGAAATGTGATATGGTGATTTATTTAAGATTCCAAAAATGTAGTTAATTTTCCTTTGAAATATTAAATATCTTTGAAATGAAATACAGTCCACTGGAAAACATACCTTTGCCGAAGCTAAGAAACCTTAGACACCATGCAAAATCAATTAAACTGTATACAATCCTATGAAATAAATACATTATAAGTGCAAATGAGAGATTACTTCCATTAGTGATAAGCACAATAAATACAACACTGAAACTCATTAAACAATAATTATAAGACATCCCAGACTGAGAACTTGCTTTAATGAAGCAGAAAGTCAGAGGGAAATTAAACCACATATTTTAGCTGAGAAATAAATTGTTTATTCCAGACCAAACACTTTTATGGCTCTAGGAAATCCCAGGTGTTTTTCTGGATAAAGAGTAGAATCAATTAAAGCATTTTCAGAAAAGCATTGCATTTTTGTATGAGCTATGATATATAAACGCATGCTTTTCATAAACAATCAGGAGGTCCTGTGTGTAAGCTGCTTAACAGGTGGGCATTAGAAACTTTAGCTTCATCTCTCTGAAAAAGAATAATTATTTTAAAACATTATCAAGTAATATCATACAAAAGGAAAGAGTCCTATTCAGGTTCCAGCTGCAAAGGCAATTTACTTATTTTAATCTACCTCATATTTTACAAAAGTCTTCAATGTCAACATCCATTAAAGACATGTGATAGGAGTAACTGTTTTTACCAATATCTAAAAGTCTTTAACATTTGTTGATGCATTAGATATAGAGTGTAAGAAAAAGAGAAGAGTCAAATAAGAGTCCAAGACATCTTTTTTTTAACCTGAGCTTCTAAAAGTCTGTGTTTACCATTTACTGAGATTAGGTATTCTGTAGGAGAGAAGGTTTCCTGGCAGGATGGCCAGAGTTGGATTCAGGAATGTTGGGTATTAAGTGGCTGTATTCTTTTTTAGTATAAACACCCTGACATCAGCTTCTGACAAAATCCAGCTATGTAGCCTGAAAGGATGCATCTCTCTTGTGGGAAAGGTTTGATAGATTTTCCTAACAAAGCTGGAAATGAAAATAATTCAAAATGTCTGTTTTCTGGGCAACTCTTCATTATTAGTCATTACCACTCACCTATATGACAGCTTCCTATTTTCCCTGATTAAGAGTTCTTGGGGCTTCCCTGGTGGTGCAGTGGTTGAGAATCTGCCTGCCAATGCAGGGGACACGGGTTCGAGCTCTGGTCTGGGAAGATCCTGCATGCCGCGGAGCGACTAGGCCCGTGAGCCACAATTGCTGAGCTTGCGCGTCTGGAGCCTGTGCTCCGCCACAAGAGAGGCCTCGATAGTGAGAGGCGCACGCACTGCGATGAAGAGTGGCCCCCGCTTGCCACAACTAGAGAAAGCCCTCGCACAGAAACTAAGACCCAACACAGCCATAAATAAGTAAATAAATAAATAAAAATTTAAAAAAAGAGTTCTTGATTCACTTTTGTATGAATTGCAATGATGGAGGTGCTAAGTTGTTTGAAATAAAATAGGTCTTCTCAATTTTTCTGTTAGGTGTTTACTGTGCATAGGCATTTCACATTAAGACCATCATAATGGTGGGACAAAGATACTATTGATACAATTTTCCCAAGCACATATTACTTATTAAGAGAAAAATTATTATTTTGCATATTAATAGAAGAAAAACCACTTCCAATATATTTAACAAAAAGTATATTTTTCATTGCTTTCTTTTATCATTTGAATACCTTACGTATTTAGTGCCACTCAATATAATTTAGATATTTGGACCAGAAAATAAAATTTAAAAAATCAGACTGTATTCACTTCACTTTATTCATTTATACTGATTCTACTCTGGGTTTTTTGTTCATGAACAGAAATGTTTGAGGAAATCACCAGAAAATCCAGTTAAAATAAATAAGTCATTTTTAAAATAGCAGTGGAATACTACTGAGGCAGTAAAAAATCGGGCTAAGATTCCAGGGCTTAGCCTGGAGAAATAGGGCAAAAACTGAGAGCTTGTGGGCCTTAGGAGTATAATGGAAAGTCCACTTTCAAGCCATCAAAGAAAATAGCAGCCCACCAAAACTCTGTACCCTGTAAAAATATCACTCCAAAATGAAGGTAAATGAAGACGATTTCAGAAAAACAAAAACAGAATTCCTCTACAGCAAAATTCTTCTAAAAAATTACTAACAGGAGATTTTCAGGAAAATGATTCCAGTAGGAAACACTGAATTGCTGGAAGAAAAAAAAAAGTGTAAATAAGTGAGTAAATAGAAAAGACCAATGACTATACAAAACAAGATATTATATATCTGGTTTGAAATATATAGAAATTAACACATGACAAGAATAATATAAAAGATGAGGTGGTAAAAGGAGTTAAAGTTTTCTAAAGTATTCTAACATTTACAGGAAATTGGTAAAACAATTTGTATTTTACTGAATTTAAAATGCTATGTGCTTTTAGCAATAACAGAAAATTGCTCAGAAAAATTAATTTTAATAGACCACAATAGATAAAAGGAGGCTGTATCAGTAGGGTCTAGTCAGAAAGCATAACCCACTCCATTTACTTTAATGCAGATGATTTAAATTAAAAAATTAATAAAAAGTACAGTTGTATTGCAATATGTATTAGAATTCTCCAGAGAAACAGAACTAATGTGTGTATACATATATATATGTTCATATATATCTTTGTAGATATAGATTTATATGTATTTATATATATATAGAGAGAGAGAGATTTATTATAAGATAGTGGTTCACATGATTATGGAATGCTGAGAAGATCTGCTGTCAGCAAGCTGGAGACCCAGGAGAACCATTGGTATAGTTCTAGTCCCAGTACAAAGGCTTGAGAATCAGGAGAACTTTCTTTTACTAGTGTAAGTTCCAGCTGAGTGCAGGAGAAGACTGATATCCCAGCTCCAAAATAGGCAGAAAGAGTAAATCCCCCCAGGCTGTTAAGAGATTAGATCAGGCTCACGCACATTGGAGAGAGCAATCTGCTTTACTCAGTCTACCAATTCAAATATTAATCTCATCCAGAACACAGACACACAGACACACCCAGATTAATATTTAACCAAATATCTGGGTATCCATGGCCCAGTAAAGTTGGCACATAAAATTAACCATCACAAAATAAATATTCTCATTCTTCTTTTATAACTTTCACAAAGGATCTACTAGCTTGTAAATGCTGAGCAGACGTTGATATATATGTAGTTTCTATAAATTGACCTGTACATATGTTTATCTAATTAGTTGTTTGATAACTATTTTCAAACAAATTGATGACTAATATTTTGCTCTCCTTAGATTTATTTTATACTGAGAAGTTTCAACACAAGGGCTGCTAAACTAAATAAGCTATAGGGCTTCTGAGGTATCTATCTCCCTGGCTTTGTGATCCTATAGAAAATCTTATCAACAGATGTTAGTATTTGGCAAATTACCTTTCTGGGCAACTTTATGAAAAATAAAGAATTTAAATTCCATCAAATGTTTAATTTCAACAAATTTATTTTTCAGTAAAATTATTATAAATTTTTTCAAAGTTCTGAAACTCTTAGTCACAGTTGTAGCCTTCTTATAATAAAGACATATTTTGTTTATATATTATAATGTCAGGATCATCTTCACTACCAAAATAAGTGGCTTCAACAAAACATAATTTTTTTAAAATTTTACCAGAAGTCTTGGGATGTTACAGTAGCAAAGAATTAGAAGAAAATGAATTGTAATGACCTTAGACCTGCCACAACTTGCAGTGACTCAGTCTTCCTACCAACTAAATAGGAGCTATCTGCAACCACTTTACCTGTAAATAGAATGTTAAAATAAATCACATGCTATTAAAAGTGTCTATGAATTCCATTTGAATAGGATTGTTATATATATTCTATTCAAAACTAATTTATTATAATTATAAATCAAAGTAAAAATAAACTATTGTCCTTGAACACCAGCAATAAAATGCATGTTTCTGTAGTTAAGCATTAAAGTCTCATTAGCTATTATTAAATGTGCCAGACATCACACCACTAAGTAAGTGTCAAGTATAATGGAATAGTCGTTTTTCTGCCAAAGTTCTTTTTTTTTTGCCATTATTGTTACTGATACACATTTTGTTAAATAAATAGCTATTACTTTTGTAGGACAGTAAGCATTTCAGATACATTTGTCAAGGTTCCAGAAAATGAAAAAGAAGGCATAAAACTAATTTCTTTTATGCTGTTCAGGTGTGTTGAATAGCTGAGATGAGTAGGAACAGCTAGCAGAATCTTTTCCTAACTCACATAATTGTTTTATCTTATTTGTTTCTTTCCCCTAGTCATGCAAGGCTAACATATTTCTTTTTCTATTATAGTCTTGGGCTACATTTGCGTTTTCCATCACTTAAAGACTGAATGGAGAACACTCAAAGAATAAGCTTACCTTTTGCAGACATATGAAAGAGGTAGAGATTTGATCTGGCATCTGAAAAAACTGACTTCTAAACAGTCAATGTCTTCTAGAATGAGGAAAACTTATGCTGCTCTGCAGCCAGAAATAACCTCCTGGCCACCTTACAAGTATTTAATATTCTGACTAAAATTGAATAATATCAAAGACTTCTGAAAGTGACATTCTATCAGTAATAATGGTATATATTTAAATGTCAGACTCCAAATTAACCATTTTATTGTAAAATAGAGAATAAATCTAGCATGCAGGAAAGGATTTAGCTATTCTTCCTGGAGCTGACCTGGAACGGACTATCTATGGGGTGATCATACATCTTACTTTTCCTGGGGCATTTCAGGTTAATTTTGATGTCCCAATGTAAATATTAAGTGTCCCCTCTCACAAAGTATCCCAGCATGGATGATAAAATATATTCTTGAACTGTGCTGAGGACACATACCCTCGAATCCTATCTCTCCCTCCTGTATGTCTCATGGCATTTTCAATAATCAACACCCCTGGGAGATGTTCTCTTCAGATAAATTAAAAGTAACCCCATCACAAAGATTTGGGACATCATGTGTGTTTGATGTCCCTCCTAGGTGCTCCCATAGCAACCAGCACTCTTCTGTAACTTACTAACAGAAGACTGCAACGACATGTTCACTTACTTCTCTTCTACAATAAGATCTGAATTCTGTGATGGCATAAGGAATGTTACTAAAATATTGTACCATAAGTATCTGGCACAATGACTGGTGTAGAATAGGATCTCAGTGAATGTTTGATGAAAATATGATCAGAAATAAATTATATTTGAGGTTAAACATGTAATTGTTTTTTGCTTCATTGCTATACGGGTTACCAAGCCTGTCTGCTAGATACTGATTCTCTTCAAGTAAATCTTTGCCTCCTGCTCAAGAAAAGTCAATTGGCTTTGAATGTTTGTACTATTTGCTTACTCTGTATTGTTAGATAAAGTTGTTGAGGTCTCTTTGAAGTATTGACTTTCAAAGCAGGTTTCTAAATATGTATGAATATTTAACCAGTCATTCTTCATTTCTTAAAAATGTTCACCTAGCTTCTTAAATACTCTTTACCTTAAAATGGGAAAAACAAAAATGGCTTAGAAATATTCATTCATTATATCCAATCGCCAAAGGTGATTATTACAATGTACATATGAAATTAGATTTATCCCATTTGTATTTAAAAGAAAGCTATGCTTACCACTATCTGCCACACAATATGAACTCTATATATATCAGAGGAAAGTGGGGCACAGGCAGAATTTCACCCAGAAACTAGTGATAGTATCGTATAAACAAGCAAAATTTTATATGAAATATGTCTTCAAAACACATTCAAAATTATGATACTTTAGCTTAATGCTCTTACAAAACATAATAGGAAACAGAAAATAACATCTTATTGAATCAAAAACAAAAGATCACATGTATATGATTTAAAGATTAAGGTAATATATTTTTATTTTTACCTTTGTTTTATTAGCTTGAAAACCCTGCAAAATAGCCAGGCTTTCCTGGGACTTTACATGAATATCACAATGCTATTGATTTCCTTTAGGTCCATAAAGCAAGCACTAACTAATTTTGAAATAAAGTTTTAATGCTGCATGATTCACTTTCATCTTCTCAAGTCATTGAATCTTTTACATGATACTTCATCATACTGTTACACAAAGGCACTCGAGCTGTGTGTGTGTGTGTGTGTTTAATGTTTTGTTTCATTACAAGGCTCTGGGCTCTCTCAACTCAGGTGAAGTTTCTGTTGCAGAACTGAAAGCTGAAGCAGGTAGGAGAAAATTCTGACTGCTGTCTTTAGTAAAAGTCTGCACTGATGGTTAAAAAATTAGGGCTGAGTGTAAGTTGCTGATTATTTTATTTTTTAAATTATTTCAATGTGCTTTTAACACTTCAATATAGGGAGACTCCCTGTTAAAAATCCAAATTTGGTTTTCAGAAAATCTAGCAACACTAGGCCAATTTTCACATAATGTACCTGGCTGGAGCTGAATATCAGCTGACCCAGTTAGCTGATATATAATAGTTTGCCATAGTCCTCCTGGGCCTGCTTCAGTCATATATGTTACATTATGGAATCTATAGGCATTTGAGGTTGCCAGCCTTGGCCTTCATTGAAAGTATTACCTCTGTATTTCAGAATGGAATGTTTACCTTGCAGGAATAGACAGACATAGAGAAGGGTAGAGTTCTTTTTCTCAAACCCAGGAAGAAGACAGTGTTTTTGATTTCTGGGCGTGGTGGAGGGGTGGGTGAGGATGGGTTGAGGACTGTACCACTCACTGATTGTGTCCCAGGAAGGGTTATCAGATTTAACAAATAAAAATGCTGGATATTCAGTTAAATTTTTTAATAAACAATAAATATTTTAATATAAGATATACTATGCAATATTTTCAACATAATTAAACTTAAAAAATGTGCAGTTTATCTGAAATTCAAACTGAACTTGACATCCTGTATTTTTCCTGATAGCTGGTCCTAGGAGATTGTCAGGTTCTAGAGGAAAATGGCTACATCGTGTACCCAGGGAGGTTGGACTTTAGGCACTCAAATTTCCCACATTGACAAAAGTTCTTATCCCAGAAAGGACTGAATCACGTGTCTTCAAAGAACCACATAAACTTGGGAAATAAGGTTCTGATTAGTAACCATGATGATTTCAGTGAAGAAGAAAGGAAACTTCCCACATTTTCCAGGTGTTTCTCTAGAAAAAGATCCTCTGCTGCACTGTCCGAGATAACAGGATTGAGTTTCCTGCCCAGAATGATGTGCTCCAATCAGATTTAAATTGATGGAAGAAATAAACAGAGGGGACATTTCTAATTTACTTGAATGTATATACAAAGAGATAAATCTGATGCATGGAAATCTTATCCAAAGGTACCTTTTCAGTGAAATTATCATGACTTCACTAAACTATCAATTTACTGTATTCCACATTCTATTTCATATTTGATTGTGACACTACTTAAAGGTTTTATTTCAATTTCTCAAACCAGTGAATATTTTACATCATATCCCATCAATGAGTCACACAGGAACACTAACTCTGCCACTTAAAAAAAAATCTTACTAACAACAAACTTGTGTGTTTATTCAAAATCAAATCTACCAAGTTGGACAAATAAACTACAAAACAAATGAAAATACATAAAAAATAACAAATGTGTTGAAGTAGAGCAAATAAATGCTATAAAGTCACACTTTATTACAGCCTAAAGCCATGCCAAGCTAGCAATCTTTAATCTTTTGTCAGTGATAGAAAAGAACATCTATAGCACTGTCAGGTGAGATGACACTTCCATGGGTACCATGCTTCCTCAGTATCTACAGATACATCCTCAACTAGGTGGAGAGTAGCTCCAAGTAAGGAGTTATACATACTCAGGACACATTTAAAGAGCCATAGAATGGAATTTCATATTTATATAAGCAAAGTGTTGACATATGTATAGGAAAGATGCATTTAACAGTTTTGTAAAATGAGTAGTGCCTCTGACTTTAATGCCCTAAGGACATAAAAGGCTGGTGAATTTCAGCTTTGCTTTGTAGAGTAAATATGTTTTTGGATAAATAAGTGAATTTTACATATCTATAAGTGGACTATTTTAAATTGAAAATTTTAAAGTACATAAATATAAAAGGAACACAATACTTAAAGGGGTCTATAAAGCCTTTGATCAATCTTTTGAAAATATTTAGCCCTGATGTGTTATATAGTATTTTCTTAATTCTAAGTTGCACCTTTTTTTACATTTAACATTTCGGAAATTGAGTTGGTTTTTTTTTTTTTGGTTGGTGTATTAAATTTAGGGCTTATTTTAATATCAAGAAACTGCTATTAATTGATGATATATCTTTAGAAATGAATGCTTATTGCTATTTAGGGGGTAAGTAATTTATGTTTACCTAAACTAAGCTGGCTTTTTAAAAAATCACAGAACTATTTAGCCTTTGGTGAGGTTTATTGATCTTCAAAGTCCTGAAAACCTTAAAGCCTTTTAACAATTTTCTATTACAACAGGCCTGATACAATAAATTTCTGTATCTGGGCAGATTTTTATTGTTATTTCCTAAAGGAATGGGTTATTTATCGAGTGAGTCTCTGCCTCAGGCTGATTTGGGAGCCAGAATGCCAACATGGTGTCTGGATCTCATCTAGAGAACACAAAATCTGAAGCCTCCATAATATCATCATCAGGGAAGTAAGAAAAAATAAAGGTTACATTCTGATTCCATTTTGACGTGTGTTCTTTTTTTCCTACCTACGGTATCTGAATTTAGATCCATTTTTTCCACATACCCTACCAGGAAATGATTAAGAATAGTCAGCCTAATATAACCTGTAACTAAATTTAACTGAAGCTAACATTTTTGAAGATTTGTTAATCTTACACTATGGCTTCTATTATTCCCTACCAGCTGTAAACTTTGAATTTAGGCACTCTTGAAATTATCCATGATAAATATTATGAGAGATGATATTTCTCCTAGAAATATTTCAGGGGTAGGTTGCGGTGCCAAAGCATTCCACATGTTGTAGGGAATATTGTTGCCGCAAGTGATGTTGAAATTGTAATGAAAGAGAAGGTACTCTTCTCTGATGTTCAAATGCCATCTCAGTAACTCTAATGGAAATAGCAAAATGATAGTCAAAAATAAATTCAAGCACATTTTAAAATTTTTGATTGATTTTTTTTTTGAAAGTAAGGTTTTTATTTGGGTTTCGCCAATTTATTTTTTTATTATTTTATTTATTTTTATATTTATTTTTGGCTGTGTTGGGTCTTCGTTTCTGTGTGAGGGCTTTCTCTAGTTGCGGCAAGCAGGGGCCCCTCTTCATCGCGGTGCACGGGCCTCTCACTATCGTGGCCTCTCTTGTTGCGGAGCACAGGCTCCAGACGCGCAGGCTCAGTAGTTGTGGCTCACGGGCCTAATTGCTCCGCGGCATGTGGAATCTTCCCAGACCAGGGCTCGAACCCGTGTCCCCTGCATTAGCAGGCAGATTCTCAACCACTGCGCCACCAGGGAAGCCCTGATTTTTTTTTTTAAGAAAGGGGAAGGAAGTGGCATTTGGAGATAGCATGGGCTATCTGAACTGTGGAGATTTGGGGAGATATTCTTACGGATGTTAAGTGGGAGTTTCCAACCACAGGCAGGCTATATCAATGTGGTGTTAAATATATGTTTTATCTGAAAACAGAAGAGGAATTGAACCTAGGGTTGAATCATCATGAGCTAAAGAATTCTGCTTGCACCTTGCACAGAGAGAGTTCATATTGTGTCCCTGTTTAATGTAATCAGTAGCCCCTTCTTTGTAAATTAAAAATAAATCTGCCTTGTCTACTAATGTTTAAAAAGAAGAGGAAGAACACCCTATCTTTCTAAAATGTAATTAGTCCTGCAGTGTGTTTCTTTCAAGGTCTTGTCCTTAGAAACATGGAAATGAAAGGGGAAAGCTGTCATACTCCATTGATCCAATTGGTAACAATTTAAAGTAAGTTCTTAGCTAATTGAATTGGCCCCCAGCACCAAGTAAATTTACAGCTGTGAAATTCCTTTACTAATTTCAAGTCCTTTTAAATTTTACAGCCCCAAAGTTTTAAAAAGTTAAAAAAGAATAAAAATTTTTGATGGATCATTATTTCACATTGGGATATATTTAAAAGTTCAAATATTAATACAGAGAGGTACTGAAATAAAAATCCAGACACTAGTTTTGTAGACCCCAAATTTATACAACTCAGAGAGCTTGAGAAATGTGGCTGTAAGTGGGAATTCCATAAGACATAAGACTATTTCTCAAAAAAAAAAAAAAAAAAAAAGACTATTTCTCAGAATAGTATTCCTACATGATACTCCTTATTGGGAAAAATTGCATCAGAATATTTTGGACACTACTGTACACTTTATACACTTGACAGGAAACTTGTTAATAATGTTTATGTTGAACACAGTTTCTCCAAATATGTTTCATCCATATATTGTTGATTATATATATAATTCTAAGCATTAGTAGGTTTAATCAGTCCCTTCTTTTTAGAAAAAAAAAGAATGGTGTCAAGGACACCACTCTTTCTGGTTTTCCTTCTCCCTCAGTAGCAGATTCTTTTCATTCTCATTATCTGGGTCATCCTCCTTTGGATCCCTTCTCATAACCACCTACAGTTAATTCTCGGGTGATTTCAAAAAGTTGTATACATTAAATAGCATCCATTAAAAATATAAGAACTACATTTATATAGCCAGTGACAAAAATTCTCCTATACTCGACTGGAATGTTTAATAGATATCTCAATCTCATTATAGCTAAACTGAAGTATTGTCAAGTCTCCAAAATCTGTTTTTCTCACCAAACCCACAGTCTTCCTAATCATAGTTTCTGCCATCACACTTCATTAAAATCTTAAGGTTAAAACAAAAAACACAAAAAAGAACAAAATAAACAAAAATAGAGATCATTTTTGATTCAGCAAAATTTCTAATAACCTATATCCAACTGATGAGTTAAAATTGATTTCAGCTCTACAGTCAAAACACATCCTATATCTGAAACTTCTACAGAAGTCCTTTACTATTACCTCATTCAATCACTACTTTCCTGAATTATTGCAATTAACTCTTACTAGTCTTTTTGCTTTCACTTTTATCCCAGTACTTTCTATACAGAAGAGACAGTGTAGGTCTTTTAAGATATAAATTACATGTCACTCTCCTAACTCAACTATTTGAAGGTACTGTAGAGTGACCAAAAGTAGACAGAAAATCAGAAGTCAACCCTTGAAAGAGGGGAACTACATTAGATAAGAGTCACATGTATATGGCTCTTTGCCTGAAAGTATTCCCTTTAGCATAGGGTAGCTGGAAATGGTAGCTGCAGTGCTGAAAAGGAGATTTATATCTTTAACTACTTATGTTGGGAAAAAATGTTTTAAATATAGGATCTAAGTTGCAGTAAATTAACAGCAGAACCTCCCAGTATCCCTAACTATTTGTCACTATTTTGGATAAAATCCTGTCACATTTGTTTTATAATTCAAGAGCAGACAATTATTTAGAAAGTGTGAAGTAGTTGTTAGCACTAGGTGTACTCGTTCTAGTTCTGATAGCTACCATCCAGATAAAGAGGAAAAACAAAGGGCAACAGTGAAAATAAACCTTGAAAATGTATAAAGCAGAGTGTGATCATTTACTTTAGAAATTAATAATCCAAAATACTTGGTCATTTCCTGAAGTAATGAATTGAGCATATTCTGCTTAAAGAGTAAACTGTAAAATATTTGGAGGGCATATTCTTGGCAGAACCAAAAAATAACGCTTTTTTGTTTGTGCTTCAAAATATAAGCTTCTATTTGATAAAATTTAACTCATGCAAAATGGTTCATCCACTACATAAATCTTTATGGTTGATACTATGAGATTAATTGGATCTATTATTTCTGAAAAAAAAGAGATGCTTTGGTTAAATATTATGAGAAGATAATTTCTAGCAATACAAACTGGCTTTTATTTTCATAAGGCAAGACATTTATTTTGAAATCCAGGAACCTTTCAAACAAAAAGAGTATAGCAGAACTAAATTAAGCATTTAATACCACTGAACAATTAATGAAAAATCCCTTTACTAAATCTTTTTTAGGAATTGAGTATTTCCAATGTGGTTGCTATTACAATAAAGAACTCTTAAAGCATAATATAATTTCGGTATGAAAAATTTAGACAAAAATAAGTTAAATATTTTGTCTAATATCACATAGAAATAAGAGACCAAAAGAGCATTTCCTTAATCTTTCTCCAATACTGTATAGTAAAAAACAGGTAATAGATGTTCAGTAAGGTTTAAACAAATTAATCTCCGAAGCTTAAAGCACTTAATTTATTAACACTTTTATGTATTTCACCTGTAAATGACATGAATAAAATCCAGAAAAGTCAGATTCTGGTCTTTTCACTGACACTACTTATGCTGATCACTTAGACTCTTCTATTCCTTAAAATGTTTTTTCTTTTCTCCTTCTTCTGTTCCTCCTCCTCCTTCCCTTCCCTTCTTTAGGTTCACAGAGCTGAATTAATCACATTACAGCATTCTCATCAGTAATGTTCCAGACTCTGATTGGTTTTATATTATTGTTTTGTCACCATCGTTCATCCTCATGTCTATTTCCATCCTCCCTTAGGTACACACTAACATATTTGACATTTGCAATAAGCACACATGCTGCTTAAGCATGTGAACTCTGGAGCCAGATAGCCAAGGTTTGAAATCTGGCTTCAACACATACTAGCTATGTTATTGACCTTTCATGAACATTTGACCTTTCATATTACTTATATGCCATACCACTTTCTTCTTCTGCAACATGGGTATAGTAATATCTACTTCTTAGTTTGTTCTGAGGATTAAGTTATTTACATTTATATAAACAAACAAATGTGTGCATGTGTGTGTGTATATATGATATATATACATACTTATGTGTACATATGTATTTATACTAGTACCAAATACTTTAGCTAAAACTATATTCTTGTGTATGTATGTGATTCCTTGAAAGTTATTTCCATGAAATGGTATTTTATGCATTTTCTTACAATTTTCCTTCAGCACTGTATTTTTGAGACCCATCAATACTTCTCTATGTAACAGTAGTTATTGATTGCTTCTGCATGTTGAATAGTAATTACATTTCATTCCCATGGAGATAAACAGATACTGTTAAACTAAGCATTTATTCATCCACATTTCCATATTGACCTGTATGAGAATGGGTGTATACCCAACAGTGTTTCTGCTGAGTCATAAAGCACATCAGCTCTTCCTTTCAACAGTGCTGTTATTGACAGATAAAACTCTGGAATGGCTTGTAACAATTTACTCTTCTTCCAGAAGGCTGAGAAGGTATTTCCCCACAGCTTTGCCAAAACTTTGTATTATTAGATGTTTTGCCATTTATAGATGTGGTAACTTAAGCACTCAGCATCATTTTGAAGCAAATAGGGAAATAATTCTGTCAGACATTCAAAGAGAATCTAGAAGATTTACCAACCATTTGTGGAGACTTCAATATCCTTGTCTTAAAAATAAACAGAAAAGGTTATTGTAAAAAAAGGATTCAAAGATTTGGGGAATATGAATAATTATCTACCTGTCTATCCATATATATCTATCATCTACAACATAGACACATTTGTTGTGTGTGTATGTTTTAATGCTTGTGAATATATCTGTATGTACATATACATATACACCTATACATATATACATACATATATATACATGTGAATTATTACCCAGAAACAAAAATTTTAAGTTGCTATTGTTGTTCAAATAACCATGAAATATTTTAAATACTGATTACATTTAAAGGGTAAAGGAAAGTCTCAAGTTTTCTAAAGTAGAAATCTTAAAAAGTACAGAATTTGCCCCTAAGACAAAAATGAATTCAGTAATTAACAAGAAAAAATAGCTAAAATTAAGTAATATTTCACATTCTGCTATACCATAGAAAGTTCTAATGATCAGCAGTTCTCAATTGCTGTTGAGTATCTGATAAATTTTGTCCATCTTTTTGGATGATTAATTCCCTAATCAATTTTAATAGTCTTCTTTTTTCCATTAAATTTCTTACCTTAATTTGTAATTTCTCTTTCTTTCTGATAGTGTTCTTGCCTTATTTGCTTTCTTTTAATAGCAGCTGGCAAGTGTATATGTCTCTCACTTTATTTGCAAATTTTGCTATAATTATTTGTGTCTCTTGCAATAATTTTGTACATGTTTGGACTATAAGACAGTCTGAAATTCTCTTTAAAGGGGTGTTAATTTATGAATGATCCCTATGATTTCTGAATTCCTATCATCTTGATTTCCTTTATTGCATTCTTGATTTTTTTCCCTTTTTCTGACTTTTGTTGAATTAATCTAGTTTTTAAACTCAGTTAATTAGCATTACTTTTCTCTTTATCCTCTACCTTTCAAAATTAAAATATTCTGGGTACTATTACCTTATATATATAATTGATTTAGAATTACACATAATTTGAATTGCTATTGTCATAGACCATTGATTCTTTTATCTCACCCTCTTCTCTTAGATTTGACTTATACTGTATTTTGTTGCAATAAGCCATTTGTTTAGAAAGGATCTATTCCCAACAGACTTGGAGCACTAGCATATCCAAAATTAATTTTAGTTCGCTTTCGTATTTGAATGCTCATTTGGTTAGCTACAAAGTTCTGGTTCAAACATCACTATTCCCTCAGAACTTCAGAGGCTTTGCCTGATTGTCTTTAAATATTTCTCTGCTCAAGCTGAAGCTTGATGTCCATTTGATTCTTTCCTTTAACATAGTTTGCTCTCTGAAAAAATTAACAATTCTATCTTATCTGTGCTGCTATTGATAGTAAATATCACTAAAATATATCTGATTTTGAGTCTATTATTATTTTCATCTAGTTGCGGACTTAGCTGTTCATTTCAAGCTTTAGAATAATTTGTTTGATTGTTTGATTATTTATTCCACTCAATTGTCTCTGTTCTTTTTCAGTTGGAACCTGGGACCTCTACTAGATTCGTATCTATCAGACATCTATTTACTCTCACTTTTATTTATTTATTTTCTCTGATTTCTGGGAAATTTTCCTTTCTCAGTCTTCTAGCTTACTACCTTCAACTGTAAACATTCTGTTTTTAACACAGATACATATACATAATATTTTCATATATATCAAGAATTTTGAGTGTTCACTTTTTAACTTCCACGTTTACCAAAATACATTATCTCTTCTAATTCTATAAGTTATAATAACTATAATTATTATATTAAGTTATATTTTGTTTCCCCTATTAACTTTGTTTCTTCATGATTTCATTTTGTTAATAAACTTTGATTCTCTAGTCCATGGTCTGGATTTAACACAAATATTTGGTAATTCACAGTTGTCTATGTATCTTGTAGAAGTCTTAGATGAACAGTGTATTTTCTCAAGTCAAATAAATATTCTTCTGTTGGTGGAAACCAATCTTACTTATAGTAGCCTTGTTTCCGGGCTTTTCAGAGAAAGGTTGAGATATCTGGCTGTATGGGTATAACAGACTTATGTTATGGGGGTGCAGCCTCCATCCCTGTCTGGGACACTCCTGGTAACCACTGTGGATATTTCTTGGATGCAATCTTTCTCTGTTAGAAAGCTGTAAATACAGCTTTATCTTGGATGCAATAGCAAAAACTGATATTTTCTTTTTTCCTTTATTTTCCCTCTACTCTTTTTGTTAAGGTATGGGGTTGCCATAG
Source organism: Eschrichtius robustus (assembly GCF_028021215.1). Lineage (NCBI taxonomy): Eukaryota > Metazoa > Chordata > Mammalia > Artiodactyla > Eschrichtiidae > Eschrichtius > Eschrichtius robustus. Next base: position 46,602,499 of record NC_090828.1, on the reverse strand, counting down.
TGTCTAATCTGCTTTTCGTTATTTTCCAATACCCAGGCTAAGCACTGTCTCTGAGCACATCAGTCACATTCTTTAGAAAGTAGTGCTTGAGAATTAGTCAAGGACAAAAATTTTCTGGTGCCATTCATGTAGTATAGATGGATGGTAGGATGGGTCCTCTGATATAAGTATTCCAAAGGCAACACTTGTATTACTCTGATGACTACCTCACTCTTCACTCCACTTTGTTGATATTTTTTTCACATGAAATTTGTGGTGAGAACTACTCTTTCCTTTGCTGACCTTTCTCCTTTGCTTTGAACTGAATTTTTTTTTTCTTTTCTGGTCCTTCCACAAGTTCCATTCTACCTGCTCTCTGTTTTAAAGTTTCCATAATTCCTGCTCTGATGGAGGGTAGGGGAGGTAGAAATGTGCTCCATCCAGCAATGTGATTCACATCCCCCCAGTGCAGGAGTTCCTTACACAGCACTTTTGCCTCTCATCTCTAGAGTCTACTTTAAAAGATAGGCTCTTTCATTTTTGAAAGCTTCAATCATTAGAAATTACCATAATAAGAAAAGTGATTCTAGGATACTGAAAGACTGGGGCAGAAGTCTACTGATAACTTTCATTTCATCCCTATACCTTTTTATTTGGAAGCATTAACTTTTATCCTCAGCAGGTACAAATGCTTTGAAGGGTCTTGCCTTTTCTTTATAGATCAGAGGAGAGCACTTCAACTTGAGAGAAGTTGCAATGAAAGTTTAGACTTTTTTCTTTATCTTTTAATGTTATATTTAGAAGAGTCCACATTGTATGAAAAATGTGCAATGAAAATTAAGTGGCATCACAGAATGAAGAATAAAACACTACTCTCTTAAAAGCTCATGCACGTTTGAAATCAGATGGATGCCCAACTTCATAATTTCTAGCAATCTATTTACAGGAGACCTCATGTGACTTGGAGGTCAATCCCAGACTTTGCCTTCAATGAGTAACAGCTTTCAGACATTCATTAGTACAATACAGTGATAGTTCCCTCTCAAAAGAGTAGATACACGTCATTCTGTGCAAATTTACAGTGTCATGGAACTCAAATTTCCTACATGGTAACTTGCTAAATAAGCAAGCATTTTATGCTAATACCAAACTCTCACAGCCAGGCTAAGGTTGGCTGAAAGATCAAGCTAGAGATCGCTGAAATCCTGATTTCCAGTCAACATCACTCTCTTATCAGTGGGTGTCCGTGGGGCTGGTAGGATACATAGTGATTATCTATCAGATAACCATAAGGAGAGGAGGCATAGGCATCTGTAGTTCTGCAAAGCTTTCTTTGTAGTTCTAATATACTGTTTCTTCCACCTCCTATTCTGCCCTGTAGACATGTGAGCTATGTCTGTTATTCTCAATTCTAACTATTTTTTTCCTCTCTCTTTATTGTTTAAGAAACAAATTCAGTAAATATTTTATTAAGGCTTTTTTTTTTTTTTTACTCAAAGTCTGGACTTGTTAACAGGATAGCTTTTTGCTATTATCCGAATTAAAATAATTAATAAATATATGACTTTATACAAATATGCAATTATGATTCTCATTTGCCCACAGAGTTTGAGGAAAGTTTCATTTCTTATGAATGCTGCTTGAGCATACTCATTTTGAAGCTTGTGAACATGAAGTGACTAAACTTTTACTTGAATAATTGCTGCTGGGGATGGGCATGAGGCATTACAATGAAATGTCACACCTTCAGCACTTCTTTCCATCAAAGGGAGAAGAAAAGATCACTTTCAAGAGCTCTACAAAGCCATGGAAACAGACAGCAAAGCCACCTGGCAGCAAGATTTTATAGTTTATTCTTAGACTAAAGAAATATACTTGAATAAGAGTTTATTTTTTAAAGACTTTTTCCTTAATGAACATTCTTTGTACATGTAAGCACCCTGTTAATGAAACTGCAAGCCCAAAGTCTAAATAATTCATTCTTTGAAAATATTAATTTAATACCAGAACAAAATTTAAGAACTATAATATAGCATTTTCTCTATAGAGTAGCTACTGAATCAGAATTAAATGTAATAATAATCTTTCAATATTCTTGCTTGTATTTTTAAGCATTTAAAAGATCATATTATTATAGGCTAATGAAATACTATTGCTGTACTTTCTTGGATTTAGTTAAATAATACTTAACCATCCTTGACAGATAGGAGCAGAGTCATCCTTCGGTGTCCATGGGAGAATTAGTTCCAGGACCCATAGATAACAAAATTTCCAGATGCTCAAATCCCTTATATAAAATGGCATAGTATTTGAATATAGCCTGTGCACATCCTTCAATATACTTTAAATCATCTCTAGATTACTTATAAAACCTAATACAATGTAAATGCTGTGTAAGTAGTTGCTGGTGCATGGCAAATTCAAGTTTTGCTTTTTGAAACTTTCTGGAGCGTTTTTCCGCAAATATTTTCAATGGGCAATTGGTTGAATTTGCAGATTGGAACCCGTAGAACCCACAAATACAGAGGACCAACTGTACCGTCCTACTTTACAAAAGCAGTTTAAGCATATTTGACAAATGCTCTTATTATTCACTGTAATTACTAGTCAGCTTCTTCCCCTTGCTACAAATGAAGACATAAAAATTGGTTTATGCTGTGCCTATCAAAGTCTGAAGTGGGGCAAAATTAGGAAAATTACCAATGATTATCACAGACTCTAGAAAGGGAAAATTACATTGTTCAGCAAAAGTAAATTCCACTACATAGAGTATTTCAAAACAGTTTATGTTTAAACTTGAATTTTGTAGGCAATTTTAACTGACCACACTTTCTATGATTTCACTACAAATATTCTGATGACTATCTATTTACAAATAATTATGTCTGGCATAGTCATGTTTTTCAGTAAAACAGCTCAATAATTTTCAAGATCATGTTTTCATAATAATTATTAATACATATTTATTAGGGACCTGCTTCCTATCTAGTTCTATATATAACATAAAAAGCATACTGGTTGTCTTCCATTTTTTATCATGTTTATTCTTTATCATATAGTTGTATTTAACAAAGCTCAATGCATTAATAGTTCATAATAATTTTAAATACAATTCATTGGATTAATGAATATATTTTATATTTAAAGTCACTTCATATCTAGATATCTAGATACAAAATTAAATAGTAAAACAAAGATAAACTAACAATATGAACTATACATCTCAGGTGGAAGGTAGAGGGTCATGTATGAGCAGCACAATAAGTTGAATTCTTTTAACAAAACTTGCATCCCATTTGTTTACTACAAATATATGATATATGTATATATACACAAACACACATATCACCTCAAAACTGAATTAAACTCCTATAATTTATAGTCTTTGTAAACATAAAGGATTTAAACTGAGAAATAAAATCACTTTAATTCAAAGAAATATTAGATGAGCAATAACCTGAAATTTCATTAGTTATTTTTAAATATTTGCAGTATGAACATTGATATGGCCAAAAGTGCACTAAACAATTAAGATAACTCTTAATATAAGACCAGACTGTTTGAACAGCACAACATATTCTCCAAAAAAAAAATGCTTAATTAAATCTAAAATGAGGGCCATTTCTTTAGCCTAAACCAAAATTCGTTTTTGGATATTTATCAAAAGGCTTATGCCTTTCTCACTTAGCTAAAGTGAGAATCTGCTAAGGCAACAACCACTTTCCAACCTGGCCAGTTGCTTCTCTTTAATGTCATTAAGGTTAAGGTGTTTGAGGTTAAGGTGTTTGAGGTTACGGTGTTTGGATTCTCCATAGTGCTGCTATGAACATCGGGGTGCATGTATCTTTTTGAATTAGAGTTTTCTCTGGATATATGCCCAGGAGTGGGATTGCTGGATCATATGGTAACTTAAGGAACCTCCGTACTGTTCTCCATAGTGGCTGCACCAATTTACATTCCCACCAACAGTGTAGGAGGGTTCCCTTTTCTCCACATCCTCTCCAGCATTTATTAGTTGCAGACTTTTTGCTGATGGCCATTCTTACCAGAGTGAGGTGATACTTCATTGTAGTTTTGATTTGCATTTCTCTAATAATTAGTGATGTTGAGCATCTATTCATGTGCCTATTGGCCATCTGTATGTCTTCTTTGGAGAAATGTCTATTTAGGTCTTCTGCCCATTTTTTGATTAGGTTGTTTGTTTTTCTGATATTGAGCCGTATGCATTGTTGATATATTTGGGAAATTAATCCCTTGTTGGTCGCATCATTTGCAAATATTTTCTCCCATACTGTAGATTGTCTTTTCATTTTGTCCCATTTGCTTATTTTTGTTTTTGTTTCTGTTACTCTAGGAGATGGATCCAAAAAAAATATTGCAGTGATTTATGTCAGAGTGTTCTGCCTATGATTTCTTCTAGGAGTTTTATAGTATCCAGTCTTACATTTAGGTCTTTAATCCATTTTGAATTTATTTTTGTATGGTGTTAGAGAATGTTCTAATTTCATTCTTTTACATGTAGCTGTTCAGTTTTCCCAGCACCACTTATTGATGAGACTTTCTTTTCTCCATTGTATATTCTTGCCTCTTTTGTCATAGATTAATTGACCTTAAGTGTGTGGGTTTATTTCTGGGCTTTCTACACTGTTCCATTGATCTATGTGTCTGTTTTTGTGCCAGTACCATACTCAGTGCTTCTTTTTTTAAAGAGTAGATTTTCTGTAAGAGCACAGGCCCAGAAATGAAATGCTTTCAGGAGGCAGGTCAAGAGCATAAACGTGTGAGTCCATCTGGTGTAATACAAAACAGGATGGCAAGAACTAGTGTCAACTTAGAGAGGGCATGCCATAACTATTACTATATAACAAATGCCCCAGAACTTAGTGAGCTAAACAACAATTATTTTAATAAATGATGGTTCTGAGGGTTGTCAGTTTGATTCAGGCTCAGCTGGGCAGTTCTTCTGCTGATACGTCCTGGGCTTCTGTCTCCTGGCAGATAGTTGGAAGCTGATTGTTCCCAGATGAACTCACACACATGTATGGCTGTTTACTATGAAAAACACAGGTCACGTGTCTTCACTTAATGTTAGGCTAATATCAGCTTCTTCACATGGGTTCCACAAGCAGCCTCATGTTTACTAATGTCCCATTGCCTAAAGCAAGTAGATTACAAAATTCTTCATAGAATAAACTTCAAATTTTGTGACCAATTTTTCTTTTCCTTTTTAAAAATTTATTTATTTATTTATTTATTTATTTATTTATTTATTTATTTATGGCTGCATTGGGTCTTCGTCGCTGTGCGGGGGCTTCTCATTGTGGTGGCTTCTCTTGCTGCGGAGCACGGGCTCTAGGCTCACGGGCTTCAGTAGCTGTGGCTCGAAGGCTCTAGAGCGCAGGCTCAGTAGTTGTGGCGCACAGGCTTAGTTGCTCCGTGGCATGTGGGATCTTCCCGGACCAGGGCTCAAACCTGTGTCTCCTGCATTGGCAGGCGGATTCTTAACCACTGCACGACCAGGGAAGCCCGTGACCAATTTTTCATTCTACAGTGAAAGACATTCAAACTTTGAATTTTTTTTAGAAATTAAAACACCCTTCTGTCCAAAAAAAAAAAATCCACATGAGTGACCACTCAGCTTCTGACCACCAGCTTAATACCTTTGCTCTAAATAACCATAATTTAAAAAAATTTTCTCAGTCCAATTTGAATTTTCGTTGCTATACACTGAATTGTAAATGCTTTCTTCATGGCCTTTTAGTATTTCAGAAACTAATTCCCTTTATTTTGCATCTGACATGATCATGTGTTACTTTGAATTCTACTTTACAAGGGGTGTCATTAGAGAAGTGTTCCCTTCATATTGTCTTGTGCACACTGGTGCCAAAATATGTGACTCCTTGACTTCTGCATACAATTATTATCCAGTGTCATCTGTCTTCCTTATAAAAATGCACAGCAAAATTTTTGTGATTCATCATAATTACTGTTAATAATTTACAGTTTTGCCAACCAGGAAAAATACTTGTTCAGTCATGAGCATATGTACACCTGGTAAAATGAATGACAGATTAAATGATTAGTTATCTTTCTGTACTTGTATATATAAAAAATACTGCATTTAGGATACATTTCAAGTTTCACCTGCTTTTTAAAAAATCTGTTTGCAGTTTCAAGGAACAAAACCAAATACTCTCAGGTGATTTAACAGATCTTATGAACTCTCATTTTCATTGACTATTATAATAATCTTATTTCGTATCATCTTTATGAAACTATGATGACATTTCAAAACCTGCATCAAGGAGACAGGGCTACAAAGAAAAATGATTGATTCAGTAATCTATATTTTTTAAAAATTATGGTCTTTTATTTTTCACTATTGAATATATTCCTATATAGCATACTATTTCAATTTATGAGTTTTTCCAGTTTTATTGAGAAATAATTGACATACATCACTGTATAAGTGTAAGGCATACAGCATGATGGTTTGATTTACATATATTGTGAAATGATCAATTTAAGATTTAATTTAAATTGACACAATGAGGATATTTAATAAGTTTCAAATGGATGTATGTCAACTTTTCAAATTTTTGGCACATGCAGTACAACCTGTTACTTCTTAACATTCAGGACATCTAGAACCCTGGAGAAAACACCTGTGAATTTCCTGCAGTCCATAAATCCCAGTTTTTGAAACACTAGAGTATATCATTGCTATAAATAAGAATTTATGCTATAAATGAAAAAACCCCACTGCATAATGAAACATTTAATAAATGTTCTCTTTGTGAAAAGGACCCATACCCAAAGGCCATACCCAAAAGAATTTTTAAGAATAATCTAAGGATCAAGAAAAAGCAGCACTAGTGTATTTAAGTCTCAGGGTAACCGAGCTAAGAGAGTATACACATTTTAGGAATGTTTTATATTGCCTTAAATAGAGTTGAGGACTAACTCAGCTGAACAGAAACAATCCCTGAAAGTGGATGGCTCTCTAAGGAAACCTGCCTACTGCACTGAAAATGCTGAGGACCAAGATGGTGATTATAAAATAAGTTATATCCTCCTGGTATAGTTATTAACTTTTATGACTTAATATAATTATTTTTCTTTACCAAAACTTGATATGGGCTTTCTAACTCAAATTTGTTTTGTAAAAAGTTATCAAAAGGTAGAGAAAAATTTAAACTCCTTCTAAAGAATGATTTACATACTGTTATATTTTTTTAAAAAGAACTTACTTAAAAGACCACTGTAAACGAGGTATAATGCAAACTGGCTTTCATAATGTCCTTGCACTAATTTTCATTTTCTTTTGTCACCATGGCTCTGTTGTTCTTCTTAACTATATGCATGTTCATCCATGTATCCTTATTGTCTCTTTGCATTAGTCTTGATACCCTAAAACACAGAATTCTCAGTATCATTGTCTTCACTAATTCACAAATCATCTTTAAACGTTTAGACTTTTTAACTCAAATATTGGTGTTTTTTCCCTAAGTACATAGGGGAACACTGTACCTCTGCACAGTGACAGAATTATTAGACATATTGTTTGGTTTGCTCCTTATCAAAGCCAATGCACATTGTCTGGGAAATGCTTAGTACAAAATGTCTCCTTTTGCTTTGGTTTGAGGAAAAGGACATTCACAGACCTTTCTGGCTTTAATGTGGGAAAATAATGTTGCCCAGAAAACTCTCCACATTACTCAGTAGTCTCTGCTATACAGCTGACCTAACCTTCCATTTTCAATATCATCCATCTGAGCTACCAGTATAAATATATTCAATCTCCAACTAGGGAGGCATTGCTAAAGTTTTGCTATTTAATGGTTTTAGATCAATTACATGTTGATTACAAACAGCAAATACATATAAATACAACTTCTCAGAAGATTTACAAAACATCTTTTCTCTCCTTTATGTCCTGCTTTGAAACAGGTATTTGAGGAAGGAGTGTGTATACACTTGTAATGAGTCTTCAAAAGATACACTACTGGGCTTCCGTGGTGGTGCAGTGGTTGAGAATCTGCCTGCTAATGCAGGGGACACGGGTTCGATCCCTGGTCTGGGAAGATCCCACATGCCGCGGAGCAACTAGGCCTGTGAGCCACAACTACTGAGCCTGCGCGTCTGGAGCCTGTGCTCCGCAACAAGAGAGGCCACGATAGTGAGAGGCCCGCGCACCGCGATGAAGAGTGGCCCCCGCTTGCCGCAACTAGAGAAAGCCCTCGCACAGAAACAAAGACCCAACACAGCCAAAAATAAATAAATAAATAATAAATAAATAAATTTATATTAAAAAAAAAAAAGATACACTACTGGTTGAATAATAGGTAGATGTTGAAAATGGCATCTGAGTGAAGTAGATTGCCCTCTCTAATGTGGGTGGATCTCATCCAATCAGTAAAGACCTGAATAGGAAATAAAGGCTCACCTCCTGCAAATAAGAGGAAACTTCTTTTGCCTGACTGCCTTGAGGTGGGACAACAGTATTTTTCCTGCCTTTGGACTTGAACTGAAACATCAGCTCTTCTTGAGTCTCAAGACTGCTGATTTTTGGACTAGAACTATACCATTGGTTCTCCTGGTCTCCAGTTTGCCTACTGCAGATCTTGGGACTTGTCAGCCTTCATAACTGCATGAGCTAATTATTTTGAATAACCCTCTTTCATGCAATTATGGAGGCTGACAAGTCCCAAGATCTGCAATATATCCTGTCTATATAGGATGGAGATATACATGAAATAGATAGATAGATAGATAGTAGATAAATAGATAGATCTACACATATATATTTCCATCCTATTGGTTCTATTTCTCTGGAGAACCCTGACTCACATATAATCCAAGAAATTATTTGCATAAAAAGAATAGCTTGCCCTTCTGATTGATGGAGGGAAAATGTACTCTATTTTATATTTACATTTTGCCTTGGTCATGCTTCACTTTCTTCATACTAATATTTTAGTATCTCAGAGATTTTATTCTCAATAAAATAAACTAATTTCATGGAGAGAGTATTTGTTCATAATGAGTATTACAAATGAGACCAGTGATTCTGGACCTATATAGGAATAAACATGTGTTTAGACAGAGAGTGAAAGAGGGGAGATGGAGAGAGAGAGAAGAGAGAGATAGAGAATATACTTTATAGAGGTACATATACTGATTAACCTATAAGCAGTATTTTCTTAAATCATTAATGCTAACATAGTCTAATGCCTTCTTGGTGGTTAAAAAACAAACAAACATGATAACATGGTATAATACTTTTTTTTGTTGTTAAACCTAATATGGTCTAACACTTTTTTTTCTCATGTATTCCTACTTCTTGATTCCTCTTAGGTTGCTCTCTCTCTCTTTTGTCTCCCTGAATCTGTTACTTAATAGCCTTAAAGATTTTACCCCATTAATTAATGATGAGTATCAGTTTCCCAAGTGATGTGATTTCCGACCTTTTATGTAAAGTTCCAAATGAGTCTCCTCTTACAATATGTGTACTCTAGGGTGTCACAAACTTTGCCATGCAATCATCAATTTTTCCAGTGCCTCTTGAGAAATTCAACTTGATGAACAGCATGTTTGTATCATTATCATATTCTACCCAAGAGGAATTTCATCAACTCTCTTGTGTGGAAAATGAGATAATATAAAAGTAATGGTACTATAAGAGCAAGGAAAAAATTAGCGAGGACAAAAATGAATTTTGAGTAGCAAATTAATTAGGTACAAATCCCTTCTTTTTGTTTTTTCATTACCAGTGTATGCAGGTTAATCACTCTAATGGTCTAAGTTGAAATAAAAATGACATTCCTGATTTGCTGAACTAAAGAAGGACATGGAAAATCTGACAGCATGCTAAAAAATAATAATAACAGAATTATTTCCTCTCAATATTGAGTTAAAGTGACTTTTAAAATTGTAGTTTATTTACTGAAAAGTGTACTGACATATCTTTAGTGCTTTCCATAAAGCATCATATATTTTACCTCGTTTGATCATCAAAATTACCCCGTGAGATAAGTTTTTTTGTCCTTTTAAAATGAGGAAGCCATGGTTCTAAAAAGTTAAGTGATTTGAGGTCAGACAGTAATTCTCAGAGAAACTTCACTTTTAAAAAAAATTTTTTATTGAAGTATAGTTGATTTAAAATATCTTGTAAGTTTCAGGTGTACAGCACAGCTATTCAGTTATATATACATATGTGTGTGTGTATATATATATATGTATATATTCTTTTTCAGATTCTTTTCTCTTACAGGTTATTACAAACTATTAACAATAGTCCCCTGTGCTATACAGTAGGTCCTTGTTGTTTATCTATCTTATACATAATATTGTGTATATGTTAATCTCAGCCTCCTAATATATTCTGCCCCCCATCCCCCTTTCCCTTTTGGTAACCATAAGTTTGGAGAAACTTCATTTTTAAAATCCTTTAAAAGATCATCAGCTACTCAAATGTAAGACAAGCCACAGTCATAAGAGGGGAATGTCTGCTTAGATTAAGTAGGAAATAAGGCAGTTCTTGGAAAGGGAACAGAATCTAACCTTTTTGAGCACTATGTATGAGGCAGTGGGCTGAATGTGTCATATTTTTTTGTTGTGACTGAAGAGGGAGTAAATAATATAACTTTGATAACAACATTATCACTTTTACTTCCTTTCTCTTTTCAGAAATATTAATTTTGAAATGAAAGAAATAAAAATTAGCTATAACGTTACAACTTTGAAGAAATAGAGCTGTTGACTGTCTTTACTTTTTCCTAAGTTCATTCTACCCAATTTTAGTGGGTTGAATAGTGTCTTCCCAAAATTCTTGTCCATCCAGATCTTCAGAATGTGATCCTTTTGAGAAATAAGATCTTTGCAGATAAAAGCAAGGTAAGGATCTTGATGAAATCTCATCAGATTAGGGTTAGCCCTAAATCCAATGAGAATATCCTTATAAGATACAGAAAAGGATACAGGGACACACAGGGAAGAAGGCCATGGAAAAATGGAGGAAGAGATTGGAGTTATGCTGCCACAAGCCAAGGAGGCCTGGAGCCACCAGAAGCTGCAAGAGGCAAGCACGCATTCTTCCCTCCAGCTGTCAAAAAGGGTGTGGCCCTGCTGACACCTTGATTTTGGAATTCTGGCCTCCAGACCTGTGAGAGAGTAATCTCTGTTGTTTTAAGCCACCAAGTTTGTGGTAATTTGTTATGTCCGCTCTAGAAAACTATTAAGTCAATTAATAAAATTTAAAGAAAAACAACAACAAAGTTGCATTAATATTGCTGTGACTAACAAAAAAGTTTACGGAGAGAAAGGCAAATAAATGCCAAATATATCTCTATTAAAAAAAATATACTAAAAAATATTCAGCTCTAACCATTTAGCATGAAGGAGAGATTATAAAATGACAAACCATTATAGAATAGTCTCATAACCGGGTAAAATGAATTTATAGTTCATTTTTTGCATTCAGGAACATGTGTTGGATTTTCTTATATTTCCTTGGAGAAGTTAATTCTTCCCACCCACCTAATAAATAATATTTCCTAGAATACCTTTCTAATCTAATTGGGGAACTTTTCTTGAGAAACTAAACAGGAAGCTGTACCCATCCTGCTGTCCCCATCAAAATGAAAAATAAACCTCTGAATACGAAATATAAACTACTAAATAGTGGCCAGAAAAAGAAATAAAAGCTCATTCTTCAGCTTTTCTTTTTTTCCTTTGTAAAAAAATGATTAAACAGAAACCTCAATTAATTAGAGTTGGGAAACCAGAATGCGGAGTTCTCATGCCCTGCAACAATAGCAGGGCCAAACAGGAAGAATAAAGATTCCTCTTTCCTGGCAAGAATTCAGCCAATGAAAAGCCATGGACTCTTTGTTTAGCCTTCCCACCTTCCTTTTCCCCTCTATAAAAGTGTTCTTCTTCCCTTGCTGTGTGGGACTTACATGTGGCTCACCATGGTTGCAGACACTGAATTGCAAGTCAGTGTTAATCCCAAATAAACCCATCTTTCCTGGAGAACTATCTGGCAGTCTATTTGTTCCAGGTTGACACCTTTAACAATAATTGATATGTTTGAGGAGAGTTAGGGAGAAGACATATGAGCCACTAGGTAAATAGATCTATGCTCAATTGTCAAAAAGGAAACTACACATGGGTAGTTTCCTATCTATCTGCAAAGACTGGAGAAGCCAGGCCAAGTTTCAGGAGGTTCTCAAGTTATAGTTATTTTTCTACAGAGATATATAGTCTATTATGCAATTATACTAAATTTAGATACATGCAATATTAATAACAATACTGAAGGAGCTGAAGTGCTCCTTTATAATAGCATAATAGTTGGAGTCAAAGTTTAAATCCAAGCTTCAACATTTTGTCACTGAGCCTACAAGTTATTTCATCTCTCCCTAAGTTACAAGTACCACCTTTAAAATGAAGTTATGTGACCAAGTGGTCCATACTAAACAAGCAGAGTAGACAGTACTGTACATAGTATGCATTTAACAGAGTGCAGATAGAATATACACTGTCACCATCAAAATAAAGTTTTTACAATGCTAGTCAATTTGATGAGTCAAGAGGAAAAAAATGTAAAGAGGTAAAATATTTTTTTTGCAGACAATATGGTTGTTTGGCTGCAAAATCATTTGCACATTAAATGAAAAACAGTTAAAAATTAAGCAAAAAAAAGAAGAAAAGTAGTAAGAGGTTTTATGGGTTGATCTGTGTCTCCCCAAAATATGTTAAATTTCTAAGTCCCAGTACTTATGAATGTGACCTTTGGTAATAGGGTCTCTGCAGATGCAGTTAGTCTAGATGAGTTCATACTGGAGTAGCACTGGTTCTTAATCCAGTATGTCTGGTGTCCTTAAGATAGCCTGTATTTAGTTATAATATAAGTTCTAGGCAAATACAATGAGATTATTAAAAGTGAATAAGATAATATATAATGGTAAGAGAATAAACTGCCATTTTTATCAAGTTATTAATGCCTTCCTAGAAACTCCAAGAAAATTGACCACAACATAAAAATAAAAAACATTAAAACTAAAATTAGAGTTCAGAAATTTGTGATATAAGATTATTATTCTTTTTCTCTAGGTAGATAGGTAGGTAGATAGATAGGTAGATAGATTCTTTTTTTGGCCAAAACTGTTTTCACTAGCTGACATGCAAAAACCTGAAGGACCTATTAACATAAAAGAGCTTGTCACAGACCACTGCACAGTATGGCATAATTTATGTAAAATATAAGATACATGAGTATACATGTCTATGCAAATACGTAAAAAGGGAACAAAGGAGTCATAGTAAATTGTTGACAGAGGTTACCATGGGTGAATGGAATTTGAGTGAGGGAGATGTAAAAAGGGAACAATAGAAATTAGAACGGTCTTCTCATGCTTTCATCTATTAGAAATTTCTAAAAAGTAAAAAGAAAAACAAAATTAAGAGATAGAAATGGACTATATTCATGAAATATTTGGAATTTGCCATCACCTAAGTATGTTCTGTAGGAACCATTGTGTGGCACAACAACTTGGTATAGCTCTTGAAGTAACTTCTGAATTGTTCTTTAAATAGTGTAGGTTTTCCTTAAATGGCTACATTTAGATTTTCTTATGTTTTTGTTTCTAAAGTTAATATAGTTCGTTTCCTTTGCAGATTTGGACTTGTAGTTCCCCAAAATATAAACAGCAATTTCAGGAAAAATAAAGTAAAATAAAATGAAAGAATAGAATCCTCCAATTCAAAGGCCTGTGAGTTTAAAAATCAAGACTTCGTCTTTTTTTCCCTCTGTGTCCTTGAGGAAATAGGTTCATATCTTTATACCTCAGATTTTCCATCATTGAAGTGAGAATCAATGAGCGAATCTTCTTTGTTTTGTTAAAAATATTCCATTGAAAATCAATATTTGCTCAATTACAAATGTGTCCTTAAATTTTAATATAAATACATATTAGTTGCTTGACCAGAAACTACTTTTCTTATTAGAAGAGCCAATGATAAATAAGCTTTTGAAAACAGTAATTTTTTTTACTGCAATCTGAAAACTTAATCTTTAAACTAAAAATGCTTATAAAGTAAAAATTACAAATTCTTAAATGTAACAACATATTCTGTTAAACAGCTGATTTTCCTTGAATACTGAAAACAGTTATAAGTTGACAAAGCTTTAACTTTCTGATGTTTCTATTCAGGCATTTTTGCACAGCAATCACAATAATTTAGAGTATACTTTTCCAGTTTTCACTTATCCATCATATATCAAGGATATGTAAAATTTATAACCCCTGAACAGTGAGCCATAATAATTATCCACTTTTTTAAGAAAGAAAAGCACACACACACATACACACACAGACATAAAATATGTATTTTAGAGAAGCAATCAACAAACTACAGTCAGCTGGCCAAATTCAGTTTACCTCCTGTTTTTGTAAGTAAAGTTTTATTGAAACATAGTTATGCTCATTCATTTACGTGGTATCTATGGCTAATTTTACACTTGAATAGCAAAGTTGAGTAGTTGCAACAGAGGCTATTTATGCCCAGCCAAGCCCAAAATATTTACTCTTTGTCTCTGTATAGAAAAGGTCCCAGTTTTAGATCTATGGTTCACAAACACAGATCAGAGATCCATACCATATGGGCCATATCACATTGAAAGGGAACTGTAAAATAAGTTGACATAACATAATAAAATAGCCAAATTACAAATGTATGAACTTTTTAATTTAGAAATCTCACATCTCAGATTCTAACCCACAAATATACTAGTCAAAGTATTAAAAGGCTGTGGTATTCACTGTAGCACTCCTTGGATTAGTACAAGGCTAGAACCAATCAAATTCAAAAAAAAAAAGAGAAGTTTGCTTTTAAAGTGTGTTAATATATTCACAAAATAATTTGGTAGTACACATGCTATACGATTGAAGTTGTTCTGACTTTTTATTTTCCCAGCTTTTATACTGACATATCTGTTTGGAAAACATTCTTTGGTCAACTGACTTAATGCTGACTAGATTTTATGCTTTTTTTTCTAACCAATTGACATTGTCACAGTAAAAGTTATAATTAAACTTGAAATAAATTTATTATTGAAATTTTCATTGTAAACTACTTCAGTAGCAAAATGTCTACTATATTCACTATCTTGTCTTATTATAAACAAACAATGGGGCCTTAGAAAAATGACATGGTAGTTCAATGTTAAGAATCTTATTTATATCATGAAAGTGAAAACAGGATTTATTTGTACTAATAATTTTAAATAATCTTCAAAAATATTTACTTAGGAATGAAATATTTCAATCTAATGCCAATTTCCTACAAGTACCAAAGGTTTAAAAATGCAGGCAGCTTGAACTGGCACGAAGTCACATAAGGAATACCAGTCAGAAAGCAAATATATTTGAAAAGCAAGTTAAGAACACTAAAATGGCATATGAACGGTCATGATTACAGTAAACTTCTGTTCTAGCTCACTATCTTTTTCTTACAAATTATCCTTTATCTTTCTCACACTTACATTTTTCTGTTTTCTTTTTCTAAAAACTTGAAGAATCTTTCTCTGACCCAGTCTTTGTGGGGCTCATGTGGTTTCAACCTACCATTCCTTTTATGCCATTGCTGCTTTTACTCTTTTCTAAGCGATGTAATTCTCATTTGTTTTGCTTCTGCACTCAGCTGCTAGGATGAATCTCTTAAAACAGAAATCAGATCATATTGCTCCTTTGTTAGAAACCCACCATATGGTTTTTGTCCCCTAACTTCTGAAATTCTTCTCTTCACTCACTTGGCTACTATATTAAAAGTGTGAACTTAAAAATTCATAGATACAGCAACTATCTTTGTCAACAATAATGGGATTAGCCTGGTGATCTACAGGTCAAGTTTGAAACATTTCATAAATTGCAACTGATTAAAATGCCTTCACAAAAATAGTGATTGGTCAAAAATCCAAACTTTTAAACTTCAGTCTGGTTGGTCAAAATAAGAATTACTCTAGCTTTTAGAAAGTATAAAACAAATCTCTAGTAAATGAGTAAAATAAGCCAATATTACTAACAGCTTTAAAAATTCTAGTATAACTTTGTTAATATATATTTACTCTATTTGTCTATTTTTGTTATTTTATATGTGGCACGTGTTTAAATGAGTCAGTCATATAAATATACATTGTTATTTAAATTATTATGATGGATTTAGTTAGGTTAGTAACCAATGTTTAATCTTTTAAAAAGGATTAGATTTCTAAGTTTTGTGTATTGGCTGTATAAATTTAATAAGTTAATTGTGAAACAAAGTACAAGTATTAGCGAGGGTTATGTACCAAGTATCGGACATAAATTTTAATGCAAATATTTCCACTGTTTACATGAACCATTAAACCTTTCCAAGATTGAAACAAATCTTGAAAAGAAGGCTGGTAAAGGAACCAATTCAAGAAAGGAAAACCATGCTGTGTCAAGACTTGCTCCTTACAGATCTCTATAATGTATCACTGAGTCACTACAGCTCAAACTGAATATATCTAAGCCTTACTGGTGAACAAAGTTAAACTTAAGCTGTTCTCTGAACTTCAATAATTAATCTAGAAACAGTGCATAAAGATGGATCAGATGGAGAATCATTGAAACTGAAAATTTAATAACATAGTTCATCTCAAATACTTTTTTGAAAGAAATGAGTATAAATTACAAATAAAATTGGCTATGTGTTAGAGGTGGTACAAAGAGCAGAGTTGTGGTAAAACCAGAGGTTTTGAGATAGTGACTTGAGATAACCCTGCCATACATAGTAGAGTTTTTACAAGCTTTCCTTAAAAGATTCTGAAAAGCTATGGGTGGATAGGATTGTGGTGTTGACTAAGAATGTGGTTTGGACAACAAAGGTTTATTTAAACTCTAAGATCCTGATGCTATATTTGTGTCTGATAAGATCTTCCGTATCTATCATGTATACTTACAGTCACCATTTTGTACATTTTTTTCCTTTACCTGCCTGCCCTTTTTCTGAACACTTACTGTTTTCATTTTATACCCATTAGATAATACTTCTAACAAATTATCTTTTATTATACTTCTCTCCATATCTATCTACCTTCCCTATTTGACTTCTAATATTATGATTCTAGGGATCATGCCGTATTCACTTTTGTACCCCCTAATGTTGCCTATGACACTTTGAATAATACATCTTCATCCATACATTTTAAAGACTGGCAAACTGTCTAAACATCAATATTCTTACTTGTCAAGTTAATTGTCCTTCACTTAAAAAGTTATACTTGACTTTGCTCCAAGTTTCAGACAAATAAGAATAAAGGAAAAAGGAGAGACCCACATACTAAATTTAACATCTTTATTTTTATTTAAATGCACACATTCTAAAAATATTCTATTAATAATATTAAAACATTAGTAACAGTATATTCTGGGAATATTCTCATGGCATAATTTAAAGCTTAAGCGGTAATTTAAAACTTTAGGAACCAAATATTCTTGGAATATTTTGATAATGGAATAATCTTGAAACAGTTCAATTAAATGATCTAATTATATCTTTTGTACCCTCTACATTTTAAATTTTAAATTGAAAAATAATTGAAATTAAAGAAAAAGTAATTCAAACCACTAGCCAGCCAACTTTCCACATACACACAAAAAGAGTAATCTTTAAGTTAGTAACTTTGTTATGAGTAGCAGAGACATTTAGTGAATTTCAACTGTGTCATAAAATATTCTCGTAATATTTTTCCAGGCAATCTGCCCTCCATGGAGGCCTCTAGTTATGACATACAACACAGAGATGTGGTACAATGGAAAGAGTAGTGAGCCTGTTCCCTCTACAGCACCAACCCTGTCCTTAAGTAACTGAGAGACTGGGCCTCCCTTTCTGTTTGAGATGAGGTTAGAATTGAATACTTAGTCTTTCCAAATCAATGAACATTATTTACGATCAGATTCTTTTTTACAAAATGTGATTTCTGTAGAATAGTCAAGGCTATATTTATAATGCTGTTAGTTACATAGGTAATCAGGATTATCAGGAATAATTAACACTTTGACACACTCTAAAATATCTCTTCATTAAAAGTAAATTGTATGAATTCCCAATCAATGAGAAATAATATTGAGCCTGATTAGATCATTGAGAAGGGGGTACATTATTTATTTTTTATGTTTGGGGAAATATGACTTTAGCTTAAATTTCTTTGAGGTCATTATGACAATTAAATTGACTTTTTCTAAAATAAATAAGGAAGTTAAAAGCAGTTGCTTTTACCAGGAGCAATATTTTGATCAAAACTATTGTTACTCCCATTCGGATTATCTCATGATGGATCTAGCTTCATGGTGTCATTTAACTTGCCATGGGTAAATTGTCATATTTGAGATTATAATTCTGGGACTCCTTAAAATTTTTTAAGTGCAGTTACAAATTTATTAGTTAATTAGATTTATCAGTGAGAAGTGGACCAAACTCAAAGACCTAAATATAAAGGCCCTTCAGAATATTATACAAAAATTCTTTCTAAATAAAATTCTTAATAGTACTTAAGACTTATAAATGAGTGTGAACAACAGCAACAAAAACCCAAAAAGAGTAAATCCTCTTTTATGCACATAATTCAGGCAATTATATAGACATTTGAGGTCTTTAGAATGTCCGTACAATACAGTGCAAGACCCGGGGGGAGTCACAGTTTTCTCATCATTAAAGTGAGGTGTTGTACTACTTAATGACTACCATATTTCTGGCTCCTCTTCAAAGATTAAAATAGAAAAATAATTAAAAAGATAAAAACATAGAAAAAATAGTCCTTTTTCTGTTTCTTGGGTAATGTTGATAGCTATTACATGATAATTTAATATTTTAATCTAAAATTTGATATAGACTATTTTGTGTATTCTTAAATCAAACCATAAATTTCTCTGTCAATGTAACATTTCTATCACATATTGATGTTACTGAATGCAAGTCGCGTGCCGGACACACAGTGAGGCCAAACAAACCAAAACGTCAGAGTTTGGAGCAGAGAAAGGTTTATTGCAGGGCCATGCAAGGTAGCTTATGCCCCCAAAACCCCGAACTCCCCAAAGGGTTTCAGCAAAGCATTTTAAAAGGCAAGGTGAAGGAGGGGCATCCCAGGGTATGTGATCAGCTCATGGACAATTCTTTGATTGGTTGATGGTGATCAATCCTTAGGTGCCAGAAGGTCTGGGGGCTACATGCTCATGATCATCAAGTAGTTAATTCCTTCCATTCCCTGGTGGGTTTAGCATCTGAAAAACTCAGGAAATATGCATCAGGTACTATTATGCAGGCACCTCAGAGAGAAGCTAATGCAGAGGATATGGGGGTGGGGTCTGTCCCTGGAAGGCCCCATAGGGTTCTGCTTGGTTACATTGATAGCAAGAAGGCCTAGATAACATTTTAGAGAATCAAATTCTACTAAAAAATTTAAGCTATTTACCTTAACCCTTTCCCTAATACTTTTCTAAAACTAACCAAAAAGAAACAAAATGCATTTTTAATCATTAGGGACAGAATTTATGCAGTTAAGGATACTCATAGTTTCTCACGTAGTATTTGATTTTCATATAGACTTACAGAGACAATTCTTTCAGCATAGTTGCTTTAATTGACCTTAGACATGTAGTGTGTTGCATGGGAATTACGTCATCCATCTTCCCCATCAGTCTACTTCATTGTCATTCTTACCATAACTTCTCTCATTTTAAGCCCAACTCTTGAATGCAGCAGATGGGAGCAGTTCTTGTTATCTTAAGTAGAAAGGAATATCCTAGAAAGTATGGAGGGGTGAGAGTGGAGACAGTTCACACAATAAATGTGAAGTTTGAAGAACTGGTTAGAAGAATGGGAAGTATCTTAGGGAATCTCTAGAGGATTATGTAACAGGAAATTTAGAAACACACACTCACACAGCTGAGTTTTAGCTTGGCTGCCTGGCCTCTACTACCCCAGTAATAACCTGTGACTCTTCCAAGACTGAGTGAACCAGAAGCTGGGAGAGCCTGTTCAACTCTGTAACAGGAGGAAATATGATTCCTAGGAGGAAGACAGGAAGATAGTAGTAAGGGAATTTGATGTTGAACTTCCAGAAAACAGCCCACATCTAGTACCTACTTTCCATTCCCAGATCTGTTATATGTTCCACAATTTAGGTCAGTCACTTAACCACATTGAGTTTTGAGAATAAAAGTGTTTGTCATTATCTGAATGGCCTAATTTATATGTTTTTTGTTCAGAACAAATTAGAAAATAAAAAACAATTTATAATATATTTCTACGAATATATGAATTTGAGAAACTATTATTTTTATGATTGAAAAACACTTGCTAATAAAAATATCCACTTATATATAATTATAACTTTTTGAATTTTTGAAAGCTGATTTCACTCAAGATGAAACACTTATTGTCTGAAAAGGAAAAAAATGGGTGGAGCCTAGCTGTCTCAATTGATACTATTATATATTGTCTGGGTAACAGACAGTGAAATAGACTAAACTGCCAAGAAGTTAGTATATAGTATAGTTAATTTTGGTGAGTTAGGAAAAGCATTAGGCTATGCCCCCTAAGGAAGGTTGTCCTAACTGAGGCTTCACAGGAAGAATCTCAGAAAACAAAATAAGAATAATCTTTATATGAATAAAGGGCCACTAAATTTTGAGATTGGTTTACCTTAGAATCAAGGCATATGCTTTCTTTAATTTGGTAATATTGTTTTTACAATGTTATTTGCACTACTCTCTACTAAGAAATTTACTGAATTTTTTGAAGCTCAAAATGGATTACTGGGGAAGATTCTAAATCTGTAGTTTCTGGATCATCTAGAATCTTATTGACCATCTTAGTTTATTGAAATAGTTTCTCATGGCACTTCTGATGCCTTTTAGCACTTTAAAAATACTTCCAAGGATTTAAGGTAAGGTTTGGGAACTTCCTTCTATATTCCCTTTGTTAGTGAGGTATTAAACCAAAGGTCTTTTCTGTTTGCTAGCCCATATGTCTATTGTTCAGACAACCTCAGAGACTATCTAAAAGGAGGATTATGTGCCTCAAATGTGGTATCTTTTTGTCTTTGAGAGTTTTGTCCATTTTCTTGCATCTGAAGAAGCAGTCCTTGGAAGGGCTCCTTGGCTCCTTCTTAAGGAGTATGATTATTATTTAGGAAGGCTTAGTGCCCTTTCAATACCTCAGGAAGTAGGGAGAGTAAACCTCACCCCTAGATAGTTCAGAAGCTACTCTTGCCCCATTTTGTTCCTGAATGACTTCTCATTAGGTAATAGGAGCACATAAACCAATTAGTTTTCATAACAATGATGCAAAAAAAGGACACCATACTCATCCTGATTACATGAGAATACAGACCAAGCTCAGTCCAAATAAAATAAGCCCTGAAATTCATTGATCTAAGGAACTCCATGCATTGCAATTTAAGGTTACTTTCTCTGAACTAATCCATTGACCCAATGATAAAGTTTCCAAATCAGCTTTAATGGTTTGTGAACAGAGTAAAAATTTAAGTTTCTGACTAAAAGGAAAGGAGACCAATTAAGAAATATCAAAATCTATCCATTATGTCAACTTGGAAGAATCTTTAAATTTATACAAAATTATCCCTAATAATTTATGAGCCTTTGTCTCTAAACCAAAACAATATCAGTAGGGTTTAAATATAATTTATTCATTATAATTATTCGTATCATATTTTGATTTTATCTTATTATCTACTTTTCATTAAAAGATGACATTTTAGGGAGTATGTGTCAAAATATTTGTTTACCAGCAAATGTTTTTCTTATATTGCCACTGTTTTAAGAGATAAAGAGCATTCAAAGTATATATGGACAGCATGTTCTCTGGAAATGACCAGCATCAACTTAAATTGAACACATATTTGTATTTGAATATTATTTCTAAAGTTAAATGATTGGTATTTAAGTCACTGTGTTTTAAAACATAGATTTGGTTGCTCGCTTTGTTCATTCTTAAGAGCTAAATTGTTGTCTATTAGAGTCTTATGAAATGCGATGCTTTATTTTGGATGATCATTAAAGATGAAGTTGTGGATATCTGTTCTTCCTGAATGACCTTACAAATAACACCTGAAATACTGTGGGGAAACAATAAATATGAAGTAAAATTTACGATTTATAGAAGAATTACCCGAGTAATATTATCCACATCGTTATGCCATTTTGTTTACAATTTTATTAGGAAAAAAAAAGGGAAAAATTACTTTACTATAAGTAAAAGAGTATTAATCATGACATGCCTCTCATCCGTCTTGAACTTACGTAACTGAGAGCAGTTAAAGAACATTCCAAATACCTTCAAAGTTTATGTTTCTGGAAGCTGTGCCAAAGTTCAGGAAAGGGTCCATACTTCAATACAATGATTCCTGAATTCCTGACTTGGGGACTGTGTAACCCCATTAGTCCACTGACCTGGATCCCAAAGAGTTCTATTATTTCTTCAAATACACCCTCCTACTTATCAAACTTGTGTATCTGTCCACATTAAAAACGTTACTGAGTGTTATAGGCTTCAAAAATCTCTCATGACATCTGCAGTGAAACTAAACAAGGGCTTACATAAAACATATTTGCAACTTGAAAGCAAATCTTCATTTCTAAAGAGATTTACTTCCTCGTAAAGGATAATGTGAATTGCCATTTAGCATTTCAAATGGGAGATTTGAAGATTCTCCCCCCTCTCAAAAGGGAGATTTTTTCAAAAGTATTATTAAACTTTATTTAAATTTTAATTGAGCCTAAATAACTATTTATTTACATTTAATCCAGACTTTTATATTATTTCACAAATAATCAAACAAAAAAATTTTTTTTGTATTATTTTTGTCAGTGAATTTAAGAATGACTTCATCAATATTTCTATTTTAGAAATGTTTGAACAGGGAGCTATAAAATACATTACTAAATAAATTTATTATGGTTAATAAAAGGTAGAATATATTTTATTTGCTCAGAAGCTATAGCTCTTAAATATTAGAATAATCAGATAGAATTCCTGAGAGAAGCATGTGTTATTTCCATCCTTAGAAATTATGGAAAAAAGAAGGAAGAAAAGGAAAGATAAGAGTTTTCTATGTAAACTGATTCCAGAAATAGCAATTGTATTTCATCCCATATTCCAACTAAGACTTCCCAAAGCATTATGTTGAGAAGGAATCTGAGGTCATAACTGGAGTCAGTGTGAAGGAAACACCTTGATCTATTAGCAGAATCTGTCTTGGATAGAAGAGGGTGAAATAGAAGCAGTCAAAGCAGGTAATTTCATCTCAAATTCAGACAACTATGTTGCTGGAAGAATCGGGATGAATATCTAAATGTTCTACCTAGTTCTGAGTTTCACATGAAAATTCCAATTAATCTGACTGGGAATTTTTGTTAACTCAAATACAAACCAAAAAAAAAAAAAAAAAAAGGAAAGGAAATAAAAATTAACAAGACAACAACATCTCAAATCTGCCAAAGAGGGAACTTACATCCACAGTTAAAATCTGCAAAAGAACAACAAAGAACGTGACAAATTGTGTAAATTTTTGAAGTTACCCTAGCTAATTTCTTCATAAAAATCATCATGGGTCTCTGGTCAAGTCAAGCTCATGTACCTTAATTAGTGTAGCTTAATGTAATAAAATATAAATGTTTTCATACGTAGTACTTTATGCTAGCACTTCTTGAGTGCCTATTAAGAACATTCATTCTATAGGAGGTTAAAAAATATGTGAAAAAATGTGTTTCTTCTTTAGATATGTCTCATGCACTGCTTTAAATTCTCTTAGCCCCACTTCTTACCCCAGCCTTTGCTGCCATGGCCATCTATGAACAGGCTTCAACCAGCTTCATTCAGTTATACTCAGACAGTACCTTGCCCTGAATTCATATAGTGGACCACTTACTTCCTGACAGAAGACTTTGCTAATGCCAAATACAGAGGAGTTAATGTTTACAGAGCCACCACTGGCCAATGGCCAATGGGAACCCCCAGGCAAACAATTATGAGATGTACTTCATAAGGCTCTTCAGAATGTCCTCTTGTGATTGACCACCAGTCTTATGTAACACCCTTATATTGGGTTGGCCAACAAGTTCATACGTTTTTTTCCATAAGATGGTTCTATTAGCGCTTAGTTGTCTTTAACTTCATTCGAAACAATTTTGTTAGATTGTATGTGACAGCTGTCATATCAGCGTGCATTTAAAAAAAAGACATCAAAATTGGTGAAGTTTTGTGTAGCTCTTTTAAATTGAAGTTGGAAGAAAAAAAGCAACATTTTCAGCATATTATGCTTCATTATTTCAAGAAAGGTAAAAATGCAACTGAAACAAAAAAACAGATTTGTGCAGTGTATGGAGAAGGTGTGATGTGACTGATCAAACATGTCAAAAGTGGTTTGTGAAGTTTCGTGCTGGAAATTTCTCTCTAGAGGATGCTCCTCGGTCGGGTAGACCAGTTGAAGTTGATAGTGATCAAATCGAGACATTAATTGAGAACAATCAACATTATACCACGCGGGAGATAGCAGACATACTCAAAATACCCAAATCAAGCGCTGAAAATCATCTGCACCAGCTTGGTTATGTTAATTGTTTTGATGTTTGGGTTCCACATAAGTTAAGCAAAAAAACCTTCTTGAAATATTTCCACATGCAATTCTCTACTTAAACGTAATGAAAACATTCTGTTTTTAAAACAAATTGTGACCAGAGATGAAAAGTGGGTACTGTACAATAATGTGGAAGGGAGGAGATCGTGGGGCAAGCAAAATGAACCACCACCAATCACACCAAAGTCCTGTCTTCATGCAAAGAAAGTGATGTTGTGTATATGGTGGGATTGGAAGGGAGTCCTCTATTATGAGCTCCTTCCGGAAAACCAAGCGATTCATTCCAACAAGTACTGCTCCCCGTTAGACGAACTGAAAGCAGTACTCAGCGAAAAGCGACCGGAATGAGTCAACAGAAAACGCATAATCTTCCATCAGGATAACACAGGACTGCATGTTTCTTTGATAACCAGGCAAAAACTGTTACAGCTTGGCCGGGAAGTTCTGATTCATCCGCCATATTCACCAGACATTGCACCTTCGCATTTCCATTTATTTGGGTCTTTACAAATTTCTCTTAATGGAAAAAATTTCAATTCCCTGAAAGACTTTAAAAGGCACCTGAAACAGTTCTTTGCTCAAAAAGATAAAAGTTTTGGGAAGATGGAATTGTGAAGTTGCCTGAAAAATGGCAGAAGGTAGTGGAACAAAACAGTGAATACATTGTTCAATAAAGTTCTTGGTGAAAATGAAAAATGTGTCTTTTAATTTTACTTTAAAACCAAAGGCACTTTTTGGCCAACCCAATATTTATTTTCCATTTCCGTTTGTTCTACTCCCTGTGTCCTTCAGTCTTCTTTTGTCTCAGGCTCTACTTTCAGGGTTAAACTAGTTGGAATGAGGAGTGGTGCTGAAAATTAAATCCGAAGGATGGGATGGAGCTAGATCGTTGATAAGTCATTAGGCAATAAAGAACCCATTTCTGGTGTAATCCCATGGTATTAAAAAACCCCTGACACACAGTAGCATCACAATTACTAAGATTCTCACTTATGGTAAGATGAAGTGCCCCTGCAATATGAAGTGATAGGGTATATAGTACCATTGGCACTTAAACAGTATGTGAGCAATGGTAACCGAAAAAAAATCAACTGCTTTAGAATTTTGAAAAAAGAAAACGGCAGGGACAGATTAATCACTATCAACTCAAGGAACATTGTGAAAAATAAAGTTTCTACGGTGATGGTGATGTTTAGGGAGATCCTTATGTCACAGGTCAGACAATGCTGAAAATCAGGCTTAGATTAAGTATAAGGGAGAGAGAGCTGCAAAGGATATGGTGTTCATTTCTTCAACAGATTTCTAATTTTTAAGTCAATGTCTTCATAGGAAAAGAGTAAGACCTCGAAATCTGGGGTGGCGACTTTGGGTGGACAATCCTGAAAAACTCAAATCTGCATATTTTATTGAACCCTTGACTTTGTGGGCTGTCAGAAGCAACTCCCTACCCTACCAGAGGAGAAGAGTCTCCCTTATTTGGAAACATTGCAAACATTTCACCAGAAGCAGATTTCTCACAAATTGCTGCTTATCTTCCAAAATATTGATGTTTGTCTCTCCACCCATTTATTATCTATATACCACTAAACAAGATGAGCATCGACACAACCTGAGCCGAAAGATGTGTGTCCAAGTTCTAGATGGAGATAGCAAACTCCCCAAAGGAACAGTAGGACCCTGCTAAGAACAAGAACTTGAGGAAATACATTTACCAGAAGAGGAAGAATATAAGACGGGGAAGGGAAGAATTTAGTAACTTGAGAACACTCACCCTTGATACAGGGTATAATAAGTTGGCAGGGACACCTGGAACCAATTATAACACCATGCTGGGATAATCCTTTTGAAGTTTGTACACAATGATAGTCTACTGTAAATGAGGTAAACTGCCTTGGTAGAATATTGAAGAAGTCAGAAGGCTCAGAGGATTGAAAAAGTTAAGATGGTTTTACTATGTAAAACCAGAAGACACACCACTTCACCATCTACTTGTTTTCCTCAGGAGCATTTATAGAATGTTCCCTGTTAAGTCAATAAGGAATTGTGGGGGTGGAGGGGGTAGAGAAGATGCAGGAGATGCACAGCCATCTTTATGAAACTCAGTAGTGGATTCCTGAGCAGGCTGGTGTAAGCAGAAAGGACTAAGCATCCCTTTCACAGAATTCTGGAATATCAGAGGCCAAGTGGCAATACTTAGCCACCAAAGGCAAGGAAGATGTGATTGCTGTAATGGGCAGCAAGATCAGAGTAGCTATCAGGGTGCCTTGACCCTCAGAGATCTGTGGGACGACTGGGAGATCATACTGGTCCAAGCACAGATGATAAGGGTGTTACATAACTTGCATGACAAGAAAAAAAAGTGTGCTGCCAAGCAGAAGGCTGATGTCAGCCACCAAAATGGAAAGTTACAGTTTTTTATCCAAGTTCCAGATGTATGACACTGCACAAATCCAAAATCCATTGATTGAAGGGAATGTTGGATTCCCTTGAGGAAGGATACAGCAATACCACTATTAGAGTATAAAATAAACACCCCCTTACTCTTTCCCCAAAGAGATCTATGACCATTTTCCATTTACTGAGAAAAGGGGAATGTCTATACTTTTGCGGGCTGTTGAATCCAGAATCTAAGATGACCTAGTAACAGGGAATTCAAAATGCTACTTTGGATCCCTGTTTGAGTGAGAGTGATAGAAGTCAGTTGATAAATGGTGTCCTGGCCCAAGATCATCTCACACTAAAATATATGTTCAAATTTACCTGGTTATCATTTCCCTCGTTTCTGAACTCATACATCATAACCGCTGGCAGAAGCTTCCTTCACATTGTTTCTCTGATTTGTGGAGTAAAAGGCTAAGCAAAATTCCTTAAAACTGTGCCACCTCCCCTGGAGAGCAATAACATTAAAATGAAGCAATACTGTATCCCAGATGGAATGGGAGGAATTAGTGCCGCCCTCAAAGTTTTAATGAATACAAGAGTAGAGGTGCCAGTCATATCCCTGTTTTATTTCTGTTGTCCCCTGCAACATCCAAATGGATTACGGTGGATAATGGTGGGTTTTTATAATTTAACTTAGTGGTAACCTCAAACTCAGCTGCCAAGCCAGTCGTGATATCTAATAAAGAAGATCAACACAGTTCTGGAACAGTATGCAGCTATTCATGTGAAGAGTACATTCATCAAAAGCTGCTCAATTGCTATAGGAAGGACAGAAGTATACATTGTGTGTCCCCAAGATAAGTTAAACTCTCCCGCTCTGTCACAATATAGTACACAGAGGGCATAACCATTTTGATATTGTGCAGAATATCACACTAGTCCCCCACTGAATGGAGTGACTATATTAATATCAGATACAATAACTTTTAAACATACAGCATTACAAAAGATAAGGAGGGATATTTCATAATAATTAAATTAATACATTAAAAGATATAAATAAATACATATATGTACCTAAAAATGGAATTCAAAATATATACAGGGACAGAATTACAAGGATAAAAAAATAACAATCAGAGTTGAAGATTTTAGATAACCCTCTCAGCAATTGGTAGAACAATTACACACAAAAAAACAATAAAGGAATAGATAATATGACCAACACCATCAATTGCCTTGACTTCACAGATTTTTATAGAGAACTAAGTCCTACTGTAGAAGAATATCTTTCCTTGTGAATACAGTATGTTGACCTGTATAGACATATGTTGGGCCATAAAGCAAGTTTCAAAAACAAATTGATTGAAATCATACAGAGTACATTCTAAGACCACACTCAAAGTAGAAAAAATAACAATAAAACGTTAGTAGATTCCCCCAGTATTTGGAAATTAAACTATACATTTCTAAATAATCCAGATGTCAAAGAAGAAATTTTAAGGAACATTAGAAAATATTTCTAACAAATGAGAATAAAATACAACCCAGCAAAACTTGTTGGATGCAACTAAAGCAGTACTTAGAGAGATCAGCAAAAGAAGATGGAAAAAGTAAGGAGAAGTAAGAAAAACTGTAGATCAGATCAGATATCAATGAAATATGCAACAGATAAAAAATAAAGATAATTAACAAAGCAAATATGTGGTTCTTTGAAAAGATAAGAAAATTGATAAGACATTTATTAGACAAATCAAGAAATAAAATGATAGAAACTCAAGAATATAAATGGAAAAAATAAAATAAAATAAATGGAGCGATATGCCTTGTTCATGTGTTGGAAGAATCATTTTTTTAAATTAAAATTCTTTATAAATTGGTGTGTAGATTTACTATAATCCCAATCAAAGTCCTGATATGCTTTCTTTGGTGTAGAATGGGAGAAGCTGATT
This sequence comes from Eschrichtius robustus, assembly GCF_028021215.1. Classification (NCBI taxonomy): domain Eukaryota; kingdom Metazoa; phylum Chordata; class Mammalia; order Artiodactyla; family Eschrichtiidae; genus Eschrichtius; species Eschrichtius robustus. Next base: position 46,573,501 of record NC_090828.1, on the reverse strand, counting down.
CTAAAATTTACATGCAATTACAAAGGACTTAGAAACTTAATAAGGTAGAACATAGATGGAAGACATACCACTTGACTCTGAAACTTAATACAAAACTACAGTAATAGAAACAATGTGGTATGGTATAAGGATCAAAAGATAGATCAATAGGATGGAACAGAGTAACCAGAAATAGATCCATTTGGTTATTTGATTGTCAACAAAGTGCCAAAATATTCCAATGGGAAAATTTAATTCTGTTCAACAAATGATACTGAACATCCACACAGAAAAAAATGTGAATCTTGACCCATATCTTATACCATACACAAAAAGTAAATTAAGAGGGATCATAGGTTTAAGTATCACTATTAAAAATATAAAGCTATTAGAAGAAAACCTAATAAACTATTATTATGACTTGGATCCCAGAAACTAATAACCATAAAAGAAGAAAAAAAAAAGATTCATTAGACCTCACCAAAATTAAAATCATTCGCTCCTCAAAAGACACCATTAAGAAAATGAATAAGCAAGCCACAGAAGGGAGAACATATTTGTAATACATATATTTAAGAAGAAACTGGTATTCACAATACATCAAGCACTCCCACAATAAATGATAAAAAGATAAACAGCCCACTACAAATGAGTAAATGATATGAACACTTCACAAAAGAATGATGCAAGTGGCTACTATACATATAAACAGTACTTCATTAGGCTTTGGGGACATGCATTTTAAAATCTAAATTGTGATGTCATTACACATGCACCAGACAAACTGAGGGGTCAGTAGTCTTTATTAATGAAGAGCAGAGACAGGGATGATGATAATCTTAGCGTGAAAGAGCAAGGGATTTTTCCTCAAATATAGGAAGAACAACAGTCTGGAAAGAACTGTGGGAAGCTGGAAGACATCAACTACATTTCCAAAGCCAGAATTACCTGGGACATGAGAGATGAAACAAGTACAAGTTGAAGATATAAAGAAATGTGCTGTTCATTGAACTGTGGTTTTAGAGGTTATTATAGAAGGGTTAGGTAGAAATTGCAGAGTAAGAGTTTGTTTCAAAATACAGAGCACCATGGGTATGGCATTGCTGTGGTGAATAGATGACCATATAAATGCTATAGATGCTGTGGTGAAGGGTCTTGGATGAAAGACATGGACAAGTTAGAGATCGCCTCAAAACTGTGTGTGTAGTTCCCCGGTGCCATCACCTTATATGCACGTAGGCTTGTAGAAGGGCCCAGTCATGGCAATAAACTTCTCAAGAATGAACAATAGGGCTTCCCTGGTGGCGCAGTGGTTGAGAGTCTGCCTGCCAATGCAGGGGACACGGGTTCGAGCCCTGGTCTGGGAGGATCCCACATGCCGTGGAGCAACTGGGCCCATGAGCCACAAGTGCTGAGCCTGCGCTCTAGAGCCTGTGCCCCGCAACAAGAGAGGCCGCGATAGTGAGAGGCCCGCGCACCGCGATGAAGAGTGGCCCCCGCTTGCCACAACTAGAGAAAGCCCTCGCACAGAAACGAAGACCCAACACAGCCAATAAATAAATAAATAAATAAATAAATAAATAAATAAATAAATCCTTAAAAAAAAAAGAATGAACAAGAATGACGTTTACATGTGCACCATTGGATCACAAACTGATATACATTTGGTACTAAATTGAACTAGTTATTAAACCTTTAAAAAACAAAAATTTAAAGAAAGAAACAAATTTGGAAAATAAATCAGTCAACATAAACCAAGTTGGCAATCATAACATGCATCTAATTTTAAAGACTAACTTTAGAACTAATCATATTTTACTACATATTTAAAGTACAAATGCAATGTTTGCACTGTATTTATTATCAAACATTTTCCTAATTTTTCCTTAGTTGAGTAAAATATTCTGGTCTCAATATAAATATATCAATAAAATGTGGCAACACATCAAAACATTGAATTTGTAATTTAATTGCAAGAGCTAACACATAGATTACTATAGTAGCTTCACAGATTTTGACTTTAAAATAATGTACCATAAGAAATTACATTTAGCTTAATTTTATTTAAATCAAAGTCAAAGACTGCACCATAATTTCTCAGTGCTTCAACATTCTTTACTGTATCCCTAAGACACTAAATTTACTTAGATGTCTTTTGCATTAAGATGTTAATAATGAGATGTATCAGTCTCTTTTATAGGAAAATTGAACAATTATGATGTTTTATTTTCTAGTAAGGTGAACTGAGATTATCACTTTACCATTAATTGTAATATTCCCTATGAATTTGAAGTTATTCCTTTATATGTTTAAATTTAATAATTTTGAAAAGTGAATGTAAGGTTAAAATTAGGATGAGCATATGTGCTTAGACAGTTCTGATTTAGGTCCAGCTCCCCGGTATTCCAAGTGGCTAGTGCCTCTTTCACTCTAAGTGTGTTCAAGTTTGGATAATAAATTATTATCTTAGTTATACTAAGGAAATCTAAGCTTCTTAAGAGATACCAAGAGATGTGTACGAACTTTTGAAATAATAAATGAGGAACCTTTTCTAAGGATGCACCTACTTCCTTCCTCTTATATTTCTGCTTCAAAAATGCATGTGTCCAAACTGCTTTATGGTCACAAAATGCTCAGCTCAATGGGAGGAGAGGAGACAGAAAACAGTTTGGGAACATGATATGAGAATGGGAAGTGAAGGCCTCTGAGTGAGATTCCAAGGAAGAGGGGCAAAGGTACTCAGCAGAAGAGAAACAGAAGCAAAAATGCTAATGCATAAGAAAGGTGTGCAAAGTAAGTGCCACCAGTAGTGAAGTGATAAATATACCATGCGATCCATTCCTTCTTCTTCTGCGAAAGGATGGAAATCATTTTTACCACCTGCAATGAGTCCAATTTCTTCTTAAGGAAGTATTTTTGTTATTGCACTATAGAAAAGGATAGACTTCTCTGTATAATAATCATCTGCCTTCTATGTAAATAATATTTTTACCTCAAGATTTCAAACAAATGCTTACTTCTAAGGTTTAATTGTTACATGTACTAGAACTATTCCTAAAATGTAAATTTTAAAGAACATATCGTATAAATAATTACTGCATTCAGATTAACCTAACCCAGACATAAAAATGATACTTTTATTTACCCTTCATGTTTCTTTACCTGAGGATATTTTATAACCTTTCTAGAGAAAAACAAAATTATCTTTGAGAAAAGTATTTGAATAACTCACATCTATAGCTTTAATATATTTCAATATGAATACATTATTATGAATCTGAGAGGCTCCCATGCATTTTATTAATTTATGATTATTCCAAATAAAATATATACACACATATGTATGCATTTTATAACAGGTCTGGTTACAAAAGCATCTCTATTTTGAGAATGAGTGAAATATACCCTATAAATAATATTCTGATGATTATATGTGTCTTCTCTGAGGTGTCTCCCATCTATGTCAGCAGAGAGCTGACACCGTGCAGAGTGTATTTTTCTGCCTTGCCTCAATATTAAGCTTAATTTTGGAAATTATTTTTGGCCTTTTTCCTTCAAACTTGTTTCTTCATACATTTTGAAAGAACATTAATATAATTAGAGATTTCTATCAGAAATACATGAATATTAGTAATCCACCACTCCTAGCTCAGATATATTAATATTCAGACCAAGAAATCCATTTGCAAAATACCTTGTCAAAAATATCATCTACTCATGTTATGATTTGTGTTCATTATTCTCCTCTAAAGTCTATGGCATTACATTACTTTTTGTTTTCCATAAAATGTATGTTTTTTAGAAAGTCAAATTGTTTTTAGAAAGTCAAAAATATAAATATAGGACTGAAGATTTTGTCCATGATAGTGTTCACACAATATCAAGCTGTGGTGTCTTGCTTACAACATCTCACTTAGTTCCCACCACAGTACTGATTAGCATTATTTTCTCCATAATTACAAATAAGAAAATTGAGTTTTCAAAAGACTGAATATCTCACCTGAATTCACATATCTAGGGTATGGCAAAACTGGAATTCAAGCTAGTACTTACTTTTACATCAGCATGTTCTATGTGACTTTTTTTTTCTTTTGACTGGGGAGGAGGGATGATGGTGGGAAACCAGAAAAAACTTAAATGACTATAAGGGACTGGTTAAATAAATTACTATATGGTAGTAATAAAATAAAGGGTGATAAGACCTTAAAAGGAAAGGTTGGCCAAAAAAATATGACAGGAAGATAATACCATAAGCTGATAACATCAATTATTTCCAGAAAGAGTTTTGGGTCAACCTGGAAATGGCAGGAAAAGAAGAACTTATATGTGTGTATGTGTGTATTTTTATATAGGCATTATTCTCATATGTGTATTTATTTTTGTTATAATACATGTGTTTTTATAATGCATGTCATTTTTATATTTTAGTATTAAAAATGGAAAAGAAAAATCCTACACACTCAAAATTTCTGACTCCACAACCTTTCCTTTTTTCCATTAAAACACAATGCATGTAAAAGTTGTTCTCTCTCTTGATGAATTATAAACAGTTCATACAAGGAAAGAAAAATGGTTCTGCTAATTTAGCTTGACAACTGTCTCTAAGTATAACAGCATTAAGGCTGGCCAGTCAGCTTTTCTGACAATACATTAGCAAATGGAAATTGGTTCTTTTGCAGTACAGGTGACTCATTCCTTCAACTTAGTCATAGTGTCACTTGTGATTGAACCACCCTAATAAAAGGAATATATGTTTTCTTCTCACTTGTTGTTAGTGACTCCAAATAATTAAAAGCTGTGAAATTAAAAATCGAACATTATGATTTCTATGATATTCTTGTCTGTTTCTTGTTAGCTGATATAGTTATGATAAATAACCTCATCTCCAGTGAGAAAGATTTAAACTGCATAGGCTATTTGCCTCACGTTAGACTCTACACACAGTTAAATTACTGGAAGCAGACTGCACTTTATCCTGTTTCCAATTCCAAGTAAATGCTCAATGCTGTGACATAGCAATTGTGTCAGCAAGTCAACTTGCTTTGAAGTTGATCTGATATTTGGTTCAGAGAAGGTCAATTCAGGTACAGCTGAAGAAATCTTTCTAGGCACAGAAAAGACAAACTAACAAATTATTTCAGGGAAAGGACTTAAGTCTAATGTGAATGAGAAAAAATATATAGGTCTTAGATAATTGCATTGCATTGCTGGTGATTTTCCAAAATGACCTTGTTCTCATTATAGAAAGGCAAAGTAATACGTATAGGTATAATTTAGATCTAGGACATTAGTATTTAAAATAACATCTTACAAATTACATTGTGCTAGTTGTGATCAAACCAGGAATTAGACTTCATGCTGGTTTCCTACCCCTATTACATCCAGTTATAAGCCAACTTGCTTAAAGTCCCTGGGAAGAGAGCAGGCACAATGCACCAGAAATGCTCTCCTACCTGAGGAGACACTGGGCTACATAGAAACATAAAGAACCCCTTTCCTCACTAAACCTTTTGAGTGTGTAGCTCTGAGAAGGTTTTCCTTTTCTATCCCCTCACCCCAGTGCAGAAGTACATCAAGTGTATATCACACCACTGCAACCACTAGAGAGAGGAAAAGAGAGTACAGGACAGAAGAGAATTTGAATGTCTTAACTATTTCTCTAACCACTTTAGTTAGGAATCTCAACTCATTTTAAAAGAAACATGAACATTTTGTTTTTATAGTAATTGCTACCAAACATGCTCTGTTTTATCAGGTCTCTGGTTCTTTTAACAAGTCTGTTCAAATTCAAAACTTCACAGTGATATTCTGTAGAAAAAGTCTCATTTCAGTAAACTATTAGTCCTGTTCATTTTCAGGTGTGATCTCATTTAAATGTGTCTTCTACTACTCTGAGAAAGCTGGACTGGTTGTAGGAGAAAGGAAGGAAAAGGAAAATAGGTTTTGATTTCCATCCAGGACTGCTGCAGGTTTGAATCTCTTCTGTTGTTTACTATGGCTGCTAATCTAGCTTGTTGTCTATAGTCTCGATGTAAGCAGATAGATGCTCACATGAACAGGCGAAGAAAAAGAACTGTAATCCTTAGCTAGCCATTGTGAATTCTGGTGATACTCATTTATCTGGCAACTCCCGGCTTTGAACCCAAGCCTTATTCCTTGGGTATGTAGGCTTCTTTTCCATAACTATGAAAACCTCTGGCTGGCCTACATCCCTCAATGTCATCTGTTATTGTGGTTCCCAGTCTGGAACTGCAGGCATAGGAGAAGGACTTCTATTTGATGTATCCTTGCCCTACTGGACCTTGTGATTCTACCATGCTACTGTCTCCAAGGCTCTTTGGCCTTCTGATAGAACTGAATCAAGTCAACAAGTTTTTGCTTAAGCTGACATTCAGGTCAGCAGTAAAGAACATTCTCTCCCTTCTTACCAACACATCCAACCTTTTTGAGTAATTGTCTTGGCCCAAACTTCTCTTGGCAGATAACATTTTTATAAACAATAAATGTTCCAATAAAGCCAACCAATTTTCCTTTCATATCTCTTCAAGGTAAAGGCCATCAAAAGAGTCCTGCATATTTTTCTTGCCTTTCGTAACTTTTGACAAAATCATTAAACACTTCCTTCTGTTTTATTTTAAAATTAAATATGTTATGATTTAATTTCTCTCCTTTTTTTAGTATATCCTTCCATATATTTATCTATGTGTGTAAACACATAAGGATGCATATATTTTAATAATAAAATGCTGTTGAACTATAACACTGTTTCTTAGCTTCTTTTTCCACTTAACTACACTTTCTGTGTGCCCAGTCCTGTCCTAAGTATTTGACATGGAGTGGCTCATGTAATCTTCCCATCCTCTTCATTCCATGTAACTTTATATAGGTTTATGGAGGTCTCATAATTTAGTCACTTCCTTACTGATGGATTTGTAGGTTGTTTCCACATTTTACTATCATAAATGTAACAAAATGACCACAGATAAGCTTAGATTTTGCAGTATGTTGTGGTCAACTTACTGGGGCCAGAGAATCAGACCTCATTCTTGTAGGTGAGTCAGACCCCATTCTTGTAGGCTCCTGCAGGGACTGGGTGTTTCCACTGTCTGGTACTTTCCTGGGGCAGGAGATGAAGAAGGAGGAGCTGCCTTAGATGAGGGCAGTGGAAGCACTTCCTCTCTGGAGCTGGCGGTTGGGTCAGCGGGCTTGACTTTGCCATTAGAAGAGGCCTGGGGCAGTTCTAGATGTTGAGGGGGTGGGGCGGGCAATGAGCTGCACCTGGTCAAATGGAAGCAGGTGCTTCCCAGTAAGTGATCCTGGGCTGGGGCTGGGCCTATGCAGTGGACATTATTGATTTAATTTCTTTACAAGAAGATCTGGGAGCATGTAAATAAAAATGTAAAGCTTTTTGAGTCTGGAATTCTGTCTCATATGTAAACCAAGAAGTAACTTTCTGACAGTTAAGGATTTGCTGCAAATGAAAGTCAGGACATAGTGATTAATGTCACCTCTCAATGAGCATGTGGGATGATGGATTCCTAAAACACTGAAAGACCCAGGTGACCACTCATTGCTCCCTTAACATTCAGGGTTTACCTTGCACATAAGCAATACTCGAGGGATATAATAAAACCATTTAAGACCTTGATTTGCTCCAGGTGTTAGTTTAGAACACACCATAGTCAAATTTGCTCTGTTCCATGAGAAGTAAAATATGAAAGTTGCCATTAATATTTAAGTCATGGTTGTAAAAACAAACTTTAAATATAAATCAAATAAGTGGATTTTCTTAATATATCACTTTCTCATTTTAGTTAACATGTCAGTTTCTCATTGCATAAATAAGTAAACTTTAAGATTGTGTTTTTGTTGTAAATTACTAGAGTAATATGACATCATTGATGGGAGGGGTGATGTATATTTCATCACTGTATTCCCCTAGATGAGCACAATTCTTGATACAAAACAGCCATGCAATGAGTAATTGCTGAATTTGAAATTTTGAATTTTAAAATCAGATATAATCAATGGTATTAAGTGTCTTGAGCACAAGAATAAACATGACACAACAAAATATTTATTCCCAGTGTTAGATTTAAATACTTTTGTGATTGCTAAGCTGCAGTGGATTATAACTTTAGGATAATGGCACTGACCTCAACAACTGTATAGGTAAGGAAGTTAACCTGAGCTCCTTTTTAATACAACTCTATGTCAGCAAGTGAAGTGAGCATTTTACTTAATTATCTCCTTTATTCCTCAACCACATGTATAAAGTAGGAACTATTTATCCTTTTTTTTTTCTACATATGACAAGAGTAACTAGCACAGAATTGCAAAGCTTGGGCTGAGTGGTAGATCCGGGAATTAAATCCAGACATCTCTATCTACAAAAACTCTAATTTTGACAACTAAACTTCATTGCCTGAATAAAGCTTAAACCAGTTGTCTAAAAAAACTCACAAGATTAAATATATAATTTTAGAATAGAATTATAATTTAAAATTATATTCAGTATTATGATCAATATTTGAAGATTTAAGAAATAAGAATAATTGGTACTCCAATGTCACAGAGGTATTAAAAGAATAAGAAGAAATTAGGAGCACATTATCATATCTTGTCTAATTTGGGATCATTTTGTTAAAAAATAAGCATTTTAGTAGCTTGATTTGAAATGAAGAAACATTTTCTTTCCATTTCATACATAATATTAAGAATCTATATTCTTCAGTTTCATAATGATTTTAAAAATTAACTCTAGAGATCAGTTAACTCTAGGACTAGTTATGGTAGTCCATAACTACCAGTCACTTTACATTTTCAGAAAAAAATTGGAAAATTCTGACTTTGAGGTAGAGATCCACAGTCCCTATTCCCAGTCATACTTCACAAAATGTTTATGATAACTAAATCTCCCAAGGAATCTAGATAGAAAGTAATTTCAAATCCTAATTTTTATTTAGTATTGCTATATAAACTTCATGCTATATGTCATAAATCAAGGCAGTTTATTCATAAATGAATTTATGTAAATGTGTAGCAAAAAAAGGTCATGTCAATCACATTCCCAAACTACAGTCTTGTTCTACACCTAGCATAATTTACTTCAAGTTATAGCTTCACCCTATTGTTTAATTCTGAGAAACTGTAATGTAATAATTTCTTTAAAGAAAAGCCAGCTGTGAACCTTTAGGTAAAAGTGAGGTAAATTCAGAAAGTTTAAGTCCCACATTGAGAAACTTCATATACATGTTGCATTGGAGTGTCTTTAACACTGTGTTTTATCTGAAAGTTCTTTTTTATAGCTTTCTAATCGTTAATATCCAAAAAAAGATGAATTTTATGACTTTAAGAGAATGAACTATTAGTTTTGATGTTTTTGAATATGTTGGAGATATTTTTATTCTAAACCCATATTGATATAAAAATTAGATTTTTATACTACAGATATTGTACTGGTTTAGTTTGACAATCTTTTTGTTTTCATGGTCTAAGGAAATAGACTTCTCATAACAGAGAAAATTAAAAGCTGATGTGTTGTGTTATGTTTTGTTATGCTGTTATGCTATTTTATGTTGTATTATGTTATGCTACAATAAATAAATTCACATATTTTATTAACATTAGATATAGTACCAAAAATAATCTTATAGAATACAAATATTCATTTGAAAATTTACAATTTTAAATTGCCAATATAATTATGTATTATGTATTTGTAAAATACATAATAATACTCTAAGTATTATTATTGTTTATTATTATTATGATTGTTTTTCACAGGTAGAGCATCTGTTTCTAAATTTGCTTTAATTCCCTACATTAGTGTCAAAAGCTTTTCTCAACTACCTCTTGGACTCAAATTTGGCCTGAAAAATCACATGATCCCTTATCTCAGCATCCATGGTTTATCTTTTTTTTTTTTTTTTTTACAATAACTGAACTTTATAACTCCTAGAACTAGCTATAAACATAGTTTTACCATTTTTTTCATACAAGGGGTATATACTAAGAAGAATCTTTTACCTTAATAGTTAAGTCTTTTCTTTTTACTAGCAATGTAAACATCTTAATAACATATATATTATAAATATAAATACACACATTTTTTTTCCTCTTAAAATGGGTTTAGACTCAACAAAGGATACTTCAAAGAAGCAGGCAAAGTGATAAGAGAAAAGGTATGCCAGGAAAAAGGCAAAGGGACATTAAATAAAAACATTAAAGAGTTCCAGAAATGTAAATAAGATGTAAATTGAACGGTTCATTGCATTTAGTGACAAAAATACTTAAATAATTCTATTTTAGTGCAGTGGTCAAAGTTAAAACCAGGTGTCAATACCAAGTGAAAGAAGTTGTAATGAAAGTAAATATAGTAAAGATACATAAGTCTTTCAAAAGTCAAGAAACTTGATCTTAAAAGGAAGAATGCAGACAGCTCCATATCTGGAGAAAATAGGAAACAATAGGAAGAGAAGTTGGGGATACAGGAAAGGGAAGAGATTATTGAGAGAGTGGGGTCCCTAAAAAGGCAGAAAGGAAAGGGATCCAAAGCACAGATGGAGGTTTAGGTCCACTATTCTAAAAAGAGGGAAAAATGGATGGGTGCATGTGCAACTGTGTGAGTAGGTTTTATGAAAAGAAACAGAGTTTTCTTAAAGTCTTTTTTGTTGTTGTTGTTCTACAAAGTAAGAGGCAAGATTTTCTGCTGACTGAGGGAAAATGTGGGAGGGTCAAAGGTCTGAGGATTATTGAGAATGATTGAAATAACCTCTATGAAGACTAGGAAAGTGCTAACTAAGAAGACATTGTAAAATTCTCAGCCAGGATTGAGAAGTCAGACCAGATTATTGATCATAAATCTATAGTGGTGGCATTGTGCAAGGTCATCTGATTTGCTACATCTTTGCTTCATTATCTGGAGGTGGAGCCTGAGGAGATGGAAAGTTGGATTCCAAAAGACTGTGGTTGAGTGATGAATCCCAGTTCTAATTTAGAGAGGAAAAGGCATAAGCAGAGGCTGATTTAAAGCTACTGAAGGCTAAGCTTTAGGCCCTCTTCTTACACGGGTCACTTCAAATACCCCTCAAGAGACACTGGCAATTTTGTACTTGTGATTTACAATTTTATACTATTTTTCTTTTAAAAGGTCCTGCAACTAGTTCACAAGCATGTAACCCCAAAATCTGAATGCAGCCCCAGGGGATGAAAATAATAGGAATGCCAGTAGGAGATAAAAAGTAAAGGAGTCTATGAATTGGATAGTCTAATGATAATAAAGTTATATAAAGAAAATAGTGGGACTGAAAACACATGAATGCTGGGGAAATAGAATTTTGTTTGGGGGAAGTGGAATGAATTAAATCATAATTTCGCAGATGAAATATTTAAGACAAACCAGATTTGTTCTCTCTGTTCTCTCTTAGGAACACTGCTTAACTAATAATACTTGTGCGTATATAATATGTATTATTAGTGCTCCTACTGTTCTGGCTTCTTGGCTGGCAAAAGCAAGCTATTATTCTGAGTAAGATGAGAAGCATATTTCAGTTAAGCAATTCCTTCATAGATTAACATGAACAAGAAGCCCTCGCAGGAGGAAGGAGATTGGAACATAATTAAGGAAACACATTGCTCACTTTTCATTTAACCTTCTGAGAGTCAGTTTAGCTAACCAATTTATCAGTTAGTGACATACATTTAATCTTTTACTCAAAACTTTAGTTGATGGTTTCTTTCCTTACCTTCCTTCTTTCCTTCCTTCCTCTTTCTTTCTTTCTTTCCTTCTTTTTCTTTCTGTATTAGGTTTTGGCAGACCTAAAGTAATTTTTGTCTAACAAGTGTTCTATGAATGTCCTTTAGTAGTCTGCCTATTGAATTCGAAGAAATCTTTCTTAAATAGGCTTTACTTAAAATTAGCAATCTTAAATATACAGTCTATTCTCATTATTCACAGATTCCATATTTGTGAATTTGCCTTCTTGCTAAAATTTATTTGTAATATCAAAATCATATTTGCAGTGCTCTCACAATCTTTCAGGTACATACGCAAAGCGGCAACATGCATGTTCCCAGCTGAGGTCAGGCAAAACAAAACTCTGCTCTCTCTTTTCAGCAAACAAGTGCAGTCTATTTAGTGCCATGTTTTGTACATTTTTCTGCTTTTTGTTAGTGATTTCGCTACTTAAAGTGCCCCTCAAGCATAGTGCTGAAGTGATGTCTAGGGTTTCTAAACACAAGAAGGCTTTGATGTGCCTTACAGAGAATATGTATGTATGAGATAAGCTTTGTTCAGGCATGAGTTTATAGTGCTGTTGGTCATGAGTTCAATGTTAATGGATCAATAAGATATAAAATAAGGTGTCTTCACATAGAAGCACATGTAAAACAAGGTAACAGATTCATTGATTGATGAAAATTACTGTGACCAGTGTCTTGCAGGAACCTAACTGTATTTTCCCTAGGAGCAAAGGTTCGGTATTCACTAATTCCAGGTTCACAGCAACGTTATAGAGCATAACTGCTGTGAATAATGAGAACGGACCGTGTAACGAAATGAACCAAATCCTGCTGAATAAGTAAACTGTAGCTCTCTTAATTTTTATATCATTTCTTGTCAATGAGATATTTAAACCTTGATTTTCATTCCTTATGCAAAAGGTCACTGTCAAGAATTCTATTGGGGGCTTCCCTGGTGGCGCAGTGGTTGAGAATCTGCCTGCCAATGCAGGGGACGCGGGTTCGAGCCCTGGTCTGGGAAGATCCCACATGCCGCGGAGCAACTGGGCCCGTGAGCCACAACTACTGAGCCTGCGCGTCTGGAGCCTGTGCTCCGCGACAAGAGAGGCCGCGATAGTGAGAGGCCCGCGCGCTGCGATGAAGAGTGGCCCCCGCTTGCCACAACTAGAGAAAACCCTCGCACAGAAACGAAGACCCAACACAGCCATAAATAAATAAATAAATAAATAAAGACTTTCTCTCTATTTCACTGTCTTTAAAAAAAAAAAAAAAAACAATAATATTAATCAAGAGTCTTAAAAATGGCCATATCGTTTCATTATTAAAAAAAAAAAAAAAAAAAAAGAATTCTATTGGTATATCCTAGTATACTCTTTCAGAAACGCAAATCAAATCATGTTTTTTCTCATCTAAAAATGTTTCATGACCTCCCATGCCTTAAAAGATGAAGTACCAATTCCTCGGCATGGCATAAAAAGCTTAATCACAGCCCAGTTCCTTTCTAACTCCCAAGCACTTCTCCTGTCAATTCTCTCTTTTACAGCTTCCACACACAATGAATTTCAACTTTTTGAAACCCACCAAGCAATGTCCAATTCCCCAGCCATTCCCACTGCCTGTAAAATGTCCTACCTGATGCTTGTCTATCTGTTGAACTGCTAACATTCGTGAAAATTCCAATTTCAGTGTCACTTCCTCTGGGACAACTTTCCTGACTTGCAGAGGTCATCAATTCCTCTTTTGTACTTTCACAGCATTTTGATTTTTCCTTTTGGGTGCTTGTCTTCCTCATTGCATTGGAAGCTGCTACATTATGGTGGAGTCACATGTTAGACATCTGTAACTCTAGGTGATGCATTTAGAACACAAGATAAGTGTGAAATCCCAACCCACTTTCAAATTCAATCCTCATAAAATGACAGCAACAAAAATCTATGCATTTATATTAAGATTCCAGAGCCTTAACATTCAACAGAATGTAGTAAACATGAGAGGACATTAATCAGGTATTGGCCACTCAGTATTTGACCCCCTTTCTTAAAGCTCCATGCTGTATTTGTGGAGAATTATTCTCCCACCACAGTGTGCGGGAATTGGCAACAGGGGCATTACCCCCATGCATCTCCTACCATAGACATCAGTTGGAAATGAAATTTGAAATTAATCTCACCGGACAAGGACATTAAGACAGAAACGAAAAATTGCAGAAACAACAGTATCAGCATTGGGGTAGCGTTAGCAGGAGTGGTAGGGGCAACCTCTGTTGTGGCAGCTAGAAGATGTTAGGCCTGGATGGTCAGGATCATTCTATGGCATTTGATGTGTACCTGAAAGGATAATAGAGAAATTGGTACTTTTAAAGTGATTGTATTCATGAGCATGGTTTGATGGTTGAAACCGTTGCAAAATATATAGTCTCAGCCATTTATAAATAATAAAAGCTAAAACTTAAAAAGAAGAAAGCTGAAAGAGATAATAGATTATTGTCTAATCCATTCTTGGGAAATCTAAAGAACATGCATTCTAGGGAAGTAGTATAATTTGCCCAGGGTCACATGGCCCCTGGAAAAGCTAGGCTAAAAGCCAGGTCTTTGAGGTATAATTTGGTACCATATTTTATGATGCCATGATGCTTTCCAAGTAATTTTTTTTACCCATTTTTATTTTCAGCATGATTTGAGAATCTTTAGTTTCTTATTTCCCCACTTAAAAAGAATCCCTTATTATGTGTCACCATTTTTTAGAATTAAGTAGAGAATATACTGAGTTTCAAAGATGTCACATATGAATATCATCATTAAGATGATCAAATTCTAGTTTTAATGTTTATATAAGAAGGATAGGATGTGTGGAATAATATACATCCATATTGAAATTGGACCTCAACTATCAGTATAATTTGAAAACTTTAATTAAATATTACCCTGCATTCTGCTTTTATATATTAACTCAATCTATGGACTTTTCCCCCCAAATATTTCTATTCATTTCATGTACATTTGGTGTTTTTAAGAGAAACATTTGGTCAGTTTATAACAATGGCATTAGATCAACTTGATAACCAACAGCTCCAAGTAAAACTTAATTCATGACATTTATCTGGGAGCAGTATTTTCAGGCAAGTTATGAAAGTTCAAAATTCATGAGACAGTGGAATTTACATACCTTATTTTTTAAAACCCAGTCTGAATTTAGTGCCAACATTGTCCCCATCTCTATATATTACCTTATACTCTGGATCCATTGAAAAATTTTTAACGGAACCTTTGTTTTCAGCCAAAAGCACTGTCACAGAGGGAAATTAAAATTCCCTGACAGGGCTTCCCTGGTGGTGCAGTGGTTGAGAATCTGCCTGCCAATACAGGGGACACGGGTTCGAACCCTGGTCTGGGAAGATCCCACATGCCGCAGAGCAGCTGGGCCTGTGAGCCACAATTACTGAGCCTGCGCGTCTGGAGCCTGTGCTCTGCAACAAGAGAGGCCGCGATAGTGAGAGGTCCGCGCACCGTGATGAAGAGTGGCCCCTGCTTGCCGCAACTAGAGAAAGCCCTGGCACAGAAACGAAGACCCAACACAGCCAAAAATAAATAAATTAATTAATTAAAAAAAAAAAAATTTCCCTGACAGTGGAGTCATTACAAACCTCTCTGACTGCCAGTGTACACAGGCCCACTCCACCAGCAGCTCAGTTCTAGCAGGCAGATATAGCATAGTCGCCTTATAAAAATATTTGTTTCCAGAGTTTAAGTGGTGTTGTTTTTTAAACTTTCTCATTTCTTATTTACCTTAAAGTTTGAAGTCTTTTACATCATAAGAACTAAGAAATGTTAAAATTTCACTTATAGCAAAAGAGGCAAATTTTTTTTTTTTTTTAAAAGAGGCAAATTTTTAAAAAAAAATTTTAAAGTTGATCTCATTGGCTAAAGGCTAAAAACAAAGGACAGTTTAATTTCAGAGAAGGTCCTAAGTATGTGAATATGTAGTTCTTCAGCCAAATTGTTACTAAAAGGTATAGATGCTGCTGTGTAGACCTCTGCTGAATGCAAAGAACTGTTTAAACTATCGTTTAATAATAAATTTCTGTAGGAACAATTGAATTTGACTAGGCAGTTATGAAATTAGTAAATGTGAAGAGAAATGTTATGGACTATTACCAAAATAGAAGCATGAAAAAGGGAAATAAATAGAAATAAATGGTTTAAGATTATTAAAGTATATTCTTCCCCAAAATCTACTCATAGAATCAAGTAATTTATAATACTCATGCATATTACATACGGTAGGATTGTTTCTGAAGTATCTCTATCTGCCTCTGGGGAAAAAAAAATTATTTTTTTCCTGTAGGGTAAAAGAGTACCAAAGAAAATTCTGGCAAAAGTTGAGTCAGTGGTTGCCTAGATGCAGCCTTTCTCTTAGTTGGTACTTTGCCTTGTATACCCATTTTCCCCCCAAATAATTGTAGATAAAGGAGAGTTCCCCTCTTTGTTAAATTAGAATACTTTCAGCTACAGAAATAGAAACTCCAGATCAACCAGTTTAAACAGTAAAGAAGTCTACTGTCTCTGTTAACAAGAAAACCAGAAAGCGAAGTGGCTCTGGAGATGACTGGGTAGCATCTTAGTGATGTCATCACAGAATCAGGAGTCTGTCTGCCTAGGGTCAGTGTGACATTCCAGCAAGCATGGAATTAATTGGCCTGAGTTGTTTTACTGAAATAACAACTGCACCTGCATGGTACGGAACTCTGGCCAAGGCATGAAACATTCTGATTAAGAGTGTAACTTTGAAAAAAAAAAGAGTGTAACTTTGTAATTATGAGTCTGAGGAATTTCAGGTAGTTTGTATCAGCTGTCAGCATTGTTTATAGATAGCAGTGAGATTTATGATGTTCACATGGTCTTGAGACTTATGACGTGCCCAGAGATTCCTGGAAAGGTTTCCCATTGGGTTGGTTATGTAGCAAGGATATGTTTAGGTGACAAGCAGACTGAAAGAAACCTGGGTTGGCATTATTTTGGGCACCCTGCTTCCGAGGGGTTCCATGCACATGTCAGGTGGTTCTTTTTTTTTTTTTTTTTAATTTATTTATTTATTTATTTTTATGGCTGTGTTGGGTCTTCGTTGCTGTGCGAGGGCTTTCTCTAGTTGCAGCAAGCGGGGACCACTCTTCATCGTGGTGCGCAGGCCTCTCACTATCGCGGCCTTTCTTGTTGCAGAGCACAGGCTCCAGACGCGCAGGCTCAGTAATTGTGGCTCACGGGCCCAGCTGCTCCGCGGCATGTGGGATCTTCCCAGACCAGGGCTCGAACCCGTGTCCCCTGCATTGGCAGGCAGATCCTCAACCACTGCGCCACCAGGGAAGCCCTGTCAGGTGGTTCTTGATCCAAGAGAGAAAGCATATCACTAAGGCCCTTACAGAGGGAGGAGAATTAGAATCTGACCTCTCTTGACCCATTGTTGTGAGGAAGCTTTTGACTGTGATGCATGTCCTTACTTTAATACTGTTGCTGTATTGTATCTTTTTCATGCAATAAAGTGTAGATTTGTAAGCATTGCCATTTGGGGTCTTGTGAGTCAGGACATGGACTAGGGTCATGCAAGTGCAGACAGAGTAAGTATCTCCTTAAATTTTGTGCACCAGGAACCTCACTAGCTTCACTAGCCCCAGCCTTGCTGTGAGACTTCTTGTCTATCAATACTTTCTAACTGTGGGTAACAGTGAACTCAGCTTCATGCTCAGGCTAGTATATTATTTTCACAAGTGCCTGCCAGTGGTAGTCGAGGCTCCATGCTTTCTTGGTTGTATCTAGCAGGCGAGAAAAATTTGATTCGGACAAGGAGCTATTAGTCCTTATTCTAATTTTCTTAATTTGGAACATAACTCCCTGAACATCAGGAGAATTTGAGGCCTTGGTTAGTTTACTAATGAGGATGACTCTATAGAGCAGGTGAATGAGTGGATAGCTGGAAAGAAAAATAAAATCAAAACAGAATTCTCTTAAGAAGGAGAAGAGGAGAAGGCCTCTTATAGCTTGGCAACCCAGAGCATCCACTGTACCTTCTTACTGGCAGAAACATTAACTTAAAAGGAGGTGGATAACTGCAGCTTATGAGTTAAATGCCAAATACTTTATTTTTTTTTAATGCCAAATACTTTTAACTAAAGTTAATATTCTCCCACTTTTCATTTTCATGATTCAAGTTATAGACTTAATAAAATTTTTCTAAGAAAACGTTTCTACATTAATGCTTAACATATACCACTGAAAAAATAAAAGATCAATATCAAAATATATAACTAATAACACAGTCTAAGGCAAAGAATTTTAATTAATGACACCAGTGCTCACTAAGATGACAGGTATAATTATCATTTTTCTTCCACTGATTTCCGTAAAACAGAGTAAATCTGATGATTGAATATTACTAATAATTTCTTGCCACAGATAGGTTATTTTACATGATTTTAAAAATGTACTTAAAAATGAATCCAAAAGCTTTATTAAAGATGCAATTATCTCACATTAAAATCTTACTCATTTGAGTTGAAACCATTTAAAATTCAAATAATGCATGGTAAGATACTGTTCAAATTTTTCATAGTTTTAAAATACAATATACTTGACCAGCACCTATTCAGTTCCATGATTATTCGTTTTATATTGCACTGTATACCTGGAGGATTATAAAAGTTCTGTTTTTAGCCTGTAATGAACATATATAATAAAGAAAGTGAGAGTATTTTTACAAATAACTAGCAATAGGGGCAGAATGTTAGATGTCTGTAAAATGGTAAGAGAAGTAAAAGGATATAGGAACAACCTGGGAAGAGAATGACTACCAAAAATTAAGACTGTAGCAAAGAAGTCACTTACATAACTTAGAAATTTTTGTTAAAATCTTCAAATTAATATTTATTGAATTTTTATTATCAGAATAAATTCATGCACACAGTAACCAATCAAATAGTATAACTCTAGGATTATATTTTCTTCTCTTTGAGTCCAATGTCATGTACAACCTGATGTCACCTAAAACTGAATATTTCTATTGAGTAATCTTTTCTCTTTCACTCAATTCCTTAAAATCATTCCACATCTGACTGTGCTTCGTATTTGAACTATGACTTTCTTATAAAGAACCTTGTTCCTCTTTAAGTTTCTGATTAGCTTTTTCTTGCTTTATGTAGCCTTTATCATGCCCTTAGTTTTCAGCCTTTTTTTCTCATTATCTAGTTTATTTTAAGAAGTGTAAGCTCTTCTTCCCAGTGGCCTGCTGATGTGATCTGTATGGGTCACTCGTGTAGCCTTAGCCCAGACTTTGTTTCCCTGCCGTCTTTGAGCTACTGTGTCCTGACACCCAGTAGCTTCTTTATTCATGATATTCATAGAAAAGGCATGTGGAAGATTTACTTGCTAAATCTCAACATGTCTGAAATCATTTTTATTCTGCTTTCATACTTCATTGAGTTTCATTGGGTAAAAATTCTAATTTAATTTTCCTCAGAAATATTAATTGTATTCTAGCATCCAATCTTAATGAGAAGATGTCCAAGAACATTTTGATTTTTGTTCTTCTGCAAGTGTTATTTTCTTTTTTCCTCTATGGAAGTTTTTAAGTTCTTCTCTTTGTCCTTAATATTTTGAAGTTTCAAGATGATGTGCTCAGGTAGAGAGAGATGAATTTTTATTCATTAAGCTGGATATTCAGCAGGTCTCTTCAGTGTGAAGACCTATAATTTCTTCATAAATGGGAAATTATACTACCTCATGATAATTTCCTATCCTCTGTTTCCTCATTTCTCTTTTTCTATGTTCCTGTTAGTCTAATACATGCACATTTCTGCCATTTTTTTAAAAGCTCATCTGAAAATTTTCTTTGTTCATCTACTCTACATTCTGAGAAGTCCACCAAAAAACCCTTTGATTTTTATTTTCAATATTACTACTTTTATTTTAAAACCTTAATTCTCTCTGTTATCCCTTTGTTATTCCTTTTTTATAGTTGCTATAGTTCCACACTATGTATATACCATATTCCCATATCTCCCTGAGGATAACAGTCATCCTTTCCCTGATCATTGTTTGCTCAATGATCAGTTGCTTTTGAGTGTCCATTGTCTTTTTATTCTGGTTGAACTATTTTTTAAACAACCTTATTGAGTTATCTTTGACATATAAAAATTGTATATTCTTAAGGTATAAAACAACATTGATATATATATACATTGTGAATGATCATCAAAATCAAGCTAAATAACATATTCATCATCTCAACATAGTTACCATTGTGTGTGTGTGTGTCTGTGTGTGTGCGCGCACACGCATGCATGTGGTGGGGATGCAGGTTTATGTGAATGCGTGTGTGGATATGTATGGTGAGACTTAATTTAAGATCTAAACTCTTAGCAAGTTTCAAGTGTGCAATATAATATTGTTGACTATGGTCACCGTGCTATACATTAGCTCTCTGGAACTCATTCATCTTTCATAACTGAAACTTTGTACTCTTTGACGAACATCTCATTTCCCCCTCCCTCCCACCCTAAGTAACCACCACTCCACTCTCTGCTTCTATGAGTTTGACTATTTTAGATGGGGTGCCCGTTGTCTTTTTTTTACTTCTCATCTGCACATACATCCAGTGATTCTTGATGGTCTTGTTTAAATTTCAGAAAGAAGAGTTGGGTACAGAAGAACTGTGGGCTTCTTCTGTTGTATTAACTTTTCTTTTTATTTTCACATCATATCTCTCTCTGAGGAGCTTTTTTCACTGCTAGATCTCTGCAATAAGGGGCAAAAAGGCAAGGAGGTAAGAACTGGCCCTCTAGCTAAGAGCCTATTCGGTTCAATTTCTTTTGAGGAGAGACCCCAGTTTCTGACCCCCATCTCAAGTGCTGATTGCCTGTTGACACTCTGTGGATTAGCTATGGAGGGATACACTGACTAATAGAGTTTCATATGGCCCCCAGTTAATCCTCCTGTATAGAGCCCCACTGCCACTCCATTTTACCCACTGCCTCTGAGCTCAGAGCTGCTTGGGGATCGCAGTGGGGACATGAGTTCCCACCTCCACTGCAGGTTCTTTTTTATGTAATTTAGGATGCAGGTTTCTAGGCCCATTTCTTCTTCTAATGAGGGGGCCCATTTTATGCTTCATCAGCATTCTCTTTTCCATAATTTTTTTGCAATCTCTCATCCTTTGTTGATCACCCTCCCCATCTTTCTGCTATATGCTTGTTTTGTTTTGTCTTTTTCCACTTTTATTCCAAGATGAGGCAAAAAAAGGGAGAGGAAAAAAAACAAGTTAGTCATCCTTTCAAAAACTTAGTTAAATTATATTCTTCAATAACTTTTTCTTCAAGTTATTTCTTAAAGTAATTTATTATCTGAAAAAAAAATTTATACTGAATCCAGCTTAGAGAGATTTACTAAAGAGATTAATTTTAAATGATGATTTTATAATGTGCTTATCTTACTCCTATTGTGGTGAAAGCACTTTTTCCTTTACAGGATGGCAAAATTAGTTCCTTCCTCAAAATAAGCAGAAAATCTATCTTGTCCCTACATCTGCCAAAGATATGAAATACCCAACTGTAACTATTTCACCAAAATGAAAAGAAATAGACAAAATCCTAAAGCTCAAAAAACTGAGCAGGAGTTGTTGAAAAGGCTTTAAAAGGTAAGACTAGGCCATTTTCTGAGATTACCAGACAACATGTTATAATGCTTTTTGATTAAAAGGAAAAAAATCACATACTGCCGCCATAGAGGAAGCTGGAAGATTGCTCTTTAAATCTGTGAGAATAAGAACCATGTTTAGTCAAGTCTTAGAGTCTCGGAACCAAATTAAATTGATGCAAAGCCCTGAAGTTTGAGGAAAAAAAAAAAAAAATTTGTTATGTCTCTTTATTTAGATGTAACAAATCTACAGAGTAATAAGCATGATGTAATTTCAATAATTATAGCTGTCACTTTGTGAAAGTCATTTTCTATGAGACACTGTTTTAAGCACTGTGTTTACAGAACAACTCTTTGAGGTGGATGGTATTACTCCACTTTAACAGATAAAGTAGTTAAAACCAGAAAAATTAACTAGTTTGTGCAGGTGGCATAGGTAGTAAATAGCAGAGTGGAAACCCTGCATGTTTCCATCATCAGTAATCTAATGGTCCTTTACTCTGGCTGCATTTTAGAATTACACTTGGGAAGCTTTAAAAGTTAAAAAGAAAGAATGAATGGAGAGAGGGATGGAAGGAGGGAGAGAGAAAAAGAGAGAAAGATGGGCCCCACCATTTTCCAAGATTCTGATTTAAGTGGTTTGGAAAAGATTCTAGGCATTGGTACTAATTTTAGAGAGATTTTTAGGACATCTTAATGTATAGCCACTGTTGAGAACCACTGTCCTAAAGTAGTACTTCTATGTATATGAATCTCAGGGGGAAGCTATTAAAATGTAGGTTCTAACTCTGTAGATGATGTGGAAGCTATGACCCTAAACCAAAATGTTGGACCAGAAGCAAGGTCACCTGTAAAGTACTTTGTACTTTGTACACCAAGTACTTTGTATACTAAACTTCACTGGGAATGCCTTTTGTTACTAAGAAAAAGACTTAGAAAAAATAGTGAAAAAAAAATTTGTATTCAGTTACAGAGAAAGTATGTATAGTTTAAACGTGTATCCCTCAGGTAACACCCCTAGTAGAGAATCACTGGTCTAAGGTTTATGTGTCAAGGGGAAAGAGCCAAGAGAGAAAAAGCTGGTATGGAAATAAGAGGTGTATCAGGAGGAGTGAGATTGAGAACACAGAACGAACTGGAGGAAAGTCATGGTTCCTTTAAGGCAGGAGGAATAACAGATTCCAATTAAAGTTTGTTTCAGGGTAAGCAGGATTCTGAGGGAGTTTTCCCTTGAAAACCCCTACTGGTTCTGTGAAGTAAGAGCAAAGTGGTATTTATGTGAGAAGAGAGTTTATAGAATTGGGAGCCTGAGGAAAAGGTAGACATTAAGGATAATTACAGAGAGAATAGGAGCATAATCTGAATAGAGTCAACCACAAAAGTTGCGAGGTAAAGACGTGGGCAGAGCTCCAACTGAAGACCATGAGGCACTGCAGGATTTTAGTGTCCCCTTTAAACAGCACTTTGCAGTACTAAGCTCATGGCTGGAGTTATTCAAGGATGGGGTTTTGTGGACAAGGTGAGGTAGAGGAAATTAAGATAGGAAATAAACTTTAGTTAATAGCTGTTGGTGTTGTGTATTAAGCAGATATTTAAATTATAATTCCCAAAGATCCCTTTAAAAAGATGTTAAAAAAAATTCATTTCGCTTGTTAAAGACAGTAAGGTAGACTTTACTCAAGAGCACTGTAACAATGGGGTTTTGCAGTAGCAGAGAGGAATTGGACTCAACTACAAATAAAAGGACAAGTGGAGATTTATAACCTAGGAGCAGGGTGGGGGTCAATGAATGGAAAATCACTGAAACAGAACATTTAGGCTAGGGGAATTCTTGCCAGAACTACTTCTCAGGATTCTTGCTGGAGGCAGGACAGGGTGATAAGATAACAAGGGTGAGGGTGAGGAATATGATCAGATATCAAGGATGGGAGATTTTCAGTAAACTGACCCCAGCAGTATCCTTGCTAAAACTGGAGTAAATGAGATAGGAAAATAGCCAAGGTCAGGGACTGGTAAGGAAGAGGACTTAGAGGAGCCTGACTCATATTTGGTTAAAGGAGGGAGTCTTTGTCAAAAGGCAAAACAAGTCATAATAGAAACCCTTGCAGTTAGTTGTATCAATATGTCTTTCTATTTACTGGACTCTCAAGAAACTGTTAAATAAGTCAATGGAAAATAATTAGGGAAACCCCATAAGATTAATTTTAAAAAGTAAGTCTCAGTAATTAAAATCTGACATAGTTCCTGTTAAAAATCCAAAAACTTGTTAATGTCTTTATGGAAGACAAACAGTTAATTTTATCCCCAAAGATACAGTAGGAAAGAGTTTGCAGGCTGCTCTAGAAACAATGTTCACACTGAAATAACTTTATGAGTGACAGACCCAGCACTGATGCATGCATCTCAGATAACTTCTTTTTTTTTTACAAAAAAGAAAAAAATAATTAGTGTGAAGTGATATAAAGGTTGAAAAATGGTAAAAAATTGATGTGATTTAGTATCTTAAAATAATTTGAAAAATGTTCCATTCCTGAATAAGACAAGTAGCAATTAGTAAATAATAGACCAAAACAATCATTAGTTTTCAATTATTTCCATCTTATAAAATATAAAAAATAAAAAGTTAGAAATGGAAAGAAACCAAAAGAGAAAAAGTTTAAAATATTACATGAGAACTTTATTAAAATAATTTGAAGATTGTTTACAGCCTAAAGGAGAAACGAAAATGATCTTGCTTCCTTTAATCACAGTTAAAGTACATCTCTGAGGACTTGACACAAATTATAGACACTACTAAACAGAAAGCCAGGATGAAATAGAAGCAGTCTGAAATTGAACCCTGAGGAGTATATTTTGGTAGACCTCTTTGTTGGATTAATTACCAGTATCTTTCTACAACACATGGCTTAACCAATTATCATTACTCATTCCCTATCATAAACACTAAATATGTTCCTTAAGAAGAAAGTTATTTTCTGGAACTGAGGTGAACTTCAGAATAAATAAAATTTAAAATGTAACACATGAAAATTCCTCTAGTAATTTAAAATCTGTAATTACCTGGAATTTTTATAGACTGTTTTTAACATACATATTTAGTTATAATAAGATTTTAAAATATTGAGAGGAGAATAGAATAATCCTCTGGCATAAATAATTGTCAGATGGATTGGATGAATTGTTGATCATATGTCCATGAAAACAGAACTATGCACGGTAAAGATCCTGATGCAATTGAAATTGTTAGGTAGTTACTATACCTCCCCCC
This sequence comes from Eschrichtius robustus, assembly GCF_028021215.1. Taxonomy (NCBI): domain Eukaryota; kingdom Metazoa; phylum Chordata; class Mammalia; order Artiodactyla; family Eschrichtiidae; genus Eschrichtius; species Eschrichtius robustus. The sequence goes on along the minus strand of NC_090828.1, from coordinate 46,548,832 downwards.
ACAAATATAAAAATGTCTGTACTGTGTTTGGATAACACTCTCCATTGCTACAGGATATCTACTCCACAGCGTAACATCCTTTAACTCAGTCAAATATTTCTAATAGTAGATATATTTTTGATATTACCGTAAGATAATTTTTACTTCTCTCACCACACCCCACCCCGGTCATATTTCTAAATACGGTCACGTTCTCACTGCCATTTTTCAATATTGTTTTGTAATACCATTTCTGAATTTTAAAGTTCTTTTCCCATGGCTACTGGGAGATGAGAAGTAGTCTCTTTGTTTCCATTGTCCATAAGTGTACTTAGGCTAAGTAGAGTAAAGCTCTAACAACATACTGCTGTTTAAATGCTTGTAAGTTGCTTGCTCCCATGTTTAAAACTTTACACTCTTTTTGTAATGAACATCAAGAAACCATGTAGTTTCTTAGATTTCCCAAATATATTTCTCTATTTATCACTAATTATGGGGTACGCCTACCCAAATAAACATTCTATATAATCTACTGGACTGAGAAATTTCCTTGGTTTATTTTGCATGTTTGCCCATGTACCCACTCCTGAGTTACCCAGCTCTGTTGTTTGGGATATCACAGTCCTCACAGTGATGGACAAAGTGGTACTCTAATCCCAGCCACAAGTCCCTGAAAATTATACTCAGGTTTCTATCTTGCCCCATCTCCATTTTATGAGCTCATTCAGCATGTTGATCCCAGAAAATCTAGGTTGTCATCCATGTGACATAACAGTTCTAACCTCAATTCTACATTTAATCCATCAATTAAGAGGAGCTTGAGGCAGTACAGTTTGCTTTTGAAAACACAGCAAGGGCTCTACACATTCACAACATTTCTAAGTAACTCCAAATAATTGGTGACAAATCGTTATAGATGCCATATGATAGGAATCTGCTGTGGGAACATAACAGAAAGAATAGATTATTTCATCCAGAGAGGTGAGATTGTCTAGAAAAGCATATGACTATGTAATTAAAAGGACATACACACACACACACACACACACACACACACACACACACACACACACACACGCAAGGTTAATATGGTAGTCTGGAAGCCCTTTTATCCATAATGGTTAAACTGACACTTGATTATCATAATTTGTTGGAACACTAGAGTTGCTGAACATCCTCAAACATAGGCATTAGCTGTTACGTTCCCTAAGGAATTGGGACATAGATAAGTGGATACTGATTAATTTTTTTGCTACTAAAACAATGTTCATGTGGACAGTCTTACACATTTTTCCTGATTCAAATGTGTCTATTTGTCTGAGGGAAAAAGTCTCCTCACATGTTCTTCCTTTTTATGAGGAAGACCTTCTTGACTTTCAGGAGTGTTGGCTACTCTTAATATTTTGCTATTTCTCATATATTTTAGTAAATACTTCTAAGTATCCATGAGAAATCCTGTAAAATTCGATAATAACTGTGTTGAGTCTATACATAGATTTAGGAATATTTTTCATCTTTGATATATTTTCTCCCAACTGATAAAAATGTTTTCATTTATTTAGAACTTCCTAAATGTCTTTTTATCAAAATTTTGTAAGTTTCCTTACAGATTGCACATCTTTTTTTGTTAGGTTTTTTTCCTAAGAGTAACACATTTTGTTATATGTTCAAATACATCTTTTAAAATTATTTTATAATTTATTATTCTTGGCATAAGAATAAAATTGACCTGCTTACCTCCTCAGGGTTTCTGTTTTCATAATTTTTGTTTCTTTTTTTTTTTTTTTTACTTCTGTGCCTTCTTTATCTTTCTGCTCTTTCAATGATGCATCAATATACATATATTCCTTTTTATATTTGTCTAATTTTTCTAGTTATTTCCATGGGGAGGTGAATCGGTTCTCATTGTATGTAACATAAAATGTGTTGACTTTCTTATAGTATTTAAGTATTGTTAATTTTACATCATAATACTTAAGTTACAAGATATCAAGAAGAGTAAACATCATGCAATGACTTTACCTTCTCTTCTAGGAAAGGGGTTAGTGCATTTTTGGTTGTATGCAGAATAGTTGTATTGTGTTAGGCAGAATCACGATCTTGTTATTGTCTTTGTTTGGAGCTTAAGTATGGTTTAAGGAGATGTGTGTGGGTGCAAAGTTGACAAGGGGTGAAGTTGTGATGGTTAGTTTTATGTGTCAATGTGACGGGACCACAGGGAGCCCAGGTATTTGGTTAAACATTATTCTGGGTATGTCTGTGATGGCATTTTTTGATGAGATTAACATTTGAATTGGTAGATTGAGTAAAGCAGATTGCCATCCCTGGGTGGACCTCATCCATTCTGTTAGAGGCCTGAATAGAATAAATCATGGAGTAAAGGAGAATTTGTTCTCTGCCTGATTATTTTCAAACTGGAACATCTGTCCTCTCTTGCACTCACACTGGAACCTACACCCCTAGCTCTCCTGGGTCTCTAGCTTGTAGATGGCAAAACATGGGACTTCTCAGTTTCTGTAATCACATGAGCCAATTCCTTATAATAAATCTCTTTATATATATGTTAAAATTTTTAATAAATTTTAACAAACTTCTTTATATTAATTTATAAAAAGAGATTATGTTATATATTGTATATATAAATATATCTCCTATTGGTTCAGTTTCTTTGAAGAACTCTAATGCAGAAAGTTTGTTTAGGGTGTCTGTCTGCCATACCACCAGAAACAGAAGTGTGTCACTAATTTGTATTTGAGTTCTTACAGCCCCCCTTCAGCAAGAGTTTAGAAAGGCTTTAAATATCTTAACTCCATAATAATATTATAAAAACATTTATGAGTTTTTTGTTTTCCCTGTCATATATAACTCCTAATAATTGACCATTACTCATTAAATGTTGCTAAAGAGACGTGGGTTGAGTGCCAACACATTGTGTGCCTCCTATGCGCAAATCCACCACCAAAAAAAAAAAAGTAAACTCATGGAATATTAATACTTGATACAGATGATTGGAGCTTATATATATTTCTTTTTAAAACCACTTTATTGAGATATGACTGACTTACAAAAAGCTGTACATATTTAATGTATATAACTTGATGAGTTTGGAGATAAGTATATATCGGGTGAAACCATCCCTACAATCTATGCCATAAACATATCCATCGCTCCCAAAGGTTTCCTCCAGCCCTCATTATTTATTATTATTTGTGTGTGTATGTGTGTGTGTGTAATAAGTACCCTTTACATAATATCTATCTTCTTAGCAAATTTGTAAGTATAGAATACAATATTGTTAACTATAAGTTCTATTCTCTACAGCAGCAGTCCCCAGCCTTTTTGGCACCAGGGACCAGTTTCGTGGAAGACAATTTTTCCACAAACTGGGGGGTGGGGATGGTTCAGGCGGTAATGCTAGCAATGGGGAGCGATGGGGAGTGGCAAATGAAGCTTTGCTCGCTCACCTGCCTGCCACTCACCTCCTGCTGTGTGGCCCAGTTCCTAACAGGCCATGGACTGGTACCAGTCTGTGGCCCAGGTGTTGGGGAAACCTGCTCTACAGTAAGTCTCTAGGACTTATTCATCTGGTATATATTTCATGCCATCTATATTATTTAGTTTTTGAAGAACTAGATAATGGTAAAATGGGCATGACAATTATAAGAATCCATTTCAAGTGAAGAAATAACTTCTTGGGAAACTATCTTTTTAATTTTTTAAACATATATATTATTCCCATCAGTTTTGAAACATGTATAAATCCAAGCTCATCAATGGAAGGTCATTACAAATATACCTTCAGTTTTAAACTTAAGTTCAGTTCCCACAAAAGTCACCTCCTCTTTGAATTGAGAACATTATATATAGCTTATGACTCATCTATATAATATAAATAATAATAGATTTTGCCTCTTAGAATTTGGGGGGATTAAAAGGCAATACTTAGAAAGTATTTAGAACAGTTCTTAGAAGATTGTAAGTAGCCAATATATAAAATATCCTTATTATCATTGCCATTGTTATAATTACTAATACTACTCCCCAGGAAAAAAATAGAAATTCCTTAAATATTTCAAATCTATTATAATTATTCATATTTAACCACTGATTATTTAAATAAGTTCTTTATTATAATTTTCTTTATTGTAAACAGGCTCAATTTCCTCCATCATAGAATGCCACCACGTTTTCCCCATTTGTTAGACTTTGTCAGACAGCAAAGATCAGAGTGATGTTGATTAACTCAGGTGATAGAGATCATTACAAAGATGCAAGAGAAACGAAGGGAATTAGAAACCGTGGTGCTAGGCCTCACACAACTAGAATGCATGCGTGCATATGCTCAGAGGAGGGAGATAGGAAGGTTTGCTGTCTGAGACTTGAGCAGTGAAATAAGCAATAGTTTTGTTCAGCATATGTCTGGCATATCCAACGAAGATTTTGTGGCTAGAGCTAAACAGAAGGAGTGTGGGAGAAAGGAGCAGAAATTGATGCTAAAGAGTTAACAAGGGAAGAAGTTTGGATGAAGTTGAGATCATGTAAGGCAGCAGTCCTCAACCCTGTCAGGTTCAACACACCTTTCTTTATAGTAGGGACAGATGCAAAAAAGAATTGTTTTAGCAACCGCAATATGGCAGTGGTGTGAGTTTCTAAAGTTGTGAACGTCGCTTGTTAGATTATCAAACAGCCTGATAATGGTATTACTGGAAATTTTAGTATAATAAAACAATTAGAAAATACTTTGTTTATATGTAAAATAGAACTAGTTTCCAAGCTTAAAAATACAAATAGGCTAGTTGGTGGAGAGCCACTGTCTTCCCTACAATAAATTTCTAACACCTACCTCCAGTGTGCACTTAGGGGGTTAGTCCGGGCCGAGAGGTCTGTGCGCCTGCAGACTGTGACAACCTAGTGACAATTCAGGAACCTCACCCTGTGGATCTCCAGCCTGGTCTTTGCCGCTTGCTGAGCGTGAACCTTGCACTCCAAACTTCTTGAGTCTCAATTCAGAAGGAAAATTGTTTGGGATTCCCACCACCCCTCCATCTCAGTCCTCTTCTCTTCACCTGTTTCCAGGATTCCTCTGCAACATTTGTGACCTTTTTGCACTAAAAGTGGGCAGGAGCCGGCGTGCGCCCATCAGACAGATGTGTCCTGAGATTCTTCGCCGAGCCTCAGCGCTTCTAAACCCGAAGGCCTCTTAAACTCCTCATGTGAATTGCTGACCCCGGATTTCCTTTTGGGGTGCAGAGCAGGAGTGGGGCAAGAATTTGAAAATAAAACTGCTTCCTTGTGAACTAACAGTATATTTTAGCCATAAGTGTTTGTGATGTACAGAATGTTGTAGGAATTTACATGCAGTAGGTTTTCTGATAGAAGGAGGTATTCAGCTCCTGAGCAAATTTAAATCTGGCTGAATCCTGAGGCCACTGTGAATTTGCTGATGTTCTTCCAACTCAGTTGCGTGATTTTAAGGTTTTCAAAATCTTCTATGGCTCTTTTTCTATATGTCTAGTAGATCACGTGTAGATATTCAGTGTGTATATAAAGCTGAATTTCAACCAACTTTATTACTAAGACCCACCCATTCTAGGGCATTCATCTCTGATGTTCTTCCTTTTCACGTTTCAGAAGTGTCCGTGCCTGTCCCAGTCCTGAGTTTTCTAGTTTTCCATTTCCAGACTGCTCTAGCACTATACTAACTCTTTTAACCAACCGTGATGCCACGTAACTTACACAGCAGACGAAAGTAGGAATAACTAACTTGTCCTGGAAGAGAAAGGCCAGTGTGTGTATCATCACAGAAATACTGTGTTCGTGGACTGGAATAGGAAATGCTATGACCATGCTTCTCCTCGTTGTGTATCTTATTGTATGAGGTTGCCGTGACCGAGATAAATACACGCTAATTTAAAAAAGCAGATGTTTTGCATTTGATTTCTACCAAGAGTTGAAATGTTGAGAGATGATTTAAAAAAATAAATAAAGTGTCTTCCATTGTTAAAAAAAAAATACAAATAGGCTTTTCATTTTTATGAAACTGTTACTCTGTTTGAAAGCTATGGAGGGGACAGAGCTGTTCAGGAATAACCACATATTGTAGGACTTCTGGGATCCTTAGACCTGGCTCAGTAAATGTGAGTGGAAACTCCCTACCTATCTTTATTGTGATAAAATTCTCCTATACTTTTCCAGAGTTCCTCCTAGAGAGCGATGCCAAAGACATAGGACCTTGAAAAACATTTGTATTTCAGTCTGACCTGACATATCTTAAAAGGATTGCTGTGGCTACTACATTGAAAAGGAGCCAGAGAGACCAGTTTTGAGTCTACTGCAGTAATCCAAGCAAAAATAATGATGGCTCAGATCAGGCTTGTAGAAGTAGAGAGGCTGAGAAGTAACTGGGTTTTAGGTATATATTAAACATAGAGTTGGATAGAATTGCTAGTGAATTGCATGTGAGGAATGAGAGGAAGAGAAAAGTCAATATATGTTGAAGTATTTTAACTCTGTTTTTTTTGTGTTTGCCTTATAACAAATAAAAGGATAGAGTTATCATTTACTGAGAAAGTTTTCAAAATGGGCATCTTGAAGGGGAGAAATGACAGTTTGGTTTATGCTAGGTTATGCGATTCTCTCAACAGCCCAAAGAAGTAGCTATTACTATTCCTATTTTACAGATGCTAAACTGAGGCATAGTATCTAGTGACTGTCCTATAAGAATTAAATGGTGGAATCCAGGACACAAATTCAGATTGTAGTACGTAATCTTAATTGACTATCTAAATTGACTCTAAATGCATTGGATCATATTACTGAAAAAGTCCAACATAGAAAACATCTTTAAGCATAGCTGAATTGGGAGGCCCAAACGATATCATCAAAATATGGTCTTATTCTCTCCTTTTCTGAGCTCAGCTCCATTTGCACGTAAATCTGCCTTCATGGTACCAGAATTCTAGATTTACGTTTGTTTATTCTTCTTGGCAGCCCAACCTTCTTGGCTCTGAGACTAGGCTTGAGTGATGTGCTCAACCTGTAGCCAGGGAGATGTGATGGTTTAATGGTCACATATCCACCCACATCAAAACACATTAGCTGAGCATGTATAGGGAGAAATTCCCTAAGAAAAATAGACTGCTGCTTTCAAAAGGTGGAAGGATAGACAGATGTTAGCTAGATAAATAGGTAGATAGAACAAACAGATACTCACTAAAGACATCATGAAAAAATAAGTGCAGTGATATGTCCATGGTATGCTGTTAAGATTCCGTTCAGTGCTTTATTTCTGTAGTAATAATTATATTTCTAATATAAACTGCCAAAAATTAATAAATAGACCAAATATTAACACTTCTATCGACATAAAATTAGCCATCATTAACAGCTATGAAAAGCACACACACATATATGAACAGAAGTTTGTCTCCCAGCAACTGACACACAGTAGAGATTCAAAAAATATTTGTTGTCTTAATAAATGGGTAAGTAAACACTAGTTCTAATTGGTAGCCCTCCTCTTTTTTTTTTTTTTTTCCCTTAACACGGTAGGAACTTGTTTTCACAATATTCTTCTCAAAGAATCCAAGGTTTTAAATATTTGAGGCTGTATAGCACAATAAAGTTAGTGATGTATACCATCAATTCCAGGCAGAAGATGCTCCTGAGAGACACCCAGAACCCAAATAGATTGCTTAGTCACGATCACAGAATGCCATACGAAGGTCAGCAATGAAAGTGGTGAAGCATGGAATCTGAGGGCCTGTGCATTTTAGCTACTGAAATAGGGCATGGTTTTAATTTTTTACTGTTTCTGTTGATAGGTAATATTTTATAATTATGTCCTCATACAAGGACAGTTGCACCTGGTAATTGTTTTAGGATTATATAAGCATGGTCTAAGTCTTTCAAAGGTTTGCATGTAAAACAGTTTTCTTTCTGTTTAAATGCTGAGGATAAAATAAACATTTTTTCAGCTTCAACCTAGGTATCGTATTTCTGATGCCCATAAGCAAAATTTAGCAGTTGTTTCTAAAAGTTTTTGCTGGAGACATATTAGACCATCTGTTCTATTTTCTCCCTGATACTTGGAGATAAGTAATCCCTGGCATCAGAGACAGCTATAACAGTTGTGATTTTGCTTGTAGTATGCTAGTTGTACTATCAAGATTCCAAAATCCTAGGGTATCATAATGTCTCCCAAGGCCAAATCCATTTAAACCAAGGTCAGTAGATTATTCTCTGAAGACAGAGAAAAATAATAGTTTAGGACTTAATTACCCAGTTATGTGAACATCAATCTTAGATATTGAAATTGATTTTACAGTTAAAGTAGAAAATCTCAAACTGAGTAATGTAGGCATAAGTCAATTTAATAAATATGGATAATCAAAATAAATCAGATACTTTACAAAAATCTCCCAATCTATAACTTTATGAGGGGTGTATAGCAGGAATGAAATTTACTCATTTAACTCTTTATTTCTCTAAATCATACCTACTCGATGCCACTGCTCATCCGACTATTGGTAAATGCAGTCAGAGTCATACTTTATGGGGTCTCCTCTTCTCCTGTGTTTTAGGCAATCTAGAATATGTGATTTTGGGTTCATATTGAGCACCACTTGTTGAAGCCCACATGACCTCTTGATGTTGGGTGTTTCTGTTGCTTTTATGCCAAGCTTGAGCACAGAGATGCTCTACTGCGCTCTCAGTGCTTTTAGTATTCTGGCCTGCACACTTCCCTCTGTTTGTTCACTGCAGCCCCCATTCTCCTGCCATACATTCAGAGGGTCTGCCATCTAAGACTTCATGGTGCAGATACCTCTGCGACAGATAGAGTTTCATCAGTGCTCATCCCTGGCCCTCAACACTTCTTCCAAACCAGTGTGAATAGCCTTTGTCCTCTCACAACCCGTATTTATTATTTTTTAAAACAAAAATCTGGTGGAGTTCGCTTCTGGAAGTAGTGCAACAATTTTGTTTTGTTTTCAAAGTTGCTAAGTCAAAATGACTATCTTTCGAGGATAGGAAAGAGTTTGCCACTTTTTTTTTATTCCCTTGCAGCAAAACAAATACAAAATAAACTACTTTCTCACTTGTATATATACTCGAAATGCAGGAAAAAAGTACAAAATATTTTACAAAACCTTGTATTTCAAACGTTTTCTCATCTACTGAGGCATTTTATATCCTAAATCCTCTTGAGTGAGTTACTTATGAGTAGAGCTGGATGATAAATTATATGGTCATCTTATCTATGTCACTTAAATTCCCCTTTGTACTGTAAATTCTTTAATTGTGAAGTCGTTAACATTAAGAATCAAAACTATTTTTTATTAAACTAAGAAATAAAATTTGGGTACTGTTGGCCTACCTTAATAGCTCAGGTGACAGTATGAATGAGTCTTCTAAATCTTTAGATTTCAGTATATTATTGAACAAACTTCAGAGAATCTCACTAAACATGGTTCATCATATAGTAGGAATTGCTCACATAATGGGTGAAAAGTGTAATTAGCATATCATAGCTATTTTGCCCTATATTCAAGCAAACAACTTATATATTTTTGGAATTCATTTCTATCCAGGGATTAGAACAGGATTTAAAATATTGTACTACTAGATAAGACTTCAGTAAAACATCCCATAACGACAGACATTTATAACCTTGCTTGAAAAATTAGCTGTCATCATATTCTAATTCTACAAGGAGGTCTGAGTAGTAAAGCTCAACTCTCATTCATTGTCTCTTTTGGTAAAGAAGACAGACAAGGAGGATTGGCAAATAACTGGTGAATATTAAATGACAGAGATCAGTGTTAATTCGGCCTGATTATGTTAGTGTAGAGCCAGTAGAAATAACATTGTACTGATTCAAATATCTATCGTTGATAAGAGTTCAATTTAGAGAAGGGGGAAGGTTACTTAAAACAAACCTTCACGTGGGTAAAGTGCATTTCAGAAAACATGCTGAAAATTCACAGGTCTCAGTCTCCTCTTGAAAACTATTTTTTCATCAGCCTCTCACATATATGTAAGTTTTTGAAGATTACATGTAATTTTATAATTGAAACACCATCCCACATTTAAGCCTCCTAGACCAAAATTCTAGAAACTAAAACATCATTGAATACTCCACTAGGTTTATTTTGTTCACTTCTTCTTTTCTCATTACCCCCATTTAATTAACAGTGACATATTACTTCTCTACATTATTTTTATTGGCATGGTATCCTTTACACAGAAATCTTCTAGACTAGAGAAATAAATTCAACTTCATTCTCATAACAGCAGACAGAGAAAATTTCTAAAGGCCACTTGTACAAAAATATTCTGTTTTTTTTAGTCTTCCAGCGGCATCCTGCAGATTCTTTCTGGTGTCACTTGTATTTATTTTGTTTCATACTGTTTGAGGATAATGGCTGAAGCTTAACAATGAATCCTATACTGAAGTGAGAAGACGGTATGGCTTCCAAAAATACAACAACTTTTGTTTCTTCAGTTAAAAGGCCTTCCTCCATTGCAGGGATTTTTGACATGCCTGTATTTCTGTGCATTCATTCATTTGTCACACAAATGGAAGTGTATTATTTAAGCAACAAGTAGAGTATGGGATGCTGCAGGTGAAATAAAAACATAACACATGGCCCCTGGTTATATGTGCCTTATAATCTAACTGAGGAGATGCCTAGAACAGCTCTTGGGCCACAGTAACAACTCAATTTGTGTTACCCATTCTAAGGATTTGATGTATACTTATGCATTTAGTACTTACCACAATCATAAGAGATGGAACTATCTGTGAAATGGGTATAATGAGAAAATCAAGGCATTGAAATATTAAGTAACTAGCCCATGTACTAAAGCTGAAAGTAAAAACAAAAGCAATATGACTCTGGACTCAATCTTCACCATCATGCTACTGGATTTCCATTTTAAAAGCTAAAACTTCATCTCCGGCCTTACTTGGAAGAGGATACACAGTCAAAAGAGGGTTGTTGTTTTGTTTTGTTTTTTACTTTGTATTCTTTCTCTCTCTCTCTCTCTCTTTTTTTTTTTTTTTTGTAAGATAGAAAAGATTTAAGGGTATTTAAGACTGTGAAGATAATAGAAGTCTAGAAAACAGAGAAGATGCTCATGGAAGTTAGAAGGAATCAGTAAGGGGGAACATCGGCCTTGAAGATTCTTTATTCAGTGGAGGGAGGGAGGTTAATACTGTGTTATTTATCAGACTTTGTAGGATAAAGAAATGGATGAAACACAGAATCCAGGGAATATATAAATAAGAATGATCTCAATTTAAGTGGAATGCTATGATTTTCCATATCCATTTTCTTAAAAATTTCTTCTTTGTATTAGTGAAGGAGAGAATGAAAAGGAATAGATCAACTGGATGTAGAGTGGGCTCGCTAGAGTTAAAATGCTTTCAGTCAAGCTCCTTGCTCTGTTTGGAACACGTGTGTCTCTCTCCAATTTCAACTGACAATATCTTCAATTCTCAATGAAACTCTTCTCTTAACATCCAGGACATGGTCTGTTTCTCTTTCTACATCTCTGAACTCACTTTCCCAGATCTTCCTCTCCTTCTGTCTATCAAATCTGGGTGTGCCCTGAAGACTTATTTATCCTTGTGATTTAAACACATTCATGCACAACTCCTTCTCCTCATCATGTGGTAATGTCAACTCATATTTTTCATTATTATTAAAGTTTGTTTAGTTAAATTAATAATCACAGAACTACAAATCTCTGATTTGTTAGAATTGGATAAAATAATTTTTATAGCAGATTCTTTTGCCATAGTTTTTATGTAGAAAAATAATTGATGATTTCTAAAAATTACTATTTTTCTCCTTCTTGGTAGGCTATAAACAATGCACTGTTAATTGGTTCTGTAGCCATATCTACATGATAAACATTTCCATCTAAAATATCCTACCTTCTTAAATCTATAGCTTTTGTAACTTTTTGGTTTTGTTTCTTAAAAAATTTCGATGTTCTTATTCACATTTGTATTGGAAAGCATAGCCCAAACATTTTCAATTAGATTCAAAGTTGCAGCATTACCCATTTGAAAATGAATTTGGATTGCCTGCACAGATCCTAGAAGAGAGTTTATATTACACTATCCAGGAAAAAGAAACTTGTTCTCATGGAACAAATACTCTAGTGATGAGAAAGATACTCTCTAATGATTTGCAAAAAACAAAGCTTAGACCCTGGACAAGTTGCTACAAAGAGTGATTATGCTTTTGTGGTTAAAAGCACAGATTCTGCAGCCAAAGAACCTGGGTTTACATATCTTATTAGACATATGATTTTGATAAAATTACTTAATCTCTGTTGCTCATCGAAAACAGGGATAATAATATGACTATTTCATAGTAAATATTAAGATAAAGTATTAATGGTGCTGGTATAAAACACTCAGCTAACTATCACTCCTGCCTGAGCAGTCAGTCAGCCATAACTCTTCTATAAGCACATTTTCTTTTTACTTTTCATAAATGAATAAAAGTAAAGCGATAATTTTAGATGCTGCTTGAACCTTCTAAAATGTAGTGCTTTTATACTCATATATCTTTACTTATTAAGAAGTGAATAAAACGACTTCCCTGGTGGTGCAGTGGTTACGAATCCGCCTGCTAAGGCAGGGGACACGGGTTCGAGCCCTGGTCCGGGAAGGTCCCACATGCCGCGGGGCAACTAAGCCCGTGCGCCACAACTACTGAGCCTGCGCTCTAGAGCCCACGAGCCACAACTACTGAAGCCCGCGCGCCTAGAGCCAACAAACAGAAGCCACCGCAATGAGAAGCCTGCGCACCACAACAAAGAGTAGCCCCTGCTAGCCACAATGAGAGGAAGACCCAACGCAGCCAAAAAAATTTTTTTAAATAAATAAATAAAAATTTTTAAAAAAGAAGTGAATAAAATATTGAAGCTAATGTAATTCAATGTATATTTAAACGTGGATATAGATATTTAATCAAACAACAAAAACTGTTGTCAAAATGCTATTCTACATACACTCATTTACTTCTATGAAATAGCTAATATCAGGAACAACAACTATGATATGCTGGAAAGAACTAGGCCTTTCCTAAGTCCAGGATTAAGTCTTTTTTCTGTCATCTACTCTTTGATCTTGACTTCTTAAATTTCACAAAATCTCAATGGTTTCATCTTTAAAGTGGAGCAAGTAAAATCTATATCTCAGTATTGTTAGAAATAAAATAATGTGCACTGTAATAGTTTGCTAGAGTTACCATAATAGATACCATAGACTGGGTGGCTTAAACAACAGCAATTTACTTCCTCACAGATCTGAAAACTTAGACTTCTAAGTCTAAGATCAAGATGTCAGCAGGATTGGTTTCATTATGAAGCCTCTCTCTTTGATGTAGATGGCTGTCTTCTCCCTCTGTCTTCACATGGTTATCTTTCTAGGTGTGCACATGTCTGTTGTCTCTCTTTCTCTGTGTCCGAATTTCCTTTCCTACAAGAGCACAACTCATGGAACTAGCATCCACCATAAAACCCTCATATGAACTTAATCACATTTTTGAAGATCTCCAAACGTGGTTACATTTCGAGGGACTAATAGTTAAGACTTCAATATATAAATTTTTGGTAACATATTCAGCCCGTAACACGCCACCCTCTGGATACTCAAAATTTGTGTCCTTTCCACAAGAAAGATACATTCACCCTCATTCCAACAGTCCAAAAGTCTTAACGCAGTCTAGCATCAACTCTAAGTCCAAAATCTTGTTTAAATATCATTTAAATCAAGTGTGGCTGATACTGAAGTATGATTCATCCTAAGGCAAAATTTTCCTCCAGCTGTGAACCTGTGAAATCAGATAGGTTCCCTGCTTCCAAAATACAACAGATTTTGTGAGACAGATATAGGATAGGTATTCCCATTACGAAAGAGGAAAATCATAAAGAAGAAAGGGGTCACTAGTCCCAAGCAAGACTGAAATCTAGTAAGGCAAATTTCATTAGATTTTAAGGCTCAAGACTAATGCTCTTTGGCTTGTTGCTCTGTTCTCAGGGCCAACCAGGGAGGCAGCCCCGTCCCTGTGGCCCCAGGCAGCAGCTCCATCCCAGGGGTCCTGGGCAGCTGCTCTGGCCTATGGAACCAAGGAGGAGATGGCCCCAGCACCCAGGTCTGTGCCCCCTCAGCTCATAGTGGCAGCTTTGGAACGCCTGAACTGCCTTTGCCTCATTTGTTTCCCTTCTCATAAAGCATAATGCATGTTCACAGCTGAATAGCTTTATTGGACCATCCTGTAGAATCTCAGAAGGCTGAAAGCCTTCTTTCTCTTTGTCCTGTCTCTGTTCCGTTCAGTTCAAGCTGGCAGAATTTTTGCTGATATGGATAATTGGATCCATGAGTCATACTCATAATCTCTTTATAGCAAAAGATTGTCCAGCTACACACTTGATGTTCTTTCTAGAAACACTTTCTCATTTTTTGCAATATGGATGGGCTGAGAATTTTCCAAATCTTCAAGTTCTGGTTCATTTTTGCTTAACGATTGCTTCAATTTATATCTCTCCTCTCACATTTTGCTATAAACAGCAAGGAGAAACCAGTCAGTACCTTCAATACTTTGCTTAGAAATCGCCTCAGCTAAATGATTCAAGTTAATCATTTACAAGCTATACCTTCCACAAAACACCAGAATGCAATATTGCTGCTTTATAACAACAATCTCCTTTCCTCCACTTTCCAATAACATGTTCCTTATTTCTGTTTGAGACCACCAAAAGCACTTCTAATGTCCATATATCTACCAACAGTCTCTTCAAGGCAATCTAGACTTTATCTAACATGACCTCAAAACTCTTCTAGCTTCCACCTATTACCCACATTTTTAGGTATTTGTTACAGAAGCACCCCATGCTCAATACCAAAACCTGAATTAGTTTTCTAGATCTGCCATTACAAACACACAGACTGGGTGGCTTAAACAACAGAAATTTATTTCCCAACAGTTCTGGAGACTAGAAGCCAACATCAAGATGTCAGCAGGGTTGGTCTCATTCTGAGGCTTCTCGATGGCTGTCTTCTCCCTCTACCCTCACATGGTCATCTCCCTGTGTGTATATGTCTGGTGTCTCTTTCTCTGTATATCCAAATTTCCTCTTATTAGGACACCCGTCATATTGGATTAGGATCCACCCTAACTGCCTCATTTTAAATTAATCATCTCTTTACAGACCTGATATCCAGATACAGTTACATTTGGAGGTACTGGAGTTAGAACTTTAACATATGAATTAGGGGAAGGAGGGACACAATTCAGCCCATAACATGCACCATTTTAAAAAGTGCTATACAATTAATAAAATTTAACATGTGGGCAGCTGTTATTTTAAGGAGGCAAAAACTAAAATGAAGCCATTAAGTGAATAGTTCAGGTTATACAGCTCGTTCAAAGCACAGCTAGGCTTAGATTATTTTTTTCTTTGGTCCACTTTCATAATGTGTCTACAGATTTCTTTTATCATGTGATTTCTTTAACCTTTAATCTAAATTTTTCTTTCTTTTCCTCATATTCTCCTGGGACAATTTCCTTCACTCCCATGGAGTGAATGCAATAACTAAATACGATAACTATACTCCTGCTCAAGATTCTGCTCTCCAGCTCCATCCCAGCTCTGTCACTGAGTTCCAAACCCACATGTTCAGCTAACCACTGGACATATCCACTTGGATGACTCCAGAGTCTTCAAATCCAGTATCTTTCATCCCCAAAAGAGTCTCTTTTCACCTCCTATGTCCCCAAACACCTTTTCTGTTGAAATAAATCTCAATGAATGGCCAATCCCTTGCCTTGCTCAACCTAGAAATCTTGACATGATTCTTAACTGTTTCCTGTCCTTCTTCCCTGATATGCAATTAATCATCATGTCTTATTTCTTCCAGCTCCTAAGGACTCTTAAATATGTCCACTCTTTTTCATCAGCTCTTCTTTAGTTTCCAAAATTCCTTCTCTTTTCTCCAGTTTTACATGTAACCGATTTTACATGTAACTAATTTAATACCATTGTGCTTTGTTACAAACTTAGAAATAACTCCTAGGGAAACTTTGACAGTTTACACTGGGTTAGTTCCCTCTGCATGTGCTCTATTCCCACTGCACCTGCTCTATCATAGTCCTTACTGCTCTGGATTGTTAGAGCCTGTTTACTTATCTGGTCTCCACCCACCCCATCATTGGGCTGCATGTTTCTTTATAACAGAAACCATGATTTGTTTACCAAGGTTTTCTAGAGCACTACTTTCTTGGGAGATCATAATCACTCAGAGGCTGCTTGTAAAGAATGAATCCTGGTCTACAAGATTTGAATACAATATTCATTCTATTTTATTAAGTTGTCACATCTTAGACTAAAATTATTGATGCCACAAGGAAGAAAATTTACACACAAAAAAAAACCCAGATTTTATTTTTAGTGGAAACATAGGGAAAACAATATTTATTTTCAAACTAGAAAACAGTATTTATCATAAAGTGATGTATCTTTATTAACCCTGTATCTTGGCTTTTTTTCCCTTTGTTTGGAAAGTAAATTGAGGGACATAACCTAGTAGAAGTATCTCAGTTCACTTTGCTTGCCCTGTCACTTTTAAATTTATTTAAGCTTTTGACAAATTGATACTTGAAAAACCTGAAGACATTTGACTTTAGTGTGCAATTATAAAAAAAAAAAAAAATACATGCTAGCAACAGGAATAGTAGCTCAAAGTAAATATAAGGACCATAAAACATTTTAAAAATGTGTATACTAAATAATGATGAAATGAAAGTGACATAATCAGCCTGAAACATGGTTGCCTACTATATTTAAACCTATTAGCAATTCTGGCAGGCCAAGCAGGCAGGGGAATTATGGATGAAGTCTACTGCAGAGTGATCTGCAATCTGATCACTGAAAAGCAAAAGCTACAAGACCTCAGAGAAAACTCAAGTCAAATTTCTTCTGATTCATCTTAGCACTTAGTTGACAGTGTTCAACTCTAAGAAGTAAATACATGGGATAAAATTAAAAAAATATATATATATACATATATATATAGTACATATATATTCCAACTTAGGGTGTTTTAGAGATTAGAGAATTGAGAAAATTTATTAAAATATATGTGCTATTTAAATATTTTCTCAGTGTCATATAATATGTTATATCTTAATATTTTACATTAAGCATTTTATATTTTGATCAGAAATAAATGAGATGCTTATTCTACTACTAGCAGAAGGCATCTACACAGAGCTGGGTGCAAGTGTAAGGAAAATGGCTGAATCTTAAAAAAGATAGAAAATCAGCTGGTAATAACCAACAATATTTGGTCTTGTCCTTTATTTCATATACTATCCCAACCCTCTCTTTTAAGGCAGCACTGAAAGGCACTAAGAAGGAGGTGATAAAGGCAGTATACAGACAATTAGGGGTTTGTCATTGATTTCCATACCAAGGAAAAGGCATGTTATTCGTATTAAAGCATATCTCAAATGCTTGAGGCGGGGGGTCACTTTCTAGGGGTTAAAAAATAACTAACAGTGCATGTGTATGATAAATCCTTCACTTGGTTTTCCTAAATTGCCTTTTAAATCTTTTAATTATGCCATTATTTCACTAGTTCAGATCCCTACCAGAAATCTGAGATACCTGTTTCACTGGATGGCCCTCATTACCAAGATGCTGTCTGGAGTGTAATGAAGGAGGTCTTTTAAAATCATTATTGAGTATAATTGACATATAACATTATATTAGTTTCAGGTGTACAACCTAATGATTTGATATTTGTATATCTTACAAAATGATCCCTACAATAAGTCTAGTTAACATCTGTCACCATACATAGTTACAATTTTTTTCTTTTGATGAGATCTACTCTCTTAGCAACTTTCAAATATGCAACACAGTATTATTAACTATAATCACCATGCTGCACATTACTTCCTCATGATTTGTTTATTTTATAACTGGAAGTTTTTACCTTTTAAAAGGGGTCTTATTGAAAGAAAAAGTGCATATGCCATCTGTGACTTACCTCTTTGCCTAAGTATTAAATCTCTGTGATCATCCTCCAAGTCCCAACTTGGGTGGCTTCCTGAAGTCAGCCTTGTCAAGCCTTCATGAACACTGAGTCTGCTGACAGTCACATTTTTCATTTTAATTTAATACACTGGAATCCTGATTTATATAGTTTACTATCTTATGGTTGAATCTCCCTGAGTCTTTCAATTTCAGTGTATTGGCAAAATAGCATTTTTGGATCTGCCTCGTTGAGATCGGGTAAATATCATTTCATTCAGGCTCCTGAAATCTGAATTCCTCCAATTTAAACCTCTGAATTCGCTGTCCCACATATCTTTAAAATTTCAAAAATGGCTACTTTGTTGGTTTATAATGAGTATTAAATGGGATTGTGTACAAAAACAAGGCTGGCCCCGTGCATCTTAGATATAGCTTATGTAACTTTTCTTTCTGAACTTGAGAACTCATTCAACAGCCACTTTAACATTGTGGCACTCTGGTACAGCTACTATCACCTAGCTAAAGCTAGGTGGTATACCAGTCTGTTATAGCTTGGATAGAATATGCTTTCTCTTGATTATAAAATAAAAGGCATATTTAATTCAGACACAAGAAAGCTATAAAAAGGGAAATTAAAATCACTCATAACCAGTACTGTTCCAGTAAACATTTAACAACTGGCTCTTTGGGGAAAAAAAAAAATGTATGTGTTGATATATAAGTTTTATAAATTTTGGTGATATATAAATAATAATAAAATACGCAATACTCTTTATTGTAAATTCTATCCCACCTATTAATTTTGCAGAATGCTTTCATGGATTTTTGTCGAACTCTTTTATCTGTAGAAAATCTATGGTTGTAATCCAACCATAATTCAACACATGGAATTATATCCTAATCATCTAATCCTTTTCCCAAAAAAATGTTTTGTCATTAAATCTTATTTAGAATCTGCTGTTAGACTATTTCTTACGTTATACAAATTATACTTATTAAAGTGAAACATATTTAAGCTTCAGCACTAGACATGGCATACTTTGATCTGCACGATTACTATTTTCTTCATTAGTTTCTTAAGTCTAGGCAAACAACAAAATATAGAATCAAGTCCTGATTTGTAGCATTACTGATCTCAAGCTACCAAAAGGCATCACTGAATGCAGAGTAAGGAACATGCAGAGTATGGCACAACAGCTTGCCATTGTATAGTATTTCCAACAAATAAATAGAGTAGACCTAAATAATCTCAAGAGCAAAGATAATAATTTACCTTGAATACATTTTATTTTCTCTGAAGTACATCCTTAAGTGATTTTTTTCCCCCCTGGGTTATATGAGCAGTAAATCCTCTGAGTCTTAGCATATTAAAACTTTCATTATTTTGCCCTAATAAAAGTTTAGTTGGGTATAAGAATCTAGGTTCAAAATCATGCCCACCCATAAATTTAAGGTTATCATTCCATTGAATTCTTACCACATCCCTTCATTTTCCTCTCGTCACTGAAAAGTCTAATATTAGCAGTTTTTGCTCTTTCATCAGGAGCTGTTTTTAGTCATTGAACAAATTAGGATTTTTTAAAAACTTGATTTATTAAAATTTTTGTCATGAGAATGTGTAGTATGTTTCATTTTTATCTGAGTGTGTATAAGATGTGCTTCATTATTTTCTCTTGGCACTCAGGGCTATTTTTTAATTTTTAGAAAATTATCTTCAATTATGTTTTTGATTGTTTTCATCTCTTTATCCTCTTCTTCTGATATTTCTATTAAACAAGTTTCAGAGCTACTGGATCTATCCTCTCAGATGAACTATTAGTCATACTTTTCCTCTTTTTGTATTTTTGCTGTTTTGGGATATAGCTTTCATGTTATTTTTACTTTTGAGGGGGTTTGGGACCAATCTATGTAATGGATGATTAGACAGGGTATGATGGAGAGGCCTTAGTCCCTAATATTCTCAAAGACTATAATTCTAAGTGTTTCTTATACATCTAAATTTCTTCAGTTTTCTGTGGATTTCTTTTTATCCTAGCAATACTGTTATTTCCAGGTACTCAATCCATATTCTTAGATTGCTCCTTTATTGCAATATTATTGTTCCTAACATTGCACATAGCAGCCTATTATTATTACTCAGTGCAATATTTTCTCAATCATATATTTCTGAGAATATCAATTCAATGATTTTAAAGTGATATTTGAATAAAAACTTCACTTCTGCATCAGTTATTTTATTTTCCATCTTAATTTTATCATTCATGTTTTGTGTTTCCTTGATTTGGTAGGACAAGGTTATACATTCCTATATATAAATGATGGATCAGGTATGGGGTCCTCTGCAGTTGTGTTTATATATTTACCCAAATAGCTCATGCATGGCTTTGCTCTGCTCACTCTGCAGGCACAATGATGTATGCTCCTTGGTCAGCACAAATAAAGTAGACTTCAGAAAAAAGAAAATTGCCAGAAAGAGATATGATATACTGATAAAAGTCAATTCAATCAGAAGACATAGCAATCATATATATGAATTCACTAAACATCACAGCTGCAAAATATGTGAAAAAAAACAAACAGAACTGAAAGGAGAGATACACAAATACACAATTATTGTTAGGGACTTCAACACGGCTTACTCAACAATTGAGTGAGCAACTAGACAGAAAATGAACAAGGATATAGAAGAACTCAAAACTTCACCAACCAACAGGACCTAATCAACATTTACAGAACACTCCACCTAACAACAGCAGAATACATATTTTTTCCAGTGCCCATGAAACATATACCAAGATAGACCACATCTTGGGCCACAAAACAAACCTCAAAACATTTAAAGAATTGAAATCATGCAGAGTATGTTCTTAGACCACAATGGAATTAAACAAAAAATCATTAACAGAAGGATAACAGGAAAATCTCCAAACACTTAGAGACTAAACAACATACTTGTAAACAATCCATGAATCAAAGAGGAATTCTCAAGAGAAATCAAAACTACCTTGAACTGAGTGAAATGAAAATTAAAATAAAACATATCTACTTATATGAGAAACAGTTAAGCAGTGCTGAGAGGGAAAGTTATAGCACTGAATACATATATTAGAAAAGAGGAAAATCTCTTTCAGAAAATTGAAGAGGAGCGAACACTTGCCAATTCATATTATGAAACAAGTTAAGTATTACCCTGATAACCAAACTAGATAAAGAGAGTGCAAGAAATAAGATGTTGGTGGGGGGGGACTATGGACCAATATCTACCATGAATATAGACACAAAAATTGCTTTAAAAATATACAATTCAGTAATATATAAAAATAATTATATACCATATTATTATTCATATTATTTCTCCATATTATTTCTTAGAATTTCACATAAATCTATATCTTAAAAGTTTAATTTTAAAAAATAAGGTGTTCACCTGAATATTAAGTATTTATAACTACATGTTTAGATTTAGTGAAAAGTTTACTTTCTTATTAATTTTTATTACTTTAATTTTCTGTCTAATTATGCATTAGCTTTAGATTCAGTAAGAAAAAATTTTGCTTTTAGGAAAAAGACAAAAATATGAGAATAATATAAATATAGAAAAAACAGAAATCATAAAAAATGCTTTATGAATAAATTATAAATTTCAGATGGTACTAGATAAGGTAGTCTTTATACAGATGTTTAAAAAGAAACAGATGCAAGATAAATATAATCAATAAGATTTTCTTCACGGGTCTAAAGTAATTTTTTAAAATGAAGACCATGCTTAAAATGTATGCAAAAATAATTTTCCTTCAAAAAGGGAAACAGGAGCATCTCTTAATTTTCTTTGTAAGTTAAACATTTTGACTTAATTGGAAAATAATTTAGGAGCTCTAACAGGAAAAAGAATAGCTGATTATCATATGAATTTGAAAAAAGAGGAGTTACATGGAAAAGCTCTGTAGCTCTAAAAGCAATGGGAAAACTAAGCCTTTTAGGTCTACTTGAGAAGACACAACCTTTACAGTAAAAAAAAAGAGCAAATGTACAGATTGCATTATTGAGTAGCAGAGGCTGATATTAAAGAAGGCAAATGAGGAATCCCAATAACACCCACATTATAGTTATAAATAAGCCCATGCAATGGAAATTTCCAATTCCAACGTAAGATTTGGTAGAGATGAATAACTGAGGAGTAGTGGAAAGAAGGTTTCTAATGTAAGCATGAGGCAGTATCCTTTGACATTCCCCTTTTGAACATGCTGTTTAAGCCAGAGATGTTCAGTTACACATGAAGGAAACCCAATTCAACATAGTTGAAGCTAAGCACGAGATGGATTGGAAGGATATAGGATATCTCTGAGAATTAAATGAAGGCCTGCAGGAACAGGGCATCTCAGAGCCTTGTAGACTGGAATCAAGGACCTGATCCTCTAAGACTCATTCTGCTTTGCATGAGTTTCTGCGATGTTCTCACATGGCAAAAGACTTGGTCCCTGGAAGTTCTTGGAAATACTTTTAGTACTTGATGCCCAGGAGAGAAGAGAGAATTATTCCTGCTAGTTTCACTTAGAAAAATCTCACAGGAAGACCCTACTAACCCAATTTGCATCATTTAATTATTCCTATATTAACATTTGGCCAGATTGATAAGTACTGTGATTGACCCCACCTACATCATATACCTAACCTGTAAGAAAGGAGAATGTTCTGGGAAAATGAAAATAATATGCACTACAGGGACAATGTTAACAAGCAGAACCATTGGAAAGTGCCATTAAGATATCCTGACAAGAAAGTAAATGAGAAAATAGGCAGAAAGTCTTTCTTTCTTCCTTTATTTCTTGTTTTATTTTTGCCACACTTTTCCCCACACTTACCTAAGTAAGTAGTCCTATTTTCTTTTATAAAAGACTGGTATTGGGAACTTAATTTAACCGGCTCAAATGTGTTAGTTGGGGAAGATTGCAATAGACTCCTTACTCTTAATTACTATAGCAATTATAGAAGCTAATTATATTTTTTTAATGTTGAAAGCCAATATCACTCACTAGATAACATAGTCTTTGGTTATTAGTTGTGAAAAAAATTAAACCACCACTAAATAAGTAAATTATTCTTTGAAACTCTTGGTTAAATGATGGATATGTGTTTATTTTTCATGTAGTATCACTAATCACTCACTACAAATATAAAAATATTTGCATTATTCAGTGTACTTGAAAATAACTTATCAATTGTTTTCTATTTTATATACTGTCACCCTCTTTTTCCATAAGATGTTATGGAAAAAACCCAAACAAACTTTTTGGCCAACCCAACATATACAGTGTAGAGATTATTAATCAGACTGTGATTTGGTGCTAATTTATGTGAGGCCAATGGATGTGCTACTGGAAAAAAAAACAAGAGAACCATACTGACATTTTAATATATAGCTCCAATACCACATACATGCATATATTTACTTCCTTACCATGCCATGCTTACATTATAGGTCACAAAGCCTTCCAAATTGTGGGATACAATTAAATAACGAACGCAGAAACCAATGTCATAAGATTGGTCATAGAAATGGAAGTTGGGATGTCTTTTGGAAGCTCCCAGATCTTTCAGAAGTGTTTTATTTGCAAAAGTTTGTAACTGCAAAAAATACTGTTCATTGTTTCTTTTTTTTCCAAGAATCACCTTATTTATTCACTGTATTTCTTTATATTTAAAGAATTTAAGTTTGGTAAACATTTAGTATTTTGTTATTGACAATAAACTTTAGGGAGAAAACCTTTATATCCCTTGCTGTAGGCTACTGTGATTTTGGTCTTAGTATATGGAAACTTATTTTCACCCCTTTTAAAAGGTGTTAAAAATAAATTCTCCAGTCAGAAAAAATAGCCTTATAGTTGAATGAATTAAACTATCCTCTCTACCTAGCAGGCACCATAAATAATCCATTAAGAGTTTTGAGGACTTCATTTCCATATACCTTATATTACCTACCACACAGCCGATTCATTACATCACCCCAGGTTCTAAAAGACATGAAAACTTCAAGGTCTGTGTCAATACCAATTCTACAAGAGATTCAGCAGAAGTTATTTAGTGCAGGCATGTACTAAGAGCTAGCAACTGTTCTTCATTACATTCAATATACTAATGTGTTATTTTGAGACGGAAAATGTGTCTTATGTTTTGAAAACTTAAAGACTGTAGTTCAAAATGTAAAAAAAAAGTCATAGAAGTATTATTTAAAAAGACAATAGGAGGGAAAAAATAAACAAACAAACGTGTGGCAAAATAAAATACCTACCAAAATCTTTTCTTCATAATTATATGTGATTCATATAAGCTAAGAAAACTAAAGTACAGTTAAGTATTATTTTAAAAAATGATTCATTGAGGGCCTTGTCAGTACTTATTTTTAGAACAACAAATAGTGCAATAACAGTCTAAAAAGCAGGTAGAGATAGGTTTTGAAAAGTCAAAACAAAAATTCATCCACAAAAAATGTAAAGAGATATATAAACAGAAATGTTTTCAAACTTTCAAATACCTGTGTCCTTTTAATAGAAAGTTGTATTGTTTTGCATGTACTTTTAAATTTTCCCTGACCTTCACATAGTATCCTCTTAATAGCCCTATGAGGTTATTAGATAGAATAGTCATTATCACACCCACTTTTTTTTTTTACTTGTTTGATTTTACTCTTTTCTTTTTTCATTGAGGTATAACTGACATATGTTATATTTGTTTCAGTTGTATACTGTAAAGATTCGATATTTTTATATATTGCAAAATGATAGCCACAGTAAGTTCAATTAACATCTAGCATCATACATAGTTACACATTTTTTTTCTTGTGATGAGAACTTTCAAGATCCACTCTCCTAGCTACTTTCAAATATACAATACGGTATTATTAACTGTAGTGACCATGCTGTACATTATATCCCCAAGACGTTCATTTTATCAATATAACAAAAAAATTGGACCTTTTCACCCATATTGCCCATGCCCCAGCACTCCCCACCTCAGGCAACCACCAATCAGTCTCCGTATTGATGAGCTCAGCTTTTGTTGTTGTTATTGTTGTTTTTAAGATTCCACATATAAGTGAGATCATACGGCATTTATCTTTTCTGTCTGACATTGCACTTAGCATAATGCTCTCAAGGTCCATTCATGTCACAAATGGCAAGATTTCATTCCTTTTTATGGCTAAATAATATTCCATTTATATATATATGTATATAAATATATACATATATATATAATATATAACATCTTAAAAATTCATTCATTCATCAGTGGGTATTTAGGTTGTTTCCATGTCATGGCTATTGTAAATAGTACTGCAATGAATATGGGGGTGTGCATGTATCTCTTCAAGTTAGTGTTTTTGTTTTCTTCAGATAAATACCCAGGAGTGGAATTGCTGGATCATATGGTAGTTTTAATTTTTTTAGGAACCTTCATACTGTTTTCCATAGTGGCTGCACTAATTTATATCCCCACCAACAGTACACAAGGGTTCCATTTTCTCCATATCTTTGCCAACACTTGTTATTTCTTGTCTTTTTTATGACAGCCATTCTGACAGGTGTGAGGTGATATCTTGTTGTGATTTTGATTTGCTTTTCTCTGTTGATTAGTGATGTTAAGCATCTTTTCATGTGTCTGTTAGCCATCTGTATATCTTTTTTTATTTTTTTATTTATTTTTATTTTATTTATTTATTTTTGGCTGCGTTAGGTCTTCGTTGCTGCGCACGGGCTTTCTCTAGTTGCAGCGAGTGGGGGCTACTCTTCATTGCGGTGCACGGGCTTCTCATTGCAGTGGTTTCTCTTGTTGAGGAGCAAAGGCTCTAAGTGCGTGGGCTTCAGTAGTTGTGCCACGTGGGCTCATAGTTGTGGCTTGCAGGCTCTAGAGCACAGGCTCAGTAGTTGTTGCACATGAGCCTAGTTGCTCCACAGCATGTGGGATATTCCCAGACCAGGGCACAAACCTGTGTCCCCTGTATTGGGAGGCGGATTCTTAACCACTGTGCCACCAGGGAAGTCCCATCTGTATGTCTTAATTGGAAAAATGTCTATTTAAATCTTCTGCTCATTTTAAAATTGGATTGTTTGTTTTCTTGCTATTGAGTTGTATGAGCTCTTGATATATTTTGGATATTAACCCCTTATCAGATAGATGATTTGCAAATATTTTCTCCCATTCAGTAGATTGCTTTTCCATTTTGCTGATGATTTCCTTTGCTGTGCAGGAGCTTCTTAGTTTGATATAGTCCCATTGGTTTATTTTTGTTTTTGTTGCCTTTGCTTTTGGTGTCAGTACACATTTTAAATGAAAGAAAACTAAGAAATTTGTCACCGAAAGACTGAGCCTAGATCCCAGATTTTTTTTTATTATTGAAGTATTGCTGATTTATAATATTACATTAGTTTCAAGTGCACAGCATAGTGATTCAGTAGGTTTTTTTCAGATTATATTCCATTATATGTTATTATAAGATATTAAATATAATTCTCTGTGCTATATTAGTAAATCCTTATTGATTATCTATTTTATATATAGTAGTTTGTATCTGTTAATCTCATATTCCTAATTTGTCCCTGCCCCCCCTCCCTCTTCCCTTTGGTAACCACAAGTTTGTTTTCTATGTCTTTGAGTCTGTTTCTATTTTGTGTATAGATTCATTTGTATTATTTTTTAGATGATTATTTATAAGTGATATCATGTAGTATTTGTCTTTTGCTGTGTGGCTTATTTCACTAAGCAAAATATTGTCTAAGTCCATCCATGTTGCTGCAAATGGCAGTATTTCATTCTTTTTTATGGCTGAGTAATATTTCATTTTACATATATATATATATATATATACACATATATATAATGAAGTATATAATGTGTGTGTGTATATATATATATATATATATGCCACTTCTTCTTAAACTTATTGTCTATTGATGAACACTTGGGTTGTTTCCATTTCTTGGCTATTGTAAATAGTGCTACTGTGAACATCGGGGTGCATGTATCTTTTAGAATCCAGATCTTTTTATTAGAAATCTAATAAGTCTTACAACTCAATCTGCTCTCAACATTTTAGATAGATAGAACAGCGTGAGACTTGAATCAACCTCAGAAGCCTCTTTCATTTATGAATTCATCACTTGATAATGAGTGGTATATAAATTTATAAAGCATAAGATATCATTAAAATGCTTTGAAATAATAGTTATGCCCTGGTTAATTTATTTCATGAATTTTTTTGTCTTGGATATCAAGTACCATATTGCTAAAGTTCATAGTCTCATTACTTAACACCTAACTAAATCGCATGCAATTAAATTGACACAAACCTCCAAAATATAGGGCACACTCAGATTCACAGATTATATGGATTCATCAAATTTCAGAATTTCTTTAAAATATTGATTTCATACCAATATGCTAAAAATCTTTTCTAAGTCAATATCAATAATTTTTTTCATATATTAGTGGTTCCAAGATAGAACTTTCAGTTACATTCACACATATCAACCTAAATATGTGCTAAAATAAGGACAGTTTATAAAAGGTGTTTACACTCAACAATGGTATTTGCTCAATTCCAAACAGTTTAATTGGCATTGAAAAAAATGTGTATCAGTTCTTGCTTTGTTTATAAGAAAGCTTACTTTTAAAAAAAGTTGATTTAATACTAACCAGTTGAAGTTTTGTTATTTGTTTTTATATTCCCCCAAGATCCGAACATTGTATTTCATTTACAAGAGGGATGGGGGTAGTAGCATTTGTTGCCTACCTATTAAGTTCCCAGTCACTCTATAAATTTTTGTCATTTTTAGCGCATTTAAACATTCCAGTGATACCTAGCCTTACTCCTTAAAAGTGTTTTTAAACATGCTATAAATCAACTTACTATAAGAGTTGAGAATTTACATTCGGTAACCATTTCACTCTTTAGGTAATTACAGTAACAACACCACACTAAAACCTTTTGGCTGCCTCAAATCCTGAACAAAATTGCAGCAATACAGAGAATGTATATAACATTTCTACAAATGACTAAGTGAGAAAGAGAGAGAGAGAGAGAGAGAGAGAAATCACCTTTTAGCATGTGAGCGATTAGTATTGATATTTATTATTCATTTTGATTGTTCTGCCACCTAAATCCAATTTCCACAGGTGGAGGGGTACACAGGAATGCTTATGAAGTGACAGCTGGCTGCTCCTAACTGCTCTGTGCCAGTTAGCAGTTTTCCTGGAATTGATGGGGACTAATACACAATGAATTTATCTTCTTAAGAAAATATGATATTCTCTTCTAGATAAAATTTAAAACAAACAGATACTGTCAGAAATACTTCTCAAGTTGAAAATACTGTGCCTTAAAGATAACAAAATATTTTTGAGGAAGAAATAATGTGGTAATTGGTAATTTTGATGCACTAAGAAGAATTTCTATTAGTCACAAATGGACATTCTTTTATTCTGAATAATCTGTATTAAACAAAATTTAAATACGTTAGTGCCTAATATGTAGGAATCATCCAAATATGATACCTACTCTCTTATGACTTTTTTGCACATACTACTTTTTTAAAGAGGAAGCCAAAATTGTTGTCCTTTTGATACATAATTGGAGAAGTGTATCTTGAAAGAGGGAGCTGAAATTCTTACTCCCTATACCTGAATAAGAATAAGTGAACATTAAAAACAAAAGCAAACAAAACCAAAAACCTCCCATGTTTATTTCTTCATTCAGTCAACTAACATTTACTGAAAGCCCTGGATACTTAATACTACGTATTAGATGTGGTTAAAATACAAATACAAGTAAAATCAAAATGATACTTCGAAACCCAACCCACAAGAATGTCACAATAAATAAACAGCTCCAATGAAATATGAACAAATAAAGAATGTGCTAAGGAAGCAAAAATGAATGATCAATTAACTCTGTTAGTATGGGCGTTGATGAATATTTTACATAAGAGGTGATACAGAGCTGAGTCCTTTAGGACATTTGCCAGGATAAACAGGAAGGAAAGAGAATTATGGGCAATGACCATGACATTTGTAACAATATCATGAAGAGAGAACAAATATAAGAGAACTATTAGAAAAACTTTTTTTTTAGAATTATTCATATAATTATTCATATAAGTCTGGCTTCCTCATCCTCTCTGATATTAAAGGTCATCTTTTTATCAGCACAAGTAGGAATGCTTAAGGGTGTTGACCAAGTTTAGAGCAACAAGGATGAAAAGGATATTCTCTGGGTGAGATTTCCTAAAACAAATTGATGGCCCACAATAAAGGTGCAAACAATATCTCTAAGAAACATATTCACTCAGTTGACATAAGACATCCATATCCATCCACTGAGCCCCAGTGTTAATCTGATGCAGGTTAATTCTCAGGTTGCCCTTGACAAACAATTCTTCTTTTGTATGCCAAACACGTACTAACACACATACACTCAAACACATAGAATAAAGGGAAAAGAGACCCATATCTAGAACACTGCTTTCTTTATTAGTGTTATAAGATGGTTTAGTGTGAAATCTTCCTTTTCCTTGGGACACCTAGATGGGTTTTCATAGATCAAGCACTCAGAAACATTCAAATTAAAAGAGCCCTTTTCCTCAAAGTTTAGGCTATCAGCCTAATGGAGTTAGGCTCCTTCTTCTCATTTTCTATGCCTAATCACCCAAGGTGTCATATCTCATTACATTGAATAACCATTTTTGTCTCTTTATGTCATTAGTCTTTACCTAAAGAACACTAACTGTATTATCTCTTCACATGTGAAAAAGAGTTTTGTAGTCAAATATGTTTAGGAAACACTGAATTAAGCCCAGTTAAATAAGTTCCCTAATCACAGAAATGCCAGAAACTTTACTGTAATAATATGCTAGTACAAATTATGCATCTTTATGAGGGGATGATATATAGTAGACAGTGTTTTTCCCCTTTTGGTGGAGAAATTGAGTAGGCTACCTTTCCTTAGGAATAGACATTGGGAACAATTTCTATGTTGTCCTCAGCTTTTTTCCATTGGTTTCACGTAAATTAGTAACAAATCACAGTCTGATTAATAATCTCCACACTATTTGTCTCAAATTATAGATGGTAACAGTGTATAAAGTGGAAAATATTTGATGTTATTTTCAAGTACACTGAATAAGGATAGAACAAAATTCATTTCCTTAGATTTTATAATAAATGTGTATCTCTTAGTAAATGATCTCTTTGCACTCTCTGTTAAAGTCACATTAGTTCAGCTGAATAAAGTTTCCTGAGGCAAAAACAATAAATGGCTACTTTCTCATTTAACTACCTGAAGCTGACCTTCAATAAATTTGACACTCAAGATTGATAGTTATTGCTGATAAAGGTAAAAAGTAGTGGCAAAGGTCTTTCTTAGGGTGCATACATGAAAATACTTTTGATTTATTAAAAATATACAATCAAGAAGTGACCAAGATGACAAAGTAGGAAGACCTTGAACTCACCTCCTCCTAGGGAAACAGCAAAATTACAACTACTTACAGAGCAACTATCTATGAGAACAACTTCAAGACTAGCAGAAAATATTTTCTACAACTAAAGACATAAAGAAGGAACCACAACAAGACAAATAGGAGGGGCAGAGAAGTGGTCTAATCAAGACTGACATCCCCAGGTTGGCAACCCCCAAACAGGAAAAGTATCACAGTTGTAGATGTCCTCCCCAAGGAGTGAGGGGTCTGAGGCCCATATCAGGCTCCTCAGCCCAAGGGTCCTGCATTGGGGAGGTAAGCCTCCAGAACATCTGGCTTTGAAAATCAACAGGACTTATGTTTGGGAGAGCTGGAGGGATATAGGAAGCAGAGACTCTGTCCTTAAAGGGTGCACACAAGATCTCACATGTTGAGTCCCAGTGCAGACGTAGCAGTTTACAAGGAGCCTGGGTCAGACCCACTTTCTGATCTTGGAGATCCTCCCAGAGAGGCAAGATGCAACTGGGAACTCCCCGTGGGGATAGAGACACTGGCAGCAGGCATTTTGGGGAGTTTGTTTTACCAAGATAGCATCTGTACTGGCAAGTATCATTTGGGACTCCATCCTCTAGCACATTAGCACAAGGGACCTGGACCTGACTACCAGTGGGCTGGCATCAGTCTCCAAACCACCCCCTCAGTTCCTCAGAAAGCCCTGCAGGGACTTGGCCTCACCTTCCAGAGGCCAGCACCAGCCTGGAGCACCCTTGGGCCATGCAAACAACTGTGCAGGGACCCTACCCCACAATCCAGAGGCTGACATTGGTAAGCAAAATTGGGATGTGCATACAGCCACCCAAGGACCTGGCCCCACCCTCCAGGGGGCTGGCAGCAGACACACCCACCCTGGGCCACACAGCCAACCATGTGAAAAGCCTACCCTGTCCTCTAGCAGGCCCACAGCCACCACACGAGGCACAGCTTCACTATCATCTGAGCTGGGGGACAGCCACCTACCAGCATACTCACAGTAGCTATGCCCACCACAATGCAAGGGCACACACAACCCACATAGGGGGCAATCCTAGAGCATGTAGTTCTATTGACCATAGGGGAACTTGCTGCTAGGCCCCCCTACACCAGAAGAATTCAACAGTATATTAAATGATACAGAGGAATGGATCAGCGAACTGCAAGATGGAGTAGTAGAAATCACCCAAGCTGAACAGAAAAAAGAATTTTTAAAAATGAGGACAGTTTAAGAGACATTTGAGATAACATCAAGCATATTAACATTTTCATTATGGAAGTCCCAGAAGGAGAAGAGAGAGAAAGGAGGAGACATGCAAAAATCCTCAACAAAATATTAGCAAACAGAATGCAACAATTCATTAAAAGGTCCATACACCATGATCAAGTGGTATTTATCCCAGGGATGCAAGGGTAGTTCAGTACCTGCAAATCAATCATTGTGATACAAAAGAACAAAGTTGGAGATACTCCTGATTTCAAACTATAATAATGCTTTCAAAGCTATGGTAATCAAAACAGTATGCTTCTGGCACAGAAACTGACACATAGATCAATGAAACAGAATAGAGAGCCCAGAAATAAACCCATGCTTCTATGGTCGATTAATCTACAACAACAAAGGAGGCAAGAATATACAAGGGGGAAAGAAAACCTCTTCAACAAATGGTGCTCAGAAAATTGGACAGCTACATGGAAAGTAGTAAAACTGGACTACTTTCTCACACCATATACAAAAATAAATTCAAAATGGATTCAAGACTTACATGTGATACTTGAAACCATAAAACTCCTAGAAGAAAACAGGGAGTACA
The DNA here is from genome assembly GCF_028021215.1 of Eschrichtius robustus. Classification (NCBI taxonomy): domain Eukaryota; kingdom Metazoa; phylum Chordata; class Mammalia; order Artiodactyla; family Eschrichtiidae; genus Eschrichtius; species Eschrichtius robustus. The sequence goes on along the minus strand of NC_090828.1, from coordinate 46,516,479 downwards.
CACTTTGACATCAATCTTAGCAATATTATTTTGGATATGTCTCCTCAGGCAAGGGAAACAAAAGCAAAAATAAACAAATGATATATATCAAACTAAAAAGCTTTTGCAGAGTGAAGGAAACTATCAAGAAAGCAAAAGGCCTCCTACTGAATGGGAGAAGGTATTTGCAAATGATATATCCAATAAAGTACACAAAATAACTTTGTGTATCTAAAATACACAAAGAACTCATACAAATCAACATAAGAAAATCAAAAAACCCAATTAAAAAATGGGCAGAGGACCTGAGTAGACATTTTTCCAAAGAAGACATACAGGTGGCCAACAGGCTTGTGAAAAGATGCTCAACGTCACTAATCATCAGGGAGAGGAAAATTTATTTGAAGAAATGATGGTCAAAATATCCCCAAATTGTTGAAGAAAGCTACAAATTGAAGAAACTTAGTAAAAACAAGTAAAGATATATCTGCGACAGTTTCCAGTTCCACATGTGAAGAGCTTGGAAGTTGCCATTCTAACAATAAGTAAAAAGCTGAAAAGACTAAAAAATAACCATTCTTCTTGGATCCTTGAGAGGAGGACACAGGACAATCCACTGCCCCAAGATTAGAAATCTTTTCAGTCATGATATACTATTATATGTTTTAACAACTAAATATAATTCCCTTAAACGAGTTTTGTTTTGTTTTTTTTAAATAATGATGCTAAACTTGTAAATCCTAATGAAGTTTAATATCTCTTCAAAAAAAATCTCTTCAGTTTTTGTCTATTTGGTTTAAGTGTACTTGTTATTCTAGTTGTAATATTTTTAGAAAGTAAATAAATTTATACTTTCAGACTGAGAAAGATGAATTCTGTTTTATAATGGTATAGACCAGCAGAAACATGAAGAAGAGAAAAAAGAGTAGTTGATATAGCAATACTGTTCAGAGATTCAGAAAACCTCTTTCTTTCTTCAATTGATACTAATTGAAGAAGTCTCACAAACTTTTGAACATTAGATGTTCTCATTCAAGAAATAGGCATGATACTGCTTACTCCACCTGAGTTTTCTGAATAATAGATAGATAATGAATAACTACATGTAAAATTAAAAGGGCAAAACTTTGGTGATTTTTAAAAAATATTCCTGTATTACCAACTTTGTGCATACACATGCACACGTATATATTTTTGCTTAATATAAATGTTTATTAAGTTGTAATACTTTTTATATAGTATGGGTTTGATTAATTTTAGCTAGTACTTCATTGATCTGTCCTTTAGAGTTTATTTATGAAATAGAATATGAATGGTTAGATGTAAAAAAAATATTTGGACATAGATGTTAATAACTGGAGGGGCAGAGCTGAAAACCAAACTCTTTTAAAACAGATATTCTTATGTTTGAAGGCCCAAACATAGCTAATGGCAGTCCATTGACCCTTTGACATTTTTCGCAGAAATGTTTGTGTCTATGCCTATGTTGATTTTTCTGAGATCTACCATAGAAATAACGAAATACTCAATGGCATTTTAGACACAATTTGTTTAAGAATCTAAGAAAAAGAATTGTTTCAATTTGTACCACAAATTACAAAAGGACTTTGAAAACTGGAAAGCACTATACAACAAAAAAGTATCAATGACACAGGGTCTCATATCACAGTGTCCCACCATCATATGCATAAGTGGATACTCTAAATTATGTCAGATGAATTGATTTTATTTAGGAAACGAGTAAATACAAGAATGGTAGTATAAGAGACAGAGCTTCAGATTGTACTGTAATATAAGTTCTAGATTTGATCTATATATTACAACTTTCTATAAATACCTAGACCTCTATGAACTAAAGTTGGATTGTAGTTAAATCAGTCATTAATTTATATCATATTTTAATAGCATAGTCATCTCTATTGAATAAATTAGTCTAAATATATAAACAAGCTCTCTGTTTGCACACTCTAACCCAGCAGGAGATAGAGCCAAAGCTCTAAGCTTGCAGTTATCTCCTTATCTCTGTAAATATGCAAATAAATAATTTAAGGAAAGACTATGTATACTATGAGCTTTTACTTTGTCATCCTTTTCAGGATGGACTATAACATGTAATCTGATGAGCAAGAAAGGAAAGTTAGGCATACTTCCACCTTCTGTGTAAGATTCTTATTCTTGGATTTCATTTGTTTTATACAGAGTAGAATACTCCACACATCTCACCCCCTCATCTCACTCATATATCCCAACTCCCCAACCTAAGTGGGGCAAGAATCAGAAATGGAAGTTGCAGGGCCTTGAACTGCTTAATGTTTCATCTTCCACCAGCCTACACAATGAAATCAAGTTCCACTCCTATTCCCATCTTGCTTTCTAACCCTATTCATTCATGGTCCTTTGGCCAGCCGGTATCAGAGACCCTGTCCTAGCTTTCTCTTCAGCCTGCTTGTTTCTAATGCCCATGTTCAGCCACTCTTCAGTCCGTGGAAGTGCGAACTAGTGTCAGGATACATGAAAAGAAACAATAACATGAATCTTGATTAAGTAGTAAAAAATTATGCTATGTTCATAAAAAGTGGCATACTCTGCCGTCATTAAAGTTAGGTGACAAGTTAATAAAAATTCACATAGAAAGATGATTTTAAAAAATAAATTGAAAAGAGCAAGCTAAAAATATAATTTCATTTTTATGAAAAAGTGCCAAATGAGTATATTAATGAAAAGTTTGAAAATTATAAAATGCTTTCAGTTGACCACTTCTAAGCAGTAGGATTATGAGCGCATTTTTCTTTTAAAGAGAAGTAAATAAGACAAAATCATTGTTCTTAAGTCTTTTTTTAAAACAAAATCATGTCCATAGAGCCATAGGTAAGACTGTGAAGATTTATTACAGTTTACAGGTTAACCTTGGGAAAAACTCCTAAAAAATTCTACTTCAAACAGTTAACATCTGACATGCCCTAGCCCAACTAATTAAAAGTACTCTTGCAATAATTAAGCTTAATTCAACCCAGACTTTAGATTATCCACTTGGAAGCATGAACTGGGAATTGATTATGTATAATATATGTAACATATTCTGTATATAATTACATATGACATATAATAAATATCAATATGTACGTCATATTATTTATTTATATATACAATATATATGTATATACATATTTGTGTATGTGTGTATATTTACCCAAAATTTCAATAAATAGTGACATTTAAATCTGTGTATTAAAAAAATACTGTAAGTCAGAAGTTAAATTATTTCATTTGTAATTTCAAACACTCCTGCCTATCCTATGTAGAAGTAAGTAAACTTATTTTTGGTTCATTGATTTCCCTCAAAGTGAAACAACTACTGTTGTTTCATGGCTCAGAGGAACAAGGTAACTCAGGGGAAATTCCATGTAATCAGTTAGTAAGTAGCACTTATTCTGAATTAGATCCTAGGGAATTAAGTAGTGACCAATCAAGTAAGTTTTACTGTACTCAAATTGTCCAGCATTGATTTGTTCTAATTCAGCACATTATGTAAACATCAACACCTCCTCAAACAAAAATTCTTTATTATGTATAATGCAGAATCATTGCCAACCCTCAAAAAGCCAACAGTAAGTGACCTCCCCAGAAATGACTGCTGACAAGATTACCACACTGTCTGCAAGACAGACTTGAGGGTTGCTCATTTCCATTAGTGGCCTCAGTTACCCCATGAACAAATGAAAGCAAGGGCAACAGGGTAAAAAAGGAATATTCTTTCTCCATTAATACTTTTAATATATAGTCATGAACAGAATCTTGGTAGAAATATGAACATTAAAGGTACTTCTGGTAAGGGCTCAGAAAGAAATGAAGAAAAGAGTCATTGGAAACTGAAGGAAAGGTGAACCTTTTTATATAGTCACAGACAACATTATTGAATTTTGTATTATAGTTGCATCAAAGGAAGAAGAACTTGTAAGTGATGAACTTTGATATTTAGCTGAGGAGAATTTTAAAGAAAGTATTGAGGGTGTGACCTGGATTCTTGTTGCTAATAATAAAATATGAGAAAAACAAGATAAATTGAGAAATTAAATGTTAAGCAAAAAGGAACCAGCATTTGATAATATGAAAAATTCTCAGCCTATCTAAATTACACAATACACTAAAATTACATATGCTGTTAGGAAAGTGTGCTCTTGAGAGAAGGCTAAGTGAGTAGCTGGACAAGCATTAATTAAAGAGATTAGGTGTGTTGTTCATAGATCCACTCAACCATCTCAACAGAAGCCAGGAATAGGAATGGAATAATCCAAGAAAGATCTGTGGAGGACCTTTTTTTCTAATAGTGTGAGTTCTCATGACATACACAGGAGACCCACAAGGTTTTAGAGAATGTTATATCAGTAGAAATACTGCCAGCTTGTACTGAAAGAGACAGAGACAGAACAAAATGAAAAAAGAGAAAGTTGTCAGACTTCCGAAATTCCACAGCAGGAAATAGGATATCAGAATTTGGAAAAAAATAAATAAATAAGGAATGGATTCTTCCCCACCCAGAGCAGTTAAAGTTAGTGCAACTCTTTTGACATCTTGATTTTGGACTCTGGCATCAGGACAGGATACATTTCTGTTGTTTTAATCTACCAAGTTTATGGTAATTTATTATAGCAGCCTCAGGAAACTAATACAGTGCTATAGTCCTTGAATGGGAGCTAGGGGAGAGCAAACTTCATTTTATTGGTCATACACTCCTATAGTAGAGCTTCTATCATGCTGACTGCAGGGCTGGAGGAGGTGCAAACAAATCATATTTGTGTCTGTAACAGACACGAGTGTCACATACTCTTATGGTTCTTACTGAATTTTTGCAGATTCTCTTGAATAAATGTTTATTTATTTGCTGTATGCCCTTAGGACAATTACAGATACTTAAGTGGTCAGGTTGTTTTTCATAATCTTTACCAGTTATGGTTGTTTTGTTGAGGAGTTGGTCTGCAGAGCTCCTCACACTGGCATTCCAGAAGTGGATCAGATCTCCCCAAGCTTGGTGTATATCCTTGCCTAACTTAGACTATAACAGTACAAGAAAGTGAAATAGAGAAGTTCAGTTAAACTAGTCATATACTTTGTCAGTACAAGGTCTTATTTACTCACATATTTTTTAAAAAACTAAATGCCATGCTAGTCTGTTTGGTTGAAAATATGTAATTCTTTTTTTACAAACTCATCTGACAAGAACATAAAAATGCAATTTGCTTAAAATGAAGTTATTTTCAGCAGCCTTATCAAGTTTTTCTTTTTATTCCCTTTGGTATATTCAAATTGTGTGATCTTCCTACTCTCACAATCTTCCAAGCAAAGACTCTCGTATTCTTTGAGTATAGACAAAACTGTTTTTTTTTTTTTCAGAAAGAAAATAATCTTAGCTCTGCTCTTTTATAGTCTTTATAAGCATAGAATTTGGATAATATTCTATTCCATCAGGACTAAAATGTGTCGGGCTTTAAAATTTTTACAACTCCAACCAAAAAGATAAAAAAATCTACATTTCTATCTGCTTGATTTTAACTAATGCACATATCTTTTCAATCAACCACCCAGAATTCTTGTACTTCAGGTACTCTTAGGAATGTTAATATTTAATTTTCTTTTTCCAAGTTCAGCACAGAGTGCTATAGAAATGATTGATGTTCCAGAGAACTATGCTAAGAGATATGCGAACTATTCATTTATCTAGTTTCTCAAATCTTAGAACTCTTCTCTTAAATCAATACAGAGTTTGAAAAGTTACAAGCATAAAATATATATTACTTATATATATTAGACATATTTGCTCCACTTCTACTAATGTCAGTGATAAGAAACAAACACCTAATGAATGTCTTCACATTTTGGTAGTACACGTTCAAAGAAATGATATGCAAGTTCTCTTTTTCATTGCTATAAGAACTTTATCTTTATGTAATAGTAAATTCTTGTAGGTTCCCAGAAATTAGGTGGTTTATGAACCTTCTTAATCACACTTCTTAATATTTAATTACACCGTAGGGCTAAGATTTATTAATAGTTGAAAATCATTTTGAATTTGAAGAGTGTCACAACAGTCTGATCATTATAATTTATATGGAGAGATGCAAGACACTATGAAAGAAAACTGAACTCTTTCCAAGACCAGGTGCATTGAAAAATGTTAATATATATATGCTGATAAAGTCTACATTATTCTAGTCCATAAAAATTTTCTTTCTCCAGGAAAATGATTTATTACTTAAAGAACTAAATTAGAGTAATTATCAGGTATTTATTAATTCAATACAAAACTCAGTGTACCAAATTTGGTCATTCTTATGTTTAGTGGTTTACATGAATAAATTGTTGTGTCTTCCAAATCTCTATCACTGTGTTACATATTTACTGTGAAAGATATGATGGGAGAGGCAAATACTTTTTTATTAAATTATTTGGGTTTTTAGAAGAAGCATATAACCTAAAGAATTCTAATTGTAAGTAATAATAATTCCAAGACTGACATCAACTAGTTTGGGAGTAATGGAAGTAAGACATTTCAACTCTCTTAGAAATAACTTTCTGGTGTTCTTCTGGTAAATTTTTGAACTCCATCTCCTATGTAGTTTTCCTGAATTAATAATCTGTGAAAATTTATCTCCCCTTTTACTTGGTTTCTGACATCGTTAAAATGTAAACATTTCTGAGAGGTAGAAAAGTTTAAATCTCATGTCTCAGTTGCATTACCCTATGAAATTTTAGCTGATATACAATGATAATCTGAGTTGAATAGACAACTAGGCCATTCATGCTTTTTATGGATTACTAACTAATATGCTTGAAAACATGAAGACATAGAAAATACGGTTAAATTTATGATTCATTTAAAATGTTTATAAGTAAGAAATTAACCATTTTAGCACATATAAACCCACAAATACAATGATCTTATGCTTAATTTCTCAATAGTTAATAATCCAAATTTGGGGCCTTTGTAAAGGTGAGACTAAAACCAAATGGCTTTCAAGGTCTACCTGTGAGAGGCCCTCCTGCACTGAGGAAGGTCACTGTGGAATTTTAAGGTTTCTAAACTACAAAGGCAAACACAAACAATGATATAAACATACACTGTCATAAATTACAGGACATTCCATGAATAGAAGTAATGAAGATTTAAGTTTTAAAGATTTAAGATTTAAACTCATTGGAATATCATATTACTATGATTTAGTTTATGAATGACATATTATTACAGTCAGTCTAAAATAATGAGGAAGGAAAAAAGAAGGGCAAAGCACATATATGGTATAATCTAAATTGAATAATTAGGGGACTTCCCTGGTGGCCCAGTAGTTAAGACTTCGCCTTCCAGTGCAGGGTGTGCAGGTTTGATCCCTGGTCGGGGAGCTAAGATCCCACGTGCCTTGTGGCTAAAAAACCAAAAAAACAGAAGCAATATTGTAACAAATTCAATAAAGACTTTAAAAAATTGCCCACATCAAAAAAATCTTTTAAAAAAATTGAATAATTAATTTCTGATTTCATTATTTGGATGTGCAAGTTTTCTATCTTAAAGATGCTGACTGTTGTAAAAGGCTTCTTAAGTACACTTTTTAAGAGTTCTTAACCAATAATCATCCGTTTATGATTATACATGAATAAATGCATATAATCATATATATATACAGATGTTTATGTGTATGTATATGTGCACAACATTAATCAGTTGTAAAATAAGAAAATAATTGCCAGTTACCTTTAATATATAGTTCATGCCTTCAAATTATGCTTTTGTGATAATTTTCCACAAGGATTTTCACCACAATATGTGCAAATGTGGGCTTAATTCAAGAGAATCGAGTTGTATTTGATGTCGTGGCCAGTTAAATATTCAAAGAAATTTTGCAGTTTAATAAAGTAATATTTTAGGCAGGTTTGTCTCTGTGTGCTAAATTCGGAAGTTTTTCAGAATTAATTTTCCTTTTCTGTGTAATAAATTCTAACAATATTCTGTATTGCAACACAGGAAGAAAAAATAAGTAAATGAAAAGTTGTGACATGCTATTCATTTTTATATAATTTCTTTTTTGAGAAAATTGATTTATTCTGTTGATCAAAAGAAACAAAACAACAAAAATAACATACTAACATTGAACCAAAAATTTGAGACAAAATCCATTCTTGCCTCTTAGAATCCAATTTTGAGCTAAATCTCTAGCTGAATGAATAGCTTTGAGCTCATGACTAATGACTGAGAATGTGATAGAAATGCTAATATATAAAAAATCCAACTGTATGCATAGTGTATGATACATAATAAGTATATGTTCATGCATATATATGTATATATTCTTTCTGTATTATTAAATAACTAAATCTCAAATTATTTTTCCTTTACTAATCAAAAATTCTCAAACACATGCCTTTTAAGACCCTGTATGATAACCAAACACTAATAAACTAATACAAAATATGTATGGAGATTAATAAGAATTTGATCAATATTTGAGTCAGTATTATAATTATTAATACAAAAGTAGAGGTTTCATTTATGAAAAGAAAAGACAGTTGTTAGGCATATAATGCATGACATCAGATATAAATCATTAGAAAATACAACTTACTACATCCATATTTACAAAGATTTAATTTTATTAAACTCAGCTGAAGGCAGAGTTAATTGTTAACTTCTAGGTTATGGTTTTTAATTGGTTTTGGAATTAATTCCAATGTGTATTCTGATCGGTATAAATGGATCTGAAATAATATTTTCATAATGTTTAGTAAGAGTTAATGTTATCATTGTCATAGGAGATTAATGGATGTTAAATAGTAATTGATGTAAATTTTACCTGTGAATGTTTTATGTAAGAATTTATCTAACAAAATTTATCTCTGAACAATAAAAATTAGTGGGAGATAGAAAAGTCATATAACTTGAGGGGAACTTAGATATATGAACAAGAGTGAGAATATAATTAATTCAATTTCTCAATCATTCCTGAGTGTCTACTTTATATGTGTAGCAATGTTCCATGAGTGGTAGATATAAAATATATGCGGTGAATATCCAAACCCACACTATCTAGTGGGATGGTAGTTCTCTGGAGAACCACGAAAGGTGTTACTGACAATCCCCAATCACTCAGCAACTACTGCAGTTTACTAAATGTGCAGATATTACAGGGATTCATAACGCTGCCACATGTGTCCTTCAAGTGCATGCCACTGAAGAGACTAGACACAGTCTTCCTTCCTGTCAAAAATCAATGTCTAGGTTAAAGCAAACAACAGTCCAAAAAAAAAGATATTTTCTATTGCACATTTCTCCTTCTTTTCATTCATAGTCACTTCTATGTATCAATAAATTGAAATGTATGAAGTCAGTTAACTCCACTAGTTATTTAAAAGAAAAAAATACAAAGTTATTTCATTGCCTAAGACCATACAGTAAGTCCCCTACGTACGAAACTTCAAGTTGCGAACTTTCAAAGAGGCGAACGTGCATTCCATCAGCGTCAGGCATGAGTGAAATTGCAGCTTGCCCTCCACCTCCTATTGCTGATGACCCTTCAGTTCTACCACCTGCCACCTCCTCTCCCTCCTCCAGTCAGTAACTCTTCTTGCCTGTTCACTCGATGTCAGCCCCTGTATGCCAGCTGTTGTACTGTACTACAGTACTTTTCAAGGTACTGTACAGTAGATTAAAAATGTTTTCTTTATTTTTTGTGTTTGTTTTTTATGTATTATTTGTGTGAAAAGTTTCATAAGCCTATTATAGTACAGTACTATATAGCCAATTGTGTTAGCTGGGTACCTAGGCTAAATTTGTTGAACTTAAGAACAAATTAGAGTTATGAATGTGCTCTCAGGACAGAATTCGTTCGTATGTAGGGGACTTACTATATTCATCTGCACATATATCACCTTATAACCAACTGTCTTCTGGTTGTCGTGCACTAGGCCATAAGCTCCTGTACGTTAGAGATATTCTTAGTAGCCAGTACAGTGGTCCATGTACACAGGATTAAGTTCTTAGTAAATATCCACTAGAAGATAGCTACACTGGGAGAAAAAAAAAACAAACAAAACACACACTTCATCCACCACTGAAGAATGAGACTTAGATATAGGGTTTAGTAAAGTGGGGCAGACTTCTTGACTATTTTACACTGCAAAGTAACCCATTCTAAGAAATACCAGTGACAGTATCTGTGCTTACTGATCAATACAAACTGGTCCTTCCAGTAAAATTTAAATTTTCTTGTGGCCTATAGAGATAAAGTAGAGCAGTGCATCATTTCATTAAATAGTATCACCAAGTTATTACATTTTTGGTTTAAATAGCATTCAACAAGAAGGAAAATTCATGCCATTATTAAATTTGCAATCGTTGTAAACTATTATTGTAAACAATTGTTATAAAGCCCACTGACAGATTTTTACTTATTTTCTTTCATTTTTATTAATATTTAACTTTTTCTTAATAAATTAAAACATATGACATTAAAAATATTTTTGTATTATTAACATAAAAATTCTTATGAGGATATACCTTGCTTCCCTAGTTTAAATATGTATTTTAAAGTTTTCATAAGCAATAATTTTTACACTATCTAAGAGGAAGTGGGTTCTGTTTCCATTAACTACAGTGGTGTCGCAACATATTTAGAAGTAAACTTCTAAAGACAAAATCTATTACAACAATTGTACATTGCAAAATTCCTTTTTTCTTGGCTATCCACACATTATGTCTTTATAATTTAATTTTGTGTACACAATTGTGTATAGTAATGTTTATGCACATGAAAATTTGAGAACGACTCAACTACTAGTGTAAAAAAAAAAAGTTAAAGTCTCTATGCAGGTACCAGACCATCCCCTTCCAAACCAACCTCCCTTTAAGATAACTATTTAATCCATAGTGGTTAATGAAAGAGGACTATGTAAATGATTAGACAGTGTTCCTACTGGCCTGACTTTAGCATCCAACCCCTGTATATCATGCAGATAGATGCCAGAGCTTAAATACCTATCACATTTCTAGAGAAAGTTAGGAATGGGTGCTCAATTCTGAGTTTGGGCTCTGTCAAGGATTTACTCTATTATGATGTCTTAATAATTATTCCTCTTTAATTTTAGTGAACATTAGTAGATTTGTTGGAGCCACCCACTCTTTGATGTTCCTTGAACACACCAGGCTTTCTCCACTTCATGAACTTTCTGCTTCCTTCTCCTTCTAAAATAGTGTTACCCATTAATCCACATGGTTCAGTTTTTCTTCTTCAGGTCAAATATTATTATCAGAAAGACCTCCCAATACCAGTCTCTATATAACAGCCCTTCCCTAATTACCTATTTACATTCCTCATTTTATTTTCTCATAGTACTTATTACAATCTAATGTTTATTTCTTAGTTTATAGTTTATAGTTTCTATACACTATACTAGAATTTAAGCTCCATCTGTTCATAGATTGGCCACTTGTTTGCTGCACATTCCCAGACACTAGAAGAATGCCAGGACCATAGCAGGTTTTCCTGAAATAATTGCAGAATAAGTTAAAAATTGAAAGTGGATTGAACAAGACAGAGCAGTGTAGCCCACAGTAAATTAAGTGCATGCATTAGCAACTCTCCTCTCATCCATTCTCATGTGTGTTTGTGTGCACATACATGATCCTTGTTGAATATCTCATTTCAGAGCATAAAAATATTTTATTTACCCCCTCAGATTCTTGTGTATTAGTCTTTTTAGAGTCAAAGAACCATTGTATACCATTATATACGGAGGAAAACAATAGAGAAAATTAAGGGATCTAAAAATTTTTAAATTGAAAAGATAAATAAAATTGCTAAATGTCTAGCCAAGCTAATAAAAAAAAAGAAGACACACACACACACACAAAAAAAAGAAGACACAAATTATAATATCAGATAAGGAAAAGAGGTCACGACTACCAGATTCATGGACATTAAAAATATAATAAAGAATTACTACAAATAACTCCAAATTTGGTAATTTAGATGAAAGGGGCCAAATCTTTAGAAGATACAAACTACCAAATATACATAATATCAACTAAAAATCAAAACACTTTATTAAATCTATATGTAATATGGAACTTCTAAAGTTCCACAAATGATGGTTAAAGCCTCAGTCTACAAGTGTGGGATGAATAAGTCTTGTTACAATTTAGATCCAATCTTCTAGTATATGTTATGTTTACAGGCATGAAATTGACAGAAATAGGAAGCAGAAATTATTTCCAGTGTTGGAAAAGACTTAATGCTTAAAACAATTTCTAATACAGACCTAGTGGCTAAAATTTCACCCTTAGTAGTAAATTTTGTGAATGTTAAAACATTGGCATTTCCAGGAGATAAAACTATGCAGTAGTTGGTACTTGGAGAGATAATGTATTAGCCATTTCAAGTCAATAACACTATAGTGTAGATTAGATTATCTGATTGTGAAAGCAGAATGAGACAAAGAGGAGACAATGCTTGGCAAAGATAAATTAAGAAGGATGAATATAAAAGCAAAAATACGTATAGTAATCCTTCAAGTTAATTTCCCATAATGAACATTATTGCCTTCAGTCCTCCATATTGGCCCCTTCAATATTCTCATTGAATATTTCCTAAACTTCTCAAATGTACTTTTCCCTTCAGCTCAGTAAATGATTTACAAATCCTTTTAAAGAAACATGGCCCCTCACACTGCCATGCATTTGTACATGATGTTCTGAAATGACCTTTTCCACTTCTTCACCAAACTAAATCTACTCCATTTGGGTATCTCCTGAAGCTTTCTGGGTTATTTTCCCCTTCTATACATAGCATCCTGTGATTGCTTTCAGCACACTATTTATCAAGAGGAATACAAATTAACTGATAGTAAGTTACCTTTGGATTGAGAACCCCTTGTGGTTAGTGACTATATTTTATTTTGTTTTGCTTTTCTCTTAAGACTGGACCACCTAGCCCAGGATCTGAATAAAGAATGAGCTTAAAAATGTTTGTTAAGAAAGAATGAATAGTAACTTATATAATATTGTACAGCAACTATACTTTAATAAAAAAAAATGAATGAATGAATGCCTTGAAAAGGAATGAGCTTTAAAACAAGAAGAGCATGCTGACAACTAGTAAGACTAGTTTATACTATTGATAATATAAAAAGGCGCACAGCTTCATGGATAGCACAGCCCTAACTTTGACTTTAACATTGATTAGAAATGGGAAAACTGCACAGAAAGGTGAAACAGGTCAGAAGAGAGGGTAGAGCTTCCAGGAACTAGACCGTGAAGGGTTTCAGGAGGGGCAAAGTAGACAACATTTAGGTCAGAGGAAATTTGAAAAGCTAAAACAGAGACTTCATTCTTCATCCAGAGACTAGCCAAAGGCAGGATTGAAGAGTTTTGAGGAATCTACAAGGTAGAAATTCATTGAGTCCAGAACCAAAAATAAATGAGGTGGTAGAAAAGGTTAGGAAGGGAAAAAAGGATAATATCATGATATAAATCTAAGAAGCATATCTGGAGAAGACTGGGGATCCCAGTTTTGGCATAACTTTCATGAGGAACCGGTTTTGGACTGAAGAATGATAAATTTTACTCATCAATAAAATTCAATTATTGACATAAGATTGTGCTAAAATGATTGATAACATGAAAAGAACTAGAGCTTTCTCAAATAACATTTAGGAGGGGAGTTTAGAGAGAAGCCTATGCCAATACACTGTTGAGAAAAGTTCAGAAATATCCATTGTTATCATTACTTTCCAAAATCTTGTGATATCTTATGTGTGTTTCAGAGAAAGAAAAAATAGGGTATTTTAGAAAATGCTCCTCTTTCTATAGGAGAGCTAGGAGTGAAATAATTACATGCAAGCCAAATAGTTAAGTCATGCTAGAGAAAAGAAGGAATGAAAAAAATCCAACCTGGGACTGAGACTTGGTTCTAGGGACTAAAAAACAGAAGTGTTTCATGAATAATAATTCAGAAGTGAATAACTGAAAGAATGAAGAATGAACACACATTAAATATCATTCAGGCACCAGACTTCACATTAGGCATTTCACAAGTGTAATCTCAATGATTCCTCTCAAAAATTGTATGAATTATGAATTATTATTTCCATTTTGTAAGTAAAATCATTCAAGCTCCAAGAATGACTCAGCTAAGATTATCTAGTAAGAAAGGGATACATCTGTGTCTGAAAGCCAGACCTTCTGATTGTGTCATTTTGTTCCCTCCATTCCTTTCTTCCTCTGTTCTTTAGTTGTGCTCTACTTAAAGGTCTATGAGTCCTCGGGGGACTTGAGATCCCCAAAATGACTGAGAGAAAACTAACAAAGAATAATTTAACCTGTACCTCAATGTAACCAGGAGCCAGATCCCAGTCAAAAATTTCATCAGAACTCTTCTTAGAATGATTTGACTTCTGTATCTTTTAGAATAAATTTGATGATTGCCTCTCATTTGAAATCATTAACATTCAATTGTCAAATTGTAAAATTGTTAATATTTGATGAAGCATTTAATTTATAGTTTCTTTTAATTAATTATTATGAATACAGCTCTTCAAGAAACTCAAATATATGCTTAAGAGAGTTAAATTATATATCATTGAAATATAATTTTAAATTTATTAATTTAGTGGCTCTAAAACATGCTGGATACTTAACAATATGGAAACATAATCCATTTGCATGTAAGGGGATATTCAGCATTGCTTTTTTACAGCTTTTGTTTTTCTTTAGTACTTAGACCTAAAAGCAAGTATATCAGAGATACTCAGTCATAAAATAGCTGACTTAATTGATTTAATCCAGAATCACACACAGAATGTTAAATATTAACCTTAGAATATTGCCTACAAAGAAAAATCTGTAGTATTTTAAGCCAAAACATTGAGATAATAAAACAGTCTCTGAAGTGAACAAAATAATCAATATCTGTTGTATTGTAGGATATTACATGAAAATAAAAACTGAAAGTTCAAAATTTAGAAGGACAAAATAACATTTAAAATATGTTATAAGGAAAAACATATTTATTTACATATATACTATAGTGGTTTATATCATTTTAATGAAGCTATATTTACTCTGATCTTTATATTTATAAATAGATTAATCAAAACTATGTATTCAAAAGCATAGAAATTTGGGGTTCTTTAAAAATTGCTCAGTTTTCCAAATGGTATTATCAAAAATTTTCATATAGATGTCTATAGATTTTCAAAGCTATAGAATTATTTATTTATGAATCAAAACAAGTTCATAGATTTTTACTTCTTATTCACTTTTCTGTTATATAAATGCTATAATTTAAACAAAACAGCAATAAATTAAACAGATAATATGCGTGAAGAAAAATAACAATTGTTTATAGTTTATCATTTTCTTCCTGTCGTCTTACATAGCAATTTATTTTAATTCCTTTTCAAGCCTTTTTTGGGAATTTAAATTTTGCAGTTTGTATTTTTATGTGCTCTTAATAGACTGAAATGTGAGACAGTTTAAAAAAAGAAAATACAGACTAATAGGTATTACCCATATTTAATTTAAAAAATATGACATCGGCATGCTTCTTTCTGTCCTATGAGAAAGTAGAATATTTTTCTTTTCCCTTTTTGAATAATACTTCTTTGAACTGCCTTTAAGATTTAGGACATACCCTTATTCTTTTACGTAGTACTAAAACTGAATACAGCCAAACATGAAATTCTCTTTGACAAGCAGCTCTGCTCATATCAAGACCACATTACACTGATTCCTGGTATCCATCAAATGTGATGACTTTAATGTAAATATCCTCTCAATGAAAGTGTTTGAACATGGATTATTTAGGATTTTACTTACTAGCAACAGCAAATCTTTGGACTTATAGGGATTAATTTCTGGCTGTCCTAAAATGTTCTTCTCCTTTATTTCTGCAGGCTTGTTTTGGTATGCCAAATATCAGTCAGGCCCTTTGCATTTATAAATTTAGCATATAGGCTCTCCATGTCTAAAATGTCATCATTTTAAACATTCCAAAGCACATTGAATGTTATCATAAGATAACTCTCGGGGAAAATTGTTTTAAAGCACAAAGGTAATTTGAATTTGGTAAATCAAAGCTGAATTCCAAATAAGTGAGAGTTTTTGTAAAGCAATTAGAAAAGTCATGTTTAACTTCACTGCCTTTTTCTAGTAAGATCTTTTTGCATCCTGAAACATCCTTTGACCAAGTCAAAGACAGGTTATTAATGCTCACCATTACAAAGCACTAAAGTTTCACCTTGAAATTTCATCACTTGGAGTGATCCAATAAAAGATGATCCATTATTGCGAAATGAAAGTCATAGTTACCACATCAGTGGTCAGAGGTAAAAACAGTCGCAACTGTGAAAGGCAGATAATCTATGCTATCTTCATTTGGCACTAAAAGCAGTGTTTCTTTAAGTCCCTATTTTGGGGGGCTGCCTTTTCTGTTTGATACTTTCTCCCTAACCTTCCTCACCTAAAAACTGATATTTTTGCATTCTGGGGTGGTGTTTCCAGGGTGAGAGACTCTTAGTGCTTAAACTGGGACAATCAAACCTGCAAAACTGGTTACCTCTTTTTGTTGTTTATCATATTATCATCTAACCAGTATTATAAACTAGAAAAACCCATCAGCTTTCCATGATACCTGTTTCTCTCATCCTTCATATCCAACCAGTTTCCAGAAGCAGGATTTATCATATTATCATCTAACCAGTATTATAAACTAGAAAAACCCATCAGCTTTCCATGATACCTGTTTCTCTCATCCTTCATATCCAACCAGTTTCCAGAAGCAGGTTTTATCCTCTAGAGGCAGGTTCACCATAAACTAATGTAGTGTAAATTTTGGTGCATCTTGCATGCACAAACCCCTTCCAACACTCGGAGAGGCGCTCTTACAAATGTGTTCATATATTCATGTTTTTCTAAAATTTTCAAAAGCATCACAATCAGTTAGGATGACTGTCTCCACAGTGATTGCCCCTCCTGACACTTCCATTTATGTTAAGTAGTGTTAGGGTGACAACAAAGCATGTTTGGAATCCAGCTAAGGGGCAGTTGAATTGGAAATATTTCATTTTTGGTTTATTGGAATATATCAATGTGGTTTACAGTCACTTCTATAAATGGTTATATAATTGTCAGCATTCCTGCTGTAGGAATGGCTTCCAGAAGTACTTCTACAACACACTCTGCTGACCCACCCAGCATTAACAGTAGGAAGTCGAAAAGATATAAATGTGTCACTGTATGAAAGTATCCTCTGGCATCTGGCACTAAAACCATGAGAATGGAGGAAAAATATGTTTAAACATGTATAGAACTAGAAGCTAATATATAGAAAATTCTTCCAGTTTTCAAACATATGTAATTTTAAAGAGATATTTGATTCCCATAAAATGCCTAATCAAAACAAAAGTTATTTCCGGTTAGAAATAGGATTTATAGCAACATGTACAATTACAAACTTGCCATACTCTATTTCTTCCTTCTTTTGATGAAAGACACTTGAAATAAAATTTATCAGAATTCCTGTGTGTAGGGCACAACCTGTAGCAGTACTATAAGAAACAAATTCAACTGTGTGTAAAGCCACATGGTTTTTGTATCTAAACTATCAATTTTTAAAAAATTGATCAACTGTAATAGAAAGAAATCTTAATTTCTTTCTAATCTCTCCACAGAAAATACTATTCTAATTTGTATAATAGCCTTTTATATAGTACTAATATAATAAATGTTTGTCATATGAAGATATTAAAGAGTATGCATCTAAAAAGTTTATATATCTTTAATATAGAGAGCTGTGTCAGGAAGGTAGTTCATAGATATATGCTATTTTTCTGGATATTATGAAATTTGTAGCATTTGTCAGCCCTTTAAATTTAGTAATGATTTCAGATTATTTTCCTCATTATAAATAAATATTTGCTTTTATACGTAATTTTGTACTTGTAATTTTGAACACTTTTTTTTTTAAGAGAGAGAGCCCTGAAATTTGTATAAGCTTCAAGCCTCACAGAACTGGAATCTATCTCCTCACCTTCACCCTCTTTACACTGGTTCAGGAGTTTATTCTCTCACGTTCAAACCAGACATAAAATGTCTGGTTAACAGCTCTCCTTACTCCACTCAATCCTCCCTGCTCCCACCAGGGTTAATGTTCTAAAATACAAATTCATTTATCACCATGGGGTACACATGTCCTTCACAAGGTGCCAGTAACATTGCACAGTCACTGCTTGCTGTCTCAAGCTCCTCTGACCCAAGCTGCTCAATTAGCAGCCTCACATTCCCTGACCTTTACTTTTGAGCATGATGTTCCCTCTCTCTGTGAGGGAAAATCTTATTAGTTCTTCAAGGTCAACCTCAAATATCACCTCCTCAGTGAAGATTTGCTCAATTTATCCATCACTTAAGTGCTCTCAAAACATCTTTATTTTTTTACTTCAGCATTTTTCACTTCACGTGGCATTTTCTTATTGATATGTATGTGTCTCCTAATTAGGAAGTTTTTTGAAAGCAGGGTCTTTAACTTGTCATGAGTGGAGCATGGTGCTTGCTTGACTTAGCACTCATTCATTCATTCACCCATTCGTTAATCATACATATCCATTGATCTTACCTACTGTATGTGTCAGACATTCTTCTGGGCACTAGGGATAAAACTTATACTTGATTCACAATAAATATTGAAATGAATGAGTAAATTATCCTCTGATTTTGTCATAAAGATAACTTTACTTCAAGTTCCTTCATGCCGTTGTCATAGAGCTGACAGAATATTTCATCTTACATTGAAAGGAACAGCTGTGGTAGAAAAATAGGACTGAACTAGGATCAGAAGACCTGGGTTTGAGTTTCTGGGCTTTATTTCATGGGTGGGGATCTTGAGTATGTAAATTTCTCTGGTAACAATTTTTTTTTCTTTTTAAAAATGAAGAAAACATTTCATACCTCTCTGACATACTTTAAGAATTAAATGCTATAGTAGAGGTGGAAGTGCTTTGTCAATAATTGTTTTACACAAATGTTAAGACATTATTGCTTTCAGATGAAAGGTGTTGCTGCTCTTCTGCATTTAGAAACATCTTTCATTTACACTTTTGACAGTAAATCACTGTATTTATTATTTACTGCCCACCTAGAATGAAAACCACCAAATATCACTTGCTCAATCAAACTGCAATAACACTCACTTCTCAGAGATAATGCGATTCAACTGAAGCTAAATGGGAATAATATATTTTGCTAATTCATCGTCACAGTCCTAAAAGTGAATGTCAAAAATGGAACTGTTACTCTGGGTAGAGAGTACTAACAAATGTGGGATATTCTAACACGCACTCAAGTTCAGTATTTATCAGCTAAAAGGCAGTATTTTACCTCACAATTTTAGTAAGTGTAAAATATGTTTAATATCTTTTCTCTTTTCTCTTTAGAACTGTCGGGGTCTACTTTAGAAGAACAGGACCTGAGAAACTACATAGCCACACGGCTTGATACCTCTATTCATCCTAGGTAAGATGGGATGTGCTCCCATTATCATCTTTAAACACAGTTCTACTCTTTGTAGTTAACAACCTGTAATCTGGTTTGATAAAGAAAGGGATTTCCCTTGAAACTGGGAATAATTTATGGCATGCTTCATTGACTTGCTGTTTATTGAGAACTCATCCAAAATTTTAGAAAAGTATGTCAAGCCACGTCTCCTTACCAACCATAAGAAATTATTGTATAGCATTTTTTGAAGCATAGAAAAATATAAATAGAATCTTATATGGTGGAATAATGTGTATCATTTTTTTCATTTTATCAGTACTTTTTCCTCATTCTGCTTAGACATTCCCAGCTCTTTTTTAAGGGAAATGGTTGAACACGTACTTAGGCACATCACAGTGCAATTAACCTCACTACACATGTTTTCTGAGGTGGGCGTGTGACCAGACAATGTCAATAGTCTTTCTCTAGGATATTTCAAATAGGGAATTAAAAAGTAGAGTCCCTTCCTCGCCAGTGATGAAGCTGAAAAGACGTGAGCCTTGGAGCCACAAATGGCCATAATTGCAGCTTAATCAAGAAAGCCACACAGAGAGGTTAAAGGCAACAAACACACAGAGAGAAACAGAGACAAAATACTACAGAAACTGGGAGATACTAGAAATCAAACTTTCATAGCTAGACAAAAAGCAAATTTAAGAATGAGCCGTAATCAGATACTAACACAACAAGAGGAGAGGATAAATCTGAGCAGAATTAATCAACAGAAGTTAGAGACCAAGGGTAATTTAATCTCTTTAGATTCTATTAAATAGTTATTGGACCAGAAGACAGACCTAGGGTAATAAAACATATTCCAGAAGATGTGGAAATTTTGTATGCTCTTGTGATGTAAAATACAGAATGTTCAAGGGCACTAAGGTGAGCTCAGAAGTTTCTGAGATCAATTCACTCTGAATCAACCACCTGACAGTATCATCCACATCCCTGTGGCATACTCTATGGTTTGCCTCTGTTCAAAAACAAGCAGTTCATAGTCTCTTCTCCTTTACTTTTCTCTCCGGAAGTGGTGTACACGCTGACTCTCATGATCCTTGACTTCATGACAGCCAAGTGTGGCCACACGTCCCCATTATGGCCAATAAGATATAAGGGATCTTCCTGGGGCGTGGGAGGTATGGGCTCTGGAAAAGCTTTTAATAGGGACAGGCTTGGTTTGCATACCTCTTCAGGTGCTTGCTCTTCTTCCTTTCATCCTTTCCTCTTTTTCTACCTGGACAATGGACACAATGATGAAAGACACAGCAGCTATTTTTAGACTAAAAATGGTGGTGACATATTAAACATGGTAGAGCAGGAAGATAGAAGGAAATTGAGCCCTTGCTGCTATCCTTAATCAGTCATTCAAGCCCTAGAAAACCTATCTTTAGACATTTTCTCATGTAAAATGAATAACACCCTAGGTATTTAAGCCCCTGTGAGTCTGGTTGGCTATTGTTTACAGCCAAATGCACTCCTGTTATAACAAGGGTTTATATCCCTGCCGGATTCATTGATCCATATAGGTCTTTCTCCTTTTTTTACCCATAGCAGCTTCAGCATTAGCAGATGTTCCTACATAACTTCAAGAGAAGCCCTCTCTATTCCAGGACCCACTGTCTTTCTCCTAACGCTTTTAGGTGGCAGGTGGAGGTTTATGTCGGTTACAGTCAGTTTCCTACTTTTGAGTGGCAGATTTCACCTTTCTAAACATTGTGAATGTTCATAACATGTCATCAGTTAGTGAAATATTAAGAAATAAATATATGATTTAAATGGACTTATTTGATTACTATTATATAATAAAGAGATTGTAAGCCATTCCATTACACTATGGAGAAATTTAATTTTCCACATCTTTAATCTTAATACCTTGGTTTATTTAAAATCAGGTAACTCAACTATTTCAAAATTAACTTTATTATATAAGTCACTGTAGTATAAAAATTATTCTTAAAAGTTGATTTTTGCCTTCCTCCTATTATAATCAATCTAATATCAAATACGATTAGAGTCTAAAAATGACATGACATTTTCAGAAATAAATTATAATTTCCTTCTAGAAGGAAATAGTTCCTAAGTCACTTAAGAATTAAAGGTTATTTTTGTTTGTTTTTAATTTTAAAAAACTATATATCTGTAAGGAATTATTGTAATCATTTTTTCCTCTGTCAGGTCTTTTAAACAATGGACATGTCACCTGAGTCATTCTGTCAGAGTGATTCTGACATTAATTAATTTATCTTTGAGTTACTGCCATGGCTTTCTTTAACTTTCATTTATCTTTACTTTGCATATACACTAGTGAGCATGGAATTATATAGGTATTGTACTATTTCATTTTCTTTTTTTTTCTTTTTTTAATTGACGTATAGTTGACTTACAATATCATATTAGTTACAGTTGCACAACATAGTGATTTGATATTTTTATAGACTATACCCAATATTAACTTATAAAATATTGGCTATATTCCCTGTGATGTACATTATATCCTTGTGACATTTATTTTATACCTAATAGTTTGTACCTCTTAATCCCCTCTACCTATCTTGCCTCTCTCCCCACTCCTCTCCCCTCTGATAACCACTAGTTTATTCTCTGTATCTATGAGTCTGTTTCTGTTTTGTTATATTTGTTTATTTGTTTTATTTTTTAGATTCCACAGGTAAGTGAAAATATACAGCATTTGTCTTCCTTTGTCTGACTTATTTCAGTAAGCATAATACCCTCCAGGTCCATCCATGTTGTCACAAATGACAAGATTTCATTCTTTTTATGGCTGAGTAATATTTTATTGTGTATATATACCACATCTTCTATATCCATTCATCTAAGCAACTTAGGTTGCTTCCATATCTTGGCTATTGTAAATAATGCAGCTATAAACATAGGGATGCAAATATCTTTTTGGAATAGTGTTTGTATTTCCTTTGGATGTATTCCCAGAAGTGGAATTGCTGGGTCATATGGTAGTTCTATTTTTAATTTTCTGAGGATCCTTCATACTGTTTTCCATAGTGACTGTACCAGTTTACAGTCTCATCAGTAGTGCACAAGGCTTCTGTTTTCTCCACATCCTCACCATAATTTGCATCTCTTGTCTTTTTCATGATGCCCATTCTAACAGGCATGAGGAAATATCTCACTGTGGTTTTGATTTGCATTTCCTTGATTATTAGTGATGTTGAGCATTTTTTCATGTTCCTGTTGTCCATCTGTATGTCTTATTTAGAAAAATACCTATTCAGGTCTTCTGCCCACTTTTTAACTGGGTTGTTTGCTTTGTTGATATTGAGTTGTATGAGTTCTTTGTATATTTTGGATACTAACCCCTTAACAGACATATTATTACAAATATCTTTTCTGATTCAGTAACATGCCTTTTCATTTTGCTGATGGTTTCCTTCGCTGTGCAAATGCTTTTAAGTTTTGTTAAGTCCCATTTGTTTATTTTTGCCTTTGTTTCCCTTCCCTGAGGAGACAGATACAAAAAAAAAAAAAATTGCTAAGACTTATGTCAGACAACATAATGCCTATGTTTTCTTCTAGGAGTTTTATGGTTTCCAGCCTTACATTTAGGTTTTTAATCCATTTTGAGTTTATTTTTGTATATGGTGATAGGAAATACTCTAATCTCATTGTTTTACATGTAGCTGTCCAGTTTTCCCAGCACCACTTATTGAAGAGACTGTCTTTTCTCCATTGTATATTCTTAACTCCTTTGTCATAGATTAATTAAGCAAATGTGTGTGGGTTTATTCTGAGCTCTTTACTCTGTTCCATTGATCCATTTGTTGGTTTCTGTGCCCATACCATACTGTTTTGATTACTGTAGCTTTGTAGTATAGTCTGAAGTCAGGGAGTGTGTCTGATATTTAATTTTAGTAGCTACATATTTTCCTTTCATATTGCAACAGACTAAATTTTGTGTCCCCCTCCAGAATTCATATGTTGAAATCCTAACTCCCAATGTGATGGTATTAGGAAGTGGGCCTTTGGGAGGTAATTAGGTCATGAGGGCAGAGTTCTCATGAATGGGATTAGTGCCCTTATAAGAGAGACCCCAGAGAGCACTCTAGTCCTTTTTCCAACCATGTGAGGATACAGTGAGAAGTCCAGTCTGCATCCCAGAAGAGGGAGTTCACCAGAACCAATAATGCTGGCACCCTGATCTTCCAGCCTCCAGAAATGTGAGAAATAAATTTCTGTTTTTTATAAGCCAGCAGTTTATGGTACTTTGTTATAGCAGCCTGAACTAAGACACTTGTAAAATTTAAATGACTGATAATGAGCTCCTTACCTATCACCATTCTCAAAATAAGAGCACATGACTACCTCCATAGTAAGAGAATCATATGGCTTTTACTCAGGTATATGTTATGGACTGAATTCACATAGTTTACATTTCTCTATGACTGATCTTAACACCTAAAAAACTACTCCAAAAGCCAAATCACAATACAATTTATGCCATTTCTCCTATTCCTTACCCTTTCCTCCTCCCACATCTAAAAATTATATCTCTGTATAGACTTTATTGGTTACATGAATTTGCAGATATATTGTATGCAAATTTGCATTTTTGTTCTTTATCTCATTTCCCAAGTAGTCTATCAAATTCCTGTTTAACTCCCAAAACCAACTCAATTGTCACAGGGTTAATTTAATGTATATATATAAAAAGAGAAATATTCATTGCTTCAGTAATCTTTTAAAACATTTCTAAGTATATCATTAACCCATTGCAATAGAATAATGTGTTTGAATGTCTGTTCCCTAACTAGACCATGATATTTATCCCCACCTCAGAAATTTGTCTGGCAAACAAAAGGTTTTCAGTAAATATATTTTGACTGAATTTGATCATAATAGATGTGAGGGCTGTAACTAAGTCTTCTACTTCCTTTATAACTCTCCAGGAGTGCTAATAGTACACAGCACATATTTAGCAAATGCTGAAAAACAGAAAATGAGGCTAGGACTGAATATATGGCCTTAAAATTGATTAGACATTGGTCTTTCCCTTCCGTAAAAGGAGTTCCATAAAAGTGCATTCTTCCTTAATTTTCCTGGTAATTACAATTAAAAATCCTGATGAAATAAATATCAGAGGAATCTGAAAGTGGAAAAAAGAACTAGCTAGGGATTTTGTGACTTGAGGAATGACTTAGAAGTGAATTCTAAATGTTTTGTTTGTTTGTTTTTGCTTCCAATAAATCCTAGGCTGGGTACTAAGGAAGCCCATAAACTAGAAATGCCAATGGTAACAGACTTTTTTTAAAAAAGCCCTAAGAAAGCATAGTCTCCCTAAACAAAGACTGGGAAAACTTATGTCCTGAAAGACATAACTTTTTTGACCTCCCTCCAGGTCTGTAATAACAAGATAAAAGTTGTGCCTCACTGCTTCCCTACAGTGTGCCCTGGAGACTGTAGACAGAACACTATCTTCCATCCCTGCTCTACACTTAGGAGGTAGCATCCCTACCTCTCCCCACCATGCATTGGAGAGACTGTGTGTCAGAACCCTATCAACCATCACCACACTGCACTAACATGAGCAGAGGTGCATCCCCTCTGCTCCACATTGAACACTGTGGCTGTGGAACTGTGGAGTTAGCTATATGGATAATCCCAGTTTTATACTAAGTGAGCATCAGCAAAGAAGCAGCACTCTTTCACCTCTCTATCATGTACTGTGGAGACAGTAAAATGGAGTCTTATTACCCTAAGCTTGTTCTAACCGAATGACAGCAAAGATGAAGTACCTAGCATCCACCCAATTAGAAAGTGGAAGGTAGGCATAGGGAGAGAAGGGAGCTGAAGAAAAGTATTCTGTGTATAAAATTCTGGGCAGACTCCAGAGTGGCCTATGCTTCTAATTAGTCATTCATTGAAAAGCACATGAACAGAGCAGACCAAAATAGCACTGCAAAGGTTTTGAAATCTCAACATTTAAATTACAGCCCCCCAAAGTGGGCCAGGACATGCATTCTGAACTTTAGCAGGAAGATTACCTACTAAAACAGAAGATATAAACATAACTAGTTTTATAATATATGACTTAATATTTCCAGAATATATTCCAAAATTATTCACCATATTGAGAACCAGAGACATCAATTTGAATTAGAAAAGAAGATCAACAGACTGCAAAACCAAGATATATCAAATATTGTAATTATTTGGCAATGATTATAAAATAGATATCATAAAAATTCTCTGATATTAGAAATTCTCTTGAATCAAATGAAAACAGAAATTTTGACAGAAATGGAAGATATAAAGAAAAAAATAAAATCTTAGAACTGAAAAATACAGTAATCAAAATTAAAAGATGAGTTCAACAGAAGAATGAATATGACAGAGGAAATAATGAGCCAACTGGAAGACAGATCAAGAAATTATCCAATTTGAACAACAACAAAAAAGAAAAGGGCCATTCCTCAAAAACCATAAACTATCAAAACATCCAACGTAAAATAGGAAACTTGAATAGTCTTTAACAAAGTTGAATTTCTAGATAAAATCTTCTGAAAAAGAAATATCTAGCTTACTTTTACTCAATGGTGAATTCTACCAAAAATTTAAAGAAGAAATGACACCAATCCTACAAAGTCTTGTCCAAAAAACAGATGAGGGAACACTTGCTAATTAATTTTATGAGGTCACCATCACCATAACCAGATAACATTAGCACCAAAAAAACATATATATATATACACATACATACATATATATATATATATATATATAAACCAATCTCCATCATGAAAATACATGCAAAAATCTTCAAAAAAATATTAGCAAATAGAATCCAGAAATATATGAAAAGAATTATGCACCATGTTCAAGTGGGTTTATTCCAGGAATGCAAAGCTGATTCAGTACTTGAAAATCAATGTAACTCACAATATTAACAACATAAAGAAGAAACAACTGATGCAGGAAAGGCATTTGCCAAAAGGCATTATCCATTGATGTAAAAACTCTCAGCAAACTTGGATAGAACTTCCTCAATCTGATAAAGAACATCTATTGAAAATATACAGTTAACATCACACTTACTGGTGAGAAGCTAAATGCTCTCCACCTAAAACTAAGAACAAAGCAAAGATATTGTCTGCTACCACTCCTTTCCAACATAATATTGGAAGTTCTAACCAGTGCAACAGTCCAGAAAAGGAAATTAAAGACATACGGATTGGAAAAGGAAGAAATATAACTGTCCCTATTCCCACATGGTATAATTGTCTACATAGAAAATCCCAAAGATTCCATTAAAAATTTTTTTTCTAGACCTAATAAGTGAGCATAGCTACTTCAAAGGAAATAAGATCATGACACAAAAATTAAATATATTTCTATATAGCAGTAATGAACCATTTGAATTTAAAATTTAAAAATTACTATGACAATACCTTCCCCAAATAAAACAATTATAAATCTACTAAATCAATTATAAATCAATTATAAATAAAACAATTAATCTACTAAATCCAGCTAAAACAATTTTGAAAATGAAGTTAGAAAAATTGCACCACCATATCTTAAGACTTTCTATATACTTTACAGTAAGTACAACAGAGGTATGGGTAGAAGAACTGACACTAATATCAGTGGAGCAGAATAAAGAATCCAGTAATGGACTCACATAAGTACTGCCAACTGATTTTTGACAAAGATGCAAAAGCAATTCAATGGAGAAAGGAAAGTTTTTCCAACAAATGGAATAATTGGACACCCCTAGGCAAAATATAAACCTCAACCTAAATTTCAAAACCTAAACAAAAATTAACTCAAAATGGATTACAGATATAAATATAAAACCAAAATCTATACAATTTTTAGAATAAAACATAGGAGGAAATCTTTACTATCTTGGGTTAGGCAATGAGTTCTCAGAAAAGACAATGAATATATAAGTCACATAAAAAATTTATTAGTTAAACTTTATTAAAATTAAAACACTTTTGCTCTGCAAAAGACTGTTAAGAGGTTGAAAAGACATGCCACAGATCAGGAGAAAATATATGCAAACTGCCTGTGTTGCACAGGGCCTGTGTCTGGAATATGTAAAGAACTCTCTAAACTTAACAAGCAAAACAGAGACTTCAGCTGGAGAAGGGGCAAAAATCCTGAGCAGACAGTTCATCAAAGAGGATATATGAATGGCAAAGAATTACATGAAAAGAAATATATCAGCCCTTAAAGAAATGCAAATTAAAGCTATGATGAGATACCACTATAAGTGTATTCGAATGGCTAAATTAATAAAAACTGACAATTCCAAAGACTGGTGAGGATACAGACCTACTGGATCCTTCATACACTCCTGGTGGGAATGGAAAATGGTGCAAGCACTCTGAAAAACAGTTTGAAAGTTTCCTATAAATTTAAGTATGCACTTATCATATGACCCTTGGTATGTATTCTAGAAAAATAAAAAATTATGCTTACATAAAAACTTGTACATAAATGTCTAAAGCAACTTGTAATAGTGAAAATTAGAAGTAATTTAAATGTCTTTCAGCAACTAAATATGCAAAGTGTGGCATATTCATGCAATGGAATACTACTCAGGAATTAGAAGAAATGAACTATTGATACAGACAACTACTTGAATGAATCTTGAAGGCATTATGCTAAGTGAAAGAAGCCAGACAAAAACTGAGTGCATACCATATGATTCCATTCATATTAAGCTCAAGAAAAATCTAAACTTAAGAGATCTAGAACAGACTCATGGTTGCCGGGGTTAGGCTTGGTGGGCAGGGTGTGACTAGGAAGAGATAATACAAAAGAGTTTCTTTGAGATTATGGAACCGTTCACTATTCAGATTGTGATGGTAGCTATATGAATCCATATCTGTGATTAAATTTCATACAACTAAACAAAAATAGTACATGTAAAAATGTGAAATCCAAATGTTATGTAGTTTACTTGATAATATTGTATCACTGTCAATTTCCTGATTTTGATGATTGCACTGAGATTTTATAAGATGTTAACATTAGCAGAACCTGGCTGGAGATTACACAGGAATGTCTGTATATTCCTTCAACTTTTATATGTGTCTAAAATTATTTCAAAATAAAAGTTTAAAATACTGACTATATAGAAAATGGAGAAGCATTTGGTGTGAATTCCTAACTCTGAAGTCTTTCTCCTGTCCCTACCCTATGTCATCTGTTGCCTAACAACCTCATTTCTCATTGAGGAGCATTACAAATGGAAAAGTACCACTGAATTA
This sequence comes from Eschrichtius robustus, assembly GCF_028021215.1. Taxonomy (NCBI): domain Eukaryota; kingdom Metazoa; phylum Chordata; class Mammalia; order Artiodactyla; family Eschrichtiidae; genus Eschrichtius; species Eschrichtius robustus. The sequence continues at coordinate 46,487,679 of NC_090828.1, read as the reverse complement.
CTTCCCACTGACTGTAAAGCAATCACATTATTGCTTGGCAACCAGTCCAGGGTGATGAACAAGAGGTTACTGAGGAAAAAAAGCTCAAGTGGAGGTTTTATTTGAAATTTCCCCTGAAACGAAAGGATGTTCATCAACTCAGGATGGGAGCATGCATACATAGTCTGACAGACTCTATGTATATAATTTTGCTGAACTTAATATATAGGATTTCTTGTCAAGCTTCCAAGAAATGTATTAAAACAATAATACTCTGAAGATTTGATTCATATTTAATCAACATAGTATAAACAGGTCAAATTTAAACAAGCACTATAAAATCATTCCCTAGGCAAGCTACTGTTTGATATCAACCAAGGAAATGATTGTAATATTTGGTGGGAGTATATACTAATCATGACTAGTAAAACTGAATTTTAGCTATATAAATAAAACAACTGAAAGACATAAAATGTCAAATTTACTAAATTAGTGTTTCCTTCTACCATGAAGTGGATGGTTTCATATTCCTGCAAATTCTAGATAAATCTGAATATGTTCCCATCAAATTAACTTCTTTATTAACTTTTCTTTATACTCAAAACTTTCCAAAATTCGAGTTGTGACATAATTTTGTAGAATAAGCAGCACCTAGGAAGAAGTGATGAAAATAAACATTTCTGTCAAGGACTGAGAACTCACATGTAAAAAATTGACAGTATTAACATTACCTGAGCCCTATTTTCCCAGAAAACAGTGATTGTTTAGAAATCCCTGTACACTTCTGTTTTTTGAAATCTTTCTGGCATTTTATATATGTTCCAGGAAACAATTTACCATAAAGAACCACATTTCCCCACAAGAACTGACAAGATTCACTATCTACTCTTTTACTGACTCCCATAAGATTTGGAGACAACTGCCTGCAATATCTGTGACAAGACCAAATGCAGACCCTCTGAAGTCTTATTCTTTGCCTCAAGAATGACTAGCTGCGATCAGAAGTGTTTGTCCCTCTGTAAACAGCTAGACACAAAGAAAAACATTCCCCGTTCAGCTGACAGAGAATTCCCCTAATTGTAAAATGATCACAACGCTAAATCACCCCACCTGTAAATTGTCTTCTTCCTATGAAAGTCTAAGCCAATATCACCCTACCACAACTTTATAATCTTCAAATCTGTAATGCTCTCCCTATTGCAATAGACTGAATAAAATCTCTCCTTAACTGGTGCATTTTAAACTGATTTTAACTGATTGCAACATAAAATGCAATCAGATGTTTTGATTTTTGTTTTACAATATGTTGTTTTGGATAGCAAATGATTCCTGTGATGGTAAATTTTGTGTCAGTTTGGCTGGGATGGCCAAATTAAATTTTATTTCTGGGTGTGTCTATGAAGGTGTTTGCAGATGAGATTAGTGTTTGAATTGGTGCATTTAGCTCCTCCCCAGTGTGAGTGAGCAATATTCAATCTGTCCAGGGCCTGAACCAAACAAAAAGTAGAGGAAGCAGATATTTGTTCCACCTGCCCTTACTGCCTGACTGCTTGAGCTATCAGTCTTTTGATTTTGGACTGGGATTTACACCATCAATCTTCTGGTTCTGTTCAGACTCAGACTGGAATTACACAGCCAGTTTTCCTGGGTCTTCAGCTTGCAGACAGCACATTGTGGGACTTCTCAGCCTCCACAATCATGTGAGCCAATTCCTTGTAATTAATTAATTAATTAATTAATTAATTAACTAACTAAATATCCTATTAGTTTTGTTTCTCTAGAGAACTCTAATACAATTCCATTGCAAGATTTGAATGTTAATAAAATTCTAAACTAGTAGCACAATTTCTTATTAATGTAATTTAGAAAAATGCAAGTTGGAAACTAAGCTAAATGCCATATTTTTGCTAAAACATGATATTAAAGCAAACTGGCAGAAGTCTTGTTTGCATGACAATTTTTTTAGAATCAACTGTTAAATAATGAAGACAACTTGAGTACCAGGAAACTAAGGTTAAGACCTTTCACCAAATTCATAGGAAGTTGTCAAAAGACAAGCACTTCATGTGGAGATACTAAGACTGAAGAAAGTATCTGAATGTCCTCTCAAAAGTGCTTTGACTCAGCCCAGGGAAAATTGTTCCACATTATTAAGTGGATGAAAGAGGGTTACAGACAATCTAAAAGGACAAGTTAACCTTTGCAGAGCAAAATGAAATAGTTGTAAATATTGGCTGAGTGAGACACATTCTTTGGCAGCATTAGAGACAAGATCAGCATTTTAGGAAAAAATTAGCAATTCAGAAAGGCAACAAATTGCAGAACAAAACCAGCAACAGCAGTCAGAAAGATTTTGCAACCAATTCTGGGAGCATTCTTGATCATTCCTTAGTATTTTAGAACGTTTGGAAACAATTATGTGAGTCATTAAATTCTTTTTCTCTTTTAAAAAATTCAGTTGGCTTTGCATTGGAAATCTGTAAAATGTAATACTAATCAATACAAAACATTACTAAATAAAAGAATTACTCAGATGATTAAAGAAAATTAATTTTCGCTTCCAGCACAGCATACATACCTAGGGCTTTATCAATGTGGGAAAGTGGATAGACCTTGGATAAAATATGAATTTTGTTGTAATACTGAGTTGAGGAGGTGGAAGTAAAGAAAATTTCCAAGGGACAGGAAGGGATCCTGAAATCTGAGCTTGAATTAATAAGCACAGAAGAAAGGTAGGTTTTTCCTAAGGAACTTTCCAACATCATGATTGTCTAAAGGAAGAGGAGGAAGGTGAACCAGAGTGTACTATATTGAGCCAGGGAATCTGAAAGGGGCCATGAGATTGGTAATACTCCCTGGCTCAAAAAAAAGCAAAAGTGAATCTTCTCTGGATGAAAGCCTTTTCAATTTAGGCCCCAGTTTTTACACATATTAAGATCAGCCAAATATGAGCTTTTATTAAAGACAGTCAAATTTTTAAGAAAATAATCTTTTTAAGAGACAGAGACAGACAGCAAAAAAGAAATATTGCCATTAATTTTATATGTATAAAATATTTAAAGAAATAAAAGATATAATTATGTATGTGAAATATATAAAGAAACAAGAAATGCAATGACAAAAAAGAAAAAAGATAAAACCAAATGGAACTTTCAGAAATAAAAATAAATTAAGGGGCATCTAAGATGGTGGTATAGAAAGACCCTGAACTCACCTTCTCCCATGGACACAACAAATTTACCCCTACATATAAGTAATTTTCCTTGGAAAAGAACCTGAGACCTAGATGAAGTGCATCTCCACAACAAAAGACAAAAGAGATGCATGGACAAGGGTAGGAGAGGCAGAGACACAGCCTTACCTCGGACCCCACCCTGGACATGGTGGCCCCACAATCAGGAATTATCCCCCAAATACGAAACTCTCTCTTGAGGAGTGAAGGGATTGTGCCTCACGTCAGGCATCCCAACCCTGGGGGCTAGCACTGGAAAGATGAGCCCCTACAATGTCTGGTTTTGAAAATCAATGGGGATTCAGACCAGGAGAATCTGAACTGCAGAGAACAGAGATTCCACTCTTAAAGGGTTTGCAAACAAACCCAAGCAAGCTGAGATCCAGTGCAAAAGCAAAAGATTGAAAAATATCTCTACTATAAGTGAGGGAGACTCAGTTACTAATTTTAAAGTGGTTGGCGAGAGGCAAGAACCTGTAGGGATTCTATCCAGGAACAGAAGCACTGGTAGATGCCAGTTTTACAAACTCATTTTAACATGACAGAGCCTGTGGGCACCATTTTTGCTAGCCCCACCCTCCCCACTCAACAGGCAAGCCGTAATCAACCTGGATGAGTGCCTCAAGCCTAGCCATCCTGCACAGAGACTGAATCACACCTGGAACAGACAAGCACCCTGAGTCCTGCCCTTCCTACACAGCAGACAAGCCACACCCAGGTCAGATGAACACCCCAAGCCCTGACCCCCCAACACAGAGATCAAGCCATAACCTCGTAGCCGGGACAGGTAAGTGACTCAAATCCTACAGTGGCCAAGCCGTAACCAGGCCAGGTAAGCACCCTGAACCCCACTCTCCCCATGCAGCTGCCACAGCCCTATTACAGATAGCATGCCTACACAGCGCAAGTGAGGGACACTCATAGAGTGCCTGGCTCTGCTGGCTGGGGGAGATTGCACTTCTGGGACACACAAAACAGCTCCTATACAAACCACTCCTTCAAGACAGGGAGGTAGTCATTTCAGGGAGACAGAGGAATATGTTCCAAAAACAAAAAAACAGGCAAGTCTCCAGAAAAAGACCTTAATGGAATAGATAAGCAACCCACCTGATAAAGAGTTCAAATTAGTGGTCATAAAAAGCTTACCAATCTCGGGAGATGAATGGATAAACACAGCAAGAACTTCAATAAAGAGACAGAAAATATAGGAAAGTACCAAACAGAAGTTATATAACTGAGCCAAAATAGACACTAGAGGGGTTCAACAGCAGAATGAAAGAAATAGAAGCACAAATCAGCAGGCTGGAAGACAGTGCAATGGAAAACACCCAGACAGAGAAAAAAAAAGAATTAAAAGAAGTGAGGATAACTTAAGGGACCTCTAGGACAATTTCAAACAGAATATCATTTGCATTACAGGGGTCCCAGAAGGAGAAGAGAGAGAGAAAGGGCCAGAAAAATTGTTTGAAGAAATAATGGCTGAAAGCTTTACTAATCTGGGGAAAGAAACAGACATCCAGGACAGGAAGCTCAAAGAGTTCTAAATAAGATGAACCCAAACAGAAACATACTGAGATACATTATAATTAAAACGGTAAAAGTTAAGGATAAAGAGAGAATCTTAAAAGTGAAAGAGAAAAGCAACTTATTACATATAAAGGAAACCCCATGAGGCTATTTGCAGATTTTTCAGAAGAAACTTTACAGGCTAGAAGGGAGTGGCATGGCATAGTCAAAGTCCTGAAAGGAAAAAACTGCCAGCCAAGAATTCTGTATGCAGCAAAGAATTCAGAATTGAAGGAGAAATTAAGAATTTTCTAGATAAGCAAAAAGTAAAGGAGTTTATCATCACTCGACTGGCCTTATGAGAAATGTTAAAGAGACTTCTCTAAGATAAAAAGAAAAGGCACTAATTAATAATAAGAAAACACACAAGAGTAAAATCTCACCAAAAAAGGTAAATAAATAATAAAGATAGTGGATCAATCACTTATAAAGCAGGGATAAAGGGTAAAAGACAAAAGTAGTAAAACTAATTAAAAATACAATAATTCATTAAGACAGATATGTAAAATAAAAATATGTTAAAATGTATCATCAAAAATATAAAACATGGGGGATGGAAAATATAAAGCTTTGGAATGTGTTCAAAATTGTTACTATCAACTTAAAAGAGACTGTTATATACATAGAATGTTATATGTGAACCTCACAGTAACCACAAAGAAAAAACTCATAGTAAATACACAAAAGAAAATGAGAAAGGAATATAGACATAGCATTAAAGAAAACAATCAAACCAAGGGAAGAGAGAAAAAGAAGAAGAAAGTAACAGAGAGGAACTACAAAAACAGCCAGAAAGCAATTAACAAAATGGCAATACCTATCAATAATTGCTTTAATGTAAATGGACTAAATTCTCCAATCAAAAGACATTGGGTGGCTAAGAAAACAAGTAAGCTCTCCAAGAAGAGATACTTGTGCAGAGATCAAAATTGAGTGAGACAATGAGCTATCCAGACATTGGCATAAGATTTTCAGGCATAAAGAGTAAGCAAAGAGGCAGGAGGGGATTTGGTGTACTCAAAGAATAGAAAAGAATCCAGAGTGGATGAGGCACAGGGAACAAAGGCCATGGAGTTGAAATAAATTCAGAGAGATAGGCAGAGGCCAGATCTTGTATGCCATGGGAGGGACTTTGGGTAAAGTGTGTAGGAAAACCACTTGAAGGTTTAGAGCAGAAGAATGACTTGATATGATTGATGTATTAAAAGAATCTTGCTAACTGTGAAAGAATAGATTATAGGGTGTTAGGGATCACCAAGACTGGAAGTGGGGAGACCAGGGAGAAAGCTACTACAGTAGTCCATGCAGAGATGGTGGGAGTAGTGGGAATGGTGAGAGTGATTCGTTCCAGAATATATTTTGAAGGTATAGACTACAAAACGTGTTGTATTGGATATGGATGAGGAGAGAAAGATGATGCAAGGATTATTTTCAAGGATTTTGACTTTAGCACACAGGCAGATAGTAGTGCTTATTCACTGAAGTATGAGAACATTGTAATAGGAACAGATTTGGTAGGTAGTGTGGAGGTGGGGGGAGGTAGGAATCAATAATCCAGTTTTGGATATGCTAGATTTGAGATATCTGCTAAACATCCAAGTGGAGAGGTTTAATAGTCATATGGTATATTTATAGAGTTCAGGAGAAAATGTACGGCTACTCAAAAATTGATTGTTATCAGAACAGAGGCAGTTAGAAGCATGGAGCTTAAAATTTCATGTAGGGCATGAACGTAGAGGAAGAAAAGAAAAATCTGAGTCTAAGATTACTCCGATATGTAGAGATATAAAAGACCAGGATACAGAAAATGAGACAGATAAATGGTAGCCAGTGAAGAACGCAGAATTTTTTAGTGTGAGACACAAAGATAAAACAGTAAAATAAATAAGCAAATCATGTAATGAGAAGGACTAGTTTTAGTGAATATTCCCAAAATTAAAATGGATATTTTTAAAGTGACTTCAATTTTTATTTATATTTTTAAATTTTCAATTTAATTTTTTTAAATTAAAAAGAAAAATAAACAGTTTACCCATTTCCCCTCACACCCCACCTCTGATCTATGGTGAAGTGACTTCATTTTTTATCTTTGCTTACCTTCACAGAGAGCCATATAATTGATAAATTCTGATAGAGACTGATGCTTTCACAAAACTGGATTGCAGGATGACCCAAGTAATTTTCTGAAAGAAAAATATATATGAAAACGTATACTGTATTGTCAGGATTGCTGTTCTTATATAAATAGATGGATAAAATAATAGGAGCAATAACTTCTGTAAAAATACTTTTAAAACCAAATCAAATACAAAAATCTTAGAGACTTCCATTTTATTTAACCAAACATTGCAAATATTCATCAATTTAATTGCATCCTTGGAAAAGTGTTCAAAGTCCAGGCTTAACCAGAGCAAGTAATAAAACTCGAACAATGTTCTTAGAAGTTAACATACAGAGTTGGACCCATTTAAAAAAAAAAAAAAATAAGAGTAAGGTGAAAAATACACATTATGTGTTCCAAGTTAAAGCTTAAGTGACTAGAAGGATGAAAGTAATGAAAACATTTAGGTAAATGAAATGTTTGTTTCATTTGTTGAAATAAATCAATTGTAGTTCCCTAAACAAATCAAGGAGATAATCAATAGTGCCTGAAATGAAGTGCTCAGTGTATCTAGCTGTTTTTAGTGTCCATTCACAGGAGAGGAAAGGAGCAATACAGAAAACATCTCCTTTTCCCCATTCATTTCCTTTGATCTACGGAGGATTTGCACAGCTGCTTCTACTTATTTATATCTCCCAACCAGACAAATAGTTCAGGCAGTATGGGAAAGGGACCTCCTCAGCAGCTTCTGACAACTCTCTTTCCCTCTAACCCAAACCAGGAAGTCTGGGAAATGTACAAGCGCTTTCCATCCACTCTTCTACCATAGTCTATCACACATGCCCATATGTCTTTGTAAGAAATCACGGTTACCTAATAAGGGTAACCGTGCCTGCCTTTTCAGAGCCTTACTACTGCGGATACTCCCTGTGAAATATGCAGCTTAGGAGAAGTAGGATACCAAATAGTGGAGATTGCAGGTTCTAAGAATTCTATACCGTTGAAATAACATAGAATATGATTCGCATTCTAGTAAGTTAGGAATCTACTCATATATCTAGTCAAAAATTCTCATTTTGAAATTTAAAAATCATTGCCTATACATTTAGGTATATTGTATTTTTAAAAGAAAACCTGTTTGTTTTCATGCTTTCCAGAGGTATTGCTTCAGATAATATGGGCATTCAAGGTGAATTTCAGGTACCAGTGTAGTCACATTACCTTAATTCCTGTGGCTGAAGTTGTGTGAATGAAAATATTTCAGCTCTCGCTGATGCTTTACTCTTGTAACATACTGAGATGAATCCCAATCCTTTCCCTGCCCAATAAGCACAGATAACTTCAAACAACACTGGTGAACTAGTGATACCTACACTAAGGACATTCCTTTTTCAGTCACAAATTGTGTAACAGGTAACCCTGCAACTGATGGTGAGAGCACTTAAACAAAGGAACTGCTGTCAAAGGCCCACATTTTTGATAGATGGTTGTTTGAGTACAACTGCATCTGGTTCGTAACACCTGGAGCGATTCTTTAACTTGACCCTCTGCAGTGCAGTAGTGATTAAGAGTGCACAGCCTCTGGAGACAAACTGCTTAGTTCAAATTGGGCTCTACTGCTTTCAGGCTATGGAAAAAGCAAGTTAGCTCTTCTATACTTCATAAAAAGTGTAAATAAAAAGAGAGTAACAGCAGTGCCTAGATAATAGGAAACTTGTGATGACTGAATGAATTGCTGTAAAGCAGAAGAAGCATTGCTTATTACAGTGGCTCGACAAATGTTATTTATTAATTACCTGAGAGCAAAACAAAATAGTGATATTATGTAGGTTTACTAAAGATTTAACTTTGGCACATGTGCAACAATTTAATTTATATAAACCCCACTTCATCCTCACTTAACTCTCAGTTCTTGATAGTTTTGAGCTTGGTTTTGTTTGTCATCCTCTTTGTTGGTTCCATCCTTGCCTTTACATGATAATTATCTTTATTTCTGTATACAGCTACTTCCCTAGAGATAAGCTGGCAACAGGGGGCACTCAGACATCTTCTGAATTCACTTATTTTGACTGAAAAGTATAAGATTTTCTACTTTAACCTGTGGACTTTTTGTTTCTGATAAGTTGTGTTCTGTTTTGCTTGTATCTATGCTTTGCCACAGGACTGAATGAGAAACTTCTAGGTTTTAGTAAACCATGGCTCTTCTTTTCACCTTTGACTTGATGAGCACACTGGAAATTGTATCAATACTAGATTTAATTTCCCCCTAGGGCAAGGTTCATCTATTCTCCCTTCTTTCCCTTGCTGTTTCCCTGTACTTCTCAGGAAACTTCTTGCCTCCAAGGGGAGTTTGCTGGGCTTCCTATGGTATAAGGAAACCCTCTGTTGTAGGCAGACTTTGCCTTGCCTTATTAAAAAAAAAAAAAATAGTAATGGAAACATGAAACATGACTGTGGAAATAAACCTCTACCAGCATTTCCTCGATTGTTGGTTAGAAATGAGACTGGACATTATGTTTAATATGTTTTAAACTTTCAATCATTCAATTATAGATGTCAATCCATATATTAATATAGAGAGAATTCATAGCTTTAATTTTTTTTCTATTCTCTACAACAAATATAAAGAAAAATCATATTGCTCATGCAAGCATATAAAATTTCAAGAACTTAATATTTTCTCATCCTAGTTTATTCATGCCTTAGCAAAATAACTTCAGGACAAATATTTTATCATAGTACCTGCAATATTTTATCTCAGAATTGGCTGTGACTTTCCAGGTTCCTCTTTTTATTTACTTACTATTTCAGTAGCATGGCCTAGTTTATAATACTGTCCTAAGGAATTTATATTTTCAGATAAAAATGTGTTAGGCAAAAAATGAGAAGAAGAAATACTGTGACTTTTTATTTCAATAAAACCAGCTGAAATAAAATTTCAATTTAATCAACATTTTAATATAGATATGACTATGCAGAATACAAGTATCAGTCCACATTATATCAGCAAGTCACTGACTATATTATAACATTATCAAATGCTCTTTTAAAAGAAGCTACATTCACATGATACCAAAATAACTGAGAAAAAGGGAGAATTTTGGCTGGTCATCTGCACTTGGACTCTTCATGCCAGTTATGTACTAGTGTCCCTTTTTTCTCCTAAGGTTTTATGTATCACACAGATATATCTTACAGCATTGATGTCTCCTGTTTAGTAATGGGACAATATTGATTTAAACTTAAGTACTTTGGAGGTCTTGGTCACAGAACAGGAAGTATTGTGGTGATTAATCCTGGGGTAAGTTTTGCTTAATATTTTAAAATAAATTTAGACTTAAAAGAAGATGTACACAATACAAAAATTAAACATGAGAGATGTGAATAGAGAGGGATGATTACTATATTTTAAATTATCACTTTCGTTTCCACTACTGGAAGGAGTGATCAGATTCTTAGAATAAAGTTAAAAGCAAGTACAAATGAACTGAAGCTTTGGAAATGCAGTCTCGGGTATATCTCATTTAGTGCTTTCATCTTCCTAGAGGAATACGACTATACTCATATTTTAGTATTAGGAAACTGAGCCCTATGTAGATTAATAAGTGGGTGATGCAGGATTCTAGATTAGGTCTTTTAACCCAGGACTGTGCTTGCTTTACTATACCATGTGAGGAGATAAACAATGCAACATTAAATGGTAGTGTTTGACAGAGTATGACTATGTGCCAGACAAAAAATAGGAGATAGCATGGTGCCGTGGTTAGTTTTATATGTCAATTTGACTGGGCTGAGGGATACCACGATAGCTGGTAAAACATTATTTCTGAATGTGTCTATTAGGGTATTTCTGCAAGAGATTAGCATATGAATCAGTACACTGAATAAGAAAATTTGTTCTCACCAGTGAAGAACCAATCCACTGAGGGCCTGAATAAAACAAAAAAGGCAGAGGAAGGGCTAATTTGCTTTCTGCTGGTGTTGAGATATCTGTCTTCTCCAGTGCTTGTACAACAGACTCAAGACTGAATTACACCACTAGCTTTCCTGGTTCTCCGCTCTCCGGCTTGCAGGTGGCAGATTGTGGGACTTCTCCACCTCCATTATCACGTGATCCAATTACTATAATAAATCTCTCTCTAGATATAAATATATAGATACAGATATATAAATATATACATATAAATCTATATAAAATATATTGTATCTGTATTTATATAACCTATTGATTCTGTTTCTCTGGAGAACCCTAAATAATACATATGGGTGGTAAATATTTTGCCTAACTATCTGACATGAACTGCTAAAAGTTATGCTAGTCCCCTGAGAAAATCAGTCCAAAACTCAAATCAATGACCTTCCACATAAAGAAATTAGAAAAGTAGAAAAATTGAGAAAATTAAAAACCTACGTAAGAAGATAAGAGTGAAAATCAATGAAGTAGAAAACAGAAAACAATAGAAAAATATTAAATCCAAGTCTGATTCTTTGAGAAAATAAATAAAATTAATAAACTTCTAGTCCAACTGATCAGGAAAAAAAGAAGAAACAAATTATCAATGTAAGGTATGAAAGAGGTGATGCCACTACAGATTTGTCAGATATTAAAATAATAATAATAAATATTATCAACAATGCTGTATCAATAAATTTGAAACAGATAAAACTGACAAATTTATTGAAAGCGACAAAGTACCAAAGCTCATTCAAAAAGATATAGACAATCTGAATATTCCTATATCTATTTTAAGAATTGAATTTGTATCTAGAAACATTCAAACCAAGGAAATGCTGGGCCCAGATGGCTTTGCTAGGAAATTCAGTGAGTCAATTAAGAGAGAAATAATACCAAAATCTAGAAAATGGAAAGGTAGAAAATACTGTGCAACTCATAATATGAGGCTAGCATTAGTTTTATTCCAATACCAGGAGAGGAAATAAATATTCCTCATAAACACAGATGGGAAATTTTTTGTTGGAAATTTAGCAAATCAAATCCAACAATATCTAAAAAGGGTAATATACCATGACCAAGTGAGGTTTAACCAAGTAAAACAAGTTTGGTTTAATATTTGAAAATCTATCAATGTAAACAGACTAAAAACAGACAAAATATACGAGCATCTCAGTAAATACTGAAAAAGCATTGGACAAAATCCAACATTCCTAATAAAAAGCTCTTAGCTAATTGGTAATTGAAAGAAGCTTTCTTACCTGCTTTTTAGAAAAATCTACGAACTGTTAGTTAACATCATTTCTTTTTTAACTTTCTTACGGTTTCCATCTCTCCACTGACATTATCCATCTGATCTTGAATGTTTTCTAATTTTTGCATTAGAGTCCTAATCATATTAATCATAGTTATTTTAAATTCCTGATAATTCTAGTATATGTGTCGTCTCTGAATCTGGTTTTGATTGTTGTGTCTCTTCAAACTTTGTTGTTACTCACTTTTTGTCTTGCCTGCTCTTTTTTGTTGGTGGTCTTGAAATCTGGGCATGTTGTTTTGGGTAACAGGTAATGAAATTAAAAAGCCTATAATGTTCCATAGAGGAGATATGTTTTGTTTAATATTTGTTACAGCTATAAGTACTAGAGGCTTCAAATTCTTAAAATGTCCTTATTTCGTCTCCCTCCATGGCTTTGGGGTTTACCTTTGTTCTGTTCTTCAGAGAGAGTCTGCATCTTACAGATATTTCCACTGTTATAGTGAAGGCATTTTGAAGTGATGATGGGTGATACGGAACAGGATGTTCTATGAACTTTTTAAAAAATATCATTGCTTTAATAGGCCTGTATCTCCGAGTGAAGCCTTTCCAAGAGTTTTTGTCCCTCCTACACAGGTGTAGCTTTTTATCTCTCTCTTCCCTATATTCTTTTCCCTGGTGCAGCATTCTCAGTCTATTTCCTTGAGGCCCTCTCCCCTACTGAGTATCATTTTTTATTTTCCCCTTAGGTGGGACAGAAAGGCTGAGGCAGGCTGGAGTGGGTGGAATTTTCTTTTGCCATCTGGGACAATGTTTTAGCAAAACCTTGAGGTAAGCCTTTTGGTAAAAATCCTTCCCTCTGGAGAGTAGGTTTCTGTTAAGCAGAAGGGTCTAGGTAGAATTCACAATGGCTATTCTTTCCCTCCCCCTTCCAGAGCTAGGAAGAGATTATTCTCAGTTCCTCATCGTGAGAACCCATTGGGCTTCCTGGAGGGGAAGTCCATGAAAGAGAAGGGGATCCTCTGTAACTGCAGCCTTTAGAATTTTCTCACTTTCTCACACTAGCCTGTACTTAGTCTCCAGAAATTTGTCAAAATTATTAGTTAAGGAAATAGTTCTACCAATGTATGGTGTTGAGGATCTTCTGCCTTATGTAAGCAAATCTTGGATAGTGTATCTCTCTGAATTCATCTTTCTCTCTAGATTTCAGGGTGGTGGTTTTCTCTGAAAACTCTGTTCTCTAATATAGAGTCCTAATCATATTAATCACATGAGAAAGTTGTTGATTTTGTCCAGCATTGTCCTGTAAGGAATGGAGTGACAATTTTCAAACTCTTTATATGTGGGAGCTAAAAATGAAAGTGGTATAGCCACTTTGGAAAACAGTTTGGCATTTTTTTAAAAAGTTAAATATAATTCTACCATATGACCTATTCATTCTACTCCTAGGTATTTTCCCCAGGAGAAATGATAACATGTCCATGCAAAGATGTGTACACAAATGTTCTTAGTAGAATTGTTCATAATATTCAAAAAGTGGAATCAATACAAATGTACATCAATTGGTGAATGGATATACAAATTGTGGTATATCCAATGCAGTAGTATCCAATGGAATAGTACTCAGCAATAAAATTAATTAACTGTTGATACATGCAATGACATGGATCAATCTCAAAATAATTATGAGTGAAACAAGTCAGACAAAAAAATCTATTGCATGATTTCATTTTTATGAAGTTCTAGAAAATGCTAATTAATCTATAGTGACAGAAAAAAAGATTAATGTCTATATATGGATGAACAGGATGAGGAGGGTTAGTTGGAAGGAATTACAAAGAGCACAAGGAAATTTTGGGGGGTTATGGCTATGTTTTCATCTTGATTGTAGTGATGGTTTCATAGGTGTATACATATTTTAAGACCTATCAAATTATACTTCTAACATATGCATTTTACTGTATATCATAGATCAGGAATGCTGCTAAAAAAACCCTAAACTCCAAAATTTCTTTGACACTTCTCCCATCAAAGGGTGGAATGTAAGTTTCCATCCCTAGATTATCAGCTGACTTTAATTAATTGCTTTTAACCAGTAGAATGTGGAAGATTTGTACCTTGATGTCTTTCAGGGCTAATTTGGAAAGGTGATAACATCTTCTGCTTGCCTCCCTCCCCTTCTCATGATGCTTTTCCTTGGACCCCCACCACCATTTTGTAAGCATAGAAAGCCACATGTAAAGACAATATTGAAATGTTCTGGCCAAAGGCCCAGCTAACATTCTAGTGAACAGCAGCATCAATTCTCAATTGTATGAGTAAATGGTACCCCACATGACTCTGGTCCCCAACCTTCAAGCTGCCTCCAGTGAAGCTGAGTGAAGTAGCGATGGGTTCTTCCTATATAGTCTTGTTCAAATTGAAAATTCATAAACAAAATAAATAATTTTTATTTTAGCCATTAAGTTTTAGGTAGGTTCGTTATCCAGCAGTTGATAGAATAGGTATTTACTGGCATTATTTGTCTTTCTCCGTTCTCTGTTACTATAATAGATGATGTGACTTCTGGTAAGTGTATGTGTGAGTATGTGTGTGGGAGGATATTGACCATTTAAAATGTGCCAAAGAGCAGATTCTAAAATCTATCAACATACCCTGTTAATATGACAATTTCATGCAAATCATCTTTCAGGCTTTTATTTCAAACACCTGAATCTTCTTTGAGGGAATCCATGAGATACTACTAAATTTAAATTACATTAAGAAATAAAACAGGAAAGAATTATATCTACACTGAACTTAAGGCGAATCAAGCCTTCCCTCTAAATCTTCTAGGATTAAAATAAATATAAAACACTTTTTTGGAATCCCATATATTATATGCTCATTTATCATAAAAAAATAGTTGTCTATACATGCTAAATCATAAAGGGAATTAATATGTTCTACTTCTATCTTTGAAAACCAATATTTTTAATTGTTATGACAAAGTGATTAGGCTATTTTGAGGTTGGTTTGCATTTTTAAGCTTTGCTTTGTTACAGATATTTTCTAATTCCTTGATCTAATAAATTGAATCTAATTTCTGAAGTCACTCCTCTCCATATTATTCAGAACATCTGACCCAAAGTATAACCACATGTTGTGGGAACCACTATCATCACCTAAACCCAGTGTCTATTTGAACTTTTAGACTAAATTTTATGGCCATTTGGCTCTTCCCACTGTTACCTAAGTTGTGTTTATATCAGGGTAATCAGGAGAAAGTTCATATAAACTATGACATTAATGTGGATTTTCAAGTGGTGATAAACTTTTAATAGGTATTTTCTTGAGCCGTATAAAACCGTATGGCATTTTGTAGATAAAAACGAATATTTAATGCCAATTTCACATAGTTCTACCTTATTACATAGAATGGCAAAATCCTCCCTAGTGACAGCAAGGGTTAGCATAGCATTGGAATTTTTAGTATTTCTGAAGACTAAGTATGTGAAGTATGTCAATCTCATCCGAACTTTCGTAAGATTAAGGTGATCATTCTGGTCTGCACTACCATAGCTTAGAGGTGAAGAGCATGGGTTCTGAGGTGGATCACCTGGAATTGATTTCTATTCCATTCCATACGACATGTCCCTGGGCAAATAAGTTAATTTCTCCATGATTCAGTTTCCCCATCTATATAGTGGAGTAACTAATGATGCCTTCACCATGAGATGGTTGTTACTATGTAAAATGTTAATTTATGTAAGAATGCCTAACATATAGAAAATATTAAATAAATAATTTTTGACATTAAAAATAGAACTAATACAGGTAAATATTTCCATTCATTACACAGAACATCCCAACAATGATCTGATGGACAAATTAAAACACAGGTTTTGAGAATTATGGAACGACTTGATAGTAGGCAGTGGTGTTTATGTAACAATGAAGTTTCACACCAAAAAAAAATCTTAAGCCTAAATACCCATTTTTTCCAGTTGTGTCCAAAGGGGCAGTTACTATTGTAGGTTGAGAGCACATTATGAATTATGGAAAGCTAAACATATTCCAAAATACATATCACTACATAATATGTAATAATTATTACATATTACCAATATTACTAACACTCAATTTACTATAAGTAGCTGTTCCTTGGATTACAAATCAAATGTAACCTATGAAAATCAAAATCTAAATATACATTTGAACTTGAGAAGAATTAAATTTATATATAAGGTAAAAGGTTTAGTTTCAAATTGAGCAGATTTGTTTTTTAAGACAAGTGTATAAAACACTTGCATGAGACAAAGCTGACCAAATGTAGGCCAATTCCTCACAGTTTATTATCCTGGAAAGTATTAATTGTGTCAAAATTTCATACTGATCTCCTGAAAAAAAGAGAGAAATAGCAGTGTACATTTTTTTTGGGGGGGAGGTGCATAAAAAGACTTGGGAATATATAAAACTCCCAATTATCATTTTACATGATCCAAATCTTGGATTGTAAAAACATAGCTCATCTTTACGTTAAACACATATTCAATCAGTCAATCAATAACATGCATGTACAGAGTTGGTTAAATAGTATTTCAAATTGTTGACATTCTGAAAATATTTCCTCAACAGTTAATTTACATTTAAAAATGAAGATTAAAAAAAACCTTTATTTTGATTATTAGTGATAGTGAGCACAACATAAACTAATATTCAAATTTGATTAGATCTGAAGGAAATTTCATTTTTAATCTCCCTAAAAAAAAAGTCAAGATTTTTTTTTTATGGAACATATATTATTTACAACAAATGTTACAAATTTTAATACATCCTAAAACAGAGACATCAATCAACTCCACACAGCATTAACTTTTGTAATCCTGGCTAGGGGCAGCTAACTCAATTATAGGAACAAAGCAAGTAACATAAGGAAATGAAAAAGCCAGTTATTTTGAGAAAGGAAGGTGATTTCTCCCTTCGGATAAAGCGGCAGCTTCTCAGCTCCAAATAATTGCTGTGTGGGGCTGTTGGAATGTTGTGTTGTGGGATAGAGTTAAAACTTCACTTTTTCACAAGAAACTGGAAACCCATCATTTCTCTGCTTTTTAATGTTGGCAGCAATTCTAAAGAATTTTAATTGTGATACAGGACAAACAAAACATCTCTGCAGGCCAAATTAAGCCAGCTGACCACCAGTTGGTGTGTCCACACCAACACTCATCATATTTTCCTGCCTCTGCAGGTTTGCTCATCACCTTCCCTCAGCTGAGAATGCACTTTCCACTCAGATCACTGCATGTGAACCTCCCAGCTAAATATTCACTGTATGCATGAGCTCTTTCCCCTGGGTTAAAGATGGAAATAATGCCTGCTTCCCTAGTGTTTGTCGAACACTTCCTCAGTGCTTGTCTACCACTCGTATCACAGATCTTACATATAATTGATTTATATCTGTGCCTGATTCTAAAACCATAAAAGCATGATTGATTTCTTATGAAATTTGATATCTACATTCATTTAGTACAATACCTTTTACATAACAGTGTTTAAATATACAATGAATGAATAAATTCTAGCATTAGTCTCTTCAAAATAAGCTAATGTAGAGTGGTGGATGTCAAATGGAAACATTATAATAATTTCTAACATTTTAAAATAACTGCATAAAAGATTTATATTTTAACTTCATCGGAATTCATGGGGATATGTATTGAGGCAATGGGGAGTACGTAAGCACACACAAATGGATATCTAGGCTTAAACCATTTTAATAACTGACAGTAACAGTTCTAAAAATAATCCTTTAAATTAATACAATGAAATATGTTTAATGCCTCAAAGGATCAAAAAGCAATATTTTTCCAAATTTATATTTGAAATAATAGAACTATCTTATATGATTTAATACAAATGATACAGCTTTATCAAACTTGATAATTTGTATTTGAATAGCAGTCTAAAATGTCTCATTACCTTCCTGTGAATTATTTGATATTGACCTTCACTTAGCCAATGACATTGATTCATTTCTTGAGCTCCAAGTTACGGAAAAAACCTTTATTGAACACACATCCTACCTCTATCCTTTTCCATTGTGCTATATTTCAAACCTAACAAAAAGAACAAAGAAATCAAGTTTCAAAGGTACTAAAATCCCCTATAAAGAGGAGATATAGAGCATGATTTTCAAGAGCAATTTAATAATTACAAATTTCTGAAATAAAACTAACAGCAACATAATAAATTTAGTATACTACATGTGGAGTTCATTTATATTTCCAAGACTCATAGGCGATGAAATCTTGACAAGCTCTAAATGTTAATGCAGTGAGCTCTTAAAAACATTCATTTCAGACCAATTCTTCAGCCAGACACTGGCAAAAGTCTAATGTTTAAGACAACAGTATTTCCCTTATTTTATATAGTGCTACCTACTTTACAATAAAGATAAGTTACCTACTTATTTCTCATGTATTATCTCATTTGATAAATACAACTCTGCTAAGGAGAAAAGGGAAAAACCTGATATCCACTTTAGAATGGGAAACCAATTATCAGGAAATGAGGTGACTTGCTGAATTTTAACTGTTAGCAAGCAGTGGAGGCAGGGCTAGGCCCTGAGTCTCCTGATGACATCTCTAGGGTTCTTTACACTCTACCCTTTAGCTTATCACAGATGTAGAGTACAATCATGGAGCATATTAATATAATATACACTTTGTAGCAAGAGTGGGGTGGGGGTTATCTAATCTTTTTTATTTTAATTTAAAGAAAATCTTGCTAAACTTACCAAGGAGAAATTAAAGTCCATTTCTGCATAATAGGACCTAGTGGAGCATTTGTTAGTGCTTTCTTGGCATCTACTCTAACTCTTCCCCAGTAGTTCCAGATTGTTATTTAATGAAGGTGTGCTTCTGGGGAAACCAAATCTTCTCAGCTCCATTTTTAGAGCAAGTGTCCTAAAGTAAGACAGTAAGCCAATCAGCACTTCTTTTCCTGTTTCCAGTGATTGGTACTGTTTGGGGCATCTGAACTAAGTTGAACCAATCAATGTGAAACCAAGAGATTTGCTATGAATGATGATATAACTGAAGAATAATGTAGTCTTGGAAGCCTGGGATCACCAGAGGAACATCATTTAAAATACAGCCAATATCTTTTAAGGTAAATCACAGAGATAAAAACTGAACTCTTAGTCATATCACTGAGCCTTGCGTGACCTACTTCAGTTACATGGGCCAGTAAATTATTTAGGCGAGTTCAAGTCAGGTTTTTAGTTATTGCCAGCGGAAAATGTTCTAATTATTGATGAATTCATCAGTTCTGAACTGAAAGTAGTTCCAGTCATTCTCAGTAATCCATTCATATGTTTAAAAGAAACCGCTCTTAGGGATATGACCAAAATCCCTCAGGCTGCTGTCAGTGAGTATAGTATGCCTACTGACTTTTATTCTATAGAGATTCCTTAATTTCTAGAATTCTCAGTAAAGTCACATGACTATCACTTCTGTAGAAGGAATTTTTGTTTACTTCTTAATTCACACTCTAGTCTTAGTTCCTCCAACTAAATTACCTCAATCCCTTGTCTTTTTAAATAGGTAGGACTTATTTTCAAGACTTTACTTATCTTTATGAGTTCACTCTCATCTCTCATTGATGTATCCACATAATTATTAAGTGGCCACTACAACTGGATGAAATATAAATCTTGAACTCTATTAAGTATTTGGGGACAATGTAAATTGAGAAAGTCTGTATTTTTTCAGGAATATACACTTCTAGTCATGAAAAATTCTCATGAATAGTTTTTGATTAAAATAATGATTGGTTCTTAAATTGCAAGGTATAACAAATTCCTTGAGCATTTTTCTTACTTTTTTATCTATTAAATCTGCCCCCTACATTTTGCATGCTACCTTGCTTAATAGAAACATTAATAAATATTTTTACTTAATCACCACATGTTTTTACTGGTCGTCAATTCCATTGTTATAGAGCAAGCAAAGCAAGATTTTTGAGAAAAAATACATGAATTGAAAACTATTTTGAGATATTAATTCATAATATATCAATGAGTACCTATCATTTTCCTTGACACATAGGACTATTAGCATTAATGATAAACATTAATGATAGCCACCACCTACTGGGGACTTATGATGAGCCAGACACTAAGTGCTTTACCTATGTTAACAATTCTCTTAATACTTACAATAACCCTACAAGACACATATTCTAATTTGGTCCATTTCTTTTTTTTTTTTTTTTATAAATTTATTTATTTATTTTTGGCTGCATTGGGTTTTCGTTGCTGCGCGCGGGCTTTCTCTAGTTGCAGCAAGTGGGGGCCACTCTTCGCCACGGTGCGCGGGCCTCTCACTGCGGTGGCTTCTCTTGTTGCGGAGCATGGGCTCTAGGCACGTGGGCTCAGTAGTCGTGGCTCGTGGGCTCAGTAGTTGTGGCTCACGGGCTCCAGAGCGCAGGCTCAGCAGCCGTGGCACGCAGGCTCAGTTGCTCCATGGCATGTGGGATCCTCCCGGACCAGGGCTCGAACCCGCGTCCCCTGCCTTGACAGGCGTACTCTTAACCACTGTGCCACCAGGGAAGCCCCTGGTCCGCTTCTTAGATAAGGAAACTAAATGTCTCAAGTTTCTATATAGAACTATTTAAGACTCTTGGCATAGGGTTACACAGCTAGTAAGTGTCCATGGCAGGATTCGAACCCTGGCAGTCTAACAAACGCCATAAAATCTAGGAGCATACACCTAGCTCCAGTTCCCAGGGCTCATGATTTATGGGGTCTTAAATTTACCAAGTGGGTATTAACTGTCTAGAAAAGTCCCAGATGGTGGTAATTTAAGATAGACCTTCTTCACCTTTCCAGAGCTAATCAGCCCTTGGAATAAGGAAAGCAGAGATAGGTACAGAACCAATGGCTATTGAGCATTTATTATTTTAAAGGAATTAGGCATTTTTCTCTTTGAAGTGTAGAATAGTCTGGCCATCTTGGGGTAAACCAGAACATCAGCAAGAGGAGCAGAGTTTACAGCTTTGCCCAGTTCTTCACATGACTTCCCAGATTTACCTCAATATTTTTAACTGAGTGCTTAGAATGGAGGGACTTTGTAACCAAAGTATATCTCAAGTCAAGGCTTAACTGGCAAACAGATCCCAGCTATAAACCAGAACCTTGAAAACCAACTTCTTCCCCAAAGGATTGGTGCTACAACCCATTTGTTATAGCAGCAATTTGAAAGGGAAGAGAAACCTTTAAGCTTATATTCCACCTATTTGAAAATTTAATATAATAATGCTTTTCCACAATTTACAACAAATAGATTTTTACTGAATTGTTTTAGGAATGTTCTTGCTGACTATGATTGTATGGCTGTGTTACAATGTTATTCAGCTACTTGGCTTCAAATTCTGGAATGACTTGAACGGGAAAACAAATGACCTAACTGAGAGCAGAATTTAGTTTATTTGGCTGATGATCAGGGCCTTATATTTTTATAGCTGTTGGAATTCCTTGTTAATATGTTTATCAAATAGCTGTGCTTTTAACCCCTAGAAGGATATGATCATGAGTGTGTCTTTAAAAGGAAAGACTCTATTAAGATTACCATTAAAATGACTATCAACTTTTAAAATGATTGATGTTTAGCTGATGCCTCAATTCTTTATCTCAGAACTTCTAAAAATGTAAGATGACTAGATCCTTAATACCAGGCTACAATCTCACTGCTATTGCCACGTGGAATGATAATCAGAGTCAGTCAAAAAATGATCTATTATTGTGCTAACTAAAATACATCCGTGGAGCCAACTTGCAAAATAGGAAAAAAAAAAAATTAATGAAGACAACCTTTTGGTTTAAAAACATTAGATAAGAAATTCTATTTGCTCAAATGTTTCCCTTGAATTTATAATTGCTATTATTAACATTATTTTGAAAAGAAAGTCAAGAAATTTTTTTCTTCCTACATAATTTCACCCACACTTCTTTGTTTATATGCTCTAAAATAATAACCATAGCTGCCAGTAGAGGCTTAGGTATTTTATAAACATCAATCAATGTCACAGCTAGAAGTAGATGAATCACAGAATACAGCAGTAAATCCTGAAGTGCCTTTTCTATGACACTAGTCAGTTATTTCATTAAGGAACATTTAAGTAAAAAGCACTGCATCTTTATCAGGGCAGACAAGGGTTATAGAGATGAGGAAAGGAAGGGGAAAAAATAGATTCCTCCAATATCTTATTTGAAAAGAGATTTAGATATGATCCTAACTTTGCTTCTTCACCTTCAGGCCAAACCAGCACAGCTCTTGAGCTCTAGAGATTCTGGTAAACTGAGACAGAAATAGCTGACAGTGTTTGTGCTTGTAGATTGGAAGCAGATGGAGTGATTTGCTCAAATAATATGCTGGTCTCTGATTTCCTCTTATTCTCACGTGTTCTAATGCATGGGGTGAGGTGGAGGATTGGGGTTTCTGGGTTTTTCCCCTCTTAAAGAAAGATTATTTAGCGTAGGAGCCACAGGACATGGAAGAGTACCCATACAAGTTGTAAGTAGTTGTTTCAAAAGAGGCAATCCAAAGAGGTGCAAGTGAGGATAATAGTGCTTTTAAATTATTTGTCCCTTTCACACCAAGTCTGAAACCGTAAAAGCACGGTGAGTTATTTCCTGACTCACAACAGAAATGGAATAAGCAGAAGGACCCTTGAGCTCTCCTTAGTGGTTAAAGTGTGTTATTAAAGTTTCCTACATCTAGAGCTGAGGCACTGAGCCTAGATAGCATAGAAGTCTCTTCTTGAAAACTGCAAACACACTGTAGTTTCTGGCAGTAAATTAATACTTCCTGTGGACTCTCCAGATTACCTTAAATGTCTTCCATGAACTCCTGTATATCTTGGAATCTGTGCAGCTCAGTATTACTCCTAATAACTGCCTCGAGAAGGAAAACTTGTGAAGAGAACTGATAGCTTATCTCTAGAATGCTCTCTCAAAATTGTGTTAGCTTTAAGCTTTCAATATTTGATTCAAGAAAGCAAGCCAGTGTCTCACTACAGGACATTGTATACCTAGCTCACCCATATCACTGGTCTACAAACTCTTAGCACAGTGTGGACTTTAATACTCCACAAGGCCTTATGTGAAATATTTTTAATATCATCTTTGCCTAAATCAGAGGTTATCAATGGAAGCACCATCATTTTCTGCTGGCAGTAGTAGAAATGTGCAAATAAGTCCCTTGATAAAACTAGCAAATCCTCCTCATACATCTTATCTCAACAGGTAAAATTATGTCACATGGTGTGAGTCATCCAAGAGCAGTCAACTCAGAGATCTGGAAAGTATACAGTGTTATTATCTCTATTACCTGGTCATTGTTCCTGTTTTGCTCTGGAAGAGTCAACATCCTTCAGTAAATGAACTGAAGATCTCAAATTTATCCAGGGTAGTGTTGAATTAGATACTTCCATATGACACAGTTAATCCCCAAATGTATCCATGTTTCCTTAAGTTACATACTACTTAAACCTTCATGAAGTAAAGTTTAAATATCAGGAAGAAAAGAAAAATTTATGCAACTGAATAAAGTGATTCAAAAATAATTGCTAGAATTTTTGTAAGCAATTCAAAATAATTAAAACAGTTTCTATCTTAACAGATTTCAAAGGTAGTCTTTGGATTTAGTCTTCAGAGCCAATATTCCATTTGGAAAGCCTCTAACTCACAATGAAAACTGCTGTATTTGTGATTAGGTGAAGTATTTCTTTCAAACTGATAGTTTTTGGAATACCTCTCTGAATTTTTTATAGTTCTGGGATTCCTATAATTTTATCTACTATAAAATGCATAGTCTCCTTAAACTGAAAAAGCCAAATCAGGCAACTCTTGCAACTATATATTTTTTTTCTTCCCCTGAAAGGCAAATTCAGTTATTCTAAACTTTATTCTAGAAGCTTTTTAGATAGTCTCAAAATACAGTCTAATTTATTGTCATGAAAAGAAGTCCTTATCCCCCCCGGGTTATAAATACTTTTATATGTTGAATGTCACCTTAATATTATACTAAGCTTCTCTCTCAACAGAGTATAAGAATGAATAATTCAATTTAATATCTTTCATGAGAAGCAAGCAGATTTTAGACACAATTACGCCACTACTGTGTCTAACCTCACTCTCGTCTTACCAAGAAAATGGCTAATAATAGAATAAGCTCTTCACTGTGCTCATTGATCTTGCCTTGATTCCACAAATAGATTCTGACTGTGCTCCAGAATGAACAGTCTTGATATAAATCCTACGCTATTAATGCATCAACAAAGCCTGTACCATAATATTACTCTAAGACTCAGATCCAGGAGAAGTTTCTGGCAGGTGAAATTCCCTAATTGTAGGTCATAGTGCATGAATTAGCCTCACCCTTGGTTTTTTTAGAATATCTGAATAATTTACAAGCTATTTTAGAATAATACCCATATCAAGTAGACAAAATGAGAGTCCTCTTGCATGTTGGTAGTTTTTATTATAAAAAAAAAGATTCAGTATAAAAAACAAATTAAATTGTTGGCTAATTTTTGCCAGAAAGAACAATTTAGTATCAATTAAATTAAATTTGAATCATGATTTTTGACAGAATTTGTCAACGCTTAATACTAAATTCCTCTTCTAACAGATTAACTAATTCTACCATTTGGAGATATTTTGTTGTAATTCAACCTGAAAGGTCCACCCCTACCAAAAAACAGAATGGGGGTGTCAGGTACTTGTGGATGTTAACGAACAACAAGGAGATCAAATAACAGTGGCATATCTTAAAAAGAAAAATTATGGCAAAATCAGCTTTTCCATGTTTTATGTTGCAATACATTGAAAATTTGCCCAAAGAACTTGGCAGTGAAAATGTTCTCTTTTGAAAATAAAAATGGCCCTGCCCCCAAGTACTGCTCTAACTCATTTCTCTTTGGAAATAAGTTGGCCCTTTACCACTTGGTTTTAATTCTTTATAATTACTTCTACCTACTTTCTATTATCAATATAACCTATTATTTTTGAAAGAAATTTTTGATTATTTTAAGTATTAGTAACCCTCCAATCCTTAAAAAGTAATAAATTATCACTTTTTAAGTTTTATTTTATTTTTTATATATTTATGTATGTATGTATGAATGCATGTATGTATATATTTATTCATTTGGTCTCATGTTATTTATTGAGAAACTATAACCTGCCCAGGACTGTGTTGTGGACAGAAAAGACCATACTTAAAAAGCTTCCCCCAACTTATTCACGAACTGTGACACCAGGACTCCGCTACCCTGGGACACACCAGCAGACACTTTCTGTATCCTAAGGGGTTTCCTTCAGTCTTGTGTTCCTTAGACGCAGATGCTTTTCCTTCAGTCCTGGGGCAGCTCCAGGTCTGGTCTGAAGAAAGAGCCAAGTCTGCCGTCTTTTCAGCTCTTTGTCATGTATATAATTTAGTGTTATGAGTCACTTTAAATCCATTTTGAAATTAGTCATGGTCTAATTGTGTTTTCTTACAAATGTCAAAAATCACAATTAATGTCTTTTTCCAATCTCTTCATATTAGACCACTTTTGGATCCCTGTGTGTAACGTCAGCCACCATCTCCATTCTCCTATCATCCATCAGTGCCTGAAAGAGATCAGCATCTCTGACTCTTCATCACGTAAGTTGATTGTTTACTAAAAACAGCTACATTCCTTTTATGATATCTGTTTCTTTTGCTCAGAGTAAAATTTCTAGTTTCAGGTTCAGGTTATCTATAAGACAAAGGGCCATAATGATAAAAGTAAACTATTGCCAAAATAAAATAGATTCCTCTCCAGGCTAATATGAGAGGGGAGGGAAAAAATATTTATTATATACAAATTACAGTAACAATTAGAATTTATATTATTTAGATGTTTCCCTCCCTAGGCACTGTCATAATATGAAAATGCCCTAATTTTAGGAATATTTTGAAATTTTAAAATTATTTATAATACATAATTAATGTGATTTGCTATCATTTTGGTTTTTGAATTATGTTCTCAAAAGTTGTCTATTGGATTTACATTTATAAATAGCAGCTGTTCAGACTGTGTTAATTCCTAAAGAGCTTTCTTATTAAGTGGAATTAAAGAATTTCTCATTTGCTTATATCTTGTAGTAAAAGATCTACGGATTACTGATATAACTTTTGAAAACACTATGTGCTCAGATTGCCCTCCAACATCTTTTTAAAAATTAATTATATCTATAGTAATCATCCTTAAATTCAATCTAAATAATCTGTTAAACTTGTTTTGGAATAGTGAAAATTTCCAAGGACATTTGGAGTAAATTATTTCTAAGAAAAGCATGAAAATAGTAAAATCTTTTCATGAATAATGTCTTATCAGTATATCCCACTTTCTGTATTTGTGTTTTTTTACCTACTGAAGACCTCCTGGAGGCAATTTATACACTCTGTATATAGAAGGATTTTAATATTCAGTCAGTCATCTCTTTACTTAGGAAACATATGTTGAACTCCATCTATCTGATAGGTAATATGCTAATCAGAAAGAATGCTGAGACAACTGGGAGGGAGGAAACATATTGGGGCATATATAAAGAAAGTTGTGAAAGTATGAATTATATTATAAACCTCTGTATAATATTTAATATATCATACTGTTAGATTATAGTATATATACAAAATATTATAAAATATTTCAAATGTGCAATATAATATGAAGAATGATATAACAAATATCTCTGTAGCTACTGCTCAGGTTTAATATAATTTAGCATTTTCATGTATCACTTCATATTTTTTAAAAAATAAAGCATTACAGATAAAATTGAAGCTGTACAACTCTCTTGGATTCTCTCTCCTTCTTTCCCCAGAAGTAGTCACTACCTTGAATTTCTGTTTCATTATTGCCATTCATCCTTTTATATTTTTAATATATTGGATTCTGAAAGAATACATAGCTTTAATTTTCATATTTTCATACTTTTGTAAATGGCATTCAACTTTATGTACCTTTACTTAATTCTTTTCCCATATCAATATTATGCATTTGAGATTTATCTACATGAAATTAATTCCAATAATTTCCAAACAAAAGCTTTGATTTTGTGAGCATTCTTACGTATGTTTCCCTGTTAGTGTGTGAAAGCATTTCTCCAGGGTGTACTCCTGGAAATGGAATTGCTTGGTGGGGTATAAGGTAAATTTATTCTATAACTTTTCCAGAATGGCTGTACCAATTTACTCTTCTACCAACTGTATAAATGTTTATGTTTTGAATTTTCATCCTTGCCGACTGTTGTATCTTCAGTCTTTATATTTTTTGCCAAACTGATGAGCATGAAACAGTAACTTGTTGTTCTGATAAGTGGAGAAATGTGTTCCTTTACATAGATTTATCAGCTTCCTGATTTTCCTCTTGTGTATATATTCACTGTTCCTATTCATAGACTAGTTTTCTATCAGGTTGTCAGGTTTTCTTTTCACATTTAATATTAAAGATCTAAAATCAAGGATACCCACTGATAGCAACTAAAGCACCATATTAGTTTATATTATAGCTTTTAAAGTCCTTAATAGGTGTCAGGAGAACTGAATCAGCTAAAGTATATAAAGCATTTATAAACCTGGGCACATGATATGCAAACAATAACACTTACCCCATCGTCCTCACCACCATCATCATCACCATCATCATCTTCATCATCCTCATAAGTTACTATCATCATCATCATCTCATTCTCATTTTATTCTTATTCTATATCAAATTACCATACGTGTATATGTTTGTTTCCAGGCTCCATATTTAATCACCGTTTTTCTTCCAGTTATTCCATAACTGGTATATGTTTTCTATTACCTTAATTTTGTATTTTCTATATGATTTTGTTTAACATGTGTGCTTTATAAGAAGCATATTTTAGGACTTTAGTTTTTTTTTTTTTTTTGGACTTTAGTTTTAAATCCACTTATTTCTAACTTTATAGGTATATATATATATAGATCATATAATATTAGACTTTGGGTAAAGCAAAAATAGATATATTTTTGAAATCTAGGATGAATATATGTGTGTAAAAATATAGGTATTCTTCATCTTACTGAAAAAAGTATGTCTCATGTATACATCTCGTATACATCTCATAAATATTTTTTAGGTAGGTGACACTTAAAAAAACAAAAATGGGGGCTTCCCTGGTGGCGCAGTGGTTGAGAGTCTGCCTGCTAATGCAGGGGACACGGGTTCGAGCCCTGGTCTGGGAGGATCCCGCATGTCGCGGAGCGACTAGGCCCGTGAGCCACAATTACTGAGCCTGCGCGTCTGGAGCCTGTGCTCCGCAACAAGAGAGGCCACGATAGTGAGAGGCCCGCGCACCACGATGAAGAGTGGCCC
Organism: Eschrichtius robustus; assembly: GCF_028021215.1. Lineage (NCBI taxonomy): Eukaryota > Metazoa > Chordata > Mammalia > Artiodactyla > Eschrichtiidae > Eschrichtius > Eschrichtius robustus. The sequence goes on along the minus strand of NC_090828.1, from coordinate 46,459,181 downwards.
CCGCTTGCCGCAACTAGAGAAAGCCCTCGCACAGAAACGAAGACCCAACACAGCCATAAATCAATAAATAAATACTTTAAAAAAAAACAAAAACAAAAACAAAAATGGGAGGCCAAATGGGAGTCCCTTGCCCAAGTTAAACAACTGTATGTGAATGACAAGGGGCAGAATAGATTTGAAAATTTATCATGCAATAAAAATGTTTTCAGTGTGTCCTTCATAAAAGTATTAATTATTTCATACAGCTTTATGTAATACCGTTTTAAAATAATTAGCTTTCCATATATTTTGAGACAACACAAAATGAGTTAAATAGCTTAACTACATGTGAATAATTTCTATCTATAATTATTCAAGATTGACCATATTTTCACAGCCTCTCTTTCCTCTTTCCTTTATGGACTCATACTTAATCTTGAAGGTCATACATCTGTCTCTTAGTCTTTATTGTTTTACATTTGCATTATTATAGAAATTAAATGAAAAAAGTGTCAGGTAATAAAACACATTAAGTGCAGTATGCCCAAGGATACAATATTGAGCACAGCCTCTGCTATTACTTTAAAAATGAATACTAAAATAACAATGCTACTTTGGTAGGTAGATGGAGAACATTTTCTAATAGGCTTGCCATAAAATGAGAGATAATTATACTGACCTCACAAGATTTCTGTGGAGGATAGCTAATAAACTATTGAAAACTATTCAAATATAAAGTTCTTCAAGACTATGTTATAATCAGGATTATTGTCAAAAAGTGTAAAAAATGTATATGATTTCTTGACAAAATTAAATCTAACAATGAGAAAAATAGATACTCTACACATTATTTTGTTTTTTCAAACAATGACCCTGCTCACTTGATAAAAAAATGCTCAGACCCATTCCCTCTAAGAGGCTGGGCATAATAGGTTTAATGTCAGAGTCTGGATCAACAAAACAACTGCTGTAATTACAGTTATTTCACCATCATCATTACAGTTGAAGCAATTTGAAGAATTAAGCATTAAAAATACCAGACATTTAGAACATCAGAAAGTTCTATGACTGAAAATGTCTACTGGCCTTAAAAAATGTAATTAGCATGTCTCATTCCAACCTCCAGAGCCTTGTCAACATCTTATTTTGTCCATTAAACTGTAAGAGTAAGAAAGAGAAGATCATTAATCAAATTGGTATCATGAATATGTATGTATAAATGACAAATGTATGTCCAGTGAAACCCCAAATGGATGTGCAGGTAAGATTTAGATGACAAATGTGGAGAAAACCCTAAAGCAGTGCTGAACATTTTAGATCTTTAAAAATTCAAAAGATGACCTTTAAAAAGGTAGTCCTCATATGGTTTTTAGAGGATATAAATTCAAGCATTAAAATTTAGTCATGTTAGTACTCATAAAACAAAACTATAGGTATCAGACATGATTATCTTAATCAAAGATATAGGTGGAAAACTCATACAATCTGTTAAATAAAGAACATGACAATGCCTTAAATTTCTGACATTTTCATTTTCTTCAAAATTTTTATTTCAGATAACCCTGATCCTGAAATTAAAACATTTTTGCTTCAATTTTTCTGACGTATCTCCATCTTGTGAAATCTATTGTCCATTCCTTTTTACCACCTTTAACGGTCTGGTATACAACCACTATGTCCCTTTGTTTATTATACCCAGGCATATTATCACTGAAATAGAAGCAGCTGATCATTAGCCAGCTCTAGAATTTTGCCTGGACTGCTCCTTTACTGCAGTCTACCACCAGTGACACTTTGTTTTATTTTGTCTTGTTTTTCACTTTCCCATTTGAATGAGGTTTTTGTCTGGGGGGTTTACTATTTGGGAAACCTAGGCTAACACCATAGCTACAGTAAAATATACTTTCATTACTACACTTTCATTACTACACTTTCATTATTACCTCCAAAATGTATGTTTCTCCACTATCAACCATTTTCAAAAACTAGATTCTATGTTTACTTACAATAGTGACTGTCACCTATACTTCAGAGTAAAACTACCTTTATTCCTTTTTTGGTGTTAGAGAGTACGCTCAAAAAAATATACACACACGTAGCGGTGAGTGCAAGTATGTGTGTGTGTATATGTTTGGGGGGATGGGACATTACTAGAAGTCTTCAGATGAGAATATTTCAAGGCTAAGGCCATTATCATCATCAAATAACCCAGCATTTCTGCATGGATGGATCATGGCATGCAGTTGAAAGGTGATGACTTAGTAGTCCTTTGATGCTTAGTTTCCAAATTTGGGAATGTTAACTGGGACAAGATTTCCTTTATGCCAAGGTCAAAATGTATCTCCCAACTCTGGAAATGAGTGACATTTGGAAGTGCTTTGGCAGGTACTCTGGCAGCACAGACTATTTGGCAACAGCAGCTATGATAGCAGAAGCAAAGAAGCTACAAGCGAAGCAGCGGGAAGACCCAGAGTAGCCTTAGAGGAGGCTCTGGGTCTGAAGTGAAAAGATGCAGCAAAGACTAGAATCTCTAAGGGGAACTATGATGTGTTCCATTGACCAAACTGCTCTCTCTCTGCTAACAGGTAACAAAGACTTTAAGGCACCAGAACATTGCTGAGAAAGTGAAAAGTGAAGGAACTGAATGAACACCAATACTGAAGAAGGGAGCAATTCTCAGTCATGACTGACCATCAAAATCTTATTCAAAATAAAACCCCAGGCTCCATTTCCAGAGATTCTACTTCATTAGGGCTTAGGAAACTAGGAGCAAACTATAAAGGGACTTGTAGGCCACGATAATTTGGATTTTACTCTGACAGCAAGAGGAAGCTATTTTAAGCACTTGAAGCAAGGAAGCAACATACTTTCATTTATATTTAAAAACTGACACTCTGGCAATTTTGTGGAGAAAAATATGTGATAGAAGAGACCAATATAAAAGCTATTGCTGGAGTCTAGGAGACAGATGATTATGGCTGAGAATAGCGTAGTGCCAACAAGGTGAAAATTTGTCAATGGATTTCAAATATATTTGGCTAGAAAAGGCAGTATTTTCTGATAGATTGAAATGTGGGAATTAGGAAAGCAAACAATGAGGGATAACTCCTAAATTTAAAAGAATTAGCCTACATTTAAATATGCTGAATAACCCAAACTATCATTGTCCCTATTAAAATTATGAATAAAGCAGGCAAGCTCCAGTGCCATGGCTTTACAGGTCATCTTGGCCCTGAGAACAGTGGGGACCTTTTTAAATTCTGAGAATTGAGTTTATTTTAAAGTATAAAGAGTACTGTACAGCACAGAGAACTATATTCAATATCCTATGATAAACTATAATGGAAAAGAATATATTTAAAAAAAGAATGTATATATATGTATCACTGAATCACTTTGCTGTACAGCAGTAATTAGCACAATATTGTATATCAACTATACTTCAAGAAAAATTTATTTTAATTTTTTTAAATAATAAGAATAAAATCTAGGTGAAAACTCAAAAAAAGGTAAAAGGAGTAGGTACTTATGCAGTATAATTTTGGGAATACCACATGATTATCAACTCCCAGCGACTAACATAACACTGTAAGAAATGTCCATCACAGAGAAAAATAATACTTGTTCACTCCAAAGTTATTGAGCATGAAATATATATTTTGAAAAATATATATTATCTTTAGAAAATATTTTAAAAATACATGTTACTTTAGAATAGGGAAAAGCCCTGGCAAACATCTATAGTCTCTTTCTTTACTACAATATTTCCCAAGGTGTTGTCTGCAACATGTTAATGGGTTACATAAATAAGATTGATTATCAAATAAGTTATGAAAAATAATTTAATTTCTTTACTATGGGATTTTTTTAGTGTTTTTCTGTGTTAATGTGCATGGATATCTTGAAGAGGTATGTAAACATTTTCCAAACTCATTTAAAAATTATTACTTTAGAGATGCATATCATTCTTTAATACCAGAAAGGTAAGGCACTTTTGAGAGGCAAGAAAGGTTAAAGGGAGATGGGCAATGTTGCTTTCCTCTGAGATAAGTTTTAGTCTCTATCAGTCTCTTGGGTTCTTATCCATTTAAGGCCAGTCTTATCTCCAGGGGCTAAAAACATCATATTGTATTTCTCTTTGGTCCCCATTTTGACTCCCTTTGGGCTCTCTCTCCCACTTAAATGGTGAGATGAGACAGCCAGGACTGTGGTCCTGCCTTGGAGGCACCCTGGACTGAGAAGAGCTGGCATGAGAGGCTCTTGGTTTTGGAGAAAATTATCTGGCTTTTCGTTCTAGTCCTTATGCTCATTTGCTTGTTTTCTGTCAACAAAATTGACTTTTCTCATCAGAGGATAGGATTAATGGATATGAGGACAATACGTCATTTACCTTCTTGAACTTAGGCCGGCCTTCAGTGAAGCCAGGGAATCCTTCATTTGATCCTGCCAGCTAAGATAAACCTTCCAAAGCTGTTTTGGTCTCAACCTAATAACGGTTTGTTAACTAGACCACCAAATCTGTGCTACATTTTCCTCAGGCGTCTTATAGGGCAATAGGAGAAAAATTAAGGATATGTTATTAGTGGACCAGGTCATCTATCTCTCTCATCTCAATCAATTTTCACATTGATTCCTAAAAATTAGTTCTTGATGAATCATTCTCCTGTTGTCTTTATATTTCTTATTATCAGCACTATCCTCATAGTCACCAAATTTCAAAATCTTGTACATTTCCTTCCCCATCTCCAACCACTAATTTAATGTCATTTCTTTTAAAAAGTTTCCCTGATTTTCTTAGTTTGGATATGCTGTCCCTTTTATGAATGATCTGTTGTTTGATCATTGTCAATGATCTTCACTTGTCAATGAGCTCATTGAGGGAAAGGACTGAGTTGTTCACCTTAGTGTTTCCAGAAACCCATGTAGGAGTCAATGTATTTTGGCAAAAAAATACAGGAACAAAGATGCAAATGGGTGAATAAATAAATTAGCATATGAAAGAAGTCAGATTTATCTCTGTAATAATTTTCTGAGCCATTCTTAATGATATTACTCTTCTACCTCAACTATAGCCATCACCTTCTGTAATGAGTATCTTGTTCTTAGTCTCTCCCATTCCAATTTGTTACATCCTCTGTTGTCTGACCTATCATTACTGCATCATCTGCCTAATTATTTCATCTTTCTGTTTAAACACTCTCAATGACTCCCCAATGATATAATCCATGATAAGATCCAAACAGAAATAGACACACTCTCAATTTCTCTGTCTTATTATAACACCTGGAATGGGATGAACTATTCAAACTCTCTTTCATGGTGTTTCTGGCTCGCCATGAGTCTATTGTCTTCTTTAAGCTGTTTTTCTGCCAATCAGATTCCTGAGCCCATTTTCATTTTCTGGTCATGGCCATCATGGCCCCTTCAGATTCTTCTCCTAATAATGACAGTTGCGCTTCAATCTCCACCACCCACTGGCCTAGTCTCACTGTATTTCTTTTTTTTTTTTTATAAACGTATTTATTTATTTTTGGCTGTGTTGGGTCTTCGTTGCTGTGTGCAGGCTTTCTCTAGTTGCGATGAGCGGGGGCTACGCTTCGTGGGCTCTAGGCGCACGGGCTTCAGTAGTTATGGCTCATGGTCTCTAGAGCGCAGGCTCAGTAGTTGTGGTGCATGGGCTTAGTTGCTCCGCAGCATGTGGGATCCTCCCAGACCAGGGCTCGAACCCGTGTCCTCTGCATTGGCAGGTGGATTCTTAACCACTGCACCACCAGGGAAGCCATCACTGTATTTCTTAATTCAAACTCACTTGCTCAGCTAGATTATTTGCACAAAATACTGAATAGTATTTGCATAAAATATTTGTTTTCTGAGAACATGGCAGGAGGCAGGTTTCTATGACTAAGGAATATGACCAATAAGAACCACTCCTTTAGTAGCACTGAAAACAGAGCAGATGATCTAGAAATGGGATATGGAATGAAAGGCACTGGTGCTGGATCCAGTCTGCATGGCTAGCTGCTACAGGCTGTGTGTCCTTGGGGCAATTTTCTTAATCTCTTCTTACTTTAATTTCTTCATTTGTATACTGGTGATTCTAATAAGACCAACCTCAGATGTGAGGGCGATCTGGCTGCAACATCAGTCACCCGATTGATCGCCAGGTTAGATTTGGCTTATTTGGCTAGGCAGGTGTCTCCACTGCTCCATGTGCATCTGCCCTGAACCTGTACACTTGGTGGAAGAGGACAACCTTCCCCAGTAGAGGAGGGTGGTTGTATGGTCACATGTATACCAGTAGCTGCACTCCCTTGCTAGAACCTCCAAACAAGATTTCTAATAGAACCAACCTAATAGGATCGTTGTGAGCATTAAAGGATTATATATACATAAAGTACATCGAATAACACCTGACCCATAATAAACACTATAAAGTGTTAAAGGGTTGACTATTATCTAACTCCATCAAGACCCAGGTTAAATGAAACTTCCAATCCAACTTATCTCTACACGCTACTGGAACAACTAAAGCACAGCTATTAATTCTTCTCCTCTGGGATTGTCCTCCCTCTATTATACTAGATGATTCAGGCTCTCTCTCTCTCATGTTCTTATTTGCTCCTCCCACCTGGGAATAACACGTATCAAGTATGTGCTTAATTTAACTCTATTTAAAAGGAAATCTCAGCTTTAAATTATGTATTTTGGCAAATATAGTACTTTCACGGTTCTCAGGAGGTGTGTTTAATATTAAAGAATATGATTAGATTTTTGTTATCCTTTTTTTTTCCCAACTTGCAAATTGCTCATCTGAAAAGGGAAATTCAACACCTCATCTGGACCGTTGAGTTTACTCTGTACCAAGCTGAAGTCTTCTTCCTTATTTATTAGACAAAGATAGAGTTAATGCACACAATTAATACTGGCAAAGTCTGATATTCCAGCTCATCAGCTTCCTATTATAAATAATTATTTTATGGAAGACTTGCAGTTGTTTAAACTAGATGAATAATTGTAATAAAATGCCCAACTTACTAGTTAAAAGGATCAATTACTTGAACATTCAGTTAAAGGAGAGTATTAACTCTAATATAGTTGTTGAAGTTGTATAAATGTTCATTAAACTTTATGAGTAATAATATTCAAGTCTCTTTTGTCTCGGGAAATATTTGTTTATGACAGATGCTTAGTTTCCAATGCCATTCATTTTTAGAAAGGAGAGATAAAATGGTCAAGTGATATTACAAATTTAAAAATGCAAGATGTCCTAATAGATAGACTCTTATTGTATAAATAATCCCATTTATGCCTAGTAGTGGTCAACATGTAGATTCTGACCACTCCCTCTTTTAGAATTCACAATATATTTTTGGTACACCTTGAAAATAAAACTTTACCCCCTTCTTTGAATAGCCATATACTGCAGAGGTGTTTCATTGTCCAGAGACCCACTAGAGTTTTATCTATCACAGATATAGAATCCCAACTCATCTTCACATCTAATTCAAGACCCCATTGGTTGATTTTTAATTATTATATGACATAAATGAGAATGAATAGGAATCCTGAAAAACGAAATAATAGTGGCCAAGAGAAAACTCCCATCTGGTATAGGATATCGGTGCTTTAAATGTGAAAATGCCATTATCAATTGTTCTAAAACAAACAACAAACTCTGACTCTAGTTAACCAAAACTGAAAAGTGAGAATGACATAGGGGAACTGAGACAATCAACAGCAAGGCTGAAATACAAGGCTGTAGCAGGAACCGAAATGTAGATTACACAGGATTTGGCCATTTTCCAGATGGATGCCCACTGCTGCCACCACTGGCACTGAGAACTTGGCCCATATGTAGCTAGACACTCACTGCCCCACCATCATACTCTCCACTCTGCCAGTGCCATCTCTGGCTGGCTTTACTCCAAATGATCCTCAACTGAAACATATTCACCATAGATTCCTACATTTCAGAGGATGTTTTTCACCTGTTGAAAGTTAAATATGATTTTAACATACTGAGTGAATTACAAATCATTCCCATAGACAATTGTGAATTTTTAAGTAATTATTACAAATACTGTTCAGTGTGTATTTGGGTGTGTGTATGTGTGCTTGCTTTTATAGTTTTAGGCTTTTTAAAAAGATTTTCCCAACTCTCATAATCTACAGCAAGCTAGAGAACCTAAAGATGATCTGGGGGAAAAAACAACAATATAGAATTACCAGTTTATGTTTTAGTAGTGAAAACAGTCAAATAGTTCAGAAAGAAGACAGTCAATAATCATATAAGTAAAAACTTGCACCTCTTAAAAGTGGTCAGTGGAACTGGGGAAGAGATGGCTCTTTAAATATTGTGAATCATCTTTAAATATATAAATATACATTTAATGTAAACATATAATCATGTATAAAGAGCAGTTACATTTGATATACACAAAGGTTTAAAAAGGAAGCAATGAGATTAATTTTAGAACAGTTATTTTGGAGTAACAAGTTATTCATATCAATGAGACTATACATTCGATGTTATTTTTTTCCAGTAAAAATGAATTTGGATTAATATTTCCTTATGTAATCAAGGGGAAACATGTCAATTAGTAGCTGTAGCAGGAAAGTCATCTTATAACAGCAAAGCAGACTGGGCCATACAGATGCACAGTGTCCAATCTATTGAATGCAGCTGTCATATATGCAGGCAGTGGTGTGCTGCTAAATGTTTAACAATCAGCTTTCTGATTGTAGCTTCAGCATGAATGTTGGTTGATATTTTTATTTACATTAAGTAAAATGTAAATGATATAAAGATGTACACCAGAACCTCAGGTGTTTGTCAGTGATGTGAATGACTATTTTACTTAATTAGGCAATAGCTTTTGAATAGTGGAAGAATATTTCCTTCATTTTTTTTTATTGTTCACATTGAAAAATCTACAAAATCCCTACCTTTTTAAGTTGAGACTTCATTATTAACATTTTAACCCATTATATATATATAATTTGAGAATGTATTCAAATGTGTAAGTTCATCAAGATATTTTTAGTGAATGTATAGACCTAGTTTACACATGTATTAATATAGTGATTCAATTTTTAACTTATCTTTCACCAAATAAATTTAAACAATATAAATGGATATAATGATACTATGGAGATGGTATTTTATATATTTATATACAAATACAAGATATTTTTCAATAACTGGGTTACTTGACACTTTGTTAAAATTTATTTTATTAAATAGTAAGAAAACAATATAAAATAAGTCACTAAAGTGTGATTCTGGATCTCTTTCTGGTCAGGATCTCTTTGAGAATCTAATGAACATATAGATATACATATAATATTTTAAATTAAATATCTGAGAGTTCAATAATCCCAGGATAAAAAATGCACATAAACACATATATATATACTCAATTTCCACCTGATGCAAACATTTTTATTTATCTTGTTGAAAAGCAAAAACATGCTAAGTTCTTTTCCATAGCCCAAATAGATTCATACTTGAAATGGATGAAAAGCACAGCATGAATAACTAACACAATTTAAAACTTCCTATCTTTTTCCAGCAAATTAAGCCAAAGTATCTAATCAGTCCAATGTTTTTAAATGGAGTAAACCTGATCTAATTATGTGGTTTCTTTCTTTTTAAAGCATGGCTTGGCGGAAGATGTGACTCATTAAAAGTTGTGATGCACCCTGCCAATAAAATCCAGCAGATTGTGCGTTAGAGCCAGGTAATTAAGTTAATATATAAAACACATAAACTCACAATTTAAGCTTCTAATTAATCAAAAACCAAAGGTAAGACAAATACTTGAAGCCAGATGATATTTTCAGCATACACACATACTATTTTTTAAAAAGGGGAAATTAATTCATTATTTTAGCACATGTAACACCTTAAATGCTAAAGCAGAGGAAAATTTTCTCTTAACCTGTAAAAGAAGGCATTCATACTGAAGCAAAAATGATATTAATAGCATTGTCCCCAAACATAAAATTATGCCTAAAAACCAGGATAATAGCATATAAGAATAATACAAATTTTTCTCCTATTTCCTAGACTACAATCTAAAATAGTGACAAAAGGGGAGAAAGCTATTGTTATGTATATATGTCAGGATTTTTAACCACCAATATTTGAATAGTCTTCCAATTTGGGAGCAATCTTCCATCACTTGAATATTCTTTAGGAGGCAATGTTCTGAATTCCAAGAGAAAGCCAAGGAGTTAGTACCTCTCTTTACCACATGGAATTGAAGCTATATTTGCTTATATATAATGTATGCTCAGATAATTGGTGCTCATAATAGCAGTCTTGGTGGTGAGGTGAAGATTTGGGCAGAGTTTAGAAGTCAATCACAGTAGAGTCAGGGAGAGTTCAGTTTCTGGATCCTCCTGTGTCTGGGCAAGTATACAGACCAAACGTTTATTGGGTCATGAATGTAACCATGACTTCTGCTGGCTACCTTTACTGGTATCTGCCAATATCCTGATTTTTGTTGTTGGTTCTGAGAGTTACTCCATATCCATCAAAAATTTCATTTTGGACTTAATTTAGAAGTGTTTTCTGTTGCTTAAAACCAAACATTCTAACAAATACACATTTATAGGATGAGGAGACTAAAAATTTGTGGCCATCATATGAAGATAATGATAAAAGTACACATATCAAAATAAAATGTAACACATATCAAGAAGAAAAGATAAATGTAAATAAAGCAGAAAGATGGGAGAAATAGCCTTATAAAATACCCTTGCACATAATAAACTAAGCAAGATTATTAACTTTTTTGTGATCAATACAGAAGGATTTTCCAAAATAAGTGAAATATTTTTAGACACTATTTAAGGAAAGAGAAACAAAAGAGGTGGGGGCAGGAGAAGAGTCAGAGATTTTGGTAGTCATTAAAGGAAGAGAATTCCAAGCTTGTGGCATTGCTTGGAGAGGGGAAAAACATCAAAGATGGGAGTAAAGAAAAACTGACATTAGGCTTCCTGGAAAAAAGTTCAGAAAATTGTTTGGATTTAAAACTAGAAAGATAAGGAGAGGAAATACATATCCCTTAGTGGGAGGGTTTTGATATATAGAATAAGGACCTGGGACCTGATCTGTAGTGGAATGGGACGTCAGAGGTAAACTTCCAAGGACTCAGAGTGGGTGTGATATGTTCAAAATATCCTGTACTAGAATGCCTTTGACAGTAGAAATGAAGGTAGATTGCCAGGGCAGAGGTTCAGTGGATGAGAAGAAGAGTATTGAAAGAATATCTTGTGAAGTGACAGTTCCAGAAGTAGTTCTAGAAGAACTGACATCTAGGGCAGTACTGAAGGTGACACAGGAAGGGTGCCAGGGGGACCTATATGAAGAAGCAGCAGGATATTACCACCAAATGTATATGACAATCAAAAGAGAGATGCACTGAAAATCACTTCATGGCTTCACGTGAGCTGTCAGAAAAATGACACCTTTTTATCCAGTTAGTTGGATGTCATACAAGTGAGAAAAAGTTTTATATATATAAAACATCATATATATATGATGAATCTATCTTCATCATATGTAGCTGAAGTTGACAATAGGTCACACAATCACATTTGAAGTACAAACAGATGCTATAGAAAACTGGACACGAAACATGAGTGTGAGGTGGAGAGAGTGGCTTTAGCATATACCCCATCCTTTGTCCAGTGCATTGGACATAGTCTTTCTTCTCATTTAGAAGTGAGAAAACAGTAATCACAAAGTTGAAATCAGAAGGGTAAGACTCATTAGGCTGACCATTGGAAGCATGAAGACATTATTATTTTATTACTAAAACCTGTTAGTTCAACTTGAAAGCTGAAGAATTTACTTCCTTTTCTTTTCAGTGGTATAACTCGGTTAAGTCCCAATATTTTGTTTTAAAGCATTAAACTTAATATATGAAATCCCTGACAAAAGTTCTCTGTTTCTCCTGATTATTTTATCTTGATATTTTGTACACAAAGGCAGCCTTGAATATACTCCTAGAACCACCTACTGTTCTCAGTGATCAAAATTTTAGCAAAGCTTTAACAAAATAGGGGGGAAATTGCATTATGTTATGCTAAGAAGCTTTCACTCTTAGTTAAAATAGATAGGCAGATAATTAGGTGAGGGCACCATCTTCAAAGATTAAAATGAATCTTTAAAAGAAAATGTGCAACTTTGCATCTGCATTTTTGTGTGTAATTGAAGAGGAAAATCCACATTTGGGAGTTATAGAAGAAAATATTTAGGAAAATGTCAGAGTAGTGTGAAAGAACCTAAAAGAGAGATATTTTATATTAGCGTGTCAGTGATGTTCTCTTCTAAAATGTTGCAGTAAGCTGTGACCTGAAGAATGATTTGGATCTGGCTGAGTAAACAGTGGCCAAAAGAACATTAAATATAAACAGAACTATATGTGTAAAAGCTTCAATGAAAAAAATAGCTGGAGGCCAACTGAAAATTTAGAGGGGGCTAGGGTGTAACGAGTAGAGAGGAAAAGTGGCTTGAGGTGAGTAGTCACGGGTAAGGCCTTATACATCATGTTAAGGATTTGAATCACATGCTAACTATAATAAAAAGTTATTAAAAGGTTTAAAGCAGAGGTTTTATATGAAAAATGATAGTAAAAATGAAAGCAGGGACACCAGGAAACATATTGCTATGGTCCAAGAGACATGATTACAGCTTGAATTGGGTAGGGTAAATGAAGTAAAAGAAGTGGATGATTAAAGTAAAAGGATTTCAAGTCAGAGTTCAGGAGAAGGGCAAATAATGGAGGACAATACCAAGATTTCTGGACCAAGCACCTAAGTACTGGCAGTAGTAAATGGATATCAGAAATTCAGTATTGCATATGGAAATTTTGAGATGTTGTAACACATATGAGTGATAATGTAAGTAAGCTGTTGAATGTATGGGGCTGAAAATGAAAAAAGATATCTGTACTAGAGAAATAAATTTGGGAGCAGGCACATGAAAGGCTTTGGAAGCTTATGGGAATGGATAAAGGTGAGAAGTAAAAGCAAAGATAAGGATGCCTAGGACTGAGCCCCAGCAACATAGGAGAATAACTAAGAAAGGTCAGACTGGGAGGAGGAAAACCAGAAGAATGTGCTATCAAGCCTCTTTTCATAAACAAATAGAATGTTTCTAGAATAGATTCTTAGGCCACAGGAAAATCTCAATAAATAATAATATTTAGAGCATGTGTTTAGTAAACTGATATAAAAGTATAAATATCAAAACCTCAAAAGCATGATCCATAAAAGAAAAAAATTGATAAATTGGACTTTAAATTAAAAACTTCTGTGAAAGACACTGCTAAGAGAAGGGGAAAAAAAAACCCCACATGGAGGAGGTTAGATATTTGCAAAACACATATGCATGTATTGGGATGCAAAGCAACAGAAGCTCTCATTCATTGCTGGTGGGAATGCAAAATGGTATAGCCACTGCCAGAGACAGTTTTGTAGTTTCTTACAAGATTGGATATAATCTTACCATACTGTCCAGTAATTGTGCTCCTAGGTATTTACCAAACTGATTTTAACATTTATATTCACACAGAAATCTCCACATGAATGTTTATAGAAGCTTTATCCATAGTTGTCAAAAACAGGAAGCAACCAAGATGACCTTCAATGGGTGAGTGGATAAGCAAGTTGTGGAGTTGTGTGTCAAGTCAGAAAAATATATGGATGAATCTGAAATGAATACTGCTGGGTGAAAGAAGCCAAGGCTACCTTGATGCCAACTATATGATATTCTGGGAAAGGCAAAACTATGGAGACAGCAGAGAGATCAGTGGTTTCAGAAGATCAGGTGGCAAGGAAAGGGAAATGAATAGATCAAGCACAGGAGGTTTTTTTTAGGGCAGTAAAACTATTCTGTATGATACTTCAATAGTAGAGACATGATACTATCCATTTTCCAGAAGGCATACAACTTTCTAGCACAGAGTAACTATTCATACAAATTTTTAAAAATCATTTAGGAGGTTGAGGGATCCTAGAATGGAATGTAGAACATAACAAAACAATCTAACAGTATTAAAATATATATGAAACAACCTCACTGAAGGGAGTAGAGATAAAAAGTACTAAGTAATGTTAAAAATGAATGGAATCTGTGAGACTAAAAGTGAAAGAAACTGTACATAAGCCTTATATTCTAGTTAATAAAGTTGATCTCCTTGGGGGTATGAGTTAACAATTCTGATACCACTATACATCTATACTGGATGGAAAGTAAATGCATGGTAGATGCAATATAAGGTAGCAGCAAATTATTCTAGGTTTTGGAGATAAAGTTACCCAAAAAAACCTCAGTAAAACCTTTACTCTCATTGGAGCTGTATTCTAGAAGTGCTGACAGACAATAAACAAGGTCAATAACAACAAAAAAAGTCACATATTAGAAAGCAATTAGTGTTTAAAAAGGCAAATAAAGCAGAAAGTCAAACTAGAAACTATGGTGGTAGTGGAAGAGGTTGTAGCTTTAGACACAATGGCCAGAGAAGGTCTCACTGAGGGGATGAACTTTGAAAAATGAATTGAAGGAAGTGTTTTGAAGCAAATTATTGGCTATCTGAAGGATGAGCATTCCAGGCAGATGATATACAAACTGAAATAGGGAATGCAAAGATGGAAGCATGCCTGACTTACTCAAGAAGCAGCAAGAGGACCTACGTGCACGGAGTGGAGTAAGCAAGGGGCATATTTGTAGGCGATCAGGTCAAAAAGGTAATCGGGCATTGTAGGTAATTGTAAGAACTGTGTCTCTTATCTGACTGAGATTAGATGGCTTTGGAGGGTTTTGAAGAAAGGAATAACATGAATGGACATGTGTTAAGGAGTCTCACTCTGATTTGAGTTGAGAATATACTTTAGGAGAACAGGCATGAAATCAAGGTGACAGGTTAGATAAGAGAACATTGTCATCAAGGTGAGATATGATTATTATTTGGATAAAGTAATTACAATGGAAGTGGTCAGAAGTAGTAGATTCTGCATAGATTTTAAAGGCAGAGCTGACAAGATATGACAACACATTGGATGTGGCATATAAAAGAAAACAGTAAAATGACTACAAGGCTTCTATCCTGAGCACACTGTAGAGTTGTCATTTACTACTATGAGGAAGCCTGGGATACAGGCAGATTTGAGGAGCATGTCATTCCAGGACCTTAGTTTTTGACAAATCAAGTTGGAGATGCGTATTAAACATCCAAGTACAGTTTTCCAGTAGACAGTTTGATATATGATTCTCGAGTTCAGAAGAGAGGTCCTGGCTGGAGCTATAAATTTGGGAATCGTAGGAGTCATTAGTATATACAGGGTAACAGGTATTCACCAACAAAAAAGTGGATAAAAGTAAAAATAGAAGAGTTCCAAGGACTCTGAAGCAATTCAAAATTTAGAGGTCAGGGAAGCAAGAAGAACCAGGGAATTTGACCAGTGAGCTAGAGGAAAAAGAAGCAAGCCTGTAGTCCTGGAAGTGAAAAAAATATGTATTAACTCTGTTATATGCTGCTAAAGTTTAATTAATAGAGACTGAGAATTGACCACTAGATTTAACAACATGAAGGTCATTGTTCACCTTGACAAGATCATGCTCAGAGCCTAGTCGGGGTGAAACTTGATTAAGACCAAAACAATTGACTTCCTTTTCAATGATTATTTCTGTAAAAAGGATAGAAATAAGGCAGGGTCTGGCCAAAAAAAAAGTAAAGTCAAGAAAATGCTACTGTGGGTGGGAGAAATAAGAGCATCTTTGTATACTTACAGAAATAATCTAGGCGGTATGGATAACTGCTGAACAGTTCATAAGATGACTCATATTTTAACATTCCCACTCTGGCATTTGGGTGGAGAATACACTTTAGGGGGATAATAATGTAAGCAGCTTGAACTAAGTAGCAAGAATGGAAGTGGTGAGAAGTAATTAGATTCAGGATAGATTTTGAAGCTAAAGGGGGAAAAATTGATAAAATAGTTTCCTTGAGTAAGTGATAGGTGATGAAATCTAATGAACAAGTGGATGCACTTAGCTTTAAATAAAAGGATGGAAGCACAGCCATAAAAACAAGACAAGGGAATATGAAAATGGATGGAGCTAAGTGTATAGATGGGATGGTAGAGCATTATGAATGTTCTTGTCCTTTTACTTCTATTTTCCCAGTAACATAGGAAAATAATTGCAAGCTTAGGATGTAGGACATCTAGGAATGGGTTTAGAAAAGAGGAGAATGTGGGAAATTATCACTAGGAGAATAGAAGATTGAATAGAATAAGGAACTATTGCTGGGTACATTTAAGGGTTCATTTGAGGTACATGATTATGAATTTAAAGTCAGACTAGCTAGAAGGTTTTATGTTTTCATTCAGTTATTTTCAGCTACATGAGAATAAACACAGAGTTGGGTCTGGCCAGCATTTAGTTTAGCCGGACAAGTAAAGTGAGAGAGGGACAAAGAAATTGACAGAGTATGCAAGGAGATACTCAACTTCTATTGCTGCCATAACAAATTACCACAAATTTAGTGGCTTAAAACAACACAGATGTATAATCTTACAGTTCTCTAGTTCAGAAGTCTGACATGGGTCTCACTGGGTTAAAATCAAGTTGTCAACAGGGCTGCATTCTTTTCTGAGATTCCAGGGGAGAATACATTTCTTTGCATCTTCTAAATGTGGCCCACATTCCTTGGCTCATGGTCCCCTTCTTCCATCTTCAAGTCCAATAATGGGTTTGCATATCTTCATGCCTTTCTTCCATTATCATCTTTCTCTCTGACCAGAGCAGGAAAATGTTCTCCTCTTTAAGGACTCATTTGATTCTGTTGGATAATCTCTTCATTTGAATGCTCTTACCTTAGTCACATTCATGAAAGTCCCCTTGCCATGGCTTTCTGTCAACTCAGAGTAGAATTCTGATTTTCACAATTTTGCCAGTACTTTTGTTGCATTTATTAAGTGGATTTATGGAGGTCCTCCCTCACTCCAACATTCAAGAAATCCTACCCCTACTGCTGTTTGGAGAATGGGCTAGAAGCCATCATGGATGGAGGAAGCCTCCGTTTAGGTGGCTATTGCAGTGCCCTGATGAAGAATGGGGATACCTTGGGCTAGGTAGTTGCAGAGTTGTAAAGGTGAGAACTGAAGAGACTTGAGGTATATTTTTCCTTCTTATTGACTGACTCTAAATCTTGTAACACTTATTTTCTCTCTCATTCAATCAAAGATATAAGAGAACACAATAAAATTTTCATGCTTTTACTTTGCCTGTATCACTAATTCATAGGAGAACAAGTCCTAACTCCTATAACTTTATCCTACTGTTAATAGCAATAGACACTTTCTTACTTGGGCAGCATGCCCTCATGTAAGTCTATCCAGATTTATATTTGGTTTTCTTCTTACTTAAACACAGGCTTTCAGTTGTGTAATTCCCAGGCACTTGTTATATCCACAACTTTCTCTCCTCAGCCCAGGTGTACACAGCCATGAGGTCTGACTGCTCCATTAAGGATTCAGTTTTCTTTTTTTAATTAATTATTATTGGAGTATAGTTAATTTACAATGTTGTGTTAGTTTCTGCTGTACAACAAAGTGAATTGGTTATACATATACATATATCCACTCTTTTTAAGGTTCTATTCCTATACAGGTCATTACAGAGTATCGTGTAGAGTTCCCTGTGCTATACAGTAGGTTCTTATTGGTTATCTATTTTATATACAGTAGTGTGTATATGTCAATCCCAATCTCCCAATTTATCCCTCCCCCCCGCTTCCCCCTTGGTAACCATAAGTTTGTTTTCTACATCTGTGACTCTCTTTCTGTTTTGTAAATAGGTTCATTTGTACCATTTTTTTAGATTCCACATATACACGATATCACACGATATTTGTCTTTCTCTGACTTACTTCACTGAGTATGACAATCTCTAGGTCTATCCATGCCACTGCAAATGGCATTATTTTGTTCTTTTTTATGCCTGAGAAGTATTCCAGTGTGTGTGTGTGTGTGTGTATGTGTGTGTGTGTGTGTGTGTATATATATACCATATTTTCTTTATCCATTCCTCCGTCAATGGACATTTAGGTTGCTTCCATGTCCTGGCTATTATAAATAGTGCTGCAATGAACATTGGGGCACATGTATCTTTTCGAATTATGGTTTTCTCTGGATGTATGCCCAGGAGTGGGATTGCTGGATCATATGATGGTAGATCTATTTTTAGTTTTTTAAGGAACCTTCATACCATTCTCCATAGTGGCTGTACCAATTTACATTCCCACCAACAGTGTAGGAGGGTTTCTTTTTTACACTTTGGACAAACAACTTCTTTCTAAACCTTAAGGCTTTCTGGACTAGAAAGACCCTGCTTCATGTGGTTGGCTATATTTATTTTGCTCTTTATGCTTCCTAAAAATGAAACAAATAGGTTTTGATTCAGCTTGAGTCAAAGCATTAGTGACAAAAACACTTTTTCTAAATATAGAGTGATCAGTAAAAGGATTTTTTATTCTAGAAACACATTTTGGTAAACATTCTCTTCAAAAAATGAGCAAAAACTAATATATTCTTTTTTCTTCGGTTCCCCTCAATTGTAATTCACATCTCATAATGACACTAATAGAAAAGTAAACACACTTTTCCTCTAAAGAAACCAACACCTATTCATGCATCATGTCATCTATCCCTTTCTCTACCAGATAAACATCAAATGCTGATGACCTCATTCAATCTTAGAGACTGACACTATCTAGAGTATAGAATTAGTACTAAGAATGTTATATATTTCACTATGTTTCTCCTAATTAGGGATAAAGTAGACCAATAAAAGTTTTAGTGGAATTGTACATTTTTTGAATTTATGTCCAAGTCTGTTCTAAATCACACTAAGTCAAATCTATAAATGTTCTGTCTACAAATTACTGTAATTAAGTCTAAGAGATAATTTGAACAAAAGTAAATAATTATCTTCCTCTTATCTTATTTCACACTTATCTGTGATTATGACTGAATTAATTTTCATGAAAAAAAGGACTTTGTCCTTATACTTGGAGATTTTTCTTCAGACGATAGAAGGAATCTCTAATGAGTTATTTGGTATAGTTTAATTTTTAAAACAAGAAGCTATAAATTTAATACCTACTACCAATATTTAGTATTATGTTCATTTATTTTCATAATCTGAATAAAATATTTAGATTTGTTTTCTAATCTGGCATCAAGAGGTAAACATAATACCCATATTTTAAGTTTCCAATAAATACTTTATACTTACATATATGAGCTTTTCAAGGTCAAGAACTTATGAATTTTCTAATACTAAGGCTTTGAACAGTATAATTCTGGAATGATCACTGAGTATGCAGGAGAAAGGTGAGCAGAAAGAATTCTTGACTTACAGAGATTAGGATTCAACCCAGGGCTATGGTGGTAGAAATCTCTGCCCAAGGAACTATCCCGAAGACTCAAAACACTAACAAGAAGTCTTTTATTTTATTTGCCTTTATATCTATGTTCAGCCTGATCTTTGTGTCTCTCCATTACCCATGCCTTTAATTAAGTTCAGAGTTCTCTAGCTGTTATCTCTCCAGGAAATGTACTGATACTTCTACCCAATACTTTATTATTGGCCCTACAGCATCATGATGTGGTTTGTAATATATTTTTTGCTATGGAAAGATAGCTTAGAGATAGATGATCTAGGCTCTTCTCTTTTATAGGCAAAAATTGTGAATTCTGGAGAATTGTGGGTACTTGTTCAAGTTTAGACATTGTGTTAAGGCAGAAGCAGGAATTGACCTAATGTCCTCTTTAAAGCAGTTCAGAGTTTATTAGATTCCATGTCATTCGAAAAGCACTTGTTCCAATGTCTACTTTTAAATTAACATATCAATCTAAATCACACTGAAGAATAGCAGGAAAGCATACAATGTACACTGCAAACTCAAGCCGGTTCTACCAGGGCAGATATGCATACCACATGCATACAGTAAACATAAATTAAATGAGAGCAACGTCAATATAACATATATGACTGTCATAAAACCTACGTGCAGCAAATAAGGCATTCCTAGAACCTTGACAAACTGAAGAAGAATGAAATCAAGAATAATAGCTACCAGTTGTAATGAGCTACTTATGGAAATGATCCACCCTAAAGAACAGAGACAAAATAGGTGAAGTAAACACTTCCATCAGAGTGACTATGGCAGTCTCAGGTATACCACTTTTTAGCCTACTCATAATAATAAATGATTCTGTAGCTTAATCCATTCTAGAAATGGATGGAGTTTATTATAAACATAATCAGTTGTACTACAGCCTATCTGAAGAAAAAAAAATATGTCAATGTAAGGGGATTTATCAGAATGGCAGTATTTATTTGTTTCTAGTAAACTCTCTCAAAACCCATTCCTCTGGCTTCACTCTTTTCTATATAGACTTCTTTATTAACGTACCGTCACCTTCTTTGACAGCACAATTGCCTGGAGGATAAGGATCCAATATTAATTAGGAAAATGGAGTCAGAGATTGGAGAATCTCCCAGTTTTTAACCCGTGTACGTATGTAGCACTACATCTGAAGATCATAATCATTCTAGGATTAAAGGAGAATTTTCTGTTGTGAGGCAGGTACAATATATAAGATTTCTTTGTTGCCTGGATAAAATATATGTTATGACTAGTCAGCTCTCTTTACTCTCTTTCCATATTCACTGTGCTCATTCACCTCTTTGCCAGTTTGGCCTCTGAGGGGAGAGCAGTGATTTGGAGGTGAGAGAATAACTTGTATTCTGGGGTCTGCAAAAAAATGCTCCCAAGTGAGTTAATAGACGCTCTGTCTTAAATATTTTGAGTTTTTCTAGTGTTAATATCTCTCTCTCAGCCTTGTCAATATTCTAGACTTACAAATCTGAAGTACAGCCCACAAAATGTATTTATTCCACTGTGCGTACCCCCACATTTGATGTCCCACCCAAGTGAAAAACTAGCTTCATTGTGTCCTTTCAACTCTTCATAAGTGCTATCATAAAACTGATGCAGAACTTTTTTTTTAATCAGGAAGTTGTGAAATAAACATGCAATTTTAAAACAGGAGAAGAAAACAGCATAAAAAAGGAAGCTGGCTCTATTTGTTTCTCCTGAATGCTCTCAAAACTCTAAAACTCTCTCCTTTGGCTTCATTCTCCCTCATACAGACTTCTTTTATTAATGTACTTGCCAGCTTCTTTGAGAGGCTAAGCTCCTGAAAGACAGGAATTCAGTATTAATCTTTTTTGTATCCCTGGAACCTGGCACATCTGCTGTATAATGGCCACTAAATAAATTTTTTTAAATGAGAAAATGAATGAATGAATTTACTTTCTGACAGAGAGAAACAATTCATTCTTTCCTATATTGCTTATTATGCTTACAGGATCTCTGAGTAATCATTCCTGATAACAAAGAGGATTGACTGAGTACCATTTAGATAATATAATTGTGTTTAAATAATGAGCTAGCATACTCTTTCTCTTCTGAACTTGAAGACTCCATTAATGGAAAATATTGAAGATTGAAATAGTATTCGAGGTAATTTGTTAATTACATTAAAGGAGGAAGATAAAGACACATAAATGAAGAAGATGAATAAAGATAAAATCCGGGCTTCCCTGTTGGCACAGTGGTTAAGAATCCGCCTGCCAATGCAGGGGACATGGGTTCGAGCCCTGGTCCAGGAAGATCCCATGTGCCGTGGAGCAACTAAGCCCGTGAGCCACAACTACTGAGCCTGCACTCTAAAGCCCGCGTGCCACAACTACTGAAGCCACACGCCTAGAGCCCGTGCTCCACAACAAGAGAAGCCAGTGCAATGAGAAGCCTGCACACCGCAATAAGAGTAGACCCCGCTCAGTGCAACTAGAGAAAGCCCGCGTGCAGCAACGAAGACCCAATGCAGCCAAAAATAAATAAATAAAATAAATAAATGTATTTAAAAAAAAAAAAAAGAAAGATAAAATCCAGAACTATTTCTTATATTGTATTCTTCTGGAATTATGACTCAAAATATGAGTCATAGTTGGATGTTTGCCTTGTGTGTTGATAAGAAAAATCTTGAAAATTTAAGCAGCTTACTTTATAATTCATCATTGGGAAATGTTGACTGTCCTTACTTCCATTACTCTTGGATGTTAGATACAGTATGATTCAATGTTGATCATTTATTCCAGCATCTCTGTAACTGTATGAGAGGAAAGAGGTCATTGTTCAGTGTGATAATTCTGCATTATGGTACCATTAAAATTGCAGACAATTGAAAGAGAGCAAGTGTTTTCCCAGTAGATGTTTGTGATAAGCAAAAGATCACCTCTCTCATATTCAAGTAGGCCATTGCAATGATTAGGAAGATAGTAGTTTGGATAATTATAAAGCTCCCATTTAGTCAAAGTGCATCCTTTTCTATGACTCTGTAATCACTTTTTAATGGGCTATGTTGAATGGCTGAGTGTGTGTTATCTGACCTTTTAAGGGCATCCCTTCCTTATTTCCATACTAAAGGCTTCTTGTCTTTTTTGTCTTAAAGTTACCATCATCACCAAACTCTTGTGAATGCCGTATCTCCAGTCTCTCTTTAAGTACTATAAGTTTCTCTTAAGTACTGTTCTAAAAATTAAAAATTCAGGAAACAAATTCTGGAGAAATTAATTGCTGGATCATTGCACTTATTTTTAAAGTTTACTACTTTTGTGAGAAAATAGTCATTTGCAGCTATGCATATATCAGTCTTCAGAGCCAACTTGATATTCTTTTCAAGAATTTCAGCTCCAGATTTTAAGATCATTGGTGGAAATTAAACACAAGCTACAGTTATTATTTTCTACCACCTCTGATTCAGGAATAACATTTTGACAATCACATTACTGAGCCTACCTTCCAGGTTATCTTTTTAAATGAAATGCAATGTTTCAGTTAATACTATCATTAATAATAATAATAATGTCTCCAAAGCAGAAATTCAAGGTAGCTCATGTTGACATGACTGAAACTGGTCTGACTTTTTAAGGCAAGTTTCCATGTGGTCTCAATCTTTACAGTATCAGATGGTTAGTACTTATTTCCCCTACTTGTTTGGCTCAGATTTAAAATCCAACATCAAACCCTGAGCTGGAACAGCAGGTGGAAAAGTACAGTCTGGCATCTTTAGGTTTTGCCAAATCCAAATGCCAATGTGAACACAAGGCCACAGTGCTCTGTTCAGAGACATACCACCTATCAAGCTTTAAAATTCACATCTTGAACTTAAGAGTGAACTAATATAATGAGAAAAGAAAATGATAGCTTTAATTCTGAGGCAAAATGGAATAGCTTAATTCAAAATATTTCTGGTGATTCTGTTCAATTCAGCAAACTTTTACTATACATATACTTTGTGCAAAATAATATGGAAATTATAAAGGGGTCAGGGGTGACACAAGCAAGGAGCAATACAAAGTAAAGCACAAATCCTGACTTCAATGTGCCTGCAATACAGTGGTTTCTTGAATAGAGAAATTGATAAAATACTTTTTATAATTTGCATAATTTTATGATTTGGCTGTTTGTTCTTTGTTCCTTTATGTATTGGAAAACCTCTGTTTCTCTTTTACACACTTCTGACACCAGATGTGTGGGTTTTCCACACATCAAGCAATTCTGCAACACCTGCTGGTGTCCAACAATGTAATTCATTTCTGACAGTATCTACCCGGAGTTACCATTAGATCCTTCAGGTTAAGGGCTCAGTCCAGCAAGACTGTGCCCCCATCTGCTTTCTGCCTCACTTCAGATGCCAGTTGCAAGTCCAGGTTGTCAATCTTTGCTTCTGACCTACTGGCTATAAATTGGAGGTTCCCATGAACCTTCCTGGAGTTTAATTAATTTGCTAGAGCAGCTCACAGAACACAGGAAAACATTTTACTTATTAAATTACCAGTTTGTTAGAAAAGGATATAACTCAGGAACAACCAGATGAAAGAGATGCCTAGGACAAAGTATGTGGGAGAGCCACTCTCCCAGCACATCCACGTGTTCACCAACCCAGAAGCTCCCCAGATCCATACTATTAGGGATTTTCTGGAGGCTTCATCACATAGGCAAGATCGATTGTTAACTTCATTTTCAGCCCCTCTCCCTTCTTTGGAAAATGGCGGGGTGGGCTAAAACTTCCAAGTTCCTAATCATGGCTTAGATGGGCTTTCTGGTGACCAGCCTTCATCCAGAAGCCCATCAAGAGTCACCTCATTACAACAAAAAACATTCCTATCACCCAGGAAATCCCAAGGGATTTAGGAGTTCAGTGTCAGAGGATCTTATCACTCAGGAAATTACAAAGGTCTTAGGAGCTGTGTGTGTCAGGAACCGGAAATATGTAAGAAATGTATTTCTTATTATTTCACAGTTCATTAAAAGCAGAATATGCTAAACTATAATGGAGATTCAAGAAAGCAGTAAGTGACTGTAACTGATGGTTTGGCTCATGGAAAGCTTTATGAATGAGGTGGCATTTTAAAGAATGGTAGGAGTCAAGAAATCAAGAAAGGGTAAAACAAAAGAGTAAGGAGAGTTATAGAAGTGGGACCATACATAGCGTGTTAAGGAAACATTCAGGTGTCCAGATTGACTGTGGCACAGCAGTCGTGAAGAATAACAAGAGGTGAATCTGGAGAAACAGGTGGAAGCCAGATCACTGAGTGCCTTAAAATGCAGCCTGACAAGTTTAAACTGTAGGCAATGGGGAGGTACTGGAAGTTTCTGTTTTGCTTGTTTTTAGCAGATGAAGTTATTAGAGTTCTACTTGAGAAAGAATAACCTTGTAGTCTTGTGCAGGGTGGAATAAACAGGAATGGAAGCAAAACAGGCCATTATTCTGTGCAGAAGCAAGCCCTGAATTTAAATGATGATAGTAAAAACAGAAAGGAGGGAACTAACAATTAGAGACAACTAAATTTCTTCCTTTCTAATCTGTATTCTTTTTACAAGTATACCTCAGAGATATTGCAGGTTAGGTTCCAGACCGCTTTAATAAAGCAAATATCGCAAAAAAGTCACACAAATTTTTTGGTTTCTCACTGTATATAAAAGTTATGTTTACACTGTTGATGGAAATAATCAATAAACAATTTATAATAAGGATAGAAAAGAGTTTTATTGGAGGCAAACTGGAGACTCTAACATGGGAGGCACAGATTCAAGAAACAGTTGAATTATGTTCCACCAAACTACAAAATGGGGGAGGCTTATAAAAGTACAGACGGAAAAATTACATAAGTTGTTTGTCAAGAGTTATAACTGGAGCTGGCAAGAAGAGTACTTGGGACTTCCCTGGCGGTCCAGTGGTTGGGACTCCATGCTTCCACTGCAGGGGGCGCAGTTGGGGAACTGGGATCCTGCATGCAGCATGGCATGACCAAAAAATTACAAAAAAACATTTTTTTTTAATTAAAAAAAAGAATTAAAGTGTTCTGTACAAAAAAAAGAAGGAGAAATAAGAGTGCTTGTTAAGCAAGAATTTGTTGGGGTCTGAAATGGTTGCATAGTTACAAGATAAACCTTGGGACCATAAGGTTGCAGCTGGCAGCTGCTAGCAGATATTGTTTTGAGAATGGCTGGTGGTGTCCTTGAGTTCGATAAAGTTCAGAAAATTCAAGTTCTCGGTGATGCAGGAACATGTCTGAAACTACATCCCCATTGGCCACCCTGCTCCATTTTGAATGCCTGAACCACAGTTACTCCATTTTGATTTGTTTTTAAACATCTTTATTGGAGTATAATTGCTTTACAATGGTGTGTTAGTTTCTGCTCTATAACAAAGTGAATCAGTTCTACATATACATATGTTCCCATATCTCTTCCCTCTTGCATCTCCCTCCCTCCCACCCTCCCTATCCCACCCCTCTAGGTGGTCACAGAGCACCGAGCTGATCTCCCTGTGCTATGCGGCTGCTTCCCACTAGCTATCTATTTTACGTTTGGTAGTGTATATATGTCCATGCCACTCTCTCACTTTGTCACAGCTTACCCTTCCCCCTCCCCATATCCTCAAGTCCATTCTCTAGTAGGTCTGTGTCTTTATTCCCGTCTTGCCACTAGGGTCTTCATGACCATTTTTTTTTCCCTTAGATTCCATATATATGTGTTAGCATACTGTATTTGTTTTTCTCTTTCTGACTTACTTCACTCTGTATGACAGACTCTAACTCCATCCACCTCACTACAAATAACTCCATTTCGTTTCTTTTTATGGCTGAGTAATATTCCATTGTATATATGTGCCACATCTTCTTTATCCATTCATCCGATGATGGACACTTAGGTTGCTTCCATGTCCTGGCTATTGTAAATAGAGCTGCAATGAACATTTTGCTACATGACTCTTTTTGAACTATGGTTTTCTCAGGGTATATGCCCAGTAGTGGGATTGCTGGGTCGTATGGTAGTTCTATTTGTAGTTTTTTAAGGAACCTCCATACTGTTCTCCATAGTGGCTGTATCAATTTACATTCCCACCAAAAGTGCAAGAGGGTTCCCTTTTCTCCACACCCTCTCCAGCATTTATTGTTTGCAGATTTTCTGATAATGGCCATTCTGACCGGTGTGAGGTGATACCTCAATGTAGTTTTGATTTGCATTTCTCTAATGATTAGTGATGTTGAGCATTCTTTCATGTGTTTGTTAGCAATTTGTATATCTTCTTTGGAGAAATGTCTATTTAGGTCTTCTGCCCATTTTTGGATTGGGTTGTTTGTTTGTTTTTTATTGAGCTGCATGAGCTGCTTATAAATCTTGGAGATTAATCCTTTGTCAGTTGCTTCATTTGCAAATATTTTCTCCCATTCTGAGGGTTGTCTTTTGGTCTTGTTTATGGTTTCCTTTGCTGTGCAAAAGCTTTTAAGTTTCATTAGGTCCCATTTGTTTATTTGTGTTTTTATTTCCATTTCTCTAGGAGCTGGGTCAAAAAGGATCTTGCTGTGATTTATGTCATAGAGTGTTCTGCCTATGTTTTCCTCTAAGAGTTTGATAGTGTCTGGCCTTACATTTAGGTCTTTAATCCATTTTGAGTTTATTTTTGTGCCTGGTGTCAGGGAGTGTTCTAATTTCATACTTTTACATGTACCTGTCCAGTTTTCCCATCACCACTTATTGAAGAGGCTGTCTTTTCTCCACTGTATATGCTTGCCTCCTTTATCAAAGATAAGATGACCATATGTGTGTGGGTTTATCTCTGGGCTTTCTTTCCTGTTCCATTGATCTATATTTCTGTTTCTGTGCCAGTACCATACTGTCTTGATTACTGTAGCTTTGTAGTATAGTCAGGAACAAGACAAGGTTGCCCACTCTCACCACTATTATTCAACATAGTTTTGGAAGTTTTAGACACAGCAATCAGAGAAGAAAAAGAAATAAAAGGGATCCAAATCAGAAAAGAAGAAGTAAAGCTGTCACTGTTTGCAGATGACATGATACTATACATAGAGAATCCTAAAGATGCTACCAGAAAACTACTAGAGCTAATCAATGAATTTGTTCAAGTAGCAGGATACAAAATTAATGCACAGAAATCTCTTGCATTCCTCTACACTAATGATGAAAAATATGAAAGTGAAATTAAGAAAACACTCCCATTTACCATTGCAACAAAAAGAATAAAATATCTAGGAATAAACCTACCTAAGGAGACAAAAGACCTGTATGCAGAAAATTATAAAACACTGCTGAAAGAAATTAAAGATGATACAAATAGATGGAGAGATATACCATGTTCTTGGATTGGAAGAATCAACGTTGTGAAAATGACTCTACTACCCAAAGCAATCTACTGATTCAATGCAATCCCTATCAAACTACCACTGGCATTTTTCACAGAACTAGAACAAAAAATTTCACAATTTGTATGGAAACACAAAAGACCCCGAATAGCCAAAGCAATCTTGAGAACGTAAAATGGAGCTGGAGGAATCAGGCTCCATTTTGATTTTTAAATGCATTCTTTTTTTTTTTAATGGTTGAAGCAGATGTACAATGCACATTTGACAGGCCATAAAACAAGCTGTTCTAGCTAGCATAAAGTTCAAGCCAAATCATGTATAAGGCAGAATAACTTTGCCATACCTCAATATGTGAAAATTTCTTCCATCAACACTATCCTGTCGTCTAGTAAGTGTGCAATAGAATTATGTCTAAAAAACAATGTACATATCTTAATTTAAAAATACTTTCTTGATAAAAAATGCTAAGCGTCATCTGAACCTTCAATGAGCCATAATATTTTTTGCTGGTGGTGTGTCTTACCCACTGATCACCACTTGATCAGTAGTTGATGGCTACTGGCTGATCAAGGTGGTGGTTGCTGAAGGTTGGGTGACTGTAGCAATTTCTTAAGATAAGACAAAAATGTGCCCTCAGCCCAGGGGGAAATGGAAAACATTCTCCACCTGTGGCTCTCACCTTTGTGTAATCTGTCTCTTCTATGGGACTGTCATTGGAGTCTACTTCAACCCCACATCCACACACACCCAGAGGGACATGGCAGCCACAGTGATATACACCATGGTCACCCCCATGCTGAACCCCTTCATCTACAGCCTGTGGAACTGAGATCCGAAGGGTGCCCTCAGGAAACTTTTATCAGGAACCACTTTGCTAAGACTCTTTGAACACTCTCTTTAGACCAAATTGCTTTTGAAATAAACTGATGTTTCCCAATGCGAAAAAAAAAAAAAAGACAACAATGAAGTTTGTCCCATCAGTTGACTCTTCCTTTCACTTGAACACTTAGAAGCCATTGTAGGGTTATTAACTGGCCTAATTTTACTATTGTTGTGTCTCAGAGAATAGGCCCTTAGAGAGGAAGAGAGGGGAATAACTAGTCAGTGAAGCAGTCGGAACACGCACATTTATTAAGTTCACCATCTTATATGGGTGCAGTTTGTGGTGCCCCAAAACAATTACAATAGTAACATCAAAGATCACTGATCTCAGATCACATAACAAATACAATAATAATGAAAAATATTGAAATTTGTGATAATTACCAAAATGTGACACAGAGACACTAAGTAAGCAAATGCTGTTGGAAAAATGGCATCAAATAGACTTGCTTGAAGGTTGCCACCAACCTTCAATTTGCAAAAAACACAGTATCTGCAAAGCTCAGTAAAGCAAAGCACAATAAAAATGAGGTATGCCTGTATTTCTTTGGCTTGGTTTTGTTACTTTTTAAAATGTGCTATTATACATAGATAAGTAAAGATACCAAAAGTTCTAACAATATATATTTGCATAATTTTATTTCATATAAAAAATAACTTGAATAAAATGAAGTATGGAAAGAAAAGAGCAGTGTAAACTATCTCTAAACTGTTTTATTTTATAATCATTTTAAGTCAGTACCAAAATAACGTTAATAATATTGGTGACACCTTTCAGTGAGCAGGTTTTGCTCAACTGTACCAAGTATGTTGTTTTAAAAAAAAAAAGCAACTTTTTCTTTTCTCAGTAACAACTAATTTCTTAGAAACAAATCAGAATAAATGGATTTATACCTAATACTTGAAACTATTATGGTTTATAATCTTAATCAAGAGGTTCTTATTTTAATCACTTCAAATACAAATGAATATTCTCAATACTACTACAAATTAATTAATTATAGTCAAGTGTTTGGATCTGTTATGAAATTAAAGCTCTATAATTGCTTGTTTTGTAAATAAGTGAGAGAATTAAAGTAATACTATAAAGAGTTTCATTTTCTCTTTTAGCAATACCTTCAAAATAAAATTTCATACAAGCCTAGCTTTGCCTTTGCATAGGGAACTCTTGCTTTGCCAAATGATTGGAATCAGGGCTTTGTACAGTGTATTTATTATTAATAGGTCTAGGAAAGCATGTCCCAAAGTGTGGTACATAAAATACTGTCCAGAAGAGAAATTCTAGGACAGAGGTTTTCATTGATTAGTTTAATTAGGATTAAAATATATAAATCCCTTTTTGAAATTATTACCTATTAGCTTATTAAAAGATCTATGAAGTCCTGCAATACTGAAACCTATTTACCTTTGTTTAATTCATTGTTTCTCTAATTTATTTGACCATTAAACATTACCCTGGAATAATAAACACACCAGATTTTATAGAGTTTCCTAGAATTCATGCTGGGAAATGCGGGCCTCACTCATTCAGTAAGTGCTTAAGTTCTTAGGGGTATTGGTAGGTATTACTGAAATATGTTTGGAATTCCCTTTCTCTCCTCTCCACTGTTCCTCTGGTACCTTATAGTGGTCTCTCAGTACCTGACTGGATGACTAGTGAACTTATCTGAAAACCAGTTGTGCTGGTATATTGCTGAACAAATCTTATTGTATAAATGCTTCACAGCTAACATAGCAAGTCAATGCATTTTTATGCATGGCACAGTATTTGAAAAATGTTTATTTTCTCCTACCCTCACCTCCTCTGTCTCCAATACTTAGACTCAACCAAATTATAATTGTAAGCACCTCAGGAATTCTGACAGCCTTAAAAAGCTGTTTTGGAACCAGCAAACTTTTAAATTCCCATATATTCTACCACTTGAATGACTGGTTGATCTATGAAAAATGAAGAATGCCTATTTAAACAAATGACATTAATTTCTAGCTGCTTTAGTTAATTTAAAAGTAATGCTAAGATTAGGTCAACTTGAGAACATCTCAATTTTAAGTTTGTTATTCTTATCAAAGGATATTAGCAATATAGCAGCTTACAAACTTTCAAGCTACAACAGGCTTATACAGTGAATTAATGTCATAACTTCAAATTACTGAGAACCGTTGATGTGTTTCTCTAAACTTGTTTACTCAATGTATTATTTTAAATTAAACTACCAAAATGAAGGAATTACTTTTCTACTATTTTATCAGTTTCCTCTAATCATTCTAATTTTTATTGTGCTATTTTGTCAGTCTTCTAAAAATCAAATTCCTGTTAATGGAACATTTGCTGCACTTTGTTTTTCTCTGTTTACATTAATGAAAAGCTGTGAGGACACTGTGAAAAGCAAGTGAATACATCTCTTTTCCAAAAACTATCACACCAAAATCTTCATCTGAAACTGTCCATTTTATTATCTTAGCAATAACCTTTAAATCAGTTGAGTTCTCTTTCAATGAAAATGTGTCAAAAATTTTGATTCAGTTTAAAGCAAACCTTGGTTTACATCTCCTTTTTGGAATAGCTCTGTATTTACATGGTCATTCCTAAATTTCTTATATATAGATGACACCTCCTCTGGTTAGTCTTTTATTACTAACTAAATCAACATTTAACATTTTAAAATATAACAAATATTAAAAGCAAAATGAATTTTCCTTTTATGTTTGACCCTTGAATTTTTCCTAAAGTTTATAAAATTTCACTTTCTGCTTACATTTCTCTCAAGAAAGAGTTAATATTTTGAAGCATTGAAGAGACATGTTAATGAAATAGTGAAGTATGAAATACTACCAGTATTATAAGGCAAAATACACTTTACCTAGTTTTATGTTCTTAAGATACATAAAGAAAACTTCTTTAATCATTCTGGCACATTTCTTACTTTATTTTCAGATCACATAAAATGCTTTCCCTATTAGCCAAGGAAGTGTCTATGTTCGCATCTCCAAAAATACCTAGGCCTCTTAGTATATACAGACCTAAAGCAGATCATTCCAATAAATATTCAAGAGCAAGCCTGGTAGGATTTTCAAGAACACAGGTGTTGAAACTAACTAATTAGAACGGAGATTTTGTAAGAATTTGCTCGGGAAGTTAAGAGTTATGAAATAAAAGATGATTAGGACTATAGGGAAACTTGTAGGTAATTCTGTAATTCTGTCATTCAACAAAAAGGGCTGTGATCTCTCTCTAGTTATTGTTCATTCTTCCTAACAAATGAAATTAACTCTTAACTAAACCTAGTTCATGGCAAAATTATCTAGACATGTTAGCCTAGTATTCAGCCACCTCATTTGGAATCACACAATTCAGATGCTCGTGATATGCTCTGGAACTCTTGGGATCTTCAAGTTGAAAACACGTGAACAACAGATTTGGGCAGTTGAAACTATAGGATGCAGAAGCTCTGGGTATGATTCCTTGGCAAATATGAAGATGTATCGTTACAACCACATGCAATACCTCAAATTTAATACCTAGGGTTGTTTGATTCTCTCGTTTGCAATCAACAAAAACTTGTTGAATTATCCTAAGTAATCAGAAGTTGTTGTAAGAATAAATATTGTGGTGCATTCGTATTAGGTTATCTTTTCAGTTCCTTTTCTCTGAAAATTACCAACCTTTAACACTGGAGTCACTTCCACAGTCCTTGTTCTGTTATGTAATTCTGCTTCCCTAGGCATTATAATAGAATATCTGAAAAAAAAAAAAAAAAAAAAGCTGGGCTAATCAAATATTTTTTTCTTACAAATTAGTAATTTTAAACTAAATGATAGAGTTTGAGTTCATGGGAGCTGAGTTACATTGATGGCAACACGTTAAGAGAATTTTCATAAAATCTTGATTTTTCATGTCTGGTGACCCAACTATTCATTGGATTGGAATCAATGATAGGCCCAAGTATTTCACAATAAATTCATATTCTTACATAAGTTATTTGTAACCAAAAGAATCTTAACTTACATATATGAACATTCAAATCCATAAAACACTGAACAGTCAGAGTTGAACAGCATGGACTGAGAAAAGTCAGATACATGGATAAATCTGGAATTTATGGTAACGCTTACCCTAAAATTTTCACTCCATGGGCCCTCACTGAAGATGCTCAGCTAAACTTTTTAGTCCTTCTTTGTATCATTCTATGTCAACCTTTCTCAATCTCTACTGTATATTTTTTTTCCTCTGTCTAATAGTATCTGCTGAAACAGGATTTCAGCCTGCTTGGAACATTGACTTGTTACAACTCTTCATAGTCCTGACTCTCTACCTTATGACTTCTTAGCTTCCAATCTCATTGTTAAAAATGTTTTTATTTTAATAATTTTAGTTTAATTTCTAAGAAGGAAAATTACCTTCTCTTGTCTAGGTTGCCACAGATTGATGGACAGCAATATGTGGAATGAATATCCTTAAGTTAGTTGATGATCATTTGTTTATTCAACTAAAAGATCTCAGAGTTTATATGGTTCACACATTTCACCATTCCAGGTCCGTCTAGTGCAATGACAAAGAATTACTAACTTTAGAAGCTTTAGAATTAGAAGGAGTTTAACTTAAAGGAAAATCATTCAAAAGCTAAAAATAATTTTGTTTTAAAATAGAATAGCAGCATAGCTCTGTCCTTGACATTAGAGTTATAATAATATCTGGAACTGTCAGATGCCACAATTTTAATTTAACCATTAAATATTACACATCATCATGGGGACCTAAGAGTGGGCAATTTTATAGACAAATGATCCTTGTAGATGGTTTACAATGGCTTTTTATCCTGCATTTCTAAGCCTGTTGTCATCAAAAAATTAAAGTCACCAGATGGCTTCTACTTGTCTAGATATAATGTCTACATTATAGACAAAAACGGGGAAGGGAAGTATAGGAGGACTTACCTTCGTGAGACTTTGTCTTTTTATTTGGGAAGAGAAGCCTTTCCCATCCAAATTTCAGTTTTGCTAAATACACTCATGAAACATATCTGAGTGTCACTGCAGGTGACATTATTGAAGAAATAATTTGAGTCCACTTAAATATATTTAAGGTATAAATTATTCAGATTCCTCATTTCTTTTTTTTCTGAGATAATCACTTTTAACACGCTTCACAATTGATTGGACTAAAACCAACACCTAACACAAGGATGAATTATTATTATTATTATTTTTTTTTAAGGATGAATTATTTTAAGTGAATAATTTGTGATGATATGACACTGTATGAAGTATTACACTATGAAAGAGAAGTGAGTCCAAATGAAACATACTTTTTGTACAACATGTATTAATTGTACAGATAGATGAAAAACTACATTGATACCAACTCATATTCATTTTATCACTGTTAATTTTAATTCCAATGACTCAAATTCTTATTTAATACCCTCCCCAGAATTATTTCTATCATTCTCCTTATAAATTTCAAATTCTTATCAACAATGGGACACTGATATTTGAATATTACCTTCTTACTCCCAAACTCATTCTACGAGGCCACCATCACCCGGATACCAAAACCAGACAAAGATGTTACAAAAAAAGAGAACTACAGGCCAATATCACGGATGAACATAGATGCAAAAATCCTCAACAAAATACTAGCAAACAGAATCCAGCAGCACATTAAAAGGATCATACACCATGATCAAGTGGGGTTTATGCCAGGAATGCAAGGATTCTTCAATATACACAAATCAATGTGATACACCGTATTAACAAATTGAAGGATAAAAACCATATGATAATCTCAATAGATGCAGAAAAAGCTTTCAACAAAATTCAACACCCGTTTATGATAAAAACTCTCCAGAAAGTAGGCATAGAGTGAACTTACCTCAACATAATAAAGGCCATATATGACAAACCCACTGCCAACATTGTTCTTAATGGTGAAAAACTGAAACCATTTCCACTAAGATCAGGAAAAAAACAAGGTTGCCCATTCTCACCACTATTATTCAACATAGTTTTGGAAGTTTTAGCCACAGCAATCAGAGAAGAAAAAGAGGTAAAAGGAATCCAAACTGGAAAAGAAGAAGTAGAACTGTCACTGTCTGCAGATGACATGATACTATACATAGAGAATCCTAAGGATGCTACCAGAAAACTACTAGATCTAATCAATGCATGTGGTAAAGTAGCTGGATACAAAATTAATGCACAGAAATCTCTTGCATTCCTATACACTAATGATGAAAAATCTGAAAGAGAAATTAAGGAAACATTCCCATTTACCATTGCAACAAAAAGAATAAATTACCTACAAATAAACCTATCTAAGGAGACAAAAGACCTGTATGCAGAAAATGATAAGACACTGAAGAAAAAAATTAAAGATGATACAAACAGTTGGAGAGATATACCATGTTCTCGGGTTGGAAGAATCAACATTGGGAAAATGACTATACTACCCAAAGCACAATGCAATCCCTATCAAACTACCAATGGCATTTTTCACAGAACTAGAACAAAAAATGTCACAATTTGTATGGAAACACAAAAGACCCTGAATAGCCAAAACAATCTTGAGAATGAAAAATGGAGCTAGAGGAATCAGGCTCCCTGATTTCAGACTCTACTACAAAGCTACAGTAATCAAGACAGTATTGTACTGGCACAAAAACAGAAGTATCGATCAATGGAACAGGATAGAAAGCCCAGAGATAAACCTACGCACATATGGTCACCTTATCTTTGATAAAGGAGGCAAGAATATACAATGGAGAAAAGACAGCCTCTTCAATAAATGGTGCTGGGAAAACTGGACAGCTACATGTAAAAGAATGAAATTAGAACACTCCCTAACTCCATACACAAAAATAAACTCCAAATGGATTATAGACTTAAATGTAAGGCCAGACACTATAAAACTCTCAGAGGAAAACATAGGCAGAAAACTCTATGACATACATCACAGCAAGATCCTTTTTGACCCACATCCTAGAGAAATGGAAATAAAAACAAAAATAAACAAATGGGACCTAATGAATCTTAAAAGCTTTTGCACAGCAAAGGAAACCATAAACAAGACGAAAGACAACCTTCAGAATGGGAGAAAATATTTGCAAATGAAGAAACTGACAAAGGATTAATCTCCAAAATATACAAGCAGCTCAAGCAGCTCAATATCAAAAAAACAAAAACCCAACCCAAAAATGGGCAAAAGACCTAAATAGACATTTCTCCAAAGAAGATATACAGATTGACAACAAACACATGAAAGGATGCTCAACATCACTAATCATTAGAGAAATGCAACTCCAAACTACAATGAGGTATCACCTCACACCAGTCAGAATGGCCATCATCAAAAAATCTACAAACAATAAATGCTGGAGGGCTTCCCTGGTGGCGCAGTGGTTGAGAATCCGCCTGCTAATGCAGAGGACACAGGTTCGAGCCCTTGTCTGGGAGGATCCCACATGCCGCGGAGCAGCTGGGCCCGTGAGCCACAACTACTGAGCCTGCGCGTCTGGAGCCTGTGCTCCGCAACAAGAGAGGCCACGACAGTGAGAGGCCCATGCACCACGGTGAAGAGTGGCCTCTGCTTGCCGCAACTAGAGAAAGCCCTAGCACAGAAACGAAGACCCAACATTGCAATCAATCAATCAATCAATAAAAAAAAAAAATGCTGGAGAAGGTGTGGAGAAAAGGGAACCCTCTTGCACTGTTGGTGGGAATGTAAATTGATACAGCCACTATGAAGAACAGTATGGAAGTTCCCTAAAAAACTAAAAGTAGAACTACCATATGACCCAGCAATCCCAGTACTGAGCATATACCCTGAGAAAACCATAATTCAAAAAGCATCATGTACCAGAATGTTCATTGCAGCACTATTTACAATAACCAGGACATGGAAGCAACCTAAGTGTCCATTGACAGATGAATGGATAAAGAAGATGTGACACATATATACAATGGTATATT
Organism: Eschrichtius robustus; assembly: GCF_028021215.1. Classification (NCBI taxonomy): domain Eukaryota; kingdom Metazoa; phylum Chordata; class Mammalia; order Artiodactyla; family Eschrichtiidae; genus Eschrichtius; species Eschrichtius robustus. The sequence goes on along the minus strand of NC_090828.1, from coordinate 46,422,532 downwards.
ACTCAGCCATAAAAAGAAACGAAATTGAGTTATTTGTAGTGAGGTTGATAGGCCTAGCGTCTGTCCTACAGAGTGAAGTAAGTCAGAAAGAGAAAAACAAATACCGTATGCTGAAACATATATATGGAATCTAAAAAAAAAAAAAAAAAGGTTCTGAAGAACTTAGGGGCAGGACAGGAATAAAGACACAGACGTAGAGAATGGACTTGAGGACACGGGGAGGGGGAAGGGTAAGCTGGGGTGAAGTGAGAGGGTGGCATGGACATATATACACTACCAAATGTAAAATAGATAGCTAGTGGGAAGCAGCTGCATAGCACAGGGAGATCAGCTCCGTGCTTTGTGACCACCTAGAGGGGCGGGGTAGGGAGGGTGGGAGGGAGACGCAAGAGGGAGGGGATATGGTGATATATATATATACTAATAGCTGATTCACTTTGTTATAAAGCAGAAACTAACACACCATTGTAAAGCAATAAAGATTAAAAAAAAAAAAAAAAAAGGGAAGGGAACAAGTCTTCATGAAGTGCTAGAATTAGGGTGCTACTCCAAAGCTGTTCACTTGCTGAACTTCCTAGATTTTGATACCCTGGTAATGGATGCCTGTGCATTTTTTTTCTTCATTCCTTTTTTTTTCAATTGAAGTATAGTTGATTTACAGGTGTACAACATAATGATTTGATAGCTTCATAGATTATACTCCCTTTAAAGTTATTATAAAATATTTGTTATATTCCCTGTGCAGTACATTCCATCCTTGTGTAATATGCTATACCTAGTAGTTTGTAGATCTTAATCCCCTTCCTTTACCTTGCCCCTCCCCCACCCACCTGTGCAGTATTTTTAACCAATCACATATCTTGTTCAACATTCGTTTTGCAAGTCAAAATTTATTTTTACCATTTCTTATGTTAAGTAACAAATTCTCTAGTGCAGATTTAGACAACAAATTGAATGGCTTGCTGGAGCGATGGCTGAAGTGTGGGCCTTTGATTAAAGTCTTTCAAATGCTAATTAACTACCCTTGAATTGTAAACAACTGATTCTGGTACTTCAAATTTAAACACTTCCTAAAGTGTTGATTGAAGTTAATATCAGCAAAACATTAACATCCTGTCTCTATAATTTATAATTATAATTTATAATTTTTATCTATTTTTATTTTGATTCTTTTTCCTTTCTTTTAGGTTCCTCTTTAGATTTGCAGTTCACATAAGAAAAAAAGTAGAGTGCATAAAACTTTCTGGTCAGAAATGTATCCTCCTATGGGTCACCTTTAAACATATATTTAGTAGCAATCACATGGTTCTGATGTCTCCCTTGATCCAAATCTATTTTCTCCATGAAAGCATCCAAAGAGTCTACCTGTAGGATAATAGATGGCTTTTTCCTTCCCTGTATTTTCCAAATTTTCAATAGTTATTTTATCTAGTCAGCTGCTTCATTGTATTTAAATGACACTAACCTGGGGGTAGTAATAGAATCATATTAACATTTTTAAAAATTTCCCTTTGGATTCTCCCCTCTTTGCAAGAATTTCAACTCCCCTAAGTTTCTCCCTGATAGTTTTTATTCTCTTTAGGATAGTGTCTCTTGTTTGCTCACCAAATTTTGATCTTGGTTATCCCCTTCTGTGTCTGTGGTTTTTCACACTCCTGCTCTATTTTCATGTGGTGTCTACTGCCAAAGCTATCAAGACTGGCACCAAAGGCATCACCATTCATGTTGAAGACACCAGTATCTGATGTCTATTTTCTATCCTAAATGGAGGTTGGTCTGAATGGACATTATGCACTGCACCTGCAGCTCAAACATTGCTCTTCTGTTTCAAAAGACATAAGTAGTGCTTTCAATGTCTTATGTAAAATATAAAGCAACTGACTCTAGAGTTTTTTTTCTTTCATTGCAGCTTTTTCTCCCTGGAGCTAAGACATAAGTTCATGGATGTGGGGCACAGAATAATCTAATGAGAGCCTACAGCTTTACCTCAGATCAGTTTTCTTCTGATACTGATGCAATGTCTTTAAACCAAACTTATACTTCTTTACTCTTTTATTTTAGGCTGATTTTTTTCTCCAAAGGGATTTCTTTGTTCTTGAATAGACAGACGTCCTGGGAGATTAATTTTCCTAGTGCCGCTTACCCCTGCACAACCCCTTTCACAATAGGTTAGAAAAAGGGACAAGTCCAAGTTTTATTCTGAGCTGTTTGGGGATATGTATAGCACCCGTCAGTAAAAGGACTTCTTAAGCTCCATAGAGTACAATCATTTATTATTGGTTGGCTGGTTTGGTTTGGTTTGGTTTTCCCCCCAGGCAGATATAACAACAGTTAGAAAAAAAAAAAAAAAAAAAAAAAGTACCTATTTCTCCATCCCTGGGAGTTCTTGATCTGAGGTAGACTAAAGGGAACACCAGACCTCCTATGGTGCACTACAAACAGAAAGGACTAAAGAACTTCACGGTCAAGGAAGCAAAAGACACCTTTCCGAAGGTGCCACTAGCAAATAAACAAGTTAATCTCAAAACTGCAAAGACAATTTGAGTTTACATGTATACTTTATTTTGTATTTTAATTATATATAGCTATGATAAATTTTATACTTTATCTTCAACACTGTCATATTTTTAGATATGAACACATAGTACAAAGTTAGCATAAATAATGAAATTTGATAGGTTTAATGAGTTAGTAAAACTATTTTAGTTTAGCAATATGCAAAAACTTAGCTTCATGGTAAAGATACCATGGGTCCAACCAAAGTACTTGTATGGAATTGATAGCCTGTTACCATACTATATAGCAGATAAAGGCTATTCTGTGCCCCTAAATTATCTAAACTATTCTACTAATGTTGAAAGAAAAAATTAACCTAATCAGTGATTTTGTGGATGATTTACTTTTGGGTGATCATATTCTACTTTGGCATTCTCCAGTTACTCCATTTTACCTTTTAAAGTAGTCATTCATGAAAGGAAAAAAATACATATTTTATTTTTTTATAAACATTTTTTTAATCTTTTTTTCTAAATTTTTTAAATTTTTGGCTGCATGGGGCCTTCGTTGCTACACGCAGGCTTTCTCTAGTTGCAGCAAGCAGGAGCTACTCTTCATTGTGGTGTGCAGGCTTCTCGCTGTGGTGGCTTCTCTTGTTGCGGAGCATGGGCTCTAGGCGCGCAGGCTTCAGTAGTTGTGGCACGAGGGTTCAGTAGTTGTGGCACGTGGGCTCTAGGGCACACGGGCTTCAGTAGTTGTGGTGTGTGGGCTCAATAGTTGTGGCTCATGGGCTCTAGAGCGCAGGCTCAGTAGTTGTGGCGCACGGGCTTAGTTGCTCCACGGCATGTGGCATCTTCCCAGACCAGGGATCAAACCCATGTCCCCTACATTGGCAGGCGGATTCTTAACCACTGCACCACCAGGGAAGTCCCCATATTTTAAAATATATATTATATATAAGTATATATGTAATATTTTTAAAACTAAAAATATACCCCTAGAAACCAGTTCTGTTGGTTTTCCTTCCCCATCTTTGAACAATGTCCTAGACAAAATCGATAGCTATCCATTCACTTGTGGGTATTAGAACTTTTTGTCAGATATTAAAAATCTTTGTCCAGTTTAATACAGGCCTTCCTTGGAGCTATTGTGGGCTTGGTTCCAGACCAGTGCATTAAAGTTTGAGAATATTGCAATAAAGTGAGTCACATGAATTTTTTGGTTTCCCAGTGCATATAAACATTATGTTTACACTATACTGTAGTCTATTAAGTGTGCAATAGCATTATGTTTTGAAAAGCAATGTATATACCTTAATTTATAAATACCTTATTGCTAAAAAGTGCTAACCATCATCTGAGCCTTCAGTGAGACATAATCTTTTTGCTGGTGGAGAGTCTTGCCTCTGTGTCGATGGCTGCTGACTGATCAGGTGGTGGTTGCTGAAGGCTGAGGTGGCTGTGGCCATTTCTTAAAATGGGACAACAATGAAGTTTGCCACATTGACTGACTCTTCCTTTCATGAATGCGAATGATTTCTCAGTAGCATGCGATGATTTTGATGGCACTTTACTTTCACAACTTCTTTCAAAATTGGAGTCAGTCCTCTCAAAACTTGCTGCTGCTTCAGTCAAAATCCTTTGATGTCATTTCAACAATCTTCACAGCATCTTCACCAGGAGTAGATTTCATCTCAAAAAACCACTTTCTTTGCTCATCCATAAGAAGCAACTCCTCATTAGTTAATATTTTATCATGAGATCATAGCAATTCAGTCCCATCTGCAGGTTCCACTTCCAGTTCTAGTTCTCTTGCTATTTCCACCATATCTACAGTTACTTCTTCCACTGAAGTCTGGAACCCCTCAAAGTCAACCATGAAGTCTGGAATCAACTTCTTCCAAACTCCTGTTAATGTTGATATTTTGACCTCTTCCCTTAAATCACAAATGTTCTTAATGGCATCTAGAATGGTGAATCCTTTCCAAAAGGTTTTCAATTTACCTTGCCCAGATCCATCAGACGAATCACTATCTGTGGCAGCTATAGTCTTACAAAATGAATTTCTTAAAGAATAAGATTCGAAAGTCTAAATTATTCCTTGATCCATGAGCTGGAGAATGAACGTTATGTTAGCAGGCATGAAATATAGAATTGAAGACAGTTAGGGCCTTGCTCTAGATTAGGTGTTGGCTTAAGCAAATGTGGCTGGTTTGATCTTCTATCCAGACCAATAAAACTCTGTCCATATCAGAAATGAGGCCGTTTTGCTTTCTTATTCATGCGTTCTCCAGAATAGGACTTTTAATTTCCTTCAAGAACCTTTTCTTCACAGTCACAAGTTGGCTAATTGGTGATAGAGGCCTAGCTTTCAGCCGGTCTCAGCTTTTGACACACCTTCCTCACTAAGTTAAATAATTTTTAGCTTTTGATTTAAAGTGAGAGAAGTGCGACAAGAGAAGGAGCCAGATTTGATGTTAACTAATACAGGCAGGCCTCATTTTATTGCCCTTTGCTTTATTGCACTTTGTAGATACTGTGTTTTTTACAAACTGAAGGTCTGTGGCAACTCTGCCTCAAGCCAAGTCTATCGGTGCCATTTTTCCAACAGCATTGCTCATTTCATGTCTCTGTCACATTTTGGTAATTCTTGCAGTATTTCAAACTTCTTCCTTATTATTATATTTGTAACAGTAATCTGTGATTAGTGATCTTTTATGTTACTATTGTAATTGTTTTGGGGTGCCACGAACCACGTCCATACAAAGTGGTGAATTTAATTGATTAATGTTATGTGGGTTCTGACTGCTCCACCGACCAGCCACTCCCAATCTCTCTTCTCCTCAGGCCTTCTCATCCCTTGAGACACAACAACATTGAAATTGGGCCAGTTAAGAACCCTACAACGGCCTCTAAGTGTTCAAGTGAAAGGAAGAGTCGCACATCTATATAATAATATTATTTTTATATTATAATATTGAATTGGCTAATTCCTGGTTAAAGACAACCAACATTTTATATATACTCATATGTATTCATTACCACATATATTTTAATCGATATTGACAATTAACGCTTTTATGAGGGTCACATGTGAAAAGAATAATTAGAATGTCAAATTTGACCTGAAGAGTAAGTTTCTCTTTACTTCCTTCAGTATCGGCTCTGAGACTATCAACACAACACAAAACTGTTGGTCACTATGTTTGGTCAAATTATTCAATTTATTAAACAATATAAATTAGTACATTTATGGAAAACCTAAATAGAGCTTATTTGTAATTAATTTGGCATATACACATTGTATAATAAATTTTATCAGGTACTACTTTTGTTTCCTAGAGCCGATTTAATAAAATACCAAACACTGGGTGGCTTAAAACAACAGAAATGTATTGTCATAGTTCTGGAGACTAGAAGTCTGAAATCAAGGTGTCGGCAGGCAGGGCCATGTTCCCTCTGAAACCTGTAGGGAATCCTTTCTTGCCTCTTTCTAGCTTCTAGTGGTTTGCCAGCAATGATTGGCATCCTTTGGCTTGTAGATGCATCACTCCAATCCTCCACCTTCACATCCAGGTTGTCACTGTGTCTTCCCATTGTCTTCCCCTGTGCGTTTCTGTCTCTGTGTTTAAATTTTTCCTTTTTATAAGGACATCAGTCATATTGAATTGGAGCCCACCCTAATGACCTCATTTTAACTTGATTACCACTGTAAAAACATCGAACTTACAGAAGCAGAGTAAAAAGGTGATTCACCTTAAATGTACACAATGTTATATGTCAATTATATCTCAGTAAAACTGGAAAAAATCTATTTCCATATAAGGTAACATTCTGAACTACTAGGAATTAGGACTCCAACATATCTTTTTGGGGGGGGGACACAACTCAACTCATAATGTGTACATTAGTTTTATTAAAATTATTTGGCAAGATAATGGTAACAAAGGTGATAAATCTAAGTCTGTGGATTTGCAATTAAAAAATTAAATGCTAATGAATATATTTATAACCCAAAATTTCTCATAAAGAACTTACTCTGTCATTGCATAAACTGGAACTTCTAGTGCAATTTTTATTGGAATTGTATCATCTTCTGGACTTAATTTGAAAAAAATTGATAACTTTTTTATGTTAAAAATCCCATGCATGAACACAGTATTGTTCTGCATATACCCAAGTACTATTTTTGTATTAAAATTATCTTTCAAAATGGTCTTGGCCATTTCTTGTTTAATTAATTTCTAGAAAACTTGTACTTCTGCTATAATTGGTTATAAGGCTTATAAATTTATATAGATTATTAACACATGTCCATAAACATCTTCCTCTCCCTCCATCCCCTTTCTGTTTCTCTCCACATGTGTTCACATGCACACACACATATACATCTACATATTTTGAAGAAATTATAGAGGACATTATGACTGCACTGGGAATTGAAGTAAGGACGGGCATTAAGGAACAAATAACAAAACAAGAAAATGACTTTGCATGGCCTTTGATGTTGGTTTGCCAGTAAATGAAGGGTGTGATTAATTGAACCTTATGCACTAAAGGGCAAATAATTCAATTGCTAAATCAATGTCTCTTTATAATTTTGACAACTTTTAGATGCTAAGAACAATTTTTATATCCAATGTGGTAACAAATGCAGTGAAAAAATAAGTTTCCTCTGACTAATTATAGTTAGTCATTATCTCTGACTAACACATTGAGATAGTCCTTTAAGGTGATACCACCAATAAATAATAGCAGTAAAACTGAAAAGAAAAGTGTTCTTCACTGAAGGAGCAGGAGGGGGGTAAAATGGAAAAAAAAATTTCCCTACTTTGATTCCTCAGTGCTCACTAGGAGGACTTCTTTGTTTCAACTGGTCACTCTTGCAGCTGCCAGAGAGCTTAGGGCAAGAACCATATCTCCCAGATAACCCCATCAGCCATTTCCTTTGCACAGGAGTTGTCTTCCCAGCAGTCCTCAGCAGTTCATTCACAAGCTATTCCTTTTTGTCCCCAGGTGATAGCTCAGGTGGAAGGGAATGTGACTCACTTGAGGTAGATGTGCTAGTTACTCTGCCTTAAAATTCTAACGAGACAGTATCTCCTGTAATATCCCCAATGGTGTAGCTTCCAGATTGCCCACAGTGATGTGCCCAGTTTCAGAAATCATTATAACTGAAAACTGTCAAAAAGCATAATTTCTCAACAGATTACCAAGGGAACAAAAATAGAAAATAAATTCTGTCACACGGAAAAGGGGAAAATATTTGGTAACCCTTCAACAGACAGTACAAAGAAAAAATAAGCAGCAAATGTTGCATTCAGGCTGAGGATAATATTTCTAATTCCCTCTGCTCTACTTCTTGCCTTCTTATTACTTTTTTTTTTTTTTTTTTTTTTTTGAGCCTTCATTTTTAATTCTTAGGTCGTATTTACCCAAATCAGACCAAGATAGTCATGCATAGTTCACCCAGTTTGGCCACTATCACCTCAGTGCTGACTGTGAGAACTGACACACTAAATCTAACTACATAAAACAATCTAATAATTAGCTAAAGACATAAAAGAGATCTACCCCTGCAAATTTGTTTGAATAACTCTTTATTCTGAAAAAGAAATATCAGGCAGTTTAGCTCAGCACTGCTTTGTTCTTCCTTAAATTGGAGCATTGCTCTTTCAATATTTTCATATTCCTGTAAAGCCAGCTTTCTCCTCAATTTCCACTTCACTGTCACCCACACCTTCTAAGTCCCTTAGATCCAGCATCACTGTTACTTTCTCTTGTTCCTGGATTCTCTGCTTTTAATTACTCACTACATTTTGCCAATTGGTACTTCACATTTTCTTCCACAATCTTTCTTTATCTTCTATTCCCTCATTTCTCACTAGCAAAGGCTAATATGCATATTATTTTTTCAGTTCCAGGAAGCTGTGTGATGTGAAGAATGGCTTCTAGATAGTGGTATGGAAATTCTAAAAGAGGAAGGGAGGAATCACTCCAGTTTTATCCTGTGGAAAAACCCAACTGCCAAACGTGACTCTTTTCAATGAGATGCTGAAGTTTTAGTCAGTATGTTCACTCTTCCAGATGCTCCCTCTATGCTGTCCTTCACCCTCAGGGTCAGCAAAGCAGGTACTCTGGAATTCTTTGCCATCAAAAGGGTGAATTACAATAAGTCATTGATATTCTGCTTCCTGTCGTGCATTGTGACCTCCTAAAAGAATGTTAGTGTAGCTCAGGGACATGACTGGTTGAAACTCTGGCACCCAAACTCTTGACCACAATGGTATCAATAAGGCCTTAAGAATAATGTAGACTTCATAGGTCAGGGAAGATAATCAGCCAAAGTTAGAGCAGTATCTTCTATCTTACGAGTCATCTATATTTTTTTACCTGGGGGCTTGGATTATTTAGTGATAAATTATGTGTAAAACTATGGTTGATAACAAGAAAACTAAGAAAGAAAAAAGTTCTCCTTGAACTTAACACTGAAAACTCAGCCCAAATTACACATTAACTCATGTGTGAACATGATTTTTAAACTTCTGAACTACAGATCATAGAATATTTTTAATATGCTTACTCTCAGAAGAGAAGTACATAAGATGATAAAAATCAAGTAACTATGAGTTTTTCTAGGAAGAGTGTAAGGTTTTGCCCCAGAAATTATGTGCTTATATTTTTAACTTTTTAGTGAGCTCTTCAAGTTATTTTGCTTGATTGGTTTTATTGGAGTTAAGAACTTATTTCATTTTATTTACATTTTCTGTTAAGATATTCAGTTGATACCTTTAAACTATAGAAATACAGTTCAATTTATTTCAGTTGTTTTCCTAACTTGCCATCTCCATTTGTCTATGTTATTTGCTTCAGAAATTGATAATTTTTCTTTTCTTATAAAAGCCATTTCTATTTGGTGAGTCTTCTGCTTCTAGAGCAATTTTCTGTTCCTAAAGTCTCTCATTATGTTTCCCAGTAAATATCTATTTTTCCATAAATCCTGCAATCTGTTGCTTTGGTTTTGTTTAATCTTCTAAAAAAATATTATCATGAAAATTGCTAATCTCTATCTGCAAAAACTAAAAAATAATGAGTTAACAGATTTTACTTTATTAGGAACTCAGAGCATGAGTCCTCCATTTCTGGATTGAAGAGTGGCATACAATAAATTCATGTTATAAAATCATGACTTTAAAGAAAATGCAATGCAGTGTTCCATATTTCCAGGTAATTATGGAAGCCTTTGGCCTAGCAGAGGTGTTAACAGCTTCCACTGGGACTCATTCTGGGGAAAAAAGAAACAAAACGAGGCAGGGACTACACATTTCCTCCAAAGCCAACTTCTCTCTGCATTTTTGACTGAGACCAACTCATGCTGGTGCTACAGATGTCAGTGAACAGAGGATGAGCTTTTATGTGCGGAGATCCCAGAAAATGCCTCCAGACTCACCATGCTCTGTTTTCAGCCCTGTGTAGTTCAGAACACAGGCTAGCAAACCAACCAGAGGGAAGACCCAACGCCCCCTCAGCAACCAGGAAATAAATGGAAAGAACTGTTATTTTATGAAGATTGTCATGAAGTAAAAAAAAATTTTAGAAAGCGGAGGAGTGGAAAAAAAAAAAAAAAGAATAAATGCAAACACAAACCTGTATCCTGGGCTCTCTGAAAACAATAAAGCTCTATTTGCAGCACCAGGCTGAATTCACTTGCCATTTGTCTTTGAATTAGATTTTTAAAGCTTAGATATCATCTAGAAAATGTTCCTTCACTACAAAGGAAAAACAAAAGAGAAACCTAGAGTAATTTATCAGCACAAATTTCCCAGCCGGTTGGAGTCAGAATAGACACAAGAAATCAGACTTTCTAACTCCAAATCTAGGCCCTTTCTGCTCCATTATACTCTTTAAAATGGGAAAGTTGAGGATAATTTTTCTCTAGACAATTCCTATCTTTGCAAAAACTTAATCCTTCCCCTGCTACCTAAACTTGAGTTTCGATCCTTATTATGTTGATCAAGAGCTATTGACTGACATTATACTGACCTCTTTCCTCTCTTTTCGAACAGCCCATGCTTTTCATTCCACCTTTTGGTTTAATCACCCATCATGGGGACTCCATTCTAAATCTAGTCCTTATGTTCCAAGGACATCTTCCAGTTGGAATTGGGATGAGACGCTTTCTTTTTGACATCCAGAATTGGATTGTCATCACCCTCCAGAACAGCTATCAACTTCCCTTTCCAGAAACCCTCATAAAGCCCTCTTTTCATCTCATTCCATAGAAAGAAAGTCATATGCCCATCACTAAGTCAACAACAGTGGCAAGGCAGATGGGATTACTATTGTCGGCAGTAATTAAGACCCAACCCTGAAGCCAAGAATGAGCATTTGGGAAGGTGGATAGATACATAGATAGATAGATAGATAGATATGGAGAGATGTATAGATATAGATAGGCCTATCTATGCTAAAAGAATGTCCCTATGTTGATATTTATCCAACTTGATTCAGGAATAGAGTTTAAAGAATCTGTAGGAAAGGATGGTCCCATAATCCTTAGAACAGTGATTTGCAAAGCTCTTTTTTGTTTGAGAAATATGTTCTCCAAATGAATGCTTGTGCAGGGGTTCTTACTTCAAAGATATCAAAGCAGACCTCCCTTTCTTGCAGAGGATGGAGGTTAACAATGGTTCCTCATCCACCCAGGAAGCTTCTTAAGGTTAACTTGAAAACTCTGGAGAAACCCTCTTGCTCCATAGGGTGCAGTTTGGAAACCAATGTCTTAGATTTTTGGTTGGGTGGGTGCTGTGCAATTATTTCAGCCAGATTACTAAGAGTAGCTAATTATTAACTGATATGAGAATGATGTCTGAAGTTGATTTATTCTTTATTATTTACTGAATGACCAAAAGTCTATATATTCTAAATACCAGCCATGCTGTTATCATAGTTGATATTTAATTATGAAAATTAAGAAAGTCATTGTGATTTTACTTCAAATGTGGAACTTTTTTATCACTGCATATAGATGGATATCAGGACTGCCTATAGACAGATCCAGGACTTTCTCATGAATCGTAAGATTTACTCTATCTACATCAAAATCTAAGCTGGAGTTAATCTGTTTATCCTAGGAAATGGTTTGACCAAAAGAAATTCTTTGTAGGACCATATTTAGAACCACTGTCTAAGCCTCATTAGACCATGTTTAGGACCAGCCTTTTTTTACATAACTAAATACATGACAACATAGAGCCTGAAAGACTCCTTTACACTTTGCGTTATTTACATTGTGAGTCCTTGACATTTTGATTCAAAGTTTAAAGATCAAACCTGTAGCCACCTACATTTCTCTGCCCCATGCATTTCTACCATTCCCTTTTATTGTTGAGATATGGGAAAAGGAGATAATAAAATGTCACATATTTTTAGTAATCAGTCCAGACTTCCTACAAGGACATTGCCTTTCTAGAAGAATAGTCAGAGATCAGTCACGGAGAGTTCATACCATGTATTAAACTCAGATATCTGAATTGATTTTTTGAGAGCTAGCAAGTCTTGATACTGCCTGTCAAGCTCTTATGAGGGACAACCACTGTGATGCAAGAATAAAGTGAGCAATAGAGTTGAAAATTCCTGGTTTCCGTTTCTTAGACTTCAAACGCTATACAGAACTTCTGTTCTGCTCAAGTCACCTCAGTGTCTCTAGATAGAAAGGAAACCAGGATTACATTCCAAAGGACCAAACCCTCAGGTTAGTTGTTGTTGTATGTATTCATTTGTTTGTTCATAATAAACAATGTTAGGAAGAAGGATAATGAGATACAGGTCACATGTGCCACATTTGTCAACTTTTCGTTCATAGCAGGCATCATTAATCAGAACTGGCCCCTCCTGATACAACCTATTTGCCATCTCCAATTTATTACACTAAAACTTTTTAAGTGAGATGATTTTGGAAGATTTAATACCTAAGACGAACAAAAAATAACTCTACAAACCAAATAAAATGAAGGAAAATGGGCAGCTATGAAGAACTCAGCACTTAAAACTGAAGAAATCCGACATAAGGAAAGAGCATGAGAAAAGTACAAAAGTTCTTAAGTATATGAAAACATTACTTCCTTTTAAAAGCTAAAGTTTAAACTGTAAATGTATAAAATAAAAAAAGTAAATGTGGAGAAAAATGGGAAAAACTTAAGAACGAGCATCAAAGAAAAAGTAGAATCTTCTTGAACAACTTTTCGAATGAGACAGAATAAGAAAAGATTGAAAATAAATAAGGTAACTGATGAAAAGACAAAGTTTTAGAAGTCTAACAAATTGTAGAGTGTCGGGAATAGGAACACAGTTTTATTGCTAATGAATGATGGAAAACTGATGCACCATAAATTCAGGCTGACAACGACTAATGGCCTGTACGTTGCACAGTAACATAGGTCTGTGGTCAGTTTTCCAACGACACACTCTACGAACGTGGAAGCCTGCACTGAGTCTTGTGTTTATGCACTTTATAACTCTAGGGAGCACTGTTCTCCTGGTAAATTGTGTGCATGGTAATCCCTGAAGAGGAGTGGGGCCCAACCTGCTCGTCTGCACGTGACTGCCCTGCCCTCCGTGATGTTTTCAAATCCCCTCCTCTCTCCTTAACATCTTGACTCCTGGTGCCATCTCCTCAGTCACTCTCAGCAGATGAGTTTACCATCTGTTACAGATTTAAAACAGCAAATGAAACTACGTCAAAATTCTGCCTTCAAGCCTCCAGTTATTTCTGCAACTGTATTCATCCTTTTCTACTGTTCTGCAGATGGAATTGCTGTCTTATTTCTTATATAGAGACTATTACTCCACCACCAATTATGCCTTTTTCTCAGTGTCTTCAAATTATATGCATTTATGATTTATTCTATAATAATTTAATTATTTCAAAATGTTCCTATCTTAAAAGAGCCCCCCTTATCCCTCCAGCTTCTGTCCCACTCTCTGTTTTCTCATGACAGATTTTCTCAAAAAAGTTTGCCCTTTCTGCTCCCAGTAAGTACCCTTCAATCTGCTGTAACTAGGTCGCTAGACAATGCCATGTTACTAAATACAGAGTGCACTTTTCTTGCCTAAGTCAGGAGATTGTAAGAGACTTTGTCTAACTTTCAGTATCCTTAAGAGGAAGAAGTGACCTGCTCTTTTCCTTTCCTTTGGGCTGGAATGCATTCAGGATGGCAGAGGCTGGAGCAGCCAGCCACCGTGGGTCCAGACATAAAACTATGTCCTGATATCAATAGAGTTAACTGGCCAGCCCTGTATTACCTTCCTCTGCACTGCTGAAAAAGAACATATGGATTTCTATCTTGTTTAATCCATTGTATATGGGATTATTTTCATCAGAACAATTTAGACTAAACCCTCGCCAATATATTATACTGATGTTGATGACTCTCAAATCTATTTCTCCAGGAGGGTCAAGCTCCAAATTCCTATACACAATAACTTACTTGACATGCCTCATAGACATCATAAACTAATAACTCCAAAAATTAATATTTGAGCTTCATCTGCAAACGTGATTTTTCTCTTGCTTCCCAGTCTTTGATACTCACACTGTCATCCACTGACCTTTGGAGTCACGTTGGTCCCCTCTGGATTCCTCACATTCTCACTCTCACCCACGCCCAGTCCCTTCCTGTTGATCAGCAAGCTATTTCTCTCTTTTTTTCACTGCCATGAGCATAGTTCATCTTCTCTCACCTGGACTCTTCCAATAACCTGAGCATGATCTACAAAGGCCTGCATAATACAGTGGTTTGTGCTTCTCAGTCACTTATCAGGACACGCTGTCCCTGTCTCTCCATGCCAGCTCTCTGAGCTTCTCTCATTTCTTCATACCTATTGCACTGTTCATCCTCTCAAATCTTTACCTGCACTTTCTTCTGCATGGAACTCTCTTCTCTTTGCCTTTGCCTACGTAAGCGCTACTCTCCTGCATGACTTAGTATTACTTCCAAAGTGAAGCTTTTCCTGAACCCTCAGGCTAGGGTAGGTTGCCCTGTTATATACTCCTATGGCCAACTGAACATCTTGTGTTAAACAATACACTTATCATCATGTAATTCTTTATTTACTTGAAGTAATCACTTATTCGTTTTCCTACCTACAGAAGCAGAAACACGTCTGTTCCGTTTTCTCTAAGCCAGCACTTGGGATCAGGCTCAATTCCCTGTACAAACTAAGGTATTCAGTGAAAACTTTTGACTTCTGCTTTTGAAAACAATGAACAATAGATGGCAAAGCTGAAAAAAAAATTTTAATTTAGCTCTTTTTCAAGTATGTTTAACTAGGACTTAATTTAAGATACTTTATTAAACTGATACTCTGAGTTGCATTCACTCACCAGCTTATTTAGTAAATTGAAATGTCCTGGTTTATGCATTTGAGAAAATAATCCAACAAATTATTTTTTAATTTCTCTGTTACTAGTCAAAAAGTTTATGAGGACTTTGTAATCAAATAGGCGGCAAATAAGTAATGAATAAATAGGAATGAAAAATACCAGAGGAGAAATAACACAGTAAAGAGAAATCTGAGTAAGACCAGTGCTTGCTCTTTCAGTGACCGACCTAATAGTTTTCTTGCCATCACTCATTTAGGCAAGGCAAGCAAGCACAGTGTGACTTTTCTCCCATAGATTTTTCCAGTTTAGCTTTTGCAAATGAGATAATAGATGTTACTTTGTTGTTGTTCTTGTTGTTTATCTCATCCATTTAAAAAAACTGGATATCTGGGCTTGATACCAAACTTAGAAATATAAAATGCCTATTAGGTGACTCTAATACTTGGCATCCTCTACCCTACAATTTTTAGTACATTTATGTCACCCTAACCGTCTAGTCAATACAAAAAAAATATCCCATTATACTCTTGTTGGGGCCCTGCTCTTCCTTATCTAATTGCTTTGTGCCGAATCGTTGACACATTCTTATTTGAGAATAATCCTTTTCACCTTTTTGTATTACGGAAATATCTGCCTAATATGTTATAGGAATACTTCAACTAGATGCTGCACCACTATGACCTCCAACAGTTAAGTTTATGTGTAGTATTAGAATATACTTAACTTGATTAATTCATTTAACTTAAGAGGCATTTTCAAAAGTTAATAAAAATCACATTAAGATCTAAAATCTCATAGGTAAATTTCCTTTTCAAAGAAGAAAGATGACTCTCAAACAATAGTCAAGGTGATTTAAATTATTTATCTTCCAACAAGAGGACTTTTAAGGATCCCACAGTAAGAGTTATAATTGTTCCATTTGATCAACATCTAAATGTCCTCGACAGTTAATTCTGTACTGAAAAGAAAGCCCATTTCTTCAGGGACAGCAGTACAAAACAGCTAGATAGAACAAATCATGACTTCTCATCACTTTGGGATTCAGATAACTGATAGAGAGACAATAGACACCAGGGCTTGTTGAGAAACTACACACACACACACACACACACACACACACACACACACAGAGAAAAGCTCATCGGTAAAAAGATGGGATTATTCACATTTGTCTGACTATGCTGTTAAATAGATTGAATATTGAAGTGGGGGTAGTGCAGCAAAGAATTCTTTAAAAAGTAACAGTTAATTGAGTTTGAAGAATAAGTTCTCTTTCTTATTTTCTAACTAATCCTGGTTTCATCCTGAGAGATGTAGAGAAAAGGAAGCAAAGAAAATCTAGTCATTTGACCTTCGGGACATTGTCTTCACTTCAGGAACTTACTACCTCTATGACCTGGCTTTTCAATTTCAAACTATTTAGATTCGTTCCGGTATTCTAAACATTAAATAGTGTACTAGACAAACTCACAGGGAAGCAAAGTTTTCTAAAAATGTCTATTAGCAAACCCCCTCCCCCCCCCAAAAAAAACAAAACAACAACAAAAACAAGCCATGCTTCAGAGTCAAAGTGACTGCAGGGAAGATAACTGAGTGAAAGAAAGGTAATCAAGTTTGCATTACTCTTCCTTGAGGATCACTCAGGAACCTACTAGACCTGAGAAGACAGCACTCTCCCTCCAATCCAACCCTACCAATTAAAAAAATAAATGTCGTACATACAGCTAATGATCCAAGATAATGTTAAATGTCAGGAGCAGATTGTGTATGAAACCCAAACTCATTTAAGAAAATGGTTTTGGTTTTCTTCCCATCTATATATCTTCTTAACTGACATGTCAACAAACGTAAATTACGTAAGATTCATACCCTACAGTTTTCTCTAAGCACTCTGGATGGAGTGATGTTAAGAACATCTTTCAGATTTTCAAAGGGTAAAGGTGGCAAAAGGAAAGTGAATTTACTCTAAGAAAGCCAGAAGAAGAATCTATTGGGCTTCCTCTCTCCAGCTAAGAAATGGAAATGTTCGCAACTGTTCTCTGTGCTATATAGTGCAACTCAACAGATCAGAAGAAAGATTGAATCAAATTGCATGCAAAAATCTTCACAAGCATAAAGGACTATACAAACTCTAAACAATAGTATTGCTCTTCTGTTTGTAGACATCATCCAACCCCAAGCAACATGCAAAATAATTAGAGAATAGAAAATTTGCTATTATTTTTATCTATATGAATATTTCACCCAATGCAACCTCCTTTATCAAAACTTCTCAGAAATGATGGTTTTAATCCTTTCAATAAGATTTCAGATTAAAACCTACAGAATTCATGATCGTACCATACCTAATTCATAATCATTATTTCTTTGTGACTAATTTGGTAACTGGGTTCTTATTCTGAATAATTTATCCTAAAGAAAAAAGTCGTAGAGATGCATAATTCAATGTGAAATATTCTCCTATCCATTGTAGTTGTCAATTTTTTAATCTTCGTGTACATTAAAACTTTTTTAAGGTTCATTTTATTTTTTGTTTTATTTTGTTTTATTGGCAGCACGTGGCTTGCTGGATCTCAGTTCCCTGACCAGGGATTGTACCCAGACCACGGTAGTGAAAGTCTGGAATCCTAACCACTAGACCACCAGGGAACTTCCTTAAGCTTCGTTTTAAAATTTACTGTTTGTATTGAGCACTAGTCAATTTTGGTGGCCCAGCATGTAAATTCTTCTTGCTATGTTTAGAAAATGTCCCATCTTACAGGTCTTGATGGAAAGTAGAGCCTACTATAGAACCTAAAATACTAGAAACTTGCTTTTGTGGCCTCTCAAACAACTCAGTCAATCAGATGCATAGGAAACAAGAGCTAGAGATTCAAACATAATGTGAAGAGAGTTCTTTCAAGAGGACTACCACAAACATATAATCCCCTTGGGCATCTGTGGCAACAATGGCAAATGTGGTGTCACACTATTCTATGCCAGCAACACCAGAGGTAAAAGCTATGACAGGTGTTCAATGGTGATTTCATCAGAGTCCTCCCTGCCCTGTTCTGTCATGATTTTAACTGTGACCCTGGTTGTATGGTTCCCATAATCACTCTTCCTTTTCTTCCAGGAAGTTGTATTTATGGTCATTCTTCATTCTGCTAGCAACCCAATATCATTTTAATAAATTCCTGAGTAAATCAAAGTTGATTACTATTGCTTATACACTATTGCTACATGGACAAAGATAGATATATATAAAACTATATATATATAATACTATATATAATGTACTATATATAATACTATAAAACTATAAATATATTATATATAATATAAACATATGCAACTAAACTATATTTATATAACTAAACATATTTTTTTCTAAATTTCGGAAAAATAAGATAAGGACCTATATAGGAGTAGAGCATATGGAAAAGAAAAATAATTTAAAGAAAATGTGTAATGGCATAAAAATAACAAATCAGCAGTAATTCATTTGCTAATTAGTAATTAGTTAGCTAGAGGATAACATGGAGAGATTATAATCACTTTTATTTATGGAGAACTGTGTGCCAAATGCTGTACCAAGCACTGTACTAACTTTTTACCTAATCCCCAAAAGAAACTATGAAGTAGGTATTACTATTGTGGATGTGGATGAGAAACCAGAGGCTGGTGAAGATCGGATAATTGCTTTATTGACACAATGAATATAAAGAACATATACGAACCTGGGTCTATCTGGTTCCAAAAATAAGCTCTTAACCATCATAACACTACCATTATGTTGTACTTATAGTCAATTTGTTAGACCAGTATTGAATATAGAAGGATCATTTTCACACTTATAAACGATAATTATAAAGATATATCCAATATTGGAAATGACAGATTTAATGCAAATTTTGCTTGAGGGTTCTGAATTTAAATTACGCCCTTGCAAAAATCCTTTCCAGTTCTCCAGCCAATCGTTTTGATATGCTCATTACAGACTCTTTATAAATAGTATTAAAAAACAATAAGTTGTAAGTTTTCATTGAATAGATTAACAGTGCAATAAAAAAGCAATCAAGTAAATTACTTCTATGCTCTAGCTTAATGCATATGCTTGTTTTATGGAAATGTATAAATTCACAGTCAGTCAAAAGTTAGAACATTTAAATGTGGTCCATTTTTCTCCCGTCCATATAGAATTTCTTTTATCTTGATGTATCTCCATGGCCTGGCTCAGTCAAGTGAAATAATAGAGTATTATCACCTGTGGTTTCTGGCACCACTCAACCTGACCCCAGGAAGTAATCAGAAATGTCATACCTAAGACAAGGTCAGAGGTAGAACTGTAGATTTTGGCTCTTTTCTCCTAGCCTCCATAACCATTTCTCAACTCTTTCATATCTGTAAAATCAACCAACTGAAATAGAATTATTCTTGTTAATACTGTTAATAATTTTTGGTAATAGCGTCCAGAGAACAGAGCTGGGCCTCCTTAGAAAATCACGGCAGTAACTGCATGAGGAAAGACCTTCACTCATAGGAGAACACACACAGATATTCAAAGAATTCATTCCAATTAATCTTTATTTCTATAAGAATGTTAAACTCATTCTGTTGGAGAGAGGGTGTAGGAATGCAGTAGGACATGGGCCTCAGAAGGCTGAAACAATGACTGAGGGTAAAAGATCAGGCCCCTTGGAGAGACCACTTTGGAAGGGTTCAGAACCAGCTGACCCCAGGGGGCAAGTGTCCAGCAATCACTGACCCCTGACATTTATATTTGGCATTCCTAGTGCATACAAATGCGATCAATAGACATAGAAGTGAAAAAAGAAGTTCTAGAAGAGAAAGAGGAACGTTATCCCATACAATTATGGTAGGTTTCTTAAACTTTAATTATTTTAAAATTTTTTTCTGAAGAAAGTTTGTCACAATTTCTCAAAATCTTAGTTTTCTTTATTATATGCTTAAAAAAACTTAATCAATATTTGGATGTGGAAAGTAATTACTTTAATGCTGACTCTTGTCTTGAATGGTCAGGCTTCAGGCTCAGCCACAAGAGTAACAAAAAAAGGGGTGTTTTTTTTTTCTTCTTTATAATCACATCATTTAATTTTGCAATTTAACCATTAACCTTATTCAACAGACATGGGTCTTAATGACATAGGTTGTTTAAAAAATCAAATACATCTTTAAAGGACAATGTTTTGCCACCACTAAGATTATTCGATAAAAAGTAGCCTAGATCGCAAAGATAAATCCACAACACCAAAAAACAATCTTTGGGTCCACAGTTTTGCTCAGCTACATTTGAAGACTATTTCCTACGCTGAAATGGTTGGAGCTGAAAACACATGGATCTAGAAATTATGCTAAATGGTATTCATAAGAAATGTACCTACCATGAAGATGAAAATAAACAGAATGACCATTAATATTCCTAACTTCAAGGAAAATCAGTGTCATCTAGCACATTATAATGATGTTTACATCACCGGGGAGTTTTTCAAATAAGCCTTGTAATGAGAGGGGTCCTCTAGGAGAGAATTTTGTTTTCAGTGTTCTCAGAAATCTGTCATCTCCACTTGGTAAACATCACACTCATTGTTTGGTTGTTACAAATTAATTTGGCTAATTGCCATTTCAGATTTTTTTTTTTTCTTACCCACATTTGAAGCATCCAGTGTTGAATTTTCTGGTCAAGTGAGCACTCATATGAAACTTGTATTCTAAGTCTCAAGCCTTTGTGTTCTATATTTAATGTATAAGTGCTGTGTGTGTGTGTGTGTGAGACAGAGAGACAGAGAGGTGATGCATATTTGATGTGATAAATATAAGCCTCTAAAGGAAAAATATTCTAATGCATAAAATTTATCAGTATCCAAATTTTATTTTTATTATGCCTTTCCGAATCTATAAAAATTTTCTTAAAATCTACTAAATACTTTTTTAAGAGAATGTTACTTTTTGGACTTCCCTGGTGGCACAGTGCTTAAGAATCCGCCTGCCAATGCAGGGGACACAGGTTCGAGCGCTGGTCCAGGAAGATCCCACATGCTGCAGAGCAACTAAGCCGGTGTGCCACAACTACTGAGCTTGCTCTCTAGAGCCCGTGCTCCGCAACAAAAAGTAACTCCCGCTCGCTGCAAATAGAGAAAGCCCGTGCGCTGCAATGAAGACCCAACGCGGCCATAAATAAATAAATTTATTTTTTAAAAAAGAGAGAGAGAATGTTACTTTTCTTTCCTGCAGAAATAACTTACCATTCTAAGCAAGGTTTTCCTGTGCTTCTGTTTGTTTAGGCTTGAGGCTTGGGCGGGGGTTCCTTGTATTGTGTGTGATTTTCTAAGAGCAGAGGATAACATTTTTTTTGTATAGTTCTGTTAAACTGAAATCAAAGAATCTAAGGTGTGACTAGACTTTGAAGGTGATTCTAATACATTTCTTTATATGTTCAAATTCCAGGATCAGGTGTCACAGTGCATTTGAGTAATCCAGTTTATTGGGATTTTTTTCATATTGAGTTGAGTTAATCTTGAATTGGGGATACATAATTTTGATTTTTTTTTCTCCAGGATAAAAAATCCTCAATTTTTCTGTCATTTTTCATGTGAAATGACTGCACCTCCTCTTCATTCTGATGATTTCTCCAGACACACTCCATTTTAGGCCTCACTTAAGGGGTTGTACCCATAAATAAATCTAGTTGTCTAAGTAGAGTGGGATAATAGCACTCTTTATCTGGAAGAACAAAACAAAACATAACACCTGAAATACCACGTCCTTTTCACACATAACCAGGAAAGGATAGAAGATGAGACAACTGCTGTCTCATCACTGTATCCATACAATTGGTCAGTAATGGCCAACTGGTTTTAATGAAGGAACATTTCCTACTCATTTCCTCAGTTTTCTCCCCACTTGTGCCACTGCTATAGCTCATGCCTCCAATACCTCTCACCTGGGCTGATTCAACAGCTGCCTCAGGATGTCTCAACCGCACCCCTCCCCACCCAGCTTCCATCATCACCATGGCTGTCGGAAAACCTCCCTAACACACAAATCTGATAACGCTGCTGACTACCGTGTACCAAACATTCGCCATGTGCTTTATCGTCATTTCCCAAATTCTCCAAATCACTCTTCGTGGTAGAGATCATTATCCCATTCTACAGCTGATGATAACAAGGTTTGAAAAGGATGGCTAAATTTCCCGAGATGGCACGGCCACTGTGTTGAGGAGCTGGAATTGAACAGGTCTGCCAGCACCCAAATACCATACTCATTACCCTACCTCAGGATCCAAGTATCCATAGAAGGTGTACCACTTTCCAGCCTCAAACTGCCACTTACCTCCCCACAGAGTAAAATTCAGCAATTATGGTTTCCTGAACTTGTTATTCTCTCTCCCACTTCTTTCTGACTGCAGTATCCTATCCTCATTCTTGTCTAAATAGAACGATGTTGAAGACAATAATGATTAAAATGGGATAGTAGTTTCCTAGAGCTACTATAACAAAGTGCCACAAACTGGGTTACATAAAAGAAATTTATTTTCCTTCAGTTCTAGAAACAAGTCAAGAATCAAGGTGGCAGAGGGCCATGCTTTCACTCTGCCAGCCTTTGCTGGTTGCAAGCAATACTCGACATCCTTAAGTTTGCATCTGTATAACTCTATTCTTTGCCTCTGTCATCACATGGATGTCTTCCTTCTGTGTGTCTGTGTCTTTACATGTTCTCCTCTGTGTGTGTGTGTGTGTGTGTCAATCTCGATGTCTCTCATCTTCTCATAAGGACACTAGTTATATTGGAGCAAGGGTCCATCCTACTCCAGTATAATCTTACCTTAAGTTACATCTTAATTACATCTGCAAGGACCCTAATTTCTAAATAAGTTCACATTCACAGATAAAAGGGTTAGGACTTCAGCATATGCTTTTAGGGGAAACAACTCAACTTACAACAAATTGTAACAGTAAATAATAGTAAAATAATAACAAATTATTGTTACCATTGTGACTGACAAATCCACATTCACTGTCAGCTATTAAAATTCAGTTGAAGTCTTACTTACCCTGAGCAGCTTTCCTGATACCTCCTCTTTATCTCACATTTTAGGCAGTGATAAATGTTCCCTCCTCTGTGTAGCTCTAGATCCCTATTCACATTTCTATTACAGTATTTAGACATGTTATAATTATCTATGTGCAAAAGTCTTCCCCTCCAGAATGTGAAATCAGAGTTCTGTCTTATTCAGTTTCTTAACCTTAGCACCTTGTGTCACAACTAACATGTAACAGATATGCATTAAATAGTTCCTTAACTAAATTGATTATCCACCACATTGCCACATTAATAAATACCATAGTGCTAACAGGGTAGAATTAATTGAGTACTCAGTTGGTGGCTCGCCATGGTCTAAGTGTCGAGAACTGTGAATCGTCTGAGATTTCTTTTTCCTGCTTGCAAACTAACTAGTTAGTCTACCACAGTTTCATAGATGTTGGCAGAAAAGAATAGACTTCAGGGACACAGACAAAGGGCTTTTTTACTCATGGAACAGCAGGCAACATGAGCTTCAAGTCTGCATCTGTTCTTCTTACCTCCCCGCACCCATAGCAGCAATATGTAGGTTGACTCCTGGGCATGCTGCCCGCACAATGGATTTATGGATTTATGTCACAGCTGAGGAGCCCAAAGTTTAAGAAACCTTAATCTTTTTTTTTTTTTTTTTTTTTTTTAAGAAACCTTAATCTTTTAAAGAGAATTGCTAGCAAACCTGCCAAACCTTTGTCCTAGAGGAAGATAATATCTTTAAAAGATAATAATTCTGGTCTCTGCCCTGATGGGAGACATTATTTCTAGCTCCCAAGGCTGTTTCTTCTACAAATATCGTTGAAAAGATAGTCCAGAACAAAACTTAATATAAGGCATGCAGAAGGGCCATGGAGAATTATCTCCCAATAATAAGTGTTTTATATCCATTAGCTCACCTACTCTTCAACTTGATTGTATCTCCTTTTATAGATAAGCAAACTAATGCAATTGCTTTGTCATAGTTAGGAAGTAGAATGACACTTAGTGATTGGATGGGTTTCCTTTGCCTGCTGCTTGTTTTTAGGGTTTGAGAAAACTTTTATAGGGCTTCCCTGGTGGTGCAGTGGTTAAGAATCCGCCTGCCAATGCGGATTGAGCCCGCCTGAGCCCGCGTGCCACAAATACTGAAGCCTGCGTGCCTAGAGCCCGTGCTCTGCAACAAGAGAAGCCACCACAGTAAGAAGCCCGTGTACCGCAACGAAGAGTAGCCCCCGCTCGCCGCAACTAGAGAAAGCCCGCGCCCAGCAACAAAGACCCAATGCAGCCAAAAATAAATAAATAAATTTATTTAAAAAAAAAAAAACTTTTATATCTCACTGTTTTGATTTAATGAATGTTTATTATGTGCTGGGAACTATTTCATGTGATTTTATCCTCTTCCTTGGTGGTCCAGTGGTTAAGACTCCGTGCTTCTATAGCAGGGGCATGGGTTCAAGCCCTGGTTGGGGAACTAAGATCCCGCATGCCACACAGCGTGGCCAAAAATGTGTGTATGTATGTGTGTGTGTGTATATATATATATAAATAATAAAAATAAATAAAACAACTCTAACATATGGGTATTATAGGAATAAAAACTCTGCCTACCTCATTGAGATGGTTTTAAGTAGTAGTTAAGTTAATATCTGAAAGCACTTTTCATAGTACCTGGCATTTAAGTGCTCAATAAATCATACATACTATTTTGTGCATTGTAAGATGAGGCATAGAAAGATTAAATGCTCATGCAAAGTTATAAAATTATAAGTAGCAAAGCTGAGATTGTAGTACAACATGTCTGAACAGCAGAATATAATGCTGTTACTCATTATACTTGCTTATCCACCTTTATGATGTCTCACACCGTCTCTTCTGAACGGCACATCTCTTGTGATATCCCTCCGATTCTAGTTCTGATTCCCTTGCATTCTTGGCTCTTCACACTGCCCTGTAGATCCCAGCATAATGATGCTTCTCCCGAAGTCAGATTCTCAGCTCCCACTAACCCTCTCATGTCCTTTGGGCATCTCCAGGAAGGCAGATATAGCACACCATAGGCTGGGTATTGAAACACCTTCCCCAGCCCCCATGCCCCTTAGAATATGCTCTCTGGTGCAGTGATTCTCAAGCTGTTGGGTGCAGTCTCAGCATAGTTTAAGATAAATCCGTTGTGCCAGAAACAGCATCATAATGAAATAGACTGAAACAAAATAGAACAAAATAAAATAGAAAATGTTAGATTACATCTCACCTGAGAAAGGTAAATAATGTGTGTGTGTGTGTGTGTGTACATGCACACACTGGGTCCCATTGTAAACAGTCAAAAGTTTGAAAGCCTCTTCTTCAGTAAAATTTCATATGTAGAAATCCACATACTGGTAAAACCTTTTCACTCTGGAATCTAAATGTCTGGACTAAATTTTTTTTTTTTTTAATCTATTCCCTTTTCAAACTCTTTTTAGGCAAAAGTAGGCAACTTGCCATCAAGGTAAGCAACTTACCATCAAATTATCACCAACTACATTACCATAACCTATGGGTTTTTTTTTTCCAGTATTGTTGCCAAGTGGAGAATTTTCCAGTAGATGGAAAGTCTACCTCATAGCTTTTGAAATCAAGGAGCTACAACATCAAGAATGTTCTTTTCAGGTTTAACACAACTAGTCTGGCTCAGGCATTATGGCACAGTCTTATTTAATCTGAGAAAGACTTTATATGAATATTAATAAACCTACTCTGTTCTTTTTACTAGATATAAACACATAAAAAGTTCATGCTAATAAAAAATTATTTTCCTTCGATGACCATTTCTCTTTATATTGCTCACACACAGTCTGCTTCTTAACTAATTCCCTTGTAATTTCCTCACATGTTGGGACCCATCCTTCAAGGAAATTTCCTTACTTGTCATCAGCAGTCAATTAGGAATCATTAATTAGTCTATCATTTATCTGATTTATTTAATGCCAATGTTCTCTTTGAAGGGCTCTTCTTATCCTCTAAATGTACAGGAAAGTTAGATTTTATTACTTTAAACAGGAAGAAAGAGAAACTTAGGGACTTGAAATGACTTTCAAAGCTTTCTCAATTAATAAGTGTTTGTTGTCTTCTCTACTGCTTTGAATTCCCACATGTATTAGTTTCCTATGGCTGCGGTAACAATTATCACAAATGTAGTGGTTTAAAACAACAGAAATTTGTTATCTTATAGTCCTGGAACTCAGAAGTCTGAAATGGAGCTCACTGGGCTAGTGAAATATTAGCAGGACTGCATCTCTTCTGAAGGCCTACCTTAGAATCTGTTTCCTTGCCTTTCTAGCTTCTAGAGGCCACTCACGTTTCTTGACTCATGGCACCATTACTCTGTTTTCAGAGCCAGCAACTTCAGGCTAAATCTTTCTCTTGCTGCCATCTATCTGTTTCTCTTCTGCACCCCCTCTTCCATTTATAAATACTCTTGTGATTACGTAAGGCCCATCCAGATAATACAGGATAATCACTCCATGTCAAAGACAGTTGATTAGCAAACATAATTCCATTTGCAACCTTAATTCCCTTTTGCCATGTAAGCTAATTTATCACAGGTACTGGGGATTACAACATGCACATTTTAGGTGGCCAGTATTCTGTCTATCACACCAGGCATAATAGATAAACTATTGTGTAGGACACTGGAGAAATGTAGATAGGTAAAAAGAGCCATAGAGATAGAAAGAAAAGGATGATGAATAATGAGAGATAAGGATAGGTATAGATGTAACTGGTATGACCCCATTCACTAGCTTCAGGTACAAGTAAAATCATATTCTCACTAAAAATTTCAATCTCTAAGTGCCAAAATTAACAAGATGTTCCAAAACGCTCTTTTATTTTACTTAAGAATTATTCAACAACTTTAAGGATTAACTCAGTTTGAAAGGTATACTCTTTCTTTCAAAATCCTGCTGGTAAAAGATTAGAAAATTAAATCAGGGCAGGAGAAGCCCTAGATTTTGTTGTCTCTGTTTCAATTACTGCCAGCACAGTGGAAAAGAGGTACAGACTAAATAGAAATATGATACCTAAATAGAACTTTATCCATTAATGAAATTTAAGGAGAAATTAAAACTCTACCTAGTACCAAAACAAACAAAAATATCAGGTCTAGTGACTGTCCCAGGCAAATCATATCCCAATCTGCAAGTAAATATTTAAGAGTACAGAAAAAAAGAATATTCCCTCAACTCATTGTATGAGATAACAATAACCTTTTTTTAATTTAATTTTTTAAATTTATTTATTTTATACAGCAGGTTCTTATTAGTTATCTATTTTATACATATTGGTGTATATATGTCAATCTCAATCTCCCAATTCATCACACCACCACCACACACACCCCCGCTGCTTTTCCCCACTGGTGTCCATACATTTATTCTCTACATCTGTGTCTCTATTTCTGCCTTGCAAACCGGTTCATCTGTACCATTTTTCTAGATTCTACATATATGCATTATTATACGATATTTGTTTTTCTCTTTCTGACTTACTTCACTCTGTCTGACAGTCTCTAGGTCCATCCACATCTCTACAAATGACCCAATTTCGTTCCTTTTTATGGCTGAGTAATACTCCATTGTATATATATACCACATCTTCTTTATCCATTTGTCTGGAGATGATAATAACCTTAATACCAAAACTTCACTAGGAAAACATAAAAGGCCAATTCCATTTAAAAGCATAGCTTAAAATTTTTTATTTATTTATTTTATTATTAATTTTTATCGGAGTATAATTGCTTTAATCTTGTCTTACTTTCTGTTGTACGGCAAAGTGGATCAGCTACATGTATACATATGTCCCCTCTTTTCTGGATTTCCTTCCCATTAAAAAATTTTAAATAAAATATTATCAATCAAAATCAAGCAATGTGAAAAATAAATGATCAAGTTTTGTTTAATCTCCAGGATGCATGCAGAGATGAGATTCAGATAATATCTCTGAATGAGTCAGAACAAAGTTTTAATAAAATTCAGAAAACATGTTTCTTTTCTAAGAGAAACAGGTAAGAAGTTCCCATGCAAAAAGGGAATAGAATTGGACTTTTTTTAACCCCATAAAGGGACTTTTAAAAAGTACAACAAATGGCATATTTAATGGAGAAATATTTTTTTTAATTCCCTTTAAGTGAAGAACAAGAAAGGAATGCCCACTATAACAACCACTTTTTGAAACTGCAAGAGGGACAAGGGGAAAAATGTGTTAGGATTTGGTATGGAGAAAAAAAGATTAATTCTCTACCGACTTTAAAAATTTATTGTATTAAGGCTTTATGTTTTAAGAATTGTTAAATGTTCACAGCAAAACTGAGGGGAAAGTACAGAGATTTCTTATACATCCCCTCCCCCCTCACACATACATAGACTCCCAGTATCAATGTCCCCCACTGGAGGATACATCTGTTAAAATTGATGAACCTATATTGACACACCGTTATTATCCAAAGGCCATACTTTAAATTACAATATACTTACTGTTGTACATTCTAGGGATCTTAACTTTAATGAAATCCAGTTTATCAATTATTTCTTTCTTAAACTATGCCTTTGGTGTTATATCTAAAAAGTCATTGCCATACCCAAGGTCATCTAGGCTTCTTTTGTGTTATCTTCTAGTTTTATAGCTCTTCTAAGGAGTTACATGGCTAGCACCAGAAGAAGAAAAATTGATCTTCTGGTGCTGGCCATGTAACTCCTTAGAAGATAACATTCCTTTCTCAATCCTATAAGGGGTCACGGTGACCCACCACTAGCCTTGTATGTGCAGACATCTTTGGTACAATGCTAGTAAATCATTTCCCTTAAAGATAGTTATTGATGCAGAACAGACTGGTCAGATGACTTGGGGAGATACTGGATTGCACCTAATGGAAGTTCTTAGCTTAAATACTTATTATTTATGTTACTAACTATATTACTTGTATTCACCAAAATCACATACATACTGGCCTCCCCCTTTACCTCTTCAGAACAGTTCTCAAAACTCTCTGAGATACTGTCTTCCTGGTTATAATCCTCAATTTGGCTCAAATAAAATTTTCCATTTCTTTCTTAGATTGACTATTGATTAATTTTTTTCATTGACAATGGTAACCTTCTTAAGGAGGCTTTCCTTGACCAACCCTAGCTACAGACACACACACTTCACATCATATCATTTTTCCCTGCTTTATTTTGTCTCTCTTTAGTGCTTATCTCTACCTAATGTTTTATGCTTTATTCATTTATTTTGCTATTACAACCACTATTTTACGGGTTTGTATATATAATAGAGGTAATATACACAAGAATAATAAATATCAAATTCTGGATAACTTCATTAATTAAAGAAGGAAACAGGGTCAGGAAGGAATACACAGGAGATTTCAAATATATCTTAAGGTTAAAAGGAAAGAATCTGAAGCAAATCTGGCACAACATTAACATTTTTCAAAATTATGAAATGAGTACTCAAATGTTTCTTGTATATTTTGTAAAATTTTCCAGGGAGGAAAACCCATCTACCCCCAACCCTATCGTCTCATTCATGGTTAAGGATATTTTATACGTGGACTCCTACGGTTGTGACTCATCACATTATGAACGCCACTCTCCTTGCCACAGTTGCTAGATCAGAAGTGACATCCAGTCTTGGTCACATGCAGTGCTGGACCAGCTCTCCCCACCCTCCATTATTCTTGACACTGATTCCTACGAGAGCCATCATGGTGAGTTTCCTTAGGTAACATCTAGTGTTCTTTGCCTTCAAAAGACCTAAGTAAAGACCAGCTTCAGCCATAAGAGTGGATATAATAAAATTCTATCATGGAAGCGAATGATTTCTATACACTGTGTCCTGCAAAGCTCCTCAGGTGTTATGCAAATTTTTCCATATCCTTCTCAGGAGACTTTGAACTCTTCCTACCAAGAATATTAAGGGGACATCTTTATAAGGAAACAACAACAATAGCAACAACAAAGTTTTCATCACTCTAAATTTATATCACTAAGATGAGCCACTTAAATGAGTCTAAACAAATGCAGTCTACTCCAAAATGACCCACCATCTACCCCAAGACCAGGAAGCTGTTGACAACTTAAATAGCGGCATTGATTACTCAGTGTCTGACTAATTGGGTTCCCACCAATATACTTCATCCATATTTAAATGCTCCCTTTAAGAACCTGAGTGTGGATATGATATTCTGTCTCTACTTTTCAAGTCATCTGCAATTTAAAAGAGAAGATTTTTACTGTGGTTAAAAAAAAAAAAAAAAAAAAGCATTTTAACAAGAATTTAAGTGAAAGAATTCTGCTTCCACAGCTCAATTTCAGGCATCAGTGCCCCCTTACTCTCTTTTCTTTAAGGCTTTGACTTTGCTTATGCCTAAACCTACAGACATTCTTCTACTAACATAATTTATTTCACATAACTAATTTAAATTCCTTCACCTCACCATATTTCATTTCTACCTAAACAATGTTTATTTTCGTATGGGAAATAACTATTAACTGTTGTAATAATTTTTAAGAAGCTGTTCATCTCTTTATACAATACTGTTTAAAATGTAAAATAGTAATGGTTTAATATGCACTTACATAATTTTATAGAAAACTACCCCTTTCCTCCCTGCCTTTCTGTATTAAGAAAGGATGTTGAAATGTAAAATAAATTTTTACTATAACATTTACTGTTACAATCATGTTATCACGAAGTATAATTTAACCTAATATTTTAAAAACAAATACAAGTTTAGATGTGGCTTACTTCATAAGTCTATATAATTAAATTTATAGTAACTAATCCTACAAGAAGATAATGTGCACAGTTATCAATATTTTTGAGAAGACAAAAGGGAGTCTCTTCTTTTGAGGATGAATGCAAATGATGTGCCCTCTACAGTTTAGTGTCTTTCCACAAATACTTCAAATTCCATTGTGAGGGTGACACACTTTATTTTACTGATGAAAGAAGTGAGGCAGATAAACTCCCTCTATCCAAGTTTTTTTAGATCTTAAGAATCATACACAGAATGTTTTTGGCAGATGTCAAAACTTTATTATTCTCCAGACAAACTCCTTGAGAGTTTCTCTAATAATTCTGATAGATGTCCTGCCATGTGCCCGACGCCATACGATGTTTGGCAGATGATTTCAGGATATAATCTGAGTGCATAGCTGTTCACGTTAGAAGTGCTTGTACCTAAGAATCTTATGGTTTTATTACCGGACCGTTCAACCCTAGGTGCAACTGTGGTTTAATAATGTTTATCTTTAATTCATTCCATCAACAGTTTTCAAATGCCAACTATATGTGAGGAATTAACTAGATGTTGAGGAAACAAAAGACTAATAAAAGTAGTTTCTTGATGAAAGGAATCTCAGTTTCATGAAGGAGCAAACATCAACAACCATTAAAAGTAAAATGTCATGCATAATAGTGGATAAAATTGTATTTTTCCATAATGCCTTGATGGTGGAGTGTATTTTTATGCATAAGTACTCACTGACCTTTCCAGTTAGGGAAGGGAAATCATAACTTCCATAACCAATTGATGTCGTGTGTGGCCTTAAGACTTGACTGGCTAGTGGAATGTGAGGTTAAGTGATACATAATATATCACACAGGGGCAGAAATTTTAAAAGCCAATGTGTGGTTTATCATGTTCTCTTCCTTCCTGGCTCTATGACTGTTACTGTTTTTGCTAGAAGCAGCAACATCATCCTGGATTCTGAAGTAAAAACTGCTTAAGAGGGCTTCCCTGGTGGCGCAGTGGTTGAGAATCTGCCTGCCAATGCAGGGGACACGGGTTCGAGCCCTGGTCTGGGAAGATCCCACATGCCGCGGAGCGGCTAGGCCCGTGAGACACAACTACTGAGCCTGCGTGTCTGGAGCCTGTGCTCCACAACAAGGAGGCCGCGATAGTGAGAGGCCCGTGCACCGCGATGAAGAGTGGCCCCCACTTGCCGCAACTAGAGAAAGCCCTCGCACAGAAACGAAGACCCAACACAGCCAAAAATAAATAATAAATAAAAATTAAAAATAAAAAAACAAATAACTGCTTAAGAGTCAAAGCTGACCAAGAAAGAACATGTAATAAAGTGAGGAATAAATCTTTGTTAGTAAGCCTTGCAGGGTGTTCCTTACTGCAGCATAACTTATCCTATAGGGATTGACAGAGTCTCTTAGAGGTACACAGCATACATTTCAAGGAAATGCTCTGACAAGCCCAGGTGAAGTAAAATTGGAAATTCTGAAGTCATAGATGGAAACATAGATGGTCCCACAGCTTCACTAAGAGGACTATAGTACTCCACTTGAGGCTCAAGGAATTCATTTACTGTTAGGGAAATGGGCCAATGCTATTGAAATTGGAAGTGGAAAGAAGAGAGCGTAGGAGATAAGAGTAAAAACAAGTGAAAACCACAAAAGGCAAAACACTACCTAACTGTGAGACAAGTGTGGGAGCAGGTGCCAGACTGTGAGACTATACTTCCCAGAAATTATCAAAACTCGGGGCAAGAAATTTAAGTTTTACAGACCTTGAAATTCGTTTAAGTACTTATTAACTTATATAACTATGCCATTGAGGCTAGGCTACTGACATATAGTTGCTCTATTACAGAAATATTTCTACCATAGAATGAGGCACAAAATTGATGTGGAAGACAGAAAAAATTCAGAGCAAGATGATAAACCTTCAATGTCCCATTAGCTCTACTTGCCCTGTCCATTGACTGATTACTGTGATTTGTGTCAGCGAGCTGCCTCATTGGAAGTTTATGAATTGGTTTGTATCCCATTTAGGGCTCAAGGAAGGTAAAAAATAAATAAGTGACACTATGTAAATATTAATTTAGATAGAATGAGTCTGGGGTGAGGCCTGGGCACATTTTCAGGCTCTCCAAATGGTGGCAAACTACAGCCAGAATTTAGAGCCATTGTAATAGAGGGGTAGAAACCTACTTTCAGAAGATAGGTAGGTAGATGACAGATAGTTAGATAGATATACATTTAAAGATATTTATTTTTATCCTTTTAGTAACCCTAGTGGTGGAAATTTTAGGATGGAAAGTGAAGGATCAAAGATAATGATCAGTAGTGCAGTCTGCAAATAGTACAGAATGGTAAGTAGTAAAATACCCCAGACAGCATTTGCCCAATCTTTCCACAAAATAGATGTGAGCCATTTTAGAGTTCCCAGTCTTGGAGAAGAGGAAAGCATCAAAATTCACAGTGCAGAGGTGACCTCTTTCTTTTCCTAAAGAGCAAACTAGTTCAGAACTGACTTAAGATATATATATTTTTTTAAATTTTTAATTTACTTATTTATTTATTTTTGGTTGTGTTGGGTCTTTGTTTCTGTGCGAGGGCTTTCTCCAGTTGCGGCGAGTGGGAGCCACTCTTCATCGCGGTGCGCGGGCCTCTCACTGTCGCGGCCTCTCCCCTTGCGGAGCACAGGCTCCAGATGCGCAGGCTCAGTAGTTGTGGTGGACGGGCTTAGTTGCTCCGCGGCATGTGGGATCTTCCCAGACCAGGGTTCGAACCCGTGTCCCCTGCATTGGCAGGCAGATTCTTAACCACTGCGCCACCAGGGAAGCCCCCTGACTTAAGATATTTATGCCAAACAACATTTCATGCTTTTATATATTTCATCACATAACGTGAATCTCAGAGAAACGCAATAATATGTTTCTCCTATTTATACTTTCTGTGACTAAAATAATAATGTGAATAATTTGATGCTTCAATTTACCTGATTAAACCAAGAAAAGTTTGTTTCAGAATTATCCCTTAATTCCTTACATTGTCTCTCAAGGACACTATTTATTTAATCTTTGATATATTTCAAAGGAGTTGACTTTAATCATATCTGAAACATTTCTAACTCCATTCCAAGTAAATTCTAATTATGTGAGAACTATGTTTGAGAACTTAATTACAAATAGTAAAATACTTCAATGTTCAATGTAACTTCTTTGATTATATTAAATTAAGTTTAAATTCTACAGATTTTTAAGGGAACAAATAATCTGCAGAAAAAGGATGAGGAGCAAGAAATCACAAAGATGAACAGTACTACTGATATTTTTCCGTACAGACAACTCTTGACTACTCAAAGGTTTAACTGGTTTCAGGTGTTCTGAGAGCTGGGTAGAGAGTGGGAAGGTGTTCGGGAATAAAGTGGGTGATATTTCTCAGTTTGAAGTTAGTAATTTGGAGTTTAAGCTTCAACTCCCCTTCTCCTGCCCCCTTTAAGGCTGCTAATCAAGGATAATTGGTCAGATTATAGCTCCTTACTGGGGAGATAAATGAACAGAAGAAGAAGGAAACAGCTGCAAAACCAGGATAAGCAGTACTTCTCAAATTTTGTGTGCACAAATCACCAGGGGATTTTATTAAAATGCAAATTCTGAGTCAGCAGGTCTGGGGCTAAGCCTAAGATTCTGCATTAATAACAACTTCCCACCTGATACTTATGCAGCCCATCTTGGCATCACAGTTTTGTGTATCAAGATTGGTGCTGATGTAGTTCTCTTCTAATGATGTTTTTATCTGCGACTTACTCATTACCTTAGTAAATTAGCTATTCACTATACTTTTTCTTTCACTAACAAAATAATTTCTTTGTAGGTGATAATGCAATGAAAATAATACAAATCTCTTTATTTATGTTACTTAATCTACCATTTCAGTTAAATGGAGTGAAAGTTGGAAAAATGAAATAGAGAAAGAGATATTTCCTCAAATAACCACTTGAGGAAGATTAGGCAAGCAGAAAACAATAAAATGATCATGACTTTACCTAAATTATATTGTAGTTTGTTCTTTATTAGGCCACATAACATTTTCATTTAAAATACCTAGAATAGGACTTCCTTGGTAGCACAGTGGTTAAGAATCCACCTGCCAACGCAGGGGACACGGGTTCGAGCCCTGGTCCGGGAAGATCCCACATGCCGCGGAGTAACTAAGCCCGTGCGCCACAGCTACTGAGCCTGCGCTCTAGAGCCCGCGAGCCACAACTACTGAAGCCAGGGCGCCTAGAACCTGTGCTCCACAACAAGAGAAACCACCGCAATGAGAAGCCTGTGCAAGGGAAGGAAGAGTAGCCCCCTCTTGCTGCAACTAGAGAAAGCCGGCGCGCAGCAACAAAGACCCAATGCAGCCAAAAATAAATAAATAAAATAAATAAATAAATAAATAATTAAAATACCTAGCATAATCTATGTAATAATAAGTCAGTTTGGCTCTATCTGGCTAGCTGGCTTGAGATGATATGACTAAATTTTCATGTCTCCATCTCTGTGAATAAATTGGATAAAGTTAGTTTTATTACCTCAAAATTCTGAAATTGTATAAGAATTTTTGTACAGTAAGTCCCCTACATACGAACCTTCAAGTCGCGAACTTTCAAAGATGCGAATGTGCATTCACACGTCCAATCATGTAAGTTAGTTCACATGTCAGGTGTACGTTGTCACATGCATGCATCCTCTACAAGTGGTTGTGCTTTTGTGTATGTTACTATACAGTACTGTATAGAGTACTGTAGTATAGTATCTTTATTTCAAACCTAGGATTCCAGAAGCAAGCGTAAAAGTAGCAGTGATGTAGCTGGTACTGCAAAGAAGCGCCAAGCGATAACGATGGAAACAAAAGTGAAAATAATTGAGAGAGTGGAGTGAGGCGAAAAGGTGGAATTGGAGGCCCAGAGAAAGGACGAAGAGAGACAAGAGGAAGAAGAAGTAACTGAAGAACTGAAGAGATTCATGACGCAGGAAATAGCAAGGGGATTTTCTTTATTTAAGGAGGCACTGCTAGTTTTTGAGGCACAGGACCTGAATGTAGAATGGTACACGAAGGTTGTAGCAACAATTCAGAATGCAATCCAGTGCTACCATGTCATCTGTGACAAGAAAAAGAGCTACTACCCAGACATCACTGGGTTGTTTTTTCAAGAGGGTAGATAGAATTGAATCCAGCAAGGAACCAGAACCTGTGCCATCAACGTCAGGCGTGAGTGAAACTGCAGCTTGCCCTCCGTCTCCTATTGCTGACGATCCTTCAGCTCTGCCATCTCCCACCTCCTCTCCCTCCTCCGGTCAGTAACTCTTCTTGCCTGTTCACTCGATGCCAGCCCCTGTATGCCAGCTGTTGTACTGTACTACGGTACTTTTCAAGGTACTGTACTGTAAGATTAAAAATGTTTTCTTTATTTTTTGTGTTTTTTTAATGTATTATTTGTGTGACAAGTATTATAAACCTATTATAGTACAGTATTATATACTCTAGCCGATTGTGTTAGCTGGGTACCTAGACTAATTTTGTTGGACTTATGAACACACTCTCGGAACAGAACTCGTTTGTATGTAGGGGACTTACCATACCCTTATTTAGCATTAACACAAAACAAATATTGGTCAATGGATCTAATACAAGTTTAACCTCAAATCCTAAATCATCAAAAGCAAAGGAGTATAAAATTTGATATTTTAATAAGAGAGGGAAATAGGATAAGAGATCTTCTACTTCCAGGCTAAGGAACTCTGTTTTGCTTTAGTTTCTCATTTAAGAAAAAGAGAAATAAAGCAAAAATTTACCTCCTAGAGTTGTTTTAAAGAGTAGACATTTTAGGGTCTTCCCTGGTGGCGCAGTGGTTGGGAGTCTGCCTGCCAATGCGGGGAACAGGGGTTCGGGCCCTGGTCCGGGGGGATCCCACATGCCGCGGAGCAGCTGGGCCCGTGCGCCACAACTGCTGAGCCTGCGCTCTGTAGCACGCGAGCCGCAGCTGCTGAGTCTGCGTGCTGCAACTGCTGAGGCCCGAGCGCCTAGAGCCCGTGCTCTGCAATGGGAGGGACCACCGCAGTGAGAGGCCCACGCACCGAAACGAAGAGTGGCCCCTGCTAGCTGCAGCTAGAGGGGGCCTGCGCGCAGCGGCGAAGACCCAATGCAGCCATAAATAAATAAACAAACAATAAATTTATATATTAAAAAAAAAGACTAGACATTTTAATATATGTAAAACATTTAAAACCATGTCTAGAGTTACCAAGCCATTTATTAAATTTAAAAAATCATCAAAAATAAAAAAGTAAATGAAATTTTAGGGGGGTCTGAACCGTAACACTAACAAAAATAAGCATAGCAATTTCTAACTATAATTATTAAAAATATTCTGCAAGTTTCAACTCTCACAGAAGCCTCAAAGTAAAAGCAAAAACTCCAAAATTCAATGCCATTTGTAAATTAAGCATGACAACTATAAAGGATAAACAAAACTGTCAACTTTTTTACCACTAGTCAAAGTCAACTACAATGATCTACTAAAAGAAAGGAGATGTTCTTATCAGAAGCATGAATTTTAAACTTTTTAAGGGAATATTTGTGGGGGTTTTTTCTTGAATAATTTAGTAGTTATAAGTAGTTATAAGTTCGTAGTAATTTAGTTAAAAAAATTCAACTGAATAAATCTGAAGATTTAACTGGCTTTATAATGGGGTAGCGTCCCATCTAGCAACTCCAAGGAGCTGTAAAAAATGGAAGGCTTTCTATAAACAGAAAGTAGGTGGGACAAGGAAGTTAAAAGAATGAATTATTTCAAGAC
Source organism: Eschrichtius robustus (assembly GCF_028021215.1). Taxonomy (NCBI): domain Eukaryota; kingdom Metazoa; phylum Chordata; class Mammalia; order Artiodactyla; family Eschrichtiidae; genus Eschrichtius; species Eschrichtius robustus. Next base: position 46,384,965 of record NC_090828.1, on the reverse strand, counting down.
AAGTCTCCTTCCCTTAGGGGAAGGCAGGGAGTCTTATCAAGCAGATTACCTCAAGAGTGTTGATCAGGAAATTCCAGACTGATTGGTTTAAAATTACTCTCCTGGGAGAGACTGAAACTGCAGTTAGGTTAGGTATGAAGTCCTGATGGGGCTTAGCATAAGTGACTTTATTTGGGGCCAGTTTCTTTTTAACAGTAGAATTGTTTGAAATTTACCTTTGGAATAAAAAGTATTCAATAAAGAACGAAATTGGGTCATTTGTAAAGACGTGGATGGATCTAGAGACTGTCATACAGAGTGAAGTAAGTCAAAAAGAGAAAAACAAATATCGTATAAAAGTATTCAATAAAACTCACATGCGGATACCTCACTTGTGCTTTGGGCCAAAATGAAGTAACATGGACAAGATGTACCCTTCTGACTGAAAAGAAAATTTAAAATTATACAAAAACAATGAGTTTTCAAGACACTGGAAATACAACTAAAGGCAGTGATCCCTGAGAGAAAGGAAACAAATGAGGTGAGACTTATGATTGCCCTACCTTATTATGGGAAAGACTTATTGGGCCTTGATGCCAGGAGAGGAAACACAGGAAGGACTTAATGATCTCCCTGATTTGAGCAGACTGAGCAGGGAATCCAGGGAGGTAAAGATGGCTAGAGATCTTAGGGCTGGATAGGGGAGGAACAAGCTTCATAGAGAGAGAGCTTCAGAGCCTTGCAGAATTACCCAGTTGAGTTTACAGCCGAACACTGATCAACACATGCATGTGAGAAAAGTATCTAAAACCAATGAAAGAAACACCCAAAAGAATTAAAAGGAATAGTCACTGGGAGCTCACACAAAGCCAGGAATATTTATTTCCTTTTCCCAACAGCCAGAGCGGAAAAGTCTTGTTTTTCATAGTAAATTGGCTAGAGTACTCAAGAAGAGTTTTATCTCATTGGTAGAGCAAAATTAACCCTAGGCTAAATGTTGCTAACAAATTAAAAGCAAAACCCAAGTGATCAAATGGTTACAATAATATAATCGTTTCCCAGAACAAGGTCAGGAATATCAATAAGAACAAGTAAATATCCAGCGTCCAAGAAGGTAAAACCCATAACGTGTGGCATCCAATCTGAAATGCAAAGAGACATGAAAATACAACCCATGATGAAGAAAATAAATCAATCAGTAGAAATCAATCCAGAAATGACAGATGATGAAATTAGCAGTCTAGAACTTGAAAATAGTTATTATAACTATATTTCATGTGCACAAGAAACTAGGGGAAAGAGTGAACACGTTAAGTAGAACTAGGAATATCAAAATGACAAAAATCAGAATATATAAAACATATCAAGTGTTGGCAAGGAGGTGGAACAACCAGAACCCTCATACACTGCTGGCAGGAATGTAAAAAGCTACAACCACCTTAGAAAACATTTGACAGGTTCTTAAAACGTTCACCTGCCATATGAAAGTATTCGCCTACCATATGACCCAGCCGTTCCATTCCGAGGTATTTACCCAAAATGAAAGCATGTATCCATACAAAGACTAGTGCACAGATGTTCATAGAAGCTTTATTTGTAGTAGCCAAAAACTGAAAATTAAAAATTCCACCAACAGTTGAATGAATAATCAAATTGTAGTATACCTAAACAATGGGATACTAACTGGCAATTAAAAAGAATGACCCATTGGTATACATAACAACATATTTGGATCTCAAGGTAAGTATGATGAGTAAAAGAAATAAGAAGAAAACGACAACATAATATTTGATTTCATTTATATTAAATTCTAGAAAGGGATATAAGCACACTTATGCGGATGATGGATATGTTTATTATCTTGATGAAGTTGATTTTACAGTTGTATACCTATGTTATAAACTTATCAGTTTGCACACATTAAATGTACACAGCTTATATTATGTCTGTTGTGCCTCAATAAAGCTTTCTTTAAGAGGTACCTAAACAAAATAACATGTAATTCCCACAATATAAAAATGTAACATAAATATGTAATAATATATATTATTAATAATATGTATACTATATTCATAATAATAAAATGTAAATTATGGTGAAAAAGTTCTCTTTGGAAGAATTGAAGACAAGTTTTTAATTTTTATTAAAGACAATCTTTTCACAAGTAATAAGTATTAACACATTTCTTAGTTGGTAACTTTGTTGTACTTCCAGTTTGCTGGTAAGGTCTCTCATGACAGACATTAGTACTATTAGTAATAAATTTTGCAACAGCATCAGGATTCTATTCGATACAGATTCTAGTGACTATGTAAAGAGAATGATGGAGAGTAACTCTCAAACGGCAAAGGACTCAGAATGTTTCCTCCAAAACCTCTTCTGCACACACACTTTTTTTTTTTTTTTCCTATTTATTTTTGGCTGTGTTGGGTCTTCGTTTCTGTGCGAGGGCTTTCTCTAGTTGCGACAAGCAGGGGCCACTCTTCATCGCGGCGCGCGGGCCTCTTCACTATCGCGGCCTCTCTTGTTGCGGAGCACAGGCTCCAGACGCGCAGGCTCAGTAGTTGTGGCTCACGGGCCTAGTTGCTCCGCGGCATGTGGGATCTTCCCAGACCAGGGCTCGAACCCGTGTCCCCTGCATTAGCAGGCGGATTCTCAACCACTGCGCCACCAGGGAAGCCCCACACACACTTTTTTAAAGAGCAAGATAATAAATGTTTCCCAGGTGAGGAGGAGAAACAGGAAATAAGGAACTTGAAATGTTATAAATGAAAGAAAAGTCCCTGTTTTCCTCATCCCAATTGTGGGATTAATCTCCTTCAGTAGGACAGGATCTCAAATACTCACAGGAGGAAACAATCATTCTTGGAATCATCTTGCCCAGGTTCAATATTTCCCAGACAATTATTTTCCTTTTAAAAGGCATGCTGGGTCAAAAAATAAAAATAAATAACACATAAGCTTGGAAGCCAGACAGACTTAGATTTGAATCTTGTATGTTTCACTTAGTAGCTAAGTCTTAGTTTTTCAACCTGTGCAATGGATAAATTAATGCCAGTATGGCAAGATTATTGTGAAGATTAGAGAAAATTTGTACAATGTATTAAAGATCAGGGGCTCTAGGAAGATAGCAGCATGAAATTGTCTAAGCTCCTCTATATCCATTTATTGATTCATTCATTTGTTCATGTGGCCACTCTTTATTTTAGCCTCTACTATATAGCAGATGTCAGACACTCTTCTAGGTACACGAGTGATATCCGTGAAAAAGATAAATATTTCTAACCTTGTTAAGTTACAGCATGGGAGGCTCACAATTAAAATAAATATGGTAAATTAGTAAATTATGTCCTTTGTTAGAAGGTACAATATTAAAGCAAGTTAAAAGAGATCAGTGATGCAGGGGTGGGGGCTGGTTATAATTTTAAATAAGGGGGATTCAGAGTAAGCTTCATTGAGGTGGTGACATTTGGCAAACTCCATAGGAAAAAGGAAGAAAAAGCTGAAGCCAAGGCCCAGGACTTAACCACAAATATAGCCAAGCTCCAAAGAAAGTTAAACTCCCAACTAGGGTATATCTACTTTGACAAGGCCAGGAACTTGTTGGGAAAAATGGGACCCTGACATATGGAAAGGAACATGTGGGTTGATAAACTCAAAAATCTTGACTCCCCATATTCTTCTAAATGCTCTATCACTGCATTAATGACCCACTCCTCCCCATTAAAGCTCCCTCCACTTCTTGAAGACTATCAAGGTCATCTGCACCTTAAGACAATGTACAGTCCCCACAGGATCTGCTTCCATCTCCCTTCTTGCTTACTAAGCCATTAACCAGGTTAAATTCATATAATCCTGTTAAAGATATGCTAGGCCTGCTAAACGAGGAAAGAGACTATAGTCATCCCTTGGTATCCACAGGAGATTGCTTCCAGGAAACCCCACAGATACCAAAATCTACAGATGCTCAAGTCCCTTATATAATATTGTTTAGTTTTTGTCTATCACCTATGCACATCCTCCTGTACACATTAAATCATCTCTGAATTACTTATAAGACCTTATACAATGTAAGTGCTATGTAAACAGTTGTCCACTACAGCAAATTCCAGTTTTGGTTTTTGGAATTTTCTGGAACTTTTTTTTTTTTTTTTTTGGTCTAGTATTTTCCATCCACAGTTGGTTGTATCTTCAGATGTGGAACTCGTGGATATGGAGGGCCGACTGTATACCCTGAAGAAATTATAGGATGGAAAATTATGTCCTGAAGGAGCTGGAAGGCTATGTTTGGGATTGGATTTTGAGAGTGCTGAGGCAATGGTAGGCACTGAACATAAATTTGATAAAATAGTTTACTATACGGAGATGTTTCTGGGAGATATTTAACATTCTGAAAGGGCCCCACATAAACACTTCTAGAATGGTCTAGAGCATGATAAAAGCAATGGCTCACACATTGTGAGGTAGAATTGCCATAACTACTGAGGCAGACAGTGAAAGAAGAATTTAAAAGACTCACAGAGGAGGAAGTTTGGAGATGGGGGGTGGAAGGTAGTACTATGTAAGACTGGAAACCCCTGCCTTGAGGGTCACAAAAGCAAGAAAAGTTGTATCTATAGAAGGGACACCAGCAACTCTAAGAAGTCTGGTGGTAGCTCTCCTTTGTAGCTAGGACTGACAGTTGGCAATGCCATTACAGAATTGAGATCTCTAATAGTGAAGGGTACAATAAGACCCCAAAACAGTACAGGGCAGATGGCAGTGACTGACGGATGGAAATCTTGTAGACAACAATGAAGCCTTATCTGAAGAGAATTATAGAGATGGTTTTTAAAACAAGGCAATCCAGGAACAAAATTCAAAGCGTACTACTTATCCTGTTTGGTCATATGAAATCAAGGATGAATGATCAAGAGGCCAAAGAAAGTGACAATCATAAAAAGGCATCATTCCTCAATCAGTTTTCAGACCTAGAGTCCATTGACTTGCCAAGAAAAAAGGAACATGGCAAACATTACAGTAATTATCCCCTCAGACTTCTAAGAAACTCATCTCATTTACTTCAGTAACTGCACACTGAGGAAAGGAGAATGTATTTAGAGGACAGTTGAACATAGAATCCAAGTTAACAGTGGTACCCAGAGTCATGACCTACCTGATCGAATGGGGCCATATGGGCCAGGTAATAAGTGGGGTTGTGGAACCCAGGTGGGACGAGCTACACGTTTTTGAAGCCCAGTGCCAAATGAAGATGCAGAGGTTCTAGACAAAAAATTATTAAGAATTTAAAGATGGCAACAGTGGAGCAATAAACCAAGCATGGAGCTCTTCTAAGCATGGGGTCCTGTGAGACTGCCCAAGGGATGCACCCAAGAAGCCAGCTCTGGGTCCAGATCTGACCCACAGTGGGTTCATTTTGTCCATGGACCCTCCTAGTTGTCATTTCCCTGTTCCCCACATATATGATTGGAATGAATATCCTTGGCAGTTGGCAAACCTCCCATATCGGGTCTTTGACACATGGGGTGAATTCTGTGATGCACTACATAGGTTCCCTTTAAGAAAGACAGAATAATTCTGCTGTCAGGAATGGTGCCAGAAGCCAGCTCTCAGCTATTAGTCCTCTATAGTCATTGCCCCAGCTGGAGAAATTTGCTAAACACAAAGTGATGCCTTTGTTTGGGAGCAGCTTCCATCCAATGACTAATCAATGCAAGAGAACAGAGGTCCAGCTCCCTCACCCCCACTCAGAATAGGCCATCCGAACACCATAGCTCACAAAGGGGTTGGCTGAAGCAGAAGCCTTCCTTGGGACTGTAATTGTAGCTCAGCTGTTTCCTCTGCCCATTTCTGCCTCCTTTCTTTCCCTTCCACAGGTGTTGATCCAAAGATCACTCCCTAGTAAAGGTCCTGCACATAAATTTCCATTCCAAATTTCTGTTTCTCAGGGAGCCCAACCTATGACAGTATGCTGGCAACTGTATCTGACATACAGTGAGAACATCAAAATCAACCACTCACCTGAGAGGTCCAGCAGTCTGCACAAAAGAGCAACAAAACATTTAGTATAGTTCTTTATTAAAATAGAACCTTGGAGGAAGAACCATTAAGGACGCACGTATATGCAAAAGAATTTCTGGAAATGATTCATAACCTTGCACTAAAATCTCTGCAGATAAGTTACAGTATGGACACTGTTGAAACTTCATAGAAACAAATAGACGATCTAGTGCAAGAGATAACTCAAAACACAACACAAAAGCATTATCTCATAGAAAACGTGAGTGAAGACAAGAGACTTAAAGGTTAGACAGAGGCAACTTATGTAACATTTGAAGGATAGTTCCAGAGAAGGAAAAAAGAATACATGGAGAAGAGGCTATTAAACAAATAGTAAAAGCAATTTTCTCCAAGTTCTCATTAAAATTCCTCATCAAATTCCAAGTAGTGTTGATGATAAAAGATTTTATACCAAGGCATATTCCAGTAAAAAAAAAATTTGAACTCTGAAAATTATGAGAAAATTCTACAAGTTTCTAGATGGAAAGCACTAGTCATTTACAAAGAAAAAGAATCACTTGTGTCCAACTTCTTATCTGCTAGAGGAATGGATTAAGGCTCAGACTACTGAGAAAAAAGGATGACTGCTTGAGAATTCTTTAGTCAGACCAGGTGTCATTCTCCTGGCAGAGAAAAAGATATTTGTGGAGAGCCACGGATTCAGAGTTTGTCATCCACATTCATCATTTGAGAATAACAGTTAAGAAAAGCATTATAATTAAGGTGCAGATTTACCAGAGTTGAGAATTCAAGATAAGAAAAATAAAGAGGACGCAAAGTTCAGTAATAACCCTGAAGATATATTGATATAGATACAGATATAGATAAAGCTATCTCAAAAGATAATGATAGACTATGTAAGAATGTAGAATATGTTTCTAATTTTAAAAATATCTTAAAATAGAAGGACTATGTTCCAAGAGATATTATACAACTTGTGAGAAACTAAAATATTTAACTGCCTTAGTAACATCTAGGAGTAGAATTAGGAGCAGAGAGGGAAAAGGCAAAGTAGTTCTGAATGTCCCAACAAAATAGGGCGATGTGGTAGAAAGGAAAGTTGCATGCACATAAAAATAATTCAGGCACGTAAGACACATGACTAGGTGATTTCTTTCAGTCTATATTGCTATAAGAAGTATGATTAGTGTCACAGTTTGCCAGAATATAAATGACAACATTTGCCAGTATTTAAAATAATAATCACCAAATTCCATAAGAAAGAGAATAGAGCAGACTCTAGAATCTAGGAGAAAAAATCCAAGAGAACTCCAAAAGAAAATGGATACAAATAGCTGCAATTATTTTTTCCCTCCATCTCCAAAAGTTATCCCTCCCCACTTAAAATGTTTTCACCTTGAATCTCAACTCCCATTGATAAATTTTACTAAATAATTTAAAAAATTTTTTTAAATGGAATGAATGAGTGGATGAATAATAAAATGCACATACTTAACTCCCAACTATAAATGCCACAGAAAAGAAGTAACAGCTTTTTAATAAGAAGCAATTTACTCTTAGAATCTCTATTTTAATGTACTTCTTTTTCAGAATTTCTTTTGTCTTTTCTCTTTACCAATGTTCTCTACATAAAAACAGTTCAGATTTCTTTGCAGTCATTAATCAACCAGTAAAAAAGAAAATGTGTAATACATGCAAATTAAAGCATTTTTCCAAGGTTTTTTTATTGTGCCATGTATATGAATGGGAAGATGTATGTGTGTTTACTTGCAAAATCACTGATTTAGCTTATAAAAAATATTTTAGTAGTCTTACCTATTCTAGTTTTTTTCTCTCTTCCTAGCTATAGATAAAATAATATGTAAGAAAAAAAGGTGAGCTTTTTTTCCATTGAAACTTTTTAGCCCAAACCACAACTGGAGGAATGTATTTGCAACTTGATTAACCAAAATTAGAATCTAGAATATATAAACTTCTGTAAAGCAATGGGAAAGATAACAAATAGTATTATACTACACAATAGCATACAATTAAAGTGAAAGAACAAACAAGTTCTAGACATAACATGGATAAATATCTAAACACATTAAATAAAAAAACAGCAAGTTCTAAAAGTTTATTCACACTTGGTATAACATATGTAAATTTAAGATCAGAACAAACAAAGTGTAAATATATGTAGATAGAATGTGTGCCTCCAAAAAGAGAAGTACAGGGATTGGCAGGGGAAGTGGGGCTTTAGTTGTACCTATAACTTTTTTTTAATGACAAATCTGAAACAAATTTGACAAAATATAAGTATCTTTAAAATCTAGAAGATAGGTGCTTAGGGTTAGCTAAAATATTTTCACTATGTTTAAATATTAAATCATATGGCTTTTAAACTTTGTGGCATGAAATACTGCCTATGTTGCTTTGAGTTATTTTAAGCAGCAAGCAAAAGTAGATTATTGAAAAAAAATGTAGTGCTTACACCACTTTTTGTGTCTCAAACATTAGATCTATAATTTCACCTTCAATAAAAAGTATATCTATGTTCCAAAAAGTGAGTTTTTACATCTTTTATAAGAATATTTTTACAAATGAAATCAGAAAAAAAAACTGATTCTCTTTTAAAATGGAATATGGCAATATGAAGAATTAAATATGAATATTATTCTACTTAAAATCACAGTGCATACCATTTGGCTGTTTTGCTCTCAGTTCCATTCTCCAACTTTTTCTCCTCTGTTCTACAGAAGTGGAAACTACATTTCCCAGAATCTCTTGCCCACTAACTTCAGCCAGTGTCAAACTACGGAAGCACTCACTTGAGATTAGAAGGCAGGATGAAATGAGAAGTCAGGGTATTTTACCACCCAGTCTCTCCCCGTAAGTGTCTACTTCTACTGGCACCTTCAGCAGAAGCTGAGTTTTCTCTGTGGCCTTATTGCCCACCAAACAATCCTTCACAGCATGGATTGAGGTCTTGCTGTACAGGCCTGTTGTTCTTCCAGTTTCTACTAGGTGGCTTTGGCTTCTGGAATCCAGTAATATGGCCTTCTTGCTTTGTCTTTCCAGCCTACTGATGATAGCAATTTCTTGCTGTTGCAAATAGTCTCATCATCCTTATTTTGGCTTTGCAGCTCTACTCTTGCCTGTGTAAATATGCTCTGCTTTAAATTCTGTTTGAAATCCGAGGGTGGTTTTTGACTTGATTCTGACTGATACATCAGCATTGTCAAAAACAAAAATAAAAAACTCAGCTTGCCTTGCTATTGTTAGACCCTTCACAAACAAGTATAAAATACACGGACAATATAATACAGAACTCTTTTCTAGGGACCTCTTACTCAATTCAAGGGAGGGACCAACGTTCCCAGACCCTTTCATTTTCTTGCACTTACACATCATTGTGAAGTTTGTTAATTTAGTCCTTCACTCATCTATACATTCATTCAATAAAATATTTAATGAGCATCTATAAATTGATAAATTGTTGATAAATTATTGTAGGGGCTGAGGATATAGCTGTCAACAATATTAAATTGCTGAGTTTCAAGTGGCAATCTTCCTAAGGTGTTTTAAAATCATAAAGTGATATAATACTTTGGCAGTAAAATTAATGAAATCAAATTATCAGTAGCTATCTGTTGTAGACTAAGTGTTTGTGTCTCTCTCCACCTTCATATGCTGAAGCCTATCCTCCATTGTAATAGTATTTGAAGATGGGGCCTTTGAGAGGTAATTAGGGTTCGATTAGGTCAGGAGGGCATTAGTAGCCTTATAAGAAGAAGTAAAATCTCTCTCTCTCTCTCTCTCTCTCCATTCTATCTGTATGCAAGCACGAGGGAAAGGCCATGTGAGGGGATGGTAAGAAGGCAGTAGTCTGCAAACCAGGAAAAGAGCTCGCACCAAGAACCAATGTGATGGCATCTTGATCTTGGACTTCCCAGCCTCCAGAACTGTGTGAGAAATAAATTTCTGCTCTTTAAACCACGTGGGTTATAGTATTTTTATAGTATTTTGTTATGGCAGCCCAAACAGACTAATACACTATTCCATTTAGTGAAGTTCAGCAAAAAAGATCTATATTTTATTAAGATTTCAAATACAGCATCACCTTTCCTATTTCGAGTAGATAGCTAGAATTTTTCATTTTTCACTAAGAAATTCTCTTTTAATATAGTATATTTCAGTAGATGACCAAAAAGTTGTTTCACTGCAAGTACAAAGTTAAATTCCCACACTTGTTGGCATAAGAGAGAGTTCCCGTTTACTCAAAAGGACTTCAAACTTTTGATATCAGGACCCACATACAACAACATTCTAGTTCCTTTAATAGAATGACTCCTGGTCCTTTCGTTTAGTAGGTAACATGAGACCTCAAAATTGACAAATTGATGTCAATTTAAAGCTGCCAGAGTAAACAAGAGATAATCACATATGTTTATCAAAAAAGTTAATTTTTATTCATTGTCTTTGTTTGCTTGCTTGTGTGTTATTGGGTTGGGTTTTTTTGTTTTGTTTTGTTTTTTTGGTATAATGTGGCCTATTAGTACTGTTAGTCATGCAACTAATCAGTTGGGTTTTAAACAAAGTCAGAGTTTGCAGCTTTGAATATGGTCTATTTGATATTTGTTTATGACATTATTATTGTGTGTTTTTCCCCACTGTATACTCACTTTATTTTTTGGTCCCCATGTGTAAATTTCAAAAGAGAAGTTGTGTGGTAGCTCAGAAGAGATACGATATTTGACAAGGCATGCACTCTGTTTAATGCCCTAGTGATATAAAGAAAATTTTTGATGTGGGAATGCTTTAAAGTATCTCTAAGTTTTCAGATTTCATAATATACAATCTTATGAGGGAAACCTCAAAGCAATTAAAAAAAAAAAAGGTCCCTCACGACGTAACTATCTAGTTGAGAAAATACTTTTGGAGTAGTTATGCCCAGTGGGTTGCTGTGTTCAGTTTGTTTTTCTTCCTTTATGGTATTTTTATGCATTCAATACGTATTTTACTTTCAACTTACTTTCACCATATTAGGTGCTGGTGTGTAAAAAAAAAATGAATCAGATAAAATTACAACCCTCAATAAGTACATAGTAATGAGGATGACCAGATATTAAGAAATAATTACAATATAGTGTTATATGTACAAAGATGATATATAAAAGACAAAACGTTGGTACAGAATGAAATGATGAAATTTGCATGCAGGAGGTGAGGAGAGGGAGTTATACACTAACACTGAAGCCTCCACAGAAAACATAAGTATGATCTTTGTGCTGGACCTTAACATAAAATCTTACCAGAAAGGGTATAAATATATGAAGCACCCAAATAACATAACATGCCTGGGCAATGAAGGTAATTTTCTATTGCTGGAGCAAAATGGAGGGAAGGATGATAAGATAGAAAAAGTTCAAAGAGGAGGGTTCTTCAACTTCTGCAGCATCATTATTGCATTTTTGCTTCAGGATTCTTTTTATTTCAAGCAATAAAAACCCTAAACACATAAGCTTAATACAAAAAGGGAATTTATTTTTTCATGTAACAGAAACATCCAGGGGTAGCATTGGAAAAAGATTCTGGATACTACATTCAGGTGACGTTTACTAAAGTTAATATTTAACAGTCTTAAATTTGCTGGAGGTTTATGGTGATGCACTAAGGGATTTAAGAGGATTGATTAGCTTCTCCCTATGGCTTCTTGTGACCATGTAGGACCTAGAAACGATAAGGATACCATTGCCTCAGCAAAACCACAGTCACTAGTGAGGAAACCAGGGATCCATTGAAGTGCTCATTTTCACAGTGTGTCAGAGCCAGTGCTCTATGGGATTAATTTATTTCTCAAGAATATTTGGGATGGCATTACCAGAAGGATAGCTTGTTAGGCAGGCAAAAAAACACAAGTCCACTCAGAAGCTAACTGCTTGATGTGTGTAGGAGTCTATAAATGCCTTAAGGAAAGGGAAAATGTCCAAAAACTTCCTAACCTTCCATATCACTCAGAAGAAAGCTGAGTTAGAATGCATAAGAGTCATAAGACTTTATTAACACCAACTAACTAGCTTCTTCCTTTCCTACAGTATTTTTTCCTGAATCTCAAACGACTTATTTTCTGTATTACATTTATTATATTTTATTGCTGACATTTGGAACCTATAAATTTGCTAAACAATTCAATGTGCAAAAGTCTTATCATCTTAATTAGATTATAATCACTTAGAAGATAAGCTATGCTTTTTATCCTTTCCCGCTGCCACCTAACCTCTACCACAGTCATTAATTTATTCAATTATTCATTTACTTATCAATACTTATAGAATACATATTATGCATCAGACAATGTGCTAATTGCTATAGATACAAAGATAATATGACCCTATCCTTTAGTATAGATTTCAAATTAACTGTTTTATACCTTGGCTTACCACAAGTTTACCCTAAAGGAAGAGTCAGATTACAACAAATTACTACACTGCAATCAAAGAAATACTACAGTTAGTGTATGAAAAAAATAGATCACAGAGAATGAAATAAATGTTATTCTTTGGTGGATGAGGAAATTCTCAGGGCAGCCTCACAGACGAGATGATGGCTTAGACTAAATCATATAATGTAAACTGGGGTTCACTTAAGAGAGGAGGAAAAACAACTCACTTCAGTATCTATCTACCTCTCTCTTTCTCTCTCTCTCGGTTCTGCTGATGAAAATTTCTTTCAGATCCTCTTTATCTAGAAAAAAATGTTCATTTTTCTTTAAATTTTGGAAGATTTTCTTATTGGTATAAGGTGATAGCTTGGGGTTATTTTCTTTCAGCATTATTAAAACATTATTCCAGGGACTTCCTGGTGGCACAGTGGTTAAGAACCTGTTTGCCAAAGCAGGGGACATGGGTTCGATCCCTGGTCTGGGAAGATCCCACATGCGGATCAACTCAGCCCATGCGCCACAACTACTGAGCCTGCTCTCTAAAGCCTGTGAGCCACAACTGCTGAGCCCACTGGCCACAACTACTGAAGCCTGTGTGCCTAGAGCCCATGCTCCACAACAAGAGAAGCAAACACAATGAGAAGCCTTCACACCACAACAAAGAGTAGCCCCCACTTGCCGCAACTAGAGAAAGCCTGCATGTAGCAACGAAGACCAAATGCAGCCAATAAATAAATAAATAAAAACATTATTCCATTGTATGCTGATTTGCATAATTTTTGTTAAGAAGTCATCTGTAAGTCTTTCTGTTGCTCTTTCAGAGATAATGCATTTTCCCCCCACAACTACTTTTTAGATTTGTCTTTGTATTTGGTTTTCATCAGTGTTGATATAATTGTCTAAACGTGTTTTGTTTTAATTTATCCTGAATGAGTTCAGAAAGCTTCTCAAATCAGTTTTGGAAACATGTCAACCATTATTGATTGCTTCAAATATTGCATTCTCTCTCCTTTTCTAAAGTCACAATGCTAAGAAGTAAAGATTTGGTCACCACCAAGAAAATATGACTTTGTTAGCTATGTTTTTAATCTCTGTGCTATAGTAAGTATTTTAGCTAAAAAACGACATGAGCTTTTCTATTTCCACCTTTTTTCAAAAGAATCAATTTTGCAAGAATTTTATCAAATATCATTTTCTATAAATTATTTATTTTAATGTCTTTTCAAACAAACCAAGGATTTCAAAGACACAATCTAATTTGTTAACATCTCATTTTACTATATTTAAAATGAGATTTTATTTTTTTCTAGAAACACAGACAATTTTAACCTATCACAAAACATTTGCTAAGTGTGCATGTGTGTGTTTTCAATTCTCCATTACTGGAGATTTCTTAGATCTGGAGTTTCTAATTCAAGCAATATGTCCTGACTTTGACTGATGTTAGCATCTTTTCATTTTATTTGGGGATTTTACATATTCTTTTTGAAGTTGTTTTTACATTATTCCTGATGACTTTTAAACAATTTCCTATTTCCTAAGAAGGCATTTTTAACAACACACAATCTCATTGTTTGATTCAGAGGCTTATAATAGGCTCAGAGTTTCTATCATGTACTGTTTAAGAAAATGATTTTAAATATGTAACACAGGGGAAAGATTTTTATTTGTACCACTAATTAGGAAACATCACAAAATAATATAAAAAAAGAACTAATTGCCCCGAGAAATATTAAGACCAAGAAGAACAATTGCTGTTAGAGTAGTATTTGAATTAACAAAGTATTATATTAACAGTCTCTGTATGTATTGTACACTAATATATCTACATAAAGAATAAAATAATGTCCAAAACATTTTCAAATTTTCAGACTTTCTCTAATAATAATACCATTTTTCTCAAGAAATGTTACCCTCTTTTTGTATATGTAGCCCCACATTTCATAATTTAAGATTAATTAATCTAATATGAAAATATATCATCAAGTTTTAAAGAATGTGTTAATTGAAATCACAGAGATATATAAAGTAGGAGGAATAAAAACATGTATTTAAATATTTTGACAATTATAAATATATAAGAATATTTTCCTATAAAAAAAATTTTAATTTGGAAAAGAGTAAATTATCTAACTGAATTATTGTAATTATCTGAATTCTCACATGCAGTCTTTAATGCTGATATTTACATATTTTTTTTATCATATATAACTAGTGTCCATACCAAGATACTTAGTATTTAAAGTATAGAGGGCGACTAATGTAGTAGAGTCTCTGGCAAATTATTTATAAAAAAAAGTTTGTAGATCTTATCAATTAAAATTATACCTTTAAGTGGTATTTTTCTAAAGTTAATATATTTTGTATTGACTCTAAACATTATGTTTTATAATTGAAATTAATTATCAATTTCAACTGAGAATGTAATGAATCAAATCTGTATGACTCTCTATTTTGAAGACATTGAGGTGTATCATAACACTAGAGACCTTGGTTCCAAAGCATCCTGCAATCTCTACAGTGATTCCATTAGGAGAGAGTCTTAAACAAGTCTGAGACTGGAGTGGTTACATGGGATGTTTTGCTGGCCACTGTAGCCATAGTCAGTAATCCAAATAATTATATTCAAAGGATCACTAGAGAATTAACAAATATATAAATACTTTTACTTATTAATTTATTAATTCACCTACTGGAAATAAACAGGAAAACCAAATACAGTATGGAAAGTGTGAGCTATTGCCCAGAAGGATCAGGGAATTATAGGACCTGGATATGGACCTCAACCACTATGAGCCTTGGTTTTATTACCAATAAGGGGAAAGAAGTGTCTTAGTACAGAGCAAGCTGGAAAAATAGAATTGAGACCTAGATGAAAGGGACATTTAATTACACTAAGTAAAAATGTAAATAATAAAGAAGAAATTAAAAGAAAAACATATTGAAAGAAAAAGAACCATGAACAGAAAAGAACAGATTCAAGGAAAACAATTCTGGAAGTAAAAAATATCAAAATTGCAATTTAAAACTAGGTGTAGAGTTAAACATCAAGCTTAGATGCAGAGAGACAAGAAATAGTTAGTTAAAGATAGAGAATGCTGCATATATAAGAGAATGTTTAAATGGAGGAAGTCTAATACATGAATTTTTTTAAAGTTCCAGAAAAAGAGAAAAAAGAGATAAAGGACAGCATGATAAATAAAGCTGTTTTTCATGTAATTAGCAAGCTTATGATAACAAGATACATTTTTTAAAGTAGAATAAATAAGCAAGAGAGAAGAGATAAAGGAGGTATAGAAGAAGAAGCAGAAAAAAGAGGAGAAAAGGAATAAGAGAAAAAAGACAGGCATTTTCCTTAAAGATATAGAGAGTCACTATAGGTCTATAGTAATTAAAACAGTGTGGTGTTGATGCATGAACAGAAAAACAATGGAGCAGAATAAAGTACATGGAAAGAGATCCACAGATATGACACTAGCATACGAGTGATGTGAAATTATAAACCAGTGAAGAGGTGGACAATTGCTGGGACAATTGGCTAGTCTCATGAATAAAAAAAAATACAATTAGATCTTCCTCTCAGACCATACACAAAAATTCAGCCAAGGTAAGTCAAAATATAGAATTTTAGGGCATTTCAAACTGAACTTACATATTTTTTTAATTGATAAAAAATATATCATCAGAATTTTTTACTCTATAACCATTATTCTAATCTATGCTGGATAACTTTAATTCATTTTCCATGGAAATATATTTTTATATACATGCTTGCTTTTCTTTTTATCATGAGCTAGTTCTTTATTAAAAATGCACTTTCTAAAATTGTCCAATTTTAACTATTGAGTAACATTTCATCCACTATTCAGTATTTTAAACATCAACTAAGGGTAAGGTATGTACATTGATTACAGTTATAAAATCTTTAAACTTTTTCAATAATTCATTGGTTAATATTTTTGTCTCCAAAATTTCTTCTATTCTTTTTACCATCTGTCATTCTAAAAATACATTTTCTAAACATATTCTTTAAATACATCCTTAAATCTTCATATAAATATCTGCATTTCTTCCTCCCCCTCCCTCTCAAGAAGTATTATTCATGGTCTCCTACTGAGCTTCTATGCTATTTTCAAATGTCATGTGTTTTGACTATTTACTGCTGTGAACACACTCCCCTAAAACTTAGTAGCTTAAAACAATGACCATTTAATTGTTACTTACAGCAATACAGGTCAGATATGTGGACAGAAAACAGTGAGTTTAGATGGTCTCAGCTCCACATGATGGCTACTGGGCAGCACAGGCTACACATGATTGGTCAGGCCAGGGCAGGCAAGATGAAAATGTGGGACTTTGTTTACACATTATTAAAGATTTCGAGTTGGTGACAGCAGAACACTAAACCAAGCACAGGGCTTTTCAAGGCATGGGGCCTTCTGTTTGACTGTTCAGGTCGTACACCATCCAGCAGCACGCCCTGCTGCTGAAGCTGGAACATCCAAGATGGTGTCTTCACTCACATGCCCAGTGTGTTAACTAGGATAGTTGGAAAGACTCGGGGCTTGGCTAGAATGGCTCAGCTGGGGTCACTGTGTTTGGGACCTTGTTCTCACTGCTGGCTGGCTTTCTTGGTTCTCCTCTATGTAGTTTTAGGACTTTTCTCTTTCTACATGGCATTGCCACATAGGGTCTTACTTTGGTTTAGGCTTCTCATAGCCTGGAAGATGGATTCCAAGAGGAAGAAAGTGAAAGCTGCCTGTTCTTCTGGACTTAGAAGTCTAGTGCATTCTATGGGGTGAAGCTAGTGGCAAGGCCAGCAAAGATTTAAGGAGAGGGTAAATAAGCTGCATTCCTTGATGTGAGAAGCAGAATGTGATGTGAAAGAGAAGGAAATGTGGGGACTATCATGTTAAGTGCATAATATTAGAGATGAAAATTACTATAAAAATGTGACGCAGAAAGCTTAGCATTTGAACCCAGGATTGTTTAATTTCAAAGTTCACACTCTTTCCACTGGTCCAAACTTTATCCCAAGAATTAGGCTGGATTTTATTTTAAGAATTACATCAAAATAAAAGGGCTTATAACTACAGGGTTTTTATTGTCTGTTTGTTTTTGTTCTTCAGAATCATGGTAAACAAGCTATGCACACCAAACTTAGTTAACATTCAATGAACTGAGGGTTTAAATTGGAATTATAAAAATTCATCTGTAATTTGACTAAGGAAGTGGTGTTTTTCCACTAATTTCTGAACTAAAACTGAGAAAAGTCTATTGCTTTCATGCTATTAAATGATTTCTATAAAACTTGAATGACATGATATTTCTAATTATTTTTATGTTGTTAAGTAATATAACTTAGAAATTAGAAAACTACAGCTAAATTAAAAAGAAGGAAAATTGTACAAAATTTAGGAAATGCATACAATTAAAAATATTAACTAATTTTTATTTCCATTACCGAGACTAACCACTATTAATATTCTATGCATATCTTCATTAATTTTTTTATCACCATTGAACACAGTATAAAAAAATAAGCTTAGAAACATCTCTATTATTTTATTCATCAGCACCTTCTCCCTACCTTAAATTACAATTTTTCTATATCATTACATTTGTTTGCAATTTCTTCTCACTTATCTATTATTTCCAAGGTCTGGCCAAATGTTACTTGCTTCAATAAAGGCATTACAAAGAAAGGAAATATTTTCCTGTACTAGAGTAAATTACAGCTTTAGAGTCAAATTGTTTGGCAGTAGATGGAATAAAGAATATGAAACAGTAAAGGAAACAACATTATCTGAGGTAGAAGAAGAAAACTGAAGGAATTGTACTGTCTTGTATTTCCAAAATAATCCTGCTAGATTTTCTTACATTGTTATTTCTCAAATAGTAGCAACACCATGACTTTCTTGTAAAGAGAAAAATGAAAGGCTTATCCATAATTTGAGTCTAAGTAATTAGACAGTTTCATTCAAATTTTTGAAAATAATACATTAGTTCAAATTACATTTATTACATAGCTTTCTTGCCTTCAATAAATTTCTTTGTTTCTCTCATATTTTGGAATGTGAGGTTAAATAGAATTCACTGAGTGGTTTCCAAGTCAAAGTCAGAACATTTTAAAACAGAGCTCCTAACACAGTATGACATTGTCTCTAATCTTTCTTAAATTTTTTTCCACCACTATTCTTAATATGCACTTAAGCTGTTCTTCCAATAAGGTTCTGTGAAAATAAGGCCTTACAGAGCAACTATTTGTAAAAGAGAGAGTTTTCAGATTTTTCTGAGTAATGAGACACACTGTGTGTCCTTAAAACATATCCTGTATGATTTCCAAGTGGAATCATGCTCTGTCATAATGACCATCCAATTTTCCATTGTATAAAAAGTTCATTATGTAGATATATCCTGAAGTAAATGTAAATTAGATATATCATTACCTAAAAATTATTTCTCAATTTTGACATCTAGGTCTTATATTCCAAAGAGCAGATTTCTTGAGTTTTTACATTGTATAAAATTTGTACGCATATGAATCCATGTAACAGAAAATTGTTGAATGTGTTCTCTTCTCCTCTGAAAACTCATTTTGCCATTGCTGAAATGTCAATAGGCAACATTATCATGGTTTTAACTTGTCAACCCATCATTGCAATGTTTGAAAAATTATTTGTGAATAACCAAAAAATATATCACAGTTATTTCTAGATGATCTTTAGGAAGTTTGCATAACAGAATATTGAATGGAATTTTCCTGTTGTCCTGTTGTGCTCCAGATTTAAGCTAGAGGTAAAGAATGTACTGGACATTCTAAAGTGAGCCTCCTACAACTGGTCCAGTCCTGGCTAACTCTGAAGCAGAACAAGCCCCTGTTGACAGTCCAGACGGAGAGGATGGGACCAAGGAAAGCAAACTTATAGTCCTCAGCCTCCTGGGGAGTGTAATGTTCACAGAGAAATTTTCTTTCCAATCCACTGGGAGGATTGGGCATTCTTTCTTCGGTGAATGGGACTCCGTCCCACAAGTACAGTTACTCTTAACTCTCTGGGAAGCTGGCAGGTACTATAGAGCTTCAAGGCTATTCATGAAATCCAGGCAGCTATATCTGCTGTACCCAGAATCACCCAAATTAAGCCTTTGTTTGTTTGTTTGTTTGGAGCCGGAAAGGTGATAGATTATCATTCTTCTCTACTTGCAGTGAAAGCACCAAGACCTAACCACTGGACTGCCAGGGAATTCCCACTGATATGCAAAACCTAGCTTTAGAAATTCCAAATGAAACTTTTCTCTTTCAACAAAGACTGTCACTTGGAAATCAAAAGCACTTTTGCTTTCAAGGTATTGTTTGCAAGATAAACTTTAAAAAGCCAGAATGTATGCACCTGTATGTACATAAGCAGAGAACAGAAGGGAATATTGCTACCAGAGCAATGGGTACAAGGAAGCATGTAAAACAATATCTTATTTAATACCACGACTGTTATCCTGGGCTGGTACAACTGATGCACAGAGCTCCAGAAGAACATAACCAAGACCCAAATTCAATTGTTCTGACTTCAACTAATGCATTTTTTTTTCTTTTTCTATGCTACTACATTACTTCTATCTCACATGATCCCAAATTATTTCTTTTACACTTGTCAAGACCAATTATATAGTAATGATGTTTATTACTCATATTTATAACTAGAACTATTACATCAGTTTAACATTTAAATGTTGTCAAGAAAATAAAAATAATACTATCATATTAATAAAAAATCAGTTATTAAAATTGAAAGCTAAAGTAATAATCTATTCAGTACAGTTGAAAAGTCTGAAGACTCTCAGTAAACAAAATAAAATAAATGGGAAAATTACCTACTCTTTGTAAATATAAAACTAATAATACATACTAGAAATAATTAATATTTATAAAGTACATTTGACCAGGACCTGGCTAATAGAAACTAATTTTGTAACTAATGCAAAATAAAATATTCTAAAAAAGAACACAAAATTTGGAAAAGTAAGTTGCATTAAGACGTTTATTCTCAAGTGAGTATTTAAATATTGTTTTATTTTAAATATTTACAATAAAAAGGAAATTATTTTTCTATACAAGTTGAAATAATAAGTTGTAATACTCTTTTTAAATTTATTTTTTAACATCTTTATTGGAGTACAATTGCTTTACAATGGTGTGTTAGATTCTGCTTTATAACAAAGTGAATCAGCTATGCATATACATATGTCCCCGTATCTCCTCCCTCTTGCATCTCCCTCCCACCCTCCCTATCCCACCCCTCTAGGTGGTCACAAAGCACCGAGCTGATCTCCCTGTGTTATGCAGCTACTTTCCACTAGCTATCTATTTTACATTTGGTAGTGTATTTATGTCCAGGCCACTCTCTTCGTCCCAGCTTACCCTTCCCACTCCCCATGTCCTCAAGTCTTGACTTACCAAAATTGTAGTCTACTTTTACTTTTAAATACTATTTGAAGTAGATAATGAGACAATATTGTTTCAATTATCCATGTGAAAATTCAAGCACTGTACCAACAGACACACACAAAAACCCCCAGATTCCCACATGATATACTTTGCTTGAAGAAGAAATTTTAAATATTAGTGTCATAAAAACACATTATGCTTTGCCTAAAGGCATCTAAGTGGTTTCTGATGTTTGGGCATTATGTAAATGATTTTTCTAAATATCTTTTTGTGGATTTTCATCTTTATTTTAACGTCAAATTGGATTTCATGATGCCCAGTAGGCAACTGAAGTTTTTAAGCTTATAAACTATACCCATTTTTATATTTTATTTCATTCTTTTATATTTTATTTGCATGTTCCGTCTGTTTCCAATAACTGTAAAATTTATTTTAAAATGATAAAATATCTTCAACATGCTAAGTTCTATGCTTTCCCAAATTTAATGAATCCCAAACCAAAGAAACACATATTGATTAAAACCCCTCTATCATTGAAGAGAGTTGCATTCAAATAAATTCCAGTTTAAATAAAGATAACTCTTTCTTGCTTCTTACAAATTATCACTTAAAATGTGTTAAATATCTTCAGTTTAACCCTCCAGATTTACTCTACATCCTCCTTTGTCTTGCTCTACTCCCTAGAAGAATGACCCATTGGGATTGCATCTGGTTGCTCCATTGTCTTCAGATTTTCTATTGCAGCTGGGCAATGGGAAACACCAGCGGGAGGTGGGAATGTGGGAGGAGAGTGATGTTAACACACTGATATCCCCTGTTCTCTTCGTGACCAGTGGCCATTTGGCTGTGCCCCTTAGCTGAAGGTCACAACTTCTTCTCCATATAGTTAACCTCTCTGGGTTCTAGTAGCCACTCCTTCCCCTTCCTCTTGCCCCTTTAGGTCTAGGTGTGGTAATGGCTTCCCAAAGTATTACCCTGCAAGGGTAATTATATTTCTTAAACTTTGCCCACACCTTTAAAAATAGTCTTTTAATTAAACTCTTCTCAAATAACCTAGCTTGAATGATCTATTTGTTCCCTTCCAGAACTCCCACTAATACACACAATTTCTCATAGAACTTTCTGAAATATTTATATAGTTTAATACTCTTGGTACTCATAGAATCTTAAAAGTTTTTATACATAAACTCAAAGGTCAACCTGTTGCTAGTGTGTCATAGTAGCATGTAATCTAAATTGCCAGTAACTATGCATTTCACTTTAATATCTCTCAGCCCCTACTGTATTATCTAGAGTCTATGTTGTTCAGTATAACTAGAGTGTTCTTTTACTATTTACCTTCCCTCGTGAGCTTCTTAGTCTTATCCTTTTCTGAAATTCCTTCAGTCATTGGCTTCACTCTCATGACTTTGTTTTCTCAACATCTGTGATTAAATATTAACTTAAAATAATTAAAAGGGTGGTGGTTCCTGCATAAATGTAACTTTAGGAATGCAGATTTAATAGGTCCCTAGAGGTACCCATGTCACTCTAATTTTCTACATACTATTGAAAATTATGAAAATATACATTGTAGGGTTGTAAAGGTAGCTAGACAAAAGTAATAGCTGTAAGATCTAGATTTTCCGTTGTTATATTATGCGTTGACCACTCTCAGAAGTCAGGAGAATTTGAAACCCCGATAATGCAGAATTTAAGATACTCAAAAATGCTAAAGAGTCATGAGCAGGGCCCGAAATTTATTAAGCTGTAAGACCCCATGACTGGTACCTTCTCCCAATACAATAATCACATCATTCTAAAGTCTGTCATTTTTATGCCCTCTTGTAATATTTAGTTCTCAGATAACCAATACTATTAAGTTTTATAAAAAAGGAACTCAAGTCCCTTAACTGATCTCCCTACTTAAAGTTTTACACAGCTTCAATATCTTTTCTAAATGGTCACAGAGTGCATTTTCTAAAACAAAAGTACTGTATTATAAGACTTTGAGTAGCCCCCATCACAGAGATTTACAAGATAAATTCAAGACTGTCACTGAATACTTACTAACACACTAATCTTTTTGAACTTCCTTGTATTTATCTTTCTATTTCAGCTTCTCAGCCTTTGATCATGCCATTCTCTCTGCAAAGAACCCCTTTCTCCATCTTGCCTGCCTTCTGCACACCCAATCGTCTTTCAAAACTCAGCTCACATTTTGACAACATGCCTGGTTTCTAAATTGTTAGCACATTCTGCCCCTAATACTAAGGAGTGTATTTCTATTTTAGTGCCTAACCTACATTTATTTATTACAGGAGTTTCCCTCTATTAGACTGTGAGTTCCTTAAGGGCAAAGACTGTGCTTATTCATTGTCATTTCTCCTGCACCAGCTAAGTGACTGGCATTAGAGGTACTCAATTCTGAATGCTGCATGAATGGTGATGGAACTCCTGGAGCAGATCTATCCTCCATCATTCCTGCTCCCTAGCAGTACATTTACTGCAGTTCTTTGAACAATGTTTTAAGATTCAAACCAAACTCAGTCAAATGGTGACTTATATGAGGCAGAAGAACCACACTTCCTTACAAAAGAATCCCAATCAATAATTGCAAAAATTGTAAGGAAAAGAAAAATCACTATTAGAAAACTACAGTAATAATTGCTGCAGGCAAGATCCATCAGTGCATGTTAAAATTATTGGGCAGAAGTTTAAGGAGAAATAGGATACTTAAATAGTTTCAAAGTATCTCCTCCCAAATATTTATTTGTTACAAAGAGAAAAAGAGTAACTTTACAGTGGAGAAACCTGTTGGACGCTACCTTAACCAAGTTTACATGACCAGTGTGAACTCATGTCAATGTCATGTACCTCCATGATGATACGATGACTACACTTTACCTATGTGGTATCTTCCCAATTACTCATGACCCCAGTATGACTATGAGAAAACAGCAGACAAACTTGATTTGAGGGACATTCTGCAAAATACTCAACCATTACTCTTCAAAATAATCAAGGTCATGAAAGACAAGGAAAGAGCAAGGAACTATCACAGATTAGGGGAGACTGAGGAGACATAAATTCTGTGTGAGATTCTGGAACAGAAAAGGCACATTGGTAGAGAAACTGGCAATATCTGAATAAATGTCACTGATGGTTTAAAAGATTAAAATAAATACACAACTGGAACTTGGCATCTTTTGACCATCAGTTTAAACTTCCAGATATAAAATAAGTACTGGGAATGTAATGTACAGTATTATTGACTATAATTAGTAATACAGTATTGTATATATGAAAGTTGCTACAAGAGTAGATCTTAAAAGTTCTCATCCCAAGGAAAAAATTGTAACTATGTTGGTGATGAATGTTAACAAGACTTACTGTGGTGGTCATTTAAAAATACATACAAGATGCAGACGCAGATGTAGAGAATGGACTTGAGGACACGGAGAGGGTGAAGGGTAAGCTGGGACGAAGTAAGAGGGTAGCATTGACATATATATATACTACCAAATGTAAAATAGATAGCTAGTGGGAAGCAGCTGCATAGCACAGGGAGATCAGCTTGATGCTTTGTGGCGACCTAGAGGGGTGGGGTAGGGAGGGTGGGAGGAAGGCACAAATGGGAGGGGATATGGGGATATATGTATGCGTATAACTGATTCACTTTGTTATGCAGCACAAACTAACACACCACTGTAAAGCAATTATACTCCAATAAAGATGTAAAAAACAAAAATTAAAGGGCAAAAAATAAAAATAAAAATACATACATATAGTATAACTGAATCACTTTGCTGTACACCTGAAACTAATGCAACACTGTTAATCAACTATACTGTTATATAAAATAAAAAGTTAAAAAAATAAAATAAAATAAGATAAAAAGCTCAAATAGATTGCTCGGGAAAAAAAATACATACATATAACAAATCATTATGTTGTACACCTGGAACTAATTGACATATAACATTATATCTCAATAAATTTTTAAACTATGTAAATAAATTTCTTGTTTTTAATTGAGGTATAGCTGATGTACAATATTATATAAGTTTCAGGTGTACTACACAGAGATTTACAATTTTTAAAGGTTATATTCCATTTATAGTTATAAAATATTGGCTATATTCCCTGAGTTGTACAATATATCCTTGTAGCTTATTTATATTATACAGAATAGTTTGTACCTATTACTCCCCAAATTTCTTTTTTTTAATAAACTTATTTAATTAATTAATTTGTTTTTGGCTGAGTTGGGTCTTCACTGCTGTGCACGGGCTTTCTCCAGTTGCCGCGAGAAGGAGCTACTCTTCGCTGCGGTGTGCAGGCTTCTCATCACAGTGGCTTCTCTTGTTGCAGAGCATGGGCTCTAGGCATGTGGGCTTCAGTAGCTGCGACACTTGGGCTCAGTAGTTGTAGCTCGTGGGCTCTAGACCGCAAGCTCAGTAGTCGTGGCGCACAGGCTTAGTTGCTCCCCGGCACGTGGGATCTTCCCGGACCAGGGCTAGAACCCACATCCACTGCATTGGCAGGCAGATTCTTAACCACTGCGCCACCAGGGAAGTTTGATTTTTTAGCCAAAGCTATTATTTTCCTTTTATTTTGGCCCACATTGATTAAGTTTCAAGACAAACTCCCATAAACATATCAAAAGTTTGAATAGCTTTACATGTTTCCTTGTACAACTACCATATGTTTTATATTTACTTGCAAGACTATGCTAAATGCTTTACATTTACTAACTCTAGTAATTTTGACAGTAACTCTGTTTCAGAAGTGAGGAAACTAATTTAAAGGAGGGGAAGTTACTTTCCCAAGACTCTATAGCCAATAAGTGGCACAGCACATATTTGAACCCACGACTGTTACTCCAAAGCTCATGCATTAAAACTCTATGCTATGCTTTTCCCTTCAAAAATCAACAGCCCAAAAGTTTACATTTATAAGAAATATCTGAAACTTAATTCAGTAAATAGAATTTAAGCTGTGAAAGCTTCTTTCAAATCTTAAACACTGTCTTATGAGATGAATTCATGTAATCATTCACTTATACTTCATTAATTCTCCCCTAAGCCCATGGTACAGTACACAAAATTTTCAATAAAAACAATTTAATTTCCTTAATTAAGTATTTTATTATATTCTTCACTTGTACAATGTATATATTTTCAAACAGAACATTATATTTATAGATGGTGGTGTTCATCTTAAAGTTTTTAGCAATTTATTTTTATGTGGAAAATGGATGATCCTTACTTACACTATCAGTATATGTGAAAGATTTGTGTGATTTTGAAATTGCTTCTGGAGGCCTTCATTTTTTTTGAAATTGAACAATGAGCTTGCACAATTATACCCGTTGAAAAAAAGCCAATTTCCATTGAACTGACAGCACTTTATCTATGGGTATTCTCAGGTTGCTGAGCGGGAGAGACTGTTGACACGGAACCAACATGACAAGTCTGTGTTCTAGCAATTCATGCCACAGATTGCCTTTTCCAGAAGAGCCACTGTTAGAATTATTTTACCCCTGTAATGAAAAAGAGACTCAGTGTTTTGTTGTTAGATTGTGATAGGAGATAATTCCCCCTTTGCATTTTAAAGCATGATGACATTTTCCCAAATCACATCATGTCAAGCTCAAGCGTATAGGTGCCTTGCTTTGTTTTGCTTTACTGTCAAGCCCTATCATCCGGTCTGGGTAAATTCTGATATAGAATTTTGAAGGGCATTTAAGAAATTAGCATTCTAGTGAAAGACCACAAAACAAATTTTCAAATAAAAAGTTTTCGTGTGCCGAAAATCATTTTTTTAGACAATCTAGAATGTATTATTTGTTTCCAGCCTTACTGAAAAAAAAAAACAAAAAACTAATTCTATTTGTCATAAAATTTGTTTGTTCTATTTCATGTATTTTAAAAATGTGTCTTCAAATGGACAAAATATCTTCTGAACTCAGCAGTTTTTCATGCAAATAAAACTGCTTTGAGCAAACTTTCCAGGCCTGCAAATGCTGGGGCAGGAGAGCACATCTCAGGAGACCACTCCTGGTCATTAGGCCAGGCCTTTCCATGAAGCAGGTCCAAGTTTTTTTCTTTTGATCATGACTGGTTTCCACATAAGACACTCACTACAGGTTCGGGTGCACGTGAACTGGAACTAGAAGTTGAAACCTGACCTGGATTAAGATCTGTGTTTTCCTTCATTTCTACTGTAAAGTAGGGCTGTGGCATTCCAAGTGTTGTTTGTGTTCTGTAGTTCCTGTAGAATAATGGCCCTTTCATTCTTGGCAGTAAACAAGGAACCCAACAAGTGGCAATGTAATGGGCTGGAAGGTAAAGATAGGATATGAATGGGTGCAGAAGTCAACTCTTCTCAAGTTGGAAATGCATCTTCTGTTTCAGGATCAGAAGAAAAAATTGAATAATGAAGTGATTCAAGTATATGGATATATAAGTTTAACATTCTAATGAAAGTGTTTGGGGTCAAAGGTAGGAAAGAAGAAGATGTGATAAAGACACGTAACAGAATGATTCCAAAGTTCATTTGGAAAAATAAACTTGAGAGAATAGTGATGAAAGTTTTGAAGGTGAAATAATTAAGGAGAACTTAAACAACAGATATTTTAAACAATTATAAGCTGAGATAATTAATATTGTTTTATTGCAGGAATAACTGAAAGATAAGTGGGAAAGGGCTGCTGCTAGCCCACATGGTATCTTTGTGCAAATTAGAGAAACCCTGACCACTCTTCCAAGGAAGTTCTGCAGGTACTTGGCTAGAAGCTGAGGATGCCTTTGTAGTTAGAAAAGACACCCCTTTCTCAGACTCATGGATAAGCTTCACTGGCACGGCTGGAAGGGGGGCCTGGTTGGATTTCAGTCTGCATTATGCCTTTTTTGGGGGGAGTCCTACTGCATTGTGTATACTGTTTTATCACATCTGGAAGTTCATAAACAGATCCTATAACTAAATTAATATATGATAAGGATTACTTCCAAGACCACTGGGGAAAGAATGGATCATTCAGTAAATGGTGTTGGACACTTAGGTAATTATCCTGAAAAAAGAAAAAAAGGACAAAAGCCTTACCTTAGATTTCATCAAACTAAATTGGAAAGAAAAAGCAAAAAGTAAAATTACAAAATGCTAGAAGAAAATATAGGTGATTAGTTAGAGTAGAATGTCTTTATAAGCATTACCAAAGAACCCAGAAATCATAAAAGACTACATAGAAAGAAATTCTATGCAGTCCAAAGAAGAAAAAAACCCCACAATAATCTAATTATTTAAAATTAAGTTTAAAGAAACAAATATTTTAGTTTTTTTCTAGAGATTAGTACATTTGTTAAAGAACCCTTAAAGATGAGTAAGGAAAATAAAAATATACAAATCCATAGGGAAAAAAGAAAAATAAGCAAAATATATACATAATAGCCAATTTATAAAAGAAAATATAAATGCCTCCTAACTGTATGAAAATATGTTCAGCTTTATTAACAGTGAAAGTAATACAAATTAAAACAACGATTGAGCTGAATTTTCTTTTTTTTTTTCTTTTTTTTTCTTTTTTTTAAGCATCTTTATTGAAGTATAATTGCCTTACAATGGTGTGTTAGCTTCTGCTTTATAACAAAGTGAATCAGTTATACACATACAATATGTTCCCATATCTCTTCCCTCTAGCATCTCCCTCCCTCCCACCCTCCCCATCCCACCCCTCTAGGTAGTCACAAAGCACAGAGCTGATCTCCCTGTGCTACGTGGCTGCTTCCCACTAGCTATCTATTTTACATTTGGTAGTGTATATATGTCCATGACACTCTCTTACCCTGTCACATCTCACCCCACCCCCTCCCCATATCCTCAAGTCCATTCTCTAGTAGGTCTGTGTCTTTATTCCCGTCTTGCCACTAGGTTCTTCATGGCTTTTTTTTTTTTTTTTTTTTCCTTAGATTCAGTATATATGTGTTAGCATACTGTATTTGTTTTTCTCTTTCTGACTTACTTCACTCTGTATGACAGACTCTAACTCCATCCACCTCATTACAAATACCTCCATTTCATTTCTTTTTATGGCTGAGTAATATTCCATTGTATATATGTGCCACATCTTCTTTATCCATTCATCTGTCGATGGACATTTAGGTTGCTTCCATGTCCTGGCTATTGTAAATAGAGCTGCAATGAACATTTTGCTACATGACTCTTTTTGAACTATGGTTTTCTCAGGGTATATGCCCAGTAGTGGGATTGCTGGGTCGTATGGTAGTTCTATTTGTAGTTTTTTTAAGGAACCTCCATACTGTTCTCCATAGTGGCTGTATCAATTTACATTCCCACCAACAGTGCAAGAGTGTTCCCTTTCCTCCACACCCTCTCCAGCATTTATTGTTTCTAGATTTTTTGATGATGGCCATTCTGATCGGTGTGAGATGATATCTCATTGTAGTTTTGATTTGCATTTCTCTAATGATTAATGATGTTGAGCAATCTTTCATGTGTCAGTTGGCAATCTGTATATCTTCTTTGGAGAAATGTCTATTTAGGTCTTCTGCCCATTTTTGGATTGGGTTGTTCGTTTTTTTGTTATTGAGCTGCATGAGCTGCTTGTAAATCTTGGAGATTAATCCTTTGTCAGTTGCTTCATTTGCAAATATTTTCTCCCATTCTGAGGATTGTCTTTTGGTCTTGTTTATGGTTTCCTTTGCTGTGCAAAAGCTTTGAAGTTTCATTAGGTCCCATTTGTTTATTTGTGTTCTTATTTCCATTTCTCTGGGAGCTGGGTCAAAAAGAATCTTGCTGTGATGTATGTCATAGAGTGTTCTGCCTATGTTTTCCTCTAAGAGTTTGATAGTGTCTGGCCTTACATTTAGGTCTTTAATCCATTTTGAGTTTATTTTTGTGCCTGGTGTCAGGGAGTGTTCTAATTTCATACTTTTACATGTAGCTGTCCAATTTTCCCAGCACCACTTATTGAAGAGGCTGTCTTTTCTCCACTGTATATTCTTGCCTCCTTTATCAAAGATAAGGTGACCATATGTATGTGGGTTTATCTCTGGGCTTTCTATCCTGTTCCATTGATCTATATTTCTGTTTTTGTGCCAGTACCAAACTGTCTTGATTACTGTAGCTTTGTAATATAGTCTGAAGTCAGGGAGCCTGATTCCCCCAGCTCCATTTTTCGTTCTCAAGATTGCTTTGGCTATTCGGGGTCTTTTGTGTCTCCATACAAATTGTGAAATTTTTTGTTCTAGTTCTGTGAAAAATGCCAGTGGTAGTTTGATAGGGATTGCATTGAATCTGTAGATTGCTTTGGGTAGTAGAGTCATTTTCACAATGTTGATTCTTCCAATCCAGGAACATGGTATATCTCTCCATCTATTTGTATCATCTTTAATTTCTTTCATCAGTGTCTTATAATTTTCTGCATACAGGTCTTTT
Organism: Eschrichtius robustus; assembly: GCF_028021215.1. Classification (NCBI taxonomy): domain Eukaryota; kingdom Metazoa; phylum Chordata; class Mammalia; order Artiodactyla; family Eschrichtiidae; genus Eschrichtius; species Eschrichtius robustus. The sequence goes on along the minus strand of NC_090828.1, from coordinate 46,354,660 downwards.
GTCTCCTTAGGTAGGTTTATTCCTAGATATTTTATTCTTTTTGTTGCAATGGTAAACGGGAGTGTTTTCTTAATTTCACTTTCAGATTTTTCGTCATTTGTGTATAGAAATGCAAGAGATTTCTGTGCATTAATTTTGTATCCTGCTACTTTACCAAATTCATTGATTAGCTCTAGGAGTTTTCTGGTAGCATCTTTAGGATTCTCTATGTATAGTATCATGTCATCTGCAAATAGTGACAGCTTTACTTCTTCTTTTCCGATTTGGATTCCTTTTATTTCTTTGTCTTCTCTGATTGCTGTGGCTAACACTTCCAAAACTATGTTGAATAATAGTGGTGAGAGTGGGCAACCTTGTCTTGTTCCTGATCTTAGTGGAAATGGTTTCAGTTTTTCACCATTGAGGACAATGTTGGCTGTGGGTTTGTCATATATGGCCTTTATTATGTTGAGGAAAGTTCCCTCTATGCCTACTTTCTGCAGGGCTTTTATCATAAATGGGTGTTGAATTTTGTCGAAAGCTTTCTCTGCATCTATTGAGATGATCATATGGTTTTTCTCCTTCAATTTGTTAATATGGTGTATCACATTGATTGATTTGCGTATATTGAAGAATCCTTGCATTCCTGGGATAAACCCCACTTGATCATGGTGTATGATCCTTTTAATGTGCTGTTGGATTCTGTTTGCTAGTATTTTGTAGAGGATTTTTGCATCTATGTTTATCAGTGATATTGGCCTGTAGTTTTCTTTCTTTGTGACATCTTTGTCTGGTTTTGGTATCCGGGTGATGGTGGCCTCGTAGAATGAGTTTGGGAGTGTTCCTCCCTCTGCAATATTTTGGAAGAGTTTGAGAAGGATAGGTGTTAGCTCTTCTCTAAATGTTTGATAGAATTCACCTGTGAAGCCATCTGGTCCTGGGCTTTTGTTTGTTGGAAGGTTTTTAATCACAGTTTCAATTTCAGTGCTTGTGATTGGTCTGTTCATATTTTCTATTTCTTCCTGGTTCAGTCTCGGCAGTTTGTGCATTTCTAAGAATCTGTCCATTTCTTCCAGGTTGTCCATTTTATTGGCATAGAGTTGCTTGTAGTAATCTCTCATGATCTTTTGTATTTCTGCAGTGTCAGTGGTGACTTCTCCTTTTTCATTTCTAATTCTATTGATTTGAGTCTTCTCCCTTTTTCTCTTGATGAGTCTGGCTAATGGTTTATCAATTTTGTTAATCTTCTCAAAGAACCAGCTTTTAGTTTCATTGATTTTTGCTATTGTTTCCTTCATTTCTTTTTCATTTATTTCTGACCTGATCTTTATAATTTCTTTCCTTCTGCTGGCTTTGGGGTTTTTTTGTTCTTCTTTCTCTAATTGCTTTAGGTGCAAGGTTAGGTTGTTTATTCGAGATGTTTCCTGTTTCTTGAGGTAGGCTTGTATTGCTATAAACTTCCCTCTTAGCACTGCTTTTGCTGCGTCCCATAGGTTTTGGGTCGTCGTATCTCCATTGTCATTTGTTTCCAGGTATTTTTTGATTTCCCCTTTGATTTCTTCAGTGATCACTTCGTTATTAAGTAGTGTATTGTGTAGCCTCCATGTGTTTGTATTTTTTACAGATCTTTTCCTGTAATTGATATCTAGTCTCATAGCGTTGTGGTCGGAAAAGATACTTGATACGATTTCAATTTTCTTAAATTTACCAAGGCTTGATTTGTGACCCAGGATATGATCTATCCTGGAGAATGTTCCATGAGCACTTGAGAAAAATGTGTATTCTGTTGTTTTTGGGTGGAATGTCCTATAAATATCAATTAAGTCCATCTTGTTTAATGTATCATTTAAAGCTTGTGTTTCCTTATTTATTTTCATTTTGGATGATCTGTCCATTGGTGAAAGTGGGGTGTTAAAGTCCCCTACTATGATTGTGTTACTGTCGATTTCCCCTTTTATGGCTGTTAGTATTTGCCTTATGTATTGAGGTGCTCCTATGTTGGGTGCATAAATATTTACAATTGTTATACCTTCCTCTTGGATCGATCCCTTGATCATTATATAGTGTCCTTCTTTGTCTCTTGTAATAGTCTTTATTTTAAAGTCTATTTTGTCTGATATGAGAATTGCTACTCCAGCTTTCTTTTGATTTCCATTTGCATGGAATATCTTTGTCCATCCCCTCACTTTCAGTCTATATGTGTCTCTAGGTCTGAAGTGGGTCTCTTGTAGACAGCATATATATGGGTCTTGTTTTTGTATCCATTCAGCCAGCCTGTGTCTTTTGGTGGGAGCATTTAATCCATTTACATTCAAGGTAATTATCGATATGTATGTTCCTATTCCCATTTTCTTAAATGTTTTGGGTTTGTTATTGTAGGTGTTTTCCTTCTCTTGTGTTTCTTGCCTAGAGAAGTTCCCTTAGCATTTGTTGTAAAGCTGGTTTGGTGGTGCTGAACTCTCTCAGCTTTTGCTTGTCTGTAAAGGTTTTAATTTCTCCATCACATCTGAATGAGATCCTTGCTGGGTAGAGTAATCTTGGTTGTAGGTTTTTCTCCTTCATCACTTTAAGTATATCCTGCCACTCCCTTCTGGCTTGCAGAGTTTCTGCTGAAAGATCAGATGTTAACCTTATGGGGATTCCCTTGTGTGTTATTTGCTGTTTTTCCCTTGCTGCCTTTAATATGTTTTCCTTATATTTAATTTTTGACAGTTTGATTAATATGTGTCTTGGCGTGTTTCTCCTTGGGTTTATCCTGTATGGGACTCTCTGTGCTTCCAGGACTTGATTAACTATTTCCTTTCCCATATTAGGGAAGTTTTCAACTATAATCTCTTCAAATATTTTCTCAGTCCCTTTCTTTTTCTCTTCTTCTTCTGGGACCCCTATAATTCGAATGTTGGTGCATTTAATGTTGTCCCAGAGGTCTCTGAGACTGTCCTCAGTTCTTTTCATTCTTTTTTCTTTATCCTGCTCTGCAGTAGTTATTTCCAACATTTTATCTTCCAGGTCACTTATCCGTTCTTCTGCCTCAGTTATTCTGCTATTGATCCCATCTAGAGTATTTTTAATTTCATTTATTGTGTTTTTCATCATTGCTTGGTTTCTCTTTAGTTCTTCTACGTCCTTGTTAAATGTTTCTTGCATTTTGTCTATTCTATTTCCAAGATTTTGGATCATCCTTACTATCATTATTCTGAATTCTTTTTCAGGTAGACTACCTATTTCCTCTTCATTTGTTAAATCTGGCGTGTTTTGACCCTACTCCTTCATCTGCTGTGTGTTTTTCTGTCGTCTCATTTTGCTTATCTTACTGTGTTTGGGGTCTCCTTTTCACAGGCTGCAGGTTCGTAGTTCCCGTTGTTTTTGGTATCTGTCCCCAGTGGCTAAGGTTGGTTCAGTGGGTTGTGTAGGCTTCCTGGTGGAGGGAACTAGTGCCTGAGTTCTGGTGGATGAGGCTGGATCTTGTCTTTCTGGTGGGCACGTCCACGTCTGGTGGTGTATTTTGGGGTGTCTGTGGCCTTATTATGATTTTAGGCAGCCTCTCTGCTAATGGATGGGGCTGTGTTCCTGTCTTGCTAGTTGTTTGGCATAGGGTGTCCAGCACTGTAGCTTGCTGGTCGTTGAGTGAAGCTGGGTCTTGATGTTGAGATGGAGATCTCTGAGAGATTTTTGCCGTTTGGTATTACGTGGAGCTGGGAGGTCTCTTGTGGACCAGTGTCCTGAAGTTGGCTCTCCCACCTCAGAGGCACGGCCCTGATGCCTGGCTGGAGCACCAAGAGCCTTTCGTCCACCCGGCTCAGAGTAAAAGGGAGAAAAAATAGAAAGAAAGAATGAAAGAGGCTATAATATAGTGAAGTAAAATAAAGCTATTATAAAGCAGAGCTATACAGACAAAATCTCACCCAGAAGCATATACATATACACTCACAAAAAAAAGGAAAAGGGGAAAAATTAATATATCCTGCTCCAAAAGTCCACCTCCTGAATTTGGGATGATTCGTTGTCTATTCAGGTATTCAACAGATGCAGGCACATCAAATTGTTTGTGGAGTTTTAATCCGCTGCTTCTGAGGCTGCTGGGAGAGATTTCCCCTTCTCTTCTCTGTTCGCACAGCTCCTGGGGATCAGCTTTGGATTTGGACCCGCCTCTGCGTGTAGGTCACCTGAGGGCGTCTGTTCCCCGCCCAGACAGGACGGGGTTAAAGGAGCAGCTGCTTCGGGGGCGCTGGCTCACCCAGGCCGCGGGGAGGGAGGGGTACGGAGGAGGCGGGGCGAGCCTGCGGCGGCAGAGGCCGGCGTGACATTGCAGCAGCCTGAGGTGCGCCGTGTGTTCTCCCGGGGAACTTGTCCCCGGATCACCGGGAGCCTGGCGGTGGCGGGCTGCACAGGCTCCCGGGAGGGGCAGTGTGGAGGGTGACCTGTGCTCACACACAGGCTTTTTGGAGGCGGCAGCAGCAGCCCCAGCGTCTCACGCCCGTCTCTGGGGCCCGCGCTGATCGCTGCGGCTCGCGCCAGTCTGTGGAGCTTGTTTAGGCGGCGCTCTGAATCCCCTCTCCCTGCGCGCCGTGAAACAAAGAGGCAAGAAAAAGTCTCTTGCCTCTTCGGCAGCTGCAGACTTTTTCCCGGTCTCCCTCCCAGCCAGCTGTGGTGCGCTAAACCCTTCAGGCTGTGTTCACGCCACCAACCCCAGTCCTCTCCCTGCGATCCGACCGAAGCCTGAGCCTCAGCTCCCAGCCCCGCCCGCCCCGGCGGGTGAGCAGACAAGCCTCTCGGGCTGGTGAGCGCTGCTCGGCGCTGAGCCTCTGTGCGGGAGTCTCTCCGTTTTTCCCTCTGCGCCCCTGTTGCTGTGGGATCCGCGCTGTTAGCCGCGGCTCGTGCCCGTCTCTGGAGTTCGTTTAGGCGGCGCTCTGAATCCCCTCTCCTCGTGCACCAGGAAACAAAGAGGGAAGAAAAAGTCTCTTGCCTCTTCGGCAGCTGCAGACGTTTTCCCGGACTCCCTCCCGGCTAGCTGTGGTGCACTAACCCCTTCAGGCTGTGTTCACGCCGACAACCCCAGTCCTCTCCCTGCGATCCGACCGAAGCCCAAGCCTCAGTTCCCAGCCCCGCCCGCCCCGGCGGGGGAGCAGACAAGCCTCTCGGGCTGGTGAGTGCTGCTCCTTGCCGAGCCTCTGTGCAGGAATCTCTCCGCTTTGCCCTCCGCACCCCTGTGGCTGCGCTCTCTTCCGTGGCTCCGAAGCTTCCCCCCTCTGCCACCCGCAGTCTCTGCCCGAGAAGGGGCTTCCTAGTGCGTGGAAATCTTTCCTCCTTCACAGCTCCCTCCCACTGGTGCAGGTGCCGTCCCTATTCTTTTGTCTCTGTTATTTCTTTTTTCTTTTGCCCTACCCAAGTACGGGGGGAGTTTCTTGCCTGTTTAGAGGTCGGACGTTTTCTGTCAGCGCTCAGCGGGTGTTCTGTAGGAGCAGTTCCACGTGTAGATGTATTTCTACTGTATCTGTGGGAAGGAAGGTGATCTCCGCGTCTTACTCTTCCGCCATCTTCTCTCCTGCCCCCTGAATTTTCACTTAGATTATTTGAAAACTTAGAGTGTCCAGATGAAAAAGTAACAAGCAAGATGGCATAGTTTACACAATAGCACTTACATACATTAAAAATACATATAAAAATAAATATTTAGAATTATTTTTAATTCAAGAATACATATAAAAATGAAAAAAGATACACATTAAATACATTAGAATGAGTATTTGTGTTGGGTAAGTGAATGGGAGAAGATAGGAATAAAAGTGCTTCATTAAATAACATTGAGAGGGGGACTTCCCTGACTTCCCTGGTGGCGCGGTGGTTAAGAATCCACCTGCCAATGCAGGTGACATGGGTTCGAGACCTAGTCTGGGAAGATCCCACATGCTGCGGAGCAACTAAGCCTGTGCGCCACAACTACTGAAGCCTGCGCTCTAGAGCCCGTGCTCCACAAGAGAAACCACCGCAATGAGAAGCCCGCTCACTGCAATGGAGAGTAGCCCCCTCTCGCCGCAACTAGAGAAAGCCCATGTGCAGCAATGAAGATCCAACACAGCCAAAAATAAATAAATTAATAATAATAATAACATTGAGAGGGACCTGTGGGAACTAACAGGATGATGATGTGCCAAACATGGAGAAGCACGCTTCATACAGCCAATCCACACCTAACTTTCCTTACTAACTACATGGATAACATAAGTAATAAATAAAATACAAGCAATGACTGTTGAAGACATGGCACTACCCTACATATTGTTCATGGGAGTATGCATTTTTATAAAGTTTCCAGAATTAATTTGGCAATATTAGGCGGGGCAAGTGAGGTAAACTTTTGCATTAGTACCTGAATTGGGGGACTGCAGTGGCCCAAAAAGCGGCTAGGAAGCCCGAGCGTGGTGAAAATGGTGTCTCAGTGGACGATCAGCCTCCTTTGATGACTTGGAGCCCAAGCAAGATGTGGAGGAAATGGGCTCAGAAGGCAGCCTGGACGGTGTGCTGGAGCCATAGGCAGGTGAGGAGGGCACAAGAAAGCTGTCGTCTTGAGTTGTTGGTCCCTGAACAGAATGATGAAGATGTTCCTGAGGAGGAGTGGCCTGGCCATACAGGGGAAGGGGCTGTGACAGACATGAGAGATTGGTTTTAGACAAGGACACTGATTAAATAAGAAAACATAATAAGAATAATGGAAGTGGAAGCCATATTTTCATTGGAGAAGAATGGAGTTACAAAAATGGAAAGTGGAATTGGACTAGAATTGAAGGCAAGTGTATGAACTCATGGCTTTCAAAATGAAAGAAAGAGAAAGAGAGAGAGAGACAGAGAGAGAGAGAGAGAAGGAAGGAAGGAAGGAAGGAAGAAAAAAAGAAAAAGAAAGAAATATGTGCGTGTATTCCTCTGCTTTGGCCATTGAGAGGACCTAAGTAAAGCAAAAACCTAATAGCAATGACATTGCACCTGGAACTCATCTTCTAAATACCAGCCTTCGGTAAAAGGGACTGGCTTCTTTGGAGATATGGCTGATTCCAGGGCTGGGGTTGGGAAAATACAAGATGAGACTTGAATACCTTTTTGTGCTCAAAAGTGATAAAGTGTTCCTAAATGATGGAGACTTTGCAAAGAACGCAGAAGTCAGCTTGAAATCTGAAGCAAATGGGAGATAATTTGAATGTCAAAATAAATCAGGATAGAAACAGATAAGAATTTGAGTAAAGTAGCAAACCATATGTCTATACTAACATAAATAAATAAATGAAAAATTAGAAGTTTGATAAGAGATGAAATATTTACATAGTTTAAAAGTACCTCCCCAGAAAATACCTACCAGTTACAAAGGAAAAGGGGTTAACATTACAGAGAAACCTGACAATACCATCATCTTAATCAAGTGAAGATCATCAGTGATGGGACAATTCAAAATTGGATGCAGCTTGATAGAATTTTAAAAAATGTATTGTATTATACTTCCATGGTTTACCAGCCAAAGATTCATAACCTGAATCTAACATGGTAAATTAAAGGACATTTTGCAGTATAACTATAGAGCAATTCTCAAAAGTATTAATGCCATGATAATCAAAGAGACATAGTAACTAAATACTTTTAACGTGTGATCTCAAACTGAACCCTGTTTATATAAAGGAAATAATAGGGATAATTGAAAAAAACTTGAATGGGACCTGAGAGGTAGATGTAGAAATGTATCAGTGTTAATGTCCTGATTTTTGATGGTTTACCTTATTTATGGAGAGGTCTGTGTTTATAGGAAGTACACACAATTGGGCAGGATGGGGTATAGTGTTGGTAGGTTATACTCAAATGGTTCAGAAAAAAATTATTATTTGTACTCTACCTGCAACTTTTCTGTAACTTGAGATTTTTTTCAAAATAATAATGAAAGAAGCCTGAGCTCTAACCTTGAGAATCTACTGCTAGGTATTTGTTCTAATGAAATACTTGGCAAGGGACAGGCAAAATATGTACAGATGGTGTACAAAAGTATGTGCACAGATGTCCTTAATCTCTTTGTTTATAATAGCAAACAAATTGTCAATAAACACTGGTAAGGGAAAAGCCCACAATATACTAGTACACTGTTAGGAAGTAGAAAGCATGTACAGTACAGTATACTTCCTTGTGAAAAGAGCAAAAGAAAAATGTAAGTGGTTGTACATACTGGATAATGGCTTTTCTCTACTCTTGATTTCCATGCTAAAATATCTTTTCTGGGTCTTTACTCTTTTGCCCTTGGAGAGGTGTTGTGACATATGTGATACATACATTTAGGAATAAACCTGGGAAGAGTTATTGGGAATGCAGAGTTCAGCTACACCTTTTCTCTCTTCCTCCCTCCCTCCCTCCCTCCCTCCCTCCCTCTCTCTCTCTCTCTCTATCCCTCCAAGGAATGGATCTCAGAAAACAGAATTTAACTCCTTTTTCAGACACTGGCTCCTCCTAGATAGGGAGCCTGGGAACTACAGTGACTGAGAATGTTATTTTGGTTGTTCATTTTTAGACTTACCAATTCAAACCAGGTCTCTGTCAATACTACAGGTAATACTTTAGCTTTCATTTTAAACTTTTGTTTTATTTCTCAATTTATTCTCAACCTAAGCATAGAGAAGAAATGTTATTTATTGGAGATTCTCTCAGAGACTTCAACAATACTTGGAGGGTATAGAGCGAATATTAGCAATGGGTACTCTTGATGGTGGGAACACAGGTGATTTTTATTTCTTTTTTGTATTGTCCCTATTCATTTTTTTTTGCAATGAGTATGTTTCATGTTCTTAATCAGGGGGACCAAAATAGACTGAAAGATAAAATGATGGAAGATAGAAAGTAAAATGTAACACTTTTTAACTCTGGAACCCAGGTCCCCTTAGGAATTCAATGGACATTTGGCCATTGTTGCACATAACAAAAAGAAATGCGCCCCTTTTCAAGTCACATGACTGAGATTTTGAATTCCATTTTGGTTTTTATTTCCTTTTTAAAAAATTGTTAAATACTTTAACTGATGGGTTTGCAGTAATATAGAGCTAAACAACCAATATGGTAGCATTTTTTTTATATTTTTGTAATAATCAGCAATAAAATGTTATTCTTGACATAAATAATAGGTAGTTGTCCGTCTTAGTCAAGGTTCTTTTAGTTCAAGTAAGAGAAACTTGAAACTGGCCTGAGCCAGAAAATTAATTTAAAAATATTAGGAGGCTGCTGAGTCTCTATCAGAGTCCATATGTTCCTATGATGAATGTGAAGACTTTCCAAATGGAAATCTGAGTGTTTGCTATCAGTAGCAAATTAGGCATAGTCTAATGGTAGTGCCCTGCCAGAGCCTCTGCAGCCTTTCTCCTTGGCATCTCCCTTCTTCAGTTCCTGGGTCATGCTATAGATCTGATTTTAAATCTTGTTCTATTTGATTTTAGTGTTTTTAAAAACTCTGTTCTTACATCTTTGAGATTTTCATACCTCTAAGCCATTTCATAAAGCAGTTCATATCAAAAGTCAGGTTATAAAAATTATAGAGTAATAGCAAGTTTAGAGATTTTAAATGTTGGGAAGAAATATAAAAATTAGTAATCTTTAGCCCTCTGTGTAATGATTAGAAAAAGACAGTTATGGGGATTCATGCATCCCCATTCATCCATCCATGATGGATATACTTTATAGTTATAATTTTTTCTCTTTTTGGCAACTTCCAAGTCTCATGGAAAGGGAGCATAGAACTCTAAAGCGAAGTCTATGAAATGCCTTCAAGAAATTATTTTAGTGGCTAATTCAGGGGGAGGCTGGTGTAGTAGAGAACCCCTACTCACAAGGAAGATATAGGGTCTTATCTCTGAGAACTTGGGAATCGTATAAAAGTCCAGGCAACTTTCAACATTGAGTAAGGTGAGAAAAGGTTTAGAAAAACTTCTCCTTAAAGATATCAGAGGCAAATGAATAAGAAATAAGTACATGTTTTGAGATTTTCCATTAATTTAAACAATGGAGCTTGTAATGTTTGATTTCTGCAGCCTCATTTATTCTTATGACCTGCTTATTCAAGTGGACCTGCAAGGTACTGAAGACTAAACTAGTGTTTCTCGAAGTGAGGTCCACAGATCCTAGTGATTTGTTGGTGTATCCTTGGGAGCCTAGAGTTCTCTATTCAAAGTTTTAAATATTGTGTTAAAAGAACACACCTATATATTTATAATTATATAATGTAAGCATGGATTTGGTCATCTGGTCAACCTCCTTATTCCTAAGTACTATGGGCTATCATTTGATTTATTTTTATAATCATTTGAACATTAAGTGATCACCTAAATGGCATCATTTATTTTTTAGTGGTTGTTTGAAAATTAATCATTTAAAGGTTATTTACAGAAGAAGCAACTAGCATTGTCCTATGATTAATGTTTTCAATGTAAGTATTTTACTGTGTGCTTGACTGTTATGATAAAGTGGAAACATAGTTAAAAGAGGATTCTGTCCACGTATGAAGAGGCCTGATCTCTGGTCCTAGCTTTAGCACCTCCTAACAATGAGATCTGGGGACAGGCAATTAAGATTCTTGGACTTCAGTTGCCTTGTATTTAAAGTAAGGGAGTTCGGCTAGAGCTGGGTAATCCCTAAACTTAGTTTTCATTTCAAAAATTGTGATGTTGTATCTTTTTTAATGGAAAAAGCATTAGGGAGAAGAAAATTGATTCAGTTAACAAGGTCTTTTGGGGAAATTTCTAGTACCATCCTCTAGTTACAGCCAAATATAGTGGGATGTAAGAACCAAGTATTTATTGAGTACCTTGTCTGTGCTTGACACTACTCTAGTCTGATTCCTGTAAATGTGACTGTGACTCTGTGAGTTCTATTATACAGTTCCTTTTGGCAGCTGTAATTGCGTCCAGCGTCCTAGGGCACAGAATGAGTAAGTATGGAGTGTGGAAAGGAATATGGCTAGTCTGATTCTAAGCCCTGGATTCCACCGTAACATATTATCTTGTTAGCCTTGCAAAAATGCTTTTTTTCCTTTCTCCATCTATTTTCAGGTTCAAATGAAAAATTTAGTGAACTAAATTCTGAGCAGCATCTCAAAAAATTTTAGTAAATGTCCTCTCATCCTCAAAGAATCGCTTAAACGAGGATATTCCTCCTTCTTGTCCTGCTTCCCACACAGAAGTTTACCGTGTCAGTGAGGATGGTTTGTTGTGTTTTCCCTCGAACCCCACGTAGATGTCCTGAATTCTGAGGTTAATATCTGAATGGAGCAAATGAGCATGATCTGGTGGTGGAGGCAGTTTTCTGTTTTCTTTCCTTTCCTTTTTTTTTTTGTAAGGCATAACAAAGTGCAGAGATTCAGTCAGTTTTAAAAAACTGAGAAAAAATAATTAAAAAAGTGTAGAGGTGCGGTCAGAGCCACAGCAAAAACTGTGTCAATGCTTTCTTAATAAAGGCTGTAAAGAAGGTATGTGCTACTCGTGTGTGTGCTTCCTTGGACACTTTTGTTTTGTTTTGTTTTTTCTTGTTAAGCAGCAGAAGTGCTTTGAAATTGTGTGCGGAAACACAGAGAGACAAGGGAAGGCGAAGAGTCCCGATCCGGTGCTTTAGGAAGGAGGTTCAAAAGGAAACGCGGCGGGGGACGAGGAGTGGGGGTGGGGAGAACGGCGTTTTGGCTCCCGTGCCGGCTAAGAACCGGGTAAGGTAAGGCCTCGTCTTCTCCGGTCGAGTTTCTCTCACATTCCACTCTCCCCCTGGGTCCTGCGTGCCGACGCCATATAGCCCAGCGGGCCCACAGGAGACGAGCATCAGAGACCGAAGAAAGTCAGCGAGCTGGAACCCAGGCGTCCCGTTTGGAAGTGTCCAAGGAGATCGCCCCAAGTGCGCCAGCCGAGTCTGGGAGAGTTTCCTTCTGGCCGAGAGGGGGAGCCCCGCGTTCCCAGCCGGCAGCGACCCGGAGTCCCGAGCCTCGAGCCCCAGCCGCCAGCTAGCGCCAGTTTTGGCTTCAGCCGATTAGGAAGAGGAGGGAGGGGGCCGAGAGCGCGTAGAGGGAGGGGACCGGAGCCGGAGGGTCCCGAGTCCAGCTCGCTGTTGACGTAGAGAAACTTTCCCTCTCGGCCACGGAAACGGCGCCCCGGCTGCGCCGGAGCGGAGATCTCCAGGCTCCGAGGACGCGGCGGCTCTCCATGCCCCTGCCCGGAGCCTGACCCGACTGCATCAGTCACTAAGGTACGGAGAGACCGCGGTTCATCTGGGGGCTTCCCTGGCTGCAAACCCAGCGTCCCGCCAGGTAGCGTGCGGTCTCTTTTAAACTGACATCCTGAGAGGCGGCGGGCGGTGGTCAGCCCCGGCCGGGTGCCGGGGAAGGAGGGCGTGGGGCTGCTCGCCGCCACTACCCGCCGCTTGGCAGGTTGCAAAAATTAAGACACTGAAAGGCTCAGGAAGTCGTCCAGCAAGAAAGGAGGCTGAGACCTGTTGACTACTGCCGTGGCAGTGCTGCAGGGATGACGGAGAGCCTCCCGAGGTCGGGGACGCAGCGGTCTCCGGACTCCTGGAGCCCTTTGTGGTAACTTTGGTCCGGGGGGCCGGGGCCGGTGGTTAGGAGCTGGAGGGGGCGGTGGGGCGCGGGTGGATCAGGACGGCTGAGGGTGTGCGGACCAGACGGGACTGAGCAGGCAAGTCATCTCCGGGTCACAGCGAGGCTACCCAGGAGCGAAACTTCTTCCAGCGTAACCTCCCTTTTGTTGGCTCCGGGAGAGAGTGTGGGCATGGGGGGCGGGGAGGCGCGAAGCTCCGAGGCCGGGCCGTGGATTCTTTAAAACCCAGGGCTGGGAGGGCCCAAACTCAGGGGCGGCGCCCACATGGTTACCCTCTGGCTGGGTGGGTCGAGTAGTTCCTTCTGGCGGGCGCTACCTTAAGAGAGGCGCACGGCGCTGCGGGGTGCTGAGACCCTGGGCTCTCGGTCCCGCCGTTGAGCTCGCTCGCCCGGGTCCACCACCCCGGGGGGCTGATTCACTGCACGGATCAGAACCCAGCGCGATCGGTTCTTCCCTGTGGCTCCTGGGGCCGCCGCTCCGAGTTCCGTGTGTGCGGGAGGGAACTCTGGGCAGGCTGGTTTTCTTGGAATGTGTTTACGATGTTGAATGGAACTTGAACAGGAAGCTGGGCGCTGCAGCTGGAACAAGCTTGCCAGGGTAGAGTAAGGAAGACGTAGCTGGTGTTGGGCTTGGCGTGTGCACTTAGTACCTTGGGCAAACCCCGAGTAAGTGCGGTTGTCGGTCAAGGTATCCCTTCCTGGGTCCTAGCAGTTTTCCCGACTGAGCTCGCCTTATTTCCACTGGCAATCAGGCATTTACATGCACTATTTCAGTCTGCAAGGTTGACAAAGTATAACGCAATTAGGAAGAATTTAATAAGTTTATTTTGGGACCTGCTTTTTTTTTTTTTTTAATCTTGCATAAGCACTTGAGAATAAAAGTTTTTGGAGAGTGTTCGAGTCGTGACTCCCCTTGTTAATTTCTAGGACTACAAGGAGACCCGGACACTGATGATTTTGTGTCTTTGATGCCAAGTGGGTGATAAGGTGGTAAAGGAGGGCAGTAATGAGACAGAGTGAATGTGAGGAGGTAGGAAACTCTGAGAGGAGTTGGGCATTTTTCAGATTTGCAAATCGCCCCTTTTTCTGCCAGTCTTTCCCTCCTTCCCCCACATAAACAAGTAACCTTGCTAGAAAACCCACCAATTGGGAGAGTGCAGTCGCTGGTGACTACAAGCCTTGCTGGAAACAGCAGACAGACTAAGGTACTGCCCCACTGCATAATTAAAAGGTCTCCTTGAGCTGTCCAGGAGTGTTTTCCAAGTTTTTACCACTGACAAGGAAAGAAGAGAGGAACCTGGCCGGCAGCCAAACTAGACTGAGCTCAGTAGCCAGGCATGAAAGGGACTGGGGAAGTTGCTGGGGATAATTGGAAAGGAGCTGTTGGTTGTACTTGGGTTTAAACAAGGGGTTTCTTTTGCAGTGAGAGTTTTTAGGTGACTAAGATCAGTATTCTTGGCAAAAAAATAAGCTAAGCATAGAGTGCAGTGGGAGGTGACAGAGGAGAGTGAAAGAAGCGGTCTAGGAGGGATGTCTGACCCTTCCCTATCAGTGTTGCAGTGGAATAGCTGGGGGCCTGGTGCTTTTTGTGCGATCATACTTTGCAGATACCCACACTTTGTTGCTATTTGTCTCCTCAGCTTGGACTAGGCTTGCTGCAACTTCAAGCCCTTGACCTTGACCTTCTTTGTTTTCACAGCCAGTAAGAACTGAAGACTTGGGTTTTGAGCAGGTGATTTTCCACCTAAATCGAATAATTCAATTAGGTATTCTCAAATGGCACAAAACTAGGTCATGAAATTAAAGTGGAAAATGTGTCCAAATGTCTTCCCTGTGTTTGTCAAAAGTGATCCCGATAATAGAACTTGCTCTTTCACCAGAAGGAGTAGAAGTTGGTGTGATCTCAGTATTTCACACATTGGCCCAATACGTTAAGGCCCTGCTGCTTCCAAGTTCTGGACTAGCCAGGAACTGAGAGTCTTATCTGCAATTAGGACCCTTCTTTTATGGGTTAAAATTGTTATGTTTCCTCTTTTTTTTTTTTTTTAGGAAGGTTGGTCTACTGTTGTGGGTTTGGGGGTTGAATAGTAAAAAACACTAATATGGTATTTCCTCTGGATTGGTGAGTTTGGGATTGTGAATTTCAGCCTATTCTCTGAGATTGACTTTATGAATCGCCCTTGGCAATGTGCTTTCCCTGTCTATGATTTCAGTTTTTCCACTTGCAAAATAAAGAAATTTCCTTTGCATAATTACGAGCTTACAGTGAGCTTTGAAGAGATGAAATTATGTTAATAGGTTTTTAGATATAAAGGTCATAGGGCTTCTGTCTGGGTTGATTCAATTGAGATTTATAGGGTAAATTGGAATATTTATACCTAAAATACACATGTAATAGTGACATATCTATTTAATTTATAAAAATTACTACTGTGCATTTTAATCATAGCTTTAGTTTAATCATAAATTTTATTTTTGGAGAATATTGGGTGAGATTTTCTTATGACTAAAGCTGAGTCATTCTCTCAAACAGAAAAGAACAATCAGCAAATTCATTGACTTTTTTATTTTGGTTTCTATTTATACTCAAGGACCAGTTATTTTTTTAAGACCAGCTCAATTTTGCCTTTATGAGAAGTTACCAAATATATTTGCACAATTTGGCTCCCTTCTTGGAAATAACACTTGAGAGACTGAAATACATTTATGATGTACAAACAAACTTTCTTTTCCCAATGGCCACAACAGTTTCCTTAAAAGTTTAGAGGGTAGATTTAGGAGCCATTCATTAATTGATTCAACCAATATTTGTTGCATACTTTTTATGTCCGAGGAAACATCAAGCTCGGATTTTAAATCCCAGCCCTGAACTTTACAGCACTGTGATTTGTGCGGGTTATTTTACTTCTTAAATGTTTTACCAACATATAATTTATTATCTATATTGCTATCCGTAATGTATGAACTTTTTGACTATTGATACATGCATGATAATTGTGAAATATTTAATTTTTTAGTTTGACATATCAATTAGTAAAATAAACTACCTATTTTTATAGTTCAATGTACTGTATCATACTCTTGGATGTGTAACTTAACTATTTTTCAGGTGAACAGGTTAGTGTATTAGAGAAAGAAAACAGAATAAATATGGATAAATTAAAGGATAAGATCTTTTGGTAAAATACTTAATCATAACTTTTATTTTTAGACTTTACCTTATCATTAATAGTGAATCTATAAAAAGTGGAAGTATAAGGAAGATTGCAGTTGAATTTATGGTCATCTTAACACGACAGGCACTTTTTTTGAATAATCAAAGAACGAGTGAATGTTCAAGGATGTAATAGGGTAATTTTAATGTAAAATAACCAGTTTTGCTTTTGATTTTAAACTTAACATTTTAAAAATCTTACTCTCCATTGCTGAATATTAGATAATTTAAATTTTACTTAGCAGAGTACTTTGTGGTTCATTCTGAAAAACTGTGATTGTTTTGTAAAACCTCTAAAGAACAAAAAAAGTTATTTTATTCGAATATAATAATGGATTCAAAAGTAGTTACAGGACCCAACTGCATGACTGCCGTGAGCCCTGGTCCCTAAACATGTTAGAGGCTGGTGGATCTAATAGTGTTTGTTTTAATGCATTTAGAGATCAGGAAAATTAAACTTGTTCCTATGGGAGCTTAAATATATTCAAATTGAAGAGGAAAAATAGTATAAACTTTGAGCAGAGAAATTGCTTTGCTTCCAGTGAGGATATGAAATTGAAATCAGCCCTTTATTTTTAAAGACAATCGCTAAAGTCACTGTTGCAGAGTTAGGCTTAGAAAACAGTTCTTATACTCTTTTTAGGCTCTGTTATTTGCTAGTTTTGTATTTGTTTTATGCTAAGAAAATGTTTTCAGCCACTCTAATGATACTTATAGTGCATGATTATTTTTCATCAGAAAACAGTTAATTGAGTCAAATACTGAGCAGGAGAATAAGTACAAATTTTCTGTTTACCACTGAAATGGTATAATTATAGTAAATTTGGAATTAGTTTCATCATTCACTATTGTATACTTAAGGATAGCTTTGGAAAGACTGCCCTAATTGGCTCACATAATATGAATAAGTGAGTTAATTTATGTAACAATTGGGATTGAAAAGATTAATATGACTTTTTTTTTTTTTTGAACACGTTGGGTCTTCGTTGCTGTGCGCGGGCTTTCTCTAGTTGCAGCGAGCGGGGGCTGCTCTTCGTTGCCGTGCGCGGGCTTCTCATTGCAGTGGCTTCTCTTGTTGCAGAGCACAGGCTCTAGGCGCGCAGGCTTCAGTAGTCGTGGCACGAGGGCTCAGTAGTTGTGGCTCGCGGACCCTAGAGCGCAGGCTGAGTAGTTGTGGCGCACGGGCTTAGTTGCTCCGCGGCATGTGGGATCTTCCCGGACCAGGGATCGAACCCATGTCCTCTGCATTGGCAAGAGGATTCTTAACCACCGCGCCACCAGGGAAGTCCCAATATGGCTATTTAAAAGAGTTTTAAATAACACTGTATGTATTTTTCAGGGTGCACCTACTAGACAATATCTAGATAGTAATAGCCGTCTTTATTTCATGTTTGTTTCTTGCTATTAACATTATATAAATATACCTACATATAATCTTCATCACATGCCTTCTGAAGAGGAGATTCAGAATATATGTTAGAAACTTCCAATCCTTGGATAGCTAATCCCTCCCCCATATATATGTTTATATGTATATGTATGTATATATATGTACAGAGAATTATGACATATGTATTCTTTGATGTTTCTCTATTTGTGCTAGGTATATTTTTCGTAGGAAAAAGCAACTTCAATTAATTGATATTTCTGAGCTAATTTTAACCATTAGTTTAAAATCTTTTCCAGATGACTCTTGCTAGAGATTCTTGATTTTTTTTTTTTTTTTTTCCAAATTTTAAAGGAGCTTTCATGCTTTTATTTATACCTGTAAAGGATGAGAAAAATAGTGTAAAAGATCTGGTATCATTGTTCTTGGTTAATGGCTCTGATGGTGACATAATCATGGAAGCCTTTTCTACCTTTCTTAAGTAGAACACAGGCAAATGTGCAGTTAACTACTGTCAGAAGGTAAATTCACTGCTTGCAAGGTGGCTACTACTGCTAAGTTTATAAGGTTCTGTGAAGTGAGAATTGTGTGTAAATGTAGTGTTTTCCTGGTATTGTATAGCTTTTTCTTATGATTATCAGATGTTACAGTTGATCTGTTCCCTGATACTTCAACCACAAGTCCTCCAAGAATTTCAGGGAACATAAACTTTGACAGAGCTGTTAACCAAGAGCAGATTGAATGATTTGGGCTCAGTCTTTAATCCACTCTCTTGTAGAAGTGATGATAGCCATTCAAATGACCAAAACACAGCTCGTTGAGAGGTTTGGTAGAAGGAAATAAGTAATAGAAGAGCACAAGTAACCTACTAAAGGAATCATTAAGGATTGGATGTATAATCTTTTAAAATAGTTATGTAATATTTCATCAAATGATAACTAAGCTCTACTTCTCACTTAGTTTGTAATAGTGATTTTAGACAGCATTTTGGCTAAAAAGCAAACAGAACCATTTGTGCTGTGGCAGCAGATCTCCAGTTTGGGGTAATTAACAGTTGATATAAGAGAATGCACTTGATTTTAGCTTCTTGATTTCTCTTATAGCTGTTTACAACCATCAAGAGTGCCAGTAAAATTTTAACAGCAAATAGGTTAATTTACCCAGATTTCCACATGGGTGAGTTAAAACATAGTTTGATAAGTACTGATAGGAGTTTTACTTAAGAAGACAGAGTACTTTGTAGAGTGTTTTTACAGGTCAATGTGCATGTTATTCTCATAATCTATTTAATTTTTGTCTGCCTTTGAAGAACTCCATAGAAAATATGGAACTTTGGCTGATGGTAAAACTTTCTTACTACCTCCTTGAGGATGTGCACTATTATAATCGTAAAAATGTCCTTAAATGTCGGTTTTTGCTGGTAGTACACATAAATATAGAGAAATTTGGCTTACTGTAAAGAACAATTGTTTGAGTTAATTCCAAAGCAATTTATCTCTATGCTGCATATAGTAATTGAGTATAATTAGTAAGAAGCTACTTATGCAGTATAGTTTAGCAAAATACAGTTTGAGAGAATTGTTAAAGAGAAATATTTGAGTAAATGAATTGTATTTGAAATTATCTAAATGCCATCTGAAATGGCAAAAGTCTATTGAAATTTCAGATCTATAAAGTAACAATGCTTTATAATAAGAATAGGTATTGTTTTGAAATTTTGTGAATTATTATTTCTGTTTTATATCATTGTGACTCTGGATATCTAGGAGAAAAGCCTTTAAAATTCTTTATGGCAAACAAGTTAGATTTATTATATTGCCCACATTGTCTTTAATTCTTTTTAAAGGAAGAACTGCTACTAAATTTATAACATGTGAATTTATCATAGGCTTAATTGCTTAAATTAGGTAGACTAGGAAATTTATGATTAATTTGGAAAAATGAAATTTCCTAGAGTAGTGCAGATGAGGCTTTAAAAAACAATGTTGTAATAAATCTTTCTTTGGGACTTTCTTATTCGATGAGATATACGGACTTTCTCTTAAGTCTTCATAAAAATTTGCAATCTTCCCCCACCCCCGTTTCTCATTCTGAAAAATGTAACTAGGTTTAAAGTATGAGTTGACAAATAAGGGATTTTTATATTATCCAATGGAATTTAATATTTATTGAACACTTTTTTTTTTTTTTTTTGGCAGTTATGTTCTTTTAGTAGTGGGTGACAGAGACCTATCTCCAATTACCTTAAATAGACTTAAATAGAACTTGTTATTTCCATATAATTCTGTGCTACAGTGGAGAGAATATTGAAGGAGTAGGGGTAGAGGTTATTCATCAGCACGAGGGGAAGCAGTGTCTGGAAAGAAAGTGTGGAGGTGACTCCTAGGCAAAGGATGAAGATGAGTTAGCAAGCAATGAAGGAGAGCAGTTCAAGACAGTGAGGGGTAAAGGCAAAGAGGCATGGAACCCTGTGAATGGTTTAACAGAGCAAACTGAATTTCGGAACTTTGGAGATGTTTCTCCTTTCTATCTTCATGTTGATGACCATAATCATTAGTAATTGCATATGGGAGTTTAAGAACTTTAACTGGATTAATTATTTTAAAAAACTGCTATCTTCTTTTTATTTCTTTTTTAATTTCTCCAGGTCTAACTAACATGTAATTGGAGTCACAAGGAGTTGAGTGTGCGCTCCATTTCACACTCGTTGTGTGTGGGGGGGGGGGTGTCCATGAACTTGGATATAAAACAATAACATTATTACTCTTGAACACCTCACTTAAATTTAGTATGTTTTTCAGTTTTGAAGGCAGGGAAACACACACACAAACGATCTTAAGTACCTATAACTTTCTAGAAGTTGCACGTATTTATTGTCATGTCTCATTACTCTGCACATATTTTGAAACATTTTTATGTTTACCACCAGTTTAAAATTACAATAATAATTACACCTGCTTCTAGGTATTATTTTTTATATGTGGATATATCTATAGACATGTAGCTATATCTCAAACTGTTTTTAATGTAATTTAATGATTGTACTTTAAATCTGTTTCTTTTACATAATTTATATTTTGTTTTATGCATTTAAAAAGAGTTTTTGAAAGGGGATCTGTAGACTTCATTAGCCTGCCAAATGGATTCATGGCACAAAAAATGTTAAGAACCCCTGGAAATCTATACTGATTTCTTTAGGAGTGCCAGTGAGTTGCTCTGTCATTTAATGAGGATAAAAGAAATTGAAGTTATTTAACTCAGTTTTACCTGATAGCATGTAGTTATGTAGAGATGTCCCATATTGTTTTTGGAAGTAAATTCCCGATAAATAATACTTATTTTGCAGATAATTTGCTTTATTCAAGAAGTGTGTGTGCAGTTTTTGGTTATCTCACTTAGTAACAGCTCAACAAAGAAGCATTTAATTTTATTTCAGAATCTGTATATTAAAAAAATAGATTTAACTTTTTCACATTATAGCATTAACTATTTTTGGAAGGGTTTGGCTGGGAATTTTGTCTTGTCGTACTGGTTTATTTTTCATATATGAATGTTTTGTCTTCTCAGCTTCACTTTAAGCTGCAGGGGAGAGTAGATATGTTTTGCAAGAGAGAATAGATATGTTAAACAGGTTTTTGTGTCTCCTGTTTAGTAACAAATAACCATGCCACTATTGACAATTTCCTGTGAATACTAAGGAAAAAATAAATAATTTATGTACATATGGAAACTTGATTTTTTTTCTATGCATCACTGAGTTACTTAAGGTTATATATTTGGTTATGTGATGTGTTATTGGTCATGATCCTTATAGATGAAAATTTTAATGTGTGCCAAGAATTTTGGAAAATAAGAATACAGAATACATAAAAGTATAGCAAATTATGGTGTTATGAAGGGATATATAATTAAAACATAGATGATGTAATTTATTGCCTTATATTCCCTTTCTTCTTTTTGCCTGGCTTGACAATTCTGTGAAGATACCACCTCCATTTTAAAATTAGTTTCCTGTTTTACTGATACATGATCTAATTGAAACTGATGACTCAATTTTATTTTTGAAATATATGACAAAAGCAGTTTCTTTAAAGTTATTAATTTGAGATAATACTATATAGAGCTTCACATTCATAAGTCAGTCCAATTTTAGTAGGTCTGGACCACCTTAACATTCCAAGGATGGGTACCAGGTAATGATTTTGTACTTGAAAATTGACGGTAGCTTCAAGATCACAATGAGTGACGATTATCTTTCAGTTTGTTTTTTGTTTTTGGCCCCATTTTGTGTCTTCTCTCATGGCAAGCATCAACCATCATTGACATTTAGTTGCATCCCTTCCCTGTTGGATCTCCATGTTCCCTCCAAATGACACGGAATAGCTTAAGCCAGGTGTGATGTTCCACCTGAAGTTAATTCTCCTCTCCATTTCGTGCACGTCGATTCATAAGAAGCGTATTTTCACTTCTAAGAGTCACATCACAGTCCTTGCTATTGGTTGCTTATTCAAATAATTTCCTTATTCCTCTTTGCTCATGGAACTCTTGTGTTATTCAGATGTTCGCTACTCCCCACATAACTCAGGGTGATCTCGGCTGGCCTCGGCCTGCAGCAGCTTGAAGCAGGGTTTCGGTTCCCGGCCAGAGATTGAGGTCCGGCCGTGGCAGCGAGAGCGCTGAACCCTAGCGACTAGACCACTGGTCAGTGACAAGGCCCTGGCCCTTCGGCTTTGCAGAAAAGAATTCCCACAGAGACAGAAAGTAAGGAAACAAGTAAAGTGTTTTTCAGGAGGAAAAAGGGTACGGTACGTGTGGATAGACACACGGGCGGACTCAGAGAGAGTCGCCCTTGTGGTAGTTTAAATCACTTATATGTGGCATTCCTTCCAGGTTTCCTTTGGCCAGTCATTTTGATTTGCCTGGTTCTGAGTCCGTGTTTGATACATCTCAGGATCCTCCCATGTGTGCACATGTATCTCTTAGTCAAGATGGATTCCAGCAAAGAGGCCTGTGGGTAGCTTGACATCACTCCTCTTTTGACCTCCAAGGAGCTTTTTAATTGGGAAGGTCTCCTTGACTTAGAGAATGAGGAGTATGTGGTCTCTTATCTTTTATCTGGGCAGGGCTCAGCCTCTCTTATCTTCATCTTGGAGTATCTGTCTAGAGGGAACTAACTCCAGCTGCTTGGCCTGGGGCCCATCTATCTCCTGCCTCAAGGGGAAGGCAGTTCATTTCTAATAAAAGTGGAATTTGGATTAGGCTGAGCTAATAGTCACTGGCGTTTCTATTCCCCTTGTCAGTGATTGGTTATGGAGGGGGCACTCGTTCCTTGTCCCAGTCAGAGTCAATTATATGAAATGACAGAACTGGAGGGAAGGGGGGTAGAAAAACTTTCTTTACACTTGGGAAGGGGACATTGGATGAGAAGGCATACATACGTCAGCTCTTGATATTTGTCCTGTCTGGAATAGATGCTTGTAATTGCAATAGGGGGTCATCTTTTGTCCATGAAGATATCTAGCTCGAGGGCAAAACAAATGCGTCAATGATGAAAGAAAAAAATGTAAAGAACCTGGACGCTTGATGGCATTGTTGGGTCCCTGAATCAACCTACCATATTTCTGGATTTACTGTTGTGTAAGAGAATGAATTTATTTATTTTTCAAACCAGTTTGAACTAGACCTTTCAGTTACTTAAATGAGAAAGTATCTTACTTAGAACAGTTATTAAGTGGTATCTTAATTTGAAATAAACATTTTAGAAATAACAATTTAGATAATTAAAGAAAACTTATAGACCACTTGGGTTTTGTAAACTTTGGATATGATTAGTGCTATTACTCTATATAAATATTTTATTACTCAATTCACCAAATTTTATTATGTTTTTAATACAGTGATTGTATTAATCATCTTAACTAAAGTTATTTGGGGATGAATATATTCTACATATATCTCAGAATACATTATTCAATAAAAATAAAATAACTTGAAATACAAATTCAAAATCTAATCCATAAAATCACATCACTGTTTATTTGGCTGTTTGGTGTCTTTATTGTACTGGGAACGTTAAATGTACCTTAGGAAACATTGAAGTACTCTCATTGCCTTGTCTGAGTAGTTTCAAGCTTGGAGTCATGATAAAACTAACGTAGTTTTTTAAATACAAAAGATAAAGCTGATGGGAGTAAAATTAAGAAAATTGTGTAGTGCAGATGCATTCACAGAAGTAAAAAACAATGCAGACGTATAATAATCTTTGAAGTCAGAACTAGTGTTATAAAGCTCTAGTTCACTGGAACCGTAAGCAATTTATTTTCTGCCGCCATGTTCATGGTAGTTCTTGCCACCATGTTGAGTTCTAGCTTTTTTTGCTGATTTACCATTATGCACATTGTTTTTTGCTGTATCAAAGTAAGGAGGTATATCTGAGTCTTTGTCCTCTTGCTCTAAAGGTTGTAGGAATTACCCAAAGCTGAGAATTGCCAAAAGCAGGAGTGAAATAGTGAGCTGGCCAAAAAGTTCGACTGAACGAACTTTTTGGCCAATCTAATATGTTTTAGAGTATTAATGCTGAAATGGTTTAACCAGTGGTTTAAGCAGGAGGTGGAGGCAAGCAAAACCAGGAATAATCTAACAGGCTCAGAATAGGCAGGTGTCACAGTGGGCAGGTTTGTTGGCAGTGAGGGGGTGTGAAAAACAGAAAGCTAAAGATGGTGTAGACAGTGGAGGTGAAGAAGGGCAGTGGTGAAACTGGAGGGAGAAACATTACAGATGGTGAAAATCTGCAGTGGCAAATGGTTCATTGGTCAAGAAAGAACAAGGCTGTTGTATTAGAGCTGTATCAGTGTGGATGTTGAAAGTATGGAGATTGGGTTGGAGAGGGAAATGGACAGCCAGTAATTTGAATACCTTAGGAAAGTGAGAGACTTTAGAAGTTACTGATGGAGAGATCCAAAGTTAACAAGACCTCCTACATTACCGTGATTGAGATGTGCATATTTGTTTTTTGCATAAAAATGCTGTAAACATACTTGAGATGCTTCCTCTATGAGCTCATGACCTTCTTTCAAAGTTAGGCAAGGGAACTAGAGAATACAAAGTACTGGAATTCTCAGAGGATTATTGTTCTTTTAGAAGCTGTTTTTCAGGGATTGTTCCGGGGTATCCCTTTGCCCAGAATCAAAGTGCCCTCTGGTGACCTTTTCCTCTTTAAAAGGGAGCCACATTCTTGTGGGTTTTTGAATGTGACTAAATGTCTCTTAGTATGGAAACTATTATAAAGGAAGGGACTCTGCTTCTCCACTTTGGAAAGTTTAGTAGAAAATATAAATAGGCTCACTGCAGATATAAAACGAGAAGAGGATAAATATCCAGATAATTCAAATTCCAACTCTCCCTAGTGCTAAAATAATCAAATAAAGTGAAAATAGTCGTGCCCTTCCCCCGCCCCAATCATTGTCTCTCTTTATTAGGATCTTCATGGCACATGAGCTCTTTTCTTAACCTGTTGTCTTATACCTGTGGTCCAAACCAAAAATGATTTTTTGAAGGAGAAATAACAAGAATATGACAGGGTTTAGGACACACTACGTCAAAATATGGTACCTTGACATACTGAATATTTCAACCTGAGGGAATTTGAGAAACAGCATGTGAAGGAAGGACTTTCTGACCTTCTCCTGAAGCAGGTCACAAAATCCTCATGTGAGAGGTGCCCTCTCTATCCTAGAAGGAAAGGAACATCCTTAGCTCTGAAAACACAGGGACACAGAGGAATCTGAATGATCTTGCTAAGTTTCCCCTAGTTTACTATACTTAGCTCATACTCTTGGTCCTGTCATACCTTTCCAAGACTTGTAACTCTTCTTCAAACCTAGCGTAAAAAAAACATTCAGGTTTAATAATTTCTTTGGGTGTCTTCATTTCTTTATGACGGCTGCTGTGTCACACAAAATTTATATTAAATACATTTGTATGCCATTCTCTTGTTAATCTGTCTTTTGTTACAGGAAGTCTTAGTCGAGAGTCTGGGAGGGTAGAGGAAAATCTACCCTTTTCCTCCTCTGCAAATAGCATTTACATAGTGCTCACTATGTCCTAAGCATTGTGCTAAATGTTTTTTTTGTGATTTGTAAATGATTAAGAAACTTGTTTAAGGTTCCAGTGCTGGCAAACAGTAGACTAGGGCAGATAGTAGGGTGGTAAGTAGTGCATCTTAACCACCATCCTAGTTGGGGAAGTGTACAGTAGAGTGGCGAGAGTCCCCCTGAAGGATTAGGGCAGCTTCGGTAGTTCTCTTTACTGGGGAGAGTGCAATACCTTTGAATAACCTGATCGCCTAGACTCCTGGCTGATGCTTAACTCCCCCTTTTTTGGCAGCACCACGAGCTGCTCATCTCCCACTCTTAGAAGTGACAACTTGGAACTCCCATATGACAAGATATTTGTTCATTTTACCCTACTTAGTTAGATAAAGTATAAAAATGAACTCATTGACTAAATTGTGTCTGTATATTGCTTTGGCTCATGCTTGATTTGATTTGTCAAGAAGGTTAAAATGCTTGAGTGAGAAAATCTGACCTTCCTAATCCCATTTTTTCCCTGGTTTTGTCAAAGTGATAAGGTTTGTATAAATAAAGCCTAAGATGTAAAATAACTAATATTAATAGTTTTTAATAGCAAGTCATGTACTTTTCATTGATATTTCCTTCATTGAGAAGATGGACTAGATAACCTCAAAAAACATTTCAGCCCTTAGAGCAGTCTAAGTTTTAGTTTTAAATAGTTGTTTTTAAACTAAAACAAGTTTCTTAATCAAAATATTGTATTCAAGGTTGTCTGATTTTAATATTTGATTTCATCATTTTGTCTTTCTTTGGTAAGTTAAACTGTTAGACATTTGATCGCTTGAGGTATTTATAGTTTGGGTATTATAAGAAAGTTCTCTTGAACCCTTTGAGCCATAGACAGGGGATATGACATAGTCTACAAGTTAGGGAAGACTCAGCAGTAGAAAGAAATGAGAGTGGAGAGTGTTTCAAGCAGGTAGGAAATCTTAGAGGAGTGAGTATATGGCTCAGCCACAGAATTACAAGATTGAAAATAGAGGTAGAGAATAGAGTGGAAGAGAAAGAAGAACTACAATCGCTGGAGGCAAAGCCCATGAGGCAAAGACCAGATCTTACAGGATGTTCAAATTCAGAGTTTGCTCTCTATTCTGATAGCAATTGGAAACATTTGAAGGATTAAAATAGGATTGGTGACAAGATGTCATCTGCATTTTAGAAAGATTTGACTAGTTGCTCAGCCAGTAAATCTAGGCAAGAGAAGGTGGTAGTCTAGTTTAGCATGATGGCAATGAAAAATGAGTTTGTTCCAGAGATATTTCGGAGGAAAAAAATCTGTACATTTTTATGATTTGTTAGTGATTGTGGGAGGTAGGCAGGAGGATTTTGTAAATGTTGATTCTAAGATTTCTAGTTTTGGCAACCTGGGTGTTGGTATTCATCAGCAAAGTCAATGTAGTAGAACAATTGGAGGAAACTAAAGATTTCAATTTTGGACACATTTTGATGTGTCTCTGAATCATTCTGTTGTAGACGTCCAGTAGTAGTTATTTGATGTACATACATATACGTGTTTGGAGCTAAGAAGTTTGGTGTGGACTGGTGATATATATGTATATGTGGTGTGTGTGTGTGTGTGTGTGTGTACATATATACAAGTTTTCAGATTTCAGATTACAAATATGAGATTTTAGTCTAGCAAGGGCCATCATATAACAAGGCTTGAGGGCAGAAAAAGCAAAGCCTTAAGCACCACTAAGAAGGAACTACCAGTGATGTTGTAAAAGCTAAGATAAAAAAATAATAATTTGAGAAGGAGACAATGATCAACAATGTTAAATAGTATAGAAAGGTAAACAAACAAACAGATTAAAGTGTCTATTATGTGTCTGTTGTACTTAACATGAAGGTCATTGGTGATTGTGGTGAGAACAATTTTGGTGGAATTATGTGTGTGATAAGTTATGGAGTAGAGTACATGAAGACAAATCTTTCATGGTATAAATCTGTAGGTTGTACTGGAAAAAGCCTGAGCTTTGGCTTCTCTGGTGATAGGATTGGCTATTTACAACCTGAGTGCTCTTCAACAGGCAAATTAATCTCATACTGTTTCCCTTTCTTAATCTGTAAGATGACATAGACGATAATGCAGGGTTTCTGAGAGGATTAAAACCATGTTGCATGTAGCATAGTGGCTGGAGTTTGTAAGTGTCAGTAAATGGTAGCTAGCATTATTATGTAAAGTATCAATATAATTTTTGTACTGTTATATTTAACCTCACAGTAAAATTATGTTCTGTTTTCATTCTGATTAGAAAATATGCTGTTTTATATAAATGAATTTATCCTAAACTATAAATACAAATGGAACAACTTCAATGTAGTATGTCATTTGCAACTTATAAAAGATAATAAATTAGAGAGGTACAGAATGAGTATCTGTTTTTGACTATATCTCCATGAAAAAGTTATATATCTTCAGCAAAAAACCCCAGTAGGGACTGGATGGGGAGACAAGATGGCAGAGTAGAAGGACCTTGACCTCACTTCCTCTCATGAGCACACCAAAATCACAGCTAACTACTGAACAACCATCAATAAAAAAGATGAGAACCTACCAAAAGAAGATATTTTACATCCAAAGACATAAAGAAGAAACCACAATGAGACAGTAGGATGGGTGGAATCACAATACAGTCAAATTCCATACCACCTGGATGGGCAACCCACAAACTGGAGAATAATTATATCCCAGAAGTTCTCCCACAGGAGTGAGAGCTCTGAGCCCCACACCAGGCAACCCAGCCTAGGGGTCCAGCATTGGGAGGAGGAGCCCCCAGAGCATTTGGCTTTGAAGGCCAGAGGAGCTTGATTGCAGGAGCTCCCCAGGATTTGGGGAAACAGAGACTCCACTCTTGGAGGGTGCACACAAGGTCTTGCATGCACCAGGACCCAGGGCAAAAGTAGTGACTTCATACGAACCTGGGCCAGATCTATCTGCTGGTCTTGGAGGGTCTCCTGGGGAGGCAGGGGGCGGAGGGGCTGTGGCTCTCTCTGGGGTCATAAAAGCTGGTGGTGGACATATTGGGGAGTGTTCATCTACATAAACTCTGGCTGGAGGCAGATGTCTGTGTCCTTGGCACTGAGACCTGCCCCACCCAACAGCCTGCAGGCTCCAGTACTGGGATGCCTCAGGCCAAACAACCAACAGGGTGGGAACGCAGCCCCACCCACTGGCAGACAGGCTGCCTAAAGACTTCCTGAGCCCACAGACACTTCTAGACATGCCCCTTTACGCAGCCCTGCCCACCAGAGGGCCAAGACCCAGCTCTACCCACCAGTGGGCAGGCACCAGAAGCAAGGAAACTACAATCCCACAGCCTGTGGAACTGAGTCCACAAACACAGGTCAGAACCTACCCTGGGACCAAATGGTCCCTGGCCCTTGGGTGACTAGAAGGGAGTGTACTGCTGGGACACATAGGACATCCCCTCCAGAGGGCCACTTCTCCAAGGTCGAGAAACGTAACTAACCTACTACATACATAAAAATTACAAATAGAAATTTAAGCAGAATGAGACAGCCAAGGAATATGTTGCAGATGAAGGAACAACATAAAAAACTAAGTGAAGTGGAGATAGATAGGCAATCTACCCAAGAAAGAGTTCAGAGTAATGATTGTAAAGATCATCCAAGAACTTGAGAAAGGAATGGATGCACAGAGCGAAAAGTTACAAGAAGTTTTTAGCAAAGAGTTAGAAAATATAAAGAACAATCAGAGTTGAAGAATACAGTAACTGAAATGAAAAAGACACTAGAAGGAATCAATAGCAGAATAAATGAGTCAGAAGAATGGATAAGTGTGCTGGAAGACAGAGTGCTGGAAATCACTGCCACAGAACAGAATAAAGAAAAAAAAAGAAAAGAAACGAGGACACTTTATGAGACCTCTGGGACAACATCAAACACACCGACATTTGCATTATAGGGGTCCCAGAAGGAGAGAGAAAGAGAAAGGACCTGAGAAAATATTTGAAGAGATAATAGCTGAAAAATTTCTTAACATGGGAAAGGAAGCAGTCACCCAAATGCAGGAAGTGCAGAGAGTCCCAGGCAGAATAAACCCAAGGAGGAACACACCAAGACATATATTAATCAAATTGACAAAAATTAAAGATAAAGAGAAAATATTAAAAGCAACAAGGGAAAAGCAACAAATAACATACAAGGGAATCCCCATAAGACTATCAGCTGATTGTTCAGCAGACATCCTGTAGGTGAGAAGGAAGTGGCATGAGGTATTTAAAGTGATGAAAGAGAAAAATCTACAATCAAGAATAGTCTACCCAGAAAGGCTCTTGTTCAGATTTGATGGAGAAATCAAAAGCTTTCCAGACAAGCAAAAGCTAAAAGAATTCAACACCACCAAACCAGCTTTACAACAAGTGCTAAAGGAACTTATCTAAGCAGCAAGGAAAAGGCTACAACTAGAAACATGAAAATTATGAAATGGGAAAGCTCACCAGTAAAGACAAACATTCAGTAAAGGTAGGAAATCATCAACACACAAATGCAGGATATTTTAAATGCATTTGAAATTAAGAGATCAGCAACTTAAAACAATCATGTATATATACATAAACTACTATACCAAAACCTCATGGTAACCGCAAACCAAAAATCTATAATAGATATACGTGCAAAAAAGAAAGAGGAATCCAAACACAACACTGAAGATAGTCATCAAACCCCACTAGCTTAAAACATTGTGTAATTTGAACTGAGATATATCTTCTCCTTCTATAATTTTTTTGTTTTCTTTAATATATACAAATGAAATATGGTGGAAGAAAATTTGTAATATAAAATATTAATATGAAACAAGAAACCCTTAATCCTAAAATTAGGTAGGAGAAAACTATTTTTAAATTTTTAGTGTATATACATCAACACTCTTTCTTAATTTTACAATTGATACATGCTCTTGAAACAAGTTTAAGAATACTGAAGAGTATAAAGAAAAAAAAATGAGTCTCATTGACTGATTTGATGACATTTCCTTAATTTTAAAAATAGACTTGGTTAGGAGTTTGGGAGTAAAATACACACACTACTATGTATAAAATAGATAACCAACAGAACTATACTTAATATCATGTAATAACTTATAATGGAAAAGAATCTAAAAAAGATTTCTCCATCAAATCTTGAATCACTTTGCTGTACATCTGAAACTAATACAACATTGAAAATCAAGTATATTTCAATAAAAATTAAAAAAAAAAGAATTGGGGTCATGGGCTACATATCGGTTTGTAATTTGACTTTTTTCTAGTGATGTGATGGACTTCAGCAGCTGGCTTAGGTGTGTATTGGTATTGGGGTAGGAAGAAATTGAGGAGAAGAATCCTGTCAATATCATTTTATGATTTCAAATTCATGTTACTTTTAAGGATAAATGTAGCATGCTGTGGATTGATAACATCTAAACAGATAGTAAGTAATCAAAGATAAATCATCTGGCAGTGGTTTCTGTCAGAATCATGATTTTTTTTTTCTCGAGTAGACAGATGACTGAGGAAGAACCAGTAAATTATAAACTGATCAGCACAGGTGTCAGTCTTTGCCCCTTTGCTTTATCTTACACTCTCAAGTCTTGGTTCATTTTTCAACTCAATAGCTGTGTCTGTGATTACTGGAGGCCTGAAATCTGGATCATTTAGGTCATTATTTTTGGATGCACACATTCGCACCCACATTTGCCTGGACTCAACTTCTTTTGGTTACGAGAGGAGGCTGCTCTTCTTGTTGTCTAACAGGCATTAAAGTAACTTGGGCCTCAAGGATGGAATCTATTTTTCAGGTCTGGTGTTTAAAATACATCATTTCTATGAGGGGCTAAGAGCAAGCTGCACTGTGTTTTGTAAATTTGCATGTGAAAATGATTATCACAAAGAAGTGTTTTAGAAACGAATTCTCCTCAGTATTAAAATTAAAACCTCACAAAAATCAGTTTTTGATCATTTTTTTTCTCCCTAACACTTTTAAAAGAAATCTCCCCTGGTTAAAATTTGGAAAACAAAGGAATGTACAAAGAAAAAAAAGGAAAAAAAAGAGAGAGAGAACAAACCCACACAGCAGAAATGCACTGGGGCTTGGTTTTACTTTTATTTATGTACCCCCTCTGCATCTTATATACTGAACCTTTACAAAAAAAGGTAAAGTGAAATGTGTAGTCTGTGGGATGTTATGGAAGATTCCAGATAAGTTATTGAAGACTTACTGAGTTACAGATAAACTTGGCCTCTTACCAGATATTTCCATGCTGTGTAGTCTTGCTTCTGGCTCTATCATTTACTAGCTTAGGGCTCTTGGGAAGATAATTTAGCATCTCTGGAACTTTTTTCTTGAATGTAAAATGAAGATAATGACATGAACCTTGTATGTATCACTGAGCGGTATAAAACAAGAATCTTCAGTAGCACCAGTAAGTTTTCATGTAGCTTTCTCCTGTGTGTGACTTAAAGAAAAACACACAACCTAAGAGTTGTGAGTTTAAGTTTTATTCAGGGATCTTACAAAGGGCGATAGCCTGGGAGATAGCCTCTAAACAGCTCTGAGAAAACTGCTCCAAAGTGTAGGGAAGAAGCCAGTGTATATATGATTTTTGACTAGGCAGTATATGCAGTCGGGCGTACATCTTGGTAAAAGATTATTGCTAGTCACGAAGAGCAGATAACTCCAGTTAATGATTTTAGTGCTTTTCTATGTATGGGAAGATGCAAAAATCTGGATTTATTAAAATTCTTCCTGAGATATACATCTAACTATCGAAGGAGCCTAAAGTGCCTCACCCTGTTTTTCATTTTGAATTCCTCTCCGGGTGCACAGTCAGTCAGTGACTGCAGTGGCGAATGCCTTAATCCTTGTAGAACCAGATGGTGAGCAACATTCTGCATGTCTCCTCTCCCTTGGCACAAAGATTTTTAGAGTTTGCACTGTTTCTTTTGGGCTTGGAGAGCAGGCAGCAACAGATTTCCTTGTTCTCCTTTTATCAGATCACCGGCAGGCTTCTGAGGATGAATAAATGGTTAAAGTTCCTACTGTTACATCGTTATTTTTGAAATTGTACCTTTTCACAGTTTGAGTCCAAGGGCATTCTTCTTTATCAGTCTGTATTTGGGGACATGTGACATCATGAATGATCTCTATGTTGGGAAGAAATTAAGTTGTGTTATCTTCAGCTTCCAACCCTGTATAAGAAAGCAGCTTCTGACAATGAATCAAGATTGATTATTCTATAGTGACGTTCTCTATTACTGAACCTATTTGGAGAAAGAACAAATAACTATGGGTCAGGGCTGCTATAGAAAAGTATCCTGCAGCTTGTCTGTAGCTTGAGACATTAGGTGAGAAGATTTCTAAGATCCAACTGTGATAATAGTTGAAATTTAAATGGAGTCATCATCTCCTGGAAAATAAGGGAGAGCCAATAATTGTGTGCTAAGTGGATTAAAGCTACTGGGATTCCTCCATTTAATCATGTAGACCTTCATTCATTCCAAACACTTTTCAAACTTCATGCTTATGTAGCAGCTCCTGTGCTATATTCCTCCAAAGTATCCTAGTGTCAGAGAAGTGTAGACTCACAGGCTTAACCTGCCTGCTGCAAGTGCAATTTCTTTGAAGTCTCAAATTCGTTTGAATCTGAACTTCTACTCTACAAACTTGGTTTTAAAGTAAAACTAATGTATTTTAATTACAGTGAGGCAATACCAGTCCTTCAGGATTATGGACTATTAATCCTGTGACTTCATTTACCCCTTGGCTTGATGTTACATTTCCCTAATAGTATATGTGTCTCTGTTAGAGTGCTATGGCTGTGAGCTGTGGTGAGTCCTTCAAGGTTTTCAGACAGAATAAGAGCAAGGGAAAAGGAGGGAAGGAACTTGATAAACTTTGTATGTATGAAACCTTATGGCTTTGGGCAGGATGGAATGAGACACGAGAATAACAGTATGGAACTAAGTAAGGAAATGTTAAAATAGTCCAGGTGAGAGATGATAAGACCTTGAATGTAGGATCTATCATAATATTGGAAGAGAATGAATTGGAGTGATGTTTAATTTATAGAATTGTTGGCTGATTGAATGTGAGCATTTTAGGAAGAAGGAATAAAGAGGCTCAGTGCAGACTTGGATTGTTTGAGTAGACTGTGGTAGTACTATTCATCAAGACAAAGGAATACAGGATGAAGAACGTGATTGGAGGGAAAGACTAAAAGGTCCACTTTGGATTTTTGAATGTGAGGTGTTTAGGAACCATTACAGAGAGATGATGCCCTATAGCAAGCTGGATATGCCATTTGGAAATAAGGAGAACTCCTGGGATGGAGATATAGATTTGAAAGTTATCAACACTGGGTGATTATTAGTACCATGAGGTCAGACCCTTGAGAGCATTGATAGTTAAGGGGAATCAGAAAATGGAAAGCCAGCAAAAAAGACCGAGAAGAACCCAAACATGAAACCGAAGTCTTTATTCCGCAGGAGAGTCTTACCCACCTGGGAGGTAGATTAATAGAGATCTAAACTAGAATCATCTTATAGGGGATAGGAAAGAAAGGACTGACTTGCCAAATATTTTAAATGAACTATTTTGTGATGTTAAAGGTAAAGGCCAAATTGCACCTAACATAAGGCAGGTACTTCTAGAACTGGCCAGTTTAGCTGGCCAGGGCTTCATGTTCATTTTGGGGTTGTGGCTTTCTGTGTTCACACAGCTCCACTCCAGAAACTGAATACAGATTTCACAGATTTGGCAAAATGAACCTCAATCCTTGGTCAAAACATAAAGCATTATAGGACTCCCTAGGTTACCCCTGATTCCCCAAATACTATCTCTACATCTCATTTCCACAAAGCTATTCTCAAAGGTAACCAAAATTGTATTGTGGAGTTATCTGTTTCTGTTTGTGACTCCATGTTGGGCTTTTCTGATTCCCACGCCATTTTGAATTTGACCAATCGTTGAAGTAGGGGTACCTAGAAGTAAATGTGAGTGGGTGTAACCAGTTTTGCCAAAGTAGATTTTCCTAGGTTATTGAAAACTATTTACTGTAGGGTTATATTAATGTTAATTTGAAAAGCATTTCATTATTTTATGATAAACATTATAAACCTGCATCTATATGTCAAATATAGTTGTATTAGTACACATATTTTTTATCTTAAATCACACTGGATTTCTATAAAATAATTCTGCCGGAAAATAAAGAATTGAGAGAGACAGAGCATTGAAGTAGATTTTAAACCCTACTTTTATTCAGATCTTTTTAGACAGCCTCTTCAGTATAATTCAAAAACAGCATACCTAGATTTGTTATTCTCTTTACGTCATAAGTTTTTCTTTAAAAACCAGGACTTAAGAAGATACCTTAATAAGATGCTTTTAATTTTTCTTCTTCTTTTTAAAAATTTTTCATAGAAAGGAAAATGAAAAGATAAAAAATGCATATAAAGTAATCTTTATAAATTAACTTGGTAAGACACTGGTCTTGGATATAGTACAGAAATGGGTTCTTTTAGCACTTTCTCTAGAGTCACTTTTAGTGCATTTTTAGTTGTGGACTCTTGAATTTTCTACTTGATTTTTGGTACAAACTGGGTAGCCTTCATCAGGTTACTTAGTCTCTCTCTATGAATTTAGGGGAGTGGATGAGGAATAATGTATTTAAGTGTGAAACTACTTTTATGCTTGTATTTCTTGCTCACTGTAGTGGAAGCCCTACAAAAGCAGGGATTGCTGTGTGTTTGCTTATCTCTAGGGACCAGAACCTAAAAGAGTTCCTGGCACAGTAGGCATTCAAGTATTTGATGAGCGAATGCAGAAATAAGAAATTCAAGATCTAGTTTCCTTAAGATAAAGTGTGCCTCATCCAACATGCATATACTAAAATAATGTCTTGGTAAGAGCTGTTAGAAAGATGCAAATGTTTCAGATGCAAATGATGAACTGGGGGAGGACACACCTGTACATTGACCCTTAGCCTATCTATTACATGAGGGCTATTGCTTGGGAGAGTCAGTTTTTATCTCAGGATATTAGCAGAAATCATTCAAACTCTGCACCATGAACTACACAGCCCTGCAGAATCTCACCTTGGCTATCTCACTGCTCCATTGCACTCCATGTGAAGGAATGACAGGATTTTTCAGGGCCCACTTTTTCTATGATTATTTAAGATTATATATATGATTTTACCTATGTGAGGACTTCAGTCCTAAAAACACGTTTCTTCTCAGATTGAATTGGAATAGTCTGAGGTTGAATGAAATAGAAATTATGTTTTTACAAAATATGCTGGATGCAAAATGTAGTTGACACTGTCTAGTCAATTGGTATTTCACTTGGTAATTGAGGGAGCAAATTCTAAGAAGTGGTGATAACTGAAGAGAAATATATTTAGCATAACTTAATAGTAACTTGTCTTGCATGTGTTTGTTGTAATAACACATGGATTTATTTTGATATCTTTTACTATTTTTTTATTATTTCAAGTTTATTTCTCCATATCATGGTGCAGCCTGTCAAAATGGTTATGTGTTGAGAAATGTCACTTACTAATAAAGTATGAGAAATAAGGACTAAATATGTTTTGATTTATTAGCTGATGCCATATTAATGGATAAATCTCCTTGAAAAGTTGAGGAGGACACTGGTTTCATTTATAATTATAATAATATACCTAATCATATGAGTGTATGACTATAAGCATATGTTTTTATAAAGATGTATTTATAATATATTTAAAAATATGCTTTTAAATATATTAGTAGATTTGTATTATTCTTTTTTGGATTGTAATATCTATATCTGCACATTGCAAAGAAGGTGATATTAGATTGAACAGGAAATGCTTTTCTGAGAATGAAATTATAGTTCTGTAAAGAGCCTGATTTTATAATCACAGCTTTTTCATTTCCAGTTTTTCATTGTTCATTTCTTACACCTTGGCAAGCTAATCTTTAGCATCAGCCAAAATTTCACTTGGCTATTTACCCTAATTGATGAATGAGAAAACTTTATGATACCTGCTTAATTTTAGTTGGATAAAATAACTAATTTTCATCTGATTAATTTTTTGGTTCCTTAAAATGATATGTTAATAAATGAGAAAAATCAATCATAAAATAGCAAAGTGCAGTTATTCCTGCTCAGAATTAAAGCAGAATAGAGAAAATTCAAAATATTTCTTTAACTGTTCATCGACTATTGCTGTATATACTACTTCAGTGAATCAGAGAAGCCCTCATAAAAGTTGTAAAACATTTATGGAATCCATTTCAAAGATGGTATAAATTTTTTATAACTATTAGGAGAATTTCTAAGTTCTTAAAAATGCCTTAAATGCTCTAATGCTGTCAGCTGATTAATTTTCAGAGAGGAATCAAAGTGAAAGTGTCAGTAAATTCCCAGTAGTAACCGTGGTGTGCTGATGGTATTCAATTGTTCTTTTTGTTCAATAAAGTCCATATATGGAAATTTAGCTCAATATATCATTTAATTTATGAGTGATATTTGTTTTCTAAAAAGCTTTTAAGCCTACAGAATAAATTCTGTAGGATTTTTTAACTAGCAAATTCCTTTCTGGGAGTATGATTAAAGCTGTTACAACAACTTTTAAACAATATGTATCTCATATAAAGCAAGATATTTGTATTAAGTGTTTATGGACCATAGCAGAGTATTTGCATTTTGCTTTTGAGAAAACTCATTAAAAAAAGTTATTATACATGAATGCATTCTCATTATAAAAGATTCAAATACTCCCAAGATCTAGCAAAATATGTTTACCTTTGTGCCCTCTCACACCCATGATCCTCAGGGTAAAAATTGTTAATAGTTTAGTATGAATCATTCCAACACAAATTCTACCCATTTACAAATATACACCTTGATGTTAAAAAATAAAAAATGGGATCCTAATGTATAGTCTTTTAATTTGGGTTGGAGGAGATCAAGATATTTTGGAATTAAGGAGGTATGATTTGTACATGCCAAGGTCACTATTATTTGGAGCATCTACCCAAGTAGTTGTCACTGTTGCCCAGTGTGAGTCCTCCCAAGCTACTCTAGCATTTTCTTGGCATAGCGTCTCTGAGGAATGGGAAATATGTCCATGAGAGAGTAAAATAATTGTATATAAGTCAGTTCCTTCATCAACAAGTGGTAGCTTAAAAAAAATAGGTATCCTTTTTTCTTTTTTATTTATTTATTTATTTATTTATTTATTTATTTATTTGTGGCTGTGCTGGGCCCTCACTCCTGTGCAAGGGCGCTCTCCAGTTGCGGCAAGCAGGGGCCACTCTTCATCGCGGTGCGTGGACCTCTCACCATCGCGGTCTCTCTTGCTGCGGAGCACAAGCTCCAGACGCGCAGGCTCAGTAGTTGTGGCTCACGGGCCCAGTTGCTCCGCGGCATGCGGGACCCTCCCAGACCAGGACTCGAACCCGTGTCCCCTGCATTGGCAGGCAGACTCCCAACCACTGCGCCACCAGGGAAGCCCCCCCTTTTTTCTTTTAAGAAAAGAAGTTTTTTGGGAGTTCCCTGGTGGTGCAGTGGTTAAGAATCTGCCTGCCAATGCAGGGGACAGGGCTTTGAGCCCTGGTCTGGGAAGATCCCACATGCCATGGAGCAACTAAGCCCATGTGCCACAACTACTGAGCCTGTGCTCAACTACTGAGCGCGTGAGCCACAACTATTGAGCCCACGTGCCACAACTACTGAAGCCCGTGCGTCTAGAGCCTGTGCTCCGCAACAAAGGAAGCCACCACAATGAGAAGCCTGTGCTCTGCAACGAAGAGTAGCCCCCGCTCGCCGCAACTAGAGAGAAAGCCCCTGTGCAGCAACGAAGACCCAACGCAGCCATAAATAAATAAATAGATAGATAGATAGATAGATAGATAGATAGATAAAGTTTGTTAAGTTTGCTCACACTTTTTTTTGTATGTTTGTGATCATTACTGGTTTGGCCCCATATTGCCTTTCTTATATTAACCACACGGTAAAATGCTTGTTAGATACAGTACTTTAGATTGTTCTTTAGTTGATTCTGATCTTTCTTTTTTATCTTATTCTCTCCCTCCCTCTCATTTGACCTCCTGTGATTTTCCTATCTTCTCCTATCTTTAATCCTAACATTTTGGAGCATGTTTGATGGTGATGAATTTAGAAAAGAATTTCTCAACCTCCAGATAATTCTTAGTTGTTGGGTGGGGGAAAGGTTATTCTGGGCATTGTAGGCAGTATTCCTGGTCTCTACCCATTGGATCCCAGCACTATGCTCCCAGTTGTGATAATCAAAAATATCTTCAGATGTTGCTAAATGTCCTCTGGGGCCAAAAGCACCCCCAGTTGATGCAAATGTCCCCTGGGGGTGCACAATCAACCCATTGAGAACCATGGTTTAGTAACATTTCTAAACTATTTTTCTGGTGTATATTTTGCAGGGGTAGATAGCTATCCCTAATCTAGTCCATAATATGTTTTGAAGTGTCATTAAAATTGTATAAATAGGGACTTCCCTAGTGGTGCAGTGGTTAAGAATCCGCCTGCCAATGCAGGAGACACGGGTTCGAGCCCTGGTCCAAGAAGATCCCACATGCCACGGAGCAACTAAGCCAGTGCGCCACAACTACTGAGCCTGCACTCTAGAGCCCACGAGCTACAACTACTGAGCACGTGTGCCACAACTACTGAAGCCTGTGCGCCTAGAGCCTGTGCTCTGAAACAAGAGAAGCCACCACAATGAGAAGCCCCTGCACTGCAACGCAGAGTAGGCCCCGCTCGCCACAACTAGAGCAAGCCCGCACACAGCAACGAAGACCCAACACAGCTGAAAATAAATAATAAATAAATAAATAAATAAATTTATAAAAAAAATTATATAAATACAACACTGGTAAAACTTCACTCCATATATGTGTAATTATCTTTAACTCACTTAGAAGTAGATAGGCGTTTGCTGTATAGTTAGATTAAAAAATATATATATGAAAGTATTTGCTGAGGAAAAGGCTTCTGCAACTTGAAAGAAATCTCCTCACCTGTCTATATAGGTGAAATCTGAAACCTGAAATCAAACCTTCTTTCTTATGTCTTGACAAAAATTCATTGAGCACTTTAACTCTTAGAACTTTAAAAAAAAATATGCGTTTGGCCTATTGCAATGCAACATATAAACATGTATTCTTAAATCAAACCAAACTACCTTCCAGAATAGATCAGGCATCATAGAGACTAAATATATATGGGTTTTTTTCATACATAGCGCCTCAACATTTATCTTCAAATATGTATATCCATTCCATTCAATGTAAATGGAAATAACATAAACTAAAATTTTAATATTTTATCTAAAATTTACAAAACTCAGTGACTGTTTTAATAATAAAAATCCTATCCTATAAACTATCTAGGAAATATTTTCAGACACAGTTACCTTTGAAACTTTAAAAAAACTGACCTTTACAATGAAATTTAGACTACTTCAACCAGTGTTTCCTACACTTTTAGACTTAATGTTCTTATTTCCGCCCTTAGTATATATGCTTATTTAACTTCCTGTCGATTTTAAAAGAAATTTGTACTGTAGTCAATTTTAAAGGAGTTACTTCAAGCTTTCCCCGATGTGTATTTAAATCACTTTCTTTACAGAAACAGCGCTTAACCTTTTTTGAAGTTAAAATTTGAGTGTTTTCAAAATCCAAGCATTATTTTTATGTATCAAATTATTTTTTTCAACACTCCTGTCTTTAAATCTGTACTTTCTCATTCTGTTTTTATAATTTCTCTTTTGAATTACCTAATCCAACTTAAAAGATTTGAAAATGGCAAATCTGATAGAAAGATGAAATATTTTATTTGTTTTCAAGCTAATATAAAACACATTCTAGACATCAATATTATATTTAACACTAATATAAATTCTGACTAAAGTAATAGAACTTATTCTTCATAAACTTGAGACCAAGTAAGAATTATTAAAAAGTAATATTCTGACAAAAATATGTATGCCACTAAGTTTAATGGATATTAACATCTATGTTCACAGTGTCATGCTAAAGCTATTTTTCATATTTAAGTGTTTATTGTGTCACTGGCAATATCTGTGTGTCACTTGTATAACTTTAATATTTTTATTCAAATACCTGTCAAATATACTTAAAAGGGAAATATGTAATGGTCCATATTTTTTTCAGTACACATTAAAATAAATAGAATGAAAAGGGCTATAGAAAAGGTTACTCAGGAATCACTTGAAGTCATCTGCTACATCACCTGCCACATTTTGGGAAACACTGATTTGAGGGAAATAATCTGTGCATTATAAAACGCCTTTGATTTGCATAGGCTTGAGGTTATAGAAGAATTTTCCAGAACATGATCAAAAATTCTTCTGCTTCGTTATTTTGAAATTTTATACACAGTGATTTCTGTAAAGTACTAATTATTATAGAATATAATTAAGCCTAACACATTTATGTCTTAGAACTCTTTTTTGGGAGGAGTCGGGGAGGTTGGCGTTGGCTATTAGGTGGGGTTGTAAAGGGAGTAACAATATGGCTTCTTTATTTTGTTCTGTTCTCATGACATGAACTTTAGTAATACCTTAGAGGAGAGAGTTGAAGCTGATTCCAGTTTGTTTAATTCTAGGTTTCCACAAGAATGACATTAAGAACAGTTTATAACATGTGGCTGGGTATAATATTCATGGTGGTTTATTATATTCCAAATTTGTAGCAGTTCTTTTTCCAGGCACTTTAGCTGTTTTACAGTCTTTCACAGCACTATGATTCTTCCCTACCTTTGTTATTTCAGCTGTGTCATGCAGGTTTATTTTGGAAATGTGTATTGACTATAAAGTTTCTTATGCCACCCTCACTTAGCTCTGTGTAGTAAAGGTCACATTTAATTAGAATGTAGACTTTATGGCCGAGAGGTACATTAGAACCAGCCAATTTCCATTCCCACTGCTTCTCTGACCTGAATTTGGCCTTCACTACCCCTTTCCTTGTAACTTGAAATTCTGTCTTAACTTTTCTCCAGCCTTTGGTATTTTCTCACTCTAGTTCACTGCAGCTCTGAATTTGTTTCACCCTGGTCAGAAGGCTTCAGAAAATCTCATCTTTGCAAAGACCTCTTTATCTCTGCTTTCTGTTCCCACCACTATCTGCCCCAGTCCTCATATGTTCTGGTAATCTACACAAGCTACAGTCATTGAGCCTTTAGGAGATTATACCTGTGCTGTTACTGTCCTCTCTTCTCATTCACTTACTCTTCTTGAATACCAAAGTAATTCATTTGTCTGTTAATACCTACACTACTTTCCAGGCTCAGCTTACATTTTACATTTTACCCCTCACCTTAGGCTCCTTGGGTTCTCTTTTAACTCCACACAAACATGACATACTATCTCTCTTCTCCCTGAATCACCATTGTACTTCTTTTTCTTATTGTTTAAAAAAATACTGTGATTGTAATCTCAGTGTAGAGGAAAGGCATGGGTTTTTGAGTCTGCTCAAAACCCTGTGTAACTGCTGTGAGCCGGGACTGTATTGCATCATATATAGATGGTCCCTGACTTTCAATGATTATGAATTTTTTGACTTTACAATGGTGCAAAAGCGATACACATTCAGTAGGAACCATACTTTGAATTTTGATCTTTTCCTGGGCTTGCAGTCTGCTGTAGGATACTTTCTGATGCTGGGCAGCAGTGGGGAGCTACAGCTACCAGTTAGCCACATGATCATGATGGTAAATAACCGATATACTTACAACCATTCGGTACCCATACAACCATCCTGGTTTTCACTTTCAGTACTGTATTCAATAAATTACGTGAGGGCTTCCCTGGTGGCGCAGTGGTTGAGAATCTGCCTGCCAATGCAGGGGACACGGGTTCGAGCCCTGGTCTGAGAGGATCACACATGCCGCGGAGCAACTGGGCCCGTGAGCCACAACTACTGAGCCTGCGCGTCTGGAGCCTGTGCTCCGCAGCAAGAGAGGCCGCGATAGTGAGAGGCCCGCGCACCGCGATGAAGAGTGGCCCCCGCTCGCCGCAACTGGAGAAAGCCCTCGCACAGAAACGAAGACCCAACACAGCCAAAAATAAAATATAAAAAAAATAAAAAATAAAAAAAAAATAAATTACATGGGATATTCAACACTTTATTATAAAATAGGCTTTGTGTTAGATGGTTTGCACAACTATCGGCTAATGTAAATGTTCTGAGCACGTTTAAGATAGGCTGGGCTAAGCTACAATGTTAGGTTAGGTGTATTAAATGCATTTTCGACTTAGGATATTTTCAATTTAGGATGAGTTTATCAGAGCATAAGCACATCATAGGTTGAAGAAGATCTGTATTCTTTTACATTCTAGGGAGTCTATTTCTTGCACACAAAGCTGTAGTTGGCAATGAATGTGTTAGAAGGATGAAAAACCACTTATTTATGAAGAAATGTTATTTTAGTATTTATTCAAACAATATCCTGAAGAATCTCAATGTTTTTGCCACCCACAGGGAAATAATTTCCTTTCTAATAAAGTGCACAGTTAAGGAGTTTGTGAGCAGGAATTGAATGAAAATACACCACTGAGGAGATAGCTGAAGGTTTTGTGTGTGTGTGTGTGTGTGTGTGTGTGTACAAAATTGGGCAAAGAGAAGGTTTCTTTCATCATCAGTGCTTTCCTTTTTTTTTTTTTTTTTTTTTTTTAGTCTGTATGTATCCATTAAATGTATTCAGTCTCACTGCATTTTAGAGCCATCTGTGGTCACTTAGGACTACTATGCTAGTTTCCAATTTTTAAGAGGGAAATTGCAGAGGCATGGAATCTGGAGCTTACAGGGCATCCCGATATCTCATTCTTCCATGACTTATTTACTTTCTGTGCAGCAAGTTACCAGCAGGAAAAAAGCTCGCATGTTTGCAAATAGAAAGAATATCAAATGATTTATTAATTTGATAATCTGTTAATTGTTGTATGTTTAGGCTCCTGAATGTAATAATTTGCTTTTATACTTTCTTATATCTTCACTGAAACTTTGTTATTGCAACATACATAACATAGCAAAATTTAGTACCAGATATAT
The DNA here is from genome assembly GCF_028021215.1 of Eschrichtius robustus. Taxonomy (NCBI): domain Eukaryota; kingdom Metazoa; phylum Chordata; class Mammalia; order Artiodactyla; family Eschrichtiidae; genus Eschrichtius; species Eschrichtius robustus. Next base: position 46,311,240 of record NC_090828.1, on the reverse strand, counting down.
TTGTCTTAAGCTTAGACCAAAGTGCTAATGACAACAATAGGAAAGGGGATTTAATTATAGGATATATTAAATCTGAAGTCTGGACCTCATGCTGCTTATGCAGAGAGGTGTCTGTGATTACTCTGAGCACTTTTTTATGTTTACTCAGGACTAAGTGAGTAAATGACTGAATGTCAGCACTATTAATTACATTTGTTGAGGAGTCTCTGATGCCCCTGAATCATTTTCCAGGGGACATTCTGAAACTAGACTTGTTAGCGATAATTGCTTAGTGAACATAGAAAATGCTTTGTCTTCAAGAAGAGTAATATTCAAAGGAGCCTCCTTCTAAGTTATACATGAGCATTTTTTCTCCCTCCTTAGAGGCCTGTTTATTTTAACTAGAATTTTAAGACTGAATGTAGCAACTTAGGATCCTTTACGTTTATACCTCAGCTTAATTATTTAACCAATTCAAACACTGATTTCCTTTAGAAGCATCTTCTCATTCCTAATCTACTGAAGTCAATGGCAAGTATATTGGTGCTAAACGAAGCTATTGCATACTGAAACTTTGATTAATATATACATATTTCCAAAACTCAGTGCAGTAATATCTCTTTGTATATCCTTAATGTAGATTGTATGGAATCGTGTCGATATTCCCTACCTTGTGAGAATCTGGGGCCAGAAATTTGCCAGAAATATATGAGGCCATGACTATAGTTGCAGGACTCCTTAGAGGATGCAGTATAATTCTTGATTATATGTTAGACCAGCAGCTTTGAATACAATGGTGATAGTAAAAGGAAAAAAAATAAAAGATTTAAGTCTGGCTGTTGTTACTTCATGCCTTGTTCAATCTCATGTTGTATCTGGCCAAACAATTATTTTAAGTTTGACTTTCTTTGTTGTTTCCGTCAGAGATTCATATTTATACGTAGGAGAATTATGCATGGAAAAAACCCTATAGTTTTCTGTACTGAACCAGTATTCCTAACTGACTGTAACTTTTCTAAATTTTTGAGTGCTCCTTTAGAAAATGATTGTAATATTATTAATCTTTCTTGAATTTTAAGAGGAATATATAAATACCTTGAAATTTTATTTTATGTTTAAATATTTTTTGTTAGCTTTCTTTTTATAACTCTTTATTTGGAAATAATTTCAAACCTAGAATATATTTGCAAGAATAGTTGAAGGGGTACACTCTACCTACAGTAACCTATTGCTAATATTTCATTCATGTTATCATTCACGCTCTCTCTCTTGAGTGTGTATGTGTGTGTGTGTGTATAATATATTCACATATTATATACGTGTGTGTATATACATTTTTTCTAAACCATTTGAGGGTGATGTTTTTAAAAAGTTTTTTTCTGGTAAGCTTTCTTATCTCCTTTGTTTTTGAATATTCATGTTCATGACTTAAGCAAGACATCTTGGTCTGATTTAGTTGGTGATAATCAAACAGAACATTCTGGTAAATTTGATTTTCCACTATTAGTCATTTTTATCTTAGTTACAATTTTTTATGCTCAATTTATAAGACCACTATGAAAATTTGTTGAGCAGTGGAGCTAGTATATGCCCTTTCTTCTATCTACCTTTGAGGTATTTTGACTAATAGTTCCAGGGCAGGGGATAAAGGGAGGGGTGGTGCACGGAGAGCATGGCATTAACTCTCCATAGGGTAATGTTGACTGTTTGAGATAAAACCACTAGCTAACCTTGTCACTTAGCACATAGTTATTACTTTCATGTTAAAGGTGGATTTTAGTTTGAAAATTACATACTGAGCACAAATGTTTCTCAGCTATCACTCTTCATAGATCCCTGATTTCCGAGTGTTTTGACTAATATTTTGTTTTGCTACTTATTTCAGTATTATTCTTTTAGGCACTGCTCCAGATAACAGACTAATGAGATACCTGTATATGTTCTGTAATCTTAAAATACTGTTTCAGAAGGACTGTGTTATTACTTTCTTTGCAGTTTCTTGCTATACTTGAGAAGGCTTTTAATACATGCTGACTGATTTAAATGATGCTGTGCCCCATACAGCTGCTCTGCTTCATCTTTTGTTAGCTTACTCCTCAAATCTGCGTTACCAGCAAGGCAGTGTCCTAGGTCACCTGATGAGATGCTTGAAGTTTTCTGTATGTTTAACACGTTTGATCTATGGCTAATACTTCAGAATATATACAGTCAATATAAACTTTGAGTTTAATAATATTTTAATAACAGATATTTTATTATTTCATGCATCTAATATTGAATACTCAATACTTTGCCTATGTTATCTTCAGTTTTTACCGAAACCTTACAAATTAGTGAAATTATCTTTGTTTTAAAGATGAGAAAAATGAAACTTAGAGGGTTAAAATAGTTTACCTTTTACCTACTGAGTTATTTGAGAATCAAGACACTATATGTCTGAAGCAGCTCGCACAGAGCCTGGCACATAGTAATCCCTCAATAAATAAAATTTTAATACTCTTGTTGTTGGTTACTGTTATTACTCTTATCAATGCCAACTTATCCCAGCGGCATAGCTGAGGTTCTGCCTTATCTGAAACTACAGTGTATGTTGATTGTATTTGATATCTTTGAAATATAAACGGAGTGAACATGATACAGATTTTTTTTTTTGTCCACCAGAAATATACTTTATTTATTTATTTATTTAGAATTGTGCACTTTATTTTATTATTTTTTTTTATACAGCAGGTTCTTATTAGTCATCAATTTTATACACATCAGTGTATACATGTCATACAGTTTTATTTATTTGCCTTATGCAGCTGTGTTCTCAATTACTGCAAAGAAGCCAGGTGTTAATGACCTTCTGGAATAAATTTTCATTATTGGCTTTAACTTGCAAAGCAATCCTTTAATGGTCAGGGCTAACACCGTGTTTCATGCTGAAGACACTGTTCCTAGAAGCTCTGCAACAGATGGTGGCCATCGTGTAGACTCAGCACGATTCTCCTGAACAGTGCAGCCAACTCAGCATAATTCAGCAGATAAACAGTTTGCCTACGTAAAGCATTGGTCTGCACTGAAGAGATTTATCTGTAAAAGCATGGGGAAATAAAAAGAGTCTTACTAAAATGGGTTGAGTGCTCTAGCTGAACTTTGTTCTTTGTGTGGCATTTTGAGTTAGAATTGAAAAGCATATGGCCAGAGACTTATTTCACCGTAGGTCCAGTTAGCAAATAGCCTGGTGTCAGAGTCCACATCAACCACAAGTTTATATTTTGCATTGAGACCATTTTTGTCCGCGGGCGCTGTGTTTTACAAGTGCTCACATGAGGGCAAGATGCCTGGTGTACAGAACATGCAATTGATGACTGCCTTAGGGAACAATGATAGAGAAATGAGATTTCCGTGCTAACAAAGGACTCTTTGTTTCACAGAAATTTTCATCATTTTGGACAGGATTATTTGAATCCGGTAATGGATGGATGAAGCCTGCTCTGCTTGTGCCTATAAATTGGAAATCATTTCTATGTGACATATGGAAACTATTTCTTTGGGAGAAAAGAGAAGTGTTTGCTTTTCCGATGTGTCTCGTGGATTTCCCTGGGACTGCTCAGTTGACAAAACTTTCATTGACTGGATTGGGACTACAGAGGTGATATACTGTGAAGTTAATGGACCTTAGGCTTCAGGGCCCCTTATTTTCCCAGGATTTTTCCAAGACCTTAGGCCTTATTCATATGATCGTATGTAAAATTTGCAATTAGGATGTTTTAAACATAATCAGGTAAGATTGTGATCTTTTTGCACACCTCCTCCTCTCTGTCATATTTCCCCTAGTGCAAATTGTGTTAGAGTGGCCATGGTCAATTTTGGAATCTGGCTAATGGGATGCTGAGTTGGAGATACATTTATTTTGGGCTTAGTGGGATATATTAGTGTGAGGCATATGAAATTGCCGTTTTTGGAGGTTGAAGATGATTGAACATTGGCAATTTCATATGGTCATATGTGGTTGGAAGTTACTTCATTGTATAATTGAGTTATCTCTACTGTCCTGGTGAAGGACTGTTCTTCCAGAAATCTTACTGCTGCTCACTGAGCCTGCATACCTGGTGTGATGAGTACATGGACAGAGGTCATTTTGTGATATGCACATGTCTTAGAGCACGTGGTGCAGAAAACATGTGGATAGAGGAGAAACAACAATAAAACTTTGATCGACCCGCATAGAGGAAACTTTGCATTATCTTTCTAGTCTTCCCATAGAAAGCGATATAAAATCCTTGAAATATGAAGAGGCACCCAAAGTGTATAAGCCAAAGCAAAACAAAACGCCAAAAGTCATTACTAGACGTGAAAGAAGCATGTCTAGTAATTACTTGAAAATGTATGCAACTTTTCTGGATTTTGTGATTTTTGTGATAACTGTCAAATTATTTGTTTGTGGTATTTTGAAATTTATTTACTTAAAGGGCTCCCCTGCCTCCACTGTATAAGCTTCAAAGTTCACAATACTTGGATCTGCCCCTAAATGGGAAGCATATGGAATGGGGCCCCAATAGCAAACAGATTTTTTCCAGGAACCCAAAGGTCCTTTTCAGAGATTATTTTTATAACTTCTTAAATTGGAGATCAAGCATAGTAACATAACTGATTTTCTTTCAGAGGAAAAAGGTGTGTAACAGGATGAAAATAGATTGGAAGAGTGATACTAGAGTATATAAGGTGATGTTTCTATGGCTAGGGTTAAATTTCAAAAACCATAGCAACTCATTCTCCTTCAATCTGTCTCTATCTTCTCTCAACCTTGTTTATCACCATCTTCCCTTTCAGGAAAATAAAGACAGATAGGTATCATCAGTGAAAGAGATTCTTTACTTAATGAAACTGGGTGTGGGTGTGAAAGACCTTCTCAAAGGCTGTCTTCTAGGATTTTCCATTCTGTCTCCTGATGATATGTTACCCTGATAGCTTTTTTTGTTTATTTTTTTCTTGGGGGTGGCCTGGGAGGTGCTACTAGAATTAGCAAATACATTATTTGTTAATAAATTCTCCATCAACACGAATTCCTCAGTTCTCACAAGTAAAACAGATGTTTGCTCTTCTGCCCCATTGTTTTATCTTTTCCTCTAATTGTACCAACTTTGGGGAATCTGGGAAACTCTAACAAAAGAAGTAATGCTCTTCTTATTGCTGCATACAAGTCCCCAAATGACACAAGTAATTTAGAAAACTAAGGAATCGGAAGTTCTACTAATGTTTGTTCCTCAAAGAGATTTTCTTTAATGAGCCCTTGCCAGGGAGATGAAAGGTCTCACGAGAAGCCTTGCTTGATTTATTAGGGTGGAGATTTTTCCTTGACAAAGAAATATGCAAAGCCCATGGAAATGTAACCTCCTGTGTTATAAATGGGGAACAGTAAGTAATTTGATATGGCTGAAGGGCTGGTTGCCCTTGAGAGAATTGCAAGAGGCATTCTGAACAGGTAAGCAGGAGCCCAATCTTGGAGCGTCTCATATGCCGTTTTAAAGAATTTGGGAGTTTAGGCGAGTAACTTGATTAGCTTTATATTGTGGCAGCAGTGTGGTAGATAGATTGGAGGGGTGGCTGGAGATGACAAGGCTATTCTGGTACTAAGAAAAAGTGTTAGAGGCAAGAGTTATTAAAGGGTTGGAATTAATAGAACTTCCTGACTGATTGGTTGTGGGGGGATAGCTAAGAGGGAGGAGCCTGGCATGACTCCTAGTTTTTTGTAGGTTTCTAGGTGGATTGGATTCGAGCACCATTTTTGCAGGGCAGAAGATAGGAGGATATCAGTCATAAAAGTTGTTTTCAGTTAAGAATATGACTCCTTTCCCATGGTATGGAATGAGAAAAAATTACATGGCAAATATAGAAGAAAATAAAATATCAGAATTCTCCATCTGGACATTGTTTTCCATGTACCCATCTCTGTATTTAATTTCAGCATTTCTATGTTTTAGAAGCTTATTGTGGTCTAGAAAGTTTTCATTATGTACAATTTTATACTTTTCATTTATGCTACTCCCTTTGTCTATGTGAATCTAGAGGTAACTGTGAGAGAGATAATACCATTTAGAAAAACCAGAAAGTCACACCAAGAGTGAACCATTTGGGAAGGGGAGGGATGTCAGCAGGCAAAGATAAGTTTCATGAAATGTTGGATATTCGGTGATGGCAGATAATTTTAGTGTCTCGTCATCTGTTGTACTTAAATGACTAGAATCCATCCATATTTACCAGACAAGAACAGAATATGCATATGATCTCTGTGGGCCATTCTGCTGCTGAAAATTTGATTTAGATAATTTTACATAAAGGGTGAGACTAAAACTAAATGAACTTAGTGATTTTTTTCTGTGTGTTGGCGGTAGCTACTAATGCAGTGTATCTAGTCTATTGATTTGCAGAAGTAATTTTCTTGTACCTAGACTAAGAAACAGAGACTGCTGACAGATGCCGTGTATCTCTAAAGCAAATTTATTGTACATTTCTAAAAGTAACATATGCTTTTTAAAAAAATTAATTAATTTATTTTTTATGAATTTATTTTATTTTTGGCTGCGTTGGGTCTTTGTTGCTGTGCGCAGGTTTTCTCTAGTTGCGGCAAGCGGGGGCTACTCTTGGTTGCGGTGCGCAGGCTTCTCATTGTGGTGGCTTCTCTTTGTTTCAGAGCATGGGCTCTAGGTGCATGGGCTTCAGTAGTTGTGGCACGCAGGCTCAGTAGTTGTGGTGCACAGGCTTAGTTGCTCCGTGGCATGTGGGATCTTCCCGGACCAGGGCTAGAACCCATGTCCCCTGCACTGGTAGGCGGATTCTTAACCACTGCACCACTAGGAAGTCCCTCTTCTACTACAATTTGATGAGTATCCTTCCATATTTATATGTGTCTCGTTGACTGAAAAAAATGCACAACCTAAAAGTTGAGAATTATGTTTTATTCAGGGGGACTTGCTGAGGACTTAAGCCCGGGATGCAGCCTCTCAGATAGCTCTGAGGGATTGCTCTGAAGAAGTAAGGGAGGAGGTTGGATATATAGGAGGTCAAACAAACAATTAAAAAACCAGATACTCCAACGTCAAAAGATTACTGCTAATTAAAGAAAACCAGAGATGCCAAGTCAATGAATTTAGTGCTTTTCTCAATATGTATGGGAAGATGCAAGAGTCTGGGCTCACTGAAATCATTTATTCTATATGCGCCTTAACTATCTTGGGCCAGTATCCTGCTTTTGTCCATCCTGAATGGCCTCAGGGTGCACAGTCTGGGATGGCTGCAGTGGCTGATGGCTTGATGGCCGCAACATCCTTTGTTTACTGATATGGCAGGTGACATTTTTTGCCCACAGTCTTTATAAATGCCCCCTCACTATTAAAGTGTATTACTCAAATGATATAAGATGATAGAGATAAAACAGCCATGGAAGATATCATGTGATTTGATCTTGATAGTAGATTCCAGCTGTTTAAGCAGGTGACAATATTTTGGGCATAAATGCTTATCTGTTACTAAAAAAATTAGTAATTGGTTTAGGTGAAGGCAGGATTAAAGCGATAGTAATTATGTGTGGCACCTCTTAATCTTTAAACTTTTCTAATCACCCCAAGAACCTAATAATCTCAGTTTAGTTTGATAAAAACAGTTGATTGAGTGAGGAACATGAAAAAAAAAAAAAAGGTAACCCTTTAACCTTCAGTGTCTGCTGAAAGTAGAATTACTTTTATATTCCTTACAGTTGGAGAAGGGGGGCTGTATATTAGAAGAAGATGTAGAAGACTTACAGGGTTTTTTGTTTTTTTTTTTTCACAATTGCTAGTGTCCTTTGGCTTGAATTTTAATGACCATATATCACTCTTTGAATTTTATTGGGCGCTTTTCCCTCAAGCCTATGAACCGTGGTTTGAAACCAGAAGATTCTCTGAGATCTCTCCTCAAGACCAGCTGCAGTTCGGATGTGACCACTCATTGTTCTGGAATTAACAGCTTAGACCCATCTAGCCACCCTGTGGACTGTTCTCATACAAAGCTGTTTCTGTCCTGCATGGGCAGGGACTCCAGGCTCAGCTGTGAGGCCTGCTGAATTAATCAAAGGATACTTAGACCGCATTCCCTAAAGACTAGCAGATTTCTATGGTGACTCCACCCTAACACCGTGAACTCCTGCCCTTTTACATGACAGCTGGAGATAAGAGAGCAGTCTAACTCTGGGAAGACGGTTTAGGAAGAATGTTCTTGAAGGTTTATTGGTGAGAAACGTGGATTTACATGTCCTTTTGCCCGTCGGAATTTGTAATTAACATTTTCAAGCACCTAGAATTTAATAAGCACTGAATTTGGTGCTGACTTTCACTATTTTGTTCAGTCTCGGTAATACCTTACCAGATACTTGTGTTTATTTCCGGTTTACAGAGAAGGAAACGGAGAGCCTGCTAAGATATAGGTGTCTGACAATTGAGGAGGGCAAGTGGGTTTTGACTCTGGCTGCACATTGGATTCACCTGAAAAGCTTTTTTGAAATATGGATTCCTGGGTTTAGGGCAGATGAATTAGAATAGAATCTCTGGAGGTGGGTACGGCCCAGCAATGCCATTTTAAAAACAAACAAAACACATTCCCAGGTGATTCTAATTTGCAGCCAGGGTTGCGAACCTTTGTCCCAATTTGTCTAACACTCATCCCTTATCAAATCGTGGTCCCTGCACCGGCCACAGTTGCATGAGTTGGAAGCTTGTTAGAAACACAGACTATCTGGACTTTCCCTGACCCGCTGTATCAGAATCTGCATTTTAAAAAGATCCCTAGGGAGTTATTTGTACTGCCTTTGCAACTTTTCTGTAAATCTAAAGCTCTTCTAAAATTCAAAGTGTTTATTAGGAAAAAAAAGACCATGTTTGGGATACAAAGACAAAACCTTCCCTCCAGAAGCTCAGTCTAGCAAGAGGGAAACTTATTAAAAGGCACTTCGCTGAGCGCTGTAATGGAAGTAATGTAGAAAGTGCTGTCACTTTATGGGAGGAAATGAAAGATGCTGCTTGGAGGAATTAAGAGAAAAATTGCCCAAGGAAGGTGACTTGAAGGCATTTTGGGCACAAAGACTCAAAGGACAATTCCTTTAAGAAAATTTGCTAATATGAAGGGAATAAAAAAAAGAAACACAAAATTGAGCTTCAATGAAAATATAATGTTGAAAACACATGTATATATTTTAAAAATGATAACTCCAAACTCCAAGCTGAGGATTAGCGCCAGACTGGAGAGGTACTCTAATAATTAAAGGAAGAGTTTCTTTCTCTTTTTTGAGAAAAGCAAAGTAATTAAGGACAATTAATCATTTGTAGCTCTAGGGCTCTTGAAGGGGGTTGGGGACAGACACTTTTTTGAAATTCTGTCTTTTGGAGATTCTTGTGACCCTACTCTCTTGAACTTTTTGGTTTCTTAGAGGTGCTGTGCTTAAATTCTTCTCGGGGCCTTTGCAGCTGCTGTTTTCTCTGCTGGGCAGGTCTGACCCCATCTTCTATTCCTGGCTAAGTCCTCCTCTTCCTTCACCTGAGATTCTGCCCAGAACCACTTCTTCCAACTTATACTCTACGTTGGGTACCGTTCTTCTGGGTTTCTATAGCATCTTGTATATGTCACATTATTGCTAATTTTCTTTTTGTCTGTTTCTCTCATGAAACAGTAATTACCTTAAAGGCAGGGGTTATTTCCCAATAGCTTCTGTGTCTCCAGAACTTTGCACAGTGCTTGACTCAATAAATTCTTTGAAATAAATGAAAAGTGAAAATAATAGCCAGTTTTTGCCCTTAGTTTACAGCGTCAAGATGATCTTTGGAGATGGCAATAATGGATTGAAATGCCCTCAGCATTGATAGCTGGAGAGAAATTTAGAGACTTCAACCTGTGCGTAACACATGCCTGGCGTATAGCAGATTCCCAGTAAATTTCAGTTGTGGGAAAGAATGAACATTCTCATTTTGTATATGAAGACTGATGTAGATTATGTTAAGATGTGTCTCTCTTAGCATATTATTAAGAGAACGTGAACTCAGACCTGGATCATTACTCATAAATTAACAATCATGTTTATGGCCTCCAATTTCTAAAATTTTTATTTGAAGTATAGTTGATTTACGATGTTGTGTTAGTTTCTGGTGAACAGCAAAGTGATTCAGTTATACGTATATTCTGATATTCTTTTCCATTACGGTTTATTACAGGATATTGAATATAGTTCCCTGTGCTATACAGTAGGGCCTTGTTGTTTATCTATTTTATATACGGTAGAAAAATGTGGACTGCTTCATGAGTTTGCGTGTCATCCTTGTGCAGGAGCCATGCTAATCTTCTCTGTATCGTTCCAGTTTTCATGTCTGTGCTGCCAAGGTGAGCACTGGCCTCCGGTTAAGTACCTGCACATGTCAGGTGTTATAGAAATAACGTATATATATAATATACATATATGGTCACATTTAATTCTCTGAAAAACCTGTGAGACTTATATTAGGTTTGGGGGCACGAATTTGAACTCAGAAGTGTATGATTATAGAACTCATGCTTTTTTCCTAATCAGTGTTCTTTCTGCTCTTCCCTGCTGCCTCCCTTGCTTTAAGAAGCAGCTGAAGCTGCTTGCACCTTTCTCTTCCTGGAAATTGCATGGTTAGGAATCAAGGACTCGCCCTTTGATTATTAATTTGCTGTGTGTTCATATACGGAGCCTTTCTTCCTCTGTCTCCACATTTATAAGATGGACCTATTAAACTATAGCAAAAAAATAAATAAATAAACTATAGCAGGGGTCCATTTATTATGCAACAAATATTTGAAAGGCTAATGTGAACCAGACACTGTTCTAGGTGCTGAAGATACAGCAGCAAAAAAAGGACAGACAAGACCCATAGACCCACAGAGCTTCCATTATGGCAATTATGGCAACTGAGGCTGAAAATAAACAAGTAAAACAAAATCAAATAGTGATCAGTGCCATAAAGCAAATAGAATGGGGTGACAAGGAAGAATGTGGATGGAGTAGGGTGAGGACATCTGTGGATGGGGTGGTCTGGGAAGTCCCCCTCAGGAAGTGACATTTAAGTTGAGACCTGTGAGCAAAGCAGGAGTCAGTCATGAAAACATTTGGAGACGCAGAGCTCTAGGCAGAGGGATGCTCGGGGCAGAAATCCTAAAGCCAGAAGAGCTCTGCATGTTGGAGGACCACTAAAGACCAGTGTGGCTTGTGGGAAGAGAGTGGAAGGAGATGAGAGGAGAGGTTGGCAGGTCCAGATTATGGATTTACAGTCAATGGTAGAGACTGTTTCTCAAATGCCAGCGTGCAGATACTCCACGGAAATCCATGGTGATGTTCTCACATCTTTGATACCTTTGACATCTTAGGTACTTCTTTCAGCATCTTTGCCGCTTTTCACCTGTTTGGGAAAATCGTTCCGTATGAGTAATGTCCCAGAATAGAAGCCAGAATCTTGCTTCTTCAGCCTCTTGTGTATCAAGGACACATGCATATGACCTAGGCTCTATTGATCCGATGCACACAAGTAAGACTTCCAATCGGAAATTAATGACAAGAAACAGGCACCATGGAATCCATCTGGCAGTGATGGTGGCTGATACATTTCATCTACAGGGGCCGCCATGCAGAGTTTCTAATATGTTTAATAGCATCTGTTGCACAGATCCTGGTTAGCTAAGTGGACTTTGGTGAGAATGCCTGGTGATGGCGGCGGTGCTGAGCCCACAGGGCCAATTCGGTGCTCTTGTTTCAGTACTGTTTCTGACTGCATAGCTTAGTTCTTTAGCCATCATGCAGTTTTTCTGTGAGTCTCTTATATCCTTCCCTAAATTTCTTTTTGCTTAAATTGACTAGAGTGCATTTCTGTTTGCAGTTCAGAGCCCTGTGTCCATGACCCCAACTTGAAAATAAGGGTCAGAGAGATTTACTACCTATATCTAAGTAGTAGATCTGTGAGATTAATTTCAACTTTAAATTCTAGGGCTAATTAGTGGCCAAATATGACCTGGAGATGTAAACACTGCTTATTTCTAAACCCTATTTCCCATATTTTTATTTGCAAAACTAGTACTTATAAACTTATTCCTGGTTTAGAAGCCTGCTTTATTCTTTGCAGACTTTCATGGGTAGGCAGACTAATTATTCAATTATTTCTTCTGGAAACCTCTTTATTGACCTCCCTTAACTTAAAGATCAGGATGTAGTACAAAGATGCTACTTTCCCATTAGACTTAAGATCTCTCCAGGCTCCCAGATACATCATTGATGAGGGATACATTACCCTGGACAGCTCACTAAGAGCTCCCCCTCCCCCTTGTAGGTAAAGCTAAATAAGTATTTAATTATTAACCACAACCTTAAATGTATATGCATTTTAAGAGAAGTTGTTGGTATCTGTTTAGTAGTCATTATTTCAACAATATATGTAACTAGCCTTTTATGAGGTCTACTGTGCTGCATCTGAGAAAGGGCTTCTAAAATTTAAGTGGTTCTTAATAGCTGTGCAAAACTAAGGTGAAAATATGTTTATAATTATCACCACCCCCATCTGTCCTGCACTTGTGCCAGGCTGTTCTCAGAAGGGTTGTTAAAAATGTAGCTACTTCTCCAAAATGGCTTTCCATTTTCTGCATCTCTGGCTATCTCTCCACTCTGTTGAAGTTCTGAATCTTTACTAACTCATGCCAATTTTATTTCTTAGAATATATTCTTTTTTTTTTTTAATTTATTCGGCTGTGCCAGGTCTTAGTTGCAGTAGGTGGGATCTTTGTTGCCTCCTGTGGAATCTTCGTTGAGGCATGCGGGATCTCTTTTTAGTTGCAGCATGTGAACTCTTAGTTGTGGCATGCAGGATCTAGTTCCCTGACCAGGGATCGAACCCGGGCCCCCTTCATGGGGAGTGTGGAGTCTTAGCCACTGGACCACCGGGGAAGTCCCTTCTTAGAATATATTCTTTTATTTGTAGCTGAATTTGTTTTCTTTTTCATTGATATGTCAATTGGATGCAATGCTCTTCACGACGACTGTACTAGTGGAGAAAATTGCACTTCCAACATCTCTGTAGGTAAAAATGGTGATTGATTCCTGGAAATATTTCACATGTTGTTTACCTTAATGGGAATTGCTCATTGTTACAAATAGGGAAAGAGGTATCCCATTTTTCTTGTTTAAAGGCCTTATCTCCCATGATACCAGTATACACATTTAAAAGTACCTTACATTGAAAAGCAATTGAAAGGGAGATTTTTGGCTCAGTGTCTTTATGTGAGATTTAATCACTAGGTTATACATATTTAGGTGTTGCCTTTGCCAGTGAATTTTCAGAAACTTCATGCTTAGTCCATGCTTTGTCGGTAAGTTTTTGGTGAATACATTTATGGTCCCTTGAATGTTATTACCTAGGGATATTCTTTGTCTTTATGGGTCTAGAGACAAAATGCTTAGGGTGGAAAATTTTCATCCTGGAATATGTCTTCTGGTTGTCTCTTCCTCCTTTTGTGTTAATACATGATGCACATTTTAAATTATGCATTACAGCTAGAGATGTGTGTTTGTAGGGAGATTTTGAGAAATTGAAAGTGAATCTTCTAAATAAACATAACGAGAGTGATGGGTACATGGGTACATGATGGTTTATTATTTTATTATGTTACTTTATATATGTTTGATTTTTTCATAATAAAAAGTTAAAAAGAAAACGTCGTATATTAGACTAATATAACCCTGTGACTTAGGCAATTCACTAAGCTTCTCTGAGCTTCAGTGTCCTGAACAAAGAGAATATGTAAATAAAGAAATAAATGCTTCATTTATAGGATTAGGATTTTATGATGGAATGAATGCTCTAGTGTTCCAGTGTGGACTGTACTCTGAAATACTATTCACATGTTGAGTATTAATTATAGAAGGATTTTGTGCCAGTGTCACTTAATATTGATTAACCTAAAAAGAACTGGACAGAGATTTGCATAATTATTTTTTGTACTAGAATAACGTAGGATCATAGAGGCCAGGAGAAGGCATGGGTTGCCTTTAGAAGGTGGCCACTTAAGAAATGGTGGAACACAATTAAACATAACTTGGGGTGAGAAACTCTTCATTTTCTGTGTTAGTGAAGCAAATGGTGATCCTAGGTAAAAATAGACGATGACTGTTTCTTAATTGGGAGATTTCTTAATATTATCTTACTTAAATTAATATCAGTTTTGTGGTTGAGGTTCTTTAAAATTAGAGCAACTGTCTCTAGAGAAAGGAGAACAGGCTACCTTCTCAGGGAGTCTCATGAGAGTTTATATCTGCTCTAAATGATTGATTTTGAGAAGATCCATTATGAACATTTAATTCCAGTTAATAACAGACAATACTTATTCAAAGTTTACTATATGCCTCGAAATGTGCAAAGTTGTTAACATAGATTATTGTATTTTTCTCACAACCGCATAAGAAAGAGTGCTGTTATCTTTTGTTATACAGATGAGGTAGGTCATTGTGGCTCAGAGAGGTTAAATATCTTGCCCAAGTTCATATAAATGAAAAATGATAGAATTAAGAATAGAACTTGCCATTCTAACTCTAGAACCTATGGTCTTTACTATACCATATTAGTTCTTTATAGCAATTATTTTAGTCTAGGCTTTTTTCTAAACTTTTTTTTTTCTACCTCTTTCTGTGTGCTCCTCTATTCAGCTATATGAGCAGGTACATCAAATTTTTATTATAATGGTCCAGAAAGTCTATTTTTGAAGTGGAAAGGGTTTAAATGAAAATGTATAAATGCATATAGGTAATCATATTGTATTAATTTCCCTAGGACTACCATAAAAAATATCACAAACTTGGTGGCTTAAAACAATGGAAATATATTTTCTCACAGTTCTGGAGGCCAAAGAAGTCCAAAATCAATGTGTTGGCAGGGTTGATTCCTTCTGGAAGCTCTGAGAGAAAATCAGTTACTGGCGTGCCCCTAGCTTCTGGTAACAGCTGGCAATCCTTAGCATTCCTTGGCTTGTAGCTTCATAACTCCAGTTTCGGCCTCTATCTTCACATGACATTCTGTCTGTCTTTCTGTGTCTCAAATTTCCCTCTGTTTTATAAGGACACTGGTCATTGGCTATAGAGCCCACCTCAAATCCAAAATGATCTCATCTTAGATTTTTAACTGAATTAATTACCATCTGCCGAGACCCTATTAACAAGGTTATATTCACAGGTACCAGAGGTTAGGATTTGGACATACCTTTTTGGAGGCCACTTTTTGACCCACTACTTATTTTGAACATTTGTATTAAGGAAGCAGGTAAAACAGTACAAGTACAATGCAAACTTCAGTTTCAGACCATCTCAGTTCACTGATTACTAAGTTTTAAGTGTATTTTAGTATAAGAATGTTATTTTATTTACATTATCTCATACCAGAGATATTCCCTGAAGATTTTAGACTTAAATTTTGTTTTCTTTCTGCTGCTTCACTAGTAAAAATATGTGCAAATTGTCATTTTTCAGTTATTTCCTGAAACTTTGATATTGAAATTATTGTTAAGAGACTCTAAATGGTAAAAATATATTATACATTTCAGTGAGGTCTCCTGATTCTTATCCCAAAGCACTTATTAACATGACATGGAATATTAGCACTAGATTTAGTGAAGAGATATTGAATTCAAAAGATTGACCTGACAAAGAAGATATAATAATACTTGATAATTGACCAACATTTGGGGCATCTAAAAGAGAAAACAAACTGGACATCAAGAAATCTGGAATCCGTTCTTAGCATTTTAGAAGTTCTCTACCTCTGCAGAGCGGAACAGAAGAACAAACAAACAAAAACCAAAAAAACTTCTAGAGAGCAAAATGAATGCGGAGATAATCTCAGCAAGCAGATTGCTAAGAGCCTTGGAGAGGGTGATTCCTGAAGAAATGTGGAAATCAAATTTTGAGCAAACTTCTGGAGATAAAAAAAGGAAGGAACCAAGGATGATAGGTGATGACATGTTTAGAGCAATCAATATGTATTTTCGATGCAAACTTAGAAATTTTTGATTTGTTTTTAATCCATTAAGTGGCATATTAGGGAGGAGATGCTAAGTGAACACTAACCAGGAGTATTGCTGATAAGGTATCAGCAAAAGATGGTTGAAGTAGCATAATTATAAAAACGATGCATGTCTACTTAAACTATCTTATTTTAATGTAAAGCTTACACAAATATATTTATTTGTCAAATTTTTCAAGTAAGTTAAGGTCTTTCCTTTGAGTGTGGGTCTGCTGACTGGAGTTCTACAAAGACTTTCTTACGTAAAGAGTACCCATGACAGATCATCCCAATGATTACTTCATCGAATGGGAGGGAGAACTTAGGGGCACCTATATACATGCACATTCCTTCTAAACTGTAATAATTTCATCTTGATCTTTTTTTAGCTGTGTTGCCCACATCTAATGTGACATGGGAGCGAATACCTGACTAAGTTGTGGTTTTATTAGGAAGGAGGAATGAGGAGTAGATGCTTGTTAGGCAGCCAACAATTTTCATCACAGTAAGCATGTAGCAGACTTGGTGGGAAGAGAACTGCTTCAATACACGTAGGGCAAAGCCTGGTAGCTCTAAGTGTCCACTTAGCCACGGTCAGCAGTTGGTGTGGTTTACACTTTAATGGAGAGTTTCAGTTAGTCTGGTGAGTGGTGAACTGGTTAAGTGGAACTCTGTTTTGAGAACCTTGACTCGTCTAATTGAGCTTTAAAAGTACTACAAAGGTTCACACAAGATTCAAGGGGAAAGGATTTGCAGACGAAATTAGATTTGAGCCAATTTCAAAGGACAAGATAGTAGAAGGATTCATGATAAGGTAAGTGATTGTTTTGTGCGGTTGAGAAACTACCAGTTCCTGACATTTGTTTCACAGGCTGGAGATAAGGGGAGAGAAATTTCCAACATTGATTTCAGGTCCTGAGAGAGCATTTCAGTGAGGACTGGGTCACCTACTTGTGTAACTGTGCTGTTCTTGGGTGGTCTTTTCCTGGGTGGCCATTGTCATCTCACTTCAACATGGTAAGTCAGACATAAATATAGATGTGATGGTCTTGGATAGTTTAAAGTTGTGCTTATTGCATGATATCATTTGTATACATATACACACATAAACACATTTAGTTTAATATCAGTTTATTTAAACAGATATGTCTTTGCAAAATAAGCTTCGATACCTTAAAAAAAAGTATGACTTCATTATTATAAAAACAATTAGGATCTGATTTTCATGAATAAAATTTTTTTGCCAAAACCCTGAGCAATGCTGTAAATATCTGCATTCTTAAAAACCTCAGATTATGTACTTTAAGAAGCTCTGCCAAAAATGTACTTTTTGCTTACTAAGTATGGTTTTGAAAACTTTTCTTTTTGTTTTCATGACCTGTTTGGAGTGCTAGCTGTGAAGCAGTTGTACCTCCTTTCCTCTATTCAGTTATGCAGGACTATTTTCCTAAATCATTAGCATCACACCACTCTCCTAAGCAATTTGCACTATCTGCAAGTTACCCCTGCTGTCACACAGCACGCTGTAAAATGGTTTTCAAGATCCTTTTTTACTCTGCCCATTTTTTCACATCCCTCTAAGAAACTTCACTACGCCTCAACAAACTTGTTTGATCCCATGGAGACAGTGAGAGGAAACTTATCTCAGGGTAGAATAGTGAAGGAACACGGAATTGCTGTGGTTTCAATGGTATGTGGGACATGAGAAAATACAAATATTGTATTAATACAATATTAATATTGTATTTTGTATTGTAGACCACTCTTTCAAAAAGGTTAGCTGTGAATGGAAAGGGATAGAGTGGAGATGATAGGATTTTATTTAAGATGAAATAGATGTGACGGTAATTATAAAGAAGCCAGTAAAAGAGAGTAGAAATTATAGAAGAGGAGAGGAAATTGATATATCGTGCTCCTATTCACTCTTCCTGAAACAGTGTTCCCGCTCATTCTTTCACACCCTTGTGAATAGCAATAACCTTAATAGTACTTGAATATATTGAATGTGTCACTCTGTCAGATGTTATATGAAAAGAACTATGAGGTTCTTATTCCTGCTTTTTGGAATTTACAGGCTAAAGCCATAGCACATGATGTGATTAGGGATCATTCCTGCTTTGAGGGTGTTCTTTATTAGGGTTTTAATGTGGCCTCTTTTTTTTTTTTTGAGAGTCATGATTTAATACACCTATCTGAATCACATGGAGTGGAAATTCTTTTTAACCTTGGCACCGAGAATAGAAATAACCCCTGTTTTATAGGCCCTAGTCCTAGTAGTGGTTTATCAGGCTTCTATTGTTCAAGATAATGACATTGTTTAAGATGGCTTGATCTGAGATCGAGGTAAATCCATGTGATGATCAGTTGTGCTATAATGGGATGGTTGGCTTGAGCCCAAAAAGAATTTTCAAAGGCAATGCAGAAATCTTCAGGTCAATGGGACTTCCCGAGGAGTCAATTAATGCCTCCAAATGTTTATCAAAGTAGTTATTTAGTGGCTGGTAGACTCAAGTGTACACAAAATTCTAATGAAGACTAATAACAGAGTCTTAAAAAAAACAAAAACAAACGAGACAAGGCTTGTAGATTTGTTTGGACAGCCCTCATAATCCATAGTGAGTATTTGATAAATCATAGTATTAAAGAATGTTTTACATTTGTGGAGTGCTTGTTCTTTATAAAACACTATAATCAGCATTATTGCTTTTGATTCACAACACGGGTGACACATAGGTAGAGGAGGCGTTGCTATTGTATTATCCCAGATTAGGAAATTGAGGCTCATAAATGTTAGTAATAAAAGCTGACATGTTGAGGGCTTGTTATGCACCAGGCATGGAGTTCAGTAATTTACAAGTAGTTTATCTTCAACACTATCCCATGCTATAGCTATTATTACTCAGATTTTGCGGTTGATAATATGGAGAAGTGGTTAAGTAACTTATCCAAGTGTATATGACTGGTAAGTGAGTCATGACTCAAACCAAGGTGGACTGACCCAAGGACAGTTGGAGCCTCTGTGTAATGTTGTACTGCTTCTTTAGGCTCTTTACACATGAGTTTTCTTTCTTCTCTGCGGCTCTTATAACTTCAAATTACAGTAAACTATCAGAAACAGTGTATTACATAATACAGTTATCTAAATACCCTCAAAAAAGTCAGTGGACTAAATATATTCATGCTTTTAATTGGCACATGGGTAATTTTAGTGTCCAATCAGTGACTGGTTCTTCTCACAGGGTTTTTGTTTGTTTGCTTTTTATATTGGAGAATTAAAACAGATAGTATCTGTTGAAGTGAACCTTGGAACTTGTTATCAATTGGAGTCAGTATATGTTTTTCCTTTGGAAATATTCTGGATGTAGTAGATACCAAAGGAAATAAAATTCACTGTAGAAGTGATTCATCATGAAATGTTTGAGAAACACATGATCAATTTATACAGCACTTGACAAACTTGTTCTTTTTTTTTTTTAATTTATTTATTTTATTTATTTATTTTTGGCTACGTCGGGTCTTCGTTGCTGCGCGCGGGCTTTCTCTAGTTGCGGCGAGCGGGGGCTACACTTCGTTGCGGTGCGTGGGCTTCTCATTGCAGTGGCTTCTCTTGTTGTGGAGCACAGGCTCTAGGTGCACAGGCTTCAGTAGTTGTGGCACACGGGCTTCAGTAATTGTGGCTCGCAGTCTCTAGAGCGCAGGCTCAGTAGTTGTGGCGCACGGGCTTAGTTGCTCCGCGGCATGTCGGAACTTCCCGGACCAGGGCTCGAACCCGTGTCCCCTGCGTTGGCAGGTGGATTCTTAACCACTGCGCCACCAGGGAAGCCCCAACAAACTCGTTCTTAAGGATACTTATTTTAATGAAACCGTTAAAAGATATATTATGGGATATATCAATATTATATAACTATTTCTCTGATATTATTTTTAAATATATCTAAGAAAAATGCTGAACACATTGTTGGGCAATAATCTGCTTTTAATAGTTAACGGGTCATACCCACCATGACAAGAAGTTATCTGGTCAAATGTGTAACTATTGACTGGGACATTAGCCCATGTGCTGCTTTTACCAACTAACGGCTTCCGCTGGAACATGCAGTCCATTCAGTGATTGCTGGAGTATGCTATGAATCTTACCTCATGATTTGCATGTAGTATCATGCTGATATTACTCCGTGGGTAATGTAGGGTAAACATTCATTTGTATAAACCGCAATTCTTGTTCTATAGAGGTGGGGAAAGAAGGAGGTTTTAGATAAAAGCTTAGTCTTGAATTGGTTTTCCAGTCATATCTGAAACAACATCATCAGAATACTTGAAAATGAGGAGATACGATTTTTTTAAAAAAAATTTATTTTGGAAATAATTATGGTGTTAGAAGAGTTGCAAAGCTAGTAAGAATTTCCATGTACCCAACACCCAGCTTCCCCTCTGGTAACATCTTGTATGACTGTACATTATTGTATATTAATAAATAATCACAAGCAATAGTTGCCTGAGTATCAACCGGTTTTGCAAATATTGAAATTTAATACCTGTTTCTCAATAATAGCTGAAAATTACTGAAATTTTCTGATACACCAAAAAGGCAAATATTAAAGTCTATCTCAAAAAGAAAACTTGTTTACATTTTATCTTAAAAAAATAAATTAATGCAGAATGCATTCAAAGTTTTGTTGTTTTCTTGAAACGTCCACTTTCCAAAGAAACAAAGTCTCTACAAATGTATCATTCTAATGTGCCATAATCTTTTTATGCATTTTTCTATTGACAGGCATTTAAGTTGTTTCTATTTTTTGTTTATTTTGAATAATGCTGCTGAGAACATTTGTGCATAATTATTTTCTGTGCACATATGTTTTCAATCCTCTTGGACATATACCTCAGAGTAGAATTACTGGATCATGTGGTAACTCTGTCTTTAGTATTTTGAGGACCTGCCAAACTGTTTCCCAAAGTGGCCATTCCATTTTATAATCACACCAGCCATGTTTGAGGTTTCTAATTTCACCTTATTGTTGCCAACAATTCTTAATGTCTATCTTGTTTATTTCAGCTACATTAAAGGGCACGGAGTAGTATCTCTTTGTGGCTTTAATTTGTATTTCTCTGATGACTAATGATATTGAATGTCTTTTCAAGTGTTTATTGGTCATCTGTATATCTTCTTTGGAGAAATGTCAATTCAGACCCTTTGCTCAGTTCTTTTTTTTTTTTTTTTTTTTTTTCCTTAGGAACTCCTTTATTTATTTATTTACTTATTTATGGATGTGTTGGGTCTTCGTTTCTGTGCTTGGGCTTCCTCTAGTTGCGGCAAGCGGGGGCCACTCTTCATCGCGGTGCGCGGGCCTCTCACCATCGCGGCCTCTCTTGCTGCGGAGCACAGGCTCCAGACGCGCAGGCTCAGTAGTCGTGGCTCACGGGCCCAGTCGCTCCGCGGCATGTGGGATCTTCCCAGACCGGGGCTCGAACCCGTGTCCCCTGCATCGGCAAGCAGATTCTCAACCACTGCGCCACCAGGGAAGCCCTCAGTTCTTAATTGAGCTGTTCTCTTATCAGATGTATGATTTGCAAATATTTTCTGCCAGCCTGTGGGTTTCTTGATGTTGACTTTTGAAGCACAAAACTTTTAAATTTTGATGAAAACCAATGTATTTATTTCTCTTTTGTTGCTTCTGCCTTTGGTGTCATATCTGAGAAACCATTGCCTAGATCAAGGTCACGAACATTTACTCCTAAGTTTTCTTTTAAGAAATTTATAGTTTTAGCTGTTACATTTTGGTCTATAATCCATTTTTTTTTCTTTTTTAAAAAAAAATTTTTTCTTTAAAGCTATTGCATTCTTCATTTTATTTATTTATTTATGGCTGCGTTGGGTCCTTGTTGCTGCATGTGGGCCCCCTCTAGTTGTGGAGAGCAGGGGCCACTCCTCGCTGCGGTGCGCAGGCCTCTCACTGTGGTGGCCTCTCCCGTTGCGGAGCACAGGCTCCAGGCACATGGGCCTCAGTAGTTGTGGCACGCGGGCTCAGCAGCCATGGCCCATGGGCTCCAGAGCGCATGCTCAGTAGTTGCAGCACACGGGCCTAGCTGCTCCGTGGCATGTGGACTCCTCCCGGACCAGGGATTGAACCTGTGTCCCCTGCATTGGCAGGCAGATTCCTAACCACTGTACCACCACGAAGTCCCTATAACCCATTTTGAATGGCATTTTGTATATAGTATAATGTAGGGGTCCAGTTTCATTCTTTTGCCATTTGTACTAGCACCATTTGTTGAAAAAACTATTCTTTTTTTATTTGGCTTGGCACCGTTGCAGAAAAGCAATTTACTATAAATTAAGGTTTTATTTTTGAACTCTCAGTTCTACTCCATTGATCTATATGTCAGCGTTATGTCAGCACCACACTGTTTTAATTATTATAGCTTTGTAGTAAATTTTAAAATTGGGGAACCTGAGTCGTACAACTTTTTTTTTTCTTTTTCAAGATTATTTTGGCTATTCTGGTTTCTTTGTACTTCTATATGAATTTTGGCATCAGCTCGTCAATTTAGCAAAAAAAAAAAAAAAAAAAAAAAAAAGGCAGCTGGAATTTTGAGAGGGATTGCATTAAATCTGTAGATTAATTTAGAGGAATTGCCATTCTAACTTTATTAAATCTTCCAATCCATGAGCATGGAACATCTTTCTATTAGTCAGAGATTCTTTCATTTCTTTCAGTAATGTATTGTAGTTGTTGGTGTACACATCTTGTACTTCTTTTGTTAAATTTATCCTATACTAATCTTTTTGCTATTATTAAAAATAGAATTTTTTCCTTAATTTCATTTTCAAATTGTTCACTGCTAATGTATAGAAATAGAATTGATTTTAGTATATGTATCTTTCTGAACTCATTTATTAGTTCTCAAAAGTTTTTGGTTGTTTCTGTTGGATTTTCTATATATAATATTTTGTCTTCTGTGAATAGAGATAGTTATGGTTCTTCCTTTCTGTATTATTCTTCTCAGGCCACTGTATCAAAATACCATATGGCTTAAACAACAGACATTTATTTTTCACAATTCTAGAGGCTGGGAAGTCCAAGATCAAGGTGCTGCAGATTTGATGTCTGGAGAGGGCCCTCTTCCTAGCTTGCATATGGTTGCCTTCTTACTGGATCTTCACATGGTGGAGAGAGATCTGGTGTCTTCTTATAAAGACGCTAGTCTCTTCATGGGGCACCACCCTCATGACATTTTCTAAAACCTAATTACCTCCTAAAGGCCACACTTCCTAATACTGTCACATTGGGGAGGTTAGGGTTTCAACATATGAATTTTGTGGGGGCTGGAGGGACAAAACATTCAGTCCATAACACTTTCCAATCAGGAAACCTTTTAGTGCTTTTTCTTAACTAATCTTGAAAATCTGATTTTTATAGTATAATATATATAATAATATTTAATTGTAACAGGTTTTTAAAACTACAGTTATATTCATTTGGGCATCTGTTTCAGCCCATATTTTCAGTACAATAGTGGATGAACCTGGAGAGCAAATTGTCTTCATTTTGCCAATATGGTTGTCAGCAAAAATTTATTGAATGCAACATTATTTCCAGGAATTTGTAGGCATTGTGGAAGTTAAAAAAAAAAAAAAAAATGAGGTCTGTCCACAAACTTAATTGTATAGAGAAGCCAAGTTTCAACATGCTTGAAATACCTCCAAAGGAAATGTAATACCAAATACAAATTCAATGGATATTAGGAAAAGTAAACTGTTGCTGAGGTAAATAACAAAACTATGGAAATGGCAGAATACAACCTCATTCTTTTAAAGAATGGATGGGATTTGGCAATGAAGGTGAATAAAGCAGAAATTATTCAACATAAAAACTGGCATGAATAAGGTCAGAGTGTAGGGAAATTTTTTTAAAAGTTCTATTCAACTCTAAAAAAAAAACAAATCATGCAGAGTATAGAATATAGTTTGAGGAAGACTGAAAAAAAAAAGAAGGCTGATAGTATATATTTTGTAGTAAGACAGATATAAAGAGGGTAATATAATAAAAATTAGAGACAAGAGTGAGAACTTCAGGGGGACAAAAAAACAACTCTTGATGAAAGATTGATCATGGCAGAATGAAGCGGAGGGAATGGCAAAAATTACTGATATTGCTAGCTAATAATATGAGAAGAGGTCTTATGAATTGTTCAAAGTCCCAAAGCTGTGAATGGCAGAGCTAGGATTTAAAACAAACCTTCTGACCCCAACCCTGCTGCATTTCAGGAGTAACCTTGGAGGTTGTGGACTTTATTACACTCCCCAAATCTCCAATAGCATATTATTTGTCCAACCCATGTTTCTCAATAGAGTGTTTTACATTTTTTACTGAAGTGTACCTCGTAATAGAGCAGTGTGATTTCTTTACAAATTCTAGAGGTTATAGCGGAGGATGCTCACGAAAAGTAGGAAAAAAGAAAAGATTGAGCATTTATACTAAAAATTTACATGAATGTGTTATAACGCATAATATGCAACTGCTGTTTTTGTTAGCATCATGTGACCCTGTCATACCAATTTGGATTCTCATGGCTAATCATACTGCAGGAGCAAAGTGTAACTGATATATTGTACTCCCTTTCTGTCATTTAATGTGAGAATTCCTGTACATACTTTATGCATTCATTCCTTCATTTACTCAGCAATTATTTTCTTACATGAGACTGTATGTCCTGTCTACTACACCCCAAGCTCCATGAGGAGAAATTAAGGCTTTGGGAAAAGAAAAAGGCAGCTTGCTTCTTCTACTAGCTAAATTTTTCTTAACTATCCCCAGCCTTTCAGTTGGGGTAACATTACATCCCTACTGGCCAGGGATAATCTGACTTTGTACCAGTTGCCCTGGTACCCTGTCTAATTAGCTTTTTTCTCACTTTCAAAAGTGTCCCAATTTGGGTGGTCAATTATATGGTTACCCTACATGTAATACATACAAATGCATATTTCAGTAAAATTTCAGTTTGAATGCATATCTCCAGTCTTCAGCATCGCTATTGAGCTGAAATGGAAAATGTTAAGTATATGAATGACACAATTCTACAGTAATTATAGATTGAACTCTAAGAAAACAATCCAAACTAGAGGTGAGGAAGTTCAGTAATTCACAGAACAGGACAACATTGATTTAACACTTATGGCATATAGTATATTCTACTTTAAATAAAACCAGTTAAATAAAACCTTTTTCTCCTCCTTTCAGTCGATTGCTAAGGTTTTAGCAGAAACGTGAGATGAGTTGCTTTTGTGGGCAAAGACTGGTGATAAGCTGTTAACCTGGCAAAATCCATGAGGTGATAAAAAAGAGTAAGGATACAGCTTTTAATTAACATTCTTTGTTTACAGGGTAGAAAATCCTTTATTAGGCTTTTTACGTGAATTGTTTTAGGAAAAGACTTGGTAGAGACAGGGAAAACTGTGATTAGTAATAGGAAATGCTAAATAAAAAAATGAAAGCTAACGTTCATCAAGCATTCACTATATGCCAGGCACAATTTTAAGCACTTTACTTGTAGTAACTCATTTATCCACACAAGCCATGATGGTATTATTTTAACCCCATAAATGAAGAAAATGAGGCACAGATTAGTTAACTTGCAGGGCCACTCAATTGGCATTTAAACCAGACATTCTGGATCCATAGGCCACACTTTTAAATATTGCCTGACACTTCTCATATGTTTGTTGGTGCCTATTTACACGTAATAATCATGATACTATCTTACATTTTTAGAACACTTTGTAGTTAGCAAGTCCTTGTCTGAACATTGTCATATTCTCTCTCTCTCTCTCCCCCTGCCAGTCTCACTCACACACATACACAGACACATGCACACACAGGTGTAGGCACAGATCCTGTGAAGCAGAACACATTAAGATATCCCATTTTACAGATGAGATATATTTATGTGGTTTGTCCAAAGTTGTTCAGTTAAGAAGCAGTGGTGTTATGTGATGACCTAGAGGGGTGGGATAGGGAGGATGGGAGGGAGGCTCAAGAGGGAGGGGATATGGGGACATGTGTATGCATATGGCTGATTCGCTTTGTTGTGCAACAGAAACTAACACGGTATTGTGAAGCAATTATACGCCAATAAAGTTCCATTAAAAAAAAAAAAAGAAGCAAGGGAACAGAGGTTGGCTCAAGCTTAGTTCTTCATAGTCTACGAACCTGTCATTCTACAGTGTAGGGATCACAAGTGCACATGCTGAAATCTTTGTCACATTGGACCCTGGGAAGAATCCTTCTTGGCAACAGAAAAATGGAAAGAACGTGTTCATCAGCCTTTTATCTTTGGATATTTTCCCGTACTAAAGTGACTTTATAAACTTTCATGCTGATACGATGAACCCTACAGGAATAGGCTGATAGTTCACTTCAATTTCCCATCTATGAAATAGTGGTAATGTTAGTACTTACCTGTATACTTGTTGCCAGAAATAAAATAACTAACACATTTGTAGAGTACACAAAACAGTGTCTGGCACTTTGTTGCCATCTCATGTTATTAACAAGGACTGAGTTTTAAAAAATGTGGGCAGGTTGTGAGAAATCATCCTCACTACTGGAAACAACTCCCAATGCTCAGGTGCCTCTGATGTCCGGAAAACAACATAATGTTTTTGTGCTAATTATGAAGAGATACTGTCAATGACCAACATGTATTTGAGGAAAGACCTCTATGCAGTGAATAGTTTGAAGAAATACAAAATGTATTTTAGGAAGTTCATTTCCTCAATGAGTTCATACTTTTCCGTCAATTAAAAATATATTATTTTCATTAGGGCCTGCAAAGGGTAGGGGGGCTGGCAATGGAGAATTGATGTTTAATGGAGTATAGAGTTTCAGTTTTGCAAGATGAAAAGAGTTCCGGAGATGGTTCCACAACAGTGTGAATGTACTTACTACTGAACTGTGTACTTAACAATGGTTAAGATGGTAAATTGTATGTTATGTATATTTTACTGGAATTAAAAACTTAAAAAGAAGAAAAAATATATTTTTTTAGTCTTACGCAATCTTACTTTCATATTTCATTCAAGCACAAATTTGTGGAAGTTAAGAAAGACACACAGGAATAAGCATCACATGAATCAGGAAGTTATCAAATAACAAAATTATGTCTGTAATAAAGGAGCCTTGACAGATAGCCCTTCCCACCATCTCCCACCCCAAAAGACTGAATAGAAAACTGATGTAAAAGGCTAATGAGGAGAAATAGGATAGGCAAGTATGTCATCAAAGGAAAAAAAAGTACAAATAGAACACAGTTTAAAAATTCAATAGTGAAAAATCCATTCTGTAAACCTGGGAAAATGCCAAACTTGGATTATTAGGTCTTATTGATACTTTTATATTTTACTTACATGGGTGAAAAAATATTGTTTCTTTTCCTCCCGTTTTCTTTCTTTTCCTTTCCCTTTACTCCCTCCCTCTGTTTCTTCTTTGTCAAACTACCCAGTCAAACTTGATTTTGCAAAAGGTGCTTTATGCTTTGTTTTTTGTTTGGTTCTCTCAAGCTAGTCAGCTAAGCAATGAGATGTTTGTTGTGCCACAAAAAAAGTAAGAACAACTCTCAGTCTTTGAGCAAATGTATTTGTAAAGCATTGACATGGCCATTTTCACAGCAGGGCAAGTAAGCAAATTAGGGTATTCTCTAAGGTATTCTTGTCTGTGACTCTTGTATTTTAGTATTGTTATCACTGTACTTGACCATTTATTTGCGTGTATTTATTTATCTACGCTAAATTAGAAACTAAGTGAAATATTTCTAAAGTCTTTTAACCCATGTTACTAATCTGTGTGTGTGTGTGTGTCTTTGTGTGTTTATTTACACCACTCACAAATTCACATCAGCTTGTGCACTGAAGAAGCAATAAATGCTAATTGGCAATTCTTAACATATTGGGATCATAGGCCCTTTTGAGAATATATTCAAAATACCTATGAACACACCTAATATTGCATGCAATTTTAGGTCATCTAGGAACTTTTTGGAACACATTCATGTAGCCTGTGAACTACTTGGACACCAAAAAACCTCCCAGACTAAGAGAAAATAGAAGGTAGAATGAAGACCTTGTCAGGGATTCAGACGAGTAACTTTCTAGACCAAGAAAGAGCAATTAGTTGCTTTAAGTGATGAAGTTTTTAAAAATTTGCCTTTAGAATACATTTTAATACTGTGTGGTCTTATTACATAGTTATGTAACATTTAAAAAAGTAAAATTACTTTTTTATATACATATATATAATTGATGAATCATGGTCTCTTTAGTTTTGTATATTTATACCATTAACTTACATTCATGTATATAAACATGCATCCCTGATACACTGTATGATTTGAATAAAATTTTTCACTTTTAACCATGTTTAGTTCATGGGCAGTAGGTTCTGAAGATGGAGAAAATCCTTTTTCATTTTATCAAAATTCAAAACCTTCTTTGTAGCCTTCTATCTTCATAAATTTTATTCATCAGGATCTGCGTATTGGTAAGCAGGTGAAGTCTACCCAGTAAGATCAGCCAAGAAGATTAATTAATGTTATACGCCCTAGATTAGAAATATACATTTCATCAGTGTGTATACTGGGATCTATTTGGGGGATCTACCACCACCATAAAGTGGTGGTAGATCACACTTTTGGGTTGTGTTTTAGGTAGGCTAGTGCTTTGAAGTACCTAACAAAAGGACAAACCAACTTGGCACCAAGAAGTATTGTATCTGTATATGTTTTCCTTTTGTAAGATGTGGCTTAGGACAAATATTTCTTGATAACATTATGCGAATTGTGGTAAAAGGAAAGAAAAGGAAATAGAAATATCTGAAGGAAAACAGTTATGTTATTAAAGCAAGAGATAAACTGAAAAAAAGATTTAGTATTAATAATCTAGATTAAGAAAATATTGGGGAAAATATTGAATAGCTTCTTGCTACTATAGTTCTAAAAGGGTTGCTTCTTACAGAAGGAAGATGACAAATAAAATAAAATCAGGAGTTAATACATGGAGTTGAAAACTAAACCACTAAATTTACCTGATTGCCTAATAAATTATTTTCTATTGAATATTAAATTTAGGGTAAATGAATAATAGTTAACATTTTTTGAGGTGATTGGAAAAAGGATAGAAAGGATATGTTTATTTTTAATAATAATCATAAGATCCTAAAAACAAAGTTATGGGAGAAAAGCTATAAAATCACAAACAAATAAAAGGATGTATATATATATCTTCCATGGTTGTTTTTCTGATATTTTATTCCTTAAATATTATGATAGAAATAAAAAACTATTTTAGGAGACATTTAGTAACATTAGAATAGAATTTGCACATTATAAAATTTAGGACTGCTTACTTCTTGCACAGTGTTTTACATGAAAAAAAGTAAAGTAAGCTTGTTTCTAATACCATCCTTTGTAACGTTCATTGTTTGATTAAAATCATGAACATTGGCCTTTTATTATCTGTAAGGTTTTATTTCTTTTTTTTAATATGAGGTATAATTGACATAGAAAATCAAATTAGTTTCAAGTGCACAACATAATGGTTTGGCACTTGTATACATAGAGAAATGATCACCACAATAAGTCTAGTTAATATCCATCACGATACATAGTTACAGAATTTTTTTCTTGAGAACTTTTAAGAGCTACTCTTTTCACAACTTTCAAATATGCAATACAGTTTTATTAACTATAGTTGCTGTGCTGTACATTTCTGTGACTTATTTATTTTATAACTGGAAGTTTATACCTTTTGATCCCCTTCATTCATTTCGCCCACCGCCCACCTTCTGCCTTTGGCAACCACCAATTTGTTATCTGTAATCTACGGCCTTGTTTTTTTTCTCTTTTAGGTTCCATATGTAAGTGAAATCATATGGTATTTGTCTTTCTCAGCATGAGTTATTTCAGTTAGCATAATGCCCTCAAGGTCCAACTATATTGGCTCAAATGGCAAGATTTCATTTTTGTCTGTGGCAAAATATATACGTCACATTTTCCTTATCCATTCATCTGTTGATGGACACTTAGGTTGTTTCCATATTTTGGCTGTTGTAAATAATGCTACAATGAATATGGGGGTACAGGTATCTTTTTGAGTTTTAGTTTTAGTTTTCTTCAAATAAATACCCAGAAGTGGAATTGCTGGATCATATAGTAGCTCTTTTAATTTTTTGAGGACGCTCTGTACTGTTTTCCATAGTGACTAGACCAATTTATATTCCCACCAATAGTGCACAAGGGTTTCCTTTTCTCCACATCCTTGCCAGCATTTGTTATCTCTTGTCATTTTGCTAATAGCCATTCTAACAAGTGTGAGATGATATCTCATTGCGGTTTTGATTTGCATTTCCTGATGATTAGTGATGCTTGAGCATCTTTTGGATGTCCATTTCTAGTCAGAAAACATTGAGTGATTGATACATTTTAAAAATAAGTGATCAGTCTAACATTTTAGTTATATAGTGGATAATGGACTCAACTATATTCTTTTGGCTTTTAGGTCTTTTTATTTTGAGAAGAGAACCACAAATTCTTTTTGATTTTCTTAAAAATGCCAACACAGTTACAGGACAGTTACAAAGATGTATTGGAAGGCTTATCAATGATAATTTTCTTTATGGATAAATTTAACACTTTAAATTGGATTTGGATGCCAAAGAAATACATAAAAATTTCAAGTATCTATTACCCTGCTCTCACTTCCTTATATATTTTTAAACATTAATCTTTTCTTTCAACAGGTATGTGTTGAGTTATAATTATGTGGCAGGCATTGTACCAAATGTTGGAGATATAGCAGTGAGCAAAACAGATGTAGTCACTGATAATTACTTAGGCTCCAGAGCGAGCCTAATACAAGCTATGGAGGAGAAATAAATGGTGCTATGATTATGTTTAACAGTCCTTAAAATGAGTGAAAACACTGACATAAGCTATTATCTACTAACTCAAATTATCTATCGACCTAAACCAAATTTTTAGAACGTTTTTCTCCTCTAGCAGGTTAATAAATAAATTTCCTGTTATGTTTGTTTCGTGATTCTACAACCTGCAAAATCAAAACCTTTAATTGGGTTGTGATCAAATTTGTCTCATGGAAAAAGTTGTCATATTTTTTTTTTTATAAATTTATTTATTTATTTTTATTTATTTATTTTGGCTGCATTGGGTTTTTGCTGCTGCGTGTGGGCTTTCTATAGTTTCGGCGAGCAGGAGCTACGCTTCCTTGCAGTGCACGTGCTTCTCATGGCGCTGGCTTCTCTTGTTGCAGAGCGTGGGCTCTAGGCGCGCGGGCTTCAGTAGTTGTGGCTCTCGGGCTTAGTTGCTCCGTGGCATGTGGGATTTTCCCGGACCAGGGCTCGAACCTGTGTCCCCTGCATTGGCAGGCGGAGTCTTAACCACTGCGCCACCAGGGAAGTCCCTGTCATGTTGTTTTAAATAAACGTGGTGGTGAATAAAAATGACTTAATAGTTATGGATATAAGAGCCAGGTGAATTAAAAATTGATGCCCATTTAGTATTAATTTTAAGTTACCTGAAGAGAGGTGACAGGCCTAAAATAGTTGATTGTTCTTTTTCCTTATAATTTTAGACGGAAAATACTTTGTTTTTTCACATGACATTAACAGTACCATAGGACTTGTATTTGCAAATGATAGGACCAACAATGGATTAATTTCCAAAATATATAAACAGATTATACAACTCAATATCAAAAAAACAAACACCCCAATCAAAAAATGGGCAGAAGATCTAAACAGACATTTCTCCAAAGAAGACATACAAATGGCCAACAGGCACATGAAAAGATGCTCACAATCTCTAATTATCAGAGAAATGCAAATCAAAACTACAAAGAGGTGTCACCTCATTCCAGTCCAAGTGGCCATCATCAGAGTCTACAGATAATAAATGCTGGAGAGGGTGTGGAGAAAAAGGAACCCTCCTACACTGTTGGTGGGAATGTATTGGATTGGCCAAAACATTTGTTTGGGTTTTTCCATAAGATGTTACGGGAAAACCTGAACCAACTTTCTGACCAACCCAATACATTGGTGCAGCCACTATGGACAACAGTATTCAGGTTCCTTAAAAAACTAAAAATAGAGCTACCATATGATCCTGCAATCCCACTCCTGGGCATATATCCGGAGAAAACCATAACTCGAAAAGATACATGCACCCCAGTGTTCACTGCAGCACTACTTACAATAGCCAAGACATGGAAGCAACCCAAATGTCCATCGACAGATGAGTGGATAAGGAAGTGGTATATACCGTGATCACAAAGGTGGTTTTCCCAGGGTGAGGCTCATCCATTGCACTGCGGGTGTGCTGAGCCCTGTGATTTCCCCAAATGTGGGAAACTCGACTGCATAGTTTGTGGTAGTGGGGGACTGTGTTCACGCTCTCCCCTGAAAAAAAAAGTGGTATATATATGCAGTGGAATATTTCTCAGCCTTAAAGAAGAGTGAAAAATGCCATTTGCAGCAACATGGATGGACCTAGAGGTTATCATACTAAGTGAAATAAGCCAAAGACAAATATCATATGATATCACTTTCATGTGGAATCTAAAAAAAAAAAAAAGATACAAATGAACTTATTTACAAAACTGAAAGAGACTCACAGGCATAGAAAACACACTTCTGGTTACCAAAGGGGAAGGGTGGGGGGAGGGATAAATTAGGAGTTTGGGATGAACATACACACACTACTATGTATAAAATAGATAACCAACAAGGACCTACTGTATAGCACAGGGAACTATACTCAATATTTTGTAATAAACTATAAGGGAAAAGAATCTTAAAAAATATATGTGTGTGTAACTGAATCACTTTGCTGTACACCTGAAACTAGCACAACATTATAAATCAACTATACTTCAATAAGAAGAAAAAAAAAGTGAACTCAATTTGAGATGTTGCTTATATGTTGGTAAGCTTTAGGAATTGTGCAAGGTGATGTGTCAGAGTCCTTATCACAGAAAGGAAAGAATAGGTAAGTAAATAGAGTAGGAAAAATGTCGGGGGCTAGCTAAATGTAGAGGCTTTCAGTGTTTATTTTGTGATTGTTCCATATTTTATGACTATAGTTGCTTTAAAAATATCTTGATTATCAAGATTTGTTAACATTTTGTAACGAGATGTGAACTCTTCAGTGTCGGAGAATTTTGTTTCCCCCTTGGAAATAAGCTCCGCTGCCTCTTGATCTTCAATTCTCTTTGACTGACATCCTGTAGTTAGTGCCTCACGGGTTTGCGCTGATGATTTTACCTAGTTCATTCTCAGATTCTCTAGTTATGATCTTATAAAAAGTATCCCTCATGACTAAAAAGAATATATTCTGACCAAAACAGGCTTCATTTCTACTCTGAACTGCTAATAAATTTCAAACAGAAAGCTCTTCAATCCCAACCCAAAAAGTCTATACTTAGCATAGCTTTTAAAGAATCCTGATTGAGCACTGTAAACAACTCTATGGTTTTTTTTAACACTGATTTTTCAAGCAGTGAAAATTTCCTCTGCTAGAAACATTCCAAGGTTTTCATCACCTTTTCTGGCACCAAATCTTGGTTGTGTCAAATTGTGGAAAGCCCTTTGGCTGTAAGAGCTGCTTCCACCTGTGAAGCCTTTATTCTGATTTCTTAACAGGAAGATTGATTTAATTGTTAATGTTGACTGAGTCAGTGGTGAGCCATTTGGTCTTTGGTTGGGTAGGGCGTGCACAGTGTTTGATCTCTGTACACTTGGCAGTGCTCTTGTCTGATGGGATGCTGGAGGAAGAGACTGAGTGGAAACTATTTGGCTGCTGTTTTTGGAAGGATAGGAAGATACGACCTGCTTATTTTGAGGCAGGGCAATAAGACACAAACTGCCTTCTAGAAATTTTATTGTGGAAGTTGATATTTAATTTTATTATCAAGTTATAAAAACTGAAAAGTAAGTAGCCCAAAGAACAGTCTTGGTTTTAATATATCATGAGTTACCACACACTTGAAGGCTATTGTCATTCCATGCAATCACGGAAAGAGCTCCTCTTTCATGGTGACCTAAACCTGAAAACTTAATTATTTTCCCCAACAAATTAGCAATTTGAAGCTCTTTGCCTTTCTAAACTGTTTGTACTGTGTAATACTGAGCAGATGACAATTACAGATATCTTGGCCATTAGATATTAAGTGCTAAATATTGTATGCAGCATTCAAAACATGATCTGCTCTGTAAACGTATTTGATAGGAAGTAGGTGTCTTCATTTATGTCAATCACTCCTACATTTATTCACTTATTATTTTATGCCCCAGACACCTTTCTCTCCAGTCATTTTCAAGAAACACATACCTAAGCCTTATTTCATACTATTTAAGTTAGAAATGCATAGCGCCCAGGCATTTGTACATTTTAAAACCTTTTAGGGTTTGTAATATAAAGAGGAAAAGCATTGTTCTACATATGTAACTGACTTATTTCTGCAGGTGGTATAATTGATGATGCCTTACTCACCTGCACATGTTTATAAACAAAACATAACAGTGGACGGTTTATGATTCTTTTTGACACTGAACAGATGTGAATTTTATTCCCTTATTAAATGCCTGAGGGACTTAAAAGTACGCCTGTTAATTTGTTGCTTGTTCTTCTAAAGTCTTAAATTTACATTCATCGATGACTCCAGGCCTTTCACAGAAAGAGTAGCTACAGTTCTCCTAGCCATATGCCAAGATATTAAATGATTGTCTTTCTTTCACAAGCCTCTGAACATTGCAGAGTGTGGATTCTTTCTCTCTATTTCTTTCTCTATTATCTGATTTAGAAGGCTGCTAGGTAATACTGGCCAAGAGAGTAGAACATTCTTTGATTCCTTTGGTGTGCTCAGTGGCTTTTTCTATCAAATATGTGACAATTGAAGCATCTGAAGAATTATCACCACTTACTTCCAACCAGTTAAAGGAATAGAGTAGGTACACAAAAAGAAACTGATGCTTAATCGGAGGTGGGTTCTGTCTAATTAAAAAAACAAACAAACATGGATTTTAAAGACAGGTGGAAGATATAGCTGTCTAAGTGACTGGAAAGCCCTTTCCACTCTTCATTTCCCAGGAACAATGGAAATACTAAATTTTGAAAAAAATTATCTCCTTCCCAATTCTTAATATCTTTTCTATTGACATCATTGCCTATTTTTTCTTCTGGAAAATATTATTTTTATCACTTGTACTTGTGAGAATTCAGAGTTATAACATCTATTTTCCTTTGGTACTTTCAAAGGTTCATTTTTACACCTTTGAACAATTATAGTATGTCTTCGTGTGTGACATTTTTAGTCTATAGAAGGTGCTTGGTGCACCTGTGGATTTGAAGATGCTTTGCAATAACTTTGTGGTCACTCAGGGAATTGAATCCATTGAACAGGAACTATTGAAAGCAATGGATATGCATCAAGTAATGGTTGACGAGAGTTGGGTTTAGCAGTGCTTGCAGGGACCAAATTATGGAGGAGTGTAAAATTTATCCTGCAGAATCCAAGGATGCACTGAAGGATGGTTAATCGGTGGGTGGCAGAATCAAGATTTGCACTTCCAAGCTATTGTTGCCAGGAGGTAGAGTAAGATCTGGGGGAAACATATAGGTAAGGAGAGTTAGTCCGATTCAAGACAGAGTGTTATTAGTGTCTGGCAGAGGGAATGGAGAAGATGCAATAGATTCTAGAGCTCTTTTGAAAGTTAAATGGACAAGACATGGTGACAGGCTATAAGGAGTTGAGTAAAGGGGAGAAATATGATGTAACTTGAAGAGCTGGCAACATTTTCCTAGTTGAAAAATGTGGGAGCAGAGCAGCTTTGACAATCATGAAGATAAGGGCTTATTTAGACTTATCTAATTTGTGACACCTTTGGGAGCTGACCAGTGGCAATGGTCTTGCTAATTATACCTCATATGCTTGTGTAATATTGCTTATTATAGATTGTGTTTGCAGTTTTTCAAAAGGTATATTAAAAATCTTCAATTTACATGCAGTGGTTTTAATGTATGCTATGGCTACTTTATCATCTGTCTTATTTAGAACTAGCCTACCTCCCTCTGTGTTGCTCAAAAGAATCATTTGCTATAGTTAAATAAATAAATAAGTCCTTGTTGTTTCCTATCCGATCATCCTGCCGATGGTGCTCAAGTAATCAGAAGCCCTTTTGCAATGCTGTGCTGGCAAATACCAGAGAAATTCCTGTTGGCTTTCTTCGTGGGAGTTTGCAGTCCTGTTACATGGATGGGAAGTGCCCACTGAGAACACTTTCAGATTCCCAGGATTACCTGGGTAACTTATTGGTACAGAGATGTCTGTGGAGAGAATTCACAGAGGAAAGTGAAGATTTTACATCCCAAGCAGCATGTTCAGAGTACCAGGTTCATGGTACTAGGCCCTCAGCATCTGCACCCATGTTCTAATGAAGCCCAACTCATTTGGAGTGCTCTGTCTCCAAGAAGAGAGCTCACATATTTTTATTTGTTGTAGTAACAAACAGACAATGATTTTACCTTTGTATGTAGTTAGATTTTAGTTTATAAATGCAGATAAATAGAACATAAATTACTTGAGGGCAGAGAATCTGTCTTGTTCATCATTGTATCTCTTCCATCTGGACATATCCCTAACGCTCAATAAATATTGGTTAAATGAATGAATTTTAGTTACTGGAGCAATGATTCCAGTTTTTCTCTAATCTCAGCATTTGTCTGTCTCTCTGTGAACTGACGGAAGGGATAAAGGAGAGGGCACGGGCTGGGGAAGTTGCCTTAGCCATAGGGCAGACAGTTGAGTTCCAGTGGGTGGACAGAAGCATTGTGTCCAAGGTTACCTTAGACTACCTCCAGGCACTTTTGAGAAAATAGATTAGCCCTAGGAGTTCAGGATGAAGCAACAGGGAGCATTGACTTATGGGTCTGACACAGCCATGGAGAATCAGGTGGCATTTAATACATATATATCCTGGGCTTTCACAGGTGTTTTTTTTTTTTTTGAGTTCTAGGTCAGCCCATGTCATCGAGTAGGATTTATTTATCAAGTTTTAGTTCTGGAGGTGTGACAGAAGTACAGTATTATCCTAGAAACTCAGAAACAGGTACCAAGTTAATAACAGTTATATACCGAGGCCCACAGAAGGGGTACACAATTAGGAACGTGGGTGTCTATATCCTCTTACCAGAGTGGGTGGCTTCAGGAGGGAGGAGGCGGTGAGTCAGAACAATCAGCATGTCCTTCAGCCAGTAAGATGAGTGACCAACATCAATGAATGAGAAATGGAAAAGCCTACTTGCTCTCTTCCCTACTGGGCTTTGGCTCTAGCGTGGGTGGGTGGGGACCTGCAGTGAAGGCTGGGAGTAAGGATGTGGTGACGCTAATGGCACACTGTAAGCATTCGTCCTTTGCCTCCCTTCTCCTCCCCCCGTTGCATCCTTTCATTTCTCCTTTACATCCTTTCTACATCCTATCCTCTCTTCTTCTCCCTTTTGACCCTCTCCCTTTTTCTCATCCTCCTTCCTTCTTCCCCCCTGCAGGATATCATTTTTAAGTATGGGAAAAATTCTGTACCTAATATTTTATAATATAGGAAAATAAAATCGAATATATAAATAAGGATAATCTAGGAAAAAAATGTATGGACTACCTGGTGTTGGGAGGTCCATAAAATTGAAAAGAATGTATTATATTTTTTTAAGCCTTGAGTTAAAAAAATGTTTTACGCGTAGCAAAGAAAATACAGAAGCCGTAGATAAATTGTGTTTGCTTTATTGTAAATTGTGTTTGCTTTATTGTTCTTATAAAGAATGAGAAAAATCAGCACAGATTTGTTTGTTTTTGCTTTTGAATTAGCTGTAGGAGAACAGATGTCTACAAGATGTAGAGCATATTTTCTTTTTTGGAGAGTACACTTTTTTCAGTGATTTGAGCTGTATAAATTTGTGTGGCTTTTTTTCCTTTTCATTGGATTACTATAATTCTTTGAGAATGTATTAATTTGATACCATTTTTTTTCTATTATTTTTACAATGTTATATATGGTGAAGTTTTGTTCATTTGTGGTTTTGAGACTGATTCCTTAGGTGACTGTTGAGCCCAGACAGAAGAGATGATGTTAGTTTCTTTCGATGCGAGGAAAAGGGCTCACTCAGGTTACTTCAGTAAGGTTATGTTTAGGAATGAAAAAGACAGGCGTCCCAGACATGTGTCCAGCCTTTAAGGGAATCCAGGGAAAATGGACTGAGATTCAGAAATGGGAAGTAACCAGTACAGCTCTGAGCTGATTGCCTCTCTGCCCCCTAGTGACAGAGTTGATTCTCTGCCACTGGAACGATGTAGCTCCCTTCTGTCTGCTTTTCCTGCTGCTACCAGCATCCTCTCTCTTTATATTTCTCTTTCTTCTGACTCAGTTTCTGATCACTCATAGTCGTTATTCTTCATGATTTCTACTGCCTCAGAACATCTGTTAAACATTTTCTCCCTGCGTCTTATTTTTCTGCCCCAAATAGTCTGATTCTCTTCCATGTCAGAGTTCAGAATCTAGAACATGTCCTTGGTTCAGGTAACCCACTGTTACTTTGTTTAGGTGGAGCTTTTGCACGAGGTCCCACTTAAGCCTTAGATGATGTAGCCTTAGCTCAGGTGCTCACTCTGGTCTCCTCAGAGGCCAAGGGTTATGCCAAGTGCTTCCTGGCAGGTTAATCTCTTAGCAGGAGGATGAGGGCAGGACCCTTACAGATGGGATTTATTGGCACGGCAGGCATTTTGGGAGAAACAGATGGCCAGTTTGCCTATAGTGAGAAATTACTTGGGCACAAGGAGTGCAGTGGTTAGAGAACCCGAAGCACGAGCCCAGTGACCTGCTCATCCTTGGCCCTCCATGTATTGGGGCCTTGATGAAACAATCAATAAATGAGAAATAATTGTTCCTCACTTAGTGTTAGAGGCCTTCCTTGACTCTCATTGCATATTTTATTTATCACCCTCATTTAATTCACAAATTTTTCTTTCCAACTTAATTTTCATTTACTACTTTATGGGTTATTTCAGCCCATAGGTGGGGCTTAAAAATATATAAACAGCTTCTAAAGGGAGTTAAACTTATTTGATAATGGAGACATCTGTAAGTAGGTAAGGCTCTTTCAGTTTTAAAAAGTGATAAAGATTGCATCTCAAGAGTGTTGTCTCTCTCTTGGATAAATTACTTATCTGCAAAGTCCCTGAGCAGATACTCAAATAGTACACAGGTAACACTGGCAAAAAGCAGAGTCACTACAGATAACTCAAGTTCATTTCTTTTTATGGCTGAGTAATATTCCATTGAGTGGCATGTACATATATAAACTACTAAATGTAAAACCGATAGCTAGTGGGAAGCAGCCGCATAGCACAGGGAGATCAGCTCGGTGCTTTGTGACCACCTAGAGGGGTGGGATAGGGAGGGTGGGAGGGAGGGAGACGCAAGAGGGAAGAGATATGGGGATATACGTATAAGTATAGCTGATTCACTTTGTTATAAAGCAGAAACTAACACACCATTGTAAAGCAATTATACTCCAATAAAGATGTTAAAATAAAAAAAGAAGAAAAGCAGAGTTAGAATTTTTAAAATGTGAGAGGAGGTTGTCTTTAAATGTATATGCTTTTAAATGTATGTGTTGCTTCTGTTTGTGTGTGTGTGTGTGTGTGTGTGTGTGTGTATGTGTGTGGTTTTATTATTGTTGTTAGTTTTTTTATTTGTTTGATTTTTGGCAAGGTGGAACTTGATAACCTATTCATAAGACTTTTCTCTCTTCTAGCGGTCTTTTGGCTGTTTCTCCCCCAAATCTTTCCCATGTATCTACTGAGCATGTACTATGTACCAAGCACAAAGAAAGTGATGCAGTTTTTATCTAATTCAGATAGACAGTAAGCCTGTGATTGCTGTACTTATAATTCAGCTGGCAAGATGTAAATAGGTTGAAAAATATGGTTTCCTTGATTAGGCAGCAATTTTCATTGTGTACAAGCACCTGGTATATTCTTTCAGACTTCACACTGTGTCTTGTTTTCTTCTGTAAAAGCTCTTCTTGTCAGGTTCTAATAGACAAAAAATAAATTTCATCATTATTTCATTGATAATAAGCAATTCATAGCTTAGAATAATTTTCTCACAAAAGCATGCTTTAGCTACAATGGGTGAGGGATTTTCTTTCCCAGTATTATCAATAACAATTTAAAGTTCACCAAAAATGTGTGAAATAAAAAGACAATTAGTACACAGGACTTTAGCTTGCAAACTAGATGTGTTACCCTCTAGTCGTGAATAGAAAGTAGAATTATTGAGTTGTGGTGTCTTGGTTCTGATGCTTGTAATTCATCTCTCAATATTGACTGTATTGATTTTCTTTTTGGAAAAATAAGGAAACACAGCCCTACATATGGGCAGGGTTATTTTGAAAATAAAATGTTGTTATACCAGTGAAAACATTTTGAAAACTTAGAAGAACCTAAAAGATTAATCATCATCAGTGGCTCACCTAGTTTAAATAGATTACTATTTAGAAATTAAGAATTAAGTTAGATGCAAGCTCCTAATAAGATGACATCTATTTTTGCTTTTATAATAACAAGTTATCATATGCTTACATGTCTGATTCCTCTACTAGTTTCGAAGCTCCATTTCTTCATCTGTATCCTGAGGGTAGAGCACTGAGCAGGTATTTAATAAATGTTCATTGGATGAATAAAACTGGGGAGGATATGAGGAAAGAACATCCTTATAACATCATAGTCTGATTATTACAAATTAGAGAACTAGCTTTCAGTCCTATTTTGGACACAGGTAAATCTTTTAAACAGGTACCTTGCTCATTGTTTCCTCTTTGCCTCAATGTATGAAATTGGAAGTTTTTTGTTTCTGTAATTTCACCTCTTTTGCTGTTCACCTTTGTTGCTCTTTTACAGTAAAACATTAAGAGGATGTGCTCTTGGTGATATCTTTGTCGATATTAAATGAAGTCTTCATTGCCTAAAAGAATGTACTGTACTGATTTGATTTTAAATGCTTTCATGCATAGCAAAGAGATGAAGACTGGTTTGCCCAGTTTTATCTAGTCATGAGTGCTCCAGAGGAGTGACCTGCTATGGCTAATACTATTACTTTCCTCATAATAATAGATTCAGAACATTAAAAGACTTTTCTTTTATCATTTACTTTTTTTAAAATAAAGTTTTATTAAATTAAATTAAATTAATTAATTAACTAATTAATTAATTAATTTTGGCTGCGTTGGGTCTTCATTGCTGCGTGTGGGCTTTTCTCTGGTTGCTGTGAGTGGGGGCTACTCTTCGTTGTGGGGTGCACAGGCTTCAGTAGTTGTGGCACGTGGACTCAGTAGTTGTGGCTCATGGGCTCTAGAGCGCAGGCTCAGTAGTTGTGGTGCACGGGCTTAGTTGCTCTGCAGCATGTGGGATCTTCCTGGACCAGGGCTCGAACCCGTGTCCCCTGCATTGGCAGGCAGATTCTTAACCACTGCACCACGAGGGAAGATGTAACCACCACGCCCTACTTCTTTTAACTACTCACAGTTTGGAAATTAGGCATAGTTGGTATTACATGTTTTTCTATTTTCTGTGGCTCAGTGTTGAATTCTAATGACATGTCTTTGCAAAAGTTTACATGCATGTGTGGACTCTGATATCACTTGTTAGAAAAGGGAAATCTGGCTGTAAATTTTACCTTTTCAGCACAAGTCATAAATGCTCCTGGAATACATCTTTTTTTTTTTTAACATCTTTATTGGAGTATAATTGCTTTACAATGGTGTGTTAGTTTCTGCTGTATAACAAAGTAAATCAGCTATACGTATACATAGGTCCCATATCCCCTCCTTCTTGCGTCTCCCTCCCACCCTCCCTATTCCACCCCTCTAGGTGGACACAAAGCACCGAGCTGATCTCCCTGTGCTATGCAGCTGCTTCCCACTAGATATCGGTTTTACATTTGGTAGTGTATATATGTCCATGTCACTCTCTCACTTCGTCCCAGCTTACCCTTCTCCTTCCCTGTGTCCTCAAGTCCATCGTCTACATCTGCGTCTTTATCCCTG
Source organism: Eschrichtius robustus (assembly GCF_028021215.1). Lineage (NCBI taxonomy): Eukaryota > Metazoa > Chordata > Mammalia > Artiodactyla > Eschrichtiidae > Eschrichtius > Eschrichtius robustus. The sequence goes on along the minus strand of NC_090828.1, from coordinate 46,269,037 downwards.
TCCTGCCCCTAGGTTCTTCAGAACCGTTTTTGTTTTTAGATCCCATATATATGTGTTAGCATACGGTATTTGTTTTCCTCTTTCTGACTTACTTCACTCTGTATGACAGACTCTAGGTCCATCCACCTCACTACAAATAACTCAATTTCATTTCTTTTTATGGCTGAGTAATATTCCATTGTATATATATGCCACATCTTCTTTATCCATTCATCTGTCTATGGACACTTAGGTTTGGAATGCATCTTTTTTGGCTTAGTAATATGATCTGCTCTTTGTATTGTCCTTTACAGTTTTGAAAGTGCTTTCATACATAACTCCTTTACAAATACCCCAGTAGAGAGGGAGGATAAGTGTTATAGGTATCTTGTTACAACTGCTCTGTAGGTTACTTTGACCTAACTTACCTATAAAATATTTGATGTCAAATAAAATTAGACTTGACCTAATTATGTTGACATTTCCACACCTCTTACTATTCCCATAAATCTGTGAACCAAGAAAACGCTTGCTGTATCTATGCTAAATTATATCATTGGGTTTTGAGACCTTGTGTCTCAGGAGATTAGGCTCAGATGAGATGATTGCAATCTTCTTTGCTCACAGATAGGAAGCTATCTTCATTTATCACAGAGTAACTGAAGAATAACTGAAAGAGTTTGAGATATTTTTTGTCTTTTGTCAAGTCAAGATAGAAATGTCTCTCTTCTGGTGAGGAAAATGTGTAACAGAGAAGGCTGAAGAGAAAGATGTTTATAGCTTGGGTAAATATAATGCTTGTTTATTTTAAGTGTTTTATATATTTATTTTATAGCACAGTCTCTATCCTGAGAGGTCAGGGGAAAGAATGATTCAAATATATATTTATAATCTATGACTTCTTTCTTTGGTGATTATAGTTTGTTGAATTCTGTTTGAGATGGGGCTTAGGTGTAAAAAGAGGGGGTAAAATGGAGAGAAGATTCTAGAAGAGAATCAGGTGCCTTTGGGGAGCAATGCATATTTAGATAGTATATTTAAACCTATTTAAGAAAAAAGGAAAGTGACCATAATTTTTTTTTTCTTAACAAAGGAACAATGAAGAAAAATGAACTTCAGTAAGTGAAACTTTTATTTCTTTATAGCTAATATTTGGGGAGAACTTTTTGGTGCCTTATGATATCTTGCACACCCAGTCTTAAAAATGAAATTGTGAAATTGTAGACCCAGGTATCTTATATATCCTAAGGTCTTTTATAAAATAAAGTTTATTTTTCCAGTTCTATAAACACTGATAGTTCAAGTCTTTTTTTTTTTTTTTATATAGGTCATTCAGATACCACATAGTTGATATCAAATCCTTATCAGACAGTGAAAGTCTATAAAAGGTCTAGGTGTCAAAGCAGATAGTTGCTTTAGGAACTTCTAGACCAGTTAGTAAGGCACAAAAGATGTACTTACCTAGTGTCTTTCTGAAAAGCTTCAAAGAAATAAGGAAGTACCTTATTAGAGTATAATCAAGTTGGAATAATTCTCTTCAGCTGCCAATCAGCTTTTTATTTTCTTTCACATAAACCATAATATTAATTCAGCAGGAAGGAAGAGATATTATTCATCTTGTGTAATTTTTTAACTAGTAAAGCTCCACATTTCTTATTGCATATCAGATTTATTAAGTTGTTCACATCTATCCTGAATCTGTTTATTTATAATTGCTTAAACCAATCACATTTATACTGTCTTCAGCAGAAGTGAAGATGGGATTAATGTCATACTCCAACCTAAATTTAATGAAAGGGTATACTGTATGATTTCCTAAGAAAACACAAACGTTTTAAAGTATGTTTTGCCCTCCTAATCCTGAAAAATCTACTGCAGGCACATTATGTCCCTTTTCAGCTTCCAACAACAACACATACCTTCAAAACACCAAAAAGAGTTGCTGAATGACAATTTTGTAGAAAATTTTTATTGTTTTTAACATATCAATCATTTTGGCCCATTATTATTTTATACTGTGAGCTCAATTTAGCAAAATCACGTACAAATTCACCAAAATGTGTATTACACATTAGTAAATAACATATTTGAGAGTGATTATTTGGTTGTACTTGAAACAAAACCAATTAAAACTCAGTTAAGCAAAACAAAATATGTATTGGTTATCATAATTGAAAGTTCTGTAGTGATGCTTCAGACATGGCTGGATCCAGGCCCTCACTCTCATAGCTTTGTTTTCCAGTGAGTTGGATTCATTTTTGGGCAGGAATCCTGAAGACAAAATAGCCACTAGACTTTCAATCCCCCAGTTAATCAACTCAAGTGAATAGGGATTGTTTCTTTCTAAATAGTTTTAGAAAAGGGTTGATTTGATTTTCTTTGTTTTAACTTAGTCCAACTTTCCATTCCTGAAATGAATAATTATGACTAGGGTTATGGTGCGTTTACTGGCCAGTCCTGGACCTAGAATCACCCTCAGGCAAACATAACTACCAGGAAGGAGGAAAGAAGTGCAGGTCTGCAAGGGAAACCCAGGGTGCTATCATGAGAATGTATTTTGTTTTGTCGTTGTTTTTGTTTTGGTGAGAGGTGGTGGTGACAGCAAAGCACAATGTATGTATATATTAAATTAAATGAAGAGTGAAATGTGCACCATTATATATAAGTCCCATTGAGCAAAAGAGCAGCAGTTTAAATTGGTATACTAATACTTTGTGATAGAGCAACATAAAGAATGATTGCAAAACCTCGATACTGAAAATGTTTGATTGCTGAAGAAAGGCCTTGGAACATAACCAATCATACAAAATACTTGTGATCATAGCATGTCTGAGACTTTCTCATCTGTAAAATAATAATTATTTGGTTAACAGTAGATACTTTTATACACCTTTTTTGTGCTGAATTATATTGCTATAGGAGGTATTGCAGATTTTATCAAATAGTGTCTGTATAATTTAAGTTAATTATATCCAATTATGGATGATATTGCACTCAATTTAGAATAGAGACAAGGATTAGTAAAACTCTTCTCCCCACCTTTCCTTAACTGTGGGAAATTGGAACACTGTATTACGGCTCGCTGAAATTTGCCTTTAAATACATTACTCATTTCATGGATATTAACATGAATAAAATTAAACTCCACAGGACTGGAAAAATTAAACTAATGACTTTTTATGTAATCCAAGTTAATGAGTGCTTTCTGGTCTAATTTTTCATTGAGGAATCAACCACAGTTTCTTGATTCCCTTCATTATGGGACTATTTACAAAAATGCTTAATAAGAGCCTGTATTGAATAGGTGCTCTGTTTCCATACACACTGAAATATATTTACACATTTTTACAGTTTTTTGTAGCAATATAAGGTCTTTTAAAAATTAAGTGTGGCTTTTAGGGTAGGTGTTTTATAAATTTTTCTTTAATTACCTGAATATGTTTTTTTTTCAAATTTATCTAATTAATTAATTGATTTATTTTTGGCTGCCTTGGGTCTTCGTTTCTGCGCACGGTCTTTGTCTAGTTGCGGCGAGCAGGGGCTACTGTTCGTTGCGGTGCGAGGGCTTTTCACTGCGGTGGCTTCTCTTGTTGCGGAGCACAGGCTCTAGGCGCACGGGCTCGGTAGCTGTGGCTCGTGGGCGCTAGAGCGCAGGCCCCGTAGTTGTGGCGCACAGGCTTAGTTGCTCCGTGGCATGTGGGATCTTCCGGGACCAGGGATCGAACCCATGTGCCCTGCATTGGCAGGCGGATTCTTAAGCACTGCGCCACCAGGAAAGTCCCCTGAATATGTTTTTAATGTGTTAAACTACTATACTAAAGAATAGTGATTCATAATTTTCATCTTCTGAGATGAAGGAAGGAAGGAAGGAAAGAAGAGTGGAAAGAAAGAAGGCAGGAAGGAGGAGGGAAAAAAACTGGGGAATACTTGGGAAAAATTCTGTTCCTAAATAACTTGGTGCTGAAATTTGTATTTGCAGTGTTTTAGAAGTAGTCTTAGTGTTAGGAGATAAACTAAATATGATGACTAATTCAAAAAATTAAACCTAATTAAATCTAAAATATATTAGACAAATAAAATTTTAACAATTAACTAAATAAAATTTTTGACACTTTTGATAGTGACTTAGTTGCTTTAAAACCTTTGTGTCAATTCATAGCTAAGGTCTTAATTTAAGGATTAGCGACTTACATGATTTTGTGTTTAAAATATGTAACTGACATTAAGGGAAACTCTAAAATAAAAACCAGTCTTTCCTAATTCAGCGGAGGAGTTGAGGAAATGAATATAGTTATCTGAGAGAAGAGCAATGAAGGCAGGCAGAAGGAATAAAAAGTTAAAAGGTCCTGAGACTTAATGTTTGAATCAAAGTCTCAAAAAACCTCATTAAAACATAAAAATAGGGCTTCCCTGGTGGCGCAGTGGTCGAGAATCTGCCTGCTAATGCAGGGGACACGGGTTCGTGCCCTGGTCTGGGAGGATCCCACATGCCGCGGAGCAACTAGGCCCGTGAGCCACAACTACTGAGCCTGCGCGTCTGGAGCCTGTGCTCCGCAGCAAGAGAGGCCGCGACGGTGAGAGGCCCGCGCACCGCGATGAAGAGTGGCCCCCGCTTGCCGCAACTAGAGAAAGCCCTAGCACAGAAACGAAGACCCAACATAGCAATCAATCAATCAATAAATCTTTAAAAAAAAAAAAAAAAAAAACATAAAAAGAAAAAGCACACCAAAAGGAAAATAAAAATTATAAATTAATTATTTAATAAATTAAACACATAAAAGTTGTACTTCACTTGCAGTTAAAGAAGTACACATTTCAGAAAAAGAGACAATTTTTTGACAATCAAATTGTCAAAAGATGAGAAAAAAAGTCATTGCTGGAAAGGGTGATTTGAAATTAACATTATCATCTGCCATTGGTGGGAAGTCTATTTTGGTATATCTTTCTAGAAAGCGTCTTGGTGGTATGTAAGAAAATACTTCAAAGATCAAATACTTTTTCACCTAGTAATTTAACTTCTAGGAAGCCATAATAAAGGAATAACGTGAGATGAGCACAAATATTTATGTATGAAGATATGTATTGCAGTTCTATTTATAGTATGAAAGTGTGGAACTTTTGAACAATTCATCGTAAGTAAAAATAATTGTCTTGAATTACTAGGTCCTTTTTTTTTTAATGTACTGGGCACTGTGGATTATCTCATTTATTTCTTTCTACATTTATGTAATATATAGTTAAGTGTTTATTTGTTAATTTCCCTACCCCTGTGTTTATAATAGACCAGCTTTTCCTTGGTGGAACTCATCTTTCATCATGTGTAGTAGCCATGTGGCTAAGGAGAACTGACGTTATTGGTATCTCGAATGGCCTAAGCCCATCAGTGATTCTATACCCCCAGTGATTGATTAGGGATGTGTATGTGTGTGTGTGTGTGTGTGACCTTATTGACTCAATAAGAGTAAATCCCAGAACTTTTGATTACTGACTGAAGGAGAAATGCTTCCTCCTTTAGCTCTCACTCTTGGCTTTGCTCTGGCTTTCTTGCTCTTTCTTTTTCTTTTTCCCCCCTCTTTCCTCCAAACATTGCTGAGATTTCCGTTCTTTTCCCTAGTCAGATGTATTTTCCTCTTCAAATTCCCATTGCATTAAAAAGTTACTGTACCCTGGTATGAATTTCACTCTGCCATACATCATTCATTAACTCAAGTAAATTTTTAGTCTGTGGCCAGTTGTCACTACTTCGAATTCATCTTAGTGCCTATGCTGTGTTTTACATAAAAGGCTCTAAATATTTGAGAGGTCAGAGTTTGTGAAGAGTTAATGTTAAAAAGAACAAAGACTTTACCTTAACCTATTTATACTGAAAAATATAATAGCTAAAAGTTTCACAGAAAGTTGCTTAGGTTTTCCACTGATTGCAGCAGAAAGAGTGAATGACTTGATAATTGTTCTCCTACTTCTTCTAATTAGGAAAATTTCCTGCTGGTGACAGCTTCAAAGCACTGCTAAAAATTTCATGTCAAATGTAGAGGAATGAACTAGATTTAATTTGTTTTCAAATTGGTGAATTTAAAATTGATATTAATTCTGAAATAGTTTGTCATGTCTCAGCCTGTGTCACTTTTCTCTTTACCATTTTGAGAGTGGAGAACTTAAAATGCACATGGAACAAAAAGGAATGATGTCAATTCTTGGTTCAGACTGACATCTCTGAGAATAGGAAAGGCCTGGATCAGGGTTGTCTTGGTCTTGCTCTCTTCTTACCTAAATTAAATCCCAAGCACCATTCCCCTTTTATGTCTTACAAATATGAATGCCTTGAGTCTATTTCTATTTTGCATTGCCATTTAACAAATATACACAAATTTCTAAGGAACAATTTACTTGTCTCACCTTCTCCCTTTCACGGTCTCTTCAGAGCTACATTTACCACATGGTCGACCTAAAATACATTTTCTTGCACCACTTCCCTGTTTTATCATACTCACATCACCTTTAGGATAAAATCCAAATTTTAGCATGGCATTCAGGAGGCTTCTTGATATGGCCTTACCTTACTGCAAAAAGTTCTTATTAAATAGTTTCATAAGCATTCTATTTTCAAATCATATATACCTGACCACTGGCCTGTCCTTAAAGGTGGCATGTTCTTTCTTATTACTGTACCTTTGCTTATGATATTCCCTCTGCCAACCAATTTCTTCATTGGACAACTTCTAAACTGGTGGTTCACAGGTTCCATCTTCTTAAGGAAGAAGACAAGTAAAAATACCTTTAAACCTGGCTTGTTTGTTTAGGTTGGTTTTGTTGTGTGTGGAATATTTAAAGATACAAGGGTTGCATTAACAGATAGAGGCATCTAGTCATATTGCAATGTTCATAATGGTTTTCTTAAACTAATACTGTTGGAAAAAAATGAAGGTTTTGGTAAAGAAACGGTTGGCTTCATTTAATTTCATGTACCTCTTCAAATTTCATAATATGTAATAAATGGTGGCAAAACAGTATAAAATTGAGTGTGTTATGTTCATACTAAAATTTTAAGAATCATTCACATTGGAAATCAAGATTTTATATTTTAAAATAAAAATATGTTCAAAAGAGCAGCTCATAAGCATATCTAATTTTTTGCAAGAATATTTAAAGTGCTCTTTAAATGAACAAATCTAATCATATCAGACAGTGGAATAATACATCCACTTCACAGTATATATCACTTTCCTGCAAGAAGAAAGATAGAAGTAGGCACAAGTTCATTCTTGTTTTTTGATGTGGGTATTTTTGTGCTCTTCTTTATGCTGTCACATTGCATAAAATATTCTAGGTTGAAAAGTATTTTCCACAGTAAGAATGGATTTCAGTCAATCTGCGATAGAAATAAAAGCTGTGGGTATAAGTTGAGTTAACCATTTTAAGGAAAATATTTACTTTGCTATACTGTTTGGAATGGGATTTTTTTTTAACAGTTTTCTTTTTAAACAAAGTTACTTATGTTATCTTGGGTGATTTCTTTCTTATTTCATTCCATTAGACCAACATTTGCACAAAATAAGTAAGGAAATAACCATTACGCTAAAAAAGAACTAATTTTGTCTCCTTTTTTCTCCCCCTTCCCCAAGCAGACAAAAGAGAAAAAATGATCTGGTTAATCACTTTGGAAATCATGGCACAGTTTCATGGCTACCTTTTAGCTGTGCCATGTTTGAAATTTCCTGTCCAGGATGAACAGATCTATTTCTAAAGCTGGAAGTAGGTGATAATGCAGCCTTTACATTTTGAGGAAAGATAAGATGAATTGTATCATTTATATATACCCTAGGAGTCAATGCTAAGAGAATACCATGCATATGATTTAATAAATAACAGCATCATTGGGTAGATAAACATTTTTTTCACTAACATTATAAAGTATCTATAAATGGCCTTAAAATATTCCCTGCTCATATTTTAATTCAGATTTTACAATCGTTGCTCTCTCTGCTAGATGCTATTGATGATCTGCCTATAATCCCACTCCCTTGTCATCTCCCAAATAAGCTTTTTTTACTTGAATTATGTGCCTCTGGGGCCTCCTAAACTAAGATCCCTTCTTTCTGTATCTCTAAAGTTATGATAGAAACTGAAAAAGAATATGGTGAACAAATAGATAAACAGGCTTCTAAAGAAAATTGTGGCTAAGTTAGAAACAGATAGTTTCAGAATATTCAGATGGCTCAGATACAAACAAAGAGTCAGAAATAAAGTATTTGAGATCCGTCTTTAGTCTATAATTTGAGAAAGTCAAGAATACAGGTCTGGCTTTGAGAAAGTCAAGAATACAGGTCTGGCTTTACCAATGGTCTGTATCAGAGTTATGGAGGGAGACACAACAAAAGAGTTAGATATGTTTTTGTACTTGTGTTCCTCCTCCCCCTCAAAAAAAAAAAGCATATTTTTGCTGTTTTGGCAAGAAGAAATACTATGAATTTTTTTTGCTGCTATTGAATTTATGTCAGAGGTCCATTTGAAATGATGGAATTAAGGGAAGGCATAATTTGTGCTGTTGCATCTGGAAGGACTTTTTCCTTTTGTGTGTTGGAATAAAAATGTAAGAATCTTAACTAGCCGCTGTGTCTGTTCTAGTTAACAGCATGAGAATAAATAGAAGGGTGAGCTACCTAAATGTTTCTCCGTAGCAGGTGAAGTGGAATGAAAGTTAACAAAGATCAGTGCTTTCTAAAATTCTGTTTCACCTTCTTAATCCGGGACAGAGTATGCTCTTGGTTAGTCTAATTAGCTAATAAGTGAAGGAGACAGCTGGGCCTAGTTGTCGTACAGCCTGAGGGAGAAAGGGGGTATATGGTCAACCAGCTATCACTGTTCTTTAATAGTAACATATCCATGAGTTAAAACATTTAACTCATTATCTAGCAATCCTACTATTTGCCCTTATCTAACAATCTGTTACTCTACCTTTTCAAAAAAATGACATGCTTTACCATTGTTTTCCTGTTACTGGGTAACTTTCTTGAACTTTCACAAGAAACGTAATTGGAATTTTAGAATATGCATTGTAATATCTAAATTAAAATACACATAAAAATAATTATTGATTAATTCTACTGAGTCCAATTTTAATTTTATTTTTAGTTATGTGTAATTTCATCTGATATACACAAGAGAGAAAGTAATTGAAGGCAAGTTCAGATGGGAACTGTATGATTGAAAGTCAAGTGTCTGCATATTCCTTCAACTATATTTGAACATACCTACCCAGGTAAGAATAAGTGATTGCTTGTTTATATACTTAATACCATTTGGAAAAAAGATTTGAAGCTATAAAAAAGTTTTTACTTTGTACTGATTATTTAAAAAGATAGTTTTATTATATGAAATGGTACAATACATAAAAGCAAAATAAAATTGAAATCGTGAATGAGTCTGTTTTCTAAAAACAACTTCTGTTACCTGTTTGTTCTATAGCATTTGATTTTTGTTTTGTTGTTTTTTTCCTTTAAACAACATTAGGCTAATATACGTATTCTTTGTTGAATTTCTTTATTATTTTTATAACAAATCTATTTTGTTCTATTTGAGAATATGAATTAATGCTTCATATTTTTCATTGTTATCTGTTAATATAAATGATTAAAAAATTTTTTAGGTTGGGTTTATTACTTGGAGAATATCCTTATGGATAAATTTATATATATATATATACATACATATATATAGTGCTCATTTTGCATGCTAAATGTTCCTAAAATTAGCATCACTGGCTCAATGGCTATAATATTTTAAAGGCTTTTTATTCTTATTGCTGAATTTACCTCCAGAAGGTGATAATGAGTTATAGACCCGTTGACTTATATTTTTTCATTCAAAAATTTTCCCTAACAAAACCGAGTTTCCCTAACAAACCTAGTCACTTGGGCAGGTGAACATTTAAATGCACGGCCAATTGGAGTAAAGATACAGAGCTGAGAAAGCCAGGGGATATTCGGGAAATTGGAAGCATAGGGTAGATATAGCAGAGTAGTGGCAAATAGGTTCTTGTGATTTGGATTCCTATACTATTATGGCATTTATATTTCATCATTATGTGATGAGGGACAGTTGCAGGGGAATAAGATGGTCCATGTTTTATTCTAAGCAGCTTAATCTGGAAGTGATTTCTGTGTTAGACTAATGAAGAGAGAGCAAACCCAAAAGGAGGGAGAATAATTTGTAGGCTTTTCTGTTTTATTTTTATCAACAGCTGTTTAAACACTTGCTATTTGCCAGGCACTATGGTAGGAACTGTAGAAAAAAAGATGAAAAAGACATAATCCTCACTCTTGAGGCTCTTATAGTATAGTGGGTGAGACATGCGTGGCAAACAAAGGAATATAATACACCATGACAGCGTAACAATTGAATCATATTCAAGGTAAGATTAACTGGTAACTAGTTATATTGAGATGCAGGTACTGGGTTATCAACTGAGGTGATTTTCCCAAAGACATCGAGTCTGATCAAGGTTACACTAGAAGCAGTGTTTCTAAACTTTGCAAGAATTCAAACAGGAATCAATGAAACTTTAGGACGAAAGTAGTGTCAATGAAAAACAAAGCAGTGGTAGAAGTGGTGGGAGGTTAAGGAGAGGGTCTTTTATCTTAGGCAAGAGTGGCATGTTGGTGGCATTACAGATATGGGGAAAAAACCAGCAAAAGTAGGATTTTTGTCATGGTAGAATAATAGGTTTAGTTTTGCTTTGTTCTCTCACTGCTGTTTGCTCATACATTTGCTGGAGCACTCATAGCATTTTGAAATTTCATTGCAATTCCTTACGTAATTGAGAATCCATTTATTTACTATGAAAAGTGGTATGCGTTTCCTTAAAAGTACAAATATGATAAGAGTAAAAATAAGTTACATCAAACAAAACATATGAAGTAAAGACCTGATTTTATTCGTAGCCACTGTATATATAATTTAGCTTTAGCCTTTCCAGCAATCACAAAAGTGGATATATGTTCTTGCCCTAAGAGCTTAAATAAATTTATTATAGACGTCTTAGTGTAATGGACAGGAAAATTGTCCTTACCACTTAGGGGTGCCTTAAATTTTGCATTGTTGGAAGGAAAGGGAACTTTGTTAACACATAGTTATAAGTAGGTAAGTTTGTGGAAGTTAAGAATTCAACTTCTCCAGAAAGTCTCTCCTGATTTTTGGAACCAGGACCAGATCTTTCTCCCTTATATTATGTACCTTAACACCGTTTACATTCCTTGGTCATATCATGCATTGTGGTTTTGTCTATCATTTCCTGAGACTATGATTCTTGAGGATTGGGTCGTCATTTATCATTACAGATATAAATTGAAATCTAAATAAAACTCACCACAATGTTGGTTTCATAGATACTCTACAAATATTTCTTAAATGCAAAATTTAATCCATTTCCATGGCTTGTTTTAATCATTGCTGTCCTAGTCTAGATGTTTTTATGAGTTCCATATTAGTTTCCTATTGCTCTATGATAAATCACTTCAAAACTTAGCCACTTAAAACAGTGCTTATATATTATCTCACAGTTTTCTGTGGGCTACAAATCTGGGTACAGCTCAGCTGATGCTTCTGGCTGTAGGTCCCTTGTGATGTTGCAGTCAAGCTGCCCACTGCAGCTGCAGTCCTTTCAGAGCTCAACTAGGGCTGAAGGGTCCACTTCCAGACTCAGCCATGGAAGGCCTCTCTCTATAGGGCTGCCTCACCCATTATGGAAACCACATTCCTTTATAATCAAATCTAGGAAGTGTCATCCCATTTGTGGTGAGTTGAGTGATGGCCTCCAAATAGATATGTTCAAGTCCTAACCTGTGTTTCTTGTGAATGTGACATTATTTGGAAAAAGAGTAAAGACTTACAAAGGTAGATGTAATTAAATTAAGGATCTTGAGTGCGAACATCCTGGATTAACTAGATGAGCCTTAAATCCAGTAACATGTGTCCTTATGAGGCATACGCAAAGGAGAAGTTCCTGTGAGGATGGGGCAAGGACTGGTGTGATGCAACCACAAGTCAAGGATCAGCTGGTGCCACCAGGCCCTGAAAAGGCAGGAATAAAATCTCCCTTAGAGCCTTCAGAGGAAGTGTAGTCTTTCTGACACCTTGATTTCAAACTTCCGGCCTCCAAAGCTATGAGAGAATAAACTTCTGTTGTTTTAAGTCACCCAGTTTGTGGTAATTTGTTATGGAAGCCACAAGAAACTAATATACCACCCCTTCTGCAGTCTTCTATATTTTAGAATGAGTCCTAGGTCCAGCCAGCATCTAAGAGGAGGGGGTCACAAAAGGGTACGAATATCAGGAGGCAGAGATCTTTGGAAGCCATCTGAGAGTCTGTCTATTCTATCAGATTTCTGAATGCCTCCATTTGCTTGATCTTTGTTTGACACATCTGTGTAGATGGACCAAACTCTACAGGCCAGACATTAGACTCATTATCTCACATTCTTAAAAATCATGATCTTTCTCTGTATTTCCCACCTCTCTGATTAGAATTACTGCTCATTTTGGATAGTCAAATTGGAAAACTTAGAGTTAATTTGAATTTCTACTTTTTTTCTTAATATTCATAGCCCTTAATTGATTAACCAGTCTTTTTCATTCTGTTTCTTAAATATTTATCATCTATCCCTTTCTTTTCAATCTCTTTCCTACTGTTTGCGGGCTTCTATTATGTCTTTCTAGAAGTAGCAATATAGCCCCTAAATGGTCTGTTTGTGAGCTTTTTTTCCTTCAAAACTTTCCCTGCAAAGTGGCTTTTGAAAACTCAAATGGAGTTATGTAATTCCCATTATTATTAACATTCTCAAGAGAAAGCTCTAGTTTGTGATCTAGCTCTTGACTTCCTAAAATCCAAACTGTATCTTTAATCATTCCTTAATATAGATCTATAAAATTGTATAAAACTTTCCAGATATATTATGTTCTTTATTTTTGCTTGCCTTTGTCTGGGATTCTCTTTTTCCAGGAGTCAGATAGGTGTTTGTTTTTATATCCAAAGCACCCAGCAGAATGTCTAATATAATGGCCAACACAGAATAGGTTTTCATCTGTCGTAAACTAAAGTTAAAGATGAAAGAGATGAACGATGAAGAGAGGAGAAGAGGCCTGAAACATCAGTAAAAGGGCTAAACGTACAGACTCATCTAAGACGGAAACAAATGAAAGAGAAAGGAAAACTATGGACTAGTGATGAAGCAAGACTAGATAGTTTAAGTGTAGGATAAAGGCAAAGGTATGTTCAGAAGTAGAAGGTCAAGAACGTGTGACAAAAAGAGAAAGTTCTAAGTGAAGTTTAGATTTGAATGAGGCTATGATGTGTTTTTAAGCTTTTAGGAGTGTTAAAAGGTACATCTCTTCACAGACATTACAATATATTAGGTGGGAAGTGTATGGAATGACGCAGTTAGTTGTTCAAGATAATGAGGAGTAGAATAAATAGATAACAAAAATGTGATGCAGTGTTAAGAAAGTAGCAGAAAGGAAATAGAAGTATCATTTCTTTTGCCCCCTTTGGTTGTAGTAAGTAAGACTAATGGCACTCTTGTCTAAAGAGAGCCTCTAGGGAAATCCCTCAGTGGAGAGCATATTCAAATCCTATTCAGGAGATGTATTCTGCTTGATCAGCATTTAAATACCAAAGGAAATAATCTTTAAGCCATTCGAAGAGATTGAAGAAAGACATTTTGCTTTCCCTGACCTTTGGTTGTACATTAAAAATTTACATTCAGTACATCTGTATGTGTAAACCAAACTTCTATTCTAATAATTAATGATATTCAATTTAATCTTTATCTGTATAATGTTAACATTAATTTTCATTTAACGAAGAGATATAAAGGGAAAAATGTTTTGAATATTAATGCAATATGTAATTGTAATGAATGGTTTATTCATAAATTAATTGCTATTTGAATGAAATAGTGAACACTGGGAAAGTAGTTTTTTATCAAGTATGTTAGTCTCTATGTTGCAAAGTGGTAAACTATGGGCTTTTTAGTGTAAACTAATTATTCATGCTATGAGGGTATTATATATTATATCAAAGCCTTCAATTATTTAGAGGTAACATTCTGGGTTTTTTTTTTTGACCTCCGAAGGTTTCCTAAGAGGTAACATTCTTTATAAAATGATTTACTTTGCTTTTAGAGCATGATTTTACATTGAGAAAATTTGGTTTGGTGAAAAATAAAAAAATCTTTAAAAAGGATATTTTTTACACATGAAGACAGAAATAAATGAGGGAAAAGAATAGGATTTACATAATTATGTGCACTGAATGAAGAGAGAAGGAAATTGGTAAATCGTGAGTTTTGAATTGCATAGTTCATCAGCTCAGTGGCCTGACAATCTAAACTGGAAACTTTTTGAGCAAGTGACTACCTGTGATGGTCAAAACCTATTTATACAAGCAATCTGTTATGTAGTAATCCCATCTACATTTGAAGAGTCTCTATCATTACAGTTCTTAGTTTGCAAGTAACAGAAACTAGTTCTGAGTAGTTTAAGCAAAAAAAGCATTTTGTTGAAAGGATATGAGGTAGCTCATAGAATCAGAGGGTAATCAGAAAAACAGTTCTCAGGAAAGACAGGAGCCAGAGCGTTTCCGGGGATCCAGAAAGCAGCAAGTGGAGAGAGACTGTGAAGCGTACTGCCATGGAGCTAAATCTGGACCAATACTGTGGTTTAATGCTATTCCTCACACATTCACAAAGCCAGCGTGCATGGCTGGGTCTCACTCATTTGCCCTCAGCCAGGAACCATGGCACTTGATTAACAATTCTCCCGAGACTGCCAGCATGTGGAGAAGGTAGGTTCCCCAAAGGAATTGCAACGTTTTGGGACCAGGTTGGGAAGTCTATGGAGGGTAAGTAAAAACAGTAGATGTTTCTAAAACCTTTCTTCGGAACTGTCATTCGAAAGCCTTCAAACTCTAGTGGCAAAAAGCTCAAATAATAAAGATTTCACCAGTAAAATCAACATAGATTAAATAATAGTGTTGCTCAGGTTTCAAAAATTTATTTGTTCTTTTTTCATACATATGTTTATTGTCTGTCATGTGCCAAGTGCTGTCCTAAGCAGTGAAAATAGAACTATAAACAATAGAATTAGTCGTGGCTTTGCACAGAGCTTATAGTCTAGTGAGAATTGAAGTATGTGCAACAATTAATATATTGCAGGAAGTCTAGAATGGGAGCTGTATTAGTTTCCTAGGGCTACAGTAACAAGGAGCCACAAACTGGGTGGCCTTAAACAACAAAAATTCTAGAAGCTAGAAGTCTGAAACCTAAGTGTCAGCAGGGTCACGTGTCCTCCAAAGACTCTAGGGGAGGATCCTGCTTCGTTTCTTTCAGCTTCTGGTGGCTGATGGTCTTTCTTGGCGGGTGGCAGCCTAACTCCAATCTCTGGCTCCATCTTCACGTGGCCTTCTTCCCTGTGTGTCTCTGGGTGTGTCCTCTCTTCTTCTTCTAAAAATACCAGTCATTGGACTTAGGGCCTATCCTAAATCTGGAATGATTTTACCTCAAGATCCGGAACTAATTACATCTATAAAGACCTTATTTCCAAATAAGGTCACACGCTGAGGTTCTGAGGGAACATGAATTTTGGGAAGATGGTGTTTAACCCACTATAGGGAGGGTACATGATACTGTTGGTATTCCTAGCAGGGTCCCTGGACCTATACGCGGGGTATGTTAGAGAAGCCTACCTGAAGGAAATGTCTAACTGAGGGTGGGTGTTCAGCAGAAGGAAAGGGATGTATAATGGACCCTCCCAGCATTTTTGAGGAAGCATAGTTCATTGGAAGAACTGAAAGTATCAATAGTTCAGTTCAGCTGGAGCAAAGAGTAGATGGGGCTGGCAAGAGGTGGAGAGGAGAAAGGATGGTGAAGAGGTTAAATGGGACAGATGATAAGGGAACGTGTAAGGAGTTTGACATTATCCTGAATGTAGTGGGGTGCCACCGAGGGAATAACCATTATAAAATGCAAAAAGAAAGAAAGTGAAAAAAGTGAAACTGGGACACACAGCTGTATCTACAGTAAGATCTCAACACTCTGTATACCTGGCAACCTTTAATATTAAACACTGAAAGTAAATGCATCTAAATGTTAGCAGTGGTTATTCCTAGGTGACTTTAATTTTATTCTTTCTAACATTTTTAAAATATAGTGGGTCCAATGAGCATGTACTACTTCTATAACGTGGGGGAAAAAAGCATTTTGTGGTAAATCTTAGCACATAAAATATACCGGAAATAAGATTTTCATAGCACAATGTTTTTAAAAATAAGTAATTGATTTCAAGGATTGGGTATCTTTTGACTTAGGAGGAAAAAAGACTTGTGAGTGAATAAAGAATTATACCACCTGAGCCAGGTATTTCATAAAATACCTTGAAATATGTATGGGGACATGGATTGCACATCCTCAGTTGGGTTAAGTAGCCATTGGATAAATCAGGGGAAAAACTTCTACTTTTGGACATAAAATAGGAAATACATTTGGATTGAAAGCATTTTTCACTTGATTTTGAAAACCATGTCAGTGAATGAGCAATTTAAAGAACATAGAAATTGATCCTTTCATGTAAGTTATCAGTAATGCCAGGTTGCCTTATGTAAGGTGATTAGACACAACATTCCTGTGAAGATTTTACTAATTTTGTAAGACTGAAGTGGTATTTAGGTTTCTGGAATGCAAAATTAGAGCTTTACTATTAAATCTACTTTACATATCAAGGGTCGTGCTGTGAGAACAGAACATATTTGCATGTTCTTCTGTTTTTTTCCACCCAGTTTCAGAATATTAAACAACTAGTCCATTAACACATACTGGATGATGTGACGGGGCAATTAAAACTCTCACGTCATCTTTAGGCTATTTTCTTTTTTTGTGATTATCAAGAGATAATACAGCTTAATTAAAGTCTCTTAATAAAGTTTATAAAAGGCCGAATGCTGGCTAGTACTTGCAATTAGGAAAATCATTTGATAACTTCTGTGGGAGGTTTTTTTTTTTTTTTTTTCAAAATTTTGTTAGTTGCTTAAATAACATTGTTTACTTTGACTCGTCAATAAAATTATTTGCTAATCCTGACCTGGGATGATGAATAAATATTTTGCTATTTAAGGATATTCAGAGTTAAAATATTTTACTTGCTAATGACTATAAAGTAGGCAGACCTTCTTTCTTTAAAAATAGTTTTGAATTAACTCTAGTAATAGATATACTAGAAATACATTTCTTGGTTAATTATTTTATAAGAAAATAGATAATAATAATTATAATAAAAAAGTGCACTTACATTTCAGTGGAGAGTGACTTTTTTAAAGCAGGTTTATATCCCTTATATCATTTAGTTAGCCTATCCCAAAAATATTTTAGGTGACTTGTCCTATGTAAAATTTAACTTAATTAAGACTATGAACCTGAACTTCTACTGGAGAATCTACTTGCTTGGAGTTTGTTTCTCCCTTCCACCCTCCCATTCTTGAGAAGAGTTTTCTAAACTCCTGAGAATTAAAAATCTGCCATGGCAGTCCTAGCAACTTTAATAATATGAATTATTATGGCTAACACATGTTGTTTATTGTCAGGCACCGTTTTAAGCTGTCCTTACAAATGAACATATCTAATCCTCATAGGGATATTCTGAGGTAGGAAACTCAGTTTACAGATGAGAAAGCTTAGGCAGAAAGTAGTAAAGTAAACTTGCCCAAGATCAAATGGTAGAGAGGGGATTAGAACACAGGTAGAGTCTTTATTTTATCCACTACACTCTACTGCATGAAGAAGATGTAGATTAACATGAGAGAAAGTATTTTAATCCAAAAATATCAAGCACTTCGTCAGTATTCCCTTGTCTTCTTCTAGTGGGAAGATCTGACATACAGCTCTCTGCTAGACACGTTACATATTTCATCTTCTCCCACATTTTTGTACCTCTCATTCTCCTCATATTTCATTTATTTCAGATCCCTTAACGCTTCTCTTACCTCATATTCTGTTTTATAGTTTTATTTACATGTTTTCTAGTATAAAGAGATTGATTCAAAGAGAAATCTCTTATTTTGTTTAACTAGAAAGGATGAAAACATCATTTTGAGAAAGTAAAACATTAGTTCTTTGTTCTAAGATAACACTGATACAAACAGCAATAGTTAAGTTTTCAGGGTAATGAGAATATTAAAAGAGTTTTTGATATCCCCTTTGATAATTTAAGCTTATACTTGATATTAAATTTTATTTCGAGAAGAAAATTACAAATTTTCTATTCTTTATGATAAACCAAGCGCACACAGTAATATCCCACTGGATAATATCTATCCCTGGATAGAACAGAAAATAAATATATATAATTTATTACAGAGCTGTGTTAGAAAATAAATCAGAGAACCTTCAATAGACCAAAAAGTATGAGAAATTCAAAAAAGGATGCAGTGTCAGATTTGAGAAGGAAGCCGCAGCTCAAGATATGCCCTGGGGAGGACCCTTACCAAAGGTGTGTGTGGCACTAAGAATGTGCCATTCTCAGAAATGGTAGGTTCCAGATTCCTGGAGGAGCCTTGAGTTCAGGGATGAGTAAGTAGTTGCTTAGTTGTGATAGCAGAGGAGCTTAGTCAAGTATCCAAACCTGCAGAAGCCCCGTTTATCTTTTGTGGTCTGGACACGGAGGTTGTGAGTTCGGATTAGAGGAAAACAGTGAAGTGTTCAGATATTAGCAATGATGAGGAGAATTGGGGAACTCTACTACCAAAGTTACCCTTTCTTCCCTCACTCTCTTTGAAGACAGATTACAGGACTGAGATAACAAGAGTTAATAAAGTAAGCACAGTGCAATTAACATATAACAGCGAGGGATGAGAGAGGTATTCCTTGAATAGAAGAGAGTAAAGCAGAAATCAAGTGAAGTAAAAACTTAATCATATTCCTTTAACGTTTCAACTAGGCCAAAGCATAGATGAGAAATATTTCAACCTAAAATTCCACTGTATCTTTGAAATGTTAGAAATAGTGTTAAAAATCAGGAATGAACATGGAGGACAAAGGTCATTATATCGCTCCAAAACAAAACAAATTATTTTTTGAGAATGCTACCTTCTTTGGTTTCTTTTTGCATAATTCTTTTCAAAATTACAGTATGATGTATACTTTTTACGTTATAACATCGTCAAATATTTCAACACTAAAACCATAGAAAATATTTCAGTCTCAAATATTGTCATAATCAGAGTTTCAGTAAGTGATTTTCTGATAAGTGTAGTTTAACAACAGGGAGAAAACTTTTTTGTCTGTGTAGAGTTTGAGATGTTTATTCTCTGTGTAGAGTTTGAGCTGTTTTTTCTCATTGTTTATTCTCACTTCTCAAGGACAATATAAACAATGTTGAAGAAAATAAACTCTGATAAAAAACAAAGTATTGGAATGCAAAAAAGTAAAGAGTGCAACTTTTCTCCATCCCAACACTCATTTAGGAAATAAATTGAACCCACTTTAAAAAGTAGCAGAGGGCACTCTATTTTGTCAGTCTTTTATAATGACTGGATATTTATTCTAGAAATAGAGAGCTGTGTGCATGGGTCTATCTGTGTGGTAGGGCATAAAGAATGTTTTTTCTGTCTTCTGAGCTTTGGAAGTTTCCAAATAGTAACAAAAATATTTTCATTGTTTTTATTCCAAGGTTATACTGTAGACTTTTAGCTTTTTAGCACTGGCTTGTTTCTTTCCATTGCCAAACCTAGATATAATGTGATTTAACTTTATTAACCTATTATTCCCAAGCCTAACAGATTTCCAGTCATATTCTTAGTATTTCATTGCAAACAAACCCTTTAAGTTAGTGTTGAAAAGGTGTTGAACATTTTTTTCCTCTACCCCTGATACCCGTAAGTATAATGCTGAGGAAACATGGAATCTTTTGGAGTCCTTTGTTTTTTCCAACTTGCAAAATTGCTGGGTCATCAATGTTTTCAGTAGTACAGAATCAAGCTATTTCAGTAACTAGTCAGTATGATTTGGTATGATGCATGAATATAGACAATAATATGTATTATTTAACATATATTTTTAAAAGTCCACTTCTATATAGGCCCTGTCCTCTTCCCTCTCTCCATTGGTAACCACTAGTTTGTTCTCTATATCTGTGAGTCTGCTTCTTTTTTGTTATATTCACTAGTTTGTTGTATTTTTTAGATTCCACATATAAGTGATATCACACAGTATTTGTCTTTCTCTGTCTGACTTAATTCATTTAGCATAATGCCCTCCAGGTCCATCCATGTTGCTGCAAATAGCAAAATTTCGTTCTTTTATGGCTGAGTAGTATTCCAATGTATATACATATATACCATATCTTCTTTATCCATTTATCTGTTGATGGACACTTAGATTGCTTACATATCTTGACAATTGTAAATAATGCTGCTATGAACTTTGGGGTGCATGTATCTTTTTGAATTAGTGCGTTTTTTTCGGATATGTACCCAGGAGTGGAATTGCTGGGTGATATGCTAGTTCTATTTTTAGTTTTTTGAGAAATTTTCATACCGTTTTCCACAGTGGTTGCACCCGTTTACATTCTCACCGACAGTGTACGAGGGTTCCCTTTTTTCCACGTCCTTGCCAACATTTGTTATTTGTGTTCTTGTTTGATGATAGCCATTCTGAAAGATGTGAGGTGATATCTCATTGTGGTTCTGATTTGCATTTCCCTGATGATTAGCGATGTTGAGCATCTCACAGTACTTCTTAATAAATGTTATTAAAGGTGCATATTGCTGATATTTTCAGAAATAATATCAGATGCGTACCAGTGCAGTGTAAGATCTGGCTACTTCTTGTACTTTGTCTCGATTCTCCCTGCCTCAAGCCTACAAGGGTGAGAATGTAGATACGGGCATTTGAGGACATTATTCCAGCTTTCCTAGGCAGGTACTTTTAAGTTGCTGGAATTGGTGGTCTCAGTGTGGACCTGTGCTACTTAGTCATGATCTGAGATTATATTCATTCATTCATTCCCTCTTCCATTCTGCAAACATTTAGGGAACCACCACCAGGTATCTGGCACTGTTCTAGGCACTGTGGCTTCAGTAGGAAACAAAATAGACAAAACCCCTGCCCTTCTGGGCTTACATTCCAGTGCAAGAACATTACTGCAGCCTCTTCCTTCTCAATTTCCATGGCCTTGAATTGAGGAAGTTCTTTAAAAATAGAACCTGCCTTTTCAGTTTTTTGCTTATTTTTTAAAAATAAAATAATAATGGAAAATGTAATGAAGTCATTAAATAACTGCAAACTAATGTCTTACAGATAAATCTGACCAATATGTAGACGTTGTTAGGCTTCAGACAGTGCCCACATTTTATAGTTTGAAATTCCCATTCAAGTACAAAAGGATATATTCATAATAAGAAAGACCCCATAGAGGTGTCCATGAACAATATACAGAAGCATGGACTGTGTGAAGGTTAAATTCCACCTCTGTATTTGTGGATTTAACTATCCATCCCTCCTCGCTTCCATCGATAGACAAGGACAGCTAGGCCATTCTCTCTTCTGGGTTCTGTCCAACCCCACCCCTTACTTCAAATTGTTGGTTATCTTCCTACGCTCCTCAAAGTTTCACACATGTCTATTCCTGTTCATTGTGGATTGGTCTGTCTCTTCAAGTTGCTGGAACACTTATATATATATATATATATATTTTTTAATTTATTTATTTATTATTTTTTGGCTGTGTTGGGTCTTCGTTTCTGTGCGAGGGCTTTTCTCTAGTTGCGGCAAGCGGGGGCCCCTCTTCATCGCGGTGCGCGGGGCTCTCACTATCACGGCCTCTCTTGTTGCGGAGCACAGGCTCCAGACGCGCAGGCTCAGTAGCTGTGGCTCACGGGCCCAGTTGCTCCGCGGCATGTGGGATCTTCCCAGACCAGGGCTTGAACCCGTGTCCCCTGCATTGTCAGGCAGATTCTCAACCACTGCGCCACCAGGGAAGCCCTGGAACACTTATATTAAGGATACAGTTTGGGCTCTCTTTGAGAGGTTACTCATAGCTCAGTATCTTACGCATAACGTTTCTGTATCTACAAGTTTTATTGATTACATATTGAACTGCTTCTGTTATTTTTATAGAATTAGCCAGGTGTGTTCACATGTTGGCGACACCCAAGATAGGGCTACGTTACTGCTTATAGTCACTGATAATGTTTTTGGCTAATAAGTCTGCAACTATGTATTAGAGCATTTTCTATGAATTTTCTGTGACAACTCAGAAGATTGCTGACTGGAACTTGAATTGCTGCTGGGTTTGAGACAGAACATCAATTTATATGCAGGATGTTAATTGGCATGATTCAATGATTCTCTTCCAATACTCCAATACTAGGAAGCATTTTCCTCCTGCGGTATTTTGTTGTTTTTTTTGTCTCAGGATAATATGTACTCTCTCCTTAACCACCTAATAGATACAAGCTGTAGTTTAGAGATGCCTGATGCTATGATTTTAAATATTTCATACTTGCAAATTGCTACAACAAAATTTTCAGTCAGCCTTATAAGCAAATTATGCTCATTTTTTTAATCTGCTTTTTGGTGCTTCTTAGAGTTCACCTTGATTATCATTTATCTTTCCTCGGCAGTAATTCCATGTTGTTGGATCAGGATTTATGTCCCCAGTTTTATAAGAAAATGATGGAGATTTGACAAAGCCCAATTAAATATTATGTTGTTCGTTTTCATCTTTAATAAATACTTTATAACAGTTCCTTGTTTTTATTGATGATAAATCCAATGTACATTTAAATGCAAAAGCATCATGCTTTCACCCTTCACTTTGAGGTCTTTGTATAGGTTTCCAATCATCTTTCAGTTTTCATGAAGGGCTTAAGCTCCTTGAACAGCAAATTTGATTAAACAGTTAATCTAAAACTGTACCTAGTCAGGTAAGGCAGCTTTTCTTTGACTGGAAGACCTGTATCTGTTTCCTAGAACTAGCCCACTCTTCCAGACCTACTGGGGCTTCACACTGCTGCTAAAGCCTTAATTCTGTGATTACTTTGTCTTCCACATCCCCTTACTTTCAGACACTAAATCTTGTCTTTCAAACTTTTAAAATATGACATTCACTTGCTTCCAATCTCAGAGACAACCTTGTTTCTCTACCATCATCTTTTGCCTGAGCTACAAGCAACAGCTTTTTAACTCTTCTAGTATTTACTTCAGCAGTATGCATATATTAATATGTAAATTTACATGCAGATTTAATATCTCCTAGCCAACTTCAGTTGCTTCCTATTACAAGGCTTAATGTGCCCAACAAGTTTCTTCCTGGTCTCATCTCTTCAGCTCTGTCTGTTGTCACCGCTTCCCCTTTTCTCTACTCTTCATCCTTATTGGCCTGTTTTCAGTTTTTTGAATGCCATGTTTGCACACCTTCAGACCTTTGCACACCCTGTTCCTTCTGCTTGGTAAACTTCACTTATATCTTTCAAATTGTAGTTTAAACATTACTTCCTCCAAAAAGGACCCCTTGATTTTTTTTACACTAGTTAAGGTTTTCTTATAATATGCCACCTTAGTACCCTAGATATTTTTTTTCTTCTCATTATTATTTTTTTCTCCAATTTCTGTCTTCCCTGATAGTATATCAGCTCCATCGGGTGTAGGTTAATTCTGTCTTGTTCGCTTGTATTATAATATCATCCACAATATAAATTCACAGTAAATATTGCTTAAATAAGGGACTGAATGATTGAAAGAAACTTTTGTTAGTACTTTTAAAGATGAAGTATTTCTTGAGAGAAGTCTGTTTATCCCTTTTATGTATTTTTTAGATTTTCAAATTCTCTGACATTGTCTCTAAATAAAAGAAATTAATAATTTAAAAATCTATACTTTTACCTTATGCACTAATTATGACTAAATGTTAAAATGACTATTTGGGGAATAAATCATATTATATAAGTCAGTTATTGTATCTGTTGAGACATGTTCCTGTTTCAATTTGCTTGATTAAACACTAAATTTTTTTAATGAGTTAAAATAAACTTAAGTTAGTGTTTTATAATATAAGGAAAATATTTTTAGGTATTGAATGATTTTTATATGCTTCTAGTTGGTGACCAGTTTTTGTTATATGTCTACTTTACTGAATTCTGTCATTTTCTTTACAAAAAAGCCTCATAAATATATTTTTAAATTGGAAGATTAACTACAGCTGTGTAACCATTAGACAAATCAGTTTTATGACTTATTAGTATGATTCTAGCCAGTAGGCAGGTATTCTAAATCATAACACTTCAGTAATCTTCATTGCAAAAAAAGTTATTTGTGTATTTTTTAGAGCTTCATTTAGCAAGAACTAAGTGAACGATTTGACAGATAAGATGCTTGCCCTCCCAGAGTGTTCAAAAGAATGCTGAAGCTGGAAAGGCTTAATATGTCATTAGCTTGGCAGTTCCTCTTAGAACTCAACACTGTAATCATTAAAAGGAGTTTTTGTAATATGTCAGGGGCTTGTAATTTTGTTCTATTCTAAAATAATATTTGTGACAGGAAAATGATTTCAATTTATGTGTTTGAATCTGTGTAAATTTTTAAATCACACAATGGCAAATAGTTCTGATCTCTTCAAAAAACAAACTTTATATAATTAGACTAATTTATAATTTCTTAAGTAGAATTAATTTGCATGACTGTTTTATTATTATAAAACAGGATTCTAACAGAGTGAATAGGTGGTGTTATAACTCCTATGTAATAAATTATAATTCTTGGTTTTATGGCATAGTATTATATCAGGAGTATATTTTATCATGTGGGATTAGTCTTAAGATGTTCAAATGCAGTGTTTAAAAATGACTTTAGCAGTATGTAAGAACTTAAAATTCACTTGCTTCATTTTCACAGTCTCAGATTGCTTTGCAAATAACCAAGATTCCTTGCTATAGATTAATATGATCTGGAGAATTTTCTTCATATAGTTCATTAGAGCCTCTGATAGAATAAGGAGTAAATCTAAGGAAATTGTGTATTTTGCAGACAAGAGCAAAGGGCACATTTGGGGGACTTTTTTTTAAAGACTATAGCATGAAGACTACTACGGTTTCTATATCTCAGGGCCAGCTAACATGATCTCAGATAAAATCTATTTGATCTAAGTAATAAAGCAACTTTATCTCAGAAGACTGCAGGACTATATATATCCGTCTGTGAAATGTAGCCCAGATACTGAAAAGTTTAATGATAATTCCTGGGAGTTGGCTTTTTGAAGAGTCCCATGATAATTTGGGGAATGTGACATTTATTCTTCTGACCAGCAAATTTCAAAGAAAAGTATGTTTAGATGAAATGTTAATGTCTGTCTAAATCCTTTGTCAGTGTAGAGCAAATCAGAGAAAAAAGTTGTTTGCAATTGGAGAAGAAAGAATAGAAGAACCTGGACCATGACCTTAGAAAAGAAAGAGTAGTTGAATAGGGGTGAATTAAAGCTGCAGCTGATTCCAGTCTTCTGATTGCAAGTCCATCTCTTCCATCAGGAGACTAAAAAGCACAAGATTGTTAAGACCCTGAAAGGACTTTCCAGTTGAGTCCTGAAAATGAGTGTTACAGTAAGAATTAAAGGAAAATGTTACCTAACTCAGGTTTGGCTGCTCGTTGCTCAAGAATACAATACTGAGAGACAAGTGGTAGGCAAAAGGCAAGATAGCTTTGTTGAGGAAGCCAGTAATCCTGGGATGAAGGTGGACTCATGTCCCAAAGAACCAACTCCCAATTCCCCAGGTTTGGCTGAGAGATTACATAGGGAAAAGAAAGGGCTACAAGCTGGAGAGGGGGCAATCTTGTATTTTCAGAGATGATGTCTTGGTCACATGGTTCCAGGTAGCCATCAAGTCTTGCTTGCAGCCGGAACATTATCTAAGTCAGAAATCTCTGGCTAGCTAGTCCTGAAAAGCAAGAAATAAGGGACAAAGACAAAGGTGAAGCAGATAGAGCTAATCTTCAGTCTTGATAGGCATCATCAGCTTTTTCCATTAGCAGCAAGCTAAGCTAAGTTAGTGGTGGTCTAGGGTAGAAGTCAGGTATGGTAAGCATAAAGTCACAGCCATATCATAAGTAAGAAATAGAGTTGGAATAATGCTGAGGAGATGAGAGTCCCTAGTTAGAGTCTCACTGCCTCCGTTACAAAAATACCTTCATTATTTCAAAATTCCTCAAGGTAACATTGAATGAGTGCAACCACTCTCAGTTAAAAGTGAATTTCTCGGTTTGCAAAGTGATACAACTAAATCAAGATGCCCCAGTGCTCTATTTTAGAACACAAAGCCCTATTCCAGGAATCTTTTGCCCATCCTGTGACTAATTAATAATTAATAATATTAATTATGAAAAAGAAAGGAAAGATATAAGCATCTAGAATAAAGTGAGAAATATACCTTTAAAATTTTATTGAATTTATATTTCCAGTGTTTTTTTTTTAATTTTTATTTTTTGTAAGCATTATTTTCACTCTTTTAAATGAAATTCTTTCTATGTAGCTTTTCTCTTCTCATCCTTACTTACTTCTCTCTCTCTCTTCCTCTTTTTCCCTTTCTTTCTTCTGTTCTTCCTTTGAGAGATCTTTTTGGGGTGATGAAAATGTTCTGCATAAATGTAATTAGATTATGGTGATGGTTGAACAACTTGGTAAATATTCTAAAAACCACTGAATTGTGTATTTTAAATGAGTGAGCTCTATGGCATGTAAATTATATACATATACATTTCACTTTTCTACAAAGGGAAATACCAACCAGAGGTTAACTAAGGCAACTGGACTGGAGTAAGTAAAGTACAAGGACACTGGGTCTTTTCTCAGATTGATTACAACAAATCACAAGGCTAGACATTGAGTTTTAGGACTCAATTGGTAAGTCCTTTCAGGTCATAACAATCTTGCTTTTTTTAGTCTTGAGATGGAAGAGATGGACTGACAATCAGAAAATTGGCATCAGTCGCAGCTTTCATTCACCTATTATCAGTTTGTGGACTTTGTGTCCTACATCCTGGGAAGGGAGACTGTCAGTGATAATTCAGAGACAGTATTTGCCTTTTATGAAGACAAGCCATGGTACTGCAAGCTCTTGAATATATTCAATTGAAAGATGAATAAAAAGCACACAAAACATGCAAGACATTGACTGCATTTAATCAGATATAGTTGGGTAAATATATATATATATCTAAATGTATTTATTTATTTATTTATTTATTTATTTATTTATTTATTTATTTTTGGCTGCATTGGGTCTTCGTTGCTTTGCGCTGGCTTTCTCTAGTTGTGGCGAGTGAGGGCTACTCTTCGTTGCGGTGCGCAGGCTTCTCATTGTGGTGGCTTCTGTTGTGGCAGAGCACGGGCTCTAGGCATGCGGGCTTCAGTAGTTGTGGCACGTGGGCTCAGTAGTTGTGGCTTGCAGGCTCTAGAGCTCAGGCTCAGTAGTTGCGGCAAACGGGCTTAGTCGCTCTGCAGCATGTGGGATCTTCCCGGACCAGGGCTCAAACCCATGTCCCCTGCATTGGCAGGCGGATTCTTACCACTGCACCACCGGGGAAGTCCTGGGTAAATATATTTGAACATTTGTTTCTAAAGTCTGGTAAGCTTTATTCGTTTTCAGGTAAATGCCAGATCACAATGGTGAAGATTGAGTTTTTGAAAACGTATTATAATTTCTGTTTTTGAAAAAGTTTTGGGTGCCCAGAAAATATTTTTTGTCTACATCAGGAAATTTTTCAAAATACTTAACAGTTAAGCTCCATTTTAAAACTGGGACAGTGAGAATCCAGCAAATTCAAATATGTGTGAAATAATACAGATAGAAGGTTGTTTTCTTTTCATTATTCTGTAAAGCAGAGTCAATTTGGTTGTTTTTGTTGCCTCATCTCACTCA
Organism: Eschrichtius robustus; assembly: GCF_028021215.1. Lineage (NCBI taxonomy): Eukaryota > Metazoa > Chordata > Mammalia > Artiodactyla > Eschrichtiidae > Eschrichtius > Eschrichtius robustus. The sequence continues at coordinate 46,241,106 of NC_090828.1, read as the reverse complement.
TGACAGGAAATTCCTTTTCCCATTATCTCTTATGGCGTAAGGGGGCTGCTTTTTAATGACTATGAGTGCTTCTCAGCGAATGCTGGGAGCTTTAAAAGCATGGCTCGTTGGATTATAAAGGATTGTTGTTTTGTTACATTTGCTCAAACTAGTGCTATTTGCTAGAATCACCCAGTAGTTTCTTTACACTTACTTACTTTCTTTACTTTCTGTGCCAGAAATTGCCTACACACTCTAAATTATGGGAATAGCTCAGGTGATCTTTGTTAGCAGGAAGGAAGATGCATTTTAACAGTTTTTTTCCCAGTGGTAACTATATACTATAATTTATTCGAATTAGTTAAAAATAGCAAAAAATACATTACTATAGAATGTCTACAGAATTAGTTCGTATTTATTCAACTATGCTATCATTTGAAAAACTATTTTCACTTCATTTTAAAATGCTATTCCTTTGTAAAACATGAGTGTATCCAATCTTAATGGAAGTCTGACATCATGGGAAAAATTGTTTAAAATGAGAATTCAAAAGATCCTTATTGATTATCTGGTCTCACCTCCTCATTGACAAAGAGCAGATTTGTTCTTTTAAGGAGGAACTTTTATTTCCCCCATTTAAAACTTTTGAATCAGTCACAGTCATTAATAACTTTGGTAGCCCTACCTATGTAAAAATTACGAAATTTTAAATACGTGAAGTCCAAACTAACAGAGCTTATATTTTAACTTGGAATATTTGTGTGTTTATGTGTGCATGCGTGTGTGTGTGTGTGTTGTGGTGTGTGTGTGTTTTGTGTTTACAGAGGGATGTAGGAGTTAATACAACGATAAAATGTCAATATGCCAAAATATATTTTTTCTTTTAGAACATTTTTACTAAAATTTCAGATTAAAAACATGAAGGGTTATCATCACCAGCCTTTTTTAAAATTTTATTTATTTTAATTTTTAAAATTATTTATTTATCTTTAAATTTTTATTGGAGTATAGTTGATTTACAATATTGTGTTAGTTTCAGGTATACAGCAAAGTGAATTAGTTATACATATACATATATCCATTCTTTTTCAGATTCTTTTCCCATGTTGGTTATTACAGATTATTAAGTAGATTTCCCTGTGCTATACAGTAGGTCCTTGTTGGTTATCTATTTTATTTTATTATTATTATTTTTTTAACATCTTTATTGGAGTATAATTGCTTTACAATGTTGTGTTAGTTTCTGCTGTATAACAAAGTGAATCAGCTATATGTATCCATATATACCCATATCCCCTCCCTCTTGCACCTCCCTCTCACCCTCCCTATCCCACCCCTCTACATGGTCACAAAGCACGGAGCTGATCTCCCTGTGCTATGCAGCTGCTTCCCACTAGCTATCTATTTTACGTTTGGTAGTGTATATATGTCCATGCCACTCTCTCACTTCATCCCAGCTTGCCCTTCCCCCTCCCTGTGTCCTCAAGTCCATTCTCTACATCTGCGTCTTTATTCCTGTCCTGCCCCTAGGTTCTTCAGAACCATTTTTTAAATTTAGATTCCATATACATGTGTTAGCATACGGTATTTGTTTTTCTCTTTCTAACTTACTTCACTCTGTATGACAGACTCTAGGTCCATCTACCTCACTACAAATAACTCAATGTTGTTTCTTTTTATGGCTGAGTAATATTCCATTGTATATATGTGCCACATCTTTATCCATTCATCTGTCAGTGGACACCTAGGTTGCTTCCATGTCCTGGCTATTGTAAACAGTGCTGCAATGAACATTGTGGTACATGACTCTTTTTGAGTTATGGTTTTCTCAGGGTATATGCCCAGTAGTGGGATTGCTGGGTCATATGGTAGTTCTATTTTTAGATTTTTAAGCAACCTCCGTACTGTTCTCCATAGTGGCTGTACCAATTTATACTCCCACCAACAGTGCAAGAGGGTTCCCTTTTCTCCACACCCTCTCCAGCATTTATTGTTTGTAGATTTTTTGATGATGGCCATTCTGACCGGTGTGAGGTCATACCTCATTGTAGTTTTGATTTGCATTTCTCTAATGATTAGTGATGTTGAGCATCCTTTCATGTGTTTGTGGGCAATTTGTATATCATCACCAGCCTTTTGTTGTTGGTACTTCCATGCACCCATTCAGTCATTCATCAATCAATTAAATTTTTTTTTTTTGTCTCATATGTGGCAGGTTTGGGGTTAAAACCATAAAGAAGGCATAGCTTTTGCATTTGAGAATCTTTTTGGTTTAATAGAGTGAAAGCATGTATAAGTTAATAATTTCAAATAGTGTGACAGAGAATATATGGAGACTTGTACGGAGGGAGTGGCCATCTTTTTGGGAGTGGAGCACTCAAATACATGCTTAATATGGGAAAAAGCTTTACAGGCAGAGGGACGGGTAGAGCTGCAGAATGGAAGTACGAAGGACTCAGCAGGAGAATGGAAAATCACATCTTCATTTTTAGAAATATAACTAGCTGCTTTTTGCTTTCATATGGAAAAACACCTCAAGTAGAGCTAAGTAGCTGTTCTTTTTTTTATTCAAAAGTGAAGTGTTGAACCACCTTCTTCATATTTTCTTTATTTTTTAAATATTTCTCATGTCAAAAAATTCAAAATTAAAAAAAATTCATTCACAATGTAGATAAACATTGAATAACCTCTGGACATACTGTTATTTTCTTGACCTTTTCATTTCTCTTTATTTTTTTTCTCCGTCATGTATTATACCCTTTAAATATTGTATTTATTCCTCTCAAAATTCTCCAAATTCCTTTTAATACTTCAGTCCCGAATTCATCAGGTTTCATTTGAAGTGTTAATTAGTGATAAATTTAACTTGGAATTAGTTCTTATCAATGGCCTTTTGAAACAATAAATTTAGCCATAGTAATTGGTTAATTTCTAAGAATAAATTCAGTTGTGCTTGTACAAATACGTATGTACGTGTATATATACACATGTACATATATATTACACATACACTACACACATACTGCACATACACATGCATATATATAACTTACATATGATTTCTCTATATACATATATATAAATATATACATATACTCATAAATTCATTCCTGGAACTAATGATAGACCATTCCTTCAACCTTTTCCTACACTTAAATAGCCTTTGTCGGTTTGATGTTTTATTTGTTGTTTGGCAAACATGAAACTTAAAAGTAGAACTTAGTTTAGATTTGCTTTTCACTTTATATTATGAAGCTCTGATGTATTTTCTAATTTAGTTGAATATGTGCACATCTATTTAAAGTAAATAAGCATTCAAATTAATAGAGAATTTTAGTAAAATATTATTAATCCGTTTTGAACTCAGGCAGGAATTTTGATTTAGGAAAAAAAAAAACCCTGCGGCACATTAAATAGAAATTTTCTCAACTGTTACTGAAAATACCTTTTTCTTTCCTAAGCCTTTTCCAGGACACACAGGTTACAGGATGTAATAAGACTGTCTTTCTTATTGTGACTACATGAGAGCAGTGGAGTTTCTCTTGCCTGTGCTAATTAGAGGCACTGACCCTATAGAGGCACTGTTTATTTCTATGCTGCTTCAGTTTCCAGACCCGTGGGCTCCTCAAGCATCTCTTGGACCTCCTTTCTGAGAAGTACTGCCTAGAAGATGAGTTGTTCACAAATCAGGTAGAGGTTCAGGTTAATCTTTAGTACTATATGGTCTGCTTTTCAAAAGTCAAGCACGGGGCTTCCCTGGTGGCGCAGTGGTTGAGAATCTGCCTGCCGATGCAGGGGACACGGGTTCGAGCCCTGGTCTGGGAAGATCCCACATGCCGCGGAGCAGCTGGGCCCGTGAGCCACAACTGCTGAGCCTGCGCGTCTGGAGCCTGTGCTCCGCAACAAGGGAGGCCACGATAGTGAGAGGCCCGCGCACCGTGATGAAGAGTGGCCCCCGCTTGCCACAACTGGAGAGAGCCCTCGCACAGAAACGAAGACCCAACACAGCCAAAAATAAATAAATAAATAAATAATAATTAAAAAAAAAAAAAGTCAAGCACGGATGGCTTCTTTTCCTTAGCTGTTTCCAGTTTATTCACTGCTCCTGAGGATGATAAAAGTCAAGTTCTACCAGCTGAAGGTGAGTTTTTGAGAAACTATTTTTTTTATAATTGAGCCCTGCTTTTCTGTAACACTACACTCAAAGAGCCCAGTAAAGTATAGATATTTTTTATCCCATTTTAAAGATGAGGAAATATCCTTATTCCTTTAAAACTGTTGTATGTGTTTGTAGAAACAATTTATTCCCACTTTATAGCCCTAATGAAAGAAATTAAATTCCAGATAATATGTGATTTACCCTTGGCCATATAGATAATGATAATGAGAATTAGAACCAGTTTTAACCTATTCCTAAGGTAGTATTCTTTCTGCTGCGCAATGCTGCGTACACCCTTATGCCTCTTTCATTAGTTTTAAATAAAACAATAGATTCTTCCCAAAATTCCATGTCTGTGACCTGATTGCATTTTAAGAGTACTACATCCTTGTAAAACATACTCTTTTAGAAATTCCTGAGAAAGAATTATTTTAAATTTTAAAAATGTGATGAAAAACAAAATTTCTGTGCTAATCAGGATTTTTGAGCTCCATATAATTTTAGTAACTAAAAAGTTAGTTAAAGGTATTATTGTGAAAAATTTGACATGTCAAAATCATTTTCATTATGAGTTAACAGAAATATAAATGTTCATGAATTAACATTTTAAAATGGATAAAGTTGAGTTGAAAATAGCACTTTTAAAATTTATTTCTTTTTACTTATTTTCAGACTTCCATCATGTTTCTATTTTTAAAAATATATATGTATATATTATGTTTCTATATATGTATATGCATATACACACACAATATATATGTATATGTATGTGTGTACATATATATGTGTGTGTACTTGAGTTTCAGTCTTGAAAATAAACCTTCTTTAAAGTCAGGTCTATCTTTGCCTCATTTCAGGATATTTTGGTATTTCATTTACTACAGGTATTAAAAAATAATGGTGTCTTCTTAAATGTGCAGCTATTGGAGGAATCATTCTCTGGCCTTGTGATAGAAATCTTTCCATTGAATTAGATGGTCAAATGTAAAGTTGAGTAGCTGAGATTGTTATTTGAATTGATAGCAAAGAGGACTACTAACTAACAACACGTGAAATATACCTATTAAAAATTGCGACTCTTTTAATCCTTTAAAATTTTTACAAGTGTAAATTTTATAATATAAAAAATACTTTATCAAAATTACTAATATCAGTTGAATTGAATCACTATAATAGTTGTAAATTGTTTTTAATTTTTATTATGAAAAATTTCAGACATGTGCAGAGTTCACAGTAGTGTAATGAACCCTCATGTATCTCTCACCCACCTTCAGCAATTTCCATGCATGGCCATTCTGTTCATCCGTATGTTTTTCCTTACCCCTCTCCTAGTATTATTTTGATGCAAATTCCAACATTCTCTAATTTCATCCATGAGTACTTCTGTGTGAATCTCTAAAAGATAAAACCATTTTAAATGTAATTGCTATGCCATTATGACATGAAAATAATAATTCTTTAATAGCATCAATAGCTAGCCATGTTTAAATTCCCAGTTGTCTGATAAACATCATAGTGTTTTCAATTTGCTTGTTTTAAATATAACCTATAATCCTTAACAAGTCCATAATTTACAATTTTTCATGTGTCTTTTCAGTCTCATTTAATCAGTAATTTTCTCTTTCATCTTTCTTTCTTTTTCCCCCCATGTAACAAATAAATGTTGAAGAAGCCTGGTCCTTTGTGCTGTAGAGTTTCTCACCATCTGAATTTTAAAGATGGCATACCTGTGGAGTAGTTTAACATGTTCCTCAGCTCTCTGAATTTTCTGTAAAATGTTAATGATACAGATTTTGATCAGAATCAGGTTTGATTTTCTTTTGGCAAATCTGTCTCCTAGTGGTGTAGTGTTCTTTCATCAGGAGTTATATAACTTTTGATGGTTTTTCTTGTTTGATGTTAAGTAGCCACTGATGCTCAATGGCTCCACTAATTTATTAGGGATTGAAAATGAATGTTCCAATTCTATCATTACTTTTACAGTTACTAGCAGGATACTTCTAAAGAAAAAGCTGCCCTTCATCTACTATTGTGTTAACTAATGAAATAGTTTACATAGGAAAGTCAAGATAAATGATTGGTTCTTTCCCTTTATTTGCTGGCTCTCAAAATAATGAATTTGTTTTCTAGCATTTTTCAATGTTGAGAGATGAATTATCCTTTCTTATTAGCTCATGAATTTAGACATATTTGATATGTTTCAATCAATTTCAGTTATTATTCTAATTGATGATGAATTTTCCATTGGGGCCTTTTCAACCTTATACTTCGACTATGTACAATTCCTGTCCCAGACATTGAATCAGCCATTTGTCCAAGGAACTTTGGTTCTTTAGTGGGAAGTACTATTTTTCAAGACCAAAACTTGGGTGCCAGAGTGCTGCTCATTGCTACTGGAGTTGGTTGTTTCTAACCTTTCAATATTCCTTTTTTTTTAAAGATAAAAATAGGTCTTGAGTTTACACTGATTGTTCCAGTTTGAAATGAGGACTATAGAGCTTTTACTTAACTATTTCTGTTTCACATATGTATCTTCTTTCACCTGCATTAAGAATCCCAGTTCTCAATACCAATGAAGACAATAGAATATAACGTTATTCATTGTTATCCCACTTTATAGACAAAAGAGACTTAGAGTCACAATGCCAATACTATCTCACTTATATGATTACTGAGTTTAAATTTTGTTTGCACTTCCTTTTGTCCTTATGATATATCCCCTTAGAGATATTAGGTCAGATTATTCTGTTTTAGAGTCACATGAAATAGCTCTTGTCTGTATAGTTATACTACCAACTGGATACATATTTAGGATCATATTTTTCATTTTATTTTCTATTTTCAGAAATTGCCCTTTTTAAATTTAATTTTGCTTTATAATTTAGTAAAAATTTATCTGTTTTCAAAGTTCAATCTATTAAGCAATGTATACTCAAAGAAGACAAGCCTCAATCTTTGTCCTCCATTTGTTGAAATTTTACTGCATTAAACATATATATCATTTCTTTCTCCCTCTCTCTTTCTCCTTTCTCCCTCTATATGTATATATTATATGCATACATATATATACATAGACATGCATATACATACATTTATACATCCACTATATAGTACATAATAACACACACATAAATATAAAATTTTTTTCTGAACTGTTTAAGATGAAGTAGCAGACATGCTGTCCCATTACCCCTTTTTAGTTCAGCAACTTTCTCTTAAAAACAAGGACATTCTCCTTTATAACCACAGTATAGCCATCAAAATCACAAAATTAATATTGAATTTCATCATCTCACTCACAAACTCTATTCATGTTTTGCTGAGAGTCCCAATAGTATCCTTCAAGATCCAATTTAAGGATTATATATTACATTTAGCTGTCTCTTTAATCTCTCAGTTTGGAAAGTTACCCGTCTTCCCATTCCTTTCATGACCTTGACATTTTTTAAGAATACTGGCTACTTTGCAGAGTATCTCTCAATTTGGGTTTGTCTGATGTTTTCTCATGATTAGATTCAGGTTATACTCTTTTGTGGTTTGAACACCACAGAAGCGTTGCTGTGTTCTCGGTGCATCAGGAGCCACATGGTGTCTGTACGTCCCAATACCAGTGATCATTTTCTCAACTTTTTAAATATGCTATCTGCCGTATTTCTCTTCTGTAAAGTTTGGCAATCAGTAGTTTTATGCAAATGAGTAATTAATATTTGGGAGAGATATTTTAAAACCTTGTGAATAACTTGATCTACATCAAATTTCACCTATTAGTTTTAGCACTGATTACCCTTATCTTAATTAGTTATTGCTGTGATGGTTGCCAAATGATGGCTTTTTAATTCTCTTATTCCTTCTATGTTGGCATTCTACTATAAAGTACAATTTTCCTTTTCCGTAACGTATGTATTCGGTTGGCCAACAAGTTCGTTCGGGTTTTTTCCATAAGATGTTACGAAAAACCCAGATGAACTTTTTGGCCAACCCAATAATTATTTATAGCATTATTGACTCATGACTCCTATTTTATTCAGTGGTTTATAATCCATTACTATCATTATTTATGTTCTTTAAATTGTCTCAATGGTAACCCTTTAGGCTCTTGTGTCACTTTGACATACCTCCATCATTCTTTGAGCACTTTTTTGCTTTTTGAGCAGAAGAGGTTCGGGTTCATCTTGTACTTTCTCTGCCTCAGCCCTGGTGTCAGTCATTTCTCCAAGGCCTGCCAACACTGCCCTTGACAAAGAACACACAGGAAGTGGCTGGCTGGTCCCAGGTGAGCTTGGTCAACATGTCAGTTTAGTCCTGAGTAAGCCCCTGGGCTAGATTGAATCCTGACTCTATGAACCGTTCATTTTATTTTATGTTTTGTTTTAATCTCTTGTTTTCCTATGATGTGCAATATTTGATCTCTTCTTCTCTCTCTTCTCATTAACTCCAGCATCTGACTCAAAGTAACTGTCTTTATTTTGCCGTTTATGTATAAAATACAATTAGCAAGCTCATTCTACTTTTCACATAATTTCCATGGTTACATCCTTTTTTTTTTTTAAAGGAATTCCTTTATTTTTATTATTTATTTATTTATTTATTTATTTATTTATTTTTGGCTGTGTTGGGTCTTCGTTTCTGTGCAAGGGCTTTCTTTAGTTGCAGTAAGCGGGGGCCACTCTTCATCGCGGTGCGCAGGCCTCTCACTATCGCGGCCTCTCTTGTTGCGGAGCACAAGCTCCAGATGCGCAGGCTCAGTAGCTGTGGCTCACGGGCCTAGTTGCTCCGCGGCATGTGGGATCTTCCCAGACCAGGGCTCGAACCCGTGTCCCCTGCATTGGCAGGCAGATTCTCAACCACTGCGCCACCAGGGAAGCCCAGTTACATCCATTTTTGATACTGTCCTTTATCAGTATTGCACATTATATGTTCTACCCTGTACTCAGCATTTCTTCTTGGTTTTACATATGAATATATATATCTTTTTAAATTTGATTTTTATTTTTTGAGATGAAATTCACAACATGAAAATAGCTATTTTAAAGTGTGCAGTTCAGTGGTATTTAGTCCATTCACAGTGTTCTTTAAACACTGTCTCTATCTAGTTACAAAACATTTTCATTGCCCTAACAGAAAACCCCATACCTAATAAGCAGTCAGTCCTCATTCCTACCTTCTCCCAGCACCTGGCCACCACCAAGTTGCTTTCTGATTTACTCATTCTAGATATTTCAAAGAAATGCGATCATATAATATCTGGTTTTTAGTGTCTGATTTCTCTCACTTTAGTATAATGTTTTTGAAGATTCATCCACATCGTAGCATATACTAATACTTCAGTCCTTTTAATGGCTAAATAATATTCCATTGTGTATATATACCACATTTTTGTTTAACCATTCATCCATTAATGAACATTTAGGTTGTTTCCACCTTTTGATTATTGTAAATAGTGCTGCTATGAGCATTTGCGACAAGTATTTGAGTACTTTTTTCAATTCTTTTGGGTCAATTCATGGATCATGGGGTAATGCTATGTTTAACTTTTGAGGAACAGCCAAACTGTTCCATGGTGGTTGCATCATTTTACATTCTTGCCAGCAGTGTCTCCACATTCACGAACACTTGTTATCATCTGTTTTTTAAAAATTATTATTATAGTGATTCTAGTGAGTGTGAAATGGTATCTCCTGGTTTCAATTTGCATTTCCCTAATGATTAATGATGTTGAGCATCTTTTCATGTTCTTGTTGGCCATTGGTATATCTTTGGAGAAATGTCTTTTCAAGTCCTTTGACCATTTTTAATTGGGTCATTTGCCTTTTTGTTGTTTGAGTTGCAAATGTTCTTTATATAGTGAAGAAATATTTAGTGTTCACCACTAGCCTTATGTAATTGTTTCTCTTGTTAGTTTGGCTGCCTGAAGGTGATACTTCAGGAAGAGCTGATAGGAATGTTTCCTTAGTTCTCACATGCTGACAACAGTTGGTCTACACCTTAATATTTCAAAGGTATTTGCTTGATCTAAAATCATTAGTTCCCATTTTCCTTTCTTCAGTTGTCTTCTGCCAGTAGCATTGTTGTTAAAACTTTGATTTCAATCTGACTTTTTTCTTCTTTATAAGTGCCTTGGAGTTTTTGCCTACATTCTCAAAGTTTTTTTTTTTTTTCCTTTCACTTTAAATTTTACTGGAATTTGACTAGAATATGTCTTGTTGGTCACTTTGGTGACTTTGCCCAAGTATACAATGTAATATTCATATGCACATATTTTTTAATCTTTTTTTCCTTTTTAATAAAGTTTTTTTTTAATTTTAGTATTCATTCTGTCCCATTGTTTTGGCTGTCTCCTTTGAGGACTCATTATATGTTGGGTTATTTTTTCTGAATTCTATATTTAGAGACTTCCTCTGAAATCCTTTGTATCTCTTTCTTCATTTCTTTTTTTTAAACTTAAAAAATTCTTCCTATTTTTATCTTTTAGTTCTTTATAGCACTATAAAGACTGTGTTTTCATTCTTCTGGTTTAGTTTTTCCTTCTGAAATTACTTATTTCATTTATTTCTAAATTTTCTGAGTTTTGTCACCTAATTTTTGAGTTTTCCTAATTTTTATTCTGTTGTTTTTCAGGTCTTCTGTTATTTTCTTAATTTATTTTGGCTTATTTTGAAAAATTAGGCTAGAGTTTTAATTTGATATGTTGGCAAGTCTTTTGGCATACTTTCATTGCTTATAATGATATTATTCTCTTCTCATTTCCTTTTATATTTGTATTACAATTTTGTGAGATTCTAATACAATTTTTTTTTCATTTAAAAAATTTTGGCATGAGATTAGGTTTGCTGAAAGTTTGAACAAAAGTAGTGGCTTACAATGTCTTTTCTAGCTTCATAACACTAAAATTCTCTCTTCTGTGGATAGCTTCATACTTTCAGATTCTGGCCTTGTCTTCTCCCCTAAGTTTTTCTGGACTTTTTCTTTAGTCACCATTATTTCAGTTTATCTCAGTTTGTTTCTCTTCCCAGAAGTTATCTTTATGGGAGGCTTTAATGGGTAGCTTTTGGAAATTCATAGCACCCAGATTGCTCTGACCATTTTGGACCTTAACCCAAATCTCTTGCCCACCCCAGTGAGTTGGAATGGAAAATTCCCTCTCAATTACTGCAGTTCTCACTGAGAACCTGTTGGCTATTTTGGTGTGTTAAATTACCTTTTGATTTCCTTTATTTTCTCCTTCACAGATGCTGATACCATGAGTGTCTCTGGCTGTCCATTGTTTATCCTCACTCAGTTGCATTACGATATTCTCAGAGACAGCTCGTGTATTCATTTTCTATGTCTTGTAACAAATGTTGTGCTGTATAAAACATTTCACTGTTTGAAGCTATAGTCATTTGTTTCTGCACAGTTTTTGTGTGTCAGAAGTCCCATAGACTTCCTTGGCTGGGTCCTCTGCTTAGGGTATCACAAGGCTGAAATTAAGATGTTGGCTGGATTGCATTCTCATCGGTAGACTCGACTAGAGAAGAATCTGCTTCCAAGGCTCCTTGGGTTTTTGTCAGAATTCATTTTCTTGTAGCTGTACAATTCATGGCTAAGCCAGTTAAGGAGAGTCAACGTCTGTGCTTCTTAGAGTATCCAGTTTGGGGGGAAGGCTGTGCTCTCTTCATGAGCAGCTCACAGCATGGCTCTTTGCTTCTTCAAGGCCAAAAGGAGAGGGTCTCTTTCTTCAGAAAGAGCTCAGTCCCTCTTTTAAGGGCTCACGCTTGATTAAGCCAGGTCCACCCAGGATAGGATAATTTCTTTTTTGATTAACTTAAAAAAATCAACTATTTGGGGACCTTAATTGTATCTGCAAAATCCCTCCACCTTTACTACCTAATGTAATCCTGAGAGTGATACCCATTATACTCACAGGTTCTACCCATGTTCAATGGGAAAGATTTAAAGGGTGTGTATTAGCAGGCAAGAATCTTGGGGACATCTTAGAATTCTGCCCATCACATTTTGTCACATAATTTTGTTGTAGATTTTGTTCCTAGATTTTTCATTTTGCTCTATTGATTGTACTATCTTTTTTTTTATGAAGGAATTCACAAACTATCCACCATTATCACCTTTTCCAAAAATCCTATAAGTAAATATTTATGCTAACACAATTAAATACGAGATAATATAATAACAAAAGACACTATGACATCATAGGTATGATCTTCCTATTTTATCAAAGTGTAGGTATTTAAGGCCTTATCATTTTATTTTGAGATTACCTTCCTCATGAATTTAGATTCTCCTCCCAAGCACCCATCATAAAAACATTTTCAGGCCTTTCCTTTTTTATAGTAGTTGGTATATTTTACTGCCTTTTTTCCTTGACCAGTGGTTTCCAAAGTGGGACACATGAATTACTATAGGGAATTTAAGGAGAAAAAAATATATATAAATTTTTAATCAAAATCAATTTTTATCTCATACTTTTTGATTTCTGTTTTTAGATATATTTCATAATATCTTAATATTGAGAAAGTAGTATATACATTTAATTTTTAAATTAAGTATATTATATATGTATATATTAATTTGTGCATGTGTTGGGGCACATGCTCAAGCATTTTCTACGTATAGTCTTCATAAAGATAACATTTTGAAAACTACTTTTTTGATCATGAAGTACTTCAAGAGGGGCTATATACTTCTATTTCTAGCTGTATATCCTTAGCTCTTGGCATATATGTAAGAACACAATAAAATTTGGCCAGTCTGCAGTAAAAATAACAAGTCTTACTACTTACCTGGACCACAGCATTATTCATCATAGACTTACCTTCTTTTATCAGATTTACCATACCAGTTCTGCTAGGATGACTCTTCTAAGATATCCTTGTTTTTAATATGTGAAAACCACCCTTGAGTTATATTTTTCATATTGTGCATTAATATCTATTAACTGATAGGACAAGTATTATGAGGCAATGTCTCTGAATCTTTTATAGAAATGTAGAAATTATGCTTTCCAGGTTACATTTTGTTCCCCAAGAAAGACGAGCATTAAGAGCTAAATTTACTGATTCTTTTTGAAACTGTTCTTCAGGCCTCTTTAAAATTCAGAGCCCACATGATCTAATTGGCAGTTGCACATATCAAGTTAGAATTGATTATACATTGGTATCATCTGTTTGTTCTATTTAGAGGTGAAATAGCATTTCTTTTTCCACTTCGGCTTCCATATTTGCTTGGCACTCAAAGTGCTTGGAGTTGTAAGTTACACAGCATAAAAGACAACGGAGAATTTTAAAAAATTAACTCTTCAAAAGAATGTTTAGCAGTTCTGAGATCAAAGGTCATCTGCTAGTATCTTGTATCTTATTATCCAAAAGCAGGTATTAATTCCCCAGATGCACATAGCATGGTGCCTGTACATCACCTGTGAAACAAACCTACTTTCTGGCTATGAAGAAATGTTTTGTTGTTGTGTTTTTGCCCCCCTGAGTGAAGGATTTAAAATTAAACTTCAATTTACACGGATATTTTTGATGATTTGTTAAATTTTATAACCATTACATTTAATCCACTTTAAATAAAAATATTTTATTATTTCAAGAAAATAAAGTTATTTTAACTAAAAGCAAAAGGTTTGCAAATTGATGCCGGAAACTAAGACTTATGTATTAATTTGTTCTGTCAGTTGATAAATGTAAAAAAAATAACGTAAAGTAGGAAACAAAATCTCAACAATTTAAACATTGGCTAATATAGAAGGATTTTTTAGGCAGTCTGTAAATTAGATCTTATTAACACAAATGTAGCTGAATCTGCCAGATAATCTAATGAATTGTGTAATCTTTGTAACTTTAACACTGACATGAATATTTTTAAATATTACAATGATTGTACTCCATAGTACTTCATAGACCAAGTCAGGAAGGGATCAAACCAACATGAAAAGTAAACATCATGCATATTTAAGATGTCACGCTCTCTGGTTTTTGTGGTTAGAGAAAAGAAAAGTGGGACATGAGCTGCATTGCCATCCAGCCTCTTCCTTTGTTCTAATTGGAACTAGCCTCAGGCATGAAGAAAGGAACAGAAACAGGGGCTTTTGTTTTAATATTATTTTTTTATAAGTGTTCTTCCAAATCAGTAGTAATATTAGTACAGAATTGTAAAATATAATTGCTTAGAAAGTATCCAAAGGAGAAACCTTGACTCACAATATACCCCCAAATTTGCTCCTCACTCATTTTTTTCCTTGAAGATCCTACAGATTGCTGATAACTCACCTTCTCTCAAATCTGCTCTACCCCACAATCCATCTGTTAGTAAGAACTTATGGCTCCATCCTCAAAATATGTGCACAATTTGACCAATTTTTACTTCTGTGTGGCTAACTCAGAACAAACTACCTTTCTTTTTCATTTCCACCAGGCCCCCTACTTGGCCTCCCTGCTTCCACGCTTATACCATGTACCCTCCCTCAATGGTCTATTTTTCATTTACTGTCAGAGTGATACTTCTGAATAAAAAGTCAAGTTGCATCACTTTTTTGCTAAATCTTTCCAGTGTCTTCCTATTATACTTAGAACAGAATCTATACTCCTTACCATGTGTACAAAGCCCTACAGCATCTGGCCCTGCTGACCTCCACTCCTACCACTTTCCTTCTTACCTGCAGCCTCTGCATACTGGCTTCCTTGCTATTCTTCAAAATGCCAGGCTCCTTTTTCCCTCTTGCTCTTGTCAGAAATCTCCTCGGCTTACTGCCTCACTTCACCCAGGTCTCTACTTAGAAGTCATCTTACCTTCCCTTTCTAAACCTCCAATCTAAAATTGTGCTCTGTCATATCAGTTTCTAACCCTTTACCCTGCCTTAGTTTTTATAGTACTTTTCACTGCCTACAATTGTTATATATTTATTTTATTACTGCTTCCTCCCCCTCTTCCCCCCCCCCCCAAGAATGTCACGAGAGAAAGGAGTTTGTCTTCTTCAGTTACATCTTCCTAGCATTCAGATCCATGCCTGGAAACAGAGATGGTGCTCAATAAATATTTGTGAAAAGGAAGAAGGAAGGGAGGAAGGAAAGGAGGGAAAGGAGGGGAAGAGGGAAGAAAGAGGGGTGATTTCTTCAAGGCCTATTTCATTGTCTTTCTAAAAGGAAAAAAAAACTATTTCCTTCTCCTCACAACACATCTGACAACTGATGTGTGAGCTTTTCCACACCAAACAATTCTCCAGTTCTTGGTGGACCACCAAATGGATGTCCTCCAATTTAACTAAATTCTGACAACATCTACGTATAGTTAGCACAGATCGCACAGGTTAACGGCTCAGTCCCACAAGACTGCCCCCACTTCAGAAGCCAGTCACAAGTCCCAGATTGTCACCTGTACTTCTGACCATTTGGCTATAAATTGGGGGTTCCCACAAACCCCTCTTTGGGCTCAATAATTTGCTCATAGAACCCAGGGAAACAGTCTACTTATTATTACCAATTTATTACAAATGGTATTTTAAAGGATACAAATGAGTAGTCAGATGAAGAAATACATATGGTGACGTCCATAGGAGCTTCTGTCTCTGGAGCTTGGGGTGCACCGCCCTCTAGGCACATGGATGCATCTTGTCCACCAACCCAGAAGCTCTCCAAACCCCTTTGTTTAGGGTTTTTATGAGGTTCCATTAGGTAGTCATGATTGATTAGATCATTGGTCACTGGCATTGAGCTCAATCTCTAGCCCCTCTCCCTTCCCCAGAGGTGGGAGGTAGGGCTGAAAGTTCCAGCCCTCTAATCTAATCCTCTGGCAGGGAGCCCCATCCTCCAAGTCACCTCATTAGCATAAACTCAGGTTTGGTAGAAAGGGACTTACTATGAATAACAAAAGACACTCCTCTCATCCCTATCATTCAGGAAATATCAAAGGTTTTAGGAGCTCTGTGCCTGGAACCAGGACAAAGACCAAATATACATCTCTTATTATATCAAAATATCATACCCGCTAAGCTGGAATGATCTTCTCTCATATTACTTTATGTACTTGTCTCTCTTGTTACTTTTACTCTCTATTATTTATTATTTATATGTATGCACATATTAAATCTTTCCTGGTGGACTGTCATCTCCTTAAAGCTAAGTTCTGCTCTTTTTGATTTGAATACAGAGTATCACAGGATCTTAATAAGTAATTGTTTAATGAACAGGTGACACTACTCAGCCATACCTAGGTGGGTTTTTGGTAAGGTGCCTTCCAAAAGTGAGAATGAACTGTGATGATATTATTATTCTTCCTTTCTGCTCAGTTTCTTCCAATGAGTTTTATTTACTTATATTATGTTTAAATAAGCTAATCAGGCACAAGTTATTTGAGTGACTTTGGGTAAATTTCAAGCTAATCTAATGTGGATTGACCCCCTTTCCCCCATTTCATATACTTAGAAATGTTTGGTAGATATCCAAAAATTGTTTGAGTGCACAGCCAAATTCTGAAGAAAGAAAGGGAAGAGTCATGCTGTGATGGAAGATACGGCCTTGAGCTTGCTTAAAACAAGGTAGCTGACATCCAGCTGCATACATAAAACTTGAGTGTTGCTCCCACTATGAAAGGAGGTTAAAAAAAACAAACAAACAAAAATGAAAAACCTGTCCACTGATCCAGGTAAGCAGTTTGGACATTTTTGTCTGTACAGGGTCTTGGATGGGAGAAAAATCATCATCAGATAATTCAAATTCCAGGCTTAAAAATGCAGTGAGAAAAATTCTAATATATACTACCAGTGTGGTTTAAGAAATCCAGTCTAGAATTAATATAAAATCTTATCCAGGACAAAGCAGAGTTCAAAAGCAACTGTGCAAGTACATTTCATTTCAGGTCCCTGCTTACATTTCATCTTCAAACATTTCATTGGCTAATGTGAGTCACATGCCCAAGCCCAAAGCCAGCTACTGTGAGGTTATGTCAAGGGGGTGTATATAATGCTGTAACAGGGGAGTGAAGAATTGAGAACAATAATTCATTCAACCACAGTGACAATCCTGTAAGAACTAAGAAGGGACAGGAAGAGGAATCAAGAAGTGTATAGTGAAGTATAGAAATAGCACAAAATAAAGTTGCATGAACAAATCCAAATACATCAATAGTTTCAATAAATGGAAATAGATAAAACTGGTTGAAAGACGTTATCAGATGGAAATAAACATGAGTTCAGCCATACTAAGCTTGCACAATGCTTAAAATCATATATTATTGCTATGTGTTTCTGTGTCATTATAAGTCCTGTTGCATAATATAAAAAATGAATCTAGCACAACATCCCTCCATTTATACATATAGTAGATATTCCACAAATGTTCAAAAATCAAACTGTACTTAAAAGTTTTAGGGGGGGATGCTTTTTTTTTTTAAGGAAACACTAAATTATTTCCTTAAATTAGGACTATAACTAAATTATCAGCTTTAAATTACACTCTTCTCTAAAAACCATGTCCCACTCATTTTCATATCCCAAGGGGAACAGATTTCCCATCAACTATTGGTGTTCAATAGATGTTTGGAAATGATGGTGAGCTAATAATCTCAACATTCCAGAGAATAAGTAAATTCAGAAAAAGTAAAATTTGAGGTTGGGAAGGGATAGATTTCATGAAGATTAGAGTTTAAAACTCACGATTTTTACTAATGGAGAAATCCTTAGCCCCTCACTTAAAGCACATTTATCATTTTATATGGCATTCTAATCAGCTTGATTCTCCAAGTTCCTGTCAGGTAGCAAATTAGAACCCTTAAATTAAAGTTTGAGGGGAAAAAAAATCTGTCCTAGAAAATTCTTAAGCAGACAAAGACATACGTACAAGAATGTCTTTATAACATTCTTTCTGTATCCCCAAACCAAAAAATATTTATTAAATGGAGTTTGGTTAAACAAATTATATTGTATTTATACGGTGGAATGGTAATTGACCTTTTCCTCCCCATCTTTATTGGGGTATAATTGACAAATAAAAATTGCATATGTTTAATGTGAACAACTTGATTTAATATATGAATACATTGTGAAGTGATTACCACAGTCAAGCTAGTTAGCACATTCATCACCTCACATAGTAACCACTTTCTTTTAATGGTGAGAACAAATAAGATTTATTCTCTTAGCAAATTTCAAATTTGCAGAACAGTATTATTAACTGTAGCCACCATGCTGTACATTAGATTCTCAGAACTTATTCATCTTATAACTGAAAGTTTGTACCCTTCACCAGCATCTCCCCATTTCCCCGACTCCCCAGCTCCTGGCAACCACCATTCTTCTCTCTGTTTCTATGAGTTTTACATTTTTTTAGATTCCACATTAAGTAAGATCATGCAGTATTTATTTTTCTCTGTCAGGCTTATTTCTCCCAGCATAATGTTCTCTAGGTTCATCCATATTGTTACAAATGGCAAGGTTTCCTTCTTTTTTATGGCTGAATAATTTACATTGTATATATATATATACCACATTTTCCTTATCCATTCTTCTGGACACTTAGGTTGTTTCTGTATCTTGGCCATTGTGAATAATGTTGCAATGAACACAAGAGATATCTTGTTTATCTGATATAAGGGTAGCCAGCACTAATCTCTTTTGGTTACTATTTCCATGGAATATCTTTTTCTATCCTTTCACTATCATCTTATGTGTGTCCTTAAAGCTAAGTAAGTCTCTTATAGGTAGCATTTTATTAGATTTTTTTTTTTATCCTTTCAAACATTTTGTATTGTTTGATTGGAGAATTTAATCCACATATATCAAAGTGATTATTTATTTGTAAGGACTTACTATCACCATTTTGTTAATTGTTTTCTGATTCGTTTGTAGTTCATTTGTTCCTTTTTTCCTCTCTTTCTGTCTTCCTTTGTGATTTGTTGATAGGGACTAGAAACAAGTCACAGGGCTGCTTCAGGGACATGCCTCCTGCCACGTTCCTGGGTGGGTGGGAGTGCCTTTAGCTTGAGGCAGAGTGGGGCTGAAGCTGGATCACAGGGCTGCTTCAAGATCCTAAGCTGCGCCAAGATCATTGGGCATTCCTCCTGGAGCATGGATGGGCTAATTTCCCTGTGCAGTGGTTCTCTGCACAGGCAGAACAACTCCTGGAAAGCAGCTGAAAGGAGCTGGACCCAGGGTAAAGGGCTGATTCAAGATCCACAGACAAAAAGCCTACCTCTGGGGATACAGATGGGTGTGTCTCCTGGGGGGCAGGGGTGTCCCTGGGTAGCCAGGACTGCTTTTGGCCTGTGATTGAGAGGGACTGAATGCAAGTTACAGGGACATTTCATGCTCTGCAGTAGAACTGAGGTCAGTGGGCTTGCCTCGGCACAGACAAGTGTGTCTCCTACCCTGTCACTGGGTGGCAAACCCACTCCTGGGCTACAGTTGAAAAGAGCAAGAGTAAAAAACACAAACACATGGAGGCTAAACAATATGTTACTAAATAACCAAGAGATGACTAAAGAAATCAAAGAGGAAATCAAATACCTAGAGACAAATGACAACGAAAACAGGATGATCCAAAAGCTATGGGATGCAGCAAAAGCAGTTCTAAGAGGAAGTTTATAGCAATACTAGCCTACCTCAAGAAACAATAAAAATCTCAAATAAACAATCTAACCTTACACCTAAAGGAACTAGAGAAAGAAGAACAAACAAAACCCAAAGTTATTAGAACGAAAGAAATAAATACCAGAGCAGAAATAAATGAAATAGAAACAGAGAAAACAATAGCAAAGGTCAATAAAACTAAAAGCTGGTTCTTTGAGAAGATAAACAAAATTGATAAACCTTTAGTCAGACTCATCAAGAAAAAGATGCAGAGGACTCAAATCAACAAAATTAGAAATGAAAAAGGGGAAGTTACAACAGACACCTCAGAAATACAAAGCATCCTAAGAGACTACAACAAACAACTCTATGCCACTAAAAAGGACAACCTGGAAGAAATGGACAAATTCTTAGAAAGGTATAAACTTCCAAGACTAAACGAGAAAGAAACAGAAAATATAAACAGACTGATCACAAGTAATGAAATTGAAATTGTGATTAAAAATCTTGCAACATACAAAAGTCCAGGACCAGATGGCTTCACAGGCGAATTCTATCAAACATTTAGAGAAGAGCTAACACCTATCCTTCTCAAACTCTTCCAAAAAATTGCAGAGGAAGGAACACTCCCAAACTCATTTTATGAGGCCACCATCACCCTGATACCAAAACCAGACAAAGACACTACAAAAAAAGAAAATTACAGACCAATATCACTGATGAACATAGATGCAAAAATCCTCAACAAAATACTAGCAAACAGAATCCACCAACACATTAAAAGGATCATATACCGTGATGAAGTGGGATTTATCCCAGGGATGCAAGGATTCTTCAATATACGCAAATCAATCAATGTGACACATCATATGAACAAACTGAAGAATAAAAACCATATGATCATCTCAATAGAAGCAGGAAAAGCTTTTGACAAAATTCAACACCCATTTTAGATAAAAACTCTCCAGAAAGTGGGCATAGAGGGAACCTACCTCAACATAATAAAGGCCATAAACGACAAACCCACAGCAAACATCATTCTCAATGGTGAAAAACTGAAAGCATTTCCTCCAAGATCAGGAACAAGACAAGGATGTCCACCCTCATCACTATTATTCAACATAGTTTTGGAAGTCCTCATCACAGCAATCAGAGAAGAAATAAAAGGAATACAAATTGGAAAAGAAGAAATAAAACTGTCCTGTTTGCAGATGACATGATACTATACATAGAAAATCCTAAAGATGCCACCAGAAAACTACTAGAGTTAATCAATAAATTTGGTAAAGTTGCAGGATACAAAATTAATGCACAGAAATCTCTTTCATTCCTATACACTAACAATGAAAGATCAGAAGGAGAAATTAAGGAAACAATCCCATTCACCATTGCAACAAAAAAAATAAAATACCTAGGTATAAACCTACCTAAGGAGGTAAAAGACCTGTACTCAGAAAACTATAAGACACTGTTGAAAGAAACCAAAGATGACACAAACAGATAGATATACCATGTTTTTGGATTAGAAGAATCAATATTGTGAAAATGACTATACTGCTCAAAGCAATCTACAGATGCCCTGCAATCCCTATCAAATCACCAATGGCATTTTTTACAGAATTAGAACAAAAAACCTTAAAATTTGTTTGGAGACAAAAAAGACCCCTAATAGCCAAAGCAATCTTGAGAGAAAAAATACGGAGCTGGAGGAATCAGGCTCCCTGACTTCAGACTATACTACAAAGCCACAAAAATCAAGACAATATGGTACTGGCACAAAAACAGAAGTATAGATCATTGGAACAGGATAGAACGCCCAGAGATAAACCCACTCACATATGGTCAACTAATCTATGACAAAGGAGGCAAGGATATACAATGGAGAAAGACAGCCTCTTCAATAAGTGGTGCTGGGAAAACTGGACAGCTACATGTAAAAGAATGAAATTAGAACACTCCCTAACATACAGAAAAATAAACTCAAAATAGATTAAAGACCTAAATGTAAGACTAGACACTATAAAACTCTTAGAGGAAAACATAGGAAGAACACTCTTTGACATAAATCACAGCGAGATCTTTTTTTACCCACCTCCTAGAGTAATGGAAATAAAAACAAAAATAAACAAATGGGACCTAATGAAACTTACAAGCTTTTGCACAGCAAAGGAAACTATAAACAAGACAAAAAGACAGCCCTCAGAATGGGAGAAAATATTTGCAAATGAATCAATGGACAAAGGATTAATCTCCAAAATATATAAACAGCTCATGCAGCTCAATTAAAAAAAAAAAACAACCAAATCAAAAAATGGGCAGAAGACCTAAATAGACATTTCTCCAAAGAAGACATACAGATGGCCAAGAGGCACATGAAAAGCTGCTCAACATCACTAATTATTAGAGAAACGCAAATCAAAACCACAATGAGGTATCACCTCACACTGGTTAGAATGGGCATGATCAGAAAATCTCTACAAACAACAAATGCTGAAGAGGATGTGGAGAAAAGGGAACCCTCTTGCACTGTTGGTGGGAATGTAAATTGGTACAGCCACTATGGAGAACAGTGTGGAGTTTCCTTAAAAAACTAAAAATAGAACTACCATATGACCCAGCAATCCCACTCCTGGGCATATACCCAGAGAAAACCATAATTCAAAAAGACACATGCACCCCAATGTTCATTGCAGCACTATTTACAATAGCCAGGTCATGAAAACAACCTAAATGCCCATTGACAGATGAATGGATAAAGATGTACATATATACAATGGAATAATACTCAGCAATAAAAAGGAACAAAATTGGGTCATTTGTAGAGACGTGGATGGACCTAGAGACTGTCATACAGAGTGCAGTAAATCAGAAAGAGAAAAATAAATATCATATATTAATGCATACATGTGGAATCTAGAAAAATGGTACAGATGAACCGGTTTGCAAGGCAGAAATAGAGACACAGGTGTAGAGAACAAATATATGGATGCCAAAGGGGGGGAAGCAGGGGTGAGGGTGGTGGTGGTGGTGGGATGAATTGGGAGATTGGGATTGACATATATGCACTAATATGTATAAAATAGATAACTAATAAGAACCTGCTGTATAAAAAATAAAATAAAATTCAAAAAAAGATTTTTAAAAAGAGCAAGGTTCAAGGCCTTTACAGGGTCTGTGCAGGACCGAGATTGGTAGGCCAACCTCCTGGGACTCAGACAGGTGTGGCTCCTGCCAGTTGTCTAGGAGAGCAGGACTGCTCCCAGCCTGAGGCTGGATCCCAAAGCTCCCAGAAAAGCACTTTTGTCATTGATGGCTGCCAAATTATTGTTGTTGAAGGGGAATATGTGTGGGAAATCTCCTGTTCCACCATCTCGCTGATACCACTCAGGCAATAATTGACCTTTAGAGATGCGACAAGTGAAAAAAAGGCTACAAATACACATACACAAACGTGTGTGCACACACAGACTCTGTGTGTGTTCTGTAACATTCTACACCAAATTGTTTTCAGTGGTCAGCGTGATCTTCAAGGCATGGCTCTGGGGGGAAGAGACACAGGAAGAAGGGGAGAAGGGGACAGTAGTTAAACTGGGGAGATGGGTCTTTATCTTTCCCTTTCTGTATCTCTCTATTTTTTGAAATTTTGTAACAGATATGCTATGCAAATTTTGTCATAAAAAATCAATAAAGAAAAAGTAGTATATAAAATACCAGGGACAGGCTATATTGAGCACTGCTTATCAGTAAGGTGATGCAGGAAAACCGCAATGAAATGAGATTGCCTTGCATCAAGTAGCATTAGATGATAGGAAAAGGAAGTCATTTATATCCTTATTCATTTATGCATAGCCTATATGTATATTTTTTAAAGAGTGCAACCATAACATCTAAGAGAATTCAGAAGTGAGGAAATAACACAGAGGGGGTAAGCAAAGTAAGTGAAACTGAGTTGAACTGGTTTATGAATGTATTTCCTGGAGGTCTAGCATATTTGCTAACGTTGGGCCACAGATAGGATTCTAAGATTTATATAAACCAGAGTAGATAAAGAAACATAATTCACAGTGTTCATTACATAAAAACTTATCTATTTTGGGGAAGCTCTAGTAATTTTGCATTGAGCTGAGGGCAGAGTGGATAACTGCTGAAGCTTCTTTCAAGTCTCTCTCAGTTACCAAACTTAACTGTAGCAAGGTTCCATTTGGAAATTAAGATACTAGCCAGGTTGTTTAAAGACATAAATTACTTGAGAAGTTACTTATGTGGAATACCTCAATCCCCAAGGAAAAATGGGGCATTAATGTATTTTGTGCAGAATCACACATATAGGAATGTATTTTGATATTGTAGTATTTCAACTTTGTAATGACTCCTGTCTTCAATTTACCACCTATGTTGTAGGTTATGGCTACAACTTTTGATTAATGGTAGTGTTCACAAGCTATTTTGTATTATTTTTGCAAGAGTAAGAAGGTATTCAAGACATTTAGACATAATTGCTATCAACTTGAAAGCAGAACCGTTAATAATCATGTACTTCGTTACTCAATACTATAAGGACTATTTCTGGTAGAATAAAAGATGAAATTCCACTTATACCCTCATTGGGAATTTCCGTTTCTATTGACGACAAGCTGATCAGTGAATCATGATCTATTAATCAGTTCTCAGATGTATGTTGGGCCTTTACTCTGTGCTCAGCGTGGTGTTAGGAACTGTAGGAGGAGGGATGGGGAGAGGGAGATGTAAGAAGTGGCCTCTACCCTGGGTTGCTTACACAGAGGGCAGATACATTCGAATAGCATTGAAAGCCCTGTTGGGACAGGTGGAGGACGGGGTTGGCACACTACACATCAAAGTGTGGAGATGATTATAGTATAACTGAAATCTACATAGCTCTTTAATGTTTACAAAATACTTGCCCATGTGTTTGATCCTTCCAGAATCCATGTATTTAGAAGAAACCACAAGATTTCTCTTATAGTCTCTTACACATATGATAAATGATAGCTATATATCAGATCCTCTACAAGCTCTTTTACAATGTTTTAGGTGTACAGCAGAGTGATTCAGTTATATATATATATATATATATATATATATATATATATATTTTTTTTTTTTTTTTTTTTTCAGATGTATTACCTTAATTACAATTAACCCAAATGATGATCAGAGAGGCCTGATATTGTCTGGTCCATCTTGAGCCCAGTGCTGTACAACCCTGTGCTTTCCATCTTCTGTGGTTTGGTTAAATGAGTCAATAAAGACCCTCCTTTTCTTGCTTAAGCTAAAATTGATTTTTCTTTATTTGGAACTGAAAGAGCTCTGATCGATAGAGCTGTGTAAGTTTAAAATAATGCAACAGATCTAAAATGGCTTCTTCTGTTTACTGAACAAGCAAACATTTTGAATTAGACTTTACAATGATTGGTTGATGGGTTAAGATCACTGGTTTTCAAAAACGTGAAAAATGGCCTTTTAAAAAACTAGGTGAGGCTTCCCTGGTGGTGCAGTCGTTAAGAGTCCGCCTGCCAATGCAGGGGACACGGGTTCAAGCCCTGGTTCGGGAAGATCCCCCATGCCGCAGGGCAGCTAAGCCCGTGTGCCACAACTACTGAGCCTGTGCTCTAGAGCCCGTGAGCCACAACTACTGAGCCCGCCTGCTGCAACTACTGAAGCCTGCATGCCAGAGCCCGTGCTCTGCAACAAGAGAAGCCACCACAATGAGAAGCCCAAGCATCGCAACGAAGAGTAGCCCCTGCTCGCCACAACTAGAGAAAGCCCACACACAGCAACGAAGACCCAACACAGCCAAAAATGAATAAATAAAATAAATTAATTTAAAAAAAAAACTAGGTTAAAAATATCAAATGTCAGCTAATAATATTCTTTTATTTTTAGAATGTCAGTAAAATTATTCTTCTAATAATAATTACAGAGGTTACATTCTTTATGAAAAATAAAATAATGAACATATTTGGAATTAAAACAGTGTTTGGTGGCATTTTAAATTTATATGTAAATGTCAAAATTAATTTTCTTCCTTTTGATGTTTTTGAATAAAATATAGAGACCTCATAAATAAATACAATTTTCTGTTTATAAAGTAATGTAGCTTTTTTCATTGTTATTTTGATCTTTGTTTATGATGTTTAGTCACCTCTGGTAAATGGAGTTAAGGCACTTGAGTCCTTAGGTCATACACAAAATCATTAACATTAATTATTAGCCACATTCTGGGCTTTTATAAAATGAAGAGTGAAGGAATAAAATTGTGATTGTATATGACCACTTTGCTTTCTAAATAAAAAGATACTTAGATGTTATATTTGTAAAAATAATACAAAAAATGCTTTCCAAGAAACTTGTTTTTAGAGAAAGTATGTAAAGTACCTGGAAACCTTTTTTTTGTTTTACTTTGGAAACTAGGTAAATGCTGAGGTTCTTTGCAGAAAATAGGAGAGACCGGACAGCTTGGGTCTGAATCTCCCAAGAGATTCCTCAAGAGGCCCACTGCCCCTATTGTGTTGCAGCTGGCCTGATTTTCCTGTTTATTTTACCTCCTGATTCTTGAAGGCTTCTGAGTGCTCATCATCTGATCTAAAGCTACATACATCACATTGTAGACATTGAATGGTAACTCTCTAAGGCATTTTAATCAACGTTAAACACAATGACTGCCGTTTCACCATAAGAAAAAACAAATGTCTGTAATAGTTGTAACTCTAGAACATAAAGAGTGAAGCAAATATGAAGTTAAAATGAAGTATTTCTCACTTAGAACAGTATTTTATCAGTTTATATTTTTAGAAGTTTAGATTACAAACTGGGATACAGTTCTTTGAAAGACTTTTGTTAAAAAACAATTTTATAAAAGATCTTAAACTAAAAAATATGTGAATTTCTAATTTTAATTGTATCTGAGAATGAATTTCAAAATATATCAGAGTAATAGTTCTAATCACATGTATACTTTCTCTCAGTAAGTCAGTTAAACATGTGTTCTTCTTCTCCAAAAGATAGCTCTAGAAAGATTTTTAAAAATCCACTGTGGCATTCCATTTTTTCTCCTAGTGCCATACCAGTTTCTGGCATCCTTACCCCACTTTCTAGTTCTACTTAGGCCTTACCTCTGGCCCAGACCATTGCAGTACACCCTTAGCTGATTTCCCTGCCTTGTAAACTCTCCTTATTCAAATTATCCTCTTCTCTGCTGCCAGATTAATACTGGTAAAACACATTTTCCTTGATCAATATCCAATATCGGTATCTGTCAAACTATTTTTTCTACCCTAAATTTAATTGGAAAAACTGGCTCCTCCGTTAAACCAATCATGATTGATTTCTGCCGTCACTGAACTTCTAGCTCATAGATACATGGCAGTTTTCCATGACCACATT
Organism: Eschrichtius robustus; assembly: GCF_028021215.1. NCBI lineage: Eukaryota > Metazoa > Chordata > Mammalia > Artiodactyla > Eschrichtiidae > Eschrichtius > Eschrichtius robustus. The sequence continues at coordinate 46,214,005 of NC_090828.1, read as the reverse complement.
GCATCATAGTGATTTGTGTGTATGCCATATTCTTTTCAGTTGTCAGCACATCAGCACATAACTGAGCTGCTGTGCCAGAAAATGCCCAGCTCAGTGCTTGTTCCATCAAAAGCAATCAATACATTTCTATTGAAATTCTAAGGTTGTGTATTCTAGATCGGCAAGATATAGACAGGTTCTACAAAAATATTCTGTATCTTTCTACTTAAAACTAACTTTATCTTACCAAAAAAATTTTTTTAAAGAATCTTTTCTAATAAATAGTCAATTTTGAATAAATAGAATTGTAAGAGTACGAAGGAATTCCCAAAACAGACTCCAACTGATTGTCACCTGCTGTTTTTTTTTAGTGTTAATATCCTCATCGTTTTGTCAAATTTGTAATGAATAACTTTCTAATCGTCAAAGAGGAACAGATTTCTACTTCATGCAGAGACAGAAATTCGAGTCTCTTAATATTATTATTTATGGATCCCACGCCCTGTATGGTTTCTCACTTTGGTGGGTACCTAATCCTTGAAGTCGATTCCACTCCACCTTTTCTCAGTTCTAAGGTTCCCTCCTCAGGTTGCTAACTCTGTCTTGCCATCCATCCAGGTCCCTCGATGAATGAAAATCAAAAAGAAAAACAACAATAACTTAAAAAAACAAATTAAGAATTGTTAAAAAGACATTAAAAGCAGACAAGGAAGACATAGGATGTGTTTCATAGTGAATAACTGGGAGAGTGATTCAAAGACAATAAATACGAGGGGACACGAGAGGCTCATTTACAAGTAGCTAAAGCAAGGGCTATGTTTATCCACTCTACTAGAAGACTGTATACCAAATGCTTTAGCAGTCATTAACTTTGATTAAAAAATACATATAATAATTTTGAGAGACAGAGGATTAGCAGTGCAAGAGGTGTGTTTCAAGCCTCTGCATAATTCTTTTAACTTCCTACCATAGACTCTTCTCCAGGTCTGTCATGATCCCGGATTAGTACACATTAGTGCCCACTACCATTTTTTAACAGAAGTCTCATTTTTAAGACTTTTAAGTTGGTATGGTTTGGCATGACCAAGGATATTTTCATTTTATTCATGTCTATTCTTCTACTAGTTTTTCCATTTCAAATTTATTACTAATCCTACAAATTGAAACAAGTTTCTTAACCTCCTGATGGGGAGAGGCAGTAAAACAAAACATGTCATGTAATTTTAAGATTTAATTCAGCATCTGTTACAAGGAATGGTCACTTAAGATCTTTACCCTTGTTTATGATTACAGATCTACATGGAGTAGACATTATTGGCTGCATATCTTCAGCCAGTCTCCCATCCTTTCTTATGGATGAACCCACCTAGAAGCTAAAATTTCTGATATTTACTTTCCTGTGCTCGGTTACAAGTGTGTTCTAGTCATGAGAACCAATTCTTTTTAGAAGCTTCTAGAAAGTTTGTGGGGATTTTTTCCTATGAGAAAATGAAATACTCTTCTAGCTACATTTGTGTGTTTTTAGGTAAATACGGGCAGTCATTTTGTGACTGTGAAGGAATAACCTAAGACAAAAGCCAACATGCTGAGGATGAGAGAGCAGAAGAATTGAAAACACTAGGGTCTTTGATGACAGCTATGTGTTTGCATTTACCAACCTGGGAAACATTGCCTTCAGATTTCTTGTTATGTGAGATGATAAGCCCCTATTATGCAGACCACTTTTAGTCAGTCTGTTACTGGCATTCCCAAAGCATCCTAAGTAAGACAAACTGAGTCCAAGTTTGGCAACTCTAAGATGGCAGCATACAAATGTGCGTAGGAAACAGTATTTCTAACTTCCTAGATTCTGAGTTCAACCTTGTTTCCTGGGTTTTTGTGTTTGGATTCTGCTGTTCTGACTGGGTATAGGTGACTTGTCTGTCCTTCTCTGCCACAAGTGACTTGTGTGGTCTAAATCTTTTCAGTATTTGTGCTTGTTATTTCCTCTAGGATCCTCTCATCCCACTACATGATAACTAGGCAAGATTTTAAAACATTAAATTTCAATTTATATGCAAAGAAAGTTTTTTTGAACTTGCGTAAGTGAAGCATGAGTTTACTTAATGATGTATTGGTATTTCTTGCTACATGTCTAACAGCTTTGGGAATAAGACTTGCTATGGCACTTTCATTGTACACAGTGGTAATTTAGAAGGAATCTGCTTTATAATAATAAATCCAAGGTGAGAATCAACCCTATATAGTAGGAAGTTTAAACATATCTGTAAGAGTCACATCAACTTACCGTAAAATTCTGACTCTGCCACTTTGATTGACACATAGATTTGGGTAAATTATTTTACTACATAAGTCCAGTTGTGGACATGTTGAATTGCTACCACTCTGAGAATATTATTTTGAGAAGTAAATGAGATGCTATATTTAAAGCACTAGTGCATTGCCAAGCACACACTAGATGCCAAATATATGGTATATAAACTCTTCAGAGCTCCCTGAAAATGAGACTGAGGTGAGAATTTTAGTTACTCTGTTAACCCATTGATTCTGTTTATTCCATACCCATAGACTGTATGACCCTCTACAAGTGTCTTGCTGTCTTACCATTGATCATAAGACGTCCTTTGGGAGACAGAATTTAAATCCATTTCTTTCAGTGTAAAACATAACATAAAGTATCAGTAATTGATGTTACTATAGGAATACAGAGTTCATGCAGGTTAAAGCAAAAATCAGATACCTAGATTGAACACATAATTGGAAACATCAGAGCATGTAGTCTGTGTCAAGTCAAGTAATAAGAGGTAAAGTCAGAGAGATATGGTTTGGATTCTGAGATAGTGGAATTTCTCAGATATTTTGATCTCATAGTGGTGAAAGAGAAAATTATGAGCACCCTAGAAGATCTGTGATAAAAAGTTTAGATAGATGTTTGATAGTGTGTGTGAAGTAGCACTGCTAATTATAACTTATCTAGTTTTAAGAAATATCTGTATAACTCTTTGACCTACATTATTACAATCAATCAGGACCTATATTCTGTTCTTCCTTTGCAACCCCAATTTTAGTTCCACTATACCATCAAAAAAAACTGTTTCCCCACATCACTAAAAAATGAATAAATTAAAAACAGAAATATTTTATGTAATAAATATATCTCCTATCTACCTTCCAGACAAAGATATATTCATTCGTATGGTATTTGTAATATAGTGTAAAAGTCTCCTGAACTTGCCATTATAAGACCCAGGGTTAGATATTTAATGTGTCTCTTACCAGCTGTTTGATCTGGGGAATATTTAAAACCTACATGGATCTCCGCATACTCATCTATAAATAGTATTACCTGCTTCAGAGAATGGCCTTATTAAACAAGAACATATGTGAAAGCACCTAGTTATACAGAGCCTGACACAAAATAGGCACACAGTAGATGTTTGGTGAATCACACATTATTCTTAAATTTAGTGTTTATCATGTCCCACCTTTGTTTTCCCCAGCCTTGCAGAGAAACAGAATATTTATCCTGTAAAAATATGTTAGCCCTTATAGTAACTCTGCTTTCATTTATCTCATCATATAGTAAAGTTAACCTCAGGGGTAGGAAATTTGTTTTACTATTTTTTCTTCTTCCCTCGTCCATAAGTTCTCTCTGTATTCCTCTCCACCCCCCATTGAATCTCTGTCTGTGAGCCTCAGCTTTGGCCTGCCGCCCCATATGTCTATGTATCTTTCTCGCTAAAGAAATTGTGTGGAATGAATACTAATTGGGTAGTAAATATACTTCTAGTAACAGCATTGTGGAACTCAACATATAACAGTATGAGAATACAGATGGCTTGACTATTGTGAGATATCATCGCTTCCGTGGGTTGGTGTGTGTAGTGCAGGGTATGCAGCACAACGATAAAGCTAGAAAATTAAAATGGATATTTCTGCTATAGGTCTACCAAATGAGAATGCATTTCTGCTAATGCGAAGGATTGCAGAGCAATTGCCATCACTACTCTAGGATTCAGAGTCTTGGAATCACGCCTGGAAATAATGCATTGGAAGGGTTATATGAGACTATGACCAAGATGAATTATTGCCACATTATTGGCAAATTCAGTGAGAAATTGGTTTTGCTTGAACTTTAAAGGAAGTATAGCAGTAGTTCAGACGGCCTCTATAGAGTTTCTTTTTTCATTCATTCAGGTATTTAGAAAGTTATTCTGTCTCTGATTCGCTTTCCTTCCCTTCTTCTTTCCTAATAGTATACATTTAGATTTCAGGTAATTCAATTTCTCTAAATCTAACCAATATTGCAATATGTATGGTTTACATATGCAAATTGATGATTACCTAAAATAATATTAATAATGTATATAATATGAAAAAAACACTGAAAATATGTATTACATTATCATCAATACCATTAAGAAAGATATTTTAGTGTTCTTGCACTGTATTTCTGGCATCATACCAGGTGATTTAGAATTTCCAGAATATGACAAAAATAATTCTGTTTTCAATAGATAAAGTAGAAACTTTCAGAGTCAGATTTATTTGTTATCAAATTATTGTTTTTAATCTTAATATTTAAAATATGTAATTGTTTATTGGTTTATGATGAATAATATTCAAGCATTAAGTACATACATATAGTATATACATAATACAGTTAAATTACACATAGTTATACTATATTTTTGATCAATTTCTAGTTAGTATTTTGAATTAGAAGAATAATTGTGATATGGAATAACTAGATAGAAGAAACTAGTTGACCATGCAAATTTTGTAGTGACTCTCTAATATTAAAAAAGCAGTGTTTGTTTAATCACTATATAAATATATACATTATCTACATATATGCAATTATATATTTTTTCTCAATTGCACAAATCAGTGCATCTGTGGACTAAGATGTATCACTATCATTTTCTTTAACTCTCTTCAATTTAGAATGTTTTACTTAATATAAAAGAAATAGAAGGTATGAGAACATGAGATTTCTTTTCTCATGGAAAGATATTTTCTGTTTAGTAGGTATATTTGGACTTACTAAACTTTCAGAAGGAATTGTTCTTCCATAATCCAAACCCAGCAGAAGCAAGGGTAGAATTCCTCCATGTTTCGGGAGCTCCAACTTCACTATTCAAAAAGATTTCCAATTCAGCCTGAAGCGCCATCTGTCTCACAGCTGAAGATCATTAAGCTTCAGCAACATTCCCCTCTCTCAGTTCCTGATTTCTCCCAAGCAAGGAAGAGGTTTTACCTTTCCTTGTAGCAAATCACTCAGTTAGTAAGTGAGTATATGCACTCATTTAAACTGCGAAATGCAGTGACTCCTTTTAGCTTAAAACAAAAGCAGCACTAGTGTCTTAACTATTGACCTTATATTTTGGTTGATGATTTCTGAATTTAAATTTTTTTAAGAACTAGTTTTCTACTGATTTTTTTCTAACAGTTTATGATCTAAAAAACATTATACATTGCAAAGGAAAGACACATTGTTGTTTTACTTTACCTGGCCAACATTGGCATAGAAATGATCAAAGACATTCACAACAATTCAGTCACTTTGTTGGACTGCTGAGTGAGCACATTTGTGTAATGTTAAGGGAATGAGTTGGGCTGCATATTGTCACATACGGTTTGCATTATGAGAACAGAATGTTAACAGAAAAAAAAAAAAAAAAGCACTGGGGAACATGAGAAAACTCCAGATTTGTTTCTCTGTGAAAGAACGTTTTGATTTCACCTCCACCAAGACAGGACTTCTTTGTAATGGTGTATATACTGCACTTTTATCATTAAGTAATGATTATCTGCTTATGATTCTGTTAGATGAGTTAAGTGGATAAATTCCAGCACTTAAAATGTGTTTATACTTTGCCAATATTTCCATAATTTTAAAAAATGCTTATTTTAATTTAGGCTTCTTATTCTCAATATTATTCTCAATATTAATACCATAACTGAAAGCACAATGTTTGTAAAGTGTTCTTTGCTCTACACTTTGTAAAGAAGTTCACTGGGAAATGTACATCTTACCTCTCTTCTCAGTTTATTTTTTTATCTTTGATATCCCTTCTAGGGTGTACTAGGAGAAAGAGGAATAAAATTTAAATTACATCAAGGCATTTCAAATCCACTGAAGCACTTGGTTTCTATGCAAGATAGAAATGTATGTCATAACATACAGTAAATTAAAGTTTTAATCTAAAAGCAAAGATAGATGGACCTCAATCTATGCTTTTAAATATTATGTTTAGAATACAATATTTCTCTAATGAGTAGAGTAAATTTAAAAAAATGAAAATGTGTAGAATTAAGATGAATGGTTTTGTAATTATTTGAGTATTTTTATAATTTTGGACCATTAAAAGTAAGTATACACACTACAATATTTAATATATTCTAATACTCACACTTAGCTTTCTAAGTAAAAGAAGGCTATGGACCAACCATTCTTGTTATTCCCAGACAAACTTGTTCTCTGTCTGGTTGTCACTAAATCTGAAGCTTATGCTTTCGTGACTCCTCTTTTTATATGTTAAGAATAACGAAAGGAAAGCAAGCACCAAATCCAGAAGCAAGTGTGTGTTTCTGCAGAGAAATCGCAAAATGAGGAGGCTTTTCACCTCCAGGTCACTGCACTGAAAGCAGAGCTAGCTGACCAGGTTGTGCCTGACAGCAGTTCTGTGATACAAAAATGCAAAATAAGGAGATGAACTCACATCACATGGTTCAAGTCTCCTTGTTAGATATTAAAAATGCCAAGGACTAGAAAGAGACTGTTCTTCCCTAACATATTTATAAACTTTTCAAACCCACCTTGCTTAAAAGTATTTTCTCATTTTATCTTCTGCAGTTCTCACCAACCAAGATTTTTATAGTCCAACTCCGAACTCTTCTACGCTTAAGTAGGTCATGTGGCTGAAACAAACATACACACAAAAACTCATATGCTGATTAGTCTGACTTTATGTTTAGACTGAAGTCCTCATCAGATCATTTCAAATGCCCAGAAATTCAACTGCTTTATCTCTTCAATTTGCTCTTTTCTTCAAGATGACTATTTTCTGACCCCTCTTCTCCTCTTCTTTTCCCTTCTTTAATCCTTACATCCCTTCATCTTCCTCACTCAGAGGTAAGAACCTGCTTTTTATTTAACTGATAAAATACATGCAATTAGATGAGAAATTCCATATTTTTCTCACCACTAAATCTACTGAACTACCAAGGATTTTTATATGTTCCAATGACTCAGCCTTCCTTTCTGTTATGAGTGAACTACCTCTCCTTTTATCTAAGGACAGTCACTTCATTTGTGGATTCAACCATATTCCTTTATGAATGCCTGTTCAAGGAATTTGTTCCTGCATTTATCCCTTCTCTTTTCTGTATCATCAATTTTCTCCCGTTAAAGATACTTTCCCATCAGCCCAAATACACATGCGGTAGTACCCAATTAATATCTATTCCTTGAGTTCGTCACCCTTAAGTCCTGCCTTATTTCTTGCTTCCCTTTATAGAAGAATTCCATGAGTTTCTCCACTTGCTTTCTCTACTCCCTCACTTCTTGTTCTCTCATGAACCAACACCAATCAAGCTGTCTTAGCCCCTTCACCCCTGAAACTACAATGCAAAAGTCACTGATAATCTCCATGTTGTGAAACCGATAGCCATTTTTCAGATTTCCCCTTTGTAGACATGTCAGTATTATTTAATCTCCTCTTAATGAAAATTTCTTCATTTGGATGCCAGAACTGCACAATTTCTTGGTTTTCATTTGACTTCAGGGGCTGTTTCTTAACCATCTCCCAGCTTAATCTTCTTATTCTGCCTAATTTATAAAATCTGGCATGCCCATGGGCTCAATTATCATTTCTCCATTTATACGCACTTCCTAGCTGACCTCATCATCTATAAACTGGTTTCTTCACAAATTATATTTCTACTTCTACCCTGCCTGCCAGTCCCAGACTCCTATATCTAACCATTCACTCAACTTCTTAGATGTCTAATAGATATTTCAGAACTAACATATCGGAAACAAGTCTTGAATTCCATTTTCAACCTTTGTTTCCCCAAGTGTCCCCTTCTCAATAAATGTACTATGATCTACTCAGCTAAAAAGAAAAAAGAAAGTTGTCCTTGAATTCCCTTTCTCTTACTTTCCGTATCCATCCATCAATTAGACTGGTTAGCTCTCTCTTTGAAATATAAATAAAAAAATATTGCAAAGGGTCTGAAGACATGACACAGTGGAAAAAGTAACCAGAATTTCAAAATCTTTGTGGCAAAAGTTAAAAGAGAAATCTGTAACTCTAATGATTTCCATCTCTTGGTGGAGTGAGGATGTTAATGATGCTCAAGAATTAGAAAGAACTGGGATTAAAGTAGAACAAAGAGCACAAGTGTAGGGAGTGGGAAGATGTTCCTGTTCCCCTGAGATAAGAGAGAAGGTGAAGAGAATAGGCAGAGATTGATGACTGGGTATTTGGATCTCAACCTTAAAGTGGGTAATCACCATTGCCCAATTGACTAATGGAGATAGAAGAAAAATGAGGGGGTATGAACGGGCTGACATCAATCATCTCAGTAAAGTAGGAGGCAAAGTTATCTCCTAGCATATGATTTGATGAGCGTAGAAAATAGCTGAAACAGCTGCTACAAGGTATCAAAGGACAAGGAATAAAAGGAACACTGAGTAGCCAGGAGGGCCCAGTCTAGATGCCTCCGTTGTATGGAAGGTAATTTTTTCCAATCTTAAATGAGCTTCAGTATTTTCCTGTACTGAAGGGCAGGGGCACTGACATCACCCCATAGATGTACCACAAGACTCCCTGTACCCTGGGTGACTGAATAAAGAAGAATGGCATGATAGTGCCAACCTTGTACCAAGATTTATATATTGATAGCAGGTGCAAGGTATTGAAATAATCATACTCCTTAGGGCTGTTCAAAGTCACTGTCTTTCCTCTGATTTGTTACCTTTTATGCCCATTTTTTATCCCTTCCCCCCTCTTCAGCATACTCAGTTGTTTCATGTACATATTTTTTTGTTTGTATTTATTCTTTTAAAATTGGTATTGTTTTGTAGATAAGCATTGTTTAATTTGGGGGTTATCTGGTTCACCGTCTTCTTTGTTGTAATCATCATTGTTTCTAAGATCCACTCATTTTGTTATGCGCACATTTAATCATCATTTTCAATTGACCATTCTACAGAGTACTCCTTGGTGTACCCCTGCCACATTTTGCCTGTCTCTTCTACTGGTGATAGACAATCAGAATGCCTCCAGCCCCTTACCACCTCAAACATTAATGAGATTTCTCACAGAAGTCCTTTGTGGACCTGTGAGAATTTCTTTGGGATGAATACTCAGGAACAGAGTTTCTGAGTTATAGGGTATGTGAACATTAAATTTGTTTAAGCACTATAGATTGTTCTTCAAATGAGCCACGCTATTTATAAATTGTCCCCATTAGTGCCTGAAGGTTCCTATATCCTAGTTTTCTTCAACTCTCCTTGCATGTTAGAATTACCAGGAGGGTTCTTTAAAAATATTAAAGTCAGGAGCCTATATTCTGATTGATATAGACAGAGTGAATTTTTGACATGTAATAGTTTTTAATCTTCCCAGGTGATTCTAATGAGCATGTAAATATGAGAACCATTGTTATAACCTCTCAACATCACCAATACTTGGCATTATACAATTTTCTAACTTTGCCAGTCAAATTAATATAAAGTAATATGGCTTAAATTTGAATTTTGGTGATTACTAATAAGTTTGAGCATCCATTTATATGCTTCTTAGCCTTTTGGGTTGTTCAACAAATTGGTAGTTCTTATTGTTTGTCCATTTTTTGGGGGGGGCGGTCACTGACTTTTTAAAATTGATTTTTAGGAAAGTCTTTGTATATTTTAGATATTACTTATTATCAGATTTAGAGAGAGAACATATCTTTTCTCAGAATTGTCATTTGTTGATTACCTCTTTCGTGGTTACCTTTTCTGAAATTAAATCTTTAATTATGATGTAATCAAATTTATTTCTATTTTTGCATATTTTTTTTCAAGAAATTCTTTTCTTGCTCTAGGTCAAAATGATATTCTTTTTGTATTTTCTTATATTTTATAGGCTTTTTTTCTTACTCATAAAGTTATTAACGCATTTGGATCCCAACTTTGTGTAGTGTTAGGGATTTTTTTTTTTCTCCCCTCCGTATGAGCCAAATTTCTGAATATCATCTGTTAAAGAGCATATCCTTGGATTTATGATGTCCTCTTAATCATATATTAAGATTCTACCCTTAATCAGAATTAAGATCCCATCTTTCAGGGATATTTATGAACTCTTTATTCCAATCCACTTCTTGGATTTCCTGCTAATGTTATTACTGTTTTTATTACAATAATTTTACAATATATATGTTTTTATATCACTTAGGATTTCTTTTTAAACTTTTTTAAAAGGGTAATTTAATTATTTCTAAACATTTATTATATCATATAAATATTAGAATAAGTTTAGACAGATGCTAAAACATATGGAGGAAATTTTATGTGGACATTTATATGGAAGAATACATAATTTTAGAATAAGTTTAAAGTAAATTACTCTAAGTTTTATACGCAATGCATTTTCACAAGTTACTAAATCCAGTTGGAAATTTTGATTATATGTTTTGGATATATAAATTATTTGGGAAATAATTGATATTTTTATAACATTAAGTTATGTTGTTCAGAGCAAGAAATATATCCATTTGTGTAAATTATCTTTGTTTATATACAAGTTTAAATTGTTTTCTCCATAGAAATCTTAAGAATTTTTAATATTAATTTCCAAGATACTTTATAGTTTTATTCCTATAGTGAATAATATTTCATTTTTGATCATGCTAGCTATTATAGGTATAGAGTAATACTATTCATTTTTGTAAGTTGATTTTGTATTTGGCAATTTTGCTGAACTCTCAGTATTAATTCTAATAGACATTCTGCAGACTTTAAAAGATGGGTAGTCATATCATCTGTAATTAATATTAGTTTTATCTCATCCCTTCCATTCATTACACTCATATCTTTTACTTTCCTGCTATGGCAGGAGAAAGTACGTTTGGTACCATGGTACCAGGTTTATTTTGCTCCCAGGCTTAAAAGTATCTTAATGTTCTCCATTAAGTGTGACAGATGGTGAAGATTACCAAGTGAAGAAGATTGTCATCCTTTCTAGTTTGTTAAGGGATATTTTTTTTCTTTTTTATTCTGTAAAAGTTTTTTCAAACTGAAAAAAGTTTCTTATGCATTTATGGAGTTAATTACATCTTTTCTCAATCAGCCTGTTGATGTGCTTAATTATATTGGCAAATCTTCTTATACTGAACAATCCTTGCATTCTTGGCATAAACCTCATATTATCATGATTATTATATTTTATTTATTTATTTTTTTTAGTTTTTTTTTTTTTTTTTTTTTTATGGGTGTGGACCATTTTTTAAGTCTTTATTGAACTTGTTACAATATTGCTTCTGTTTTATGTTTTGGTGTTTTGACCAAGATGCATGTGTGATCTTAGCTCCCAGACCAGGGATCAAACCTACACCCCTTGCGTTGGAAGGCAAAGTCTTCACCACTGGACTGCCAAGGAAGTCCCACATGATTATTTTAAATACACTATCTCACAGTAGCTGTGAAGAGTTGAATTGTGTCCTATCAAAATTCGTATGTTGAAATCCTAAGCACCCCCAGTACCAAAGAATACTAAAAAAGTACGTTTTCAGTGATAATAACTCTGAGGCATTGTTTGTCTTCAATGTAGTTATTACTCCCTCACATTATATTATATTATAGTTACTCCATATAATATTCATAGTTCAAAGTTCTTTTCTTTCAGAATACCTTGAAAATATTGCTTACTTATCTTTTTTGCGTCCTTTGTTACTGTTATGAAGTTTATTATTAATTTGGTGCTTCTTGCTCTTTAGGCAATCTATTTCTGCCTGCATGTACTTTATATTTTGTCTTGCATTTACTATTCTAAATTTTAGAATAGTATAAATATGTAAATAGTATAATATGCTTAAGTAAATAGTATAATATGCTTAAGTCTGAAACTTTCAATTTGACATTTTTCATAATCAATTTTAATTCTGTGAAAATTCACTTCATAATTTTTTTAAACTATATCTTTTCTCTCTCTTTTTATTTTTCTTTCTGGTATTCCCAGGATCTAGATTTTGGCACTTCTATTTCTATCCTCTAAGTCTCTCAGTATTTCTTTGATATATCCCTTCACTCTTTTCTGTAGTCCCCTAGGAGAGTTTCTCCATTTAATCTTTGTGCTCAGTAATTCATCTATAAATTTTACCTATTCTGCAACTTAGTCCATTTTTATGGCTTTTTACAATTTCAGACATTATATTTTCATACTAATATTTTCCATTTGGTTCACTTATTAATGACTTCTTACTCTTTTCTCACTTACAAATATTTCCTCCTTTGTCCTTAGGTAGATACTATCTTCATTTCCTTCTATTCTTAGAATGTTGTTTCTATGAAAAGTTTAACCTAGATAAAGAATATTTGCCTTATTAGAGTAAATTTTTTCTTCATGTTTTTGGTATTGGAACAATCACAGTGTTTGTTGGAGTCCAGTCTGAAAATATACATGGCTTTATCAAATTATTCATTAATTTATATTGTTTCAGCAAATATATTATTTCAATAGATTTCTTTGTTTAACAAAGGAAATAGTTCTTATGTCAGAGAATGATCATGGCTATTTTCATTATAAGCTTGTTTATAATGTTTTCTTTGATGAAAAGGTAAGTGCATTGTCTTTTTGCATAATTTATCACAATCCTGTGCTATATATGTAATAAGGTAAGATTGTAGCTTTGTTAATCGGATTACTGAACAATCTTAGAAATTTTCCTAACAAAATATCTTCAAATTAGTTGTACACTTTCAACAGATTTTGGGAGCTAAGATATATGTTGTATTACAATAAAATGTATATTGTTTTAGAAAACAATTTGTTAATTCACTTTGTAATTAAACAGATATTTACTCTGCGTATGAACTAGATGCTGCTAGGGATGCAAAAATAACAAAATTTTAAAAACTAAGATTCATTTACTTTTCTAGGATTGCAAAATGATTTTGCATTTCATTTGATGCTGAAATGAAAGCACCCATGAGTGCAAGAGAATGAGAGGGCTAGCTCCATTTGAGTAGATATATTCAAATGAAAGTTTGCAAATTAATTCAATGAAGTAGGTTGATGTTAGTTGCCAGAACTCCTTGTGAATATGATTAAATGGAGTGTCAAATAAAAACTAAATTCAGATTTAGATAAGGAGAGACCTTATTTGAAAAGATTACTGCAATAAGGGGAGTGGATGATTGTGGTAGGGAGAATATGCCAAGCATAGGATCAGCAAGCATCTCAAAGGCTAGGCAGAAAAGGGCTTTTCTCTTATAAGGAGGAGTAACCAAGGCTGGAAAGAATGGGATGTGGGTGGGAAGGTAGGATGAGCGAGGATGGTACAACTGGGGACAATAGACCAGAGAATGTTTTACTCCGAGGTCAGCCTCTTCTTAGAAGAGACTATGAAGGAAGGGTTGAGGCTGCTAGGCTGAGAGTGGGTCACAGGAGCCTGGGGGAAGGAGAGAAGCTTAGCTAAAATTTGGTCAAATCAAGGTAGCAGGTCTTTTGTCCAGATTGGTCAGTGGCACAAACACTTCAGCTAATCATTAATGAAGCAAAGAATGGGAATTTGGAGGGTCAAAGTCTGGCCTTGTCCTGGATAAACAGGGGAGTGCCCTGAATCTTATCTGAGTCATGTGGGGAAGGGTGGTTCTTTGTAGCAAGCCATTTCCAGAACACAGAGGGATGGGGGATTTCCTTAATCTTTGTTATTTTCCAGGGTCTCAGGGCTAGGGTAAAGTTCAACATGGTCAAGATGGTGATGAAGATAAAGAGATTTCTGAGGAGAAGTGTTTTGGCAGCTAGATGGGAAAGTCTGGTAGAAAGCCCACAGGAAGGAGACCAGCAGATTTAAGATTACCATAGTCCCACTAAAGTTAAAAATAGGAAGTTTTGATTGTAGTCGCAGAGGCAGAACGCATTATTAACTGTGGTCAAAGCAGTATTGCGTGTAGGCAAGTGTAGTGCCTCTAAGAGTTAACAGTAATGCCTCTAACAGTAAGGAAAGCATAATTTTCGAGTGGAAATATTTGGAGGCTCTGTTTTGGAGTATTAGATTTCCTGCCCATCAATTCCCTCCTAACGAAGCCACTAACGTTGTGAGATGCTCTAGATATCAGGTGAAAAGACATGAGAAGTTTCTTCCAGGGCTGATGTAAGAACTGGTAAAAGGAATAATTTCCCTCTGTCTCTCTATCTTAAAACTGTATAAAGTGATTAAAATGGCAAATCTATGCACATTTATAAATTCCTGATTGTTAGAATTTAATGTAAGGATAAAAACTGCTTACCATACAAAATGTCAAAAAAAAAGATCACATTAAAGCAAGACATTTAAATGAAAAAATCCTTTCAAGTGAAATACCCTAATAAAAGGCAGAAAATTTGAAACTGAAGTAAAAATTTTTATAATGTTGCTTTGTCTGTAGAGATCAACTGAATCTTAAAACAATATATATTTTACAAATTCTAGTCTTAAAATCCATTGTCTTGAGTCCTAGACTATAATAGCATTAATTGAGCAGTCAAGCTGTTTTATTCTAGTCTTTCAAAGGAATTCAGACAGTTTTGCCAAAGATAATGTTACCTCAGTAATGGGATCCCACAAGTTCTCACTCACAGTTAGATATCAAAGTGTTTGGTGAAATGACGAAAACAGCAGGTCTAAAAAGATATAATTCTTTTGTGTACTATCAAAATAAAAAAGAGAGACAGTGTATTGTTGTGAGTTTTAAAAAAGGGGAGAATGTTGAGTAGTATTTGTACAAAGAACTTCAAAGTCTAACCTTTAAAATGAAGCTAAACCTAGGTTACTTTTAGGTCCACATATAGGAGAGCCATGTGTATTCTTTTGTACATAATGTTTGTTTCAATACTTTGTCTTTAAAATATTTCTCTTAGCATAATTTATTTATTGTTGTGATTATTTCATTTTAGAGAAAGGTAACTGACCTCCCATTAAGAACATAAGATAACCCAGGGAGAGAAATAGTTCATTGATCATTGGATGAAGTTCTCATGAAAAATCTCGATCTAGTTATTGAAACACACTGCTACAAGCCTGCCCAAGTAAAGCTCAGGATTTTATAGACACCTGTGGAAGTATATTGGGATACTTATCATGCCCCAGGGATTGCTCAGGTGGTTTGAGATTTCCGCTACATCTCCTTCCCTGGAGCTTTCTCTCTTTTGGTTGAAAGGGCACAACCTTATTCTGGAGGGGGTGAGTGGCGGTGCCACCACCAGGCCGATACTCAGTCCCTGCACAGAGTTTTGTGGTATCCCAGCTTTGCCATAATTATTGCCCGGATACTACTGCACAATGCTTAGCTCTGGAAACGACTTTTGAATATACTTCATTCAAATCCTCTTACAATAGAAAATGTTATTGTTAGAATAAAGTGGTTCAAATTTCATAGCTTTCAGTAAGAATAGGCTGTATGTGCCTATTTTTCTTTCTGATTCATTGCAGCCTTTATTTTGACCTCACTCTTGGCATTGGAAGAAATTCAGGCCCTTTTTATTTTGTTCCATAGACCTGGTATTTCTGGACCTTATATGTCAAGGTTTTCTCATATATAAGCCATTCTGAAGAGTTGTACACATTATCAAGCGCTAAAGCTGTCCTTAGACCTTCCTCCCCTCGTAGTCAAGGGTGTTTTGCACAATAGTCTAGTTGGGAGCCTCGGGGAGGGCCAGTGGATGGCTCCCCGAAGGCGATTAGCAGTGTGGCTAGGCGCCCTCTGCCCCATTCAGCACGCGCCACACGTGCTCTGCCCTACAACCTGAAACCCTCCCCCCGCCTCACCTTTAGCCTTTGCCCATTTGGGAAGTGACTGTTCACATACACTCTGAAGCTGCCCCTGTGAGCGAAACAGCCATTCTGTGCTTCCTCCTCTCTCTTTCAGGGGTATCTACCTCTGTTATAGGGCTCGTCCCTATCCATAAAGCCCCATACCCATTCTCGCCTACCTGTCAAAGATGATAAGTTCCTTGAAGGCAGGGACCACGTGCTACTTATTTTTACTTTTCCACTCCTATAATGCTTGTCAAATAATGTGGCCTTGAAATGTATCTTTTGGAAGGGCGAAGGATTTTTTTATGAGTGTTAAGAGATACGGGTCAATATTATAAAAAAATGAAAATAACGATAAGCATTTATATCCCAAGGTAAGGCATTTCGGAAAACACTAATGCTGCTATTTCTTAGTAAATTATAAATATACAGCCTCTTAAACACGTATCATGTGACTTCTCCCTCCGTGAAATGTCTCAGTTTGTGCACTGGTTAGTTTTCTCGGCTGCACTTAGTAATGATCTACAAAAGCAAAGAGCCCTTTGCAAATTACAGTCCTACAATACAGTGAAGAAGACTATTATAAGATGTCTTACAATTGGGAGTTTTAAGCAGAGAACCTTTACAATAGACACTAATTAGATCCAGAAGAGTGTCAAAAATGAGCTGAGTTCTCCCAGGAGGATTTTGGGAGTTTCCTTAACCATGGCAAGCAATGAAGTTCCAACGGCTTTAGAGTATTTAGCAATGTGGAGGAGTTAATGCAGGATCTAAAATTGTCTGACATTATCTCAGGATTACCTTCCTGGATTATATATTCAAAAAGCACACAGAAGTTTTGAGAGTAAAAAAATGCATCTTATATGCATTCACATGAGAAAGAACTTTTTTTTTTTTAACTTCACCTAATTTACCATCCTGCAAAGAACTAAACCTAATGATTAGTCTTCATTATTTTAGCATCATCTCTGTTCTCTTAGTGAACAGGATTTTAAGGTGATGTATGACGTATTAATGTGAACCATGTTTTAATCAATATTGAGGGTTTTTTTTTCTTTTTACCTTGAAAGAATTCAAGGAAAATATGATATTAAATGTACTCATAAGGATAAAAATGAAATTCAGAGGCAGCTGCTTTACAGCTTTTAATATTCATACCATATAGAGTTTCTTTAGTCATAACAGTGTGACAATTTTTTGAAACAAGAGCTTGGGCAGCAGGTTGCAAAGCAGGAAACTGCCATTCATTAAAAAGTCACTCTAAACTTCTTCTAAACTAAATGATAAATATCTGTGGATTTCCTTTGGTAAATAGTTTTCAAACTTGGATATGCTGGATTTATTTTAAAAAAATGATTGTTGGCTTCAAGCTTGTTTTAAAATTAGGCCTAAAAAGGTTAAATTAATAGAGTAAATGAATACCAAGTGGCCTCATGGTGCTTTGTCAATGGGATTACTGATTTTTACTTAAAATTTGGGATTAAAAGAATTCATCTAATGGCATCTGCCATTAATGTTTATAATGTATTTAAAAATTTTTATTTGGAGGTTTAAAACCCCCAATTGGCTTTAAACTTGGAGTGGTAATATTTCAATACATTATGAATAATTTATGAATTATGAGTTTTTTCCTTGATCATGTTCAAATATTCCATTTGTATTTTGAATATAGCCAGACTTACTTACTTGTCTCTGGATCCTTAAGAAAGATAAAAGCAAAAATGCATATAATAGTTTTTTATAAAGAAATTCAAAATGGGCTTCAGGAAAAACAAAATCACTCTTACCTTTCCCCATATATAATTAGATTATCTGTTTCTTCTTGATCAAGCTTTGCTCTTCTTCATACTTTAAAGATATTGCTCCTCTGTCTTCTAGTTTGCAGGGTTTCAGATGTGAAAACTGCTGCTGTCCTAATCTTTGTTCCTCCGTACATGTCTTTTTTTCTGGCTGCTTTTTTAAGATTTTCTCTTTGTTCTTAAATTTGAGCAATTGGATTATGATGTGTCATGGTGTTGTTTTCTTTTTGTTTCTCATATTTGGGGTTTAAGCTTGTTGAATCTCTGGGTTTATATTTTTCATCAGTTGAAAAATTCTCAGCCTTTCTTTCTTCAAATAGTTTTCTAACTCTCTCGTCTCCTTCAGGGACTATTCAACCACTTGAGGCTTTTCCATAATTCAGTGATCCTCTGTCTCTCCCTCCCTCCCTCCCTCCCTCCTTCCTTCCTTCCTCCTTTCCTCCTTCCCTTCCTTTCTCCCTCCCTCCCTCCCTCTGTTTCTTCCTTCCTGCCTGCCAGCTAGACTCTTTCCTGTGTTGCATTATAATTTCTATGTCTGTGTCTTCAATTTCACTACTCTTTTCTTCTGCAATGTCTTACCTGCCATTAATCTCATATAGTATATTTTTTTATTTGATACACTGTGGTTTTCATTTCTAGAAGTTCTATTTGGGTGTTTTTTTGTATCTGTTTAATCTGTCTCCTAGCTTCTTGAGCATATGGAACATATCTAAATGTCCTTGCCTACCACTACCATCATCCAGGTCATTTGTAGATCAGTCTTGATTAATTTTTCTTCCCATTGTGGATTGTATTTTTCTGCTTCTTTGCATGTGATATATATATATATATATATATATATATATATATATATATATATAGCCATACACCCTCCCCACCCCACCCCCACACATACATTTTATTGCATACCAAGTATCGTGAATTTTACCATGTTGGGTGCTAATTAACCTTAAAATCTTTTTGAGCATAGTTTGGGATATAGAGAAGTTACTTGGAAATAGTTTGATTCTTTTGGGTCTTGTTTTTAAAGACTTGTCAGGGGAGGCCAAAGCAGCATTTATTCTAGCCTTAATTTTTCCCCACTGATAAGGTGAGACTCTTCCTAGTAATCTAATTGAAGTTCTGTGAATTCAAAATTTTCCTTCCTTGCTATTGGTTCTTGTGTGAGCTACAGGCACTGTTCTCTCTAAATTTTGTGAGTGGCTCTTTCCTCAGTCTTGGGTCATTATCAGTACTCAGTTCAATTGTAAGAAGGATTTTTTGCAGGTATCTTTAGTGCTTTCGGTAGAGTTCTTTCCTCTCCAGTGCTCTTGACTGCAAAATAGGCATCTTCATTTCACCACATTCTCAGCAATAGCTCCAAAACTCAGGGAGATTGCTGGGGTTCACCTGAGTTCCACCTCCCTGGACCATAGTCTGGAAACCTTCTCCATGCGTTAAGCCAGGGAAGTCTTACCTTATTTGTTTTTCATCTCTCATGGATCACTGTCCTTTGTTGCCTGATGTCTAATGTCTTAACAGTCATTGTTTCATACCTCTTGTTTCATTTTTTAGGTGTTTCAGATGGTAAGAGAAATAGAGCCTCTGTTACTCTGTCTTGGCCAGAAGCAAAAGTGTCTAAATAAATCTACATAGCTGAATTTAATATTTGGAAAGGTGTCAACATAAATTTCTGAGCAAGGTTTGGATTATTTATTGAATGATAGTGGTTCTTTTTTTTCCTTTAATACCATTGGGAAATCAGTGTATGTTTTCATACCATATAGCACTGTTAATCTTAAAGAGTTTTATATTTTAAAAACAGGATCATAAAAAGTATAGCACATGCAAATATGCACAGAGACACACAATATTCAATAGTCAATCCCGGGGAACGTGAAGTTGAATGAGTGTTGTCATATAACTGATGGCCATGTAAATTGTTACAACCCCTTTATGTTTAGTTAAAAAAAAAATAGAAAACCTAAATAGTAATACTTTATACCTAGTGATTTTTACTCTGGGATGCTATTTTATGGGAAAAATGAATAAAAGACAATTTTTATGTAAATTATTCCCTTCGTATATATTTAGCTAAAATTTAGAAATAATAGTTGTTTAATGACAGGGCAATGAGGCATCCATGTGTATATAGTCACCAAAACAACCTTTACGAAAAGTTTATCCAAGCAGAAAGATTTCTATTATATTGTAAATGGAAGTAAAATAGGTTTATATAGAACTTATATTTCTTAACTTATTAATGTGTTAAGTTGATAATGGCATATATCTTATTATGTAAACTGTAGAGTGCATTAAAATATGTATTTTTAAAAATTTATTTATTTATTTTATTTATTTTTGGCTGCGTTGGCTCTTCCTTTCTGCGTGCGTGCTTTCTCTAGTTGCGGAGAGCAGGGGCTACTCTTCGTTGCGGTGCGTGGGCTTCTCACTGCGTTGGCTTCTCTTGCTGTGGAGCAGGGGCTCTAGGCACGCGGGCGTCCGTAGTTGTGGCTTGTGGGCTCTAGAGCGCAGGCTCAGTAGTTGTGGTGCACGGGCTTCGTTGCTCCGCGGCATGTGGGAACTTCCCGGACTAGGGCTTGAACCCTTGTCCCCTGCATTGGCAGGTGGATTCTTAACCACTGCGCCACCAGGGAAGCCCAAAACATGTATTGTTATACATTAAACAAGTGTAAGTATATTGAATGCCGACTTAGTATCATGCACAGTACTATATACATGAGCATAGAGAGGGGAAGTAAGATCTGTTTTACAAAGAAGGGTAGAGTGCCATAGGATCAAATGAATAGGCTAAAGAATGGTGGTTGGAAAGTGAAATTATTGTTTTTTATTTATATTACAAGAATGGCTTATCTGATATTCATTGACATTTATATCTATACGTTTTGTGAGCAGGCAACAATCCTTCTGGTGTTTTAGAGTCATAGAATTGTACTGTTATTTTATACTCTCCTTATTTGGCCTACTGAACTTTATACACTTATTCTAAGGTTTATTATTTTTTGTCTGTACGTCCCCAAAGAGCTTATATTATATTGTTCTTAATTTAAAAAGCACAATATTATTTAATTTCATGGATTTTAAAATTATATAGTGTTAAATGCCTTTATATGTTATGGTCTGCTATTGTTGAAAATGTCTACCTAAAAGTGATGAGATTTGGGTAGTGAAGAGGCATACTGAATTTGATCTGCTGACTAATAGACATCATGGTATTGGTCTCTTTATTTTTCCAGAGAAGCTGGATCTTACATTTGGATACATTATATTCCTTTTCTGCTAGTTTTTGATCTTCACTTATTCCTTGAGGATATGATCAATTAATAATCACGTCTGTTAGGTTCTAGGTGAAGAGTAACTCTTGCGAGAATACAGAATATATTTTGTCCTTATTGTATTTCTTTGCATCTTGCAGAGTGCCTGGAACTGGAGATCAATAAATAATTTCTGAGTGAATGAATAAATTAATTGTAGAAAATGAAGTCATTTTTTTTCTTTAATTAATTAATTTATTTATTTATTTTTGGCTGTGTTGAGTCTTCGTTTCTGTACGAGGGCTTTCTCTAGTTGCGGCAAGCGGGGGCCACTCTTCATCACGGTGCGCGGGCCTCTCACTATCGCGGCCTCGCTTGTTGCGGAGCACAGGCTCCAGACGCGCAGGCTCAGTAGTTGTGGCTCACGGGCCTAGTTGCTTCGCGGCATGTGGGATCTTCCCAGACCAGAGCTTGAACCCGTGTCCCCTGCATTGGCAGGCAGATTCTCAACCAGTGCGCCACCAGGGAAGCCCAAAAATGAAGTCATTTTAATCGTTACATATATATATATATATATATATATATATATATAAAAAATAGTAATATCTTTCATACCATAGAAAATAAACCATGTTATATTGTTAATATACATGGAATAATTATCTTGGCATTCTAATTCGTAAAATGTATTCTCTACCTATCTTGTATTAATAGCATATATCATGAGAAGATGAGTAAAGTATGGGGTGAATAACAGATTGATATTATTGTGTCATTATCTAAGTCTACTAAACAATGCTGAGTAATATTTTATAATTCAATTAACTATTTTAATTTTTCTTTGGGAGTAGAAGTGCAAAGACAGAGATAGCAGTAATTTCACTGCAATAACAACTTTATGATAAAGATTAATTTCTCTGCTGTGCTTCAGTTGCTATGTAGATTTATGGAGAGTGTTACGGACTGAATGTTTGTGTCCCCTGCAAATTCATATGTTGAAGCCCTCTCCCCCAGAGTGCTGGTATTTGAAGATAGAGCCTTTAGGAGCTAATTAGGTTTAGATGAGGTCATGAAGGTGGGGCCCCAGTGATGGGATTAGTGTCCTCATGAGAACAAGAAGAGACAAGAGTGCCCTCTCTCTTTCTGTCATGTGAGGAGACAGCCAGAAGGTGGCTGTTTACAAGCCAGGAAGAAGGTCCTCATTAGAACCCTACCATGCTGGCACCCTAAAGTATGACTCTCAAACTTCCAGCCTCTAGAACTCTGAGGAATAAATTTCTGTTGTTTAAGCCACCCAGTTGATGGTATCTTGTTATGGCAGTCTGAGCAGACCAAAATAAAAATTGTTACTGAGAAGTAGGGTGCTGCTGTAACAAACACCTAAAAATGTGGAAACAGCTTTGGAATTGGGTAATGGGGGGAAGCTAGAAGAGTTTTGAAGTGCAGGCTAGAAGGAACCAAGAGTATTTTGAAGGGATTACTAAAGACGATTCTGGTGAGAGGAGAGCTGGAGAGGAAGTCTCCATCTTCTTAGAGAATACATAGATAATCATGAACAGAATGTTGGTAGAAATCTGAATGGTAAAGGCCATTCTGATAAGGTCTTGGAAAAGTGAAACATGTTTTTTGAACAACGGTGAAAAGGTGATCATTGTAATAAAGTGGCAAAAAACTTGGCCAGATTGTATTTGTGTTCTAGTGTTTTGTGGAGGGTAAAACTTGCAATCAATAAAATTGGATATTTAGCTGAGGGAATTTCTAAGCAAAATGTTGAAGGAGGGGCTTGGTTCCTTCTAATTGATTATAGTAAAATGTGAGAAGGAAATGAATTTGTTAAGCAAAAAGTAATCAGTACTTAAAGATTTGGAAAATTCTCAGCCAATCCATGTAGCAGACAACACCAAAGGTATGGCCAAACAGCCCTTTGATGTGATTAGTATCTGTGTGAATTACAGACCTAATCAGCTACTCTAGCAAAACACTGCCAGTTTCAACTGAAGAAGATGGAGATGGGATGAAATGAAGAAAAGCTTTTGGATTTCTTAGATCCCACAGGACAGGACCATACAGCTATTTGGCTGTGAATGTGCACTATTCTTCAAGACTAGGAATGAATGATCCTGAAGGTGACTCAGAGATCATCAAGGCTCCCTCCTTGGCTTCAGGGGTGGGGAGTGGGAGGTATGTCATTGCCTTGGTTTCAACAGATAGGAAGCAGCCGCCTGGAGCATCATGGGACACAGGGCTGCCAAGCATAGCCTGATTGGGGGGGCATGACCCCCATTTATATCAGAAGACTTCTGTTTATCCACCACTGCTGTTAATGATAACCCAAAACATTACCACACTTCTTGCCAACATGCTCAGGGAAAAGTTAACCTTCTTTATTATTAAATTTGAAGGTAAATATAATTAGTGAAAGATGTATAATAGGAAAAAAGACAAAAAAATTAAGGAACTTTGGAGGAATTTCATTTGATATATTGTTCTTGTCTGCTGTGCCACTCATAATATTGAGTACTTAACGTTTATTCTTACCCATTGTCCTTCAGGGTATTGTGAAATATTGTTTTTAAACATCTAGAAAATTTAAAAAGACTTTGTGATTAAAATAATTTACATAAAAGAGGTTGGTCAACATTCCTCTATTTATGCTTTACTATTTTCTTAATTTTATAGGATATAAAGTGTGACTGAACTGAACATCTATTTGGTTGTTCCTCATCATGAACCGTGCTTTTAGCAGGAAGAAAGGTAAGTGTGTCCATTAAAGACCTGGGAGTCATTTCAATATTACTGTGTAAATCAAGCAGAGATGTTAAGAAATCACTTTGTCCGATTAACAAACCATGTGACTCTAGAATGAAGTTAGAGTCGCAAAGAATAAAGTGATCTGACTTAGGAAGTTAGTCCTAACTTCACTTTTCATAGCCATAGTACTAAATTCCCTGAGCTTACATGGGCTATAGTGATTTAAATTCACTCGTGTGTGTGTGTGTGTGTGTGTGCATGCACTTCACTTTTTATTGAATAATGTATAAGGATTCATGATAGGTGAATTGATAGCAAGAGGCCAAACAAATTTGTTATCAATTTTAAAGTAGGAATTTAAAATAAGTATAACTATATCATAATTATCAGTACAGAAATTTTTTTAAGGGGCAGGAAAACATGGCATTTGGCAAAATATTTCTTGATACACTCATAGGAAAGATAGAAAAATTTGATAGTTTTATATAGTTCAGTAAAGTTAAAATAATGTATCCTTGCCATTCTAGAAGGAGTTCTCTAGTGGTGGGCACAGGGCTCTCTCCTGTTTAACATGCTGTCAATGACCTGGGAGAGAATACTTAAACGATGCCACTCAAGTTCTTAAGTGATTGAAAGTAGGAAGAGATAACTGATGTGGTAGGATTACAGGCATATGGGGGGGGGGGGAATGACTAGTTAGGTCATATTCCACACTGTAAACTTAATAAGATATTGTAAATTGCCAAACATGGGTCCAGAACCTCTAACACTTCTATACTTGTTTATATATCGTTATTATTTGGAAGCTGCACCTTAATTGCTGTGTGGGTAAAACATGGCTGAAGAATAAAGTCATCAGTGTGGTTATCAGAGGTTCCAGTTCATTTTCTAATGGATGAATAATGAACAGTCTTGAGCCAGGAAATAGATTGTTCTGTTCTACTCCATGCCATCAGGCATGGTGTGTTCTTGCTTTTAAGGATGAATTGACACACTGTAATATGCCTGGTTGAGAAAGGCTGAGACGACTTCAGGACTTTCAACCGTGCCACAGGAAGCACGGCTGAGAACCCTTCATGTGCTCTTGCAATTTTTGAAGACCTATGAATGTTTGAATGCTGTCATTTGGTCATGGAACTAACTTTAATAAAGGACAAATAGGTGTAAATTCTAAGGTCATTGATTAAATGTAGGAAAAAAATTCCAACAAAGTTGTGCCAAAGTATAATGGAATTATTCAAAGTATTACCTTTATTTTTTACTGAAATGAGAGGTGTTCAAACATTTGGATGTGGTACAGAGGATTAATGTATTCAGTAGGGATTTAGGTAATGTGAAGAACTTTCAGGCACTTTTCAACCCTGGGAAACTAGGAATTTATTATTTTACTTATTTTTCAGAATAAAAAGAAGGCAAAATGACATTTATTGTGGTCTGTAGCTTGCTT
This sequence comes from Eschrichtius robustus, assembly GCF_028021215.1. Taxonomy (NCBI): domain Eukaryota; kingdom Metazoa; phylum Chordata; class Mammalia; order Artiodactyla; family Eschrichtiidae; genus Eschrichtius; species Eschrichtius robustus. The sequence continues at coordinate 46,188,767 of NC_090828.1, read as the reverse complement.
CTGATTTAAAACATATACCAAAAATAAAACCATGCTTCTTTTTATTCCCTTTACTAGTAAAAAATCTAGAAATAATTCTCTGATATGTAGAAGTATTTTTAATAAGACAATAAAAACCTTACATCACAACTCATCACTTTAAACACACTACCTTGTTTTTTAAAGACACTTCAATATCTTCGCTTCTTTTTATTTGCTTAGAATTCCCTTTCCCATGGTTTTAAAATTGAAACTTCACATTTCTAATTCACTCTTTATTTGAAGGGGATTTGGAGTGGTTTTTCACTGAGAAATCCCAAGTGTTGGATAGTATGAGTAACTGGCGATTGTATATTTGTCTCACTTGAAGACAGTGGGAGTACAACCATGAGGAAAATTAGAGTGATCTAGAGAATCAAGAAGCAGAAGCACTTGTTATTTCCTGCTTTGCTGCATTCTCTTTAAATTTCTTTTGATTCTCTTATTTTTCAAGTCTAGTGATTACATATCAGAAAATTATTGATCAATATTTCACTCCAGTTCAGTTAGAACCTGATGCCGGAAGTTCTACCTTAAGTTCACCAGTCACTTCACACTCTCTCATTTATTACAGTTGTTAAAAGAAAACTTCTTGGAGCCTGTGCTCCTAGTTTCAACCAGTAGCACTATTTGTTGAATTTTAATTTGAGATGCAAAACTGGAATTGTATCAGGGAATTCATATACTTGACCATCAGGAACTGTAATTATAGCCCTAGAGAATATATAATTCAAGTCATCTTTCCAATAACTAGCATCAACATACACTGTACTGTACTCTAAACAAAACAAGATCATCTTTTATCATTAAAAACTTATCTCTTATTTCATAGATATCCAATTTACTTGGTTATTACATGCAACCTTACTGAATCAGAAACCCAAGGAAAAGAGATTATCTTAGACCTAAACATAATTCTTTTTTTTTTTTTCTCTTTTTATTAAATCTCCCAATTAGTAATTTGGTATTCTTTGATTGAATTGTCCAGGCACTTCACTGATTTTCTTTGCAAATGCTTTAATGGTTATTAGAGCTGCTCACAGGGTCTGAAAAATACTGAATGTACTAGAATTGCATCATTTTGGACTATTTTGAAAAGCTCTGTAAAAATTATGTAACCCCAGATTCATAGATTAAATTTTAATGAATGTTTTATAGCTTCTTTCTTTCCCTATGTTAGCTTTCTTTTTGAATTTTTAAAATCTTATATTCTATTTATTATGTCAAAAATTAATCATTTAGTTAAAAAAGCATAAAACATAGCATATGAATAAATGTGACTAAATAATTCAACTAATTACACTTTATGTTCTTTAACTTATCAGTTGATATACTGATGAGTAGAAATAATCATAGTACAAAGCACTTAAATTTCAATAGTATTTAAATATTTTCCTTTTCATGAAAATTTTATTCAAATGCATCCATTCATCCATCAATATTTAGTTTTAAATTAATATGTTCAAAGTAGGTTTTTTCACTATGCTAAGCTCTGGTGATACAAGAATAATGAAGTTTACTGCATCTTTCTAGATGAACTCTTAATCTAAATACATTTGAATACCTAGATTTATTGACCCAGTAGTCAGAGTGGTTTGACAGCTGTCAAATATTTTTGAAATGTTGGCCTTTCCTTTTATGTGAATGTTCACTATTAAGTCAGTGATTATAGTTTAATATCAAGAAAGGGAACACATTCTAGAGTGTCTATGTTCCTGTTTCTTCACCAATTCTATGTATCCAATATCTTTTGTGGGTCCATATAGTGACCAAAGACCATCATCTGTACCCTTTCTTCAAGGTCAGCCACATCTGTATGAGTTAACATATAGTTTTGTTCTGTCAGTTTTTTCTTTTGCCAAAGTATAAATTAGAATGACATTAAGGACTTATTTTGGAAATCCTTCAGGTTCAATAAGTGTATTACCTATACTAGAGGTATGTAATGAACAACCATTAAATCGTCAGCACTTGGTGTGTGGATGTGGATTTTTTGTCATTGTAGTAACTGCAGCTTATCCGCTGGTAATTTAGCATTGTGATTATTTTAGTCTTTCACCAATAACAGCTAGATATACCGAACCTCTTTCTAGGTTACTGCAATACGAGACTATAACAAAGGCAGTGTCATGAGTTTTCGAATAATAGTGGTTTAGAGGAGAAAACAGTTATCCCTCTGCTTCATCACTCTGCTTCAGGATTGGAATGAACCATCGTATTCAAACTTTAGTTAGACTTTGCATCCTCCTGAACTATGCTGTGTGTCTTGGAAAAGGAGACATGAGAAGAATTGAGTTAAGGGGTAAAAAAAAAGGAACTAGATATCTTTTTAGGTTTTCTGAAGGCAGGTCTTTGATGTTTTTATTATCTTGGTATACAGTATTGTGGTAAATTTATTTTAATATACAAGAGCAAGACTATATTCCACATCTAAGTACAAATTATTCTTGAATTAATCATATCACTATCCAGTAGCAATCATAAAGAGAAAACTATAGTTAAAATGAAAATCTATACAAGAAATAAGAGTTATACATTATTGTCAATGTCAGTATGTCAATACCGCTTTTTGAAGCCTAGGATGTATTGCTTCTCAAAATATTTCACCCAAGTACGGCTGTCACATATCCACTTCAGTAATCAGAAATAGCCCTAAAATTCATCATGGGCACAGGATTTTATTGATCCCTCATGTTTTGTCTTAGAAATTCTTGTGAATATTGCACTGCACCCCATAAACATATTTAACATATAGTGCATTATCCTTTGAATGGTTTAAAATAATTAAAATTCCAGGAATATATGCCATTTTCTCTATGTCTTCACATTCCCCCAGTTTGAGAACATATTAATTATACCGAACTAGTTTCTGTTAACATCATTTTTAAATGTTCTGAATTGAATGTTGAAAATGCTTTGTTAGTAATCTGATATTTTCTTTTAGTGTGTACTTATTTAATATTTTTCATGGTAAAATATATGTCTGATTTTATTCTATTTATAATATTGATTCTAAATTTTTAAATTCCCATTAGGAGTAAAATAGTCACAAAACTCCACTTAAGAAGACATAACATATTTGAAGATTGAGAAGTTTTACTACAGACAAATGCAGTTTGTGAAAAATCAGCAAATTTGATTTGTGTAAACATTAGCATGTTTTGCTTTTTCCCTGCTTATTTGTTCCACAAAATATTTTTGGAAGATATGTGGAATATGTAAATCAAATTCAAAAATTGAATGAAAATTTTATTTTCTATTTCTATCAATAATATACAATACAAATTACTTTCGATATCTTCTATTTTTTTTTTAACATCTTTACTGGAGTATAATTGCTTTACAATCTTCTATTCTTTTAGTTACTTTTATTTCTATTATTCTATTACACTAATTTAAATAGTGTAATAATTTCAAATTACTGCATTTAAGATTATTTATATCCAAAACTCCTGATAGTGGACCCTCAATCAGTGTTTCTCTAAATTGAGGCTAAAAAATTATCCTAATATTATATTAATTTTTAAATGAATTTAGTAGATTGTTTCATTTCAGCTTTATATAAATGCAGTTGTTAGTTTAATGTTAGAATTTCCCGTTACTAAATAGTTAATTCTTGATACTGAGGAATAGTAACAGTCATGAGAAAAGAGCAGATTACTATTTATTGAAAAGGGAATTAAGAAAAATAACCTGTTATTCATGAGAATATCAAATGAAATAAGAAAAATAACACATAATTATTCACATAATTGATATAATTACTCATAGCCCAACTGGTTTTTTTTAATATTCTTTAAAAATTCAAAATTGTTTTCGTATTAGAAAGCTTTTAAAAGGAAAAGACTTTTATATTAAGGAAAGAATCCTTATTACTTTAGTAATAATTAGTAATAATTAGTATTAGTAATAATTAGTAATAATTAGTAATCCTAATTACTTTGTGGTTACATTGTTCATATATCTGACTAGTTATTATTTCTCATTTTAGCAAAACTATCTCAGAATTAGAAGTGCTCCCATCCATATCAGACTCCTTTCAAATGCATGAATATGACACCCTTAGAACCTGTGATTTAATTTAACACTGTGTATTCTTCATTGCAGACAAAACATGGATGCATACGCCAGAGGCTTTATCAAAACATTACATTCCTTATAATGCAAAGGTAAAATAGTTCATATGATGTTATTGAATTTTATTTTGCTATAGTATATTGCTAATTTATTTATTTTTTTAATTTAACATCTTTATTGGAGTATAATTGCTTTAGAATGTTGTGTTAGTTTCTGCTGTATAACAAAGTGAACCAGCTATATGTATACATATATCACCATATCCCCTCCCTCTTGCGTCTCCCTCCCACCCTCCCTATCTCACCCCTCTAGTCACAAAGCACCGAGCTGATCTCCCTCTGCATTGCAGCTGCTTCCCACTAGCTATCTATTTTACATTTGGTAGTGTATATATGTCAATCCTACTCTCTCAATTCATCCCATCTTACCCATCCCCTTCCCCATGTCCGCAAGTCAGTTCTCTATGTCTGCATCTTTATTCCTGTCCTGCCCCTAGGTTCTTCAGAAACTTTTTTTTTTTTTTTTCAGATTACATATATATGTGTTAGCATATGGTATTTGTTTTTCTCTTTTTGACTTACTTCATTATGTATGACAGACTCTAGGTCCATCCACCTCACTACAAATAACTCAATTTCATTTCATTTTATGGTTGAGTAGTATTCCACTTTCTTTATCCATTCATCTGTTGATGGACACTTAGGTTGGTTCCATGTCCTGGCTATTGTAGATACTGCTTCAATAAACACTGTGGTACATGACTCTTTTTGAATTATGGTTTTCTCAGGGTATATGCCCAGTAGTGGGATTGCTGGGTCATATGGTAGTTTTATTTTTAGTTTCTCAAGGAACCTCCATACTGTTCTCCATGGTGACTCTATCAATGTACAATCCCACCAACAGTGCAAGAGGGTTCTCTTTTATCCACACCCTCTCCAGCATTTATTGTTTGTAGAGTTTTTGATGGTGGCGTGTGAGGTGTGAGGTGATACCTCGTAGTTTTGATTTGCATTTCTCTAATGATTAGTGACATTGAGCATCCTTTCATGTGTTGGCAATCTGTATATGTTCTTTGGAGAAATGTCTATTTAGGTCTTTTACCCATTTTTGGATTGGGTCGTTTGTTTTTTGATATTGAACTGCATGAGCTGCTTGTATATTTTGGAGATTAATCCTTTGTCAGTTGCTTCGTTTGCAAATATTTTCTCCCATTCTGAGGGTTTTCTTTTCGTCTTGTTTACGGTTTCCTTTGCTGTGCAAAAGCTTTTAAGTTTCATTAGGTCCCATTTATTTCTTTTTGTTTTTATTTCCGTTTCTCTGGGAAGTGGGTCAAAAAGGATCTTGCTGTGATTTATGTCATAGAGTGTTCTGCCTATGTTTTCCTCTAACAGTTTTATAGTGTCTGGCCACATTTAGGTCTTTAATCCATTTTGAGTTTATTTTTGGGTATGGTGTTAGGAAGTATGCTAATTTCATTCTTTTACATGTAGCTGTCCAGTTTTCCCAGCACAACTTTTTGAAGAGGCTGTCTTTTCTCCATTGTATATTCTTGCCCCCTTTATCAAAGATGAGGTGACCATATGTGCATGGGTTTATCTCTGGGCTTTCTATCCTGTTCCATTGATCTATATTTCTGTTTTTGTGCCAGTACCATACTGTCTTGATTACTGTAGCTTTGTAGTATAGTCTGAGGTCAGGGAGCCTGATTCCTCCAGCTCCGTCTTTCTTTCTCAAGATTGCTTTGGCTATTCTGGGCCTTTTGTGTTTCCATACACATTGTGAAATTTTTTGCTGTTGTTCTGTGAAAAATGACATTGGTAGTTTGATAGGGATTGCATTAAAAGAGTAGATTGCTTTGGGTAGTATAGTCATTTTCACAATGTAGATTCTTCCAATCCAAGAACGTGGTATATCTCTCCATCTCTTTGCATCATCTTTAATTTCTTTCATCGGTGTCTTATAGTTTTCTGAGTACAGGTCTTTTACCTCCTTAGTTAGGTTTATTCCTAGATATTTTATTCTTTTTGTTGCAGTCGTAAATGGGAGTGTTTTCTTAATTTCTCTTTCAGATTTTTCATCATTAGTGTATAGGAATGCAAGAGATTTCTGTACACTAATTTTGTATCCTGCTACTTTACCAAATTCATTGATTAGCTCTAATAGTCTTCTGGTAGCAGCTTTAGGATTCTCTATGTATAGTATCATGTCATCTGCAAACAGTGACAGTTTTACTTCTTTTTTTCAGATTTTTAAATTTCTTTTTCTTCTCTGATTGCTGTGGCAAAAACTTCCAAAACTATGTTGAATAATACGGGTGAGAGTGGGCAATCTTGTCTTGTTCCTGATCTTAGAGGAAATGGTTTCAGTTTTTCACCACTGAGAACAATGTTGTCTGTGGGTTTGTCATATATGGCCTTTATTATATTGGGGTAAGTTCCCTCTGCCTACTTTCTGGAGAGTTTTTATCATAAATGGGTGTTGAATTTTGTCAAAAGCTTTTTCTGCATCTATTGAGATTATCATATGGTTTTTTATCCTTCAATTTGTTAATATGGTGTATCACATGAATTGATTTCCGTATATTGAAGAATCCTTGCATTCCTAGGATAAACCCCACTTGATCATGGTGTATGATCCTTTTAATGTGCTGTTGGATTTTGTTTGCTAGTATTTTGTTGAGGACTTTTGCATCTATGTTTATCAGTGATATTGGCCTGTAGTTTTCTTTCTTTGTGACATCTTTGTCTGGTTTTGGCATCAGGGTGATGGTTGCCTCATAGAATGAGTTTGGGAGTGTTCCTCCCTCTGCTATATTTTGGAAGAATTTGAGAAGGATAGGTGTTAGCTCTTCTCTAAATTTTTGATAGAATTCGCCTGTGAAGCCATCTGGTCCCGGGCTTTTTTTGTTGGAAGATTTTTAATCACAGTCTCAATATCAGTGCTTGTGATTGGTCTATTTATATTTTCTGTTTCTTCCTGGTTCCGTCTCAGAAGGTTGGGCTTTTCTAAGAATTTGTCCATTTCTTCCAGGTTTTCTATTTTATTTGCATATAGTTGCTTGTAGTAATCTCTCATGATCCTTTATATTTCTTCAGTGTCAGTTGTTACTTCTCCTTTTCCATTTCTCATTCTGTTGATTTGAATATTCTCCCCTTTTTTCTTGATGAGTCTGGCTAATGGTTTATCAATTTTGTTTATCTTCTCAAAGAACCAGCTTTTAGTTTTATTGATCTTTGCTATTATTTCCTTCATTTCTTTTTCATTTATTTCTGATCTGATCTTTATGATTTCTTTCCTTCTGCTAACTTTGAGGTTTTTTTGTTCTTCTTTCTCTACTTGCTTTAGGTGTAAGGTTAGGTTGTTTATTTGAGATGTTTCTTGTTTCTTGAAGTAGGATTGTATTGCTATAAACTTCCCTCTTAGAACTGCTTTTGCTGCATCCCATAGGTTTTGGATCACTGTGTTTTCGTTGTCATTTGTCTCTAGGTATTTTTTGTTTTCCTCTTTGATTTCTTCAGTGATCTCTTGCTTGTTTAGTAGAGTATTGTTTAGCCTCCATGTGTTTGTATTTTTTACAGATTTTTTTCCGGTAATTGATATCTAGTCTCATAATGTTGTGGTCGGAGAAGATACTTGATATGATTTCAATTTTCTTAAATTTACCAAGGCTTGATTTGTGACCCAAGATATGATCTATGCTGGAGAATGTTCCATGAGCACTTGAGAAGAAAGTGTATTCTGTTGTTTTTGGATAGAATGTCCTATAAATATTAATTAAGTCCATCTTGTTTAATGTGTCATTTAAAGCTGTGTTTCCTTATTTATTTTCAATTTGGTTGATCAGTCCATTGGTGAAAGTGGGGTGTTAAAAGTCCCCTACTATGAATGTGTTACTGTCGATTTCCCCTTTTATGGCTGTTAGCATTTGCCTTATGTATTGAGGTGCTCCTATGTTGGGTGTATAAATATTGACAATTGTTATATCTTCTTCTTGTATTGATCCCTTGATGATTATGTAGTGTCTGTCTTTGTCTCTTGTAATAGTCTTTATTTTAAAGTCTATTTTGTCTGATATGTGAATTGCTACTCCAGCTTTCTTTTGATTTCCATTTGCATGGAATATCTTTTTCCATCCCCTCACTTTCAGTCTGTATGTGTCCCTAGGTCTGAAGTGGGTCTCTTATAGACAACATATATACGGGTCTTGTTTTTGTATCCATTCAGCCAATCTATGTCTTTTGGTTGGAGCATTTTATCCATGTACCTTTAAGGTAATTATTGATATGTATGTTCCTATTACCATTTTCTTAATTGTTTTTGGGTTTGTTATTGTAGGTCTTTTCCTTGTCTTATGTTTCCTGCCTAGAGAAGCTCCTTTAGCATTTGTTGTAAAGCTGGTTTGGTGGTGCTGAATTCTCTTAGCTGTTGCTGTCTGTAAAGGTTTTAACTTCTCCATCAAATCTGAATGAGATCCTTGCTGGGTAGAGTAATCTTGGTTGCAGGTTTTTGCCTTTCATCACTTTAAATATGCCCTGCCGCTCTCTTCTGGCTTACAGAGTTGCTGCTGAAAGATCAGCTCTTAACTTTATGGGGATTCCCTTGTATGTTATTTGTTTCTTTTCCCTTGCTGCTTTTAATTTTTTTCTTTGTATTTAATTTTTGATAGTTTGATTAATATGTGTCTTGGCATGTTTCTCCTTGGATTTATCCTGTATGGGACTCTCTGCACTTCCTGGACTTGGTGGAATAGTTCCATTCCCATGTTAGGGAAGTTTTCAACTATAATCTCTTCAAATATTTTCTCAGTCCCTTGCTTTTTTTCTCTTCTTCTTCTGAGACCCCTATAATTCGAATGTTGGTGTGTTTAATGTTGTCCCAGAGGTCTCTAAGACTGTCCTCAATTCTTTTCATTCTTTTTTCTTTATTCTGCTCTGTTTTAGTTATTTCCACTATTTTACCTTCCAGGTCACTCACTTATCTGTTCTTCTGCCTCAGTTATTCTGCTATTGATTCCTTCTAGAGAATTTTTAATTTCATTTATTGTGTAGTTCATCATTGTTTGTTTGCTCTTTAGTTCTTCTAGGTCCTTGTTAAACGTGTCTTTTATTTTCTCCATTCTATTTCCAAGATTTTGGATCATCTTTACTATCATTACTCTGAATCCTTTTTCAGGTAGGCTGCCTGTTTCCTCTTCATTTGTTTGGTCTAGTGGGATTTTTACCTTGCTCCTTCAACTGCTGTGTGTTTCTCTGTCTTCTCATTTTGCTTAACTTACTGTGTTTGGGGTCTCCTTTTCGCAGGCTGCAGGTTCGTAGTTTCTGTTGTTTTTGGTGTCTGCCCCCAGTGGCTAAGGTTGCTTCAGTGGGTTGTGTAGGCTTCCTGGTGGAGGGGACTGGTGCCTGTGTTCTGGAGGATGAGGCTGGATCTTGTCTTTCCGATGGGCAGAGCTGCGTCTGGTGGTGTGTTTTGGGGTGTCTGTGAACTTATTATGATTTTAGGCAGCCTCTCTGCTAATGGATGTTGTTGTGTTCCTGTCTTGCTAGTTGTTTGGCATGGGGCATCCAACACTGGAACTTGCTGGCCGTAGTGTGGAGCTGGGTCTTAGTGTTGACATGGAAATGTCTGGGAGAGCTCTCACCAATTGATATTACATGGGGCCAGGAGATCTGTGGTGGTTCAATGTCCTGAACTTGGCTCTCCCACCTCAGAGTCACAGGCCTGACACCAGGCCAGAGCACCAAGACCCTGTCAGCCACACTGCTCTGAAGAAAAGGGAGAAAAAAAGAAAGGAAAAAAATAATAAATTTTTTTAAAATTATTAAAATAAAAAAGTTATTAAATTAAAAAATAATTATAATTTAAAAAGAAAAGAAGAGAGCAACCAAACCAATAAACAGATCCACTGATGATAACAAGCTCTAAAACTATACCACGATTAATATAAAAATCAGAAGCAAGTCAGTCGCAGACAGAAAACCTAAGTCTACAGTTGCTCCCAAAGTCCACTGCCTCAATTTTGGGATGATTTGTTTTCTACTTAGGTATTCCACAGATGCAGGGTACATCAAGTTGCTTGTGGGGATTTAATCCGCTGCTCCGGAGGCTGCTGGGAGAGATTTCCCTTTCTCTTCTCTGATCGCACAGCTCCTGGGGTTCAGCTTTGGTTTTGGCCCCACCTCTGCATGTAGGTCACCCTCAGGCATCTGTTCCCACCCATACCAGTCGAGGTTAAAGCAGCGGCTGATTAGGGAGCTCTTGCTCACTCATGTGGGGGTGGGAGGGGTATTGTAGTTATAACTGGAATGTGGGACAAGCCTGCAGCAGCAGAGGCCAACATGACATTGCAACAGCCTGAGGCACACCGTGTGTTCTCCCTGGGAAGTTGTCCGTGGATAATGGTACCCTGGCAGTGGCGGGCTGCACAGCCTCCCTGGAGGGGAGGTGTGGAGAGTGACCTGTGCTCGCACACAGGCTTCTTGGTGGCTGCAGCAGCAGCGTTAGTGTTTCATGCCCATCTCTGGGGTCCGCGCTGATAGCCGCGGTTCGTGCCCGTCTCTGGAGCTCATTTAGGCAGCGCTCTGAATCCCCTCTCCTCGCGCACCCGGAAACAATCGTCTCTTTCCTCTTAGTCAGGTCCAGAGTTTTTCCTGGACTCCCTCCCTGCTAGCTGTGGTGCACTAACCCCTTCAGGCTGTGTTCACGCTGCCAACCCCAGTCCTCTCCCTGCGATCCGGATCCGACCTCCGAAGCCGGAGCCTCAGCTCCCAGCCCCCGCCCGCCCCAGCGGGGGAGCAGACAAGCCTCTCGGGCTGGTGAGTCCTGCTCGGCACCAATCCTCTGTGTGGGAATCTCTCCGCTTTGCCCTCCGCACCCCTGTTTCTGAGCTCTCCTCCATGGCTCCGAAGCTTCCCCCCTCCGCCACCCGCAGTCTCCACCCGCGAAGGGGCTTCCTAGTGTGTGGAAACCTTTCCTCCTTCACAGCTCCCTCCCAGAGGTGCAGGTCCCATCCCTATTCTTTTGTCTCCGTTTTTTCTTTCTTCTTTTGCCCTACCCAGGTATGTGAGGAGTTTCTTGCCTTTTGGGAGGTCTGAGGTCTTCTACCAGTGTTCAGTAGGTGTTCTGTAGGAGCTGTTCCACCCGTAGATGTATTTTTGATGTATTTGTGGAGAGGAAGGTGATCTCCATGTCTTAGTCCTCCGCCATCTTGAAGGTCCCCTTATTATTGCTGATTTATGGTTGATCTTAGAAAGATAGTTTATGCTTTGGCATTTCTTAGTAGATGATCCCTGAAAAATTTTGCATAGATAAAATAATTTTGTATATATAATATGGGAAGTTATTTTTCTTTCTAAGTAAGTATTCTATTTTATAAAAGACTATCCTTTATAATTTCTGTTTCAATCATGAATGTAGTTTCTTCAAATGATTTTGGCTATTGTTAAAATTATTGCAGTATTGTAGCCTATAAGAAATAAAACAACCAACAAATTAGTTTCCTTTAAAAATACTTAATGTTGCATTACACAGACAAATATAAAAACTCGTCTGGTAATGAGCTGCAATTTTAATGAATGTAATTATCACCCAAAAAAAGGAGACAAAGAAAACTTAAACTATTAAGAAAACACAGAAAAAGTGCATATTTTTTATGAATCTTTTGTTCAAGTGCTGCATTTTAATAGAGAAATAGAAACAATCCATACTCCATGTCTTCAAAGATTTGATTCATTGCTGTTTTGGAAAACTGGACAAATGAATGAATGCCATTTACAAAAGGGTCTTTAAAGGAACGTGTTATTTTATAATTAATGAGCACTAAACGTGAAGTAGATTTAAGAGAAATCTGTTTAAATTTGGAAGAGACAGATGTGAATTAAAGAGCTGGGTTTGGGAATAAGGGAGTGGGCCAGACTTAAGCAACTGACCTTTGGAGATGGCATGGGGGAAAATAGAAAATGATAAAATTATTTTTATAAGAGAACAGTGGATTAGTGGGATATAAAGAGATTAGTTATGAGGAATTATTTCAGGGAAAATTTTCTAAAAAGTTGTTGAACTGAGAGCCAATAGTGTTTAATAGGAAACCTCTACAGCACTGGTCTGAGTCTGAATCAGCAGGATGCAGCATTTAAAAGGCCATCTAGAAGAAGTTCTTCCAGAGTGTTGCTCAGCAGTGAGCTTTGTAGAGTGCAACAACTATATGTCTTCCAGCTGACTGTGCAGCAAAGAAAATGCTCAAAAATGTCTTCTGTGTAAAACTAACCTACCTGAAACCACTACAATGCTCATGAATTTCCCTGTAAAGTTAACATGAGGATTGATTGCCATGAAAAGTTTAGTTAACAGAATGAGGAAAAAAACTTGTTAATATTACCCATCTCTTCCACAGATATTCCTCATGTTAGGTATTGATACACTACATAAGATCTTCATAGAAAAAAATTTAATCTAGAAAATCACTATTATTTTAAAGCCCATGCTGGTTTTTGTTTTTTTTTTATAAATTAATTTATTTATTTATTGGAGGCGTTGGGTTTTCGTTGAGGTGCACGGGCTTCCCATTGCAGTGGCTTCTCTTGTTGCGGAGCGTGGGCTCTAGGTGCGCGGGCTTCAGTAGTTGTGGCACACAGGCTCAGTAGTTGTGGCTCACGGGCTCTAGAGTGCAGGCTCAGTAGTTGTGGCGCATGGGCTTAGTTGCTCTGTGGTATGTGGGATCTTCCCAGACCAGGGCTCGAACCCGAGTCCCCTGCATTGGCAGGCAGATTCTTAACCACTGCACCACCAGGGAAGTCCCTCATGCTGTTTTTTTATGCTATCAATCGTAGAATTATATCCTTCAAGTGAAACCATCAGAGATTATTCACCTTTATAAATGATTGAAGTGCCTCATTTGGAAAAACTGGTTTATTAAAGATTGAAAGATTATACTGTAATTAAAACTGCCTTTAAATCTTTGGATTAATGTGACAATGGAGATCTGCTTGTCTACATGGAAAAGTTGCCTGTGCTAATTCACAGGTCCATAACAACTCTAAGACATCCCCCACAAAGTAGAGGGCACAGAAATATCTTCCAGACTGGGGTCAGTCAAATGTGGAAGAGCAGGTTGGTTTTGTTCATTCTCATATGGCCTCCTGAGTAATATCATATGTACCAAGTAGCATTAAAAATATTTGAAGAATGTTATTTTTTTCTGAATTCCTTTCTTTGTGGCACTTTTAAAATTGATTGCTTAGTAGTTATTTTTGAAAAAATTTCTCATCTCTTAGTAGAGTAAATGCCACTTGAAAACTAAATCCATGTCCACAGAAGTACCTTGGGGAAACAGAAAAAAAACAAAAAACAAAAAAAAAACCAGAACCTAGACCTAGATTGCCTTGGTTTATATCCTGACTCCAACACTTACTAGCTGTGTGTCTTTGGGAAAATTATTTAACCTTTCTGTGTCTATGGTTATTCATCTGTAAATAGGGTTAATAGTAATTTCTCATTAGTGTTGTTATAAAGGTGTTCCATGAAGAGTTAGAATAGTATCTGGAATAAAACAACTACTCATAAATGTTAGCAATCATTAATTTATCTTTTTTATTTTTCACAGGCCTTACCAAAATGCCTATCTCACGGTAGTTGTTCAATATATATGTATTTTATGAATTAGTGCATAATAACTTTTCCAAGGTAATTGTAATATAGTTACATTTCATTGAGTCCCAATATATACCAGGCACTGTGCTGGTGTGTTTTTACATGATTTAATATTTCTATGAACCAATATAGTGATTATTAATGTTATCACCACTTTACATAAGAGAAAAGTAAGGCTGAAAGATTAAATAATATGACTATTTTCACAAAGCTAGTAAGACAGAGCCAGGCTAAAAAAATTAAGTCTATCTGACTTTAAAGATTTTCTTCTTTTTATGTATGTAAAAACACTTGACTATAAATTAATTCATTAAATGACTGTTATGTGTAAGGCACCATTGATTGAACATTGAAGTTTCAGAACTGTGTGACTCATGGCCTATATATTCTTATGGAGCTTATTGTCATAGGGAAATATCCTTCAAAAATAACTAACATAAAAAGGCAGATCTTGTTTTTTGCCATTCAAGTGGCACTTAATAGAAAGCTATGGAGATTCAAAGAATGGTGAGTCATTCCTGTTTTATGTAAGTGGGAGTGAGGTAGGGTTTCCAAGGGTCAAAACAAGAGTGGAATGACCATTTCAAGCTGAGACGTCTGAAGGAGGATGAACTCTGTCAAGAAGGCCTAAGGCACAAACAAAATGGCAAGAGTTGGGCTGGGTGTAAAGTACTAATGATGGTAAAGTACTTTATCAGTTGAGGTCCCATCTAAGAAACACAAGTAGTAGGATGTACAGCCCCCTACCCCCTACACACACATTTATTTCAGGGAATGGGTTACACAGTTCGGTGGGGGGTTGGCTGGCCAGACAAGTCTGAAATCCATATGGCAGACCATCAGAAGGGCAGGCTGAAAACTCCTGGGCAGGAGCTGACTGCAGGTGGAATTTCTTCTTCTTCAGGAACATAGCAGGCCTGTCTCAGTTCTGTTAAGGCCTTTAAATTGATTGTATCTAGCCCAGCCAGAATATTCAGAATAAGCTCCTTTACATAAAGTCAATGATTATAGATGTTAATCATATCTACAAAATAACTTCATGGCAACACCTAGCTTAGTATTTGATTGAATAACTGGATAGTATAACCTGGCGAAGTTGTCACATAACACTGACCATCAGAAGTACTAATGATAGACAAGGCTGAAAAGGTAAGTTGGGAAGGCTTTGAATGGCAGGATAAGCAGTTTGTGTAGTAAACTAATCAAATAGGATGTTAGGAAGATAAATCTATAGTGATCTGAAAGTTGATTTGGATCAAGAGAGGTAGGATGACATTAAACTTCTTAGGAAGTTATTTTAATGGTAAAAGTGTGTGTTTCTATGTTTATATAGTGTAGTTGATAAACATATAGTGGAAAATAAAGACGTGCTAAATATTCCAGTGAGAGAATTGATGCAACAGAGGAATAATTTGTATATGGGGAAAAGAAAAATCTATCTTCATCCTGTCTAAAAGGGAGAATGATCATATCACTAAAAGATTCCTATCACTTCATTCACTTTTTGGCAACCACTGGTTACAAATTAATCTGATAAATTTAACAGAGCTGTTTAAGAATTACAATTCTTCCTGGGGAAATATGTAATAACATTTACATTTAAATGTATTAAGTTTTAAAATGATAGTTTTCTGCTTTCATGTTCTAATTCGTTTAGTTTCTTTTTTAAGAGCATATTTTAGTTCCACATTCTTTCATTTTATATAATATTCTATTTCAAAAATTCACATTTAATATTCATAGTGTTCCTATTTCAAATCATATATAGATATAAAATAGTAGTTGGTTTCAATAGTATTTTTCTATGTAGGGTTCATTAGTTGTTTTGTTTTTGTTTTTGTTTTTGAATGAGCAGTGACAGGGTTAATACTAGTTCATTGGGAATTCTACATATATTCCTATGTACCCTATAGTGATGTTTTTCAAACCCCACAGATTATGCTCCCTGAAAAAAATTGGGTTATAAAATCAATGCAGTGGGTCATGGAAGACATGTATTTAAAGATGAAGTAGGACAGAAGAGAAAAAGAAAAGAAATTTTCAGAATGCGTATGGTAAACATCAATTTATTCCATAAAATCGTGGTTCATAGTCATAAGAGTTTGAAAGCCACTGCCTTTAAACAGTAACCTGCCTTTAAGTAGTACTAAAAACTTTACCAGCTTTAACTAATTTAAATTGTAAAATAATAATAGAGGGGAGTTTCTTAAAAGAGCAGTTAATTTTTAATAGAAAAGATGATACACGTGTAAGTTTAACTACATGTCCTCATTGAATATAACATCTTAATATGATTTCTGAAATATGCATATAAACATGGTAGGAGTGATAGAAATATATAGTAAAATGTAAATATAATGTTAATATAGATTCATTTGTGCACTCATGCATCCACACATGTACTTATTCATTTGAATTGAGCTCCTAATTTATGCCAGGCCTTGAGTGAGACAATAAGAATTGATTAGTGAACCAAATAGATAAACTCCCACCCTCCTGGGACTTACATATAATAAGCAAAATAATAAGACTTTTTTGAGAGACACCCAACAAGAAAACAATGTACATATTTTTATTAATACAGGATTAGTGTTATTTATATAGTATATGATGTATCATATAGTATATTTTTATTAGTATATATGATGTAGTATTAACACAGTATTTTATTTATTAATACAGTATTCCAAGCTGTAATAATTGTATGTAGAAAAGGAAAGCAGAATGTCAGGGATCGGGAGAGGTGGGAAAGAGGGTGCTATGTTACATGAAGTGGTCAGGGAAGGTCTGAGGCAGGCAGAGGCCTAAGGGAAGTGAGGGAGTGAGGCAAGTGGCTGCGTTGGGAGACGAGTATTCCATATCGGCTGCCATGGGCAAGGTGGGACCATGTTTGCCTAGCCAAGGACTAGCCAGGGGCCGGGATGGCTGGAATGCAGTGGATTTCAGGGAAGTAGGGGTAAATACAATCCAAAAGGCACACGTGCAGTAGAGCAGGTGGGGCAGGGGATGTCCTATAGTTCTTGTAGGGCCTTTTAGGTGCTGGGGCTCAGGGCGGACCACCCCTAAATATGCCACAATGGCATATTGATTAATTTGAATTAAAGTTACTTAAGAAACTGCCAACACAAGAGGGACACTCTAACACTTCTTTCTGTCTCCCTGAAAGCAGTAAATAAATCTCTCGTGTGAAAGGTGCACTCCCTGCATCTGGAGATAGAAGGACATCCTATTGCCAGAGGTAGGGGATTTAGACTAGGAGCCTACAGAAACAAACCTCGTTACTTCTTTAGTGTACTACCCCAAGCCCAAGTTCTATTTAGATTCTTCACTCGTTGAGCATCCCAAACCCAAGTTTCTTTGTCCTGTCAATTCCTCACAAATTTATTGTTTCTTTGTCTAAAAAGTATAAAAGCTGCCTGCCTTGACCACTTCTTAGGTCCTATTTTTACGAGACCTCATGTGCATGAATTAAAATTTGTTTCTTTTTCTCCTGTTAATCTGTCTTGCGTTAATTTGATCATTGGTCCAGCCACAAGAACTCAAGAGGGGTAGAGGGAAAATTTCCCCCTCTCCAACATAGGCCACTGTAAAATTTGAGAAACCCTCAATTTAGAGAGTTTTGAGAGAAAGAGTGACAAGAAGTGAAACGAGTTTTTAACAGGAATCAGCTGTGAGAGGCAAAGGTGAACACCCATCAAAAGTCCAGCGTGAGGGTCCAAGCAAGGAGAGCGACTGTGGCTTGAAGCTGAGTAGGAGCTGAAGGAGAAGGTAGTGGGCATCTGAGTATATTTTGAAGATGATGCTGATAGGCTCTATGGGTGGATTTTGTATTAGCTATCTGTTGATGCTATAATTAGAACATTAAAACATAAAGATAATTTTTGATCACCCTTAAGGAAGACTGTAGTATTTTTCATTCCTCCCAACTTTTAATGAGACTGCTGAACTGTCTTTTCTATAAAGGTGAAATATTGAAAAACTTGTAATGAACTTATTATTCTGTTGGCATGAGATAGTCATTTCCCTGATGAAGAATTGTGATGTAATTAATAAAATAAAAACATTTATTTATTAAATGTTTTATTCTAAAATGTATAACTATCCCCCAAAAGGCTGATGTATTTATTTTTTTATGAAATATCTAGCTTTGTTAAAGTGTATAAGAATGCAATTCTAAAGAGATTACTACATTATTTTGCATCATGTGGCAGTAAAGAAGGTCAGCATTCCTTGAAAATCTGCTTACTGTGTTCCAAGTTCTAAAAGTGAGTGAATCCAAAACAAATAGGAACGTGGACCTTGACCTTAAAAACTTATGACTTTCCTGGGGAGAGAAAGCAGGCACATGAGACAAAGAATTTTGGAAGAAAACTAAGTAGATGATGAATATGAAGGTCAGAGAGAGGTTTAAAAAGAAAGATTGTCATATTTCAGTGATTTCTAGAAGTATCAGAGTTTCATATATGAAACACGCATTGTTTGCCACTGTGTGTGGTTGATAAGAGAGACGGCTCAGCTGAGCTGTGACCCTCAAGATCTTCCTTAGTGAGTTGTGTGGTTCCTAACGAGGCTTTCTCAATCTTCACAGCCTAATCTTCCTCAACATTCTAAAAAAAAAAAAAAGCTCTTATTTGGCTTCGTAAAAACAACAAAGAACAAAAACAAACAAAAAAAACAGATGCAACCTCAAATATGTGGTTACAGCCTGAATATTCTAACCTTGAGGTAGTTGAAATCCACATATTAAGCCACTTAAGTTTGAAACTTCTAGCTAAACCTATGCAATAGTCATTGATGTAGAGAAATTAGAATCTCGACATGTGGTATGCTCAGATGCAGCCCAACAACTCCACTGATGCTATCAGAATTTAAACTCTGAGAGCAGTGATTGGAGCAGCCACTTCTCAGTCAAATTACCTGGGTTCAAATGTCAGCTCTCCCAACTAATACCTGAATTATATAACTTTTCTGTCCCTTAGTATTCTCCTTTGTAAAATGAGATTAATAATTGTGCCTACCTTACTGTATTATTATGAGGTTTAAATGAGTTAATATATTTTTTAAAGCCCTTAGATTAGTGCCTTATATATCAGAACTTATTATTATTAATATCTTTATTATAAAAATATGTTGTCAACTCTGGAGTTTGACTGGTTGTTATTATCTCTTGAGAATAATTTAGCCTTTGCACTATTATCTGAAAAACAGAGAGCCAAGTTCTTAGAATACATGTCAGATATCATCTCTCTTTTTAAAAAATTTATATCAGAAACAGTGAGATCAGCCAGGGTATCTATAGTGGCCAGCCTGAGAGTTTCAACTGAGGAAGGAATGACTTTTCCTGCAAGCATGGCAGGGCACTCAATGCTCTGACCTTGTAAGTTAAGATACAAGAGAAGGCTTTGATTGCTAAAGAAAAATATCATTATAATCATACCTTACTATTACTCTGAGTTTTCAACAACTGCATTCTGGAGCAAGATGTTAATGTAAAGATCATCTTGGTCTTAAAATCAAATACAGAAATATAATAAGGAGGTCCACATAAACCTTTTAAAACTGTTATGCAGTTTTACAAGTAAGAAGTTAATGAAGAGAGAAAGTTACATTATGTGGCCTAATGAATCATGGTAAAGGAAGGTTTTAATATAAGTAAATCATTTTACTAATGCTTCTGAATTACCCTTCAACAAAATGTTAATATTGGTTTATGACTTAGAAGAAAATTTGAATCTGAGAAATAAATGATATCTATAGCCATGACAAAAAAAAAAAAAAAAGGAAATCACGAAAGAAAACATGTTCAAATTGAACCCTGTGGAATCATTAAAAGTTGGGCAAAAGATACATCTTTGTAATCAATGAGATGCATTGCTGAAACATCCAAAATAGCTTGGAATTCCAAATTCATGATATTCTTTAGAGCAGCTTTGTAATAGCAAGAAACATAAGCATTTGCCAGCTTTGCTGGTTGCAGATATCAGGGAGAAAGTAGAAAACATGAAGTCAACTGCATTTCATGTAATTAATTTTATTCAAAAATAAGTGTTTAGTTAATCTCAAAGTGTAAAAACTACTTCAAAAAGTCAATTTTATGTAGAACCTTCAAAAAAAGTTTTCTTAGATTTTAGAATTGGCTCTCAATAATTCTAATATGTACAACTTATATTCATTCCAAACATCTTAAAATTTGTCAAATGAGCATATAAATTGAACATTCACTGTCATTTCCTTCAATTAAAAGTGGTATATACCATCATATTTATTGATAATAATTCGGCATCTGTAACCATTTGGAAATGTCCCTTTATGTGCCACAGCAACATTGACACATACTTAAAAGGAAATTAAAAAGATATAATATATTATTTTTCCATTGCCTTCTTTAGAGTGGGAAGTTATAAGTGTTTTTCATGCTAAACAATGTGAAAACAAATAAGGAGAATATAGTAACAACTGGAAGTTTGTTGAATTATGACTTTATGGTTGGTATGTGCTTATAAAATACAAGAATAAATGGAAAAAGAGAAATGACAATAAACACTGAACATTACCTAACTTCTCAATTCTTGAGATGAGTTTATAAAATTAATTTAATTTTTAAAAATCATATGCCTATTTAAATTAGATGCTTAGTCCCCCACCCCTAAGTTTTCCCAGGTAACTGAAATAGTTATTTATTTAAAATTGTTATTTATTTATTATTGATATATTTTATTGAGGTATAATTGACATACAACATTATTTTAGTTTCAAGTGTACAACATAAAGATTCAATATTCATATATATTGTGAAATGATCACCACAATAAGTCTAGTAGACATTTAATAATTATTAAACATAATATTGAAGGTCATCATCATTGTAAACTATTATTCTACATGAGAAAGCTCTAAAAAAAATGTAATATGGCTGTTAGAAGTTACTGTATAGAAACTAAAAACTCAATGTTAATTATTCCTTACATTTCACTATGGACTTCAGTGCCTTTAAAAAAAAAGACATTACATGTGTCACATGTTCAAAGACTTTTTGGTGTTGAAAAGGACTTCAGGAATCATTTATTCCAGCTCTATCATTTTTTTGATAAAGTAAACTGAAGCCCAGAGAAGTTAAGTGATTTGCTAAAAGCTTACATAACAAGATAGCAAAATTAGGTCTAGAAACCAAGTCTGCTATTCAACATCCGTTTTTCTTTCCATTGTGATATACTATTCCCAATTTTAAAGAGATAACCTACTTAGCAGGCACATGAATGAACCCAGAGATAAAATAGAATATGTATACATGTCTGCCTTTTGTATATATTATATGTGAAATAGGTTCCTTTATGGGGCCTGTCTGTTAATTGATCCCTTGGACATCATTTAAAACCAAACAGGAGTTTGGCAAATATGTAAGCTAAGCAGATCAAAGTCTCTATATATGCCTCCCTAACAGAGGGGCCACAAAGTCTAAGCTTTTGTAAAGCATTTTATTTCCCTTATTCTGCTTTGCTTAATGATATTTCTATTAATACAATCGCTGGATAAAATTGCCTCTGATGTTATCCATCTTTAAACACTTCTTCAACTTGAGGTCACCTAGTTATAAATGGAAATCTTCTGAATATTCGATACATTTATTATTTATTTCATATTTCTACATGGTTATGTTTGGCAATATAGGAAATAACAAGAAAGCTTGTTCATAGCCAAAGAATGTGTAAAAGGAAAAGTCTGATTTGGTCTCAAAAGGGTCAAGCAGTAGCATTCTGAAGCCTGGAATATGAAACTCAGGGATCTGTGCAGAAAGGACAAGTAGGAGATATTGTAGTTTGGGAGAAAAAGTGTTTGAAAAAGGTAAAAAAAAATTAATGTTTTCATCAAGATCATTTCAGTAGTGGTTTCGATGAATAACTAAAATAAGTGTATGCTAAATATATGAAAATTAGCAAAGAGGTGAGCATTGTTTGAGCAAAGGATCCAAGAGAAATGAGAAATGGGGAGGAAGGGAAAGGGATTATTGTAGGATAAAAAATACAGCAGGAAACACCAAGGTTTTGAAAATTATTTAGATTTAAACATTGAATCATCATTATCAATGAGTATATGGCTGCATTTCAAATATTGATTAGAAAGCTGTTAGGTGGAAGAAAGTTGCCTCCAGAGTTTTCTCTTTGTCATCTGATTAGAGTGGTGTGAAATAAGGAAAGTAGTCAGGTCACTTCAGAGACAGAATCTCTTCTGATTACAAACCAAGATGCCTGCTCATTGTGTTCTTACATTTTAAAAGACATTTGGATGAAGTATCTTTCATCCCTTAAGAAATATGTACATAAATACATGTATTTTAAATCAAACTAAAGTCATTTTTGTCTTTCTTCTAATTTTATGAACTATGGGAAACTTCATCCCCAGAGCAGTTCTGCATACTTTTACATTTAATAATGGTCTCCTATTGTGTGCCTATTTCTTCAGTTTCCAAGAAAGTGTTTATCATCTTTTCTTTTTCCTTCCTGCCAGAACTAAGCAGTTCCTCTTTCTGAATCTTTAAAAACCATATTCGAAAAAGTAATAGTCCAATGTCAGTCTTTATATCAGATAGTATCGAGGCACCTCCTTTCTCTGTAACTTGCATAGTTGTGATAGCAAAGCAATAAGAAGAAAGGCCATTGGAGAGCTAAAGATCTGATGTAATTTATGCAACCATAGTCTGAGAAAAGATATATCTCAAAGTACAGAGAACACAAGATAAAGCATGGAAAAGGCAGTTGTTCACGTTATAGGTTTGCACTATATTATTTTCTAAGAACAACTTTACTTTGTAAACATATGCTAGTTATTAAAATTTAAGCTCTACAGAAAAGCACAGAAGTGTAGACACCAAAACGCATTGCTCCAAATCCTACCAGGCAGAAATAACCCAGTATTAACTTTTGGTTAACAGAAGTCTAGGCATCTCTCTCTGAACAAATACAAATGCAAGAACAGATATATAGATTTAAAAAATGACATTCAACAGTATATAAACAACTCTATACCAATAACTTTTTAAACATTTTGCATCTATTCTCTCATTTAATCTTCACAAATGCCCAATGAGATTGGGACTCTTAATATCCCCCATTAAACAGTAGAATTGTAACATTAAACTGCAAATAGTTAAATAATTAAGGAGTTTAAGGCTAGGAATGAATAGATATGAAGAATTAATTGTATGAGAAAGAAATATTAATATGCATGCTATTTTATAATAAAAAGCATTGAACTTTGCTTGAATTTAACAGAAGAAAAAACAAAATTGAAGTCAATCAAAGGAGTTGCTGAATTTCAGATACATATATCTTTGCCAAAAGGGATATTAGTTCCTAAAAGATTGCTCTAGGGTTAAAGGAAGACGATTATGAAAGTCATTAAGTGTTTGACATCCTTATGTTTTTCCTTAACAGCGCATTTCAGTTTTTGACAGTGTGTAACGTATGAATGATGAGGTGGATATCCTACTTCATTTCCTCCCTCTCACATGCTCCACCCCCCAGTTTTGAGTGCTTATTTCACTTTTACTTGCCAGGATTTGCAACATTTACATTTTGTAAATTATAATTTACAAAACTATAATTCCCCTAGTAGTTTAATCTTACTTATTAAAATGGATTCAGATCACCTACACTCTATTTACCATTTCTTCTTTATTCCTGAGATCTGTATTTGATTTTGGTTTTCCTCTTCAAGTTTTTTTCAAGAGGCTTCATAACTTCAGTATTTTGTGAGGTATTTCACATTTGAGAATGTCTGCCTATCACCTTAGATTTTTCTTTCCCCCAGAACATTAGTCCCTGCTGCACAGTCTTCTGTCATTCTCTGTTGAGAAAAATGTCTGAATCTACCTCACCTCCCCCCCAGAAGTTGTCTTACTTTTTCTCCATGGATGCTTGAGACTTCATTTTTTTATCATTAAACTTTAATAGCATAGCTTATAGGCCTGAATTAAGTCCCAGCAAACATGCCTTGGAATCCGAAAATGAAGTCCTCAGCTCTATTGGGAAGGCTGCCCAGGAGGAGAAGTGAGATGAAAATCTGGTTTATGTTCTTCAAAATATAACAATAAATTCACTTATTCAAAGAAATATATATGGTGATTAAGGGCTATTATGCTATTAGTACAGCAGAACCAACAGTTTTCCATCTGGAAGGCAGTACACTGTAATCAAAAGAGCTCTGGGCTTTGGAGTCTCAAAATGAGTCGAAAGTGAAATCTACAATTTAAGAGCAAGCCTAGTATTTAACTCAGTTTTCTCATCTATAAAATGCAAATGATACCTTCCTCATAAAGCTTTGGTGGCAATTAAACAGGATGACATCTGTACAGTGCCTGGCACATGGTTGGTGCTCACTACATATTAGTTTTCCCTTTTTCTTTCTTTCAGGTATACCTAGATTCAACAAAGTTTTTATATAACATTGTTACTATGGAAAATAGCTTCTACAGTTTGGAGTTACTTACAGATTGGAGTTTTTAGAATACAGCACATTCATCAGGAGATTAGCCCTGATTCTTTGCATATTTGAATGACATGAGTATTCCAAGATTCAATATTATGAAATAGTAGAACCAAGTTGAATAGACTTGCACAGTCCCCCTCTCTTCCTGCCCTGTCTCTCAGGGAGATTTTATCTGTGATGGAATTACAAATGGTGAGAAGCAAGGCAGTGATGGTTAATTACTTCCGAGGAGATTTAGAGTCAGAGAAGCATAAATCACCTCACCCCAGACTCTGCAGGTTCAGCTAAGAAATTGTACCCTGGGCAGGAAGCAAGCAGTGAAGGGGCTTGATCTACCTTTAGTTGATCCCCAGTTATAATCCTAAATAATTAAAGCTTGCTCTCTAGCCCCGTCAGGTTTTGCATTTATTTCTGAGGATTACCACACCACTTACTTGGTTACATGTCTGTTTTTATTGTTCATTAGAATGGTATTACTCCAGGCTTGCTCACACAAACATTTGCCAAGACAATGGGATAGAAACAAATCAAGTCTTACAAGCAGAGAATCTATTTCCATTTGCAAATATTCAGACCAAATAATATGCTACAGGAATTTCTGGGGGAAAATGAGTGAGATTGAATATGCTCACGCATTGCCAGGAGAAACATGTCAATAAATTTACTTAAAAAAAAAAGTGTGTAGAAAGAGTGAGGAAACAACTAAATAATTTAAGAAATGAACTTAGAATTCTACAGATGATTTTATATGTTTATGTGTGAGTGTGGCAATAGCAGGTTAAAGTAGTAAATCAGGTATTATAATTAATGAATTGTCTGTCCTTTTTGGAAAAGTAAGACAGAGAAAAATTTTTATAGCAGAGATGTGATAAAGAACATAACCTTATGAGCATTGTATGAATGATACTTGTGCAAATTTAGCTTAAAGTTTTTTACTGGATTAATGAATAAACATTTTTTACCATCTATTTAGTAGGTTTCATAAGTAATGTTCTTCCATATGTTTTCCAGTGTAATAAAAATTGCAAAGAATGCAAACTCACATGACATTATAGTAAATGATCTGAATAACAGAATATTAATTGAGTGCAATGACCCTTTCAATGGCCACCAGTATAAAATAGAAATCTTAGTAGTTAAAAAAAATAGTTAATGGGATTATTACAAATTTCAATGATTTTATTTTCGGTTTTGCCATGAATCACCTCATAGTAGATGATGTGTATAATTGGATCCATAACAGGTTTGATTTTACGGCATAAATTAACAATCTTTTAAGCCAGTTCCAAGAGCCAAGTTTGTAATTCTAGAATACCTGATTAACAAAAAAGTGAGTGTTTACTTTATAGTTGTTTACAGACTGATTCAGCCCTCTTCTTTTTAGCATGTACTGGGTGCCAGACTCCAGGTATATAAAATGCCTGCCCCACAGTCCCATGGAAGAGACTGTCTCCAAGGATTACACAAGGTTGGATGATTGTCAGGACACACAAGACCCCTTGGGTTTCATGCATGTCCTTACCCATGTAGGGCTCTAATAAAAGCAATGAAAATGTTACAGCAAGAGAAAGAATTCACACAAAAGCATCAGGAGTCCAAGAAGCTTCCAGACACCCTTCTCTAGGGTCCTTGGTTAGTCACACAAGACTCATCTCCAGATTATGAGCCAGCAACATATGTGGAAGGAATTTTGGTTTCAGAAGACCTCGTTCTTATTTGGCCAAAAATTTAGTATCAGACTTCTACACATCCCAAAGATATGCATATGACTGGCTTGCTATCTTATACACTGTGGCACCTTGAGTTGTACTGAAGAGTATCCATGGTCAGGGTAAAGAAAGATTTCCTAACGGAGATCAAGAGCCAACATAAATGATCTTAGTGATTGAGGTGAGGTGGCCATTACAGTCAGAGGGAACAGCATGCACAGCCTCCCAGAAACATTCCAGAAAATGGCTAATTTTAGAAAGCCTAAGGGTTCCATATGGTTGTAGTGTAGAATATATATAGGTAAGCAGATAAATAATTATGAGGATAATCCCCCAGTTGTATTCCTGGGTGACAGGAGTGCAGAGATAGATGCAAACTTGAGAGAGGGGATAATGAGGTACCAGATCAGAGATGTCTCTTGGTTCTAGACATTGAATTTTAGGTCCTATGGAACATCTAGGTTGGAGATATGCAAGAAAGAATTTAAAGCCCAGAATATTGAGTCTTGTATTTTGTGACTACTCAGTAAACACTAAACAACTAAAAGGCTAATGCTGTGATCTTGCATTTTAAAAGCTCTGATAATTTCTGTCAGAAACCTATCTGTTATAAATAGGAAAACAAACAAGCAAAAAATTGTTTTTAAACCTGTCTCATGCTGTGAACTTATGTTAGAACAAACTACTGTTTTCAAGTTTCAACACTGTCAAAGGAGAGGATGTTTTTCTCAGTTAACAAAGACACTTGCAGAAGATCAGGTGAAAGCCGGCTTCCTGTGGAGAAGGAGTTTTGCCTTGAGAATTTCATTATGGCTTCTTTCCACCATATGGAGTCAAAGAGACATTCCCTTCTTTCTGTCCCATTTTCCTTTTATCCAAGGATTTTACCTGACTTCTGAAATAATTAATTGAAGTTAAATTCATGTACACAAATATACATAAGGTACACACATGTATATATATACTCATATAAATAAGGTACATATGAGGACTCTGAATTTACTATGTCTTAAGATCAAAGGACAGATGGTACCAATTTTTAAATCTATCTTTGTAGCATTTTTTAAATAAGCAATTTCTTGAAACCTGATTTTCTTTTTGAGTAATGAGAGTTCCTTTCAAGTACTAAGTAAAGAGTAAGAATCATCAATATTATACCGCATATGCACCTCATCCTCCATCATGAAGAAATGTCTAAAAAGTAATCACAAACATCAAACAGTCATTTCCTGTGAACTACAAAATTACCTATGCCATTTAGAGTAGTGACCTCTACACCTTTGCCAACTGTCATGTCTCTTTGCCAAGTGTTACTACCTTACATTTGTTTATGCTTTTGCATTACAGTGAGGCAGTCAGAACTAATATTATTACATTTTACAAATAGGAATACAACCTCAGAGTACTTAAATTACTTATCTAAAGTCACACCATGTAAAAAATGAAAACTGGTCTTCTGTGCAGATAAAGTTCTTTTAGGTTCTAACCGATTTGAAAGGTAATGTTTTTCCTCTCCAAGCTGCCTTCTCTAGTTTCAGAAATGTAACAGTAGAGGAATATATTATATAACTACTCTTAAATTTTTAAACAGATAAAGATAGTATTTTTATTATCATGTATACACCTTTTATTTTGAATTTTACATTAAAGCAACCTTCTGTATAGAAGTATACAAAAAAGAGAAAGTTGCTTTTGAGAGTTGTGGGCTTTAATCCATGAGAATGCTGCTACGTGCTACCTTATTGCCCCATTTTTTAAACTGTACACACCCCTTTCTGCACTATCCTAATACAAGTAGACATTTTAGTAAGTAAGGCATACATATCCTTGACCAGATAAAGAGCTGTCACAATGCTTTGTGGCACAAAGAAACGTTATCATTGAATATGCAGAAGTAATCATATTTGGGTTTATTTAGAATCGATCAGTGTTTCTTAAACTGGTGTGCTTGTAAAAACTGCAGATTTCCTGTTCACTCATTTTGATTTAGTAGGTCCAGAGTGAGCCTAAAAACCTGCATTTTGACTGCAGTGTACTTGAGAAGCACTGGGAAAGATCAGGGTATTTTCTTTGTATTGGAAGATACAAGTAGCAAAAAAAACAAATGAATACACAGATAAAGCCTATTTTAATCAATACGGTCCACCTTGTTCCCTATAAATCTTTAGGGGAAGCTAATAATGAGCAGCAAAATTGAGTGTCTTTAGTTTCAGTTCTCTTTGCTGTTGCATACCAGCTGTGGCAGTGTTAATAAGCATTAAAACCATCCAAAGGTGACGACTTGGGAGAAGAAAAAGAAAATTTCAGGATCTGAATAATCCATTGTACTGGTGACACCTGGATAAATAAAACTTTCTGGTATAAAAGTCTTGTAATAAAATTGACTGTGCTAAAATAAGGAGTAAATTTCCAGTGCAATGGAAATACTTCTCTTAAGCTGTTCTTGGATGTGTTTGCATAGTATAGCCATCACTATCAAGATTTTCTGAATGTCCATCTATGATTAGCAAGACTTGATGGAGTCCAATTTATATAGTCATTTGTTTTAGCAATCCCCTGCCTTCCTCCTTTTCCCCTTCCACACTCTCTCAATGGTGACCCTTGTCTTTCCCAACTTCCTTTTCCCTGAATTCACATCCTCTAACCTGCTACTTTCAATCAAATTGGGTAAGGGTTAGTGATTGGTCATTGGTATATGCTGACTGATCAACTCATAGTTTAGCTTAGTTCTACTATCCTTGTTGACTGCTTATAACTTGTTAGACACATATTCTGTCTTCATCCTCATGTCAATACTATGAGGTAGGTAATGTAGGTATAACAATTCTCTCTACATAGTTACCTACTTTGGTTACTATTATGGCCCTTATGTTACAAATAAGGAAATTGAAGTTTAGAATAATTAAATACCTTGCCCATGGTTACACAGTTATTAATCAGCAGAGTTCTCAAGTTCAGACAGCATGATTTTAGAGCATGAGCTTCTAATCACTATAGCATGCCACCAGGTCTTAGAACTTGAAGCCCTTTGTCTTTATGTAAGTAGAGAATGTCTCCTGTTAAAGACTTGCTGAATCTTACTCTGTTCTGTTAGAAGAAGGAAGCCCTATGTCTCATTGCTTGATAAGCTCTTGCTCTTCTGATGAATAGTTTCTAGCAATTTGTTCCTGAGAAATTGCCAGAACTGAAGAGAACAATTATCCTATTGTCACTGTGTTCTTCCAGAATGATCTGCCAGTAGGCTGTCTTCTCCTCCTCTCTCAGGCTGCCTTTCCCCACCTTGAACACTCGTTATGTCCCTTCCTCCTATGCACCAAGTTTTCCAGAGCCATATTTTTCTATCCCTCAACTTATATATTTCATTTTATTCAGAACATAAATTTGTTACTCGTTTGCCCTGATTTCATAGACAGCCCACTCATGCTTTATTAGAATTCCAGTACTTAGGAAAGCCCTGGCAGTGTAAGAAGCAATCATGGGAGGCTTTGAGTAGAGAGGGATGCTGGAGGGTAGAATGGATGGTTATCCACTGGGCCAGTATCAATAAGAAGAGGGAGAGGGAGGGGAGAGACCTGGATCTGATGGCCGTGGTTGGAGGAGTTCCATTAGGCATTTAATTTGTCGTGATTGCCCCATGGCTGGCAAGGAAATTCTTAAGGAAAGAGTATCTGTACATTTTAGAACACTTACTTTCTGATTTGTTAGAATTAGAACTTAGACTCAGTTTAATAATTAGACTATTGCATGTTTGTTATCAGTGCTATAAGACTATGCTAGAGTAAATTATTCACTCTGTCCATAAGGTAAAGTCTATAATTTTAATTTATGTAGAAACAGATACCTTACTAAAGGTATCTACATAAATACCTTTACCTTACTAAAGGTGGGAATTGTCTGCCTTCAGTCTACAAACTTATGGAACATTTCCTGATGTTTTCATTACCCTTAAATGAGGTATTATGTTTGAAGACAGTATATAACACATAGTAGATTTTAGAAATCATCCTTTCCTCCATGATTTCTAGCCATCTGCAAGAATTTTATTTAATCCCGGAGTATTTCAAAATGCCAGCAGAGCATAAATTCTTGAGGAGCTTTTAAAGGACACTCTAACGGAGTTTTCTTGGAAAGTCTCCTTTTCCTGTAAACATAAGTAGATATGAACACAACTGCCATGGGCTTTGCATATAAACCACTTACTGAATTATTTCTACAAGTGATGGAGAGCACAGACCCAGCTAATGCCTTATGAATCCCTGAATCTGTAATGCTGTCAGTGTGTTTATTTTGGTAATACTGTATAAGATAAAGTTTTAGTAATTGATGTACATTTAAATTAATTCTCAGAAATCTATACCTACGTACATCCTAACTCTCTGGATTTAACTTTATGTTAACATATACTTATTAAAGTAAAGCCTTGACAAGCATTTTTTAAATGTTTATTATAACTGACCCAACACATTTTTTCCTTGATAATTACCACCCTTGATTTAGTACTACAGAATGTCTCAAAAATAATGCTAACAACGATACTTAGGAGAGCTAAGTAGGATAAATAATTCAGCTGTCACTACCTGGTACTGTAGAAGGGAATGTCATGACTTCTAACTTCCAACATTAACAACGTGGAGATAAGGAAAGCTTTAAGAAGAATGTATCGTCTGAAAAATAAAAATGACAAGATGTCATGATTCATATATTTTCAATTTGGAAACTTGACTCTAGAGACTCATTGAGACTTTTAAAAGCTTGGCGGATCTATTGGATGTGGGAACTATACTCAGGAGAATCGTTTTTTAAGTGGGGCTTTATTTGCCTATATGTTATATCTACCCTACAATGCCTCGAAGTGCATTTCACAGCCAAGAAGTATTTCATGGTTGAGTAAATTAAATATTAATATAATAATTATAAAGAAAGTTATTTAGACAGGCAACTGTGTAGGACAGAATGCAAAGATGAAAGTAGTTAATGTTTTATCCCATTTTGATTGAAAGGGATAGGTATTTCTCCAATATACTTGAACATAGTATAAAAGATGATAGGTTGAAATAAAGTCAATAATAACTGTGCAGTTGTTTTTTTTGTTCATAGTTATTATAAAAGTAAAACAAATATCTAGTGTGCTGTTTAAATTTAATGAACTATCAAACACTCTGCCAGTGAAATCACATATTAATCCAGTTACATATCAAAGTCCCATCATATATATGAAACACTTCTATTTTTATTTTTCCTTGTTAACAGTGAATCATATAGTTAACTGATGGTGTTTCTGTATGCTGCTGCTGAAGAAGTTGAAGCCTAGTTTATGATCCACTTCTAGAAAATTTACAGGATTACATGGCTTTTGACTAGAAACCTATTTCTACTCTATATTCTTGCTTTATTTTCCTTTTGCTTCATTTTGCTAATTTATCTTCCTCTATTTTATGACTCTTTATGACATTTTAAGTACATTTTCAGACATAGTGCAATTATTTTTTAAATCAATGAAATAAAAAAATTTTTTTTTCTTTGAAGAAGGAACTATGCCTGGGTCTCTGGGAACTCAAGATCAATCACCAGCAAAGTCCCCTTTGTCCTCCACCTCTCCTCTGAACCTTGCTTCTTCTTGCTCCAGAGAAAACCAGCCTCTTCTGAGGACTCTAAATCCCCTGTTGCCTTTGCCAACCTTGAACACTTTCCACAAGAGGTGGATGTTTTCTCCGCACAACTCTTCCCAGAGCACCTGGCCTGGCAAGCGACTTGACTTTCCTTCCCCTTTCCTACTCTCTCTGAGTCTCATGTTATCAAACTGTGCCACTCTTCCTCTCCTAATTGAAGTCATCTGTAATCCCCAGGTCACTCCTTTGTTCCTTCAGTATTTTAGCTTCTGCTTCATTGTCATTCTCCCCAAAATAACACCATACTAGGAAGAATATTATACACAATGCTACTGTACAGTAGCAGATGCTCTTGTGAGGTAGTGATCTCCCTGTCAACAAATATTCTCAAGCAAACAGATATAGCATGCCAAATCTTTAGATATGGCCTATAACTGATTTACCCATTGGATGCAGATGTGCTATTCTAGCTAGCAGTAGAATTATCCATGTACAAGTCTGTTTAGACAGAAAATCATAACCAATAGGTTAAATACTTTGGCCCCAAAGCAATACATCTATCTATCTATGTATTGAACTTGAGACATATAAATTAGAGGCATTGAGATCATTTAGATGATGTACTTCCTGAATGCTGTACCTTGACCTTCACAAACTGGATCATTTAACAGCACAAGTTTCAGATTTTAACCAATTTATAGTCACTGAACCAGTGTGTTTCTGATTACCTCAGACTAACTTCTTTTGTACAATGACCAACTGCATGACCTCATTAATGAGATCACCTCACACCAACATAGTACACTTACCACTTAATTTAACAGCAGATATAATTTTAGTAACATCAAATTTTTACCTCATTAAATTTAGAAGTTTCTGGGAAAAAAATCATAAGCACTATACTTAGCACTTAGTAAAGTTTAAATGTAATGTTTCCTGTATATTTTTTATCTCTAACATTTGATTAAATAGTACCCTATTTATCCGTTCTTTTCCTTTCATCATTATTTTAAATACAGGCCCATGAGTATATTTGCTGGTATACACAAACACACACACACACACACACACACACACACACACAGACACTTCATAGTCCCACTTAAATATGAGATTCCCATTTATTAATTTCCTGGAGTTATACTGGGACATTAAAATCATGGGTGGGGTACCTCCCTCGTGGCACAGTGGTTAAGACTCCGTGCTCCCAATGTAGGGAGCCTGGGTTTGATCCCTGGTCCAGGAACTAGATCCCACATGCATGCCGCAGCTGGGTGTTCACATGCCACAACTAACAAGCCACAACAAAGGAGCCCACCTGCCGCATCGACACAACCAAGTAAATAAATAAATAAATATTAAAAAATAATTTTTTTTTAAATAAAAAAATAAAACCACGGTGGGGGGGAACTAGCATGACAAACACCCTTGCCTTTTTACTCACATTTATATAATTTCAAAGTAGTAGATAAAAACCAGAAGCTAATTGGTTAGTTGTTTTCTATAATATATCTGGATCATGTAGTATGGAACAATTTAATTTCAAAGAGACTCTTTGGCTTTTATTATAAAATAGTTTTAGTTCTCCTACTTGATTAAGTGAGACAAACCTATTAAATACTAAATACTGGGGCTTCCCTGGTGGCGCAGTGGTTGAGAATCTGCCTGCTAATGCAGGGGACACGGGTTCGAGCCCTGGTCTGGGAAGATCCCACATGCCGTGGAGCAACTGGGCCCGTGAGCCACAACTACTGAGCCTGTGCGTCCGGAGCCTGTGCTCTGCAACAAGAGAGGCTGCGATAGTGAGAGGCCCGCACACCGCGATGAAGAGTGGCCCCCGCTTGCCACAACTAGAGAAAGCCCTCGCACAGAAATGAAGACCCAACATAGCAATCAATCAATCAATCAACCAATAAATCTTTAAAAAAAAAAAAGGTTACCTTTAAATACTAAATACTATTAAATGCTAAATACTGTATTCTCATTATCTTCAGCAATCCTCAGAATGACTCTATATAGAAGTATCACTACCACTTTTTATAAAGACTAACATTTGGAAATGTGAAGTAGATTGACCAAAAAACTTAGTAACAGCAGAGCCAAGATTCAAATCTTAATTTGAGTCCAGAGATTCTTCCTAGCACTATATCCTTGGCAGAATAAAGTTTGACTTGGTCATTCAGTAAACAGCCAATCTTTGAGGACAATAAGAATTAACAAAAATAAAGCCCCTTGACTTCAGTGTTTACATGACGATTTGTATTTTACAAATAGTATATATGGTAACTTGGTAAATTTGCTATCCTAATAACAAATTAGGAAATTTCAATCCAAGTACAGAAGAACCAACCACAACCTGAATTTCTTCCTTCTCTCAGGAAGTGTTTTTAGAGCAACAAGCCAAAAGTACTTTCTGTGGCGAGGCTAATGAGACTGTTGAGAATAAGAGAAAGTTACTTGCCCTTCTCGTGACATTTTCCCTACCAACCACGCGCTTTGCATTCCTTCCTGCAGGCTGCTGGCAGGATTTCTACAGGCAAAGCTTGACAGATGGGTTTCTAGTGAGTGAGGCCCTCCAACTCCAATGAGATGTTATCAAGGACTTAAAAAGGCCCTTCCCCAAGGTGTCCGGTGTGTGCAATGCCATCTACCTTCAGATAAAGACTTAATCATGTTTAAATGGCAGAAACTCTCAGAGTCTTTAGTAAAATTCCATTACCGGGGAGTGGCGGGAGTTATTGGGGCTTTATAGAGTGAGGCTTCCTGAATTTGGATAGATCTTTTAACTTGAATATTCAGTAACAGAATGTAAATTTTTGGTGCAAAGAGAGAATGCCATATGTTTTCTAATTCTTACATGCAGCAGCATGCATAATTTCTATTGTGGCCATATATAATTTTGAAATTTATACTAGATTAGCCCCGAAATGAAATGCAAATAAATATGATTTTAATGCTATTATATCTTTGCTAATACTTCACTTATTTGTGCATTTTAATAACATTTATTGCTTTTAAGTGAAAACAAATTAATCTCAGGCCTGAGCCAGTATATATATATAGTATATTAATTCTGATGCACAAGGGATTGAAATGGCATGTCATAAAATGCTTAAATTAAAAATGTGTTAAAAATAAGTAACTTACTTTAAACTTTAGTCATATTAATAATGGAACTGCATATAAAGTAAAGGTTCTTCTCACCAGTTTTGCAGTGTGAATATAGCAAATTTAAGTATTTGATATATTAATCAAATATATCATGGGAAATAGACATGTATATAGTTCTTCCTGAGAAAAGTAATACACTGCAATATAATTCTGTATATATAAAGGGAATTTTTAATATAGTTTGGAATTATAGTTACTAATCAGGTTATTAAATTTTTAGAAGTATTCCAATAAAAACATAAAGGTCTATGTTAATACCAGGATTAGAATTTTCAAAGGGCAACTGAAAAATACTCTCAAAAGCTGCCGAGGAATATGTGACAACTGATTTTTTTGAAGGCCAAGGATAATCAAATAAAATCAGCATATAGTAAGGTTAAAGAAAAACCAATTAAGCATTACAGTGAAGACTAATTGGTGCTAATTAGTGATAATAGACTTCAACTATTGAAAATAAATAAATAAAATTGTCTTTAAAAAGGAAAAAGCCTAGACTTAAAATAAACTGAATTATCCAATTAAGTTAGAAGTAGATGGGCTTAATGGTAACAAAGGTAGGAAGAATGAGTTGTGATAGTAGAAGCATAATAGCTGCTCACTTTTACAAACAGGGAAGAGGGAATTCGGCTATTAGCTAATGAGATAAAACAGCAGCATCTTCATAGCAACATCTGATTGCAAGGCAGACTTCTTCCATAAATGGACTCAACTGATTGCACAAAATCAGAGTGACCCACTCATTCTCCTGTTCCCCTGTAGAAATTGCCAGGACCCTGCCATTGTTGGATGCTTGATGCATCTGTATTTCCCCATCTGCCACTTAATTAGCCAGAGTCATCAGCTTCCCAGCAGACTTATTTAAGCCCTATTAATAGAATTATGTTGAATCTATAAAATCAGAAGAAAAAAAAACCCTGACCGTTGTTGAAAATAATCAGTCACAAACTCTGTTGTTCCAGCATTACTTTAGGATGTAGAACCAAATAATCAGCACCTATGTATCATTTAGGAGCATTTATTTATTTCTATTTTATTTTTAAAGTTTTATACAATTTTTAAAGTTTACTTTCCATTTACAGTTATTACAAAATATTGGCTATGTTCCCCATGTTATACAATACATCCTTGAGCTTATCTCACACCCAACACTTTGTACCTCCCACTCCCCTACCCTATATTACCCCTACCCCCCACCACTGGTAACCACTAGTATGTTCTCTATATATCTGTGAGTTTGCTTCTTTTATGTTATATTCGCTTGTTTGTTGTATTTTTTAGATTCCATATATAAATGATACCACACAGTATTTATCTTTCCCTGTAGAAGCATTTATTGAATGAAGCAAATATTTTTTGAATGCCTACTATGTGTCAGGCCCTTTACCCATACGATTTTTGCTTATAACCATTTATAAATACAGGGATATTTATCTACATTTTACAGAAGAAGATGCTGCTCAGAGATGTTAAGATTCATAAACCCATCAAGTGGCAGAGCCAGAATTCAAACTTTGTGTCTATGTGGTTCTAAAACCCTTTTGCATGTCTCCACCAAGCCACTTCCCTAGAGACTTTGACTTTTCTGTTCATCACTGTATCTGAGTACCTGGAACAGTGCCTGACACATAGTAGGCCCTCAGTAAACAGTTCTTGATTAAAAGAAGGCCTGCTCGGTGCAGAGCCTGCTTTCACTTGTGCCTCTGGGGGCCCCTGATGGGAGTAGAATAGTACGTTCATAGTCACTAACATTAAGCTTGTCTCAATCTGTTCCAGATCTCAGGTTTTTGTTTGTTTGTTTGTCTTGTTTTTTGTTGTCTTTGCCTTTCCTTGTATGTGTTTGAATCTCTAAATCTAGCAGGTAAAGCCCCAGGGGGCAGGATTCCGTCTTCTTTGCTTGTACCATCACAGCACACTAATGAGTGCTGTGCACGCAGCAGTGCTTCACAAAGTGATCAGGCCATATTAATCATTGACAGAAAGTCTGTTGAAAGAAATAAATAAATCTGCATTTCAGGAGTATCATTAGCCCACACTCAGTTTTCACTCGGAAGAGCTATACACAGCCTATCAAGATCTAAAAAGTAGATTTTTCTCCCTTCCTAAAGAAACAAGGATAGCAGTTTGAGTAGTAAAAAGTCCCTTAATGTGGTCACTCATTTCTGTGATACTTAAATGTGAAGGAGAAGTTCTGCTCACAGCTTGGGATGAGGTCTTCTCCAAGACGTCTTAAGATTTCAAAACTGATCACGTACAGCCAGAAAACTCCACTATGGCAATTATTGTTGATTTGGAAGCTCTCTTGTTGCAGTTTATTTAGATTATACTTAATAGGGCTGTAGGTGGAGTGGAATGAAAAAACCTGTGAGAAAATATGGGCACCCTCTCTGAACATTGAAGGTAAGGGTGTAGCCTACAGCAGCATTAATAGGTCAGGGATCTGGATCTGTTTTGTTCACTGCTGTATCCCTGGTATCTAGAACAGAAACTGACACATAGATGGTACACAATAAATATTTTTTAAATGGATTAGTATATAGAAATAATGATGAGGAGGAGGAGGATAGAGAAATGGTGATGATAACATAGTGTTTCAGAGGGGAAGTACTGGAAATGTTATCCCCTGAATTAGGATGGAGGCAGAGCTTTTAAAGAATGTTCTCTCCAAAAGGGAGAAGAAGAGATAAATTTAGCTCAGGAGAAATGTGGAGATTCTTTGAAATATTAGGGCCTTCTCCAGATAAATATATTCTTTTTGGACAGAGTTCAGGAGCACAAGAAGTTTTGGGGCACTTACGTTATTGAAGTTTAAAATGGAAGTAGAATAATAAGCAGTATATTGTATTGCCAAAAGCTTAATTAAATCTCATGAAAATTAAGAATAAGAAATGGATACTTGTTATAACTGTTATTTAACATTGTTTTGTAAGCAATGAAAATGAAAGAATTTGTAGCAATATTGAGAAGGATATTGATAATTACATTCCAGTAGATTCACATTTTTCAAAAGAAATAAAACTGCGAAGCTTAATAAGATAATTTGGTAAGCTGACTAAATACAGGGTAAATGTTTCCCATAGTAGCAATAACTTGTTATAAATAGAATTTAAAAAAACTTGTTTACCCCAGACTATAAAGCAACTAGGAATATATTTAGCAAGAAAAGTACTTGGCCTTCCTGAAAAACAGTATAAACACTTAACGATAAGGTATCCACAAGTAGGTATTTCATAGATATCCTAAAAATCTCACATCTCATTTTGTATAATTGATTACATTGCAATGAAATTAAATTACAATGAGAATTTAGAAGAATAAGTGTTTAAAAATAACCAATAAAATTTTGAGGAAAGAATATACCTGTGTTTGTGTTGGTAAGGATTCTAGCTGCCTCTATAGCCAAAATCTGACTACTAGTGGCTTAAAATAGGTTTTTTTTTCTTACTTACTTCATAGTCTATTGGTAGGTTGGCTTTTTTTAAATTCTTATTGTGACTGTTATTTTATTATTGTATTTCAATTTCTAAGCATAAATTCAGTGAACATTCACTCTGTGCCAGTCACTGATTGCATTATCTCATTTAATTCTCACAGAAACACTGTGTTATCCCCATTTTATGAATGAGGAAACTGAGGCTCTGAGAGCTTCAATAAAGAAATGGTAGAGGAAATTCAGGTTACCTAACCGTAAAGCCAACCGAATATTCTTTTGACTTCCTCAGATTTTTTTTTTAAATTTTTATTGGAGTATAGTTGATTTACAATGTTGTGTTAGTTTCAGATGTACAGCAAAGTGAATCAGTTATACATATACATACATCCACTCTTTTTTAGATTCTTTTCTCATATAGGCCAGTATAGAGTATTGAGTAGAGTTTCCTATGCTATACAACAGGTTCTTATCAGTTATCTATTTTATTAGTAGTGTGTATATGTCAGTCCCAGTCTCCCAATTTATCCCCCCACCCTTATCCCCTGGTAACCATAAGTTTGTTTTCTACATACGTGACTCTACTTCTGTTTTGTAAATAAGTTCATTGGTACCCTTTTTTTTTGATTCCACATGTAAGCGATATCATATGATATTTGTCTTTCTGTGTCTGACTTACTTCACTCAGTATGACAGTCTCTAGGTCCATCCATGTTGCTGGAAATGGCATTATTTTGTTCTTTTTTATGGCTGAGTAATATTCCATTGTATATATGTACCACATCTTCTTTATCCATTCCTCTGTTGATGGACATTTAGGTTGCTTCCATGCCCTGCCTATTGTAAATGGTGCTGAAATGAGCATTGGGGTGCATGATCTTTTTTCCTTTTTTTTTTTTTTTTGGCTGTGTTGGGTCTTCATTGCTGCATGTGGGCTCTTCTCTAGTAGCGGCGAGCAGGGGCTGCTCTTCGTTGTGGTGCATGGGCTTCTCATTGTGGTGGCTTCTCTTGTTGCAGAGCACGAGCTCTAGGCGCACAGGCTTCAGTAGTTGTGACACGTGGGCTCAGTAGTTGTGGCTCACGGGCTCTAGAGCACAGACTCAGTAGTTGTGGCACATGGGCTTAGTTGCTCTGCGGCATGTGGAATCGTCCTGGACCAGGGCTTGAACCCATGTCCCCTGCATTGACAGGCGGATTCTTAACCACTGCAGCACCAGGGAAGTCCTGGGGTGCATGCATCTTTTTGAATTATGGTTTTCTCCGGGTACATGGCCAGGAGTGGGATTGCTGGGTTGTATGGTAGTTCTATTTTTAGTTTTTTAAGGAACCTCCTTACTATTCTCCATAGCAGCTGTACCAATTTGCATTCCCATCAACAGTGTAGGAGGGTTCCCTTTTCTCCACACCTTCTCCAGCAATTATTGTTTGTAGATTTTTTTGATGATGGCCATTCTGACTGGTGTGAGGTGACTTCCTCAGATTTTAAGCATATCTCACAATAGAAAGAACCTATAACATAAAACTTAATTAACCAAATGGATGTGGCCTAAATGGGTAATATATATCCAGTATACTATATTATCTTTCCTTCTGTTTCTGTTTTATTTAAGATAGCAAAAATAAAGAGTATATGTCTGAAAATGAGGAGAGCTGGAATCCTAGCCCTCGCTCTGCTACTGAAAAGCTTTGTGACCTTCAGAAGTCACTTCACCTTCTTTGTCCTCAGTTTATATTATCTATAAAATAATGGGAGTTGAATGATAATATCTCCACAGTCCACAATCGAGTGGTTCTCTAAGGAGAAAATGGATTGTAAAGCCTGTCTGGATTCAAAGCCCATGCTTTTGGTTTTCTGTGTAAGTTGGTGTTTATTTATTTTTGTAATAATTTTATTTATAACAACACAGGTGAATGCTCTGCCCTTCACTCCACCTGTCTCACTCCTCAGATGTGAAAGAAGTTTGACTGTGGAGGGGCCTCTGAGACAGAACAAAACCCTCAGTGCTTCTTACTGTGACCGTGTGATTCAGAACTCGAGTTGGGAGACCCTTCCACAGTGGGCAATGTGCACAGTTTCTTGTTTATAGCAACTAGGTTTGTTTTGGCTTAAACTTAGAAATCTTCTTTTAATAGCAAGAGCCTGTTAAAATAATACACTCTGTATCCATGTAAAATAAGAAGATATAGGATACAATTTAATAGGACTTACCTGGTGGCGCAGTGGTTAAGAATCCGCCTGCCAATGCAGGGGACACAGGTTCAATCTCTGGTCTGGGAAGATCCCACATGCCATGGAGCAACTAAGCCTGTGCGCCACAACTACTGAGTCCATGTGCCACAACTAGTGAGCCCGTGTGCCACAACTACTGAAGCCTGCTCGCCCTAGAGCCCGCACGCTGCAACTACTGAGCCCACACACTGCAACTACTGAAACCTGCGCACTCTAGGGCCCGTGTGCTGCAACTATTGAAGCCTGTGCACCTAGAGCCGTGCTCTGCAACAAGAGAAGCCACCGCAGTGAGAAGCCCGCACACCCCAACGAAGAGTAGCCCCACTCACCGCAACTAGAGAAAGCCCGTATGCAGCAACAAAGACCCAACGCAGCCAAAAATAAAAAAATAAAATAAAAAATTTAAAAAAATAACATAATAATAAAAAAGATACAATTTGAAAGTTACTACAATAAAATGAGAATAAATATCAAATCAAATATAAAATGTAAACTTTTTAATACTGACCCCAATATTTTTTATTCTCTATTAAATCCTGCTCCTCCTTTAAGGATAACCTTTAGAGCATTTAGTTTAAATTACATCCTTTCTTTTTTGGTGGATCTGTTTTATTTTATTTTTTAGGATTATGGTTTTGACAAGTAATAGGTTTAAGTTGGATTGATTCTGACCTTTCTTTAGCAATTGATTATTATGATGTGCTTTTTATATTGTTTGGCACTGTGACATGGAGAGTCAGCCAAATAAAGACTATAAAATTAAATTGGCTTACTCCTGTATGGCTTATCTACTGGGTGCAGTTGAGTAGCTGGAAGGTTTAAGTACTGGGGGTTTTTTTGTTTTTTTTACACATATGCAGTCAAGTTAACGCCAAGAAAATTAGCCCCATCCTGTTTGAGTCTCTGCAACCTTGCTTACAAAGATAGAGACATACTCATTTATTTTTTTTCTATAGTTAAAATATCCATTGGTAGTTATGCTACCAATAGTTATTTATTAGCCTTGATGTGAGAGAAAACTTTTATGTTGTACAAAATGGAAATTATTTTCCTTTATTATTTTAAAATAATTGTATAGAGAACATATTATCTACATACATTTGGCATATTTTGAATTTGATATAAACGTGTATTCAATATATTTGTTATGTTAGCTCTTTCATATGTTAGTGTCAGATATCATAGCAGCTAGGTTTAGCAACTCTTCAGTTAATTATTTTAATTGTTGTTTATCTGGCATTTATTTTTTAAAAACCCACATTATTCATATTTACAGAGTGATTCTAAAAACATTTGAGAAAGCGAGAAAAGCATATATTATAATTAGGTCCATATGATGTCCAACACTGCTCTCTACTGGCAAAGAAGGAAGTCATAAAACAAACTATTCAGTCTTTCAAGTGGGAAAAAAAAAAGTCAATTTCAAGTAATATTTGAAAATGAAGGTGTAATTCTCAAACTTTCACACATTTTTGCAAAATGCTTATTTTAGGCATAATGGAATACAATGAAATAACTGGAAGAAATGGCTACAGACATCACTTGAGATTAGTTTAAAAGAGAAGCCTGTGTCATTTTAATTAATTGAAAAATAGTTGTGGGAGTTTTGGAAAATATTAAGCCAGATATGAAATATCTTAATAGCATTCTAATTTTAAAAGTCTATAAAGTAAATATTTTTGTATATAATAGTGAGTTTGATGACATTTTTCTGTTTTTAATTTCAACAACCTCCAGCCTTTAAAATATCTGCTATGAGTGCATTTACTAAGTATCCAAACGCACTGACCAAAGAGATGCGTAGGTTGGACTATTGGCACAGAATATATAATTAGCTTTAAGGTATCAAAAATTTGCTCTGTATTTGTCAAAGTTTTTATTGATGATTTTCCAAAGATATTTTATAGTTTGTAAAATCTATGAAAAATATATGCTATGTTGTTATACCTTTTAATATATAGACTAAGAATACACAAAACATTTTTAGATCACTATCATCTTACTTTTCATAGTCTAATATATTGTAAATGTCCTTTTGTGTTTTATATCTTTCCTATCTGTCCATATTATCTAGGATCAAAATATTATTCAGTATTTTAATCTTCAATCCTTTTAATAACTAGTAAATAACTAGTAAATAACTAGTAAAATTTAAATACACACACACACACAGACACACAGACACACACACACACACACAATAATGCCCAAACGGAATCAGTCATATATAGTAATTTAAGAGGTCTTGTTTGTTTTTGTAAGTTTGCCTAATACTATCATTGGCCGATTACTTTAACTGTAACAAATTTAAAACATATTACATTTTCAATGATAATTACCTCTTGATTGTGAGAAAGAAGTTGATGCTTATATGCATTGATGCATTTTTCTGTAGTTTCTAAATTTCCTACAGTGAACATACATTACTATTAAAATACAAATGTTTATTCATAAGTAAACAGAAAAATTTTGTTGCAGATTTTCAAAGCACAGACACACAATTGTGCAAGACACACACTTGGACTTATGTAAGGTCTAATGCCTGATCTTTCAAAAAAAGTATGTGCTGAAAAGAATGTTGTCTATTGGAGACTCTGAAGATATATAATTGATAAAATCTTGAATACTTGAAGTAAGAAAAAGAGCACCCACCATTATCACTGGCCTTGGAACACATAACTCTTTCTTTTGCTCTTTTGCCACACTGAAAAATAACACTTAGAATATACATGTATAAAGCAAAAACAGTCTGATACATTATACTCTCTTCTCATAATTGTTATTTTTTTTCTGCCACATGGAGGAGCTAAGACATAAAGTTGCTAAAACATAAAAGCAATGACTTTTACCCAGTTGAAAGTGTTCAACATACCAATGTCCCATTTTCT
The DNA here is from genome assembly GCF_028021215.1 of Eschrichtius robustus. Classification (NCBI taxonomy): domain Eukaryota; kingdom Metazoa; phylum Chordata; class Mammalia; order Artiodactyla; family Eschrichtiidae; genus Eschrichtius; species Eschrichtius robustus. The sequence goes on along the minus strand of NC_090828.1, from coordinate 46,145,508 downwards.
AAGAGGTTGTAAAACAAATTTTCTATATTTTTTATTTAGGTAAATTTCATAACAGAAAAGAGAATTTTTGAGATTAACTTCTTTTATTCAGCATAATTCCCTTAAGATCCATCCAAGTTGTGTGTGTAACAATAGTCCACTTATTTTTATTGCTGAGTAGTGTTCCATGGTATGGATGTACCACAGTTTATTTAACCATCCACCCACTGAAGGATATTTGGGCTGTTTCTGACATTTGACTAGTACAAATAGATCCATTGTGAACATCAATGCAAAAATATTTACAGGAATATAAGTTTTCATCTATCTGGGATAAATACCAAAAAGTACAGTTGCTGTACCTTAGGGTAAGTGCATATTTAGTCTTCAAGAAACTACCAAACTGTTTTCCAGTGTAGCTCTAATATTTTACATTCCCACCAACAGCAGCATTCTATAATTTTATTTGCTCATCTGATAACCCTGATTACTAATATTAAGGATCTAACTTTCTTGATTCTCCTTGCCGTTTCACCGAACATTTAACTTATTTCTGTTGGCAGCATTCTTCTCTTTCATCTCCCTCTGCAGCATGGCAGCTACCTGGGGACCCGTGGTTCTGGCACTCCTCAGTCCTTCCACTGAGACCTCAGTGCCAGGGTCTCCCTAATCCACACCTTTTACCCAGAATTCTCCTTCCCCAAGCACTACTTTGTATACCCAGCTGTTGAGTCTGCTACTCTAACTGACACATCAAAGGAATTTAGACTCAATATGTTTGAGTATCTTTCATTTCTTCCTTTCATTCAGGTCGCTGTTAAAATGTCACCTTTTTAGAGAGGACTTCCCTGATCACTCGATCTTAAATATTACACTCTGCCCAATCTATGTTATTATTTGTGTTATTTTTACTTATGCTATCTAAGATATATTAGAAATATGTTTGTGATCTAGACATAAACATAGAAATATATAGATACATACATACATACATACATGCGCACATACACAGGTATGCTCCCTGGGATATAAACTACACTAGAACAGGGACATTTTCCCCCTGCTATATACCCAGCACTTAGTAAATGCTTGACTCATAGTAAATACTCTCTTTTTTTTTTTAAGGAATAAATGAGTGTGTGCAACTGTAACTTGTTATCACTTGGGGACTTAATTCAATTTTTATTTTATCAAAGTTATCCATGTCCATTTGAAACAAATATTTCCCCAAGGCTTATAATGAAAAAGCAAAATGTTCCTCAGCTCTTTTCCCAAGTGTCACTCACTGAAGTAACCATTTTCGACTCGTTATTTTCTTCTTTATTTCTGGATAACCTGCTACACTGCTGTGCCTTGATTTGTCATATATGTAGTGGTTAACACCCTCTGTCACTGCCCCACCCCCTTGATTCCTGGGTTCCATTTCTTCCTCTGCTTTGTTTTACATACTCCCCTCTTTTCCTATGAAGAACTGGGGCATGGGAGTTTAAATTTTTAGTCCCTTTCATACCTCAGTATGTATTTTTTCTCTCCTTGTAATCTGTAAACTTGGCTCTAAATCTTTTTTTTTCTTAGAATTTGAAGTTATTTTTCTATTTTTCTACACCAGTCATTAGCTAAGGAATACTGTGATATGGGGCAAAGCAAAAAACTTCCAGGTGTCTCCAGCTCTCTGTACTGGCAAAGTGACCTCATTGCCCAAAGGAAATCCTTTGAAGGTCTTGTGTGTGAGCCATTACCAGCAAAGCACTGGGAAGCTGGAGGATGGATCCCAGCCCTGATAAAGAAGATCTAAGGAGAGTTCAGCAGGCACCAACAATATCTACTGAATTCTAGTGTCTTCCCCAAACAATCATTAAATAAAGAAGTGACAATCCCTCATAATTATAAAGCACTTTGCAGTTTACAGGGTTTTTGTGTGTGTGTTTTTTTTTTTATTATCTCTTACTGCAGTTGATCTTCAGAGCAATTCTGTAAGGTGAGAAGAACAATATTATTATCCTTATTTTTCAAGAATCAAATAAGACAGAGATTGTGACCTTTCAGTATCTTCAGATTCTAAGCCTAGAGTTTATTCCAGCATGCTGCATCATATTCAAGGGTCTTATAAATATTTTATATAGACATGGAATGCATACAAATATGAACTATTTAATCTAAGTATCATGACTTTTATAACTTAAAAATACAGGAACCTATTATAAGGAATAATCTGCTTTTCAGTTTTAAAATTATTTCCATTCAGTTCATCCAACATTACAGAGAAAAAAAGGGTTAAGTGGCAAGCTTCATATTGGAAGTCTTTAAAGCTTAGTTCCCACAATCATTCAAGGCTTCTCCCTGTGTTTCATTACTCAGATGGTTTAATTAAAGCCACTGTGAAAGAAACATATTAAAATGTTCCTGGAGCACTGCAAGAGGTTGATTCATTTAGAATGTACTTGGAGTTCTTCCATAATTTTCCCGTATGGGCCTATTTACGTATAACCACTATGACTCATGACATTACTGCCAAAGTATGAATATTTTCCATAAATATTTCTAGCAACTCTTGCAGTCTGTTATCGACACATCAGACGCTTCCTTCTTATACTTCAATAATCACTTAGCAATATAGTCTGCTTTTACCTTCCTGTTCTGCTAACACTAGACCACCACTAATGGGGAATCTCTCAGTGATAATTTCAGAGATGTTGAGAAGAGTTTACCCCATGGATTTACTCAGAACTAAATAGTTTCTATTGTGTTCGCTCCCCTCCTGTCACTTGAACCCTTTACTCTTTCTGCGTGATCTATAACAGTGCTTTTCAAATCTGGTGGCACGTTAAAATCACCTGGGGAGCTTTAAAATGCGCAGATGCCCTGGCTCCGCCCCAGCTAATTAAATCAGAGTCCCAGGCACTGGTCTAAGTTTAAAGCTCCCAAGTTATTGTATCATGAAGCCAAAGTTGAATACACTGTCCTGAAACAGAAGAAATGTGATGGGTCCATTGGTATCAGGAATCGATTTGGCTGTCTCGCATATCTTAGTAGCAGGTTTTCAGTTCCTTTTAAGCTGAGAATTTCTCCATTAATTTTGGTCTTTTTTTGCAGATCTGGTCAACCAATTTGAGGTCACAGAGGGACAAACCTAGTGCCTAATGATTTTACATTTAGACCAAGTTGCAGTTGTTTGGCATAGTTTGAATATATTAGAAAAAGAAACTGTTGTACCTTGTAGAATCTGAAAACTTAAACTTTTTTGCCTTAATGTTTCTGAGCTTCATGTTCTCTCCATGATCTCATTAGAAACAGGATCAGAAGTTATCTCCTGTATTTTCAGCTCACCTTTTCTATCTACCTTCCACTATTCTCCTCAGCTCTTACTATTTTCTCCTTCCACTATTCTCCTCAGCTCTTACTATTTTCTAAGTCTGTTCCTTAGATTTTAGTACAAGAAATCACTTGTGATGGTTTTAGAAATATAATTCCCTAGCCCTACCCTTATTAGATTGAGGAATCTGCATTGTTATGTTTTAACCTGCTCCCTAGGTAATTCTCTTACAGGTAATACACAGAGCCCATTTTGAAAAACAAAACTCTCATTTCTTTAGTTGCTATTGTTATTTTTTTCAAGAATGAAAGAGAGGGATAAATTGGGAGATTGGGATTGACATATATATATGTCAATATATATAATACTGCTGTATATAAAATAGATAACTAATAAGAACCTGCTGTATAGCACAGAGAACTCTACTCAATACTCTGTAATGGCCTATATGGGAAAAGAATCTAAAAAAAAAAAAAGTGGATTATGTATGTGTATAACTGATTCAATTTGCTGTACACCTAAAACTAACACAACTATAGTTGTGTTACTAGCTGATTGTAAATCAACTATACTCCAATAAAAATTTTAAAATAAAGAATGAAAGAAGGAATTAAATGTAATTTTAAAAGATACCCTGACATTACTATTTTGCTCCTTTCCCTTCTGTGAGTTAACACATGAAAAAGGTTCTACTTAATTATTTGATGTAAAGTATATGCACATACGTACTCATGCATATGTCTATTTATATAAGAAGTGATGAATTCTTATCCCACCCTGGTGTTATGATGATTGATAGTATGTGACAAGAAAAAAAGTCTTCGGAAAATTATATATACCTAATGAATTTAATGATTATTTGCTATTTATATAGAAATAATCTGTAGAATAAAATAGCCACATGTCAGTTCTAATTGGTCTTGAACATTTCATGATATTGGACTTCTGTTTAAGAGGTATTATATCTCTCCAGGATAGAGATTTTATTACAATGTGGTAATTATTGTGAAACTTTTTCTTTTTTGGGGGGATAGGTCAGGTTTTAACTAAAAACCTCCAGGGATATTTTAAAACTTAGTAAAATTGTAGAGCTTTTTTTAAAAAAATTTTTTGAATGTACTTTAGCTTATGGCTTTGATGAATGCTGTATACTGGGTATTTAAAAATTGTGTATTTTAAAATTTTACATGCTGTACGAGTGTGCTAATTGGAAAACAAAGAAAAATGTTGATTTGACATTATAAACTGTATTAAACCACATTAATATCTCAAAATATACTATTGACAACATAAAAATTATATGCTTTAAATTTTCAGAAAATTTTTAATTGTTAATGTATTTTAAATTTGAGTTCAACTTTATTTCTCTGGGCCCAGTGAAATGTCTTTAATTTTCTTTCCAGTACAGATCTTCAAGTAAAGTATTTAGGAAAAGTATGTTTTATAAAAACCTTGAAAAATAGGAATTGTATATGATTAAGTAATGTATTTATATTTCCATATAAAATAATATAAATTAGTAACTTCTGTTTAGGATTTGGACTTGAATTACTATCACATCATTCTATTATTCCATGATATATTTCAACATGACTTACTGATATATGATATAGTAAAGCCTGTCTCACAAGTGACCATTTTCAGTTTCTTGGCAGCACAGAAGTGGAGCAGCCCAAAGGAACAGAAGTTGTGAGAGATGCTGTAAGGAAGCTAAAGGTAGGGCAAGCCCTCCAGATAAGTGTCTAGTGTATTGAATTTATCTTCAGTCATCAGTAGACTGGTGGAAATTCAAAGCATGAATAGCTCTGTGACAGATATGGCTTCACCCTGGTAAAAATGGTCTGTTGAATGAATATCACTAGATCAAGGAAACATATTTAATAATGACTACGTACACATGATTATTTTTCTGGGTGTGGAACACTCTTTGTATTTTTCTAAGGTATAATTTTTCATACTCAACAAAAAAAATATAACGGCAATATTTTATGTGTTGACATTCCGTAGCTTGCCTTTACTTTGCAATGTGGACTTGTGCCGTAACTCAAAGACTAATAATGGCAGAACAACTGTCTCTAAAAGTTAGAATATCATATCCACCAGTTGAAAGTGTAGAATTAGACTTAATTACAAAGCAGCATTTTGCTGTGACACTGTATGTTAAAGACGTCCTAATGGACAAATCCACGAGGATCTGGCCATATCTATGAGCAGACCTGGGGAACTGGTGAGAGTAAGAGCAGAAAAGGACACTAAACAACTCCACATACTCAGAATCAGCAAGTTTCCTGAGAAAATCTTAAGTAAGCCGCCATGCATCCTTCGCATGTTTTTCTAATTGCATCTCATCCCAAAAGACATTGTTCCCTCTGAGATACTAAGATTTGAAAAACTCCTTCAACAGAATTCTCATGTTTATCTCATTAAGAAAATTTAACATAGCACTATTTTGTTAACACACTTTATTGTTATTCTCTATGGTTGTTCTCAAAAATTTTTTTAGAAACAACCCTTCTCTGACTTTATTTAGATTTCATCCAATTATTCCATAGGAGAGGTAGGCCTCTGTGCCAGGCAAAATCATAAACATTAAAAAGTATTACTTTGCTTTGACAATGTCATGTCAGGTGGAATCTAGAGTGTTTAAATTGAGAAAAAAATTGAAGTGAGTTGGCTTGCTTTCTGGGTAAAGAAATAAAAGGTAATATTTTAATCCATTTATTTTACCTGACTTTTCCTAATTTTTTACATTTTAAAATATTTTATGTATTTTATATTTTACTTATTTTTAAAGAAATATACTAAAAGGTCCTAAGATGATCTCACTCCCATTTGGAGAAAAAGGGGACCAGCCAACCATTTCTTTTAACTACTCATTAGGCAGTAATTTATACTTGTGCTTGTTTGGCAAATACTTTTAAGCACTAATAGAGAATTTAAAAAGTCTTACAATTTATGGACAACATTTAGAATAAGATTCTATTTAAATGTTCAAAATGTTGCACACTCTGGGTATGAATCCAACTTCACTACAACCAGGATGTTTTATAAAAGAATGATGATATTTACACTTAATGTTTCTTTATAACTAGGAGGTTCTTTATTCAGTGAACCCAAATCCAAACCCAAAAAGATTCAATTACGTAATGACTAGGTAACAAAGAGATATTCGAGATGAAATGCTTTCTAAAAAATGGCTAGTTTTTAATGTACTTTTGTGAAACTTTATTTTCAGTTCTTATGTAGTTTCCTATTTGGAAATGTACTCTGTTAATAAAGGAATGTGGTTTACAATAAGATAAAAATCATGCAGTATAATTTAAAAATTTATACTCAGTTGATAATAGCTTTTGTCTTTCAAGTATCTTCCAGAATACTTAATCTAATAAGCAATCTTTTACTCTATTGATTGTAAAAATTTTGTAGATCAGGAAAGTATATCTAAGGGTAATGATTCATGAACTAATGAAAATAAATAAAACAATGTTTTTTATTTACTTCTAGATTTTTTTTATTTGTTTCTTTGTATCGAAGGGCAGATGCTACAACTCAAGAGTATACAAGAATATTTACATTTATTTTAAGAACTTAGACCCTGGCTCCTGTTTAATTTTGTTGTCATGTAGAGATGACCAGAAGATGGTGCTATGGCTCTACTAAAAAAAAAAAAAAAAAAAGAAAAAAAGAAATTTGCTTATTAACCCTGTTTTGTGTACACATACCCCATTTTAATTTCCTGCTTACTTTTCTTAAACATATGTATTCTGATTACTTTTTTATCCACTATAGTTCAGTATTATATTTTATTTGCCACATAAGGTAACATTTCATTTCAATTTAATAACTTTTCAAAAGTTTGCAATATTAATATATTGGCTTCTGACATTAAAGAAGAATTCAAAATTTATGACTAATACAAGATGATAGAAAACTTACAAGATTTTCAACAGTGTATTTTTTTATGCTTCTATGTTTAATGATGCCTAATTATTTTTCACGAAAAATTTTAAAACTTTGATTTATTTTATTGGGTACTATTTTTCTGTCATTTTGTGGAGAATTTATAGTTCATAAAGTTTTCTTAAATATTATAATTTTTATAAGTGTTTACTTTCAGAAATTCTATATTTGTCAAAACAGCATATTTTCTATTTCTCAATCATGTTCAACAATTTCTATCTCTTAATCATGTTTTAGTCTACAATTTAAGAAAATTCCAAATTTTTCAAAAAGTGATAATTAAAAATCCCTTTTAACTTCTATATATTTAATATCATTGTTATTGTAAGGAATTTTATTTTTAATAGGGATTTATTTAGTTTTAGTACAACTAGTACAAATGTCAGAGGGCTCAATATATTTCATAAACAATCTGCTTGTGATATTTACATGTGGATGAATATTGGTATGTAGATCCAAAACTTCTTGATTTCTCTGGGAGATAACCAGGGAGCAGCATTCCTGGACCCCAATTTTAGAGGACAGACCCCTCACCCCAGCAGAGCTAACAAAATTACATGAAGCTACCTCAAGCCATGTGGCCTTGAAAATTACTGAAAAGTTCTGTTAAATCTAGGCCCAGCAGTTTCTCCACTTGACCTCACTCTCTCTGGGTAGCATAACACTCTGTTTTTGTCTTCATAACCAGTTATTTAATTAATGAAATACTTAAAGGTCATTTTAATTGTAAACATACATGCATAGCTGGTATCCCTGTAAGAGTATCAGGAAAATTTTTAATTAAATCAACAATTTATAAGAACCACAAAAAGAATTTGAATTAATTCATTAATTTTTATTGCCTAATAATGTATATTCCATTAATAATATAGTTAGATTTCACTTTTTAAGTCCTTTGAGAAATGGATAGAAATTGTGTGATGATGATATTGAAACTCAGTAGTGCTCCCTTTAAAATTTCTTTAGCTGTTCTACTTACAAGTGGCATATATTTAACTAAGTACTTTATTTATTTCAAGTAATACTTTATCCTTCCCCATCATTTTGTGGTGATAAAGGCTTGTTTTTGTTTATTCATTTGTTGTATCCAGATATCCTCCAGAATTCTTAGGCTTTACCACCTTTGAATATTCTTATTGGATTATTATATTCAAGTTTTACTGGTAGATCACTCTGTCTAGATGACCAAGAAGTAAATTTACTGAAGCAAAAATGGAAAAAAATTTGCAGAAAGGCTTTTCAAGCATTAACATTCAAGTAGTAAATAGGGAGAGAAAAGAATACAATGTGAGCATGAATGCATCTTCCAAATGTAAATTAGAAGTATTGTTTAACACAGTTGAGAGGTCTACAAGTAGGAAAAGAGACCTAGAGAAATCATGTAAACTGTAGATAGAATACAGTCATCTTAAACTAAAAAAAAACAAAAAACAGGAATGAGAATATTAAACTTTGTTTAAAATATTATAGATTGAACAAATATAACCTTAGGCTTAAATGTTTTGCAACATTTGTGCAACAGTCAAGGCCAATAACCGGTATCAACCTTGATAAACATGAAAATAGAACTGGAAGCTTTGTTTTTTTCTAATTCAGAAAATGTGCTGGGCAAAAGAAAAGAGTTATTAGTAGATAGCAAAACTAGGTTCTAGGCCTGATTGCTACAGATGGATTTTATGACCAAGGTAACTGACTTCTCTGAGACTTATTTTTCTCATCTTTGAAATGGGAGGATGGGATTGGATGATCCCTGGATCTTCTTGGAGCACAATTATTTCATCTTGATATGAAGCAGAAGAAAAGGTTTCACAAGCCATAGATCAGATATTTTATGTTTATTTTTCTTTTTCTTTGTCTGGTTCTCCTGTTTCCCCGCTCTCCCTCTCTCCCTCCTTGCTCCCCTCTTTGTTTATTCTACTTGTAGCCACTACTTCCTCCCCTTGTTCATTTTCTCCTTTTTTTTTCTGGCAGAAAAAACATAACAGATAAGTTTAATATTAGTGGTTGTTTTGTGACGGACTTTTTGGAAACTAAAAGAGGTCACAGGAATGGTTGTGTCCAGATGTGGAAAAGGCTTCAAGAGCTATTGCTCATTGTCTGTTTCTGGAAAGGAGCAGCACCCAGGAAGCCAGCTTAGACTGCGTCTGCAGCCAGCGATGGGACTGGCTTTGTTCAGACGTGTTCACGTAGATGGAAAGCAGCTGATTTATTTTGTCAGCCTCCATATGTGAAAACCCCCAAATTGCTTTGATTATACCCATACAGGAAGAAGATTATGAAGGGAAGAGAAACAAATTAATCCACTTTCTTTGGGAGAGAGCTGGGATAATTTTTAAAGGTCTGCACTGAAGCAAAACAAGTTTCTTAAAGACAAAAAAAGAAAATTCTCTGGCATGAATTAGTCACATTTATGTGCAGAATGTAAGACTGCTGAATACCGAGAAAAAAGCTGCCTGTATTTATAGAACAAGACAGACAGCAAACTAAAAAATTATTCCACCCAAAATGAAATAAAGCAAATGGAACCCTTCCCCTGTAACCCCCTCCCTGGATATCAAGGCAGACACTTCAAGGCATTCTTATATGCATTAATTATATTATTCTCCATGGCAGTGCAAAATCATGAAAAGAGAAAGAGGCCTTTAAACACTCTCTGCTCTGGGACTGCACTATACCATGTGTATTCACATTAGAAAGAAATACACAATGCAAATAAATATGACACACAAAAGAGGACTGAAACCCCATCCCGCCTTACAGATACTCTGTTTTGAGTCGTTAGGGTAATCCATATGCTAACAAAATGTTATACTAGGAAATAACTTCTTGAAGCCCTACAAGAGGGGTAATAAATACAATTTTTTTCAATAGTTCTCTTCTATTTCTTGAAAAGAAAGGTGGAGGGGGGGCGGAGGGAGGAGAGAAGGAAAGTAGGGAGAGAATAGCATTGCCACATAAAAACAGGACTTTTTTTTTTTTTTTAATTCAGACAGAAAGTCACAAAAATTATAATCATCCTCATCAGTTCACTCAGTCCCATGTAATTATTTTTTTTTTCATCTTGATCTTTTGTTAGCACTTTTATGAGTTCATCAGATTTTCATTAGAGTTCTGAAAATGTTTATTCATTCAGTTCAGCAGTACAGTCAGTTACCAGAAATCTGTACTTGTCAGAGTCTTTTCCATGAATTCCTTGAAGATGAAACCCTTTTTTTTTTTTTTTAAATTATTTATTTATTTATTTATTTATGGCTGTGTTGGGTCTTTGTTTCTGTGCGAGGGCTTCCTCTAGTTGCGGCAAGTGGGGGCCACTCTTCATCGCGGTGCGCGGGCCTCTCACCATCGCAGCCTCTCTTGTTGCGGAGCACAGGCTCCAGATGCGCAGGCTCAGTAATTGTGGCTCACGGGCCTAATTGTTCCGCGGCATGTGGGATCTTCCCAGACCAGGGCTCGAACCCGTGTCCCCTGCATCGGCGGGCAGACTCTCAACCACTGCGCCACCAGGGAAGCCCGAAACCCTTTTATAGGAACATATTTGCAAAAGCATCAGAGTACACCCAGAACTGTCTGTAAATGAAAAAAGACTTAAAAATGACCACGGTTAAAGATTGGATGAAAGTTCATAATAATGCAATTGACAAGGAAATTTAGTTATTTCTGAGATATACATTTTAAAGTAATAACTTGAATTATGACTTATAACATTATACCAGAACATATAAGATGTTTAGAAATTTTATGTAATGTCTGAAACATTTATATTAACATATTTCCATACAAATAACCCAATGAAAGTTTAGTATTAGTTGTTTTGTTTGTTTGTTTTTTTATACTGCAGGTTCTTATTAGTCATCAATTTTATACACATCAGTGTATACATGCCAATCCCAATCGCCCAATTCAGCACACCACCATCCCCACCCCACCGCAGTTTTCCCCCCTTGGTGTCCATACGTCTGTTCTCTACATCTGTGTCTCAACTTCTGCCCTGCAAACCAGCTCATCTGTACCATTTTTCTAGAAAACCAGGACATTTAAATACTTCTAGACTGAGTCTAGTTCTGAGTGTTTTATCTGGGATAATTACTTCAATCCTTAGCTTCAGTTTGATTTCTAAATATTTGGGGGCTGTGTGGAGTTTATAAAAATACTTTATAATGGGCAATAATTTATTTAATGAAATTTCAACACTGAATATGAGCTCCAAATATATATTGTCTATAGAAACAGAATTACAGTTTTGTGAATAAATTTTCATTTGTAGTTTGCAAGACATATCAAGAAATCTGAAGGCCAGAAAATTCCGAAAGTTGAGTTGCAAATATCAATTTATGGAGTAAAAATTCTAGAACCCAAATCAAAGGTAAGGCTCATTTTTAAACATCGGAAGCACTCTACTCTTTAATTAATTGCAATTACACTCCTATTTTAATGAGTATTTTAAAATGTTTTACCAGTTGAAACTGTTTAGTTCTCAGTTAACTACAATTTAAAACTCTATAGGATTTACAGGGGAAAAAACAACATTTGGAATTGCTTTCTGAGTGGTTTGTTCTGCAGCCTATGTTTGGGATATAAAAATTTATATTAAAAGTGTATTCAACGGTGTTTGGTCTTGTATTTAGGAATTTTTCTTCATAAGCTTGAAGGAGATGCACGTAAGTGTGGTTCACTGAGTATGAAAGAAAACAAAAGCTGTATGTTGTTTATTAAAATGTCCTGGACCGACTGTTATTGCCTGTAGACATAATCAGTGTGTATTAGTTTACTAAGGCTGCCATAATAAAATACCACAGACCTGGTGGCTCAAACAATAGAAATTTATTTCTCACAGTTCTGGGGGCTGGAAATCGGAGATTAAGCTGACAGCAGCAGGCTTGGCTTCCTCTGAGTCTTCTCTCCTTGGCTTGCAAATGGCTGCCCTCTTGCTGCCTCTTCCCATGGTTGTCTGTGCACGCATACTCCTGTGTCTCTTTGTATGTCTTATTTCCTCTTCTAAGGACACCAGTCAGATTGGAGGTGGGTTGACTCTGATGACCTTATTTTAACTTAATCACCTCTTTCAAGCCTTATCTCCAAATACAGTCACATTCTAAGGTACGGGGAGTTAAGGCTTCAACATATAAATTTGGGGGGTTGGGGACATAATTCAGCCCATAACACAGTGTAAACTTAAGCTTCTTGTATTTGAGAGCTTTCCCCCCTACAGATCCAATGGAAAAAAATTGGAAAATATAATCTATTCTAGATTCACATTTATTAATATGTACTTATTGTGGATGTAATTGTTTTCACCTAAAATTCCTATGTTGAAGCCCAACCCGCAATGTGACTGTATTTGGAGATAGAGCCTTTAGGATAGAGTTAAATGCGGTCATAATTGGACCTTAATCCAATAAGACTGGTGTCGTTATGATAAGAGAAAGAGACACCAGGGATGCGTGAGCACAGAAGAAAAGCCATGTGAGGACACAGCGAGAAGACAGCCATCTGTAAGCCAAGGGGAGAGGCTTCAGCAGAAACCAAACCTGCTGACACCTTGATCTTGGACTTTAAGCCTCCAGAACTGAGAAAATAAATATCTATTGTTGAAGCCACTCAGTCTGTGGTATTTTGTTATGGCAGCCCTAGAAAATAAACATAATACTTTATTCACAATGCCTCAGAATTATTGTTTAGTAATTTCGATAAGACCATGAAAGTCAGTTTGGAATAACTGACTAACATTCAACTCCAATTATTTTACAAATATATATTATCAATGTTTTCTTTTAATGCTGTAGCATGCTTACTGACAAATTAATTCAATTTGAAAGCCCAAAGAAACCCTGGCCTGTAAACAGATGATGAAAATATTTTCACAGGTCCGCAGTTTTCACTAGTCCAGCATTTGTGACCAATCCCTTCAATCTGTGTGCATAACAACCCCTGACAATGTCTTGCTATTCAAAGCGTGGTCTGTGGGCCAGCAGTTTCAGCATCACCTGGGAGCTTGTTAGAAATGTAAAACCACTGGTCCCATTCCAGACCTACTGAATCCGTAATTTAAGAAGAAACATAGTAATTGTTATATACACTAAAGTTGGAAGTGTTCTGGTGTAGTGCACAGGCTGCTAGGCTACGTGCAGTATCCTTCACTTTCAAATTATAGTCCATGGAATATTTGCATCAAAAATAACTGAGACATTTGCAAAAATAAGTCCCACATACTATCTTAGCCTACAGAATCAGAATTGCCATGGAAATTTTGCATTTATAATATGTCTGAGGACAACCGGACAATGGCATGGATGCACCCACAGTTATTGTTCAATTCCAAAATAAGGAACAATCGCATTCTTTCAAACCTCTCAAGCCATGAATCTAAGACCTCCCTCAACTGTTCTAATTTCCTCCTATTCTCCACACTCAATATTAAAAAAAAACAAAGAATTGGAGACCACTTTTGTTATGGTTATCCCAAAGTAACTATTGCTGAGGTGGCTGAAAGCAGACAAAAGAAGTGATGAAAGGATAGTGGAAGGTCTGGTCTATTCAAGCTCGTGATATATGTACAGTTTGCTGGGAAACAAGGCAGTTGAAATTATGGCTGAGATTAACTCATTAGGCAGATGGTAGTTACAAAAGAACAGTAGGCTAAGGAAGCAGTAAGTTATGGAGTGACAATGTAGTCAAAAATGTAGCAACCAAAGTGTAGTCTTATATGCAATTAAAAAGAAAAACAATCCTAATACTGTATTTCCTTTTTTAAACTAAGTGGATATATAGTGGCAAATGGCCAGGTAGAACAAGTCATTTGTAGGCCATGTTCCTGTTTATTTCTTCTAAACCGTACAGATCCCTTTTGGAGTATATGTGTGTGTAATTAATTCAGTTTTTTACATGAAGTTTAGGACTTGTCAAAGCACACCTTGAAATACGTAAGGCTGATAATACACTTTATGTATCATCTACATGTGTTCTTGTTCGTTTTGATTCAAGTCTACCCATAATATATCCTAAGCTATAAAAATTTCACCAATACCATAATCTATAAATTATAATCTACTAAACCATTCTCCTATTATTGAACATATAGAATGCTTCAAATTTTTCGTTAATTAATACAAAATTTAAGTATTTAGAAAATACAAATATGATTAAATGCAGTATATAAAGAGAACATCGTTAGTGTTTAGAATCAACAGTTTAATAATGGCATATCTTTACAAATCACAAAATATAGAGACTTAAGGATACTGCAAGATGACTAACACTGATTTAGTATGTGGTGTGTGTGTGTGTGTATTTAAAAAGACACAGAGAAGCAGATCATAGGAAATGCATATGTAGCAAATGTTACCGGTTTGTGATTCTGGAGCCCACATAATAAGACTCCCATAATAACGAGTTTCCTGTTTTCAACCTGTCAACCGTATCATTATGTTCCCTAAACTTTTACTGTCAAATCTCTATGCCTCTCCCAACCTAAACCCCATTTACAAAACATCAGTGAGTTGGGATTCAACTCAGTGTGATTAGCCAACTGACTTTTGTTCATGGTATTTCTTACCCAAATCAATAACACCAATGCTTTTCTTCCCTGTCCCAAAGTCTCAATTTCCTATATCTAATAGCTAATTTTAAAGAGACCCAATTTAATTTTTTCCCAAAAAAGTAAGTTTTCCAAACTTTTAACCAGAAAGAAACGTCTCTATTTTCATCCTTGCCAGACTTGAAGAGTGATCTTAGAGTTTTAAAATCTTTGAAATGTCTTATAAATTCTATTATATTGCATATGCATAGACAGCAACTGACCCTTTACTCATATATCACGTGTGAATATAGAGTGTCTGACTGTTTACCTATTATAGAATATACCATTTTTTGGATCCATAAAAACATATAGGTAATCTAAAAAAGGGATTACCAGCTCTTCTGGGCATTAGTGCCCCTAGGAGGCTCCTGAGAATGCCGCTTGCTGGAGACCCCCTAGGCCTTTCAGATTCAGAATCTACAGAACAAGACTTAGTATCTATATTATAAAAAACAAGAAAACCTCCCCAGGTGACTCTGATACAGCCTGTTCACAGATATGCATTTAGGAACCACTATTTGAGGAGATGTGAGTGAATCAGAAAAAAATCTATCATATATTTTATTTGGGGTATAACCTGTAATTTAGGAAAGGAATAATTAAATATGATGGTCCTAAGATAAATTTATTTATAGTAAAATATACATATGTTTACTATACATTTATATAGTAAATATATTTATATATTTAAAAATTTATTCTTAACCAAACGGACTTGATAGAAAATAGACCATTTTTCTATACCATTTGGATGGATGAAAATGGAAGTGAAAAGCAATCTCAGTTGACTCCAATATCTTTCTTTCTGTGTCTTTTCCCCTTTTGCTTTTCTCACTTGTCCTCCAAATGGAGATTTTGCATTGCTGGAAAAAGGTGGTATAGGTGAATTGGGGATTTACTTATGTTTTGTTCCAACTCCAATAATATATCGTCAGTGTTAAAGGATAATTGTGTTCTCACTGTGCTTAATTGTATTCCTGAGTCTCTTTATCCTGTCTCACCAGAAATCAGTACTACATCATAAAGATGTATCACAGCAACAAAAATTCACAAAAGTAATAAAATTATAAGTTTCAGCACCCTGGTCTTCTTTTGTAGAAAGATACCTCTTGCCAGTCTAAACAGAACTTAAGATGATTCCCAACTGTCATAACCAAAGGCTTTCTGTGATCACATTGGTTGGTGAGTGAATGAGGGACTGCATAGGTTTCACCACCAGCTGTGTAAATGATGTGTTTTCATGTTAAATACTTGTAATTTCTCCTATAAATGGAAAAAAATGAATCCTTTTTCTATATTGTATAGCAATGATATGTCCTTTTTATGTTTGACATGATTATACAGTTAGTAAACTGGTGTAGACCTGCTATCAGTATTTGGGAGCTACAGTACAGCTGAAGGCCATCGTTTGACTGTATTAATAATAAAACAAAGATATGCCAGTGAGAAAAAGACTGGTCAATCAGGCAAAGTGTAGGAGAAGGATAGTCTCAGACAAACGTGGTCAGTGTCCATCTCAGCACTAACCACAAGAGAGGAAAGATGACTTCATCAGAAGCCTTAGTAAGTTGTTTACAGTCATACAGTATACAGCCTCATTTTAATTTTCATGCTTGCAAACAACCCTTTGATGACTTACCATTTGTTTTGTATGCAGTCAAGAATGCAGGCTGTAGACAAATTCTCTTAGCATTTATTTGTGTAACTTGTTTTATGTACTCATTTTTGGTCTGAAGGGCAGTAATGTGAATCAGAGTGGTAGAGAAAATCTCAGCAAGCTGGCACGTCAAACCCTGAACTCGGAAGGATGTAGTGACAGATGCTATAGTTGCAGTATATGATGTATATATATATATGTATATATATATGTATATATATATATATATATATGTAGTATTTATCTTTCTACTGATTAACAAGGTTGATTCAGTAATTTAGAAGCTGGATGTGTAGATCTTCTTCATTCATTGATCCAATGGAAAACATTACAGAAGTTGCAAGTATGATTTCCTTAGAAGAGTTTCAAGAGTGTATGAGTTACCATGAAGACATGTAATATGTAGTATGTTTCATATGAAATTGTGTACAAATGAAGTTATGTTTTAGACTGTAATGTTAGTAGCAGTAAGATAAAATGAAAAGTACTCTGGTTAAAAAGGGTTCTGCTAATTCTGTAACCTTGTGGAAGCATCTTAATCTCTCTAGACCTCAATATCCTCCTAACTAGAATTGCACAATTTAAAATAATGGTCTCTGAATCCCCTGTAGCTCAGGAAGCCCATGAACCTCTGATCCTCTTTTCCCTTGTGTTTTTCTAAGTGCTATTGAAATGACTATCTTAGTTTAATCCTGAGTCAGGAGGTTTATCTCATTACGTATTTGTTTAAGTTTGAGGTGTATGTAATTATAAAATCAAGGTATGACAGATGATGTCTCATAAGTTGTATGTTATTAGCACAGCTGGTATATCAGAAAATGAAAAAAAAAAATCTCTTCAACTACGTTTATTTTCATCTGTGTTCACAGGAAGTTCAACACAATTGCCAGCTTCACAGAATATCATTTTGTGCAGATGATAAAACTGACAAGAGGATATTCACTTTCATATGCAAAGATTCTGAGTCAAATAAACATTTGTGCTATGTATTTGACAGTGAAAAGTGTGTAAGTATGCCAGATGTTTTAGGGTGGTTTGTTCTGCTCTACAAGCCAGGAATTATCTTGTTTCTGGCATTAGTAAAGTATTTGGAAATGAAGAAGGTCTGTAAATACTTAACTACACTAATAGATTCATCCTGTCATGAGAATATGCTTCAGGATTTCATCCTTAACTAAATTCTCATGTTCACGGGCACAAGCTTTCATGCAAATTTCTTTTCTTAGAATGTCATGCTTATGTTATACATTTGTCTTATAATCACTTGATTTATTTGAAATTTTAAACTCAAATATGATTTAGTAATATGCATATAATGCAAAAGAGTAATTGCGACCAAAGTATTGATTTTTTTTTTTTTCCGGAATGTGATGGATCTGATGAAAATAAATATTTTAAACTCCAGGAAATGAAATGTGTATGGCTTCTCAAAAAAAGTCTCCAATACTTTGAAAATCTGGTTCTTGATTTTCACTATTCAGAAAACTTAATATAATGAAAGGTGGTAGAATTGTATGGGCGTGTGTGTGTGCCTGTGTATGAGCTTGTGAATATAATCTAAAGTTCTTAGCAAGTAAGAACAATTAGAGAATTCCAAAGTTAAGTTCACTAACAGTTCTTTAATCATCTGGAATCTTAAGGAAAACCCCATGTCTTGACTACAAGCATAAGCTAATGCTAATCATAACCTAGTCCGAGGTCCTGTTATAAAACATAAGATGTGAATTCCAAGCACACATTGTAGCCTTTGATAGCTTTAATTGAGGAAGAACATCTAACCTCAACAACATGATTGCCTTAGACAGAAAGAAACTTAATTTATTTATTTGCTCATTTTTCATACTGTCAAAAATAGCAGGGACTAATATTATCACTATTATATAATTTATTTCTCTGGTTTCAGTACGTGAGCTTCTTAAAAACAAATACTTTTATTTGTCCATATAACTCCTGCATCAGGTGAACAATAGATGCTCAATGAATTTTTTCCTTAAAGAAAAGACTATGTGGACAGATTTACAAAAGGTAGAGCAAGTTATTATCTGTATCTTTTAAACTGTAGTTCTTTAAACAGGCAAACTAATGTGTTAAGCTACTCAGCATCATAATATGTATTGAGAATTTGATGAATATATGAAACATCTCATCAGAAAAATATGCTTATCCATATAAGACAATATTATGTGAACAATATGGCATTTTATATGAAATTAAAAAGTTGTTTTTGAAATGCATCCTATCGAATGAATGAATTATATTTAATGTCCCAAATGCTTCTTTTTTTTTTTTTAATTTTTATTTATTATTTATGTATTATGTTTATTTTTGGCTGTGTTGGGTCTTCGCTTCTGTGTGAGGGCTCTCTCCAGCTGCGGCGAGTGGGAGCCACTCCCCATCGCGGTGCGCGGGCCTCTCACTATCGCGGCCTCTCTTGTTGCGGAGCAGAGGCTCCAGACGCTCAGGCTCAGTAGTTGTGGCTCACGGGCCCAGTCGCTCCGCGGCACGTGGGATCCTCCCAGACCAGGGCTCGAACCCGTGTCCCCTGCATTGGCAGGCAGATTCTCAACCACTGCGCCACCAGGGAAGCCCCCAAATGCTTCTTAACCATGATTGCTTGCAGATGTTTTCTCTGTGATTGAGAAGATTAAGGTTGATACTTATTGAATATCTTCTATGTGTAAGATATTATAACCTTTTACCACTTATGACAAACAGTAAATTCAGTTGCCCTTCTTTCTTGTCTTACACATAGGAATAAACTTCCTTGGGGTCCTTTGAAATATTCATAACCCAAGTCCATTATAAATACTAGTCTTCTTATAACCTTATGTCACATGTTTTATCTTTCTTTGATCTCCAAATTTATTACATGATCATTTAAAATACAAGCTTGCTAGAATTCCCATGTACTTTTATTGTTTTCAAAGTATAAACTCTGTTACTCCCTGATCGTAATTGTTTGTAACTGATTTCCAGAATTTCAGTTCCTTGACCCATTATTCCTCTCTGGATATACCATATTAGCTTTCTTTTTTCTTGAAGGTTGAAAATATTTTCTTGAAGCCTACAGCAGTGGCTCACAACCATTAGTGTGCATAATGGAGGACCCTTTACAATACAGCTCATTGGCTCCCACTACAAAAAATAAGTTCATATTGATTCGTGCTGGAGCTCAGGAAATCTACATTTAACAAGCCCACCAAGTGATTCTGCTGCAGGTAGATGGAAGTCTGAGCTTTGAAAAGCAAGGATCCAAGATATCTCTCCAACTATAAGTTGGCATCACTTTCATTAGCTTAAAGAGGACATGTTTCCTCAAAGTTTCATTATATCATTTTCACCTCAAAGTTTTATTTGCTCTAATTATAACAATGTCTATATTCATAAAATTGATTTTATATGTATGCAGAATTTTGAAATGCCATCCTCTCTAATTCTCATTTCCTAGTTATTGAAAATTAAAACAGGAATATAAATTATGGCCCAATTCACACAACTCTTCCTCTTATTTTAAGAAACCAAAGCTTGAGAAGTTGAGTGACTTTCCCAAAGTTACAAAGCTAGGAGATAACAGAATCAGGATTGAATTTTTTTTTTTTTCAGGATTGAAATTTAATACCTTGTATTTCCATTGTAACATTTGTCCAGTCATGTTATCTTACTCCCAAACTGTGACCTGTTCCAGGAGCCTTGTCTTATATATTCATTATATTTTATCCTTTCATTACTTCCATGAAATTGTTGAGAGTTTGAAAGATAGATGAAGCCCCTCTTAGCATGCCACGAGACTGGAGTTCACTGCTTTGTTAACATGTTGTGTTAATGAGTCTCCCTCCATGGTGACAATGAGGATAATGTGGGGAGCTAGAGTACCCAGCCCTGCTAAGCAGTAATGAAGAGAGGCCAAGTAAGGAAGCTAAACTTCTATCCCCACCAGGCAGTAATGAGGCAGTGCTCTCCCATTCCCATTCCCCTCCTGGAACTGTGTCAGAGAGAGCCACCCAAACACAAAGTTTAAATAATTTCCAGCATCTCATAACATAATACCTAAAATATCCAGGATTCAACTGAAAATCACTCATCGTATCAATAATTGGAAAATAAACTAAATGAAAAAAGACGACCAATAGATCTCAACACTGAGATGAGAGAGATATTAGAGTTACCAGACAAAATTTTTAAAACAGCCAACATAAAAATAATAAAATAAACCATTACAATCACACTTGAAACAAAAAGTAGAAAGTATTATCAAAGAAATAGAAAATCAAAGCAAAGAAATTGAAGATATAAAGAAAACCCAACTGAGAATATTAGAACTGAAAAATGCTATAGCCAAATAAAAAACGCAATATATGGGCTCAGAAGGGAGAGGACAGAAGAAAGAATCAGCAACCTAGAAGATCAAAAAATAGAAAATGCCCAATCTGAACAACACAGAGATAATAAGCATACACATATGTATGCACACACACATGTGCACACAGGCATACACACAAAACAATACAAAAGCAAAAAACAAAACAGAACTTCAGGGACCTGTGGGACTATAACAAAATATCTAACATTCATGTGTCATCAGAGTCCTGGAAAGAGAGAGAAAAAAAAGGTAGCCTTGAAAAAGACACATGAAGAAATAATAGTTGCAAACTTCCCAAATTTGGCAAAAGACATAAACCTATAGATTCAAGAAATTGAATGAACTCCAAACAGGATAAACCCAACTAATTCCACACCAAGTCACATCATACATAATCAAACTTCTGAAAACTAAAGACAGAAAATCTTTTAAAGCAGCAAGAGATAAACTAGTCCTTACCTATAGCAGAAACATCAATTCAAACGACAGTGTATTCCTTATTAGAAACCGTGAAGGTGAGAAGGAAGTAGCACAGTATATTTTGAGTGCAAACAAAAAAAAAGGAGTGCTGTCAAACCAGAATTTTATATCCAGAAAAAAAATATACTTCAGAAATTAAAGAGAAATCAAAAAATTATCAAATGAAGGAAAACTAAGATTATTTGTCACTCCCAGATCTACCCTAAGTGAATGGCTAAAGGAAGTTCTCTAAACAATAAAAGAAAGCAGCTTGGAACATGAGGAAGGAAAAAAGAACAGGATAAGCAAGGATATGGGTAAATCTTTAGTTTTCTAAATTATGATTGACAGTAGAAGCAAAAAATACTTTCTGATATGATTCTAAATGAATATATAGAAAATATGTAAGGCAATTATATTATAAACAGAGAAGGTTGAAGAGATGTAAAGGCAGGTAAGGTTTCTACACCTCTCTTGAACTGGAAAAATGACAACACTAGTAGACTGATAAGTTCTATAAATATAATGTGAATTCCAGAGCAACCACTAAAAAAGTTATAAAATGGGATACATTTTAAAATACTATGGGTAAATCAAAATTTTATTATAAAAATGTTTTAAAAACCCATAAAAATTCAGTGAAAAGAAAACAGAAAGAGAAAAAATAGAAATAATAGAAAAGAAAAATATTAAATGGAAATTTAACCTCTAATATATCAAAAATTACATTAAATGTAAGTGGTCTAAGTATACTAATTGGAAGAGATTGCTAGAGTAGATTTTTAAAAACCCAGATATATGTTGTCTTCAAGAAACTTGCTGCAAGTATAATGATACAGGTGATATAAGAAGGTTAAAAATAAAATAATGAAAAAAGATGTATCATGCAAAAATTATTCTAAGAAAGCACAAGTAAGTGTATTAATATCAGATAAAGTACACTTCAAAGTAAAGAAAATTATCAGAGACAAAGAAGGACGTTATTTAATGATAAAAGGGTCATACCACCAAGAAGAATAACAATCCTAAATTTACATGATCATATCACAGAGCTGCAAAATAAATGAAACAAAAACTGATAGAACTGAAAAGAAATATAGGGTAAATAGACAAATACACAATTATAGCTGGAGACTTCACCACCACTTTTCTTAAAATTAATAGAACAACTATACAGGAAATCATCAAGCATATAGGACTCAACAACATCATCAACCAATGGAATCTAATTAACAACTAAAGGGAACTTCATTCAATAACAACAGAATGCATATTGTTTTCCAGTGCCAAAGGAACATGTACCAAAATAGACCATATCTTGGGCTACAAAACAAATCTCAAAAGTTTAAAAGAGTTGAAATTATAAAGCATGTGTTCTCTGACAACAAAGAAATCGACCTAAAAATCAATAACAGAAAGATAACAGGAATGTCTTCAAAAACTTGGAAGTTTTGTTTTTCCATATGTCAAAAAGGACATCACATTTGTAAACATTCCATATGTTAAAGAGGAATCTTTAAGAAGAAAAACTTTAAATGTGTGAACTATATAGAAATGAAATAGAACATATCAGCATTTATGTGATACAGCTAAAACAGTTCTGAGAGAGAAATTTTAACAACTAAGTTAAAATATTTGAAAGCAGAAAGTTTCAAATTAATAATCTAAGCTCCCAGCTCAAGCACTTATCAAATTAAAGTAGGCAAAAGGAAGAAAATAAGAAAGATAAGAGAAGAAAATTAATGAAGTTGAAAACAAAAACAATGAGAAAATCAATTAAACAAAGAGCTGGTTTTTTAAAAGATCATAAAAGTAACAAAATTTCAGTTAAGATTGGCAAAACAAAAGAAAAAAAAAAAAAGACACAAGTTACCAATATCTGGCATGAAACAGGAATTTCACTGAAGACCCTCCAGGTATCAAAAAATAATAAGAGGGTGCTATAATCAACTACTGCATACCACCCAATATTAGATAATTTGAATAGCCCTGTAACTATAAAGGAAAATGAATTTATAATTTCACACTTATTAAAAGAGAAATCTCCAGTCCTAGATAGTTTCACTGGAAGAATCCATAAAATGCTTAAAGAGGAGTTAACATTGTTCGACACAAGCTATTCCAGAAAATAGAAGAGGTGAGAGAATTCCCCAAATTCATTTTATGAAGCTATTATTTTCCAGACACCAAAACCAAGTAAAGATAGTGCAAAAAAAGGAAACTACAGACCAATATCCCTCAGGAATATAGATGCAAAAATTTCTAACACAATATTAAATATAATTCAGCAATATATAAAAGAATTATACACCAAGACCAAGTAGAGTTTGTTCCTGGGATGTAAGTTTTATTCAGCATAAAAAATCCAGCAGTATAATTAACCATATTAACAGGCTAAAGAAGAAAAGTATATGATCCTATCAATGTTTTAAAAAATATTTGAAAATAATCAACCCCCGTTCATGGTTAAAAAATCTCAGAAAAATAGGAAAAGAAGGAAACTTCTTTAACTTAGTAGGATTGGGGATTTTTTTTTTTTTTTTTTTTGCTATCAGACTCATATATAACCAAAATGTTTTTATTCTAAACAGCCAGTGAAAAACCATTAGAGTATGTCATTTCTGTCATAGATTTGTGGATATGATATTAGATGAATTTTAATAGCTTATATTACATGTTTATGGCAATAAATAATTATTTTCTAATATAGAACATTGTGTTTCTTGCAAAGTTAATATGATTAATATTTAATATTATAGGTGAAATTAATATAACTGATGTAACTGAACTTAATATATAATGAGGAATTTTAGACTTACAGGTTGCTCCCATAATCAAACTTTAGTATTATTATACCCTTACAGCATATGTAAACATATACATATGTGTAAATATATGCAAAACCCATAACCTCCAGAATGATAAACATCTTATAGTTGTTACCTCCATGAAGACTAGCGGGGGCCAAGATTAAAGTTAAAGATCTAAAGGAAACTTTAAATTTATCTGTAATGGTCAAAGACTTTAATGTGGGTTATACATGTATTCAGGAAATTAAAGGAAAAGAAGGTAGTAATAAGTAAACATGAAAATTTCAGCATAGAAATAGCAAATATAAAAAATAATTAAATGGTTAGGTAGAATAACTGAAAAGAAAAAAAATAAGCTTAACATCAGATTTAGGATGGCAGAAAAAATGGTCAGTAATCTGGAAGATAGATGAGAGAAATTATCCAATCAAACGAACAGAGAAAATAAATAATAATAATAATATTGAATAACAGAGCCATAATCACCTGCTGGACAAGATAGAGTTCTAACATATGTGAAACAAAAATCACAAGAAGACAGGAGAGAGAAAGTAGGAAAGAAAAAAAGTACTGGCTGAAGAATTCCCAAATTTGGTGAAAATTGTCAATTTACAGATTTGAGAAACTTGACAAACTTCAAGCTGAATAAATTATAAAGAAAACTACCTGTAATTATATCACAGACTATCTATAAGAGAGTTGGAGAGAGAAAGAGAGAGCAAGAGAATGATTGGGGGAATGAATGGATCTTGAAATCATCCAGAAAAATTTTAAAAAGACATATCTTTACATACAGATAAAAAAGTAGTATGAATGGCAGCTGACTTTTCATTAGTATCAGTAGAAGCCAGAGGAGAATATAACAATACCTTTAACATGCATAAAGTAAAGAGATGTCATAACAGAGTTTTACACCCATTGAAGGCTCAAAATTTAAGTCAAAATATTTTGAGATAAATGAAACTGGAGTGATTTATTACTAGCAGAACTGTGCTTCAAGGTATGCTAAAGGAAGTTCTTTAACCCAAAGGGAAATGACACAAAAAGGAAATTCAAATGTGCAAAAAAGATAAAGAAAAAAAAGCTCTGGAAAAATTGTGACTAAATGTCTGTCCATTCTTTAAAAAAGAACTGGTTAAAGCAAAAACTGTAGCCTTGTATCATGATGTTAACAAATGACAGTAATAGCACAAAGGATGTATACTATTGGACTTAATAGACTTACACTATTTCAAGGTTGTTATTATTTATGTGAAATGATACCATATTAACTCTAAGTGGACTCTGGTAACTTAAGGATGCGTATTGTAATCACTAGAGCAATCCACTAAAAGTCATTCAAATGCGTATAGCTAAAAGCCTATAGAGAACATATAATGGAAAACTAATTTTTTTAAATGAAATTTAAAGAAGGCAGGAAAAGAACAGCAACATAAAAGCAGGTGGACCAAATAGAAAATAAAGAACAACGTAAATGTAAAAATATACCAATCAAAGGCTGAGATTATCAGACAGCAATTTTAAAATGACCAACTGTTTGGTCTCTAGAAAACACACACTTTAAATGTAAAGAAAAATATAGGTAAAAAACAAAAGATTGAATAGACATATGCCATGCAAGCAATAAGTGTGAGAAAGTTGCTGTGGCTATACTCATATCAAAAGGTGACTCCAAGGCAAGGAATATTACCAGACATTAAGAGATAGAGCCCACAGTGATTAAACGACCACTGTGTTTCATTTAATAACACTGATTTTTAAGAAATGAAGGAGAAAATCTAACAATTACAGGAAGAAAAAGACAAATTGACACCCATAGTCATAGATGTTAATGCCATTCTCAGCAATTGACAGAGCAAATAGAAAAAAATAAACTTAACAAAATGAAAAAATAATATCCACCACTTTGATCTAATTGACATGTTAGAACATTATCCCAAGCAACAGCAGAGTATACTTTTTTTTAATGTTTTAATTTAATTTTATTTATTTTTTTATACAGCAGGTTCTTATTAGTCATCAATTTTATACACATCAGTGTATACATGTCAATCCCAATCGTCCAATTCAGCACACCACCACCCCCACGCCCCCGCTGCTTTCCCCCCTTGGTGTCCATACGTTTGTTCTCTACATCTGTCTCTCAACTTCTGCCCTGTAAACCGGTTCACCTGTACCATTTTTCTAGGTTCCACATACATGCGTTAATATACGATATTTGTTTTTCTCCTTCTGATTTACGTCACTCTGTATGACAGTCTCTAGATCCATCCATGTCTCAACAAATGACTCAATTTCGTTAGTTTTTATGGCTGAGTAATATTCTATTGTATGTATGTACCACAACTTCTTTATCCATTCGTCTGTCAATGGGCATTTAGGTTGCTTCCCTGACCTGGCTATTGTAAATAGTGCTGCAATGAACATTGGGGTGCATGTGTCTTTTTTGAATTATGGTTTTCTCTGGGTATATGCCCAGTAGTGGGGATTGCTGGATCATATGGTAATTCTATTTTTAGTTTTTTAAGGAACCTCCATACTGTTCTCCATAGTGGCTGTATCAGTTTACATTCCCACCAACAGTGCAAGAGGGTTCCCTTTTCTCCACACCCTCTCCAGCATTTGTTGTTTGTAGATTTTCTGATGATGCCCATTCTAACTGGTGTGAGGTGATACCTCACTGTAGTTTTGATTTGCATTTCTCTAATAATTAGTGATGTTGAGCAGCTTTTCATGTGTTTCTTGGCCATCTGTATGTCTTCTTTGGAGAAATGTCTATTTAGGTCTTCTGCCCATTTTTGGATTAGATTGTTTGTTTCTCTTAATACTGAGCTACATGAGCTGTTTATATATTTTGGAGATTAATCCTTTGTCCGTTGATTCGTTTGCAAATATTTACTCCCATTCTGAGGGTTGTCTTTTGGTCTTGTTTATGGTTTCCTTTGCTGTGCAAAAGCTTTGAAATTTCATTAGGTCCCATTTGTTTATTTTTGTTTTTATTTCCATTACTCTAGGAGGTGGGTAAAAAAATATCTTGCTGTGATTTATGTCAAAGAGTGTTCTTCCTATGTTTTCCTCTAAGAGTTTTATAGTGTCCGGTCTTACATTTAGGTCTCGAATCCATTTTGAGTTTATTTTTGTGTATCGTGTTAGGGAGTGTTCTAATATCATTCTTTTACATGTAGCTGTCCAGTTTTCCCAGCACCACTTATTGAAAAGACTGTCTTTTCTCCATTGTATATCCTTGCCTCCTTTGTCATAGATTAGTTGACCATAGGTGCGTGGGTTTATCTCTGGGCTTTCTATCTTGTTCCATTGATTTATGTTTCTGTTTTTGTGCCAGTACCATATTGTCTTGATTACTGTAGCTTTCTAGTATAGTCTGAAGTCAGGGAGTCTGATTCCTCCAGCTCCGTTTTTTACCCTCAAGACTGCTTTGGCTATTCGGGGTCTTCTGTGTCTCCATACAAATTTTAAGATTTTTTGTTCTAGTTCCATAAAAAAATGCCATTGGTAATTTGATAGGGATTGCATTGAATCTGTAGATTGCTTTGGGCAGTATAGTCATTTTCACAATATTGATTCTTCCAATCCAGGAACATGGTATATTTCTCCATCTGTTGGTATCATCTTTAATTTCTTTCATCAGTGTCTTATAGTTTTCTGTATACAGGCCTTTTGTCTCCCTAGGTAGGTTTATTCCTAGGTATTTTATTCTTTTTGTTGCAATGGTAGATGGGAGTGTTTCCTTAATTTCTCTTTCAGGTTTTTCATCATTAGTGTATAGGAATGCAAGAGATTTCTGTGTATTAATTTTGTATCCTGCAACTTTACCAAATTCATTGATTAGCTGGTAGCATTTTTAGGATTCTCTATGTATAGTATCATGTCATCTGCAAACAGTGACAGCTTTACTTCTTCTTTTCCAGTTTGTATTCCTTTTATTTCTTTTTCTTCTCTGATTGCCGTGGCTAGGACTTCCAAAACTATGTTGAATAATAGTGGTGAGAGTGGACATCCTTGTCTTGTTCCTGATCTTAGAGGAAATGCTTTTAGTTTTTCACCATTGAGAATGATGTTTGCTGTGGGTTTGTCGTATATGGCCTTTATTATGTTGAGGTAGGTTCCCTCTATGCCCACTTTCTGGAGAGTTTTTATCGAAAATGGGTGTTGAATTTTGTCAAAAGGTTTTTCTGCATCTATTGAGATGATCATATGGTTTTTATTCTTCAGTTTGTTAATATGGTGTATCACGTTGATTGATTTGCATATATTGAGGAATCCTTGCATCCCTGGGATAAATCCCACTTGATCATTGTGTATGATCCTTTTAATGTGTTGTTGGATTCTGTTTGCTAGTATTTTGTTCAGGATGTTTGCATCTATATTCCTCAGTGATATTTGTCTGTAATTTTTTTTTTTTTTTTTTGTAGTACGTTTGTCTGGTTTTGGTACCAGGGTGATGGTGGCCTCATAGAATGAGTTTGGGAGTGTTCCTTCCTCTGCAATTTTTTGGAAGAGTTTGAGAAGGATCGGTGTTAGCTCTTCTCTAAATGTTTGATAGAATTCACCTGTGAAGCCATCTGGTCCTGGACTTTTGTTTGTTGGAAGATTTTTAATCACAGTTTCAATTTCATTACTTGTGATTGGTCTGTTCATATTTTCTATTTCTTCCTGGTTCAGTCTTGGAAGGTTATACCTTTCTAAGAATTTGTCCATTTCTTCTAGGTTGTCCAATTTATTGGCATAAAGTTGCTTGTAGTAGTCTTTTAGGATGCTTTGTATTTCCGTGGTGTCTGTTGTAACTTCCCCTTTTTCATTTCTAATTTTATTGATTTGAGTCCTCTCCCTCTTTTTTTTTGATGAGTCTGGCTAATGGTTTATCAATTTTGTTTATCTTCTCAAAGAACCAGCTTTTAGTTTTATTGATGTTTGCTATTGTTTTCTTTGTTTCTATTTCATTTATTTCTGCTCTGATATTTATGATTTCTTTCCTTCTACTAACTTTGTGTTTTGTTTGTTCTTCTTTCTCTAGTTCCTTTAGGTGTAACGTTAGACACAGGTGCAAGCCTGTGTCCTTTGGTTGGAGCATTTAATCTGTTCACATTTAAGGTAATTATCGATATGTATGTTCCTATGACCATTTACTTAATTGTTTTGGGTTTGTTTTTGTAGGTCCTTTTCTTCTCTTGTGTTTCCCACTTAGAGAAGTTCCTTTAGTATTTGTTGTAGAGCTGGTTTGGTGGTGATGAATTCTCTTAGCTTTTGCTTGTCTGTAAAGCTTTGGATTTTTCCATTGAATCTGAATGAGATCCTTGCCAGTTAGAGTAATCTTGGTTGTAGGTTCTTCCCTTTCATCACTTTAAGTATATCATACCACTCCCTTCTGGCTTGTAGAGTTTCTCCTGAGAAATCAGCTGTTAACCTTATGGGAGTTCCCTTGTATGTTATTTGTCGTTTTTCCCTTGCTGCTTTCAATAATTTTTATTTGTCTTTAATTTTGACAATTTGATTACTATGTGTCTTGGCGTGTTTCTCCTTGGGTTTATCCTGTATGGAACTCACTGCACTTCCTGGACTTGGGTGGCTATTTCCTTTCCCACGTTAGGGAAGTTTTAGACTATAATCTCTTCAAATATTTTCTCTAGTCCTTTCTCTCTCTCTTCTCCTTCTGGGACCCCTATAATGCGAATGTTGTTGCATTTAATGTTGTCCCAGAGGTCTCTTAGGCTGTCTTCATTTCTTTTCATTCTTTTTTCTTTATTCTGTTCCACAGCAGTGAATTCCACCATTCTGTCTTCCAGGTCACTTATCCGTTCTTCTGCCTCAGTTTTTCTGCTATTGATTCCTTCTAGTGTAGTTTTCATTTCAGTTATTGTATTGTGCATCTCTGTTTGTTTGTTCTTTAATTCTTCTAGGTCTTTGTTAAACATTTCTTGCGTCTTCTTGATCTTTGCCTCCATTCTTTTTCCGAGGTCCTGGATCATCTTCACTATCATTGTTCTGAATTCTTTTTCTGGAAGGTTGCCTATCCCCACTTCATTTAGTTGTTTTTCTGGGGTTTTATCTTGTTCCATCATCTGTTACATAGCCCTCTGCCTTTTCATCTTGTCTATCTTTTTGTGAATGTGCTTTTTGTTCCACAGGCTGCAGGATTGTAGTTCTTCTTGCTTCTCCAGAGTATACTTTCTTTTTGAGTGCAGTTGAATGTTTACAAAGATCCTTTATATCCTGGACCATATTTTAAGACTCAGTAAACTTCAAAATTGAAAATTTTACAGAGTATATTCTCTGACTACAAATTGTCAAAATGTTTTAAATCAAAACACACTTCACGTAATAATAGCTCAGAGAAAGGTCACAAGAGGAATTATATTATTTTTATCTGAATAGCAACAAAATACAAAATATCAAAATTTGTAAAAGACAGTTAAAGCAGTTCTTAGAGGGATATTTATAGCTTTAAATGCTTCTATGAGAAAAGATAAAAAGATTAAAAGTAATCATCATGCTCTTGATCTTGAGGAGTTAGAATAAGAACAAATTTAAAACAAAGTAAAAGGTAAAAATAATAATAATAAATAATAGAATCGATGATGTTGAAAACACAATAAAGAAAATTAATAAACCAAAAGTTGGTTCTTCAATAAGGATCCTCTAAAAAGACAGATCAAGGACAAAAATAAAGGAAAGCACAAATTACCAATACCAGAAACAAGAGTGGGTATAAGTACAGATGCTACAGTCTTTAAAAGGATACAGAGAGAAATATTATATAACTATTGTGCCAGTAAATTTGGCAAGTAAGATGAAATTGATGAATATTTGAAAAACTCCATTTAACGGAACTGAGGAAATAACAAATCTGAATATATGTATAATTAAATATTTTTTAAAATCTCTTGACAAGTAAAATAACAGATCCAGATAGTTTCACTAAGTTCTATGAAAAAAAATTATCACATAGATGCAGAAAAAGCACAAAATTCAATCCAATTGATGATAAAATTCACAATATCCTAGGAGAAAAAGGGATGTTTCTTATTCCAATAAGCACGTTAAAAATCCTGCAGGTGACATCAAAATTAATGGTGAATTATTGAATGCTTTCCTTTAAGATTGGGAACAGGGCAAGGGTGCTTATTCTCACCTCTGTTTAGCCTGGTATTAGATGTCTTGGTGAATAGTTAGTAAAAGAAACAAGAGGCATAAAGATTGGGAAAAAAAGTAAAACTATCTTTTTCACAGATGTAATGTGAATTTTTACAAAGAAAGTCCTGTGAAATCTACAAATTACTATAATTATGAAGCAAATTTAATCACAAGATACAAGGTTAATATACAAAAATTAATTGTTTCTGTCTACTAGAAAAAAAATAAGAATCTGTTTACTAAAGCTCAACAAACATGAAATAATTAGGATTTTTTGAAGAAGATATGCTGAAGTCGACAAACTATTGCAGAAATTAAAGAAGACCTAAAATAATGGGAGAGAGATACCATATTTATAGGTTGGAATGCTCAATTTAGTTAAGTGGTCAATTCCACCAAATTGATCTGTATATTCAATACAATCCTTACCAAAATCACAATGGGATTTTTGGTAGAAATAGAAAATTTGTTTTTAATATGGTAATATAAAACAGTGCAGAATAGAGAAATTAATCTTGAAAGAAAAGACCAAAGTTGGAAGACACATTTTACCTGCTTTCACAGGGTACTTCAAAGAAATCGTTATCAAGATCAGGTGATATTGATGTAATGATAGATAAATAATAAACAAACTAGATTGTAGAGACCAGAAATATCCACACATACGTGGGCAATTGATTTTTCCACAAATGTGACAAGACAATAATGGAGAAAAGAAGCCTTTGATAATTGGTATTGGAACAACTAGCTAAATATATGAAAAAATAATACTTAAAAATTAGTTCTTACTTATGCTACATAAAAATAACTTGAGATGGATAATAGATATAAAAGTAGAAGCTTTTATAGCCTGCTGCAAAACTTTCATTAAACATAGGAGAATCTCTCTATGAACTTTGAGTAGACAATGATTTCTTAGAAATGACCCCAAAAGCACTAAACATAGCAGGAGAAAAACATGATACATGGGACTTAATCAAAAATAAACATTTTCTATTAATCTATAAACAGTATTATAAAGTGAAATGGCAAGTCACATACATATATCCGAAAAAGAGTTTGTATCCAGAATATATAAAGAACTAAATATCAGTAATAAAAAGACAAAAAAACTAATAAAAAATGGGCAAGAGACTGTCTTCTACAGGGAGTTCATAATGAGCGGATAACAAAGGCCAATGATTACATGAAACTGGGCTAATATACTATTCAACAGGGAAATTCAGGTTACAAATACATTGCAATAGCATTACTCATCCAGTAAAATGACTAAATTAAAAAGATATCAATATCTGATGTTGGTGAGAATGTGGAGCAACTAGAACTCTTTTACTGCTGGTGGGTATGTACAATGGTACTTTGGAAAGCAGTTTGGCAGTTTCTTATAATGTTAAACATAGACCCATCCTATGATTTAAATACCTAGAAAGGTATTCTTTCTAGGTATTTACCCAGATATATGAAAACATATGTCCACAAAAAGATTTTACAAGAATGTTTGTAACAGCTTTATTTATAACTCAGGACTGAAAACACCAGAAACGTCCCTTGATAGAAAAGTGAAAAATCATTTGTGGTATATTCACTGGATGGAAAGTAATCAGCAATAAAACGAATGATACATGTAACATCTGAGAAACTAAAAAAGAAGACCGATACAAAAGAATATATAAAGTATGGCCCACTTTTATAGATACAAGGACAGGTAAAACTGATCTATGGTGAGAAATTTGAGCAACGGTTACCCGTAAGAAATGCGATTTGACTAGAGGTAGGCATAGGAGAACTTTCAAGGATGATAGAAATATTCCATATCTTTAATGATATAGTGGTTATATAGGTATCAAAACACATGTGTCAAAACACACCTGATTGTACAATTATGGTCTGTGCATTTCATTATATATAAATTTTATCCCCTACCCCCAAAAAGTGTGAGGCTTGTAGAGTCAGATATTCTGAATTTGAATCCAGGTTCTCCTCTAACTAATTATCAGATTTTAGGCAAGTTATACAACCTCACAGAATTGCAGTTGCATAAGTATTGTGGGAATAATAATAACCCCCATCTCACAGAGTCATGAGAAGCAAGTGAGGTAATATATGGAGAATATTTACCAGGGAGCTAAATGCTATCTTAATTAAAAAGACATGTCTTACCATAAAAAGAGACTATGGATTTTAAAAAATTATTATTGTAAACAAATAATTAATAATGAAGTCAAATGTTATTAGTGATGAATCAACCATATTACCGTTTAAACAATTTTCTGTCCTGTACACGTTGAATATTTGAGGAAAACACATTGTCTTATTAAGAAGACACATTGAACTCATTTTAACTTTTTAGTATTATTTAGTATTCCTTAATATAGCTTTTTTTCTTTTCCATCTTTGTTGTAAGACAGATAGTCCTCATATATAATTTTAGGCATATATTTTGCATTTTTTGGTTTGTTGGGTTAAACACTATAAATATTTTTTATAGCTAAACGCCTTTTTAAACAAATAGTGAACTACAAAAATAACAGTGTCTTAAGTAATCTAAGCTTTATTAATAAAGCATATTTTCAATTTAGGTCGCACCTAGGAATCACAAAATTTTAGGATTTGCAATAGATTAGTGAAAGCAGGGCATTTTCGAGATTTAATGTTGCTACCAGTTGTTATGTCATCTGGAGGTGTTATATTAAATATGAAATATTTCTGATGCATTAAATCAATTAATGCCTTTACCAAACTTCTTTATAATGTTAATAAAGTAAATAAATCTTTATTTACTGTTTACACTGTTCCCAGTAAGACACTGTGATACCAGTTGAGATATCAATGGAGAAGGAATGAACTGGTGGACTTAGGATATTTGTGGCAGTTTCTAGTTAATAGACCAGAGACTGATAATTGTTTATGAGGCCAAATTCAGGTGACAGCTATATTATGTTCAGTCGGCACTGTGTTTTACAAAAATATTGTTTACTGTCACTTAAAATTGGGAGCTTTCCATATGAATATCCAGATTTCTGACCTCATCTCACATATTTAAAATCGACAACTCTGGGTTGGAATTGTTCATTTCCACAAGCCAGAAATTAACTGGAACTGAGTAGCAAGCAGTTGCTTCCTTTAGAGAGGGCATCCATCAGGTTTTCCACAGACACCACCCAGCCAACCTCATTCAAGTTACTGCCAGGCTCAATAAACCCTCCTCACTAAGAAAAGGAAATAAGTATCAAAGCAACAAGAAAAACAAGAAAAACTGCAGTTGGCACTATGCTTTTATTTAATAGGCACTAAATATTTGAAGAAGGAAAACAAACTAGGGGAAAAAATGCTATGATAAAAGAGATGAGAAGTTGGATAGGACTCTTGCTTCCAACTTCAACAGCTATTCATTTAATTGCCAAAACATTTCTTTTTTATGTTGTGCATGGGTAGGCTTTGAATTATTATGTTAGCATAGACTACTTTGCTCATTTACTACACGTCTACCCCTAGACATTGCCCTTTTGAAATACCTCATGTTACCGTTTTTCTTGATTCAAAGAATAGTCTGACATATTATTATTAAAATGCAAATCTTTGTTTGGTTTTTACAAAGGCTGAAGAGATAACTTTAACAATTGGCCAAGCATTTGACCTGGCGTACAGGAAATTTCTAGAATCTGGAGGAAAAGATGTTGAAACAAGAAAACAGATTGCAGTGTTACAGAAAAGAGTGAGTAAACTAAGCTTGTTATTTCACATTTATGTGATGTAAGTACAGGGAAACTTGCATATCATCAAACAAATTTAGAAGGCCTGCCATTAAATTCCCCCCACACTGATTGGAACTGCTTTCACTGTGTTCCTATAATTTTTCGTTCCTGATCCCCTGCACAGTTTTTAACCATTTTATATTGAATTCCCACAAGAACTTAGTGTTCTCATGTGACTTTGCTTCACTTCCTGATGCTTCTCATGGGGATCAGAGCAGCAGAAGCAGCAGATGCTGGGTAAGTGGTTTCCCATGCAGATCAGATTCCTTTATAATTAAATTACACCCTTTCTCCACTCTCTTCAAAATCATCATAAGCAAGTTTCACTGTCTTGCGGTTATACTCCAAGATTATGGGTACAGATTGCACAGCGCTACAAGAAAACACAGAGATGAGGTATTAGAATCATGAAATTTGCACACACATAAAAACATATTTTAAAATTAATAATATGTCTTTCCAGTGACCTAGAATTCTATGATATATCCCAAGCTTTATCAAATAAATTTCTCCCCATGCACAAAAGAATACATTAAAATTTTAAATAATATGAAATCCTATTCATTAATATAGCCAATTTAGCAGCCAATATTTTCCAAGAACAAATGTCTGAAGATTATTCAATAATCATTTGCTTTTTAGATTCAAGACTTAGAAACAGAAAATATGGAACTTAAAAACAAAGTACAGGATTTGGAAAACCAGTTGAGAATAACCCAAGTATCAACATCTCCAGTAAGTATATAGAATACGTGCATCTTTTCCTTAGAAATAAGATTTCATGGTGATAAAACATGTCTGGATCATCAACTCTTCAGTATTTCAAATAACACTCTGGGATCAGTCATTTTAAACTAAATGTAGATAGAGATACAAGGTGCTAAATAAGGTTAATTTAAATGTTAAAATTACCTAGATAGCTCAGATCAGAGTTGTTTTTCCATGTTGCTCTTTTCTCTTTTCTAGAATAATTCAGCCCTCAGTTTGGTCTTTTCCTCTTTGTGACATAATCTTCTTTCATTCCAATTGATTACTATTTACTGAAGTTGTTTTAATGACTGAAGCCAATCTGCCCTTGGAGTACTGAACTTCATTATAGAAGCTGGACTGTTAACACGATCGAATTGGTTTCTTATATTACATAGCAAGGGCTCCTACTGGGAGTGACAGAGTTATATTTCACACACTAAAATCAGTGGTAGTCTCTGTAGACAACACTCAATATTTTTATAGTTAAATTATTTACTTTTGGTTTATCACAGATTTGAAATCATTTTCTCATCTTAAGGTATGATGCCATTATTTTGTGATTTTGGCTAAGGGAATTTTTTGGGGGGAGATAGAATTTAAAACAGTTGATATTTTTTTCTAGGCAAAATATACTTAGGAATTTTATTCTCTTTTAGAATCATCTGTACCGATATTCTCCATTAAAATGTATATTTTATTTTACATTTAGAAATTTTAATATGTAACTTTTGGCATGATACTATGAACTGAAACACAATTATAGCATTTACAAACTTCTGAAGAGAATTTTTGTTGCAAATTTTCATTTGCAAGTCGATTTTGGTTCAGTCTCTAGGCTAACTCAACAAAAACTCCTTGGTATATATATGTATATAAATATATTTATTGCTATCTACTATTAGACTATTTCACCAGTTCATTACCATGAAGAATGTTTCTGTAAGAGGTTACATTTTGGGTTTTAAATTTGGTGTGCCATGGAAACGGGTCAAAAAACTATTTTGTCTTCTAAACTCACACTTTTCCATCTTCCACACGGAAACAGTTTGTATTTCCATTGCTTGGCATATAGTTTGTGACAGTGGGGTTGAGACAGCCAAGGTGAGAGAGGTTGGGAGTGAGGTTCCAATGTTGCACAGTGTACCTCTGTAATGCACAGTGAGGTGCCGGAGTATCCTTTTCAAGTTCTGGCTTTATTATAATACCGCTCCCTGTTTTTTGTCTTTACTATGATCATTATTTGCTTCTCATCAAGATGATGATATTTTCTTGCCTTCCCCATCACAAGGAACAGAGCATCAGCTCAAACTCTTCAACCTTCAGTCCCAAATGGAGCAACATTTTTTAGGTCTTGTTGAATGTCTTGTAAGCCATCCTGTGAAACAAATTAGGAGTATAAAGATAAATGAAGGAGAAGTTACTTTTTCAATCAGTCTTAATAAGGTAGTTTTTGCTGGAATTCATTGCATATGAAAAGTAGCTTTACTTCAGTCTTTACGTTTACAAAGGAGTAAAAATAAGATCCATCACCATTTTGGATGCAAAACCAAAGCTTATTCATTATGTATCTTCTTTCTCTAGAAAGAGAGCTAGAGGTATCATGTCAAGGGGCATGGTAGATTTGGGAAGAGCAGAGAGGTTTGGGACATGTTGATAGGACAGCACATCTGCCTTTTATCTCCTGAAAGCAGACACTGCCCTAGACTAGCACTGGGACAACTGAGAAGGTGGGTCAGGGTTGGGGTTATGTGTGTGCACTGGTGATCTCACATGGTTACCAAGTCAGCTTCAGAAATGGCAAAGGGCAGGAAGAATGAAGAAATAACACTCTCTTCAGTTTCCTGGACCCTCTGGCCTAGGTAGCCGTTAACAAGCTGTGAGCTTGAAATTTGGTACGTAAATGAGCACAGACTATACGTGAGTATATTCATTTATTCAGCAATTCTCACAGGTAGAGTCAGTTATATAAAAAACAATAAAATTATTCAAATAGCCAATTATTAGAATGGATTAACTCTCCTAAAGTTGTCATTTAATAATTATCATAGGCATCATGTTCGTCTCAGCACTATGTCTCAACAGAATGCTTAAAAGACTATAACTAAAAGGTTGAACTAAAAAAAGAGAAGTAATTTTCTCTAAATCATTCTTTTGCACTTAATACACATGTGCAGAAAATTTATTGCCTTATTGATCATTATGCAACTAGCTCAAATTATAACTTTGCAATCTACTTATATTCTTTCGTCATAGTAATATCTTTGTCTATATTTTCTCTTTATTTTAACTTTAAAAAAATTACTTGTCTCATAACTTTTCAGCTCCTAGAGTCTCATTATGTGATTTTCGAAATTGCTGATGCATCTTCTTTAAGATTAAAAAATAGAATTTGATGCTTAAAAGAAAGTGAACTCAACATTTTTAAATTGCTAACGATACCTGATTAATTCAAATAGTTTTGAAGATGCTGTTATAGGTATTTATTAACTTGTTTTTAAAATTTTTTTGAAGAGAATATGCACAAATATTTTTTTGCCTTTCATTTTCAATTTTAGTTATGTAGCTGAGAAATAAATTAATATAACACTAAGTCCATCTATATTTCAACCTGTTAAAATGATCTCCCTTTTTTCTGATATTAAAAATAAACTAAAATAAATAAAATTAAATTACCTACAGTTATTTAGTAAGTATGAAATATTGCCATGCTCTTAAATATCCACTCTGCTGAAGGTTTGTTAATGATTCAAACTATTGATACTGAACTTGAAAAATAATGAAAATTCCAAGTATTTAAAATATAAATTTATAATACATGTACCTCTTGTTTAATAGCTTGCAATGGGCCTTCAGTAAAGCAAATTTCTGTAAAGTTAGAAATGTTTTGCATACGTTCTTTCTTATGAAATGTGAGCATTAATTTTACAGGACACACAGCTAGGACACCAAGTACCTCACAGAGTCTAGCAAAATTCATGCACAGTAAATGACTATTGGACTTATAACTCTGGAAATGAGATTCTGTAGGTTTTGTTTGTTTGTTTGTTTGTTTGTTTGTTTTCTTGTTTTTCTCTCAGAGGACTGAAGACTAGAATGCTCCAAAATTGCTAAAGTTTTCAGCAGTTTGTTTAAAGTATTAGGCAGCAATTAATATATTAATTGAAGGAGCATGGAAGTAAATTATGAATGCCATTATGCACACCAAAATTACAGTATAGGTGGGTTTGTTAATAGGATTAATTTGTCTTTAGATTCTTGATGGGTTTTCAGTGTGTAATGGTGAGAGGAACCCCCAAGACAGATGACTCTTCACAAATGACCAGCCCAAAACAGGCCTTAATTCTCTTGAGAGCCAAATTTTCCTAAGTTGCACAGAGGTAACTCTTTTGCCGACTCCAATTTGGAAGTGTTTCTCTATAAATAATTTACTACTATAGTGTGGTTCATAAAAATAAGTACTTACTTAATACAGTAATTTTCTGAAATATCAGAATTTTCTAGTCAGACACAATATAGTCCACATCAAGCAACTGCTAGTCAAAGTAAAATAGAAGATTTATCTCTAATCTTAGCTTAAAATAGTCTCTTTGAGAAGAGGGAGCAAAGAGAACAAAAGTCGGAATGGAATCTTGGGGGTTTTGTGGCATTGAAAGTAATGTAGAAAATGAACATTTTGTAAATTACTGGTATGGATGCTATTCTTCTTGTCAGTGTGTGATGAAGTAGCAGATAAAGTCAGTTACGGGAAGAATCAGAAAAATAAGAAACATTTTTGGTAAAATTTGATTAGATAACTAAAAGATCACCAGCCATCTACCCTAGTAAGCAGTCCAAAGTTAAAGCTGAATTTCTGTAACATAGAACAATAGTTCAAAGGATCAGGTCTTCTAATAAGAAATTTCAGTCTTATAGATATTGATCCAATTATTCTATATTAAATCATAGATGAAAAGTGTGAGGCCCTGTTGAGTAGAATCTTCCAGATGGAGAACCTTTGTACTCTAAGGAGTCACTGTGTAGGTGAGAACATAGATGTATTTCTCTAGTCTCCTCAGAGGCACTCGAAGGAAAGGTTGCTATTTCTTAGGTGCTAGCCTGCCAACCACTTATGTCTTATGTACATCAGTGTGAATTGGTCATTGATTTATTTTGAAGATGCAAACTAATTTTAGGTTCAAGCTTTTAAAGAAAACCTTCAAGAATCCTAAAAAGTTCTTTCAAAATTTACAATTGTGTAAATTTTAGTTTTGTTTTTATTTTTCCTAGTCCCACTAAGTCATCACTGGTATTTTGAAACAGCAGCTTGGTGACATATTTTATGTATTAAGATGCATATCACTTTGATTTTTATTTTCTCACATTTGCCAGTTGCATACATTTGATATAGTTGTGATCTGTTATGGCAGCTTGTAACACATTTGTTAAACATCTTATATGACCATATGATATTCTAGGCCCTTGGGTTTTAGCAGTATATGAATTGCAGCTGCTATGAAACTTACATAGTATGGGGAAAGACAAGGAGATGTGTAATAAACCCATAGCTAAATGAATAAATAAATTTAGAAATTTGGATCTTATATAAGATCCAAATGAGTAAATATGAATAAAATATAATAGAGCAGAATTGAAGAGAATGGGAGCTTTTTTTTAGAGACAGTGATCTGGGAAGTGCATTCTGAGAATGTAGCATTTAAACTGAGACCTGAATAAAAAAAAGTTAGTTAATACAAAGGGCTGAAAACAGTGACAAGAACTTTGTGCCTGGAGCATAGTGACAAAGAGACAAAAAAATTGAAGAGAGTCAGAGGCTAGATTTTATAGGGCCCTGTAGGCCATGTTTGTCTGTTTTCTTTAATTGCAGTGAGAAGTTACTCAAAGGTTTTTAACAGATTTGGGGATCAGCTGGCTGCTGTATGCACCATGGGCTGTAAAGAGGCCAAACTGAGGTCCCCAAAACTGTCTAGGAAGCTATCTCAGTAGTCTAGGAGAAGGAGAAGAGTAAATTGGCCTAGAATTCTATCAGTGGGGATGATGTATATAATAGCTTGATATATTTTGGAAGTAGAACTTGCAGGATTTACTGATGGATTGGCCGTGGACTGTAGAATAAAAGAGGGTCAAGATTGCCCCTTAGGGTTTTATCCCGAGCATCTAGGCGGTGGTGCCATTTTTGAAAATAGATGTGACTTGGGGGAGGTGAGTGATAACCAATCAGTAGTTCACTTTTGTTCGTGTTACTTCTGCCTACTGGGTGGCCGATGAAGACATAAATTAAAAGTTTGAATATTCAAATCTGGAATTCAAAGAAGAGGTCTGGCCTCATGATACAGTACTTGAGTTTAAAAGTTTACTCTTTTTCTATCATCATTTGGACTGTTGTTTATTGTTTTAGTTAATACACCCAGTATAAAATTTAGTGTGAGATTATAGAGTAATTTAGTTCTAGCTAAGGAAAGCAAAATACTTTTTTTTTTCTTTTGCTCAGGATTAAAATTAAAAGACATTCCTAACTACAGAAATGTATATTGTTAGTATATATCCCAAACCCTTTTTTCACTTAAAACCAATTCCTCATAATGAATGAAGGACTACTCCTATTTTTCATTTTTTCATGTGTGAACTGACGTGCTGTTTTTAAACTTGTTCTTAACAAACAATGCTTACAGGTCTCCTAAATATCACTTGAATGATTCAATCTTGGGTTCCTTTTCTGGCAAATGAAATATCCTTGATAGTACATATATTACATACCTCTGTATCATACTGAAATTGTGGAAATCTTTTCATTGGTTTTAGAAGTTGGGTCTTCATTTTATACAGTCATTTAGATATACTGAGTAATTTCCGTTACTTGACTGTGCTGTTTTCTTTTTGCTGTGTTCTAGCGGTTTGGCAATAGATTAGAGGTTAGGTTTTCCACCGTTTGGTACTAATTAACTAGGAACAATCTGATTTCCATTTGTTACATAAACATGGCAGTGCTGCCTGTATTTATATCAGAAAAAAAGGGTTTATTCTGCCCTCCTAGCCTCATGAACGCCTCCGGAAGATTGTTCCATTATAAGATGTGGGCATAGCAAGTTAAATCAAATTGTTCTTCTGGATTCTTGTGTCTGGATGCTTGCATTTTACTTTTCTGGCTATAGAAGGTTTTAACCAAATCAGACCTTTGCCAGGAAGTTAAATGAATAAAATTGTAGTCCTAAGAAATACTGGACTTTCTATTGCTGAGTAAAATAAATGTCTCCCTTTCAATTAAACCAAGTGTTACTGGATAAAATTCTACCTTTACATAATCAACTGTGTGGCCACTGATTAGGCTTGATAGGACAAATTATAACCTAAAATGTGTATTTCATTGTGGGTGAATAAAACTGCCTATTTATCTTCCTCTGGGGTTTTCTCAACTGCTATTGAAGTCAAGATGGACAAGAACAGATTGTGAGAACTCTCAATTATACAACAAGCCAAATGTGAATCTTT
Source organism: Eschrichtius robustus (assembly GCF_028021215.1). Classification (NCBI taxonomy): domain Eukaryota; kingdom Metazoa; phylum Chordata; class Mammalia; order Artiodactyla; family Eschrichtiidae; genus Eschrichtius; species Eschrichtius robustus. Next base: position 46,103,251 of record NC_090828.1, on the reverse strand, counting down.
AAACAAAGGCATAAATTTTAAGCATGAACATTGATTCAAGAATGTTTGTTGCCCACAAAAACTGATGACCGGTTCACAACTTTCACAATTGTTACTTGCACAAATGATGGTTCTAAAGAAGTAAACCCTGTGTAATGGGAAGAAAAATATACCTGTATTTCATTCCACTTCTGACCGTGAGTACCTAATCAAGTCATTTGATCTCTCCTCGTCCCAGTTTTCCTCTTTGGGATATGTGGATGATGATATCCATTTAACTTGCAAGATTCTTGTAAGAATGTGTAAGATAATATGTCTTACAACTAAGAGACCAATGTAACCAAACTGTGTATCTAGAAGTCAGAAAAAATAACATACGTGGAGCTATAAATTCTAAATTCTAGAAGTTATTTATCTTTTTTAACACCTTTATTGGAGTATAATTGCTTTGCAATGGTGTGTTAGTTTCTGCTTTATAACAAAGTGAATCAGCTATACATATACATATATCCCCATATCTCCTCCTTCTTGCGTCTCCCTCCCACCCTCCCTATCCCACCCCTCTAGGTGGTCACAGAGCACCGAGCTGATCTCCCTGTGCTATGCGGCTGCTTCCCACTAGCTATCTATTTTACATTTGGTAGTACATATAAGTCCATATCACTCTCTCACTTCGTCCCAGCTTACCCTTCCCCCTCCCCGTGTAATGGAGTAGAAGTTATTTTTGAAGCTTATTTAAAAAGTGATGCTGAAAATGTGCCATAATAGTGAACTTCAAAAGAATGAATCAGCATGACAATACAGAAGGATTTGCTAGAACATTTTACATTACCTTTATATTTCCCCATCTTTAGTGTTTTTTTTAATAATCGAAGTATCTAATCTTTAATGCAGTTTTTTTGTTATTGTTCAGATGTATTCAGCATTAACTGATAGGATTCAAACGCTTTTATGACATTTCACCATTGTCATGTTTAGGCCAAGCTCGGAATTGAAATATTCACCATGGCCTAATGCACCAAGCCTCTACTTACTAAAAGAAAGAGCTATAAAACTACAACAACTATGAATCTCAAATATGGGCACTCATTATTAATATGTCTTAATAACCTAATAACTTCTGCATAATTAACATGTAATTGTTGAACATAGAATTCCTCATTCCCCTTAGTATAATAATTCAGAGGCTGTGCACCTTCCTGAAGACCAAAGCACTTAGAATTATGAGCATAAAAGGATTAAACAGTAGTGCCATAAACTTCTGTAGGAAACTCCCAAAATTTTGGTCTCTAGCCATCTGTCAAAATACTGACAGAAGGCACAACATAAAAATATCAAGCCATTTTCATCTGAACTATGTATTTCATTTCTTAAAAAAAAATATCCTCAACCACTTAAAAATGGAAGATTAAAAAATGACTAGTTCCTGAACGCTTAAATTTAGAGACACTACTCAAAATATTTATCCAGTGCCAAAAATGCCACTGTATACCATTTAGGGGCTGTAGTCACATATTCTTATTTAATAAGTGTAATAGTTTGGTGCAGAATCAAATGCTATTGAAATATGTCTATATACTTAGATTTCATTCTTATAAGGAATCAGATGTAACATCTAATTCCCTGACTTGAATTATTTCTAAGTTAGGAATGACAAACACAAATGTCAGCCGAGCCCAGGCTGTGGCCTAAATAAATGTGTGAAATGGGCATGTGTGGAGTGAGGAGTTGGAGAGCAGACACCAACTTAAAAGGCACAGCTATTTGCTCAATACCAGTCTGTTATTTTTACGCAAGTTTGTGGGTCCACTTTCTTGATTTTCTAACTTCTAAACAAACTCTCTGGATTTTAATGTACAACCTCTTAATATTAACCTGTAAGCAACTGAATCAAGTCCTATTTTAAAGACCTATGTGACCCAAACAAAAAACCTTAGTTGACCAAATCTAGATTACTGATGACCCAAAGGAAAATTGTAATAATTAGTGTTAGAGTTTTAAACTTTAGATACCAAAATTATTGATAGATAGCCCTGCTTTACCATTTTGAAAGTGAAAATACTTCTTAATTGGGGTATTGAAATATTTGATTATTTTCATATTATATACATTCTTCTTTTATATAAGTATACTTTCTCAGAGGAAGTAGAATACAAATATTAACACCATTAGAAAACACTAGAGCACTTTTAAGTTAGGTTATGTTGGCCCTCAGTTTGTTTTGAGGCACCTGGTAAAGATGTTTTGATAAATACAAGTCATAAAACAATATAGAGTACTCCCATTTATAAGCCAAATGATACCAAGGACAACTTCCACTTGACATCTTTTTACGTTTTACTCAGTACAGACATCCTTATCAATTTATAGTTTAAGTTAAAAAAAGTTTCTGTAGTATACATTAAACAATAAATATTCATTGACATTATATGTCAAGTATTCTAATTTGTTATACAGAGTATTTTAGAAAAACAAAGCTTTGTCCACCAGGAGCTTACAGTTACCTATAATTAAATAAAAGGTGGCCACCAACTACAAAAGTTTACAGTGAATTATATAGACCATGAAATAGATTTTAAAATTATATACATACATGCATACATGTATACATATCTATAGATAGATAGATCACTATAGAGATCAGTAGGGAAAGCAATCATTATGTAACTGTATATGCATATTAATAGAGTGATAAATTACATAATTCAGACCATCAGAGACTTGATTCCATACTGAGTTCTTTCCTCAACTTAAATCTCTCACTTTACGCTTCCATTTTTCCCCCTCTGCTTCCTGAAATGTGTGAAGAGGTGACTCCTAAAGATTCTTTCAAAGTTGTTTCTCCAAACTATAATTTTAGTTACAACCTTTCACCATGAGGTTTATCAAAAGCTAGATTTGTGTTGGCTGCCTCTGAGTCCTATTAGTGTTGAAAAATCTCTGCAGTGTGACTTGTAGCTGAGAAGTCTGGCTCCAAGTCAAATCCTCTAGGCCCTACAAAGTTACAAAGGCTTTCCATGGCAAGCCACATGGGAGAAAGCTGCCCTCCCCACCCCAGATTCAGTGCACTGCTGGGAGGAGTTGTAGTCAGGGACTCAGCCCCCTTCACCACCCAGGCTGGCCACACTATTATGCATTAACTGCATTCCCAGCCCAGGTGCCTCCATTCAGAGGCCTCCTTATTGGAGGCCCTTGGCCAAGGCCTCTCTTAAGTGCTTCATCTTTTGGGGGCCTTGAAGATACTTTTCTCCACTAAGATTCAGTTTTCAGTATTTTCTACTCCTAGTTCTTTTCCCTTTTCTTCCCTCTGCACCCCCATCTCCCCCTCCCCAAAACAAAGCAAAACAAAACCAGCAGAAACCTTTTGTTCAGGGCTCCCTCCGGAGAGAGATACTGTCCTGCTTCTGTAATGATACTCCTGACCTTTGCCCAGTGCCATTCACTGGGGAAAAATGGGACATTGATGGAACCAGAACCTTCTTTCTGGCCTCTTGCTTACACTCTCATTGTAAGTGAATAAAGGCTCAATTATTACATACTTTCATTTTGGTTGTTGTTTTAACTGACCACTCTGACATCTGGCCACTCAGCTCTGTCCCGCTCAGTACTTGACAGTAGCTTTCCATGATGTAATGGAAATAGCTTCCAAAAGTCATCCAAAGACTGATGTGCAGACCCAGTACAGTGTACTAGTTGCTTATTATTATTTATTATCTCTCTGATTTACTTGAGATGCTTGACAACTCCCTCTGCCCATCCCTCCAAAATTTTACCATTTGGAACTTACTACCTATAGAAAGGGCATGATGATTGGAGTCAGATTGTTTTGAATTTTGGCTTTGCTTCTTACATACATAGGAGTAGCTCATAAAGAGTTTATGGGCCTTGATTCCCCTATCTTTATTATAATATGGATGTAATATTACTAATACTAATACTTCAAATGAATTTTTTGAGGATTAAATCTAAAACGTATGTTGTAGCCCTTTTTGAAAATTCTACAAAGTCTTAACTTATACCAGACTTTACTCCTACATATTTTTTTCTTGTTGATGTCCTTCCTTTTCCCATCTCAGTACACAGAGGCTCTCTCAGAAATAAATCTTTAGGCATTTGTCATTTTTCTCTCCACTTTCTTCCTCTCAAGTCATATTCAATGTGATATTTTATTTAAATATCTAAAAATGTAATATTTCAGTGAAAAATCATCAAATTAAACAATCCAGAATCTGAAGACTCTTGCAATAGGAAAAAAATCTACTCAAACTGTTTGTTTTAATTTTAGTAAAGTTATTTTGAAAGTACTTATCATTTTCACAAAATATCCTAATACATTTTCATATATACTTTTTTCTTTTTCCTCCACGTCTTCTTTCTTCTCCTTAGTATATTTTTCTGTCATTCCTTTACAGCTGCTGCACAAAATGTCTGATCATGAGCAACACGGGTTTCAGAGATGCTCACCTTCTTTCTGGCGTAGAACTGATGATTCATCTCCCTGTCTAAATATTTCTTCCATTACTGTCACTCCTGTCAACTCGCCTGATTCCAGACTATCATTGGGACTGTTAATACCACCACCTTCTAAATGTGGCCTTTCCAAGCCAATCAGTGAGAGCAGCATCCCAAGACCTCATGTAATTCGCTAAATAGAAAATTCTTTTTATTATCCCACTTATTTTTTTAATTCTGCCAGAATATGCCATTTATATAGTAATGAAAAAAATCAGGTATGTCTTGAATCGATGTGATGTGATCTGGGGCCCTTGTGTGCCATTTTTGCATCCTTTGGTCATCTGATATCAGAGAGTTTCTAGTAGAGAGTGGTGGTCCAAATCCACAAAAAGATGAAATAGGACAGGGCTTTCCTGGTGGCTCAGTGGTTGAGAATCTGCCTGCCAATGCAGGGGACACGGGTTCGAGCCCTGGTCTGGGAGGATCCCACATGCCGCAGAGCAACTAGGCCCGTGAGCCACAACTACTGAGCCTGCGCCTCTGGGACCTGTGCTCCGCAACAAGAGAGGCCATGATAGTGAGAAGCTCACGCACCGCGATGAAGAGTGGCCCCCCACTCACCACAACTAGAGAAAGCCCTCGCACAGAAATGAAGACCCAACACAGCCAAAAATAAATAAATAAATAAATAAAAATTTAAAAAAAAATGAAATAGGACAGGTACTTTCAAAGATCCATCAGATATAGCAATTGGGAAATTAGGCCATTTTTGAGACTCGCAAAAGCTGTTTCAGTAGAGTTCAGCGAAGAGAGCAAAGTCTGGAATGATCTGAGTTGAGGCTTGGATGAAGTAAAAGGGCAAGAAATGTAATACCTCCTTCAAGGACCTCAGCTTTGAAGGGAAGGGAAAGAGAGATGAGAGACGAGAGGAGTAAAGAGGCACTAGGTAAAGACCTTTTTGGTTGGTTTGTTTTAACAACAGTCAAGATCTGAGTATCTTTATATCTTGACAAAGAGGTGAGAGATGGAAGCCAGGGGAAATTGAGAGAGAGGTTGATTAGGAGAACAACATTCCTGAGTAGGAGGAAAGAGCTGAGGGATAAAGTTGCCTCCAAGTCTTTGGATAGTATTTGTAACTGATAGACTATCCATTAAAGTTAAAGTAAGTTGCTAAAGAAAGGGAGATGACAGCAATTTTCCTGCATGAAAAATGTACTAACAGGTTTATTAACTGCATAGCAAATCTATCACTCTTTACACACAATCAGCCTTTTTATCTTCACTACCTGCATCATCTGTGAACCAGTAAATAAATGTATTCTGAGAACACAAATTATAATATGAACCACTCTAAGCAATTCTAAACAATGTTCATGTTCTTATAAGAAAAATAAATTTTTCTCACTATTTCTCTCCAAAATGGGAATTCTCTTTCTTTTATATCAATAGATGATATATATATATATAAAATAATTTTTTCCCCTATATGGCAATCAAAGTGATGATTGTCTCATTCTTACATTACATCCTAGCCCAGACTGGCCCAGATAACTTAATCATTTTGTGATTATAATTTATTTCACAAGGTAGCTATTTATTGTAGAAAACGATGAAATCTTATTCTAAGAAGAAAAGTCACTGCAATGAATATAATAGTTGGCTCCATTACAGTTATAAGTACAAATTAAAATAGACTCCTTAAAATGTTTTTAAAATCATTATCAATTGCTTTTGAATGGTTATATTTAAGATGCATTGCTTATGTTCGGTTATTTCCGTCTAAATCTTGTAATCTTGTGCAAAAGACATTACTGAAATCAGGGTTTTATGTAAATAGTTTCTAACATGTTTTCAATTCTCTGATATAAGTGGCAATTATTTCTAGATATACAAAAAATCCAACATATCTTTTATATCTGTCTAGAATAGTATTGTCACCATTTTTGCCATCATCTTTGAGAACATTTTTGCAGAAATTTTCTTGCCAATGAGCATTTAGCATAAGTGGTTGAGTCATATGAAATTGCCAATATGTAACTATTTTTGATCTACAGAATGGCAAGTTCATATGACTCAACTGCATTTTTTGTTGTGCTTATATATGTTTTATCTGTGTATGAAATATTTAACATTATAATGTGTCTACATGGAATACTACCCTAATTCATGTTATCTTCATTGCAGGCAGGCAATGTGACACCTAAGTGTCCCTCCACTGACATCTTTGATATGATTCCATTTTCTCCAATTTCACACCAGTCTTCAATACCTACTCGCAATGGCACGCAGCCACCTCCAGTCCCTAGTAGATCTACCGAGATTAGTAAGCTTTCTAAACAAATCAATATTCTTTGCTATATTTGTGTACATTTTAAATGTTTAATTAGCACTTTATGGGAAATTATATATCTTCACAAGCTCACTAAAAATTTTAATCACCGAAGAATTATGTTTATATATATGTGCCAAATTCAGTTATTTATATTTTACTTAATAATTGAGAGTATACTACTAAAGACATCACTATTTGCATTTGAAACTATTTTATGAAAAATGATATTTTGGTATAGGGTTAGTTACCTCATAATACAAAACAATTATGTTTATTGTGTTGGGGTTATATTTTTAATGTTTTTTTTAATGATTAAGAACAGTCCTGTGGTAATTATTTTAATCATTTTGACTCATCATTTAGAACTCAGTTTAAATTTTTTTTTTTTATCATAGAGTATATGGATAGTCTTAAAGAAATATATAAATCTATGAATTCCATGATTTATTTATTTATTAACCCTATGTAAGTGTTCTTTCTTTGACATCTACAAAGCTATAAATGCATTGCTTTTCTGATTTACTTTCTGTATGTCTGGAAGGAACATAGAAGTCTCTCTGATGAAGTAGAAAGCATCTAACAGATGTTCATCGTCAACGTCTTGACTATATTTTGCTCTGTGCCCTGTCACAGAAAGTGAAAGAATAGTTTCCAATGGCCATGATCAGTCATCAGGTCTAAAGGGGCACTGAAGAAAAGAGAGTTTTACATATTTTGCTTTATTGCATCCTCTCTGGTTCACATTTGAGACATTTTCAATGTAACTCTGAAGTTTTAGCTTAAGGCTGTAAAGCATTTCAGAGCCTATAGTTTATTTGTTTCCCCTGCACAACTCAACAAAGTGCATTGCACATTTTAGGTATTCAGTACATTTCAGAGGACTAATTTGTAAATACAAAGTAATAACATTAGAACTTTAAAAATCAGTGTACAAAAATATTTCAATACTTTTGTTGAAATATAGTACATTTAAATTCTTCTGAATATATTTTGTGTCAATGCAAAATATTTTTTTCAAGGAAATAATCCAAAATATACACGTCATGGTGTGTTTTTAGAAAATGTTGCCAATATCCTGATATCATAATGGGGTATTTCTTGTCCTTAAGAGTGTCCTAGATCTCTTCCTTTGCCACTATTTTTTACTTCCTTGGACTACATCAATGTTTTGCTCATTCATGTATTTAATCCAATGGGTATTTGTTTAGTATGTACGCTAGACTTGGGTTACATGCTAGAATTTGAAGTATAAATTAGAAGTGTATCCACAGTGGCAGACTTTAATCCGAGTAGAATATAAATTGAGAAGAGTGAATAGATTTTAAGATACTTAGAAGGAATAATCCATCAGGATGGTAACTGAGAGTTCAAACTCCATTATGATTCAGGATTTTGGACCAAACGTTGTTACTGGGAAAACTAGAGGTAGAGAGGGGGAAACTGATGAGTCTCTTTTAAACGTTAGTGAGTTTGAAATGCCTTTGGAAAATCTAGGCAGAGATGGTCAAATGGTTTTTAGGGATTTATTAATGAGAAACTGAAGTAACATCTTGCTATATTTTTTAATGTCTATCTATCCCAAATGCCAGAGTTTAGTAAATGCAGCAGTATATCAATAGAAAGATTAGATAGATAGATACATAGATAGATAGAAAGAAATGGAGCTCTGATTACCACTGTATTATATCTATCTATCATTTATCTATCAATCATCTTCTTGTCTATCTATATTAACAATTTAAGGAGAGATTGTTCAACTCAGTTTTAATTGTAAAATTGTCTAAAACTGTAATCCAGTGGGGTTTTAGTAATAGGACTTTTTCTTTAAATGAAATCTTAAATGTATTCATTCATTTATTTTTCTTTATATTTTAAATACATAAAAGCAGAAACCTACAAGATTGTTCCTTAGTTTCTCTCCTTACTGCCTGAGAACCCTAGTAGTTCTCCAGAGCATATTTTTGATCTTCAAATATGTATCAGACTTTAATTAATTTGTTTAATATCATGTTTCCTAATTGATTATAAATTACATGAGGGAAGGCACTTGACTCTAAAGTCCTTTCCTCAACTGCTTTAATCCACTGCCTAGCAAAATGTATGGCACATAATATGTGTTCAATAAATATTTAGTGGATAAACAAAAGAATGAGTGAAGTATCACCTATTTTTTATTCTTTTGCTCTTGTATTAGATTAAATAATTTTCATGTCATTAATTACATAGCAAATCTTTTTAAATTGAAAATTGGACTTATATGATTTTTTGTTACGAATTTTAGATCCGTCTGAGCTGACTAAAATATGCCAAAGAGCTCTGTTATATTTATTAATTTGCCTGGTATTGATAGGTCTACTTAATATGTAAAGTAGTACTTTCTTGACTTGTGGGGGGGGTTGTGGACCCTTGAGAATATGATAAAAGTTAAACTCTTCACAGAAAAACACAACATGCCCACTCATACAAAATTTTGCATTGCATTTCAGGAATGGTAAGGATCCCGTAAGCCCATCTGAAATCTCTGGTGATTTTGAGTCCCAACTTTAGAAAACCTGTGTAATGAGAATCTCTGTTTCTCCTGGCAACTCTATTTCCTCTTTATTAATTCATTTCTTTTGACAAGCATCTACCACATGTAAAGCATTGCTTGATGTGTTCGTGGTACGGTGGTAACCAGGATGCACCTCCAAAGAACAGTTCCTCTTTTCTCTAAGTTCTGGTTTATTGCCTACAGTAAACATCAGACTGAGGAAAATAAATAGTAACAACAATAATAATACCCATCAGTTATATGTACGGTGACAGTAAATTCCCATTTGTTTAGGAGTACCCTGTCTTATTCCTTTCATCCTGGTGAAACTTGGTAGCACTCCTTTCACTCTTAAAAGTGTCTTTATTTGGAAGATAAATTATATGTCCTTCTTATTTATACAATACTTAACCAGAACCAGGAGCTTCTAAACATTTTACATTTATTAACTTAATACATGAATCTGAAAAAATAAAATTGTAACCAGAGAAGCAAGAATCTTTCATAATGGGAGTCACAGAATGATTTAGAAGATATAATAGAACTCAAGTAGCATAAATATTATTTCTTACAAAACATTTAATTTAGAGAATATAGTTTCCTGGAAAATGAAAGTCTTGATACATTATAAATTCCCTTGCCCATATATAATTTAATTTTTTGTCAGTTAAGGCTGCATTTGAATTGATTCAGAGGAAAGAAATTCCTTAAATTTAAAAAAAAAATTTTAAATCATAAATTAAGTCATAGTCCTATCAATTACAAACATCAATTTTAACTTTGATGCTTCTTTAGTGATTAAAAAAACAATGCAGACTTTAAAATATATGTACGGAGAGCTTTTTGATACTCCATTACTGCTATTTTTTAAAAGAAATTTGTTTTGGGGGATAGGAGGCATTTTTAAAGAACCTGTCTCATTGTGGTTATCTAGGAAGGTGATATGATTTTATACTGCATGAGATGATGTGCCTTAATTTTTTTCTGGCTAAACGGTGAGATTGAAGTACATGAACTGTGAGTTAAACTACTTCCTAATCTACTAGGTCCTACATATTGCTTCGCTATTGTGTTGCAGAGTCATCAATAAATGGAATAGAGAAATTTCAGTGAGTAATACGTTAATTTTAGTACATTTAAATTGCTTTAGTAAAGTGTAGGTATTGTAATATATTAATTATCAAATATTTGGTGAATTTGATATTAAGTCTTACTTAAAGACACAGAAACCTCTCTGAATAATAATTCTTTGTAACCAAATAGTTTTTAAATCGTTATAAAAGCGGATCTTTGCTTCCTTGTTGGTGTTTAACTAGTCTAAGCTCAGGAAAGCCCAGCATAAAGTGTACGTGTGGATAGGGGCTCATTTGGTCATGCAGGTGCTTCTTTATATAGTCCTGCCTTTGAAACCTAACTCACCCCAACTCACTCCTTGTCATTTCATAAACTAAATTATTTTCTTCCTTTTAGAACGGGACCTGTTTGGAGCAGAACCTTTTGACCCATTTAACTGTGGAGCAGGGGATTTCCCTCCAGACATTCAATCAAAATTAGATGAGATGCAGGTGACTATTTTAACAGATTGGCCCATAAATTTTTTTTTTTTCTTTTTTCTATGGGACTAAGAGAATGTTATTTCTAAAACTACCCTTCCCTTGAACTATTATCAACTTACTTAAAATAATTACTTTAAAATAACAATAACATACATTTAGTCCTAAAAATACTCAGACAGATGCTAAAGATAAGGTTTCATTGTGTTTTGTTCTTAATGGTGCGATTTACAGTGGCAAAAACATGGTTCATTTTTTTATACAAAATAACATAAATTCTTCATGAGTTAATTATTCAAAATCCAAAAATTAAAAGGTCATTGCACTAGATTTATAAGATTTGATCTCAGTCTTAACAGTTATGGATTTCAGAATTGTGAATGGGTGAAGGAAAATCTTTGTAAGAATGAAATCAGTCTCTTAAAAAGAAGCACTGTAAAGGGGGTCAACTGTGTGGTGATGGTCAGAAACTAAACTTTTGATGGTGAACACACTGTCCTGTATACAAAAGTCGAAATATGATGTTGAAATTTCACACATGAAATTTATATAATGTTATAAACCAATGTTACCTCAATTAATAAATAAAGCTGAGAGCTAAAACGAAGAATTCCAAAGGAGGAGGGGTATAAAATAATAGGAAGCATTGTAACTATAGTTCATAACTTCTGGGCTCTTATTGAAACAGCAGACACCAAATGACAGCTTCCTTAGGAATGTAGTCCAATTGGGTTCTCATTTCTTTCTCTCCCTTTTATTTTTCAATTCTGAATTGTTCTGGAAGTTTGAAGATATTGGTTTTAAAAGCTTTGTACAGTGGGCCATGATTAGTAATTAGTCTTATAAGCACTATAATAAAGTCTTCTCTTTATTATAGTGCTTATAAGACTTATATTTCCCTTTACATTTTGATGAAGTTATTATATCCTATTTTTCATCAAAAAGACAATATATAAACGGTAGAATTCAGGCAGAGACCAATTATATGAAGCTGATTGAGAAGATGTGATGAAGAGAAGGAGTGGTTTTTATTTATTAGGCCTGGGTTAATACATTCACTCTCTATGCTTCATTTCCTGGAAAAAAAAAAGTTGAGGGGTGGATTATGATCTTCTAACACTGATAAAACACTGCTTCTTAGAAAGATAATAAATATCCTTTCACTGATTTTGGACTGAAGGTGTGAAGCAGTCTTCTTTTCTAGGTATCATGTGAATTTCCTTATTATTCTAGATATAATAATGGCTCTGCATTTTAAAAGTTGGGTTGTTTAACATACCTTGAGGTTTTTAAAGAATATGTTAAAACAAAAATTTCTCAAGTTGGGTGATTTATAGTTCCCTTTTGCATGAAAAATTATTTTAAATCCTTAATATTGACTTAAACTATTTCTATAACATTTCTTAAATATTTTCAAAAAAAGTTATATACATTTTATCCTTATAGTTCTTATACAACTATTAATTCAAAACTTATAAATTAAATAAAAGCAAAATTACAACACCTAATAAAATTCAGATTAAGAACGTTAATATAACAGCATAGATTATTTTATTTGGCTGAAACTAAAACCACCAACATCATACTTCTGTTGATATCAGCATGTATCTTGTTTGATGACACAGTTTCCCCACATCTTTTCAATAGTTAAAATACTACGAGACTTTCATTCAAATAGTGCATGATTATTTAGTGAGAATGCTTTATTTATTTCATATGAAATAAATTTATTTTCCTTTTCATTAGTTTTATCAATTATGTTTGTACTACCTGTGGACTAATGCTTTTGTAAGAACAAAAACAAACATGGGCACTGATGTGGTAGTATTTGTTCTCAAAGGTTATACAAAACACAAAGAGTTTCTATTAATGTTTTTTTAGATTTTCGCACAACAAACGTTTTCTATAGATGTTTGAAGATTAGCCTGTATCTCCAGATTTTTGTAGAAACCCAGTTTGAGAAACACTATATTGAAATGATTTAATGATATGGTAGTCAAATAATGTTACACTGTGGTAGTTTTGCTTTTGTTTTTGTTTTTGTCATTTCTAATATACTCTTAATGTCTTTTTTACTCTTTTCTGCTTTCATGGTGGGTAGCGCCAGAGATGGTTGGTATATTATTTTCATAATAATTTTAAACAACTTATAACTTCTTAAAGCTAAACCTTAATATTTGCATGCTTTTTAAATAAATATTCAAAAAGCAGTCTCACATGTATATGTCTGATTATTAGTTTTGTTTAAAGAGGTTTTATAACCCATATTTGAAGTTATTTTTTCAATGACTCAATCACTACTGCATTGTCCACCTCATTGCTTGTCTGTTCCTTTTAGTCCACGATGTGTTTGCAAGGTCACTTTAATTAAAGTAAAATAATATTTTATCTAAAGTTTATAACGACTTTTGTTATTAATCTTGTTAGCCTAATTAATTGAATGCACACATTTAGCTACTATTTTTATCTTTGCATATAATGAATGTAAAAACTTAATACAGTATAATGGGTTGTATAAACTACACTGAGTTAATAAGCCTAATGAGATTTTGGATTTTCCTATTTTATTTACAGAGGAAATCATAGAAATATCTCATGAATGTAAGAATTTAAACAGAAATGTTAAGCCATATTTTTTATAAATTGTTAGAAAATTAGATATTATTGCATTAGATTATTAGATTATTATTGTTAGTTATTATTAGATATTTATTTGAAATCAATTATATGCTTATATGATTTGACATAATTTAAACTTCTTAGTACATGTCACTGACAGGCAAATCAGTTTAATAGTACTGATAGCCCAGAAGTGTACCTTGTATGTTATAATAATTTAATACATTAAAAAAGGAGAGTGACAAGTCAAAGAAAGAATTTTGCCTTAAGTGATGTTAAGTCAACTGGTTAATAATTTAGGAGAAGATCAATGTATAGCTGAAACGTACAACAGATACTCAGATAAATTTTAGAAGCCTTGGGCAGTTTAAAATTTTTGAAATACAATTAAATATATATCAGACTTTTGAAATGGAAAGAAATTTTTATAAGGAAAAGGAAAATATGTACATATAGTCTCCTATAGAAGGTCTTCTATAGTTCTTTTAAATTTTCTCTTTAAAAAATATAACTATATCATGTACACATGATTAAAGTAAGTAGACAAATGATTAGGAAACTAAATAATCAACAGATAAATAAAAAAGCATAGCTCACAAAAGAAGACCACAGATGGCTATATACTTGTAGACATGTTAAGTCTAATCAAAGAAAACATACAAATTAAGAACTATAAAAGCTATTTTAATCCAGCAAACTAAACATTATATTTTTTTACTAATATAGAGTGCAAATGAAATTGTGATGAAACAAGCACTCTAAATCATTGCTGGGCCAGGGTCAGTTCACAGCATCCCTTTGGGGAGTAATTTGTTACTAATACTTGTATTTCTATTTGATGTCAAAAACTTTAAGACAGTCTATTCTGAGGAGAAAATAACTATGAATGTGGAAAATCTCTATGCATAAAAACATCCAGTCAACCTTATTTATAATTATAAAATACAGGAAATAAATTATATTAAAATTAATAGAACATTATAAAAATCATCAAATTAGTTTTACAGGGACTCAAAATAATCAAATTTGTTCTACTAAGATTAAAAAAGAATATAGAAATGTATATATAATACATTAAATAAGTTATATATAATATATAGTTATTTATATTAGTATTAAATATTTTTTAATTTATAGGTAGAAAAAAGGGAGACTCAAAGGACATACTTCAACACGTTAATTGTTGCATATGAGTGTTTTTTTTCTTCCTTGATATGCTTTTCTCCATGTTTCAAAGTAAGAAAATGCAGTTGGGGAAAATATTTTATATAAAAATATATTTTTAATAATATATCAATAATAAAATCATTATTTTGTGTGATATGAGTTTATGATAGTTTCCATCACTACATAAATTAAATAAGCCTTATTTTCATTCAGACGTTTAAAATTCAAGAGGATATGGAAACCTTAGAAGGATTTAGAATGCATTAAGTCATGACTTACTAAACGAGGCCTAGAAGGACGGGTCAGAAAATGTGTGGGAAATTTTAAGAGGAAAGAAAACCAAGGAGCCATGTAACAATGTGTCTGTCAAAAGGGATAATTAAGTTAATCTAAGAGGACTCCTAAAGAATCCTTATAAAAACATGGAGATATTCTCGTAAGTGACATACAAACATTTTTTGTTGAAACAATGACCCCTATTTTACTTTGATTACTATTCTGCCTTTCATATACTGATAACACATTGATAAATAGTATTTTCAGGGTAATTGAAGTGATAGTGGTTTAATTTCAGAATGAACTGATTAAAACACAATGGTATCAAATCTTTCCAAAGGTAATATATATCCACATTACTTACCTATCTATCTATCTATCTATCTATCTGATATTCCAGAAGATGACATAGTACATAGATCCTCAGATATCCAAATAAAATATTTTAAAAAGCAGTTTATTTACAATATTTTCAGTTTAAAGTATTGACTTTTCTAAGTATTTGGCAGCTGTTTAAAAAAACATGCATACATGTGGCAAAATATTTGTCTTGTGACCAGAATAAGCTTTTAAAACAATGGTAAGTACTCTGACTTTTACTTAACTAAGTATAATTTGTATTCCAAGTACCGAGAAGTACTTTTGAAAAACCCTTAAAGTGATGACATTGCCGTGTGGTCTTTGTGCTTAGACATAATGAAGATTGTTCTCTAAACATTAACAGTGAAAAAGGTGTGGCTTGTATTTTGTAATGATTTTCTTCCTCTATATGATAATGTTTACATTGGATTTATAGTAAGTACATTAGATACGGGTTCTAAATGAAAGTAACTTGAGGAAATGCAAATAGATATGCAATTGGCTAACACACAAGTAGATACCATCTAATTAAACAAAACACAAAGCAGAACAGAGGACAAAAGGCTTCTCTTTGAGAGAGATTTTCTTTTCCTCAGGAATAGACTTTTGTCTACATTTCATTTTATGAGCAAGGATGGGGATGGGGAAGGTGGTAAGACCAGAAGTGGCCCATAGTTCAACTACCTTATACAGAAAAGAAGAGAGCTGGGGAGTAGAGAAGGACAAACACCTTTGCCACTAACTTTTAACTCAAAAATCTTCAAAAAATTTTTTTTCATGGCAATTGGGTATTTGGTCTCAATAAATCAAAATCAATTTAACTTCCAGAAGCATCTAAAACATGCTAGAGGTGAGTGGAATTCAAAGCAATAATTTGCAGCTACAAGCAGCTACAAGGCTAGTAGAGGAAGCTTTCTCCATGGCAAAGTGGTCTGCAGTCCTGTGTTACACATAGGATACAGCATTGCATTTAGGGAATACAATGCAATTTATTTTACCAGGCTCTGAATAGTGGTAACCAAGAAGAAAAGTTGAAAACTATCAGGCTGTCATCACCTTGAGGTCTAGCTATCTTACTTATATGAATATTGACCTTTAAAGCCAAGGGATTTAAGCTACAGTAGAATGACATAAAGTAGACTTCACTGAAAAGAAACATTTAAGTCTTAAAATTACTTAATTCCACATATTTCTGTTTTCTTCTATCTCTTATGCGTGCTAACCTCATGTATATTTAAAACATTTAAAATGCTAATGGGTGTAAAAGCATTTGATAAAAATTTGACAAGCCAACATTTGACATATAATTATTTCTTAGTTGATCAAAACATGAAGATTTCAACTTCTGCTCATAGTCTCTTTCATTTACTGATTTTTTTTTTTTTTTTTTTTTTTGCTATGAGCATTTCCTATTTTAATGATTTTACTTTATTTTGCAGGAGGGGTTCAAAATGGGACTAACTCTTGAAGGCACAGTATTTTGTCTCGACCCATTAGACAGCAGGTGCTGATGTCAAGAACAAGAGGTCTTGAATCTGTTAAATTTGTTTTGTATACATATCTATTATTCATTATTACTTGTGACAGGTATTATACATGTACCAATATATTTTTGAATCTCATAACTTTCTGAAAATTATTTCAGTAAAATTTCCTCATACTTTCACTGTTGTACTGTAGCATTTTGTTTTAAAAACAACTCACTGTAAAGTAAATCATACTTTTATGTTCCTTTCTGTTTGTTTGTAGAAGAATTTATAACTGAAAGACAAAGTATCCAAATATCTGCCTGTGTCTGAGCTCTAAATAATTAGCTTCTTCAAATTTAAGTTCATTCTCTAGGATGCTAGTTTATTACTGATTTCCCAAAAGCCATACCTTAAAGATACCTTTCAGAGTCCTCAAGAGATACACCAATGCCAAACTAAATATGTTCTATATTCAAACCAATAAACATGTTACCATTCATTAGACAGATGTCATTCTATGTATGAAATGTTGTTCATATTATTGGGAAAATGTAAACTTTGAATATAATACCACCAGATCCTTTTTAGCAGGTAAAAGAACAAAAACATAAATTCCAATAATAATTAAACTAAATGTATTTAGAGTACTTATTAGTAAAATCAAGGTAATAATGTTAGTTATTATTATCAGCTACACTCCAAATATTTTATTTATTTCATACATAAAGATTGTGGAAAAAATGAAAATTTGCTATTTACAAAACACTTAAAATAAAATTTAATTTCTAATGAGGTAAGTTACATTACTAAACATCATCTGATCTGAAGTTTCTGGAAGAAACATTTGGAATATGTGCTGTCTATAGTTGCAGTATCTATTACCCATATATACTTTACCAAATATATTTTTTCTGAACTGAATAAGACTATCCTTCTTATATTTTCTCCTTTGATAAAGATATTTTCTCACCAAAGTTTATTTTGTGATGACCCATTAGTTTTGATACTGTTAAAAATCTATGGCACCTGTTCTTTATGAATTATCAATATTATTTAGCAAATTTAATTTGTGTCTGTTTTGTTAAAGTCAGAATCTCATTTTTCACAAAAATGAAATTGCTGCTCAGTTTAGTCTTTAACATGAACAATAACATTTTCTTGCAGCTGATTTTTTTTTTTTAATCCTAATCGAAACCACCTTTTTAAAAAAATTAATTAATTGATTTTATTTTTTTTTATTTTTGGCTGTGTTGGGGCTTCGTCTCTGTGCGAGGGCTTTCTCTAGTTGCGTCAAGGGGGGGCCACTCTTCATCGCGATGCGCGGGCCTCTCACTATCGCGGCCTCTCTTGTTGCGGAGCACAGGCTCCAGACGCGCAGGCTCAGTAGTTGTGGCTCACGGGCCTAGTTGCTCCGCGGCATGGGGGACCTTCCCAGACCAGGGCTCGAACCCGTGTCCCCTGCATTGGCAGGCAGATTCTCAACCACTGCGCCACCAGGGAAGCCCGCAGCTGATTCTTGATGTGCTGATGAACTCTGACTTTTAAAAATGTTTGTTTCTTACACCTTTGCCCATTATGTAACAGACTGTAATTTGTACTGAGTGCAGCAAAATTTATGGTCAAATTTATAAATTTGGTTCATCACATTATAAGAAAAAAAATTAAATTAATGAAAATATGAGCTTAGATTGAGGGTAGATCTCAAAAATGTTTCTTTTCCTTTAGCCATGGGAATTTTCTTCACGTGCTAAAGGTACATTTTCACTAGGAACAGAAATCAAATAGGCTTATGCAATATTATATTTGTATGTATCCCCATAATGTTCTGTGGTGTATATAAGCCTTCTTGTTTGCTTTCTGTTATCTGCTAAGTTGTACCTGAATTAGAGGGTAGTGTATGTTTCATAAAGAAGAGTCTTTATAATTTTGTTTGTCATATAGTATTTTGGAATTTGTATAATGAGGATGTTTAGAAGCCATATTAATGGCTTTTTTTAACAGATAGAATTTGTATTTTTATTGTACTTTAAAAAGCTTTATGTAACAGGTATATATTTAGTGGCGATTTATTATCAATGGTAACACAATAGAGTACTTTGCACATTTAAAATATGTTACTGTACCAATTTTTAATGGTAATCAATTCTGCTACTGGCATGATTAAATAGTATATAATTGGTCATTAATTATGAACATTTATTTCATCAGTGCATTTTTATGACGATACAGTTGCAAGTTGTATTTCTAGGTAAACTCAATGATATGTTTGATTTTGCTGAGAATAAATGATTTTAAATAAATTAAATTGTATAATTTATATTTGTATATATAACTCATTAAATAACCTCTAATTAATTTAGACACATTCTGAAGCTAATTTCATGCCAGATTTTCCTGGTTATAGATTGGTGCCAAAAGAAAGACAGGAAGAGAAAGAAGAAAGCAGAAAAAGACTTTAACTTCATTTCTTACAGCCCACACACATATTAGCTTTATGATCCAACATAATTCAGTTGTGAAAACAGTGGATTTCATCCTGCTGGTGGGAGAGGTCATAGTTTGGTTCCTTTCACCAGAAGCATCTGGTGTAATAACTGTATGAGGTAAATATCTCTTTTCAGAATGGAGAGCCTTTTTAAGCTAGTAATACAAAGGGTATCTTGGCTGGTAGTCTTAAAAAGGTGGACTTGATAATAGAATTTGAGTGGTGGCTAATTAGAATATCATGAAGTTTTGAATCTATTCAAAACACAATGTTAAGTATTTTAATGGTGCACAGGACTCACATGCACAGCTTTGCACACCAGTGAGCAATTCATCCATCCGTTCACTAAAATTCATTTATTACTCTATGTGAATATCATGTATTAGGTGGGTAAGAAAACATCTCGTAAGTTTGCTAACAGACGTTGTTAAATTGAAGGTGACAAGATCCCTGTCTTCAGTTAGTTTATTGTCGTAAAGGAAAAGTAAGGCAAATACTTGAATTAATAAATGAAAACTTATATGTATTAAAGTACTGTGTGAACCAAAAATTTCCTTTAGAATATTAATATTTAACTATGTTTAAATTTGGGTACCTAGCACTGGCTAGTGTCTATAATGTTAGATATCCAGTGTGAAGCTTATGAAGACAGGCCAATGACAATAATTTTCTTCATCTCTTCTTGTTTCTTGTATTTTGAATTTGATTTTTTTTAAATTTTAGTCACATTATGGGAATTCATTTTCAGATAGAACTTCTGTTAGATTTTTGTGTTGATGCATTTCTAAATACTGACTTTTGTTTTTACTCCTTTTGATGTTACTTAACATAACCATGAAAAAAAACTGGCTGTTAATATTTTTCTGTTCCAGTGTTTCCATCTATAGTTCCAAATTCAATATTTATTCATGATTTTGGGTTTCAGCCTCTGTTAAATTTTTTGAAAAATCTTGGACTCAATTTTGACAACTAAAACCCAGACTCCACCCAAACTGCACTCTTTACGGGCAGTTAACACACTGTTGATATGGGCATGGCTAATATTGCCCTCAGACCCCTGTGTCTCATGCAAGAAGTGCCTAATTTAAGTGTCCGCACCTTCCTAGATAACCTCAGACGACTGTCTCAAGAACTTCCCCCTCCAACACCCATTTCATAAATTTGACCCAAACCTTAATTCTTATACACTCGTTCCATGTCTTGACCTTATGTTATTAAGATCCAAATGTAACCCACTTATAGAATTTTCTCCCTCAAAACGTATTTCTCTGGAATTCATCTAAAGTGGGATTCCCTTACTCTAGTGAGGAGACCACCTCTTAAAATAATGTATGGTCTTCTATTTCCTTACTTTCAAGTGAATTTTTATGAAATTGGGTATTATTTAAATAACAGAAGACATTTCCTTTCTCTGAATTCATTTCTTTCCACTCTAGTTCATTGATCCTAAGACACACTAATTCCAAAATCATAGTCAATAATATACAAAGGATGGCATACTTAAGAAGTTGAGTTTGAAAGCTCACTTTGAATTTTTCTGATAAAAATTTATCACTACATGATAAATTGAAATAGCTGAATTTCTTATTTCTGTATCACTAACATTGGGTTTTGTGTGAGCTAATAGTACCACTACAACTGTGTAGCTAAAACTTTGCTTATATAATTACCTTATATTTACCTTTAGCCACATTTTTGGTGTTTATTCAGATGCACACTCAAAATTCATTGAGCCAAACATTTCCAGTTTGCAAGGAGCTCTACAGGCACTTTGGAACTTGCATCAGACTTTTAAATGTTGCCGTTTTCATTAAAGGGAGTCTGGCTAGAAGCTGTAGGAAATATCTTCTTAAAAGAATTCCCCAGTACGCGCAGGACCTAATTAAGTTCTCTGTTAAAGGACATTCTGAAATCTCATAGCATTTTCTCTGTAAATTTTAGTTTATCAACTTGTCATTATTAATATATTTTGCAAAAATCAATAAAATACTGTCTTGGAAACACCATTTAAATATATTTTTAATAAAGTATTTCTTTAACTTTTCTATTTGTTTAATAAAGTTTTTTAAAAAAACTTTTCTGTTTATCCTCCAAAAATCTTAATGAAGTATTGCTTTGACGGTTTTGTATCTTTGGTGCCACGCACAACACTTTACCCATAAAGCGTTCAGTAAAAGGTTAAATGATTCTTTAGCATGTTTCTTGCTAATGATGTGAACTAAAACTTCTTATGCTCTCTGTGAAAGAAAAGAACAACATGCCTTCCAAGTAAATCTTAAGAGAAGATAACCACTTTGTCCTTTCTGATAAAATCTTTACCAGTATTTTAACTTTTATCTTATGTAGCAATGATCTGCTAAATAAAGACCTTGACATTCTCTATGAGCATCTATTAATCACCATAGATTCATAGACTAAGGAAATCTGGCTCACTCAAGGGAGGAAAAACAATTGACTATTGTTGATATTAGTTATGTTAATATTGATTTTTATTAATTGATTATTATAGCTTCAATGAGACTTGGAGGATTCAAAGATGAATGGTGTAGAATTAAGGCACATTGCCTGGACTCAGAGGGTGAAGAACTACATTTGTTGAGCATGTGAGTTAAAGAATGATAGGTAAAGACTCAAACTGCGTCTTTCCTTGAATCCCATGTTGTGGTCACACAGTTTTCATTGGCCTTAAATATTTTTAAGTTCATTTATTTGTCCTTAGTTTTTTATTGTCCTCTTACTTCAAATGACATTTCATAGGAACATGTTGGGGCCCTTCCCAGTTGCCTACTCCCTCCCCTCTGTCTAGCCAGGCTGCTATGTTCTATTCTGTTCTGAAGGTCACTTGTTCCAGTTGAAATAGCTGTCTGGATGAACTGGAAGTAATCCAGATACCGGTTCTTTCCTGCAAAGAAAGCAAAGAAAGATGTTTGTTTCTTGGCTACATTTTGATAGAAAGAAATAAAAGAATTTTATGGCTAAGTCTATTAATAGTTGAAAAAATTAATGTAGCTCTGGGACTAATTTAAAAGTGTTACTATTTTCCAGTGCTTTGTGTCATTTTGTTTTTTTATATACTTTTAAAATTTAATATGAATATCATTTAATAATTGGTATTAAATAGCTAAGTACATGTAGGAAGTGTATGAATGCAGAGAGATTTTGGCAAAGATTCAGCTTAAACTAATTTCTCTCACACACACATACACAAACGTACGCACTTCATTTAGCTATTTAGTTTTCCATTTATTTTATTCTTGGCATCTGCGTTAATTGGAAAAAAAAAAAAAACAACCCAAACTTGTACTCGACAGTACAAGGAATAGGAGGAGACAGATAGTGGGAGACAGATGGTGGGGAGGTAGTCATAAATGTTCAGAGATATCAACTAACCACATGTGGCAAAGTGACTATGCACAGATACCTGACCTGTTCATTTTTCAGAAAACTTGGACCATTTGCAGGCTAGGGAATAATAAGTATGATGCAATTATGTAAAAAGCTGTTTCTACAGTAATTCCTCTTTAATTCCCCCTAGTTCTCTGGTAATGCCTCCATTTTTCATCTTTTCTACATAAAAGGATTTAAAAAGGAAAATGCCTGAGGATAAGCTGGACACTTCTTTCATGACTTCCTGCTATCCATGGCTATTAGAAAAACATATATCACTTTCTTAGAAACATTTGATTTTGAAAATTTGTCAACCATACGTTATGTGAATTTTTAAGTAATTTTAAAAAATTACTCCTGTAAACTGCATTTACTTTAAAACAACTCAGTCTGATCTATAGGGAAACACTGAACTAAGATTTAAAACTTCATACTGTGATATGACACGGCTATAACTCTAGACTGATCTTTGACTTTGGGAAATTCATGTAATGGGGTTCATAACATTCCTGAACATTATCTATTCTTGGCGTAAAAGGAAGGAAGTTCTCCAAATAAACCAAAGTTTAAAAAAGTTGTCATAGAAAGCAATATTTCATCTTTTATTTACATACCAGTTATAAATAAATATTGAATCAATGAATCCTAGGTAAATGATGCATCTGGCTGTCCAAAATCCCTTAAAAAAGGACAGCAGAAACCACAAAACTGTTCCAGCCTTTGTATCTGTTTATCATCTCAAAATCTGTGTATAGAGTTCTGTCCCTTCATAATAAAGTTGAATGCAAGGCAAAAGCATGATTCTAAGATTCTCTCCTTTCTCAGTCTTTCCTAATCCTAGGTACACAACCTCAGAGCATATTTACAGGGCAGAAATGGGGCTATGCTTCTCTTGAAAAGTTATTGGCTTGCTACATTTTCAGGATAACTTCAAGATAAATGTTGCATGTCTCAAAGGAATTCAGAAGCTCCCATCTTTCCAAGTGAACATTAAACTTTAAAAAATGCCAGCAAAAAATGCTGAAATGTGTAAGATAATCCTATACTGAAATATCAAAGCACAAGTATTCTTAAATATGTTCACATGGAGTCAAATATTTAGATTCACAGAGATCTGTACTGCTTTTCTCCACAAGTTTTATAATGAAGCTTCATATGTGAGAATGTGAATACTAGAATATTTTCTTGAAATGTATTCAAATAAAACTTGCCTTTGACATATGTTGTATTACACTCCTTTGTGTCACTTTTTTTGGTAAAGTTTTTCTTATTACTGTACCTATAAAGAAAAGAAACACAGAGAACATAAAAATCCCCAGCATGCCTGTTAGATCTTCCAAAGGCACCAATTGCGTTTCTCATCACTCTGTATCCCTTCCTTAAGGCTAACTCACAGATCTGAAACTAGAGAAAACAGCTGTCCTTGAAAACCACAGGAGCATGAGCATTTATTTTTGCCATGCAAATTGAGCAAATCTGTACAAACCTTTCGAAGTTATCTTGCCAAAAAACTCTAAAGCAGTACCTCTTTCTTAGCAAACAGTTCAATTTTTTAAAAAAAGAAACAAAAATGTCTATATGATCAAATAAAACTAATTAGAAAGTTTGTACACATAATGTCAATAAGACCATGGAAAGCACATGAGTCATATGACCTAGTTGAGTTTATTTAGAACACACACACTTACAAACATTTGGGATTCCATCAAAACCAGATTGTTTCCTGTACTGTTCCCCAACTAAAACTTAGAAGGTCAAAGGAAAATTGTATAAAAATGTCCCAAAAAGCAATGCATGAAAATTGTCTAACAACTAACAAAACAAAATTAATGGAAAAGTAAAAGGAAGACCATGTTTTATCATTTTGAATTTTATATGTTAAGGGCTGTTCAACAGTGTTTTTATATCATATAATATGTAATATTAACTTGCATGTAATACCACTTATTTTTTCCTTTAACAAGTATCAGGAAAATTGCTATAGCAAAGTCATTTTTCAGATGTATAATAAAACAGTGTAACTAGGATTTAAAGAGCACAGAGAGCTATTTTGGAATGTGCTTGCTCTCAAGAAAGGCCAAGCGAGATTAAAATAAATGCATTAATTGATTATTGTTCTTCATGAGAATGAGCAATTTCAAGTAGAGAGAAACTTAGGCTCTGTTTCAAAAGGTCAGCGGTCATGGTATTTAAGAGGAAAATTGAAGTCATGTTTTTAAAACTTAAGACAGATGCTTTATGTTAAAAGGCTTCTCTGATGAAGTCCTTTTGTGCTGATTGGAGTCTGTTCTCCTAGGTGGGTATAGACTGAAAGCAAAAACAAGTTATTGCCCTTCACTGATTCTTTTATGTGACCTAACTGCACATATTTTGAAGAGACAATTGAAATTTCTGCACCCTGGCTGCATCTCCACTCTGACTATGCTCCCTTTCCAGCAAGAGAAGTCTCTCTCTCTCTCCAAAAAAAAAAAAAAAAAAAAAAAAAGCTGGAAAAATGTTAGAGACATATTTCGTTTTTCTTTCGTTTCCTAAAGGCTAAAACATCAAAAGAAAACCATCTAAATAATGAATATATACTGGCAAGAATAATGTATATTTATGACTGCCAAAATTTCAAGATTACTGATACAGATTGTGGTATGTCTATGTGGCCAGAAAGATCATTGTGAGATGAACAATCTTTTCCATCCAGCAGTCATCACAGAATATTTCTTGGTGTATGTGAAACCACAAATACATCAGTGGGAACTTACTCGTATGGAAATACTGTAGTCAAACCACTAATCATGGCAGCCAGATTTCCCAGAATAAAGCAGTTGCTCTAGAAATTATGCCAACTGCTTGGGTTAAAAATATGGTTTCAAAAATTGCAGATCAGCATAATATGGAAAAGTTATTAGCAAACTACAGAATGTGGTTCTAAAGTAGACTGTTGAACAGCAATTTCATGCTGCCTTTTTTTCTTAGATATAGCCTCAAAAGAGAGTTGCAAACAATATCAGTTATACATTTTAGTCAAGCTTATTGCATCTAAATATCTCTATTCTGCCTAAATAAATAGTAATCACAAATTATGAAAGACTTTTGTATAGATTATAGGTCACCATATAGAAAAATTGTATTCTAATTTTAAAGTACATACTTATTCAGATGTTCTCATAAAATTATTCTTGACTTTATTGACACTTCATCATAATTATAAATTAGTATGAATTAGAGCCAAGGCAATTATGGATGTAGAAAAATGTGATTTCTTTTTATTTATAGCAATATTCCAGACAGATTCAGCCTGAGAGGCAGAGAGGTCCACTATGTTTAAGCTTTTGTAAGAACTTCAAATTTTGAAAGACAAATAGAGTACAATAAATATGTATATATTCATTAAATGTGTTTGTTTTCATATCAAGATTTTGTGAAAATAAATTCGCAAAACGAGTTTCTATTTCTTAATTTTAATGTATGTTTTTAATGCTACATATTGTTAATTTGTTCTACACAGCATTTTTAAGTTAGCTTACCCATATAAGTGATGCTTTTTTCTGATCCCATATTAATTTAGCTCTACATTTGGTACTATTGACAAAAAACTTTATTCAATATCTTCCATTGAGTTATTTCAGTAGAACAGAAGCCATCTATTAGCGCTGTGATAAAAGGATCATTTACTATCAACTGTTCTAGCTTAGGTTTTTTTCCCAGAGTACATGAAGTGGTATGAATAATTTGGCAGAAACTTCTGATTACTATGTCATAATTCTTAAGTTTGTCCTGACCACTTTAACTAGGGTCTGGCTTTTTTTTTTTTTAATTAATTAATTAATTAATTAATTAATTTTTGGCTGTGTTGGGTCTTCCTTGCTGTGCATGGGCTCTCTCTAGTTGCGGCAAGTTGGGGGAGGGGCCACTCTTCATCGCGATGCGCGAGCCTCTCACTATCGCGGCCTCTCTTGTGGCGGAGCACAGGCTCCAGACGCGCAGGCTCAGTAGTTGTGGCTCACGGGCCTAGTTGCTCCGCGGCATGTGGGATCTTCCCAGACCAGGGCTCGAACCCGTGTCCCCTGCATTGGCAGGCAGACTCTCAACCACTGCGCCACCAGGGAAGCCCGGCTCAACCTTTTTAGAATACATATTTCTTCATTTTCAAAGCTTGTCATGCTAATATTAAGTGGTATAATTGTATGTTACGGTAAGAGTTGTGTGTATATAATCTCCACCTGTGCCAAGAGATATCTTTTAAAATTATCTAATGCTATGATAGGGCACACCTCATAAAATTAAATGGTACAGTGACTTGCAAGACAGTTTAGCAGCTTCTTATAAAACTAAATACGGTCCTACCATTTGATTCAGCAAACATTCGCGTGGGTATTTATCCAACTGATTTGAAAACTTATGGGTTTACATAAAAACCTGCATGCGAATGCTTATAGCAACTTTATTCATAATTGCCAAAAATTGGAAACAACCAAGATATCCTTCAATAGGTGAATGTATAAACAAACTGGTACACTTGTGCAATGTACATCCATATAATACTACTAAAGGAAAAAAGAAATGAGCTATCAAACCACAAAAAGACATGGATGAATGGTGACAAACCTTAAATGGTGACAAATACACTATACAAAACAAGTTAATAATAGGGGTATATGTGTGCAGGACATGGGAATTACCTGTACTATCTTTGTGATTTTTCTGTAAATCTAAAACTATTCTGAATTAAAGTTTATTTTAAAGAATTTTGATAGCTTCTTGAGATATATAGCAACCTATATGTTTGCTGGCTAAAGTTTTTTTTTTATTAATATAACCCTCAAAATATTAAAAAAGCAAAATATAGATTTTTAGAAGATATTAACTATTGAATGCCAGTTTTTCTCTAGACCTAAGCACTAGAGAAAAGGTCCGTTCGATCTGAAAAGTACAAGAGAAATGTGTATCAGAAATACAGAAGTGGTGATAAAACAGAATTGAGTGAGCATTAATTTTATATGAACTCAATAGAAGTATTAGATTTTTTTAAGTTGTAGAAATGTTACAAAATGATATTTTCAATGCTATTCCAAAGATGCTATTTATTTCAAGAGTTAGTGTCTGCCAAGGGTAAATAAAGACACCTAGGGGATAAAAAAATAGTGTGGTACTTAATATACTTAAGGTTAAGCAGAAGGAAAGGCATATACATATACATATATACGTATACGTATACATATACATATACTGTTGTATGGTCCTAGATTAAAAATGCAAAAATAAAATCAATGAAAGCAAATGAACATAATATTCATTCACAGCAGATGCCACATAAATACTTTGAGTAGAGCAATTTTTTTTTTTTTTTTGGTGGAGAGAAATATGAAAGTATAAACATAGCACATTATATTTGCAACAATCATGGAATGGGTGTTGAATCAAGTCAAAGTAACTTCTACTTGTTGATTCTATTGAGTCAGTCAGTCCAGGCCTGGATACAGTGTGTCAACAAGTGACCCCCAAGTATCAGAAGAGAACAAGAGTTTATTTTTCACTCACACTACATGTCCACTGCAAATGCTGCTTCTGTTTATCCCAAGGCAGATCCACTGCAGGCTAAAGAAGCTGTCTCTGACTGGGGCATTACCGATTGTGCCGTAAAAAGGAAAGAGGCGTGATGAGCTACTCACTGACTCAACACTTGTGCTTGGCAGAGGCACACAGTGTGTTGCCCAGGAGTGAACACATATCATTCCATTGGCCAAAGCAAGTACAGGCCTACCCCTGAGTTCATCAGGAAAGCGATATAGAATGGGAAACTATAAAGAGGGAAACCAAATTTTGCAAGCATTAATACAGTCCTTGATACTTACTAAATGCCTCCAATACTTATTAACTTTGTGGCCTTAGAAAAAACACCTAGTATCTTAAGCTTCAGTCTCCTTACTAAAATATGAACAGTGTTTAGTCACAGAGTTAAGGATAAAATGAAACTAAATACATAAAGCCTCTAAATTAGCTAGGAACTAAATAAATGATAGCTATTATTATAAAAATGCCAAATGAACACAGAGGTACTGTTACAGCCATGAGATACTTATGCTTCAAATAAGTCTTAGGCAATAAAAATAAAGCAATAAGGAAATTAATATAAAAGGGCTTAGTCTTGTATTTCTTTTAATGTTTTATATATCGTCAAGTGGCTTAATAACAAATATTGTTTCACTATATATTTTCAGAATAATTTCATTTTGTCTGCTCCATAAAATGTTCTGCAATTCTGAGCTGCCTATTTGCTCCATATGATATCTTTAATGAAAGTGAGATTCAATCTTTCCAGGATTGGATGTCCAGAACTAAATAAATCATAACAAGAGCCACATAATTGAAAACAGTAATGTTGGTCTTTTGAAGGGCTTACCCCTGCAATAGAGGCCATTGGCATGGCTTTTGAAATGGGTCTCTGTCTGCCAGAAATCTTTGTGCTGAGCATGGCTACAGAACCGAGAGTCCCACAAAGTATAACCCAAGTTACCTTACTGGAAGCCAAAAAACTATGTGCTTTTTCTATGGTTTGAAATTTATCCCAAGGAGAATTCAAACCAAAACCAAACTTGGTTAAAATTCTTAAAAAATGTGAGTACTCAGGCAACTCAAATATGCTGAACTGTAAATGGCTGCTGACAAAGTGTCGGTCCAATTTTGCTTCATTGAACATGGTAGACATTGAGTAGAAAGTGATTATATTTTGTTTAGATTATATTTTGCCCTTATCTTTCTTCCTCTTGAAAATTTGGATATTTGGTTTCCATGCGTCTACACTCTTCTAATACTCCCTTTTTTGCAAGTACAAATTCTTTCTCTCTCACTAATAAATATCCTCTCACATTCTTATAGTTTTATCCACTTTTACTTGGATACTGTTAAATCTTTCCATTTAATGTGATATTTTATGTGATATCATCTGCTTTTCCATCTAGCTTTTAAGTGCTTACTAACAGCAACTATAAAATATACTTTTTTATGACCTTCAGTGTCTAGCACAGTATTGTTATAAATAGAATGTATTAATAAACATGTGTTTTGCTTGTGAAACTTTTTATCTGCCTACTCATCATTTTTCTTGGTTTTATTGCTGTCCTACACACAAAATGATAGTTTTCTTAAAAGATAATTATGGTTGAGGGTTGACTCAGAGAAATATTTTATCAATTTTAACTGAGGAAACAAAAACTATTTAGAAATATTTTCGAGTCAGTCTATGCTAATAAATGCACCTTGCTAAAAAAAGGCACAATTTAAATTTGTATTTGTCCTACATAATTTTCTAAAAATGTGTGTTTAAGGTATTCCGGGAATTGAAACCACCAAGCTGCTCTCCTTGCATAAAGGCAAAAGAGAGTACAGATACTTTCCGTAAAAATGTGGGAAGTTGGGTAAAAAAGGAAATTTGAGTATTATTAAAGGATGGATTACCCAGAATGGAAGATCTGGGGTGAACAATCCCAAACTGAGCTTTAAATCAGAGAAAAGAGGATGAATACAGGAGAGGCTGCTGAATTGGGCAGTTTGAGCTGTAACTTAGTAAGGATCTCATGAGCTTTCACAACCAGGAGAAAAGATAAGCAGTGCAGCAGCTTTTTACATGTGAATGAGCCTGAAGGTAAGAGACCTCCCTTCTCCAGAGTCCTGGGAAGAAAACTTGGTAAAAAGGGGCCTACAGCAATTCCAAGAATAAAAGAATCACCTAGGGAAAGACCACTTTGGAAGGTGTGGCACTGGGAGGTGAGAGTCAGTTTAACAACATGTTTTAAATAAATGCTAAAGTCATTCAGGTGTAATAAAGTCATAGGATGAGTTTCCTAGCAAAAAGAATCTGAGATGGATATTGGCATACAGATGGTTCACAGGGGATCGTTTTTGGTAATGACACCTATGCAGGAGTGAGGGAGCTGGACTGGGCAGAAGATGTTGAACTGTGATACAACAATGGCTTCAGTTATCCAACAGGGAGCTCTGGGGCTGGAATGACCCTTCAGAGATACTCTGAATTGAGGAAAGTGGGCTGTGCCTTCTCATGGATTAGTAATTATATGCAGTTTGCTTTGGAGTGAGGCGGTTAATTCAGGTGAGGCATCTCCCTTCGGCCAAAAGTAATTACTGGGGAAGAACTCAACTAGGAGCCGTTAGAAGGTGATGATTCTGGCAACCAGAAGCATGAGTGCCTTGGAACATCTTAATGGAGGTATGTGGGTATCTAAGTTTTTCCCATTTGGGAACCGTCCCTCTATGGGTTTTGTCGGTCTTTGTTTCATGAGGAAATACACTTGAGTAAGATTAGTGGGAAAACCTAGAGCTCCCTCCAGTGAAGGTGGTATTTAGGAAGCAAATGATACTCATCACTATCTTCTACTACTATCCATTCTAAATTCCGTCATAGTTGGCACCCTTTTCTGTATAAATGCTTTCTCTAGTGGGGAAAATGAGACACTTATTCATGAGACTGTGCCTCTGGGTAACATAATTTTTTAGCTTATAACTTCTATATTTGTATATTTTTGTTATGTTTGGTCATTGATTAAAGGTATGTATTACACTGTGGAGGATGACTCTCTATGCTAACAAAAAAATCACCTCCAAATTGGTACCTTAGGTGCATTGTCAAAAGGCCATCATGCTATCAGGAGTGCAGTTTTTGGATTATACAATATAGGATTGGACCAGTGGATCCCTTGGATACATGCCCACTGCTGTCCCTTCTCTTCTATAAAATAGGTCCCTTGGTCTGATGTGATGTTATTCAGGAATTCTTTGTCAATAGAACAAACTCTTTTTAAGCCCTGAAGTTTTATAGGCAAGGAAGGTAAAACCATACCCAGAATATTTATCTACAATATTATAGTATAGATGGATTGCTGTGCCTTTCTTTGTAAAAGTGTTCCAATACAGTCAAGTTGCCATCAGATGCTACTTCTCCTCCTCAGAGAACGGTATCTATTTGGGGGAATTTGGGACGTTTTCCATTGCTGGAAGATTGATTGACATTTGGCAATGACAATGGCTAGATCAGCCTTAGTGAATGAGAGCCTAGGCTGCTGGACTATGCATTGCTTCCATCTCTGTCACCATGCTGCTCTGTTCTAGCACTTATTTTTCTGAAGACAGAAGCTGCTGATGTCTACAGAAACTAGCCAAGTCATTCTGATGACTTAGATGTTTATTGCCATTTCCATGGTGGTTGTTAATCCACAATACAAAAATCTTCACATTTCACGCTCAAGCCTATAATGCCATCCACATGCCATAAACCCAGATACGCTTGTTCTTGATCTTCCAATCTTTCTCTAGGTCTCAGACCAACAAACCAATTCACTCTTCACTGCCTATGAGACTGTATGTATTATTACAAGAGGACAACCCACTTCATAAAGTGGATGACTAAATGCACCATCTAAGATCTGCCCATTTTGAGGATTTCCCACCACGACATTCTTGCTGGGCAGTGACATGGAAAAGCATCCATTCTCCAGATCAAAACACATACCATTCACCTGAGACCCAGTTAATCTGTTCTGGCACAGGAGCTGCAATTGAGACTATTGTTTGTTTGAATTTGCTGTAGAATAGTGTATTAAATAGGGATTTGATGGGACCATTGAGTCTTTATTCTTTGGATCTTTAAGGATGGAACTAATTACTGCCCTTCTCACCCTCCATTCTCCTGGAATTCAATATTTATTGTTTTTGATTTACTATCTTGTCTGGAGAAAGAGAGGATATAGTTTCAATGGTTTCCATTTTATTTACTCCAATGCAGTATCTCTGATCCTACAGACCAAGGAATGAATTTTGGAGTTTTGCCTAACAATAAGTACATTCATTAAAATTATAAATTTATGTACCAGAGAAACGGCCAAGAACCCAACTGACCCATGACAAGTTGAACTTTGGCCAGGAATTCATTTATCACTAGACCTCAAACTCTATCACTCTAACAGAAGGTCTATGATGATGCCTTGTGTCCAGCTGTCTTCAAAATATGGGTTAATTTCTTTCCTCAGTGTACAATTACTCAAATAATTGTCCATAGATCCTTTGGGGGAAAGTCTAGTATATGTCATCATTACCATATACACTTGACAGGGTCCTTATTTCTGAGGATTTGGCCTCTTTTTCAGTCAACGCGCTCTGGTTCTGAAAACTTGCTCAATTATGGTGCTAGACAAAGGATTATGGAATTTTATTGGAGCAGCTGAACTCAGACTCCTGATTATCTGTCCTTGATTTTTTATTGTATAGTTTGAGTAATATTATATCTATAGACATAGGTTGAGTAATACTTTCATTGGCTGACCATAGACCATATATCTATAGACTGAATATTACTCTTGTTGACTGAACATTTATCTTGTCCATGAGGATGTCATGCTCTGTTGACCATCTCCATAGCTTCTTATAGGCCAGATACCTCCGCTTGTCAGAGCACCCTTGTTATTTATTAACTACGATAATTGCAATACTTTTCTTCTGATGGTTAAAGGCCTCCACTTGACCTCTATCTGTGATCCCTCCATCTCCATTGCTATATGCAAGCCTTGTTCTGTATCAACACCATCTACCATCAACCTAAAGAGTTCAGCCACCACGGATGTTCTCAACAATGCTGGTGTTTCTCTCACAAGCATATTTCCTATCACTTTGGCAAATGGAGTGTACCCTGGGTGATTTGGCAGGACGTGGCTGGTGGGTTTTCTATCTTTATGTAGATTATTCACTCTACCAATACTTCTCTGAATCTTTTTTAAAAAAATCTTATTTCACTATCTTCCACAGAAGTTCTGTCATTTCCATTCAAAAACCGTCTCCTCAGCGTGTTAACCCTGTCTTCCCAGTATGAAATCCTGTATCACAGGAGAATGCTCCCAAATTAATAAATTATCCCCTATCCAAAACTGTCATTTCTTTCCTTTGATCCCCAAATGTTTTCCTGTTACTGCTGATATATAGCTTCTGAAGCATCTTCAGGGTATATTTCCTTTCCTCCCTTAGCAAGCTCAGAACTTCCTTTGATAAATTATATTGTGACTACTCTAGTCCTTGCTCTGGGGGCCCAGAGTATAGATGAGTGTAGATCCTAAGAAAGGAAACATATTGTCTTGCCAGTTGAAGACCCTTGAGGCCTCTAAAAGCAAATGAGGAGTACAAACCTTTAATAGAGAAGATTGGGCCTCTTCTGTGGGTTTAGAGGGTTCAAGGTGATCTGAGTATTCAAGATTTTTAATGCATTTACTCACGTGTCCCATTCCATGTCTCAGCTTCTCATTTCTTCCCAATCAGAGCCCTGACCTTGTGTAATGGACTTCCAAATTTGAGAGTCCAACCTTTTCTGGAGCCTGCCTCCCCTTAATATCTTGAATCTTATTAATTTTTTCTTCCCCCTAGATGAAGGAGATAGTCTTTTCATATCATGCCAAGTCACTCTGGTTTTCATAATTTGTCTTCAATTGTTGATTAATCACCTTTATCAACTATTGTTTTCTTTTGTTTTTGTTTTTTTCCTTATCTATCCACATACCCAAGCAACAGCTATCAAATTCCATAGTCCTTATAATTACTACATTTCCCAAACCCTTAAGTATATACAGTATTGCATCTAACAGCATACTCCCTTCCAGTGGTATCCTGTTCCATTTCATCACTTTTATCAATTGCATAAAATTCTTCGGCTGCATTCCAGGCTCTCAGTATTCTGCCCATCAGCACTAATTGGTCCTGACTCTCAGTTTGCCAGAAGTCTACTTGATTCAAAATATCATTATAGAGTTTGCGTTTTAGGACCACACCTTGTATTAACTGTCATAGGTCAGTTTCCTGAGGAAGTAGACCCTGTGTTGGAAATTTGTAGTGTCAACACCTGTAAAGGAATGAGGGAAGTAGGATTGGGCAGAGGGAGAAATTGCAGTACAATGTAGTCGCAACAAAGACTTCAGATGATCCCATAAGGAACTCTGTAGTTGGAATATCTTTTCATAAATGCCCTGACTTGAGAAAACTTGTACTTGCTACTTAGGTCCGTCATTGTATGTAGCCTTCCCTGAGGATGGAGTGTAATCTTAGGTGAAGCCTTTGACAGAGGGCAGTTCCTAGGGAGGGACTCAGCTCTTGATTCATCAGGGAGCAACACTACCAGCATTTGGGAGAATGAATGCCCCAAGCCCTGTGGAGGTATCTGAGAGGCAGAGGCATACCAGCCTGCATCAGTCTCAAACACTATATGGTAATATGCCTCTCTATGCTCGATTTGTATAACAAAATTATTTCACACAGCAATAAACTTTATTTTTTTTAAACAATTTTTTTTGTTTTGTTTTGTTTCATTTTAATTACTTTATTTTTGGCTGCATTGGGTCTTCATTGCTGTGCGCGGGCTTTCTCTAGTTGCGGCGAGCGGGGGCCACGCCTCGTTGTGGTGCACAGGCTTCTCATTGTGGCAGCTTCTCGTTGCGGAGCATGGGCTTTAGGCACACAGGCTTCAGTGGTTGTGGCACACAGGCTCAGTAGTTGTGGCACACCGGCTTAGCCACTCCGCAGCATGTGGGATCTTCCCGGACCAGGGCTCGAACCCATGTCCCCTGCACTGGCAGGCAGATTCTCAACCACTGAGCCCCCAGGGAAGTCCCAGCAATAAACTTTGAATGATATTCTATTATAATATAATGTTCCCAATATCCAGCTGTGGTAGGCGTATTTTTAAGACATCCCCAAGATTCCCATCCTGTGATGTACATGCCCTGTATGATCCTCTTCCCTTGATGTGGGCAGGACCAGTGCATATAATGAGATATCAATCACTCCCATGATTGTGTTACTAGTCAATTGAATTTGAGTTAATCAAAAGAAGAGATTATCTTGGGTGGGTCTGGCACACTCAGGTGAGCCCAATAAAAGAAGTGAAAAGAAACTCTCGCAATGACCACTAAGAAGCAGACACTAGCATGCTGTTAGAATGCTTGGGAATGGAAGGCTTCTAGCTGCTAAGAGAGCACCCTGACTGACAGCAAGGAACTGGGGACTCAGTCACACAACCACAAGGTAATAAATTCTGTCAACAAGCTGAATGAGCTTGAAAGAGGACCCCAAGTCTCGGGAAAGAAGCAGTTACAGCTTTGGAACTTGATTTCAGCTTTATTTCAGCCTTGTATGGCACTGAGCAGAGAATCCAGCTAAGCCATACCTGGACTCCTGACCTACAGAAACTATGAGATAATATAATAAATGTGTGCTGTTTTGAGCCACAAAGTTTGTGGTACTTTTTATGCAGCAATTGATCACTAACGACCAATGTTTAAGACATTCTACAACTCAAACTTGACTTATCTATCCAGTGGTATTTCTCAAGATAAGCCAAAATGAAAACATTGTTTCAGTATTTCCAGCTTCCCTCATTTTGTCCCTAAACACATGATTCTCATTCCTGCATCTGTACTTGTTCCCATGATGTGTCCTCTATGTGGAATTCTCTCTTCCTCCACTCCACTTATCTAAATCTTAATCATTCTTCAAGTCCCAAGATCCACATCTTCTATAGAGCATTTAATCTATATTTCCTCTTACCTTTTAAGGAGCATATAGGCTTTAATTCATTTTATGGCAAACCTATTCAAGTATATATGTAAACCCAATCTGCCTTCCAGGCTTATTTCAAAATGTGACAAAACTTTGGAGAGAGGAATATTCTGTGTCCTCTTTTCCCCCACTACCCTCTTGATCCCAGTTCAATTTTGCTGCTTTGACAACGTGACTACTGAAATAAATGGGCACACTCTGTAGAATGGGGTTCGAATGAATAGTTGGCTTTAGAGGGCAAAAGGGGCTTTGTACAACATCTATTCTAAAAATTCCATTATACACACAATGAAAGTGAAATGCAAAGAGGTATTTCTCAATGTCTCAGAGCTAAATTAGAATAGAGATCTAATATCTCCCAGTTTCCAGTTTAGTAAGTTAATAATCAGAAAAAAATGTTAGAAACAACAAAAAAACTAGATCTGTGCTTGTCTAACTCACAAATAATTATTAACTTGATCTATCATGAGTGATGGTATAACATTATATTACAATAGGATATTATTAATAGAACACTGTCATGAGCAGTGGGTGCGAGGTCTCTAAATCCCGAACTTGAACCCTGTCTCTGCCGCTGGTGAGTCACAGAGAATTTACTTAAACTCTCTATGCCTCAGTTTTACAAGGAGTATAACCATAATTAAACTTACTATCTTCTAAGGTATTTGCCATGACAAAAATTGGTTCATTTATCTTTCCTTATTATTCTTTTTATTTTTATTACCTTAAAAAACCAAATGAGCATTGTTGCACTACAAATTGTCCTGAAAATACGTTGGCTGTATTGTGTCATATTTTTAGGTAGGTGAAAGAAGCTCTCCTCCTGAAGTCCAAGTGACGTAAGACAGACTTAAGTCCTCAGGTAAAGTAAACAGTAAAAAAGAGCCAGTCATTCAAGAATGGGAACAAATTAGGGTAACTAGTAAACATGCAGAAGAGAGTCAGTGCTAATTATACTGACAGTTCAATTTTTATCCGGATTATTTTACCAGGTGCTTCCCAATTTGTCCCTATGGTGCTTCAGAATTACTTCTAGATTTTACCTTTTCAAGCAGAATTCCAACCTCTGAGTATTTTTTTTTAATTAAATTAAATTTGGATTTCAGATAAATATAGCTTGAAGGTTCTTGGTGGTACCCCACTGATTCCTGATGTTTTACCATTGGTAATTCATTGTTTTCTCTAGAATTCATTATTTTAAAGTAAAATAAATCTGTTCTAAAAATAAAAATGCAATTCTCAGCATTGCTTAATCATTGATGTGATTGTTGTATCCAACAGCCATAGAGGAACAGAAAGATTCTTGTAGACATTTACACTTTTGATTTGGACAGAGATTATTGAAGCACTTTACACAATTCATCTAAAAATTCTAGGAAGTTCTGGGTAGTTTAATAGAACAGGCAAATAAGCAACCCCAGATAAGCCATATTTACCTGGCAAAAGCATATAGGTGACTAGTTTACAAATTTTCCACAACTGCTTTCAGGGTCTGGGGAAAGGAGATAGTCTTCTGGTCCCAACTCCAATATTAGTGTGATGTGTTACTTGGGAAAGTTACTTAACCTCTTCATGCCTTTCTTTTCCTTAAAAGAACGATGGTATATCTCTGTTTATTTAGTTGAGAAAGTGAAGGTGAGTGGTACATAGAATAGTGGGTATTAAAACACCACTAAAAAGTGTAAAAAATACACTTTTGATGTACACATCAAATACAAGAAATTGTCCTTATTTATTTTAGCTATGAAGGAATCAAGAAGATTTAAATATGATGTTTCATTAATAAATATAGACTTGAGGGAGGAATAAATTAGGACTCTGGGATTAACATGTACACACTACTATATATAAAATATATAACCAACAAGGACCTATTGTATAACACAGAGAACTATACTCAATATTTTATAATAACCTATAAGGGAAAAGAATCTGAAAAAGAATATATATATGTATATCTGAATCACTTTGCTGTACTTCAATAAAAAAGTAAAAAAATTAAAAATAAGTAAACGTAGACTTGACCTCAATGAATACTAAGTATGCTTGTTTATAGTAAAATGAAAATCTGTATGAACGTTTTATAAATGTACAAAATAATGTAACTGTCATTCATTGGCAGTACAACAGTGATGATTATGCCTTTTTGGTTGGGAGGGATAAAATGTGATTATCAAAATGATCCTTTAGGTTTTATATCATTATCTGGAAGAACTAGAGAATATGTTGCTTTCCTTCCAGCAGACTTCACACATTTAACCACTACATGCTGGCCTGATATGAAACCTGACACTGTCATAATAAAAGGTGAGATCTGAGAAGAAAAGAGAAAGAAAAAAAAAAAACATCTCTGACTCCTTGCTGCAGGGTTTTCTTATTCTGGTAATCTCTCTCTCATCTTACGGATCACAACTTGCTGGTCATGGTTGGATCACAATTTGATGACAAATTTTTACAAGGAGAAATAAAGTTTTGTAGCAGAACAATTTACTTTTTCTCCTCCTTTTTCCTGTGTAACCTGACCACAGACTGAACCCGTCACTGCAATTGTGCTGTTTCCACTTTGCTTTATTCCCTGATGTGAAATGATATCATGTTTCCGTTGTTTCTGGATAAACTCAAACACAAGCTAAACCTCAGCATGTCCTGTGGCTTTGATCTAAGCCTCTGTCTATGGTTCATAAGCCTCAGACAGTGCTATGGTAAAATATTTGCAAACTGTCTATTTCTTATAAAACTGTTAAGCTTTATTGGAGTGAATCTGATGATTTTCATACCTTGATCAGTCTCTGCTTTTCCAGATGCCTGTCATGAAAGGGATATAGCCTGCCTATCACACAAATAAATAAAAAGCCTTTAATTAAGAAGTAGATTTTTCCCTTGCAACCTCTAATTCAGCATTTTCTTTCTTTTTTTTTTTTTATCGGAGTAAAATTGCTTTACAATGTTGTGTTAGTTTCTGCTGTACGACGAAGTGCATCAGCTATATGTGTACATATATCCCCTCCCTTTTGGACTTCCCTCCCACCCCCCCATCCCACTCATCTAGGTCATCACCATGCAGGCCTGAAGATTTATGATTTTTGTTTGTTCGTTTTTATATCTCAACATCACTGACTCTTGTTCAAATAGTTTCATAGCTTGATTTTTAAAATCGAATTGATCAAAAAATTAATTGATCAAAAACTGATCAAAAACTCAAAAATTGATCAAAAACTCCCTCTAGGTTCAAATTTCATCAAATGACTTATTTTAATTGTCCTTATCTGATATTAAAGTTAAATAAGTTGAGACTAATCCCCAAAAGTAGATTTAATCAATAGCCTATAGTGGTCTTTCAACTTTCTGAGACCAGATTTTGGAGGCAAAGAGTCAATGTGAGTGGCTGCTCAACACCACTTCCTTTTTGCCCCTGGTCAGTTCTTGGTGACATTATGGAGATCAGCTAAAATCCTGGGAGACAGGATAAATTTTACCTATCAGCTCATCCAAGAAATCTTCTCTACATGTGTGCTACCTCCTTACCTCCACGCCAGTCACTTGCTCTGTAACCCTAGTATAGATAACTTGAAAACTAGCTCTCATGTATCATTTATATAGAAATATGCTTACATTTTTCCCTTCTTATATTCATCCAGCTTTATAAACACACAAACACATACAGGGCTATGTACTATTTGGGACATAGTACATAGTATAAAATACTACATTTTATTTTTGTGTCTCAGTGATGAATACATGGATACGTGAAGGGATTTTTGTAACAGTACATGTAACAGTCCCTTGAGCTTTCGATAAAAGCTAAAATTGAAAAAGTTCTAAAAGTTTTAAGCAATTAAAATATTATTGCTTATGGCCTAAATAATTTCCCCCTCTTCCTTACTAAGAGAGCTCTGATTTTGTTCAAGATATCAACTAGCCCGACTAAAATTATTTACCTCCTCATATTCCTTTGTAACTATTGTATGACATTCATAGCCAAATCTATATTATTCCTTGATGTAAAGGGAAAGAGTCAGTTGAAAACATGTTGAACCCTCTTTAATGGCATGGTGGCCCACCCCCATACCAATTCTGAGTTTTTAACCTCTGAATTTCTTGCATGGAAGAAAAAAATTAGTTAAGCCAGGAGATTCAAGTTTCTGCAGCATGGAAACAAACAAAATTTTAAAAATCTATATTTTAAAAAAACCTATTTAATCAGTAAGGTCTTAAAGTGATAGCCCTATAACTTGAATCTTTGTCTCTTCGTTTTTCAGTATTTGAATTGTCCTGGCTGGAAGGAAAAAAATAAAATCATTTTTCAGCTAGCAGAACTCCTGGTAAGTAGGTTTAAGAGCAAAAATGATAAATTAAGGCTCTTTCTTTTTATAAAATGAATACTGAGTTCACAAGACAGTATATAGAATAATTGAACTATCCATTTTAAAACTTAACTACTTAGCACAAATTTTATAACTTTATAAATTTTGTCCCTTCTATTAATAAATGTTTACTGTCTCGTAGGTAGAATTAGGTTAGGACAGATTTTGAAAGGTCATTAGGTCATAAATGTATTTGCCCTCCAGGTATTTCTTCTCTTCAGAGAAATTAGCAGTACTTTGTCTATAACCACATGTGAATTTTCCAAGATAGCTCCAATTTCACCAATATCTGTACCCTGATTTCTTTTTTTAAACATTTTACTCTTTGTTCTAAAACTCTCCCTGTGTGTTATGTTATTTTTGAAATCAAATATAAAGTCTTTCAGGTTTTATTCCTTTTCCTTTCACTCAATAAAACAAATCATTTTGATGTTTTACTCCCCTATAGGAGCTCTAAATTTTTCTCTGAGGCTGCACTTGAATTTTTTTCAGTGTCTGGAATCCTTCACAGAATTTATCCCCTTGCTGAGAACTTTCCGTATCCCCACCCACAATCTCTGTCTGACGCTCAATGCCTTCTAAGACAGTGCAAAGCCAATTTTGTCAATTGTGTCTCCTGCATTCCGGTGTAAGAGAAGGCTGGACCCTTAGGAAAATGAGTTACATTATTTCTAATGGTTCATTTTCAAGGCAGCTCTGAGTCCATAATATTCATGAAGTCCCTTAGTAGTATAGCTCTTAAGACCTATTAAGTATTTGGTTAAAAAAATGAACAAACAAAAAAAATTAGCATCCCTTAGAAGCTATGTGTTAAGGACAAAGATCTGGTTTTGTTGCCAGATTATGGAGCTAAGGTTCATGGACAGTGGAAGATACATCTCTAAGGTATATGCAGGCGGTGGAGATGTCACAAATCACCTTCAGCTGACTGGTCTCCAGGTTGTTTAGTTCAGTCCTCCAAACCTGATCTCAATGCACCATCTCGCTAGTTATAATCTTGATGCATATGGATATTGTGGGACTTTGTGGGATTATCTACATCAAGTCTGAGCAAAGTTTTGTGGCACAGACACGTGTTAACTCCTCCTAGGCCATTGGTGGTGGGAGTTAGGGATTCATTAGCACAATGAGATGATCAACTGTGATAGCTCCAAACGCATGTGACTATGTGTTCCTACCAGAGAGAAGCCTGACAGTCAGTCAAAGAAGACTCAAGCTCAAGTAAGACCAAGTGTTACAACAATGTCCCTTGATAGAATCTTTTACTTGGGATTGAGTACCCAGGCTTCCCTGTACTCCCTTCCAGGTTCCTGCTGACCTAACTCTCCCCATTTTCTTTATCCCCATTTTCTTAATCCACTTCAAATGAGAAAAAATTACATATATCTTGTCATGTTTTTTCATAGTAGAACTTAAAGTTCCAATTAAAGACTCAGAGTCATTTGCAAAAACAAGCTCCAATTCCCATAGGGCACAGAAAAGCTCAATCATACAAACTCCTCAGTTAATGCAAACTGATGGTACTCCAAATTCTAATTACACACACACACACACCACACAGACACACACACACACATATCATAAAGTACTATGTTCTAAATTTAAAATAGATGATAATTTCTTTTTGCCTGAGGGACAGTCATTTTGGGTCTTTAAAGTCCCAGTGCTAGGAAGCCTGATGATGTTCCTGATATGGGAGATACCCCGGCTCTAGGCTACTATTGAAGAATCAGCCAGAAGCCTGGGGAAATATGAGAAGAAAGGATGGATACTGCAGAGGCATGCAATGTTTCTTTTGTGGTTGGCATCATAGAGCACCAGGAACAAGAGACATAGTACACAACCAATGGTGAAGAAACCAAAAAGCCCCAAATTAGGGCATTACCCATCCCCTGACTTTATGAAATTCAGGGTTTAAACATCTCTCATCCACCAAAGTTTCAAGGGTGATCCTTGTAATTGGACCTCAGGATCCGGCAGTTGTTCCCTTTCTGTTTACAGAGCAGTTATTCCATCCCTGGCCTCAGGGATGTGAATGATTTT
Source organism: Eschrichtius robustus (assembly GCF_028021215.1). Classification (NCBI taxonomy): domain Eukaryota; kingdom Metazoa; phylum Chordata; class Mammalia; order Artiodactyla; family Eschrichtiidae; genus Eschrichtius; species Eschrichtius robustus. The sequence continues at coordinate 46,060,633 of NC_090828.1, read as the reverse complement.
GTGAGAGAGAACACTGTGAGTGGTTCAAAGTCATCGCGGGCCAGCATTTCAAATCAAGCGTCCTCAGCCAAGGTTAGGGTGATGAAAGGGAGGGCCTCCAAAGATGTCCAGGCTGAAGAATCCAAGGGAAACTAGAATTTATTCTGGGTACAAGCACCTGGCACAATTGGGACGGGAACCTGGGAGGTGGGGACCTTGAATGAGGCCCTTTTATACCTCTCTCCAAGACTCTGATATCTGGGTAAGGAAAGCAGGATGTGGATGTGAAATGTTGGAGAAAATGTAGGATGCTCTTTTTCTTTTGAATGTTTTAGATACTTTCCTTGAGGACACTATACTGTGAAAGCTGAGCCAGGCCAGAGAACTGATGGATAAAATTTGCTGTTTCTTTGTTCTTTGTGTCTGATGAGGTGCAGTCCTCTAGAAGTCTGGCATGGGCTCTGGCCTATAAGGCCTTGTTCGTCTTGGAGGGTTTTGCTGTAGATAAAAATGGGTGTAGATTGTTTAGAAAAAGCTCAGTGGGTTGACACTCCTTTCACAATCCTTTGTGTAGCTCCTGGCCAAGAAATCCCCTGGAGGAAGGACAGAGATCTGAGGGGAATGAGCTCTGCTGAGAACCAAATGCACCCTTATTTTAGTTGACTTCCTGTGAGCATTAGGACTGGCAATCAAACTCCTGGAGACCTGGAAAGAATAGTGTTCTCATAAAGCTGTTTCTCCTGAATCTGTCTCAAAAAAAGAAAAGAAACAGGAAAGAAAGAAAGCAAAAGGAAAAAAAAAAAAGAAAAAGAAAAAAAAAATCTGACATTCAGATTGTGAAAACTTTTTCTCAGTCTCTACTGGGGGAGAGTGAAAAAGGTTAAAAGTCAGCATTCATTCCATTCCTGAATCTTAGAACATCTTTATACTTTTGTCAAGAGCAAGCGAAATGGACCTTACAGGTCTCATATTTTAGCAGTCTAATTTTGACACAAAGGCAGCCAATTCTGATGGTTTTAGGGATGGCACTTGGCCAAGATTCCAACTCAAATTCCCTAGGCACTATTCTAGATTTGGAGAGTCATGGCAAAGTGGGCAGGAGACTGTAGAATTAGAAGGGATGCATAAAGCTCTAGGCTTGCAGACCCCTATTCTGCTGTAGAACTTTAGGAGAGGCCAGGATGAAGCCCTATGTAACAATGTATTCTATTGTATTTAATTTCCATTATAACATTTCAGCATATATAATGCTCTTTAGGTGTAAATTTTAATCTCTACACTAGGGCAAGTACCTTACTCAGGAGTATGTCATTCAGGATTTGATAGACAGCATTCTAAAACCCTAATTACGAATCCACACACCAGCAGGAATTAACAGAGAGGAGTTTTAAATAATTCTATTTTAATCTGCCTTCGAGAGTTGATTATTTTTTCATAAGAAATGGTAGAAATCCATGTGGATGGGCTAGAAATAATAGACAGGCATCTCAGCCCTTGTATAAACAGAAGGAATAATCTAGTGGGATAGCATCCTAGGCTAAGAAATTTGGTCTTGTGCAAAGCCATGTACAGATGATTCTACTCTGACTCTGATGAGAAGATTAGCAGAATCCTGCCCCTGAAATAATGTTGAATATGCCTCAAATGAACTTTTCATGCAAGACACTTGCTGGAATGCTTAAACCTAAGAACTCACCGAGCATATAGACCAGGATTATATAATTGTTCTGTGCCTGCTTGTAAATAAATCGGTATGGCAGAATTTTGTCTTAGATTACTTTCCTTGTATCCTATTTATTATTTATAAGGCTCAGAACAGGCGTACAAATGGAGACCCATATACCATAAGTTTAAATATTTAAAGTTATAGATCAAGTTGACAAATTTTAAGTAACTTACATTCCATCCTTCTACCTTGACAACACTGAAATACTATTGCTTGATACCATCTAAGAGGAAGAATTTAATAAATTTAAAAAATTAAATTTAATAAATTGCCTCTTGCCTAGATCTATTGTTTGAATCCACAGTACTTGACTTAATTTAGACAGCTCAGAGTTCATATAGACATTTTAATTTTAACTGCCATTTCCTACATATGGCTCTTAGTAGCCAGGTATAATATGCTTCTAGAAATGAGATAACGTAATGACCTTTATTTTGGAGGATTATTTTCAACAAAATTATATGTATCTGGCTAATTTATTCAGAGAATAAATAGGCAGTGAAGGTAATAAGTAGTAGTGAATTTCTAATGTTTAATGATCAGTAATTAAATGCACATTTGCATCATATATGTACATAGCAAAAAAGTTTGTCTTACATTCAACTGAAGTTTCCAGACATTAAAAAAATGTTTTGTATTAGTGTCACCTGCTTATTTCACAATTGTTTAAATTTGTTATTTTTGTTCTTAATTTTACTTAAAACATGTTTGGGATGCTTTGTAAATTGATACAAATTTTCTCTAATATTGTTAAAAAACAAAGGTTCTGTTTTGAAAGAGGCATCTTGCTTTGTTATTGCCTTCTCTGAAATTTTCATGTTACTTGAATTTATTTCCTGTAATGTAAACTTTTCATTTCAGGAGATGACCATGCAAGTGGCAAATGCAAATGCAAAAGACAAGAAGACATTTTATTCTCAGTTTTATGAGTCAACTCTTTTTTCCTTGACTTTTCTCTGCAAACACTGCTGTTATTTACTTTTCACCTAATTATGTGCAGAACATTGTGTTGGGTGTTTGGGGGGATTAAAAGTTTAACAAGACACAACTCTTGCCCTCAAAATTGTACATATTTAAAAAGGTAAGATAAAATCTGCCCTTTGTATTAAAGGAAGTGTATTGTGGATTTATCTATATGTCAGATTCACATGGACAAGGAAAACTTTATGTATGCTTGTATACATTCGCGGAGAATACAGGGTTTGGAATTCAATATAAGTAACATAAATAATAAGGCAATGTTTTATGACATTAATAAAATTTAAATTAGACTATTATGTATCTAATGAAATTTCACTTTTTGGATTTCATTAACTCTGTCTAATACTCATGTAGTTAAAACTCATAAATATTCTAGAGAGTAGAAAGAGTTAATTTCTTTATAAAAAGCAAACTAGGGAATTCCTGGTGGTCCAGTGGTTAGGACTCTGTGCTTTCACTGCCGAGAGTGCGGGTTAAATCCTTGGTCAGGGAATTAAGATCCTGGGAGCAGCACAGCTTGGCCAAAAAAAAAAAAGAGCAAAGAGCAAACTATTCTAAACATTATCCCAAGTAAGCCAAGCCCAGTTTTCTTAAATTTCATTTTATCTAATACAATTTAACTCTATTTTGCCTTTCCTTTATGCTTTTAGCCATGATTTAAAATCTTTATCCAGCTTCTCATACAAAAGTTTTTATTCGAGTTAATGTTCTGCTGTAGAGGTTTTACAAATCTCTGTTTTTCATTCAATTTCCAGCTCTCTTCAAATCAATTCTATAAATGGAGCTGAATTTTAAAACTCAGCTTATCCTTTTGAGCTAATAGTAGGCTTAATAATGTGCTCTAGATATATGGATCTCTGGCCAAAACAGAATAAAGCTAGAATAATTGCTTTCTTCCTAAACAGGCTTTTGAAGGAATGCACATACAAGTTCAAGGTATATAGTTTGTAAGGAGATACACAAAAGTCAGATGAACTGTTGAATCTACAAATGATTTTAGCCATATCGCTTTTGATGTTATAAAACAAGTCAACTAAAGAAAACTGGATTAAATAGTGAGACGCAATTATTTATTTACAGTTACTTTCAGTACTGCTTTATAGTCATTGTGATGTTAATTTTATGTGTCAACTTGATTGGGCTAAAGGCTAAAGGATTTTTACCAGAGAACTGGTAAACATTATTTCTGGAGGTATCAGTAAAGGTGTCTCCTGAAGGCATTAGCACTTGGATCAGTAGACTAAAGAAGATTGCCCCCACCAATCCACTGAGGGCCCAAATAGAACAAAAAGTCAGAGGAAGAGCAAGTTTGCTCTCTCTATGGGACATAGAGAAATGGGACATCCATTTCCTCCTGCCCATGTACATCGGTGCTCCCAGTTCTTAGGCCTTTTGACTCGGACTGGGACTTACACCATTGGCTGCCCTGGTTCTCAAGCTTTTGGGCTTGGACTGGAATTACACCACCAACTTTCCTGGGCTTCCAGCTTGCAAAAGGCAAGGTGGGCCTCTCAGCCTCCATAACTGTGTGAGCGAATTCCTCATAATAAATCTCTTTCTATATATCTTTTTATATCCTATTGATTCTACCTCTATGGAGAATCCTAATACATTCACCAATAGTATTTCGTTTACTTGTTTGATATTCATTTATTGAAACCTCACTTGGTGTCAGGGTGCATGTTTGGCCCAGGAGTAGAAATGTATGCGATTCACACCAATAATGACTACCTCACGTTATTTAGCAACTGTAAGATAGAAGCATAAACACAGACTTTTATGAAATGCATTTACTCTTTATTATAGTGCAACCAATACACGTTTTTACATAGTCATAAATGTGGGCAGAGGTCAATGTTAGTGGTCAATGTTAAAGTTCACTTCATTCTTGCTGTGACAAGCCTTGAGAGCCAAACTTCTCTGAATGTATTTTCCCTTCTTTAGGTTTTATTCAGGCTTTCCTGTTTTTCTTTTTTTCTAACCCCCAAATATACTTCAACTAAAATGTGACAATAAATTTTCAGTATTTATTAATAAAATAGTAATAACCTAGGCTTTAAAAAATACTTCAGTTACTCAAAAGCAGAAACTTGAGTTTGTTTAAAAATAATATTGCCATACATTTGGATCATTCTTTAGTTCATCAAATTTTTTCACATATGTCAAATTATTTGCTCTCCTTTGAATGGAAGTGATTGGAGAAATGATGCACTTTTGTGTATTGTCTGAATGCAGGAAGCTCTGTGTTCAGAAGCCCCAAATTAGAGGAGCTCAGTTTTTTGGCAGAGAGACATATGGCCCCCACCTCACACATCTTATAGAGAATTTAGCTCTCTCTTTTAAGTCTAGCACATTTAAAATCTCTGGAAAAAAATCTTCTCATCCTTTCTTAGTACAAGAGATAAAAATGCAGCTGGACTCATGGGTTTGAACTTCCTTTGGGGAACATGTGTGATTTATTTCCAAAGACACAAAAACTGAACTGTAGCCATTTCACGATGTTACTGGAGGGTCCTATTCTTCTCATGTCCTTGACAAGAACTGACTAACCACTATTTGAACTTGCAGACGTTCCACTGTAGCTAACAATCTTGGTTTCGCCTTAGTGCTTCACCTCTACTTACTTCAAGTCTTAATCCAATTTTCTTCCACTTAAATAAGGGATGGGAAGGTGAAGAAAAATGTGATGACAGAAAAAGATGATGCAGTGTAATTTAGAGGCTTCTCTTACTAGATGTAGTATCACTTCTCGATGAAGACTGTTTTAACGATTAAAGTATGCTGTAAGGCAAATTTTCAACCTAACTTATGTAATATTGTGACACTTCCATCAAAAGCAGTGGACAATTGGTGGCGATCCTGAACGAGGTTGTCATACTTTAGGAGAGGAGGGATTGATATTGTCTAGTTGACAAAATATTACTGGAGGTAGGTCACCATCTCCATCTTGCATCGAGAATGATTTCTGAAAGAATGGAATGGTACTGACAATAAAATTTGACACCAAACATGCTCTGCTATCTCTTCATTCATTTAGTCACCACGTACTTACCGACTGCCGACTACATGATTGTCGATGTGCCAGGACCTGCGACTACAGATAAGACTCTGCTCTTATGGTGATGAAACCTTGTGTGTCTTGTCGGGGGAGAGAGAAAATGAACAATAAATTAAAAAATAAGATTATTTCAGATAGTCATAAGCCTTATGAAGACATTAAATCATAACAACAAGACACAGAGTGACAGTGGTGGTAGAGGAACACATAGAAAGCCACTGAGGGTGGAAGGTAGCAAATAATGAGAAGAGTCATATGAGATGAGGTTGGAGAGGTAGGCAGGAGCCTGATGGCAAGCATGTAATATATTTAATTACAGATCTATGACTAAAGTAAATGTGGGAACAAAGATGAAAGCATGATGCATAAATATTATATATGCTAACAAAATATAAATAATTCAAATAAAAATTATAGAATAAGGGAGAGAGAAGGAAGGCAGTAGAATAAGCTCATTGATTGCATAGGAAATAGTGGAAATCAAAGGATATCATCAATAATTAACAAACAAGTTAGTAAAACATTAAATAAGAAAAACAGTGGACTAAGGACATTTAAAGAAGATATATGTACAAAGGTAACAACTAGAACAGAAAAGGAAAACCTCCCTATATACCAAAAGAAACATTAAAAGATATAAGAGCAAAGAGAATACAAGGTGTAGAGAAATAAACAGCAAATATGCCATAGTTCTCCCAAATTATAACATAAAATAACATGGTAGAAATGAGCTCAAACATAATATTGCACCAATATAGGTGAATGGAGTTAATTCATATTTTAAAAGAAAAGCATCTTCAATTTGGATCTGAAAGCAAAACTAAATGCTAAGACACACCTCAGGTTAAAAATAGAGGGAAGGACAAATGTAAAGTACAATTGACAAATGGAAAATATAAAAAAAGGGGTCATCATCCTAATATCAAAAAAATAGAATTCAGTGTGAAAAAGGGCACTTTTAATGCAAACTATCACAATTTGTAATGAGTATATTATAGTTATATATATTCATGCACCAAAATAACATAGTAGCCACCTTTACATGTTAAAAAGTACAGGAGATTGAAGAAGATCTATGTGGAAACACACCAACAATAAGAGACTGCTATTCAGTATAAGAGAGAACAAATTGCCAAAAGTAAGTAAGGCTGTAAAAGACAAACCAATGCAATAAATAAATTGTATTTTATGAACATATGTGAAATTTGCCCTCTGATAATAAAGAATGCACTTTCTTCTCAAGTGCATATGGAATATTACCAAATTTGATAATATGTTAGGTCCTAAATATGCATCAGTAATTCTTATGGGGTAGAAATATTTTAATCAACAATCTTTGTTCATAGTGTAATAAATATTATTTTTTAAAAATGTTATAAAGGCTCTTCCATCTAGAAATTAATTAAAATATTCTATTAAATAGATTTGGCAGAGAGAGAAAATGACTGCTGGATATAGAACTTCTAAAAGATATGATAGTGTAAACACTACACATAAGAATTTATGATATACATTTAAAGTAGTGATAAAAGAAAAGTTTCTGGCACTAAACACTTACCAGTAAGGATTAAGAAATAAAAATAAATGAATAAGTTCCCAGATCAAAAGCTAGAAAAGGAACAACACATAAATAAAAACAAAAGAAGGAAATAATAAGTATACAAGAAATCAAGTAGGTAATGTATTTTTAAAAGTGTATCTAAATATTAAATAAAAGGTATACTTTTAAAAAATTCAAATCAGACAACTTAATCAATTTACAAGAGGGAAAGAACAAGTATACAAAAGTAAAAAATGATTAATAATAATGAACATAAGCACTGATACAGAAGGGAAACAAACGGGATTTATGCAAATAGATTTGAAAACCTAGATGAAATGGGTAACTTCCTAGGAAAATAGTCTACCAAATTGGACCCCATTAGATATAAAAAGCTTAAGCAGACTGTATCAGTCTAGGTCCATTTAGCATGTTATCAGCAATGCCAGAGACCAGTATGGTGCCTAATAGAATAGAAAGACAATCAAAGTCCCTGAAGACTAGATTATGACACAGGTCTGAGACATGATATAGCCTTGGGGTATGACCATTAAGCTATATTGCCAGCCTTGCCAGTTGAAATGTATTTATGAAAGTATAGAGAAAAGAGCCTAGATTTCTGAAAAGCAAGACCACCATTTAGTCCTGCAGGTGCCCAAAGTAGCACAAATGAATTCCCCAACCTCACATGATCATTTGTTAAAGTTAGAGTACTGACTGGGAAGAAGCAGGATCTTGAATACTGAGATAGAGACAAATACGAACCTTGAAGCAGGAATTTAATGATCTGAACTAATCATTTTCTTTCCCCAGTTTCTCCAGAGCAACTAGAAACAGTCCACCAGCCCTACTATACTTCTTATTTTCACTAAGGTGTTCTATCACAGCAAATACTTGGTTATCCAAAGCCATTACCTATATTGACACAAAATTACAGGTGTTTATGGGTGTTGTTTATGTGCTTGTCTCCCATAGTGTGCAGTGGACTACCTTTACCACTCGAATTAGTCATTCATGACTTTAAGGATAGCAGGAAGCAGAAATAAAAAGCCTTCATATACAAAAATCTATACCCACTTAGAGGAAATAATGGTGGGGACAATCACATATATAGTAACAACAAAAAAGTAATATAGGAATAAACCTAATAAAATATGCTCACTCTATATGAGGAGAAATATAAATACTTTGGAAGGGATAATAATAGAAAGACATCCTTGTTCTTGATTGGAACAACTCAACATCATAAAAATGTCATTAGTTTGTTACTGTAAATTTATCTCACTGAAAATATAAACACCCTTTTATTAACATCTTTATTGGAGTATAATTGCTTTACAGTGGTGTGTTACTTTCTGCTTTATAACAAAGTGAATCAGTTATATATATACATATGTCCCCATTTCTCTTCCCTCTTGCATCTCCCTCCCTCCCACCCTCCCTATCCCACCCCTCTAGGTGGTCACAAAGCCCCGAGCTGATCTCCCTATGCTATGCGGCTGCTACCCACTAGCTATCTATTTTACATTTGGTAGTGTATATATGTCCATTCCACTCTCTCACTTTGTCCCAGCTTACCCTTCCCCCTCCCCGTGTCCTCAAGTCCATTCTCTAGTAGGTCTGCATCTTTATTCCCATCTTGCCCCTAGGTTCTTCATGACCATTTTTTTCTTTTTTTTTTTTTAGATTCCATATATATGTGTTAGCATACGGTATTTGTTTTTCTCTTTCTGACTTACTTTACTCTGTATGACAGTCTCTAGGTCCATCCACCTCACTACAAATAACTCAGTTTCATTACTTTTTATGGCTGAGTAATATTCCATTGTATATATGTGCCACATCTTCTTTATCCATTCATCTGTCGATGGACACTTAGGTTGCTTCCATGTCCTGGCTATTGTAAATAGAGCTGCAATGAACATTTTGGTACATGACTTGTTTTGAATTATGGTTTTCTCAGGGTATATGCCCAGTAGTGGGATTGCTGGGTCATATGGTAGCTCTATTTTTAGTTTTTTAAGGAACGCCCATACTGTTCTCCATAGTGGCTGTATCAATTTACATTCCCACCAACAGTGCAAGAGGGTGCCCTTTTCTCCACACCCTCTCCAGCATTTATTGTTTGCAGATTTTTTGATGATGGCCATTCTGACTGGTGTGAGATGATATCTCACTGTAGTTTTGATTTGCATTTCTCTAATGATTAATGATGTTGAGCATTCTTTCATGTGTCTGTTGGCAATCTGTATATCTTCTTTGGAGAAATGTCTATTTAGGTCTTCTGCCAATTTTTGGGTTGGGTTGTTTGTTTTTTTGATATTGAGCTGCATGAGCTGCTTGTAAATTTTGAAGATTAATCCTTTGTCAGTTGCGTCATTTGCAAATATTTTCTCCCATTCTGAGGGTTGTCTTTTTGTCTTCTTTATGGTCTCCTTTGCTGTGCAAAAGCTTTTAAGTTTCATTAGGTCCCATTTGTTTATTTTTGTTTTTATTTCCATTTCTCTAGGAGGTGGTTCAAAAAGGATCTTGCTGTGATTTATGTCATAGTGTTCTGCCTATGTTTTCCTCTAAGAGTTTGATGGTTTCTGGCCTTACATTTAGGTCTTTAATCCATTTTGAGTTTATTTTTGTGTGTTAAACACCCTTTTCTCATGATGTAAGACAAAGTAAACCTCAAGTTTACGCAGCTCAATTATCATGCTACATTAGCTAAGTAAACACTGAAAGATAAAAGCTACGAGCACTGATTAGCCAGACCAGATATTAAAATTTACTAAAAAGTTTCCATACTAAAGCTGAGCAGGCATACATAGACAATCCAGTGGAATAGAAGAGGAATTCCAAAAGTAGACTCAGGTATGTATGAAAATTTAGTATTTGAAAAAGTGGCATCTAAAGTCATTATGATAAAGATAGACTTTTTAATAAATGTTTCTTGGATAACTATTTAGCCTTAAAAATAAAACAAAAGAAGAAAGAAAGAGAAGAAAACAAGTGTAGTTGAATGAATAGGCTCCCAAAGATGCCCATGTCCTAATCCCCAGGATCTGTAAATGTTACCTTATTTGGCAAAAGGGACTTTGTAGATGCTATCAAGTTAAGGATCTTGAGAAAGGGAGACTATCCTGGATAATCCGCGTAGCCCCAGTGCAATCTCAAGGGTCCTTAAATGAGAGACACAGTAGCAGTCAAAAATGAAAACTGCAATATGATGATGGGTGATCATCAAATGATGAGTGATGTGGCCAAATGCTAACACATGCCAACATCCTCTAGGAGCTAGAAGAGGCAAGGAATGGATTTTCCCCTGGAGCCTCCAGAAGGAACTGACTTACCATCACCTTGATTAGCCCTATCTGTACATTGAACCTCCAAAACTGTAGGAGAATAAATGTATATTTTTTAAGTCACTTGACTTGTTACAGTAACAATAAGAAACAAATTTAAGAAGTAGGGGGAAAAAGTTGACTTCTTCTATAACCCTTTATAAAGAAGGGCTTTTTAGTTATGAATCATATGTTAGATAGAATAATGGCCCCCAAGGATGGCCATCCTTAATCCCTGAAACTTGTGAATATGTTACCTTACGTGACAGAAGGGACTTTGCAGATGTTATAAAGGATAAGAACTTTGAGAAAGGAAGATTTTCCTGGGTTATCTGGGTAAATATAATATAATCACATAAATTCTTAAAAGCGGAGAATCTTCCCCAACTTGATAAGAAAGAGATGTGACATTGAAAGAAGGAAGTGTGAAAGGAATTATGCCTGACATTCTGGCTTTGAAGCTGGTGGAAGCGATCACAGCCAAGGAATATGAGCAGCCTCTAGAAGCTGGGAATGGAAAGAAAATGGATTCTCCCATAGAGCTTTGAGAAAGTAATGCTGTCTTGTTGACACTTTGATTGTACCCAGTGAGATCTATGTCAGACGTCTGCCTTATGGAGCTATAAAACAGTAAATTTGTGTTGTGGTCATTTGTTGAAACAGCAATAGAAGACATATATAACTCATAATCCAGATGACATAAAAGACTGACACAGTGGACTCATAAAAATTAAAAAAATATACTTGCCTCACATAACCACCAACTTTAGTAGACATATGAAAAACTGTAAGAAAAATATTTTAATATGTATCATATATAAAAGGCTAAGATTCCTAATATGTAATGAATTCTTACAAGCTGAGGGAAACAAGATGAAAACCCAGTTATAAAAATGGGAGAAAGACATTAACAGAGCGTTCAAAAGAAGATATAATTAAGGATCTTCAATATAATAAGATAAAAGCAAATTAAAGCTACATTGAGAAGAAAGTTTCTGCTTCCAGAGAGATGGAATATACATACTTTACTCTTTTTCGGCACAACTGAAAACCTTGGACATTATATATAAAGGATACATAAGACTCAGAAAAGTTGAAGGAAGGCTGACTGGCTAGAAGCCTCCAGATCCAAGAAAGAACACAATAGTGAATTCCTTTGGTTTCCTTTTTGACTAATGTATCTCAGACTTGGGGCTGAAGGAGCTGGCAACCCAGAAAAACAAATGCACACAGGAAAAAAAGGCCTAATGAAAGCCTGCTCTCTGTAGCCAAATTCCCAGAAAGGTGAAGCCTAGCAAAACAACCACTCCACTCCAGACAAACATCACAGAAAGCCGTGTGTCCTGACATTTCTCCAAGTCAGCAAATGTTGAAAGTGAAGCTTAGACTTCCACATTTACCAGAGGAACCTAGAGCTTCTACCTTCTACTTGTTGCAATGAAGCATCTCAGCCCCTCTGATGGGACGGTATGAGAGGCCTAGTAGGGAGATAGTACATCATCACCACTGGATGTAAAGAGTACCTGACACTCACCTTGGTGTCAGTAGAGACCAACAAATTAGAGAACCTGGACTTCCACCCCCTCAACTGGCAGTGAAAAGACCCTCCTCGTCTCCCCCACTAAGGTGGTATCAGAGGAGGCCTAGTGGAGAGTCAGGAGTTTCACCACCACCCACTGGTAATGAGGTCACACCCCTCTCTGGTCTCAGTGGAGGTCTCAGCGTGAGGAGCAGTAATGAGTCCCCCCCCTACGCCTGCAGCCTGGGAGGTATCAGTAGAGGCCTAGTTGAGAGCCAGAACTCTCACTCTCACTCAGCACTAATGAGAAGCATCCCACTCAGGTGTCAACAGAGCTGGAGTGCTAGAGCAGGGAGAAGCAAGCTAGCTAAAACAGAAGGCTTAAATGAGATCTGGAAGGTTTAAATAACACCATAGCATGATACCCAAACTTTCCAGCTTTCAACCAAAACATCAGTTGTCATACTAAGAATCAGGAAGATCTCAACCTTAAAAAAAAAAAAGACAAACTGAGATGACAGAGGTATTAAAATTATCTGACATCCTAAAGCGGCCATCCTAAGAATGCTTCAATAAGAAATTAATGAACACACTTGAAACAACCATAATAGAAAGTCTCAGCACACAAATATGAGATATTATATTAAGAAGAACCTAAATGGAAATGTTAGCATTGAAAAATGTACAGGCTCAACAGCAGAATGGAGGGGAGAGAGGAAAGAACCAGTGAACTGGAAGATATACAAATAGAATAATAGAGAGAAAATGGAATAAAAAGAAAGAAGCAGAGCCTTAGGGCTGTGTGAGAGGATAATAAAAGATTGAATATTCTTATGAGATTCACAAAGGAGAGGAGAAAGAGTGTGGGGCTGAAAAAATATTCAAAGAAGAATTGCTGAGAACTTCCCAATTTAGCAAAAGACATAAACTTACAGATATGAAAAGCTGAGCAAATCCCAATCAAAGAATTCCACGCAAAGACACATCATAGTCAAAGTTCTAAAAGCTAAAGACAAAAATTCTTGAAAACAGCAAGAGAACAAATTTCCCCTAGGAGAAAAAATTGGAATGACAGTGCATTTCTTATTAGAAACCATGGAGTCCAGAAGGAAATGGCAAAACATTTTTCAATTTCTGAAAGAAAAAAACTATCGTGAATCCTCATCTGACAAAAACATCCTTGAGGAATTCAGGGGAAACCAAGACATTCTCAGAAGAACAAAACTGAGATTATTTGTTGTTAGCAGACCCATATTAAAAGAATGACTAAAAGGAGGTACTCTAAACAGAAAGTGAATGATGACAAATGAAGAAATCTTAGATCATAAGAAGAAAGAACACAGCAAAAAATGGGTAAATACAATAGACTTTCTCTTGTTGAGTTTTCTAAATTATTTTTGATTATTGAAGAAAAAAGTATAATACTATCTATAGTGATTTTAAATGTATGTAGAAGAAATATTAAAGGCAATTATATTATAAATGTGGGAGGGTAAATCGATGTAAAGGAGGAAAGTTTTTTACAATTTACGCAAACTAGTAAAATTATGTCTTTAATGGACTGTGAAATGTTACATATATAACATGAAATACCTAAAGGCACCAATAAAAATACAGACCCTCAAAAACATTATACATCAATGGAATTCTAAAAAAATATTCAAGTTACATATAGAAAGCCAAGTGAAAGACAACAGAGGGATGAAAAACAGAACAATCAGAAAACAAAACAAATAAAATGCCAAAATTAAGCCTCAACATGTTAATAATCACATTAAGTGTAAATAATCTCAATATACCAAGTAAAAGGTAGAGATTGTCAGAGTGGATTAATGACATGCCACAACTGTAGGTTGTCTACAACAATTCATTTAAAATATAATTATAGAAGCAGGTTGAAAGTAAAGAGATGGGAAAAGATATATCATGCATACATTAATCAAAAGAAAGCAGTAATGGCTATATTACTAGTCAGATAAAATAAACTGCAGAGCACAGGAAATTATCACACATAGAAAAGGGTAGTGATATGTAGTGATAAAAGTGTCAAAACAAAAAGAAAGCATCACAATCCTAAGACAAACAAGAGAGCTGCAAAATAGCAAACCTGGTAGAACAGGTAGAAATGGACAAACCCACAATTAAAGCTGGAGACTTCAACACCTCTGTCTCAACAAGAATAACTTAGACAGAAGATTAGCAGGGATATAGAAGAATTTAACAACACCATCAACCAACAGGGTCAAATCAACTTTTATAGAACACTCTCCCCATCAACAGGAGAATGCACATTCTTTTCCAGTGCCCACAGAAGATTTATGACCATAAAATAAAATTGATATCACACAAAGTGTTCACCAACTACAATAAAATCAAACCAGAAAGCCATAAGAGATAGGATGAAAAGCTCCAAACACTTGGAAACTGAACAACACATTTCTAAATAATTCTTTTGTTAAAATCTAATAGTATTGGGAAATAACAAAATACATTGACTGAATGGAAATGAAAACACAACATGGCAAAATATGTGAGACATAGGTAAAGCAACATTGAAAGGAAAATTTAGGGCTTCCCTGGTGGCACAGTGGTTAAGAATCCACCTGCTAATGCAGGGGACATGGGTCCGAGCCCTGGTCCGGGAATATCCCACGTGCCACGGAACAACTAAGGCCGTGTGCCACAGCTACTTGAGCCTGCACTCTAGTGCTGGCGAGCCGCAACTACTGAGCCTGCACGTCACAACTACTGAAGTCCGTGTGCTGAGAGCCCATGCTCTGCAACAAGAGAAGCCACTGCATTGAGAAGCCTGCACACCACAACGAAGAGCAACCCCTGCTCGCCGCAACTAGAGAAAGCCTGCATGCAGCAACAGCCACAATGCAGCCAAAAATAAAATTAAATTAAAAAAAAAAGAAAGGAAAATTTATAGTGCTAACATGCATACTACATATTAGACAAGAGGAAAAGTCTCAAATCAATAATCCAAGTCCCTACCTCAAGAATATTGAATAGCAAAATAAACCCAATGCAAGCATAAAGAAGGAAACGATAAAGGTAAGAGTAGAAATCAGTGAAATAAAATAGAAACATACACATCAGAAAAAGAATAAATAAAACAGTCCTTGTTTGCATACAACACGATTGTCTAAGAAAAAATTCCAAAGGAATCTACAAAAATATTCCAAGAATTTGTAAGTTTAGCATGTTAACAAGATAGAAGCTAAACATGCAAAAATCAATGGTATTTCTATGTACTACCAATACAATTGTGGGCATCAAAATTAAAATGACAATACTGTTTGCGATTGCTCAAAAAACAAAATATTGAGATGTAAATCTCATAAAACATGTACAGGGCTTGTATACTGAAAACTACAAGATTCTGATGAAAGAAATAAAAGAAAATCTAAATCAATGGAGAGACATATCTTTTTAGGGATTGGAAAACTCAACATAGTAAAGATATCAATTCTCCCAAAAAGGGTATTCAGGTTTAATGCAATGTCAATCAAAATTCCAGAAAGATGTTTTTTGTCAACATACTCAAGATTATCCTAAAATGTGCATGGAAACGCAAAGGAACTTGAATTGCTAAAGGAAAGGAAGGATAAAGGAAAAGAAAGGATGAATAAAGGAAAGGAAGAATAAAGTAGGAGGAATATGACTTTTAAGACTTAGAGTATACTTCACTCTGTATGACAGACTTTAGGTCCATTCACCTCACTACAAATAACTCAATTTTGTTTCTTTTTATGGCTGAGTAATATTCCATTATATATATGTGCCACATCTTTTCTATCCTTTCATCTGTCGATGGACATTTAAGACGTAGACATAGAGAATGAACTTGAGGACATGGAGGAGGGAGGAGGAAGCTGGGGTGAAGTGAGAGTAGCATCCACATATATACACTACCAAATATAAAATAGCTAGGGGGAAGCAGCAGCATAGCACAGGGAGATCAGCTCGGTGCTTTGCGACCACCTAGAGGGGTGGGATAGGGAGGGTGGGAGGGAGGCTCAAGAGGGAGGGGATATGGGGACATGTGTATGCATATAGCTGATTCACTTCGTTGTTTGTACAACAGAAACTAACACAGTATTGTGAAGCAGTTATACTCCAGTAAAGATCTATTTTTTAAAAAAAAAGAGTATAGTTTTCACTTCAGTTCAAAACCATGTGGTACTGTCAGAGGGGTAGATACATAGATCGATGGAACAGAACAGAGAACCAAGAAATAGACCCACACAAATATGCCCAACTGATTTTGGACTCACATACAAAAGCAATTCATTGGCAAAAATGACATTTCAGCAATGGTGCTGGAGCAATTAGATATCCTTAAGGGAAAAAAATACTTGACCTTAATCTCATACATTTTACAAAAAACTAATTTCTCATACCTTGCACTTACCGCCTTCCTTTTTTCATTTCTTCCTTGCTGTCTTCCTTATTTTTCTTTCCTGCCTTGCTTTTTCCTTTCCTCCCGTCTTTTCTTGCAGCATTCCTTTTTGTCTCCATTCTCTCTTTTTTCTTACCTTCCTCCTATATACCCTCTCTCTCTTTGTTTTATTGTTTACTTTTCCTTTCCTCTCTTATTTTCCTGATTACCTCTAAAAACTATTTGGAGACACTTTCAGATGAGACATTATGCAAAATAAGAACATTAGGGATACAAAACAATAGAAATTAAATGAAGCAACAAGGTTAAATTATATTTGTCACCATTTTAAGAATTGAAACTTATGATAATATTTAAAACTGTCTCTAAAGTTTCTAAGTAACTGTAAGAAGAAAAGCTATATTAAAGCATACAGTTTTATTACCTAAAAAGTTAAAACGTATCCTAGTGTGTACAAAGACATTTCCCCTGAAATTAAACTTAGCAGAATATTTTTGCATTGGTTTGGATTTGAGAAACACTGTAGAAGGAAGTTTTTTTTGGATGGAGCTACCATTTAGCTAAAGGTATGCTTTATCACTAGCATTAATTCTAACATTTATCACTAACATATTTGAGGATCATTCCTGGATTATTCACTCCTTTAGCCTCAACTGTGTGGAATGCAGTGTACTGAGAATACACTCAAGTTGACTGCAGCTGCCTTGGCATTAGCTTTGCAATTCCCAGTATCAATGAGCTTTCCAATATCTTCTAGTCACAGTATTGTGAGAAGTCCATTGAGAATGACCTTCCAAGTTCTTTACAGTTAGGGTCCTTCTAATAATGTCTTACTACTCAGAGTGTTGTTTGAGAACCAGCAGCAAGCATCATATAGGCCTAGAAAAAATGTGGCGTCTCAGCCTCACCCTAGACCTACTGCTTTATAACCTACATTTTAACAAGATTCTCCAGGTGATTCATATGTATATCAAATTTTTTGCACATGCTTGGGGGCTCATAATTAGAGGAAGACTCGCTTGTTGCCAAGCTGGTACTAGGAAACTTCCACTTGGCTAGACTATTGTTAGGGGAGGACTAAACGTTGTTTTATGTAAGCCTGTATCAAGGAGTAAAGAAAAACTTTTCAAGTACAGACATACCTTGTTTTATAGTACTTCACTTTATTGCACTTTGCAAAAAAAATTTTTTTTTTTTTACAAACTGAAGACCTGTGGTAACTCTGCTTTGAGCAATATTTCAAACTTTTCCACCTTTATTATATATTTTATGATGATCTGTAATCAGTGATTTTTGATGCTATTATTGTAATTGTTTAGGGGGGCCATGAACCACCCCATAAAACAGTGAACTTAATCGATAAATGATTGCTCCAATGGCCAGCCATTCCTGCATCTCTCTCCCTCTCCTCAGGCATCCCTGTTCCTTGAGACATAGCAATATTGAAATTATGTCTATTAATAACCCTACAATGCCCTCCAAGTGAAAGAAAGAGTCACACATTTCTCACTTTAAATCAAAAGCTAGAAATGATTAAGCTTAGTGAAGAACGCATGTTGAAAGCCAAAATAGGCCAAAAGCTAGACCTTTTGTGCCAATTAGCCAAGTTGTGAATGCAAAGGAAAAGTTCTTGAAGGAAATTAGAAGTGTTAACTCCAGTGAACTCATGAATGATGATAAAATAAGTGAAACAGCTTTATTGCTGATATGGAGATGTTTTAGTAGTCTGGATAGAAGATCAAACCAGCCATAACATTCCCAAAGCATAATCCAGAGCAAGGCCCTGACCCTCCTTATTTCTAAGAAGACTGAAAGAAATGAGGAATCTGCCAAAGAAAAATTTGAACCAGCAGAAGTTGCTTGATGAAGTTTAAGGAAAGAAGCTCACTCCATAACTGGCAAGGAGAGGCAGCAAGTGCTGATGTAGAGGCTATAGCAAGTTATCTAGAAAATCTAGCTGAGCTAATGAATGAAGGTGGCTCCACTAAGTAAATTTTCAGTGTAGACCAAATAGTCTTCTATTGGAAGAAGCTGCCATCTAGGACTTTCATAGCTAGAGAGAAGTCAATACCTGGTTTCAAATCTTCAAAGGACAGGCTGACTCTCTGGTTAGGGGCTAATGCAGCTGGTGACTTGAAGTTGAAGCCAATGCTCATTTACCCTCTGAAAATCCTAGGGCCCTTAAGAATTATGCTAAATCTACTCTGAGCTCTATAAATGGAACCACAAAGCTTAGATGCTAGCATTCTCTTTATAACATGGTTTTTTGGATATTTAAGCCCACTGTTGAGACCTATTGCTCAGAAAAAAAGATTCCTTTCAAAATATTACTGCTCACTGACAATGCACCTAGTCACCCAAGAGCTCTGGTGAGATGTATAGCAAGATAATTTTTTCATACCTGCTATCATAACAAGGAGTAATTTAGACTTTCAAGTCTTATTATATAAGAAGTACATTTTGTAAGGATATAGCTGCCATAGATAGTGATTCCTCTAGTGGAACTGGGAAAAGTAAATGAAAAACTTTCTGGAAAGGATCCATCATTCTAGCTGCCGTTAAAAACATTTGTGATTCATAACAAGAGGTCCAAATATCATTCATAGGAGTTTGGAAGAGGTTGATTCTAATTCATTCTTCATGGATGACTTTGAGGCATTCAAGACTTTAGTGGAGGAAGTAACTGCAGATGTGGTGGAAATAACAAGAGAACTAGAATTAAAGTGGAGCCTGAAGATGTGACCGAATTGCTGCAACCTCAGGATAAAGTTTCACGGATGATGAGTTTCTTCTTATGGGTGAGCAAAGAAAATGGTTTCTTGAGTGGAATTTACTCCTGGTGAGGATGCTATTGATTGTTGAAATGACAACAAAGGATTTAGAATATTACATAAACCTTGTGGATAAAGCAGCAGGGTTTGAAAGGATTGACTCCAGTTTTGAAAGAAGTTCTACTGTGGGTTAAAATGCTATCAAACAGCATTGCATGCTACAGAGAAATTGTTCATGAAAGGAAGAGACAATGAAGAAAACTTCATCATTGTCTTATTTTATGAAATTGCCACACCCACTTCAACTTTCAGCAAACACCACCCTGATCAGTCAGCAGCCATCAACATGAAAGCAAAACCCTCTACCAGCAAAAATTACAACTCACTGAATACTCAGATGATGGTAAGCATTTTTTAGCAATAAAGTATTCTTTAAATTAAGGTATGTGCAGTTTTTTTAGACATAATGGTATTGCACACTTAATAAAGTACAGGATAGTGTAAACACAACTTTTTATGCATAGGAAACCAAAAAATTCATGTGACATTTTAATGCCATACCCAATTTACTGTGGTGGTCTGGAACCGAACCCACAATATCTCCGTGGTATGCCTGTAAAAGCATCATATACGGCTTTGTAGTGGAGAAAAAGTTATTTTTGGAGAGAATAGACAGCTTGGATTTATATATTTTTTGTCACAGTTATACAAGTCTACCTGTTGATTTTCTGCATTTTGAATGAAACTAGAATTCAAAGATATATATCAGTAAACAAGCCACACACTACTCTTTAAAAAAAATTTTGTGCAGAGCTATACTCTAGGCAAGAGGGATGTTATCACTAATGTTATTACTACCATTTATCTCTAACACATTTTAAGATTTTTCCTGGATTATTTATTCCTTTAGCCTCTACTATGTGGAAACACTTCACAGTTTGACTTTCTTTGGCCAAATGACAGAGTAAATTTTACTCATCATTGTGAAGTATAGGATAATATAGAAATACTACCCTTTTAGTGATGCATGAAGGCAATATTTAGAAAATAAAACTTTTTTAACATGATTTTGGTAGAAAAATTAGAAAGAGGACCAAGACTCAGAGTAATGAGGTCCTACTTTTATTCACAATTATTTGCTGGGTAGTCTCAGAAGTTACTTAACTACCTTGACTCTTTCTTAATTTGCAAAATGAAATAATTATGAAGAATAAAATTGATGGTTTAATTTTATAGAAACAATACATACTATACCAATATAAATTATTAGCTCTGCCTTTATGAAATCCAAGATTTCATGGTATATTTTGCTTTTGTGGGTTGATATGTAAGCAGAAGAGACTCATGATTATAAAAATGGTTTTGACTTCTGCATTTAAAAGTCATGTATAAAAACTAGAAAAATATATATATATTTCCTGATATTCAATCTTAGGGAATTGTAGTTCAAGCTGTAAGGTTTTGATTTTGCAGCTGTGTTTACTGAGATAACTTTGGACTAAATCTTGGAAAAAAAATATTACTGCCAGGAAGTCCATCACTAAAGATTTTTAAGTTCCAGTAAAGCTGCTAGTGTTGGGTTTCTCAAACATTGAGATTACAGTAATAATGCAAAAGTTCTTATTACACCACAATTTATAAAATAAAAAAGTGACTAACAAATATTGATAAATGTTAAAGAAAAAAATAGTTCAATTCCAGTGTTTGAACATCTGTATGTCTTTTAATTCAAGTGGCTAAATTGGACAGCTTCAATGAAGGCTGAAGAGAGTTTTGGAGATTAGGTTTAAGAAACACTGCCAAGTAAGTTGAAGCAGAGCAGATTGTTAGCATTATCTTGTAAAAAGGAGTATGCTATAACTGATTTCAACATTCATTTCCTCCTTGTTCTTTATTGAACTCTGACTTCCTTTAAAAGATTGCTTTCTGAGACAACATAGCTGGTACAGGCACTGACCACACACTTGAAGATAGAGACAAGGGTTTGGCATCAAAGGTGTAATATGGTACTACATTGGTGATGAGAAGGCATTGCCAATTCCTGAGAAAAGTTGAGAGTTTGGGCATTTTTAAGGCTATCAGAAAGGTTTCATACATTCATGGAAGGTTAACTATGTAGTTTGTTGATACAGAAAAATCAATACTAGTCATTTCTGATTGAAGATTCTGCAAAAGATCCGAAGATACATATGATATGAAGAGGGAGAAATTATGGGTTCTTCAAACATTTGAGTTTGGACTAAAGGATCTCAGAAATGCTCAATATGATCTGAGGAGCCAAACACCCTCTATTCAATTTCCCAGTTGCTGGGGTCTTGTTACCATAGTAGGTTCCATCCTTCACGAATAATCACTGACACTGGATATCTCAACATCATCAGGAATGAAGCAGCAAACCAAGAGTTAATGTGATCAAAACTAAATTAATACTTCATTGTAGGGGGCAAAACACTAAATTTTGTTACTAACATGTTATGCAGAATTATGTTACCAATTAAATACAGTAATTTACTATTAAAATAAGAAATATGTATTTGCTATTCCCCCCATAAATAACCAATTTTTCATTAACTGCTGTCTTATGATCCATTCACATTTTAAAAGGAAATGATTACACATTTAGAAAATAAACATTTTATATAAATATATTAGATTAAAAGAGGTTCAAATCAGTGAGAAAATACAATTACTGTCATTATGTTTGTGAGGATATTCTGAACAACTACAGCAAATAGATAATGTAAAATAGGCATAGACCTGAACTAACAGGATATAATTATATAACCAAAGTAGTTCAATGTTAACACAGGCACTAAAAACATGTACATAATCAGTGAGACAGAAAAGTTTTGAGTAAGGAGTTGAATAAATCCCAGAGAATTACTGTTTCATTTATTAATTAAAAAGTAAATTGTCTTAAGCAATATCTCCTCCTTTCACGTGCTACAGCAGGTATACCACTTTCTTAGGCAGTGTTTCTTTTTTGTTTGTTTGTTTGTTTTGTTTTGTTTTTAACATCTTTACTGGAGTATAATTGCTTTACAATGGTGTGTTAGTTTCTGCTTTATAACAAAGTGAATCAGCTATACATATACATATAACCCCATATCTCCTCCCTCTTGTGTGTCCCTCCCACCCTCCTTATCCCACTCCTCTAGGTGGTCACAAAGCACCGAGCTGATCTACCTGTGCTATGCGGCTGCTTCCCACTAGCTATCTATTTTACGTTTGGTAGTGTATATATGTCCATGCCACTCTCTCACTTCGTCCCAGCTTACCCTTCCCCCTGCCCATGTCCTCAAGTCCATTCTCTTCGTCTGCATCTTTATTCCTGTCCTGCCCCTAGGTTCTTCAGAACCTTTTTTTTTTTTTTTAGATTCCATATATATGTGTTAGCATATGGTATTTGTTTTTCTCTTTCTGACTTACTTCACTCTGTATGACAGGCTCTAGGTCCATCCACCCCATTACAAATAACCCAATTTCATTTCTTTTAGTGGCTGAGTAATATTCCATTGTATATATGTGCCACATCTTCTTTATCCGTTCATATGTTGATGGAGACTTAGGTTGCTTCCATGTCCTGGCTATTGTAAATAGAGCTGAAATGAACATTGTGGTACATGACTCTCCTTGAATTCTCATTTTCTCAGGGTATATGCCCAGTAGTGGGATTGCTGGGTCATATGGTAGTTCTATTTTTAGGTTTTTAAGGAACCTCCATACCGTTCTCCATAGTGGATGTATCAATTTGCATTCCCACCAACAGTGCAAGAGGGTTCCTTTTGCTCCACACCCTCTCCAGCATTTATTGTTTGTAGATTTTTTGGTGATGGCCATTCTGAATGGTGTGAGGTGATACCTCATTGTAGTTTTGATTTGCATCTCTCTAATGATTAGTGATGTTGAGGATCCTTTCATGTGTTTGTTGGCAATCTGTATATCTCCTTTGGAGAAATGTCTATTTAGGTCTTCTGCCCGTTTTCGGATTGGGTTGTTTGTTCTTTTGATATTGAGGTGCATGAACTGCTTGTAAATTTTGAAGATTAATCCTTTGTCAGTTGCTTCATTTGCAAATATTTTCTCCCATTCCGAGGGTTGTCTTTTGGTCTTGTTTATCGTTTCCTTTGCTGTGCAAAAGCTTTTAAGTTTCATTAGGTCCCATTTGTTTATTTATTTTTTTAATTTCCCTTTCACTAGAAGGAGGCTCAAAAAGGATCTCACTGTGACATATGTCATAGAGTGTTCTGCTTATGTTTTCCTCTAAGAGTTTTATAGTGTCTGGCCTTACATTTAGTTCTTTAATACATTTTGAGTTTATTTTTGTGTATGGTGTTAAGGAGTGTTCTAATTTCATTCTTTTATATGAGGCTGTCCAGTTTTCCCAGCACCACTTATTGAAGAGGTTGTCTTTTCTCCATTGTCTTTTTGTGCCAGTACCATACTGTCTTGATTATTGTAGCTTTGTAGTATAGTCTGAAGTCAGGGAGCCTGATTCTTCCAGCTCTGTTTTTCTTTCTCAAGATTACTTTGGCTATTCAGGGTCTGTTGTGTTTCCATACAAATTGTGAAATTTTTTGTTCTAGTTCTGTGAAAAACGCCATTGGTAGTTTGATAGGGATTGCATTGAATCTGTAGATTGCTTTGGGTAGTAGAGTCATTTTCACAATGTTGACTCTTTCAATCCAAGAACATGGTGTATCTCTCCATCTGTTTGTACCATCTTCAATTTCTTTCATCAGTGTCTTATAGTTCTCTACATACAGGTCTTTTGTCTCCTTAGGTAGGTTTAGGAAGGTATTTTATTCTTTTTGTTGCAATGGTAAATAGGAGTGTTTACTTAATTTCTCTTTCAGATTTTTCATCATTAGTGTATAGGAATGCAAGAGATTTCTGTGCATTAATTTTGTATCCTGCTACCTTACCAAATTCATTGATTAGCTCTAGTAGTTTTCTGGTAGCACCTTTATGATTCTCTATGTATAGTATCATGTCATCTGCAAATAGTGACAGCTTTACTTCTTTTTTTCTGATGGATTCCTTTCATTTCTTTTACTTCTCTGATTGCTGTGGCTAAAATTTCCAAAACTATGTTGAATAATAGTGGTGAGAGTGAGCATCCTTGTCTTGTTCCTGATCTTAGAGGAAATAGTTTCAGTTTTTCAGCATTGAGAACAAGGTTGGCTGTGGGTTTGTTATATATGGCCTTTATTATGTTGAGGTAAGTTCTCTCTATGCCTACTTTCTGGAGGGTTTTTATCATAAATTGGTGTCAAATTTTGTTGAAAGCTTTTTCTGCATCTATTGAGATGATTATATGGTTTTTCTCCTTCAGTTTGTTAATATGGTTTATCACATTGATTGACTTGCGTATATTGAAGAATCCTTGCATTCCTGGGATAAACCACACTTGATCATGGTGTATGATCCTTTTAATGTGATGTTGGATTCTGTTTGCTAGTATTCTGTTGAGGATTTTTTGCATCTATGTTCATCAGTGATATTGGCCTGTAGTCTCTTTTTTTGTGACATCTTTTTCTGGTGGGTATCAGGGTGATGGTGCCCTGGTAGAATGAGTTTTGGAGTGTTCCTCCCTTGGCTATATATTTGGAAGAGTTTGAGAAGGATAGGTGTTAGCTCTTGTCTAAATATTTGATAGAATTCACCTGTGAAGCCATCTGGTCCTGCGCTTTTGTTTGTTGGAAGATTTTTAATCACAGTTTCAATTTCAGGGCTTGTGATTGGTCTGTTTATTTTTTCTCTTTCTTCCTGGTTCAGGCTTGGAAGGTTGTGCTTTTCTAAGAATTTGTCCATTTCTTCCAGGTTGTCCAATTTTTTGGCATATTGTTTCTTGTAGTAATCTCTCATGATCCTTTGTATTTCTGCAGTGTCCATTGTTACTTCTCCTTTTTCATTTCTAATTCTATTGATTTGAGTCTTCTCCCTTTTTTTCTTGATGAGCCTGGCTAATAGTTTATTAATTTTGTTTCTCTTCTCAAACAACCAGCTTTTAGTTTTATTTACCTTTGCTATTGTTCTCTTCATTTCTTTTTCATTTATTTCTGATCTGATCTTTATGATTTCTTTCCTTCCGCCAACTTTGGGGTTTTTTGTTCTTCTTTCTCTAATTGCTTTAGGTGTAAGGTTAGGTTGTTTATTTGAGATGTTTCTTGTTTCTTAAGGTAGGATTGTATTGCTATAAACTTCCCTCTTAGGACTGCTTTTGCTGCATCCCATAGGTTTTGGGTCGTTGTGTTTTCATTGTCATTTGTTTCTAGGTATTTTTTGATTTCCTCTTTGATTTCTTCAGTGATCTCTTGGCTATTAAGTAGTGTATTGTTTAGCCTCCATGTGTTTGTATTTTTTACAGATTTTTTTTCCTGTAATTGATATCTAGTCTCATAGCATTGTGGTCGGAAAAGATACTTGATACGATTTCAATTTTCTTAAATTTACCAAGGCTTGATTTGTGACCCAAGATATCATCTATCCTGGAGAATGTTCCATGAGCACTTGAGAAAAATGTGTATTCTGTTGTTTTTGGGTGGAATGTCCTATAAATATCAATTAAGTCCATCTTGTTTAATGTATCATTTAAAGCTTGTGTTTCCTTATTTATTTTCATTTTGGATGATCTGTCTATTGGTGAATGTGGGGTGTTAGACTCCCATACTATGATTGTGTTACTGTTGATTTCCCCTTTTATGGCTGTTGGCATTTGCCTTATGTATTAAGGTGCTCCTATGTTTTGTGCATAAATATTTACAATTGTTATATCTTCTTCTTGGATTGATCCCTTGATCATTATGTAGTGTTCCTCTTTGTCTCTTGTAATAGTCTTTATTTTAAAGTCATTTTGTCTGATATGAGAATGCTACTCCAGCTTTCTTTTGATTTCCATTTGCATGGAATATCTTTTTCCATCCCTTCACTTTCAGTCTGTATGTGTCTATAGGTCTGAAGTGGGTCTCTTGTAGACAGCATATATATGGGTTTGTTTTTGTATCCATTCAGCCAGTCTATGTCTTTTGGCTGGAGCATTTAATCCATTTACATTTAAGGTAGTTATCAATATATATGTTCCTATTACCATTTTCTTAATTGTTTTGGGTTTGTTATTGTAGGTCTTTTCCTTATCTTGTGTTTCCTGCCTAGAGAAGTTCCTTTAGCATTTGTTGTAAAGCTGGCTTGGTGGTGCTGAATTCTCTTAGCTTTTGCTTGTCTGTAAAGGTTTTATTTTCTCTGTCAAATCTGAATGAGATCCTTGCCGGGTAGAGTAATCTTGGTTGTAGGTTTCTCCCTTTCATCATTTTAAATATGTCCTGCCACTCCCTTCTGGCTTGCAGAGTTTCTGCTGAAAGATCAGCTGTTAACCTTACGGGGATTCCCCTGTATGTTATTTGTTGTTTTTCGCTTGCTGCTTTTAATATTTTTTCTTTGTATTTAATTTTTGATAGTTTGATTAATATGTGTCTTGGTGTGTTTCTCCTTGGATTTATCCTGTATGGGACTGTCTGCGCTTCCTGGACTTGACTGACTATTTCTTTTCCCATATTCGGGAAGTTTTCAACTATAATCTCTTCAAATATTTTCTCTCACCCTTTCTTTTTCTCTTCTTCTTCTGGGACCCCTATAATTCTAATGTTGGTGCGTTTAATGTTGTCCCAGAGGTCTCTGAGACTGTCCTCAATTCTTTTCATTCTTTTTTCTTTATTCTGCTCTGTTTTAGTTATTTGCACTATTTTACCCTCCAGGTCACTTATTTGTTCTTCTGCCTCAGTTATTCTGCTATTGATTCCTTCTAGAGAATTTTAAATTTCATTTATTGTGTAGTTCATCATTGTTTGTTTGCTCTTTAGTTCTTCTAGGTCCTTGTTAAACGTTTCTTTTATTTTCTCCGTTCTATTTCCAAGATTTTGGATCATCTTTACTATCATTACTCTGAATCCTTTTTCAGGTAGGCTGCCTGTTTCCTCTGCATTTGTTTGGTCTAGTGGGTTTTTTACCTTGCTCCTTCAACTGCTGTGTGTTTCTCTGTCTTCTCATTTTGCTTAACTTACCGTGTTTGGGGTCTCCTTTTCGCAGGCTGCAAGTTCGTAGTTCCCCTTGCTTTTGGTGTCTGCCCCCAGTGGCTAAGGTTGCTTCAGTGGGTTGTGTAGGCTTCCTGGTGGAGGAGACTGGTGCCTGTGTTCTGGAGGATGAGGCTGGATCTTGTCTTTCTGGAGGGCAGGACTGTGTCTGGCTTTGTGTTTTGGGGTGTCTGTGACCTTATTATGATTTTAGGCAGCCTCTCTGCTAATGGATGGCGTTGTGTTCCTCTCTTGCTAGTTGTTTGGCATAGGGTGTCCAGCACTGTAGCTTGCTGGTTTTTGAGTGGAGCTGGGTCTTAGCATTGAGATAGAGATCTCTGGGAGAGCTTTTGCCGTTTGATATTATATGGAGCCAGGAGGCCTCTGGTGGACCAATGTCCTGAACTCGGCTCTCCCACCTCAGAGGCACAGGCCTGACACCCGGCCAGAGCACCAAGACCCTGTCAGCCACACGGCCAGTGTTAGTGAGACAAGAGGTATCTGGTCTGCAACAACTCCATGAATCTGGGATTATATCTCAGTAAACTGGATGCTTGCTGGTTCTTTTAAGAAAGTGTCCCTGGAAAAGGTGTGAGTGGTAATCACAGAAGGCTCTCGAAAGCACCATTCACTGTGTGCTTGCCACTGCCCGCCATCCGGTCCTCTGTTGCCGCGCCCATCCATTGGTCCCCCGAGCCTCGGAGGGAGGACGAAAGAAGTGTCCCTCGGGCCGGGACAGGCCCTCAGCGAGATGATGGGAAAAACTAGAGTGAGGTGCCGAGGCGGCTTCTGCCACTCCCGCTGCAGTTGCCGCCGATTCCTCCGGGGCCGGAGGTGTTTGACAGGCGGTGTCCTCGGGATTGCGGTGCCTGGAGCGCAGCGCTCACCTCTGGCGCAGCGGCTGAGCGCTGGGACGTGGAGCGCTGGGGCGGCGAGACTGGGCTGTTAGGCAGTGTTTCCAACAATGACAACTTGTGCACTGAAGTGGTGAATAAACGAATAAAATAACTCCTTTAGTATTATAAAAACTCAAGTAAGTGGATACTGCTGAATAATAAATAGTTTTTATCATGTGTGTTTTTATTATGTGTGTTTGAACAAAATATGGGCAAGGGAACCTTCCAAACTTTTATGAATTATGAATTAATCCATAAAAGATGTGACATTTTAAGGGTTACCCAAAGAGAATATTTGATAATATGTGAGGGTCATAAAAAAGCGTTGCATAAACTTACTTGATAGAAGTGATAATAGCAGACATATTTGCTTACTAAGAATTAGGGGGTAATTGTAAAAATCTGAGAACTAATTGAAGAGATTTCTTGTATTGCTCTCAACTACAAAATTAAATTAAATTTTTCTAAATGGTCACGTGTTAGACCTCCCAGGCCCAGCATATCAACTGATACCTGAGCCATTTCATCCATCTTCTAATTGATACCATGACCTATCAGTGATGCTCACTGACTAGGTTAATCTTATTTAAACTTTGGTTCATCATATTTTGGTTTGCCATTCTTTGCCCTGAAACAGTTAATGCCTCTCAATCTCTACAATTAAGGTCAAATTCCTTAGTCTGATGTTCACAGTCTGCTATATTCTAACTATAAATAACTGTTCTGCAGCTTTATCTTCTGTTTCAGTGAAATATAGAACCTCTATCTCAGCCATCCTAGGCTTCTTGTACTTTTTCTAAACATACAACAGGCTTTCCTGCTTTTAATGACTCTATTGCCTGCGTTTGAAACACTTCTCCACTGTTTTCATCTAACAAAGTATTTATTTCAAGATGCATCTCACGTGTCAGTGATCTCTCAAGTAGACATAAATTCTGATCTGCACCAAAGAGTGTATTTTATATCCGTTGTTTTTTAGTGTTATTAAGAAGATCCCTTATATTCTCAAAAATATTCCATTTTTGGTCATGTATCTGGTCATCCCAATGATTTCAGTTACTCTGGTAGAAGGAGAATCTTCCGTGGCATCAAGCCTTACCCATAATAAGAAGTTAAAGATGTTTTAAAATGAGTGAAGGAGGGAAGGATAGAGTGGAAGAAATAATTAAGGAGGGGTACTGACTAGTATGAAGATTAATCTAAGTGAAGAAACCCCACGGTCTGAAATAACTCTGGTGTGACAGAGAAGAAAAAAAAGTAAATTAGCAAATTAAAAAATAGTGTATTCAAATCATGTTTAATACAGATATGAAACCTTGTGTAGTTTAGAGTTATTGCTTACTTTATTTAACGGCACCATGCTTTCTTGTTCATATAACGTAGCTATAAATGACTTAAATTGAAAACTACTGTATTTTAAAACATGAAACAAATAGAAAAAGAAAACTACAGCAGAAATAGAGAGTAGAGAGTAATGATTGGGAGGACTGCCTCTGAAGGTGGACTGCAGAAGTCAGAGTCCTACGTCTTCTCCTCATTAGCTGTATCATCAAAGCTGTGTCAACAGTTTCCTACCCTCTTTTTTTTTAAAATTTTTATTTATTTATTTATTTATGGCTGTGTTGGGTCTTCGTTTCTGTGCGAGGACTTTCTCTAGTTGCGGCAAGTGGGGGCCACTCTTCATCGCGGTGCGCGGGCCTCTCACTATCGTGGCCTCTCTTGTTGCGGAGCACAGGCTCCCGACGCGCAGGCTCAGCAATTGTGGCTCATGGGCCTAGTTGCTCCGCGGCATGTGGGATCTTCCCAGACCAGGGCTCGAACCCGTGTCCCCTGCATTGGCAGGCAGATTCTCAACCACTGCACCACCAGGGAAGCCCTCCTACCCTCTTAGTGTCTCAGTTTCCTCATTGTGAAATGGAAATGGTACATCAGTACCAACCACATAAGATTACTATGAGATTTTAACATCAATATTTGTAACACATTTAGTACAGTGCTTGGAAATTGGTAAGCCCTGTATAAATGATTGTCAATAAGGTAACTGTATTTGAGTTGAAGGACAGATTTGAACTACAAAGGTACTAAAAGTGTTCTATTACTTCTTGCTGATCTGATTGACAATAAGATATTGTATCAACCGTGCTGCTTTCATATGATAAAGTTCATTAATATAAAGCAGTTGTATATTTAGGTAACTTAGTTTAAGTTGGTCATAGATCCTATGAGTAAAAAGAGCCAAAAGAAAATTTGTGGTTGTTACTAATTAAACAACTAAGTTTTTATGATAACACATATTTTCAATCTGCTATTACCCTTAAATTGGAACTGTACATAAAGTTTATCTTTTATATGTGCTTATTTCTACATGATATTAAAATGGTTGGAAGATTATTAATCAAATGAGAAGGGTATATTTAATCTGCTTTGATATAAAATATAGGCTGTATACTTCCATTTTGTACATTTAATGCAGATTATAAAAAAATATTTTAAAGTTTTTTATCTATTGAATTTAAGACGTGACAGAGTTTGGGAGCACACATCTAAGTGTTAAGTGCTACTTCAAAGTAAGTGACAATAATTAATACATGTTTATCTGTAGATTCACATGCAAAATTATGACAGGAAAAAAATGCCATCCTACAGATGAACTCATCTTAGTTTCATATCAAAAAGACCTAAAAAGCAATGAGATTTATGAAAGAATCAAATTTCAGGTATTAAAAGACAACACCAGGGTCAACAATAAGGAATTTCAAAGCTATGAAGTAAAAAGGGATCTGTGTCTATTTTGTGCATATGTTTATCTTATAGGTTCACATTTACTTCTCTACTTCCTATTTGAATGATGCTGGTGACCATTATCCATGAAACAGTATCATTGCATAGATTTTTTTGTATGTGGATTAAAGAAGTTAATATATGTAAAACTCCCTCTCTCTCTCTCTCTCTCTGTCGCTCTGCATTTGGTAGTTTCCCTGTCCACCAACAGTATATTATTTAAAACTAATTTTACAAAGAATTCTGTGTGCGTGTTTTAAATAGTTTAATCTATTCCATCTTTGCTATGTGGGAGATCTGGTGCCTAAGTATTTTTTAAGTGCAATATAGTTTGTGACTCTCTTAGGACCTTTTCAGGAGGGGAAGCTATCATATTTAGTTCAACACAGTCCTCAGTTTCTGGTTTCCTCACGGTATTAATATCAGATTTTGGGCTCTTTTCCAAACATAGAATGCTTTGCTAGCATTTTCTTATAGAGCCTAAAGGAAATGGGAGAGACCCTTTGTTTTCTCCTGAAATGACTGACGAAGCCTCCCCTGATCACTAAAAAGCTGGAAATAGGCTGATAGACAAGAACTCTGGTGTGAGGGGTGTTTACTAAGATCTCTTTTATGACCTGGTAACATCTCCCATCCCCAAATCAATTTAATGTGTTGTGATCCAGGAGGTTTGAGTTCAGATCCTCTTCCTGAAGATAATATTAAGCTATAGGAGAAGAGGCAAATGCTACAGTAGTATGCGTTTCATGTTAGCATCCTTTGAGACACAAGGCATCTCTGGCATTCACAGGGATACTTATCAATTTCCTGGTTAAATATCTAGTCTGCGTGACATCTCTTCATCCAGGTCCCCAAACCTCACTTTTAAAGGAAACTTCCACTTCCTCTGCAGGAGAAGGGTGGAGCAGGGGAAATTTTAGATGCTCTTAGAAGGTGCTGGTCTGGTACTCTTATACTTGGAAATAGCATGCTGCTAGTTTCCCTCTATAGCAATCATACAGCACTGTTGCAGGAGGTTATCAAATGAGACTTGACATCTTCCTGGACCCTATCTGAAAAACATCTGCGTAGGGCATCTTTCATCTTGGATTTCTAAAATTTCAAGAGGCTTCTCTCATTCACCACCCTTTTCCATGGAATCAGTGTAGGGCAGGGCAAAAAGATGGTGGAAACTTCCATTTATATCTAATTCATTATATTTTTTTACTCCAACATGTTGTTTTCTCCAACATTTCCTACTCCCCTCTCCAGTTTAGAGGATCTTATCTTTCCAAGGACTGTAGATCATTTACCTATTACCAAAACAATGCATGTATCAAACTACCTCCAACTCAGGGGCATAAACAATACACTTGCATGACTTTTGGTAGATGGAGGTTTAGCTCATCAAGTCTAGGTTCAGTTGGGTTTGACTCCAAGTTGCAGATTGGGTCTAGGTCTGCTCTACCTTGGACCAGTGACTACCCAAGGCATGTTCTCATAGTGAAAGAAGCAGAAGTGAATAACCGGAAACACATCCACACAAACACATCTTAAGCCTCTGTTCACATTATGTCACGAACATCGCACTGGCTAAAATAACTCACAAGACCATCCCCAAATTCCAGAGACTGCAAAATATACTCTGTCCATCATGAGACTATTGCAAAGAGATGGATGTATACTACATGGAAGTGAAGAATTAGAGCTAATAATTCAAACTATCAGCGATAAGAAGAAATGAAACTTCACTCAGCCACCAATATCCCTAATTCAATTAAAATATCATATTTTGTTTCTTTTTTCATCTTTTTCCTGGATCAGGAGAGACCGAAGTCTAGTCTGAACATGGAGAAGAACGATGGAGTAAATGAAGCTATTTTAGGGACAATACAACTCAGCAAAAATATACAAACATAACTATAGATTTCATCACACTTGAGTCTTCTTTGACTCCTCTCGAACTCTCTCTTCTCTTCCTCTCCTAGGTTAGTGATGTTTGGAAATTGGTATTGTTTAATCTTCTTTCCCTCCCTCTGAAACAAATGGATGTCCTGAAGTTCTTACTTGGCCTGAAGACCCTAGAAGCGGGTGCTGGTTTCAAGAAGGAGCCATGTAAGGCTCAGTCCATGCCAAGAGTCTGGAAAGCAAAGCCTGTTCTAGGCATTAAGTCCAAGGGGCAGATGGAGAGCAAGAACTAGATTTGAAGTGTGAGCTTCACAATGAGAGACAGGTAAGATTGCGTGAGCATTTGGATAGCTAAAGCTGGGAGATATATCTCCTAGATGCCAAGAGATAGAGCATATTTTAACAAATGCCTGCAGCTGAATCTGTTCATTGGGAGAGCGATCTTGAAAGTTTTGAGTCTGCTTATGTAAATGTGCCTTTTTCCCTTGCCGGTTCCTTTGATTAGAAAGATTATAAGGAACAGGAGAATGAAAGTGGAAGGCTGGCTGGTTAGCATTGCTAAATTTCATGTTTCATAGAAAGGGGGTACTCATGAGGATTTTTTTCCCAATATTATTTCAAAACCAAGGTTTCAAAACAAATACTACAGCTAAGAATAGAAAACATTCTTGTGGTTGAAGTACTATTACATCAGAAATATTAACAGGGCAGTTATTTAGGGGCATACATATGATTGATGACATGAAATCTTAAGATACAGTTCATCCCTACAACTCACTTTTGCATCCTAAGAGTGTAGAGATTTAAATATCCAAAACACTAATGAGACATCAACTCCAACAACATGACCGTTTTTTGCAATATCCCCCGGTGTACACGAAAGCATCCTCAGCTGGTGTCCTTTCACTTACTTTCTCTTCAGCTTCCCATTAGAAAGTACTTGGTCTTGCATCTGTCTCTACTTCTTGTATATGCAAGAAGCAAAATTCTTTTTCTCTTAAAAATACAATCTTCCTTTTGCCCTATCTCAACTTTATCTTACCCTTCTTACCCCCTATTCTAACTAAAAGATATCATTATACTTAGTTATAGAAACAAATACATTTTACAATTAATCAGAAACTGAAGGTACATCTGTGAAGAATTTTCAGTGCAATAGTATGCCAAGTTAGACTGCTTGAAAATCACTGAGAATCACTAAGGGATAAGGACACAGAGACTTATTAAGAAAATAACCTATTTCTAGCATCTGACTATAGATCATAGTCACTTAAGCAGTATTGATCAAAAGATAACTCTTCCATCCATATAAACGTGAACATTTAGGGTCC
Organism: Eschrichtius robustus; assembly: GCF_028021215.1. Lineage (NCBI taxonomy): Eukaryota > Metazoa > Chordata > Mammalia > Artiodactyla > Eschrichtiidae > Eschrichtius > Eschrichtius robustus. Next base: position 46,026,361 of record NC_090828.1, on the reverse strand, counting down.
CCTGAAAAGAGTTATATCTTGAGTTTGGGATGTAGGTAGCCATAAACTTTCTAGAACTACTTAAATAAGATCCAACGCATGCTGTGGGTTTAGAAATCCAAAGCATCACTTTGCTGTGGCTACCCTTGCTAAAGGATTAGCTGCCTTGATTCACTTTGGAATGAGGTGGCATATAAATCATTTAATAAATAAGAATATTCAAAGTGCTGAACTTTTAAGAAAATAAAGTGCCTTAAGTATATCTTATGTATATCTCTTGCCTCAAAGGATTATCCTCCATAACATTAATAGAAGAAAGATATAACAGGTCCTGAGGTAATTTCCCACTCCTTCCTAACTTCCAGTTAGAAAGAAAGATAGCATTTTGGCCTGTGATAGGGTAGACATAGGGTGGCCAGTGTTTGTCCTCAGATGATCAAGTGAACACTGAAAAGCTCAAGGGCAAGAGGTACTCTCCGTTTCTGGCCATTTTGGTGAAAAGAGAAGCCAAGGCCTTTTTTTTTTTTTTTTTTTTAAAGCCTTCTATCTGGTTTTCATGCTTCTGGCTTTTCCTCTTTTTTTTTTTTGACTTTATTTATTTATTTATTTATTTATTTATGGCTGTGTTGGGTCTTCGTTTCTGTGCGAGGGCTTTCTCTAGTTGCGGCAAGTGGGGGCCACTCTTCATCGCGGTGCGCGGGCCTCTCACTATCGCGGCCTCTCTTGTTGCGGAGCACGGGCTCCCGACGCGCAGGCTCAGCAATTGTGGCTCACGGGCCTAGTTGCTCCGCGGCATGTGGGATCTTCCCAGACCAGGGCTCGAACCCGTGTCCCCTGCATTGGCAGGCAGATTCTCAACCACTGCGCCACCAGGGAAGCCCCACGGCCTTTTATCATATAAAAAAGTATCTGGTGTGAGAGACCCAGAGATCAGTACAGGAAGTCCTAATGACCAGGAATTTCCATTTGTGCCTTCCATTCCTGTGATGTAAAAGCCATGACAGATTAATTATACAAGCATAAATCAATGGTGGTGATCAATATCTTTAAACTTCACATTTAGATAACACTCACATTTAACTAACAGTTCAAATCAGTCTTATGTGGTTTGGCAACAGATCACTAATTTTTATGCCAGAGTAATCATAGTCATTTTAGATACAGGATTTTTGTGAGTTTAGTCTTACAGACTTTACATCTTTTAATAGGACAAAGGGATATTTGTGGCAGTTTTAACACCAGGAGTTACTTTAACTGACAGCCCAAATCATTACAGACATAAGCTCTGGTAAGAGCGTTATTAAAACCTGCTTAGAAAAAACACATCCTTAGTCAGGATGGCAGATGCATGTATGGAAATCTTGAAATTGTATTGATCTTATCAATTTAAAAATTACAGGAATTGTATAAATACTCCAGTCAAAGCCAGCTCATCATAAGACCAGTTTATTAAATGAGTTACTTCCTTGAATGGAAATCAAGAGTAAACATCAGATAAATCTAGTAAAGTCAACATCATGGCTGAATATGACATCCCTCATTTATGTGCTCCCATCCCCTGAAAAAACAAAAAGTTGGCATCAATCCATGGACAAAAGTGTATTTGTGGGAGCTGTGGGATCCAGCAACATACACCAAGGGACCCAAGAGAAGTCTTGGCCACCTGTGCATTGGATATTAGGCATATAGACTTTGTTCCCAGCTGTGGAATCTGCAGTGGCTTATTTACTGCCTCCAGGCCCTCTCTGCCATCATCCAGGAGCCCCTAGAACACATTATCTTAGACAATCACCTGCAGTTTAGAGAGCCTTTGTGGAAGTCTAGGTTTCCAGCATAGAAGTTCCAGCACACCTTTGGCACCAAAAAATTCAAGTTTGGACACAATGAAGAGGGTACAAGGAACAGTTTGACTTTACCTGCATCATCCTTCCCCCAAGGCTGCACAGCTTAAAGCCAAGGGTGATCTTCCTAGGCCAGTGATTTCTCCTGCAAGAGAACATGAGAGCTTGTGGATGAGCACTTGGCTTCCCCAGCTGTGCAGGACACTGCCCAAAAGGCTCCTTTCTCTCTCACCCTATGCAGAGTACTGAGTCATGGGCTGAGTGACTGGGAAGTAGAAAGAGGCTGGGAGAGTGGAAGATAGGATTCTTGGAGGGCATTAAAGAGACTCGGATCCTACTAAATGTGTGGTACACTGCATCAAGAAGCCTGTCCACAAATTGTTGGGGATTCCTTCCCCGTGGACGCCCCCAACACTCTGATGCCCCCAGCACTCTGCATCTCACCCACACACCCTTTCGGACGCCAGCTCCCTGTGTGCATTCCCAGTGATGATGGTGAGAGAAAGCTTTCACAGATGGTTAGTGAGCACGGGCAGAAAGCCAGACAGAATCTGCAAATCTGGAAGAGACCACAAACTTGAGTTTAGCACCCAGGACCAGAAGGCTTCCCTGGTGAATTGCACCATTTAAAGAAGAATGAACACCAAACCTTCTCAAGTTCTTCAAAAAATTTGTAGAGGAAGTGACACCCTCAAACTCATTTAAGGAGGCCAGCATGACCCTGATACCAAAGCCAAATAAAGACACTACAAGAAAAGAATTACAGGCCAATGTCCCTGATGAATATAGATGTAAAAATTCTCAACAAAATATTAGAAAACTAAATTCAACAGCACATTAAAAGGATCATTCACCATAATCAAGGGAGATTTGCTCCAGGGATGCAAAGATGGTTCAACACACATAAATCAATACATGTGGTAAACTATATTAATAGAATAAAAGATAAAAATCATATGATCATCTCAAGAGATGCAGAAAAAAAGCATTTGATTAAATACGACAAACTTTCATGATAAAAAGTCTCAACAAATTGGGTAAAGAAGGAACATATTTCAACATAATAAAGGCCATATCTGACAAGCCCATATTCAATGGTGAAAGGTTAAAAGCTTTCCCTCTAAGATTAGGAACAAAACAAGGGTGCCCACTCTCATCACTCCTATTCAACATAGCACTGTAAGTCCTAGCCAGAGCAATTAGGCAAGGAAAAGAAATTTAAAAGGCATCCAAATCAGAATGGAAGAACTAAAATTGCCTTTGTTTTTAGATAATATAGAAAATCCTAAAGACTCCACCAAAAATACTGTTAAAACTAATCAGTGCATTCAATAAAGTTGCAAGGCGCAAAATCAACATACAGAAATCAATTGTGTTTCTATACACTGACAACAAAATATCTGAAAAAGAAATAAAGAAAACAATTTCATTCATAATATCATCAAAAACAATAAAATATTTAGGAATAAGTTTGACCAAGGAGCTAAAACTAAGACTTTGATGAAAGAAGTTAAAGATGACACAAATAAATGGAAAGATATCCTGTGTTCATGGAATGGAAGAATTAATATTGTTAAAATATTCATACTTCCCAAAGTCATCTATGGATTCAATGCAATCGCTATAAAAATTCCAATGGAAGTTTTCACAGAAATAGAAAACAATGTTGACATTTGTATGGAATCACAAAAAGACCCCAAATAACCAAAGCAATCTTGAGGAAGAACAAAGTTGGAGGCATCATGCTTATTGATTCCAAACTATATTACAAAGCTATGGTTATCAAAACAGTATGGTATTGGCATAAAAACAGACATATAAATCAATGGAACAGAATTCAGAGCCCAGAAATAACCCCAGGCATATATGATCAATTAATTTATTGCAAAGGAGTTAAGAATATACAATGGGAAAGGGAAAATCTCTTCAATAAACCGTGCTGGGAAAACTGTACAGCCACATGCAAAAAAATAAAACTAGAACACTGTATTACACCATACACAAAAACTAACAAAATGTATTAAAAACTTCAATGTAGGACTTGAAACCAAAAAATTCCTAGAAGAAACAAAAGCTAACTCATAGAAAGAGATAATAGAATGGTGGTTTCCAGGGACTGGGGGAGAAATGAAAAGACGTTGTTCAAAGAGTACAAACTTCCAGTTAGAAGATGAATAAGTTCTGGGGCTCTAATGTGCAGCATGTCGATTATAGTTAACAATAATGTATTATACTTGAACGTCACTAAAGAGTAGGTATTAAGTTCTCTCACCACAAAAAAAGAAAGTGTAATTGAGATGATAGCAGTATTAATTAATGCTACTGTGGTAATCGTTTCACAATATAAGTGTATTGAATCAACGTGTTGTACACATTAATCTTAGACAATATTATATATCAATTTAATCTCAAAAAAGCTGAGAAATAATGAAACAAACAAACAAACAAACAAAAAGCAAATGTCAGGAAGAGTTTTTCTATGCTGCTTTAGATTTGACTATCATTTCCTTACTACTTTTACAGTTTTTTTTCCCTTTTTGAAGACAGGGAAAACAAGGTTAAGGAGTGTTATACGTTTGAATGACAAAGTTACTTTTTTACCGAGCTGGGAGGTAAATGTGAGTTTATGTGATTCCAATCTTAATGATTACTCATTCACTATTCTACAATTTCCTCATCTAAGTAATCAATTTTGCCATATATAGAAGAAAATTATGCCTTTTTTATAACTGACTACACTCATTTTTTTGGTCTTGATAAGAGTCATTTGTTTGATTGTCAGGAGCAGATAATAACTGAATAGTTTTATGCCAGGCTTAAATGCATATTGCTTTTGGAAAACAACTTCATATGGTTTTTTGAAATGATAGTGAAAGAGTTCAATTTGCACAGCATTTCAGAGACAATTGGATAAACTCTGTAGCCTAGCTTTGTATTTTAATTTTTATATGTTTAATTAAAAAGTAATTTTATTTTCTATTTTCTCTGTTTAAGATTATTAAAAGTTTACAAATTTGTCCTTAAAATGTGCATTTTGGTATTCAAAAATCAAAAAGTTTTACGTATTTTTGCACCTAAAGTTATTTGGGAATCAGTTGAGTTATTTTAAAATCTGATTTATGGAAATCATAGTGATTTAGACATGTTTGAAAAGCGGAGACTACGGATGCCAAGTTGTATTTTCATGGGATGCCAAGTTATTTTCTCATGTTAGAGGAATAGTACCAATGGATGAAAAATACACCTTTTATTAAAATGTTTTTTGATGTCCTCAACACATATAGGTTACATGGAATGAAATCTAAAAACGATTGCTTTTGTTATCTGGTGTGAATGGAAAGTTAATTATCAATATAACTGTGAAATTTAACTATTTACCAAACTATGTGGATAAGTGTTTATTTATCAAACTTGGACAGTTATCTATATCAAAATATAGACAAATAATTGCTTTATCATTTAAGACTTTTCTGTCCTCTATTCTTGTAACTTGATAAACTTTTCCAAATATTTCAAGAGAAATTTAAAATCCTCCAAACAAGTTTAATTTTAGTTTTAACAAATATTATACATTTTAACCAAACTGACTTTATTCTGAAGAAATTCTCCTCTAAAAATGTATATCAGGACCTAAAACTTGAATAATTAAGGAATGAATTGAAGAGATTTCAGAATCAATAAATTTTTTTAAAGTTCAAGAAATAAGTAAGTGCAGTGATAATATGGAAAATAATAGAGTTGGTAAATAGATATTATTGAATAATATGAATTTTTTTCAATACCTGGGAAAACATAATTACAGCACTTCAAAGGATTTATGTGTACATACTTTGAAGATCACAAGATTCTGTGAAAAAATTGTCAACTTTTTTTATTAAAAAAAATTTCCAGAGTAATTCAATATTTCTTTATGCTTAGAGGATAAGGGGAGAGAGTAGTCATTCTACCCAAAGTGTTTTTATTTTTATTTACACAAGTTGTTTATTTTGGTTGTGTTTCATTTACTAGGACTCTTGTTCCAAAGTTTAGAGATTTTTTTTATCCATCAACGGATGAATGGATAAAGAAGATGTGTTACATACATACAATGGAATACTACTCAGCCATAAAAAGAACAAAATAATGCCATTTGCAGCAACATGGATGGATCTAGAGATTGGCATACTGAGTGAAGTAAGTCAGACAGAGAAAGATGAATATATGATGTCGCTTATATGTGGAATCTAAAAAAATGGTACAAATGAACTTATTTACAAAGCAGAAATAGAGTCACAGATATAGAAAACAAACTTATGGTTACCAAGGGGGAAAGAGGGCAGGGATAAATTGGGAGATTGGGATTGACATATACACACTGCTATATATAAAATAGATAGTTAATAAGAACCTAGTGTATAGCATAAGGAACTCTACTCAATACTCTGTAATGACCTATGTGGGAAAAGAATCTAAAAAAGAGTGGATGTATGTATATGTATAACTGATTCACTTTGCTGTACACCTGAAACTAACACAACATTGTAAATCAACTAAACTGCAATAAAAATTAATTTAAAAAACCCCAAAGTTTATAGATTTTTGTTTATCATATCACAGATTGCTTAAAATAAGGACACATTAGAATGTTTCCTGTTGTAGGTCACAGAAACGGGCTTTATTTAGTCACCTAAATGTGAGTTTATACTAAAAATACAAGGAGGAGCAAAGGAGAGCAGAAAATAATTGCACAATCACTAATATTGATAAACTTCTTAACACACTGACCAAGAAAATAAAAAGAGAAAACACAAATTATCTATTAAGAAATGAAAGAAGGGAACATTGTTACTGACTCCACGGACATTGAAAAGGATAATAATAGTACAAACAACTCATGTAAATCCAACTACTTAAATGAAATTGACCAATTCTTTGAAGACACAAACTAACAAATAGATAATCTGAACAATCACATATATGATAAATTGAATTCTTACTTAAAAATCTTCCAGAAAAGGAAAACTTTAGGGTCAGATGATTTCATGGGCTAATTCTAACAAAGATTTAAGAAGAAATCATACCGATTCTACACAATCTCTTCCAGAAAATAGAGAAAGAGTAAATATTTCCCAAATCATTTTCGGGAACCTACAATACCCTGAAATTGAAATAAGACAAAAGACATCATCAGAAAAAAAATTGTAGACAAATTCTTCTTAAGACGAGTGGTTTTTTTTTTTTAAATGAAAGTAAAATTTTAAAAAATTGACTAAAATACTGTAATCTAAATGTTTATGTTTTATCTGAATTTAAGTATCTTTATGGATATTTTTGTTTAAACAAAGGACAGCAATTACTAATCTAAAACACAATCATAAAGACCCTTTAAGTGTTGCTTTTTCATTTTGTTTGTTTTGGCACATGACACTAGAGTTTTCCACTCATAGAAGACTAACTAGTTCAAGTTGGATACAGTATTTTAATAGATTAGTTTTGACATTGTGATCCAAAACATTAATTTCTGTGGTCTAAAACCATAAAAGAGTTTTTGTTCTTGAATGGGGTGCAAAGTTAAGAAACAGATTATGTTCCTAGCTAAAGGATAATGATAGCGATATTAGAATGGAAGAGAATAGGAAATTTTGGTATGTGGGGTCCTTGAATGCTTCACTATAGTGTCCACTGATCAGACTACCCATAGGATTTGCTCCATGTTTCTAAGGTAAATGATTGGGTTAGAAGGAGTTTTAATCAATAAAAGAGTCTATCCCTGCCTGTGTTCCAGTCTCTCTACGTTAAGATTACCACACCCTTGGGCTGCATCTTCAGTAGGCTCTCAACTTATTCAATCTATCAAATTTCTTGTTATATACTCCACATTCTCTGAACCCAATCTCACCACACCCTCTACACCCAAATATCAGTGTGTTTTGGATAACTAGAACTTAAAAAATTTTTTAAATGTAGAAAATGGTCTATGTCACGTAAAAATCCAAACATATACATGTGATTACAATTTACTAGATACATGCATGTTGAAGATAGTCCAAGGACTGCTCTTTGAAGAATTCAAACACAGGCATATTTTAAATAGCAAAACTGTTTATTTTCCATAATCCTTACAATCCAGTTCCTAAAACTTCTGCTTCGTGTTGCAAGTGTTTTAATGTTCTCAGGAAAAGCAACTTGCATTTAAAGTTGACATAGATTCTTTCCTCCTTTTGTAAACCAGACTCTGGATTTATTGCCATAACTCACACACAGGGTGACAGCATGATATTTTACTAAGATACTGAAGATTTTTGATTTATAAATAAAATTTGTTTTACAATACTCAGAAGCAATACTTAGGAGTTAAATTTTCTCACTATGAATATTTTAGCAGAAATTGTACATAATCATAATCTTTCCATGGTCTCTGCTACTAGAGATAGACTTTATGATGAATAATAATGAGTCCAGCCTCTTGACATTCCTTCTGGACAAAGGCCACTGGTATCTCTTGAGAAAATTATGGCATAATTCAAAATTTTAACTTTGAGAGTAAAATATGTTGGCAATAGGCTCCTAATTAATCTTCCTACTCTCACCTAAAAATTCTATTAACATAAAGTGGGGGGACAGATTAGGGACAGTGAACATTTTCTGCCATGCCATTCATCAATTTACTTCCTAGTTTCCTAAATATTGTGGATAATTACTACTTGCCGATATTAGTTTGCCCTTATCTTTGTCATTATTAGCTCATATCCATTTTGGAATTCATCTACAGTGTATTTAACTTTATAATCTCATGAGGGAGTAGAAAGAGTCATACTTTGAATTTTTCGGTAGAAAATTGTTATAAAATTCAATAAACAAATGCATAAATTCTTAAGTAGACAATAGGCCATATGGTGAGTGGCTGTGAAGATATATTTTAAAAATTTGAGCGTAATACACGATATAAAATTACTATTTTAACCATTTAAAAATGTACAATTGTGTCATTTAGCACATTTACAGTGTTATCAACCATTGCCACCATCTAGTTCCAGAATATTTTTGTCTTCTCAAAAGGAAACTCCATACCCATTTAGCAGTCATTTCCCATTCCCACACTCCTCCACCTGCTGGCAAGCATTATTCTGTTTTCCTGACCCTATGTATTTGCCTATTGGGGGTATTTTATATAAATTAAATCATACAATATGTCTCCTTTTGTGTCTGACTTCTTTCTGTTAGCATAATGTTTTCAAGGTTTATGTTGTAGCTTAATCAGTACTCTACTCCTTGCCATGGTTGAATAATGTTCCATGGAGTGGGGCGTACCACATTTGTTTATCGATTCATTAGCTGATGGATAATTGGGTTGTTTTCATGTTTTGACTATTGCAAAAAAAAATGCTGCTATGAACATTCATGTACAAGTTTTTGTTTGAACACCTGTTTTAATTATTTTGAGTATATACCTAGCAGTGGAATTGCTGAATCATAGGCTAATTCTATGCTTAACTTATTGAAGAACCCCCAAACTGTTTTCTACAGTGGCTGCACCATTTTACGTTCCCACTAGCCCTGTGTAAGCATTCAAGTTTCTCCTCATTCTTCCATTTTAAAATTCTAGCCATTCTAGTGATGAAGTAGTATTGCATTGTGATTTTGATTGAGAAAGTATATTTTTAACATTATATTTATGTACTGAGGGAGAAAAAATGACACACCTTATCAAATTTGAATTTGTTTATTTTCTTATACATAAAAATTGACTGTAAGTAAATTAGAAATGAGGCTATGGAAGAATTGTTCGGATTTTAAAAATATGGCAACTTAAAAATTGTGGTAATTTTAACCAAGTTCAATCCTATGAATAAACCATATGTACATTGCTCTCTGGTGACTACCCATTATTGAAATTAAAGTACTGACAGTACTGTCAGTATTGAAGTACTGACATAAATACATTGGTTTATAGAATTGAAGTATAAAGTGTTAAGCAAATTTGTGCTTCAAATTCAGGTCTTCTTTACATTGAAAAATTGAAATTAAAAAATGGGTATGCTTCCTTTTAACTATATAGCTTAAGCTTCACACTGTGACACTAGTAGGTCCCAAGGAGCCAAGGAGACATCTTAAAATGTCTCTTTGGATGCACTTAGAGATCCTGTGTGTCTTCATTTTCAGTGTATTTACTGTCTGTGGAATCTTTTGAATAAACAGAGTCCATAAAATGAGCAGCTGCACTGATGGTTTTAACAGTTTCAGAAAGATATCTTATATAATGCCAGGTCAAGTTTTGCTCTGCCTGATAAATGCGGAAACAAGTGTATAATACATCAAATAGCCCTAGAGATGCTTTTTATTTGACAACACATCTGGAGCCCATAAAGATAATTTTGTATTTGTAATCTGCTTGGGAAAAAAGATACCATTTAAAAATGCTCTGAAACCTAGTTATTCATCGTGAAATAGTTATAATCACACTCTTTTCTAAAGGGTTTTTTTTCCTCCCTGATTAGTGCATTTCCAATAATGCACTAATCTAATAGAAATGAATTTCAACTTTGATTTTATAACTGAATGCTTTAAAAAAGAACATGAAAATGGATAAAGGGATCAGTAACAGTTCCACAGAAGATAAGCAATTCAGAGTAAATAGCAAATAACAAATGAAACTTTAATAAAATTGAAAAGAACAAAACTGTGAGTACATAAAAATGATAATACATAGACACAAATATAGATTGTTTATTATATAACAGATTAAAATATATTTTAAATATGTACTATATATATTTTGATGCTTATTGAATCTTACTTTATAGAAAAATATAGAAAATCATATGCCCCCTTTTCATTGATCAACTCATAAATGATTTAGTGACTACTCTTTTTTGCTATCTTTTTCATGTAACAGTATTTGCATTAAGTCACTTTCAAAATAAAGGATAACATAAAGTCAAAACCTTTTGAGATACAAGGATCTTAAGCAAGACATCTAAAGATTTCACAATATATTAGAGAAAAATATTTAACAAGTTGAAGTACTGTGCAGCTCTTCCCCTTCAGTGACTCACGGGGTGAAGGAGTCTGAGAAATTCTCTCATTATGCGTGATGTCAACCTTTCCTCTGAACTCTTCACTTTATGCCTGTGTAATGTACGGTGGTCATTGTACTTTTGGCCTCTTCCAAAGTACACAGAGTTTGAATTTTTTTTTTAATTTTTTATGATTTCAGTATTTCATTAGGTGTCAGCTTGAGATGTGTGCATATCTAGAGCACAGTAAATAAATGCAGCTGTGTCTTTGGGAATTATGGCAAATTCTTGTTGTTAGGAGCCAAGGCAAGTGGCTGCAAAGTAAATGGGTCGCTTGAGTGGGAAACCATGAAAGACAGACCCTTCCTTCTGCAGAAAGGGGAAAGAAACATCCACGTACTTTGTCAGTTTTCACTCTTCTTTGAGCCAGTTTGCCACTTCACAGAGATTGTGTAAGAATGAAAAATAATGATAAAGGAAAATGAGCCTCTTAAAAAATAAAATGACTTTATATTTTTCTATACTGTTTATATAAATTGGTAAAACTGAAACACTTACTTTCAAGACCAATACAAACTGCAAAGAATCAAAATATTCTGTCACTCTACCTTATCATTACTGGAATTGAGTCTGTCCTTGTTTTTAGCGTCTTTGGAAGAAGTGTTATCCTAAGCGAATGGATTTTCCAAATCACCAAAACATACTCTTTCAAGCACAGAGGCCTTTTCATTATTTTAAAACATCTGGATCCTGGAAATCTTTCTAAAATTCATTGTTTCCTTTTTATAAAACAGCAAATATGGAAGTATTATTTATGGAAGATGATTTATTAAATTTTATTTTGTTTTATGGTGGTCTGTGTTGGCCTTCTCAGCTTCTCAGCCATCCTCTTCTTCCTCTTTTCTCTCCCTTCCCTCTTAACAACTCCTCTGTACCTTTGTTCTCTCTCCTTTCCTTCTCTTTTCTTTCTACCCCTCCTTTTTATCCTCCTTTTTCCCTTTCTTGTTCTGTCATCTCTTCCCTCTAGTCATAATTTTTCTCCCCTCCTCCCCTCTCCCTCCCTCTCCATCTTTCTCCCCACTTCCCACCTTGGAGTGATTAGCTCTTTCTTTGTTTCCCCACTGCTCATTCCTGTTGGCTTTGCCCTCCTTCCCTTTCTCCATCAGTCCCTGTTCATTCTGCCTCAGTGGTGGAATCAGCTTTAGGAGCAGGTTGGTAATAAGTCCAGATTGCAGTCAGGGTTTAGTTAGATTGAGTGGCAGTGTCAGGATAGGGTCAGATTTAAGATCGCCTTCAGGATTAACCATTTTCTGACTCATTCATCCATCAGGCATTCACTGACACCTTCTCTGTTCTGTGCCCTGTGCAGTTTGCTGGCACCCCAAAGATGAGTAAGCCTGCCCCCGCCCTCAAGGAGAGACATATAAATTCAATCAAATGTAACAGGTGCTACACAAAAGGGACTAAAAATGGAAGTAATTATTTCTACCTGATAGGGTGGCTGGTTGAATATTATCATGTTAGAGATATTTCTTCATTTCTGTTATTAAGTTGTATAATACAGTAATTTTATGAGGAAGATTTTTTCTCCTTCAAGAAATTGGAATTCAACAATGCATAACATTTATTCATCATATATTTTACTTTTTATTATTACCTCTCTGTTGAGTAAAAAGAAAAAAGACATATCTCTGCCCTCATGGAGATAACAGCCTAGTGGGAAGAAAAACAATAATGATTTTGCACTTATTTACGGATCACAAACTCTACTATCTCAGCAATTAGTGTCAGCTTTACTTCATAAATGAGCAGAGGATGCATTTCTGTCTGCCAATTGCATTAAATAGTAGCATCTTTAATTTCTTCTTTCTTCCTTCTTTCTCTCTTTTGCCTTCCTTCCCTGCCTTTTTTTGCCTTCCTTACATCCTTCATCTTTTTTTTAGGAATGAAAGATTAAAAATATACTTTTTTTGCTAATATATGCAAGAAATCGGTAATTCAACATCTTCATCATCTTCATACTAATAAACATGGTTTCTGTTTAATCAAGCACAGGAACTGTTTTAAGCACATTCTTTTCTATCTTTTTTAATTCTCACAACCCTATGAGGTGTCCACTAGTATTATTGGTACAATTTTGCTGATGAGGAGAACAAGACTGAGAAACATGAAGTAAATTATCCAAGGTCTACCAGCTAGTCAATGACAGAGCCATTAGTGAGTCTAACGTAGATCTTTGAGATGCCGATATATTGCTCTCCACATATCATTGCCTTAGGGTGGTAACTCTTAAGAACTTCTAAAGCAATTTCTTTGTGTTATATTTTTAATATCTGTTAACTAATTGCATTCCTACATATTTACCATAATTCGTTGACTCTAAGTCTACATTGATAACCTTATGCAACTATCATTGTATGTACCAACCAGAAAGAAAAAAAACTCCCACGTAAATAGTGATCCACCATTGACTATTGTCACATCTAATTATAGAAATGTTAAAACGTGGACAAAGCCATATTATAACTCATCAAAAATGCATGATGTACGTAAAAACGAAGGGGATGTTGTTGTGCGCTATCAACAGTTTATGGGGGGAATGAGAAGGGTGAAGGCTGATTTAAGTAGGGTCAGCTGGAATGACTGAGGAGATATTTTCAAAAAGAACAAAAATAGCCCAAATTTGTTTAACTAGAGCAGTAAATAAAATCCCAGTCACATATTGCAAGTTTTAAGATTATTTATTTTATATATAGCCAGTAGAACATAGATTTTTAGTAAATTATACACAGGAAAGTGTTGATTCTGTTCTAGGAAGCAGTTAACTTCCTGGATGATGACCTTGGACCTGTGCAAGCTTGGTTTTAAGCTTTGTTGGTGGGTCTGTTCCAGGTTTGCCAGTACCCGTCCTGTTGGACACACCACTTGCCCACAGTGCATGAGTCTAGGCATTAGGATATGGCCTTTTTACCTCAGTTGAATGCTTAGTAAATATTCAGCTAAGTCGCTTCAATCTGGCCTTACCCAGCTTCCAAGTTCTTCCCTGCATTGTGCAACCTCTGAAATCTCTGTTCACCTCTCAGCCTCGTAGTAGCTGTGAAGATGGTCTCCCAGAGTCTTACCCTGTGAATTTGCAGCTCAGGAGTTGGCCAAGAATCAGAAGGAAATTTTTATGCAGGTTTTATTGTTCCTTCCCTGTGCATCCTTCCTCTCTAGTACTACCCCAAATTCCACCTGTGTTGGCAGCCTCAAGTATTGATCTTTGTTTACTCTAGAGAGATCATTCTCTACTTGGACTACTTGGACTCTCTTTCTCTGGTTTGTGGTTTAGAAAACTACCTCAAGGGTGTTTTACACCATCAGGAGTCAAGAATCTCAAGCTCATAATTTCTATTTTAAAAACAAGATGTAAATGTAAAACCAAAACATTTTAAATCAAAAAGTTGAGAATATGAAACAAAATATGTGATGTAAACATTTAGATTTTACACATGAGATTTCATTAATCATATGGTTGTTTTATCATAGTTAAAAAAATGTAACAGACTGGATTTGCCTATTATGAGCCTAGACCATTTTATCTACGATAAAGTAAAGAAAAATATGGATAATAAAAATTTTTAATACAAAAATTTGGGGAAAGATGTATAATTGAAACGCTTAAACTCATGAATACTTCATCAGTTCTCATGCTGAGAGTATTTTCCTGAATATTTTTTCAAGATGATTGACACACAGACAGAACAGCTAATGTGATTTGATTTCAGTCTGTTTCTTTCTGGTGTGTACCTGTGACTGATAGTCTGAGGAAGAGTCTTGGTCATCTGACATTTAGAGTATTTTGGGGGATTTTAGAAAATATTAGGATGACACAGATGTTATATTACTGCACTACCCCATATGGGGAATAACTTAAAAAATAATGTTAACCTAATACACTAGAAGACTTCTGTTAATAGTATTCTAAATGAATACAAATAAAAGTGCTACTTGATGTCATACAATTTATCTTTTTACTATTTATGTAGTGCACATAAATAGAGATACATTTTACCTTTAGCATTTTAATGCCATTTTAAGCATAGTCATATGTTGGTTTTTACTCTCAAATTTAAAAACTCTTAAGTTTTTATTTTGTTAAAATATAGGTGTTATGAAATAGCAAGCATTAAATGTGCTTAGGAATTTTTGTTTCTTTATGTTTAATATTAAATTTAATAATTTTCACATAAACAATTTTAGTTGAACATACTCTTATGATTGTGAACAAGCTGCTTTCTCTTTCTTATTTTCTTCATTTCAGAAAAAGCAGGATTTTAAAGTTTAGGAAGTGTGCAGCAAATCTCAGTTCTGGTTAAAAATATGGTGGAGAATCTCTGTATAGTGGGAAATGTGAAACAGATAATTTTCAACATATTTTATTCCACACATTTTAATAAGATAGTTATTAAAGTTATTTGTAGTGGACAAAGGTGATGACATTTGGTTCACTCAGTTTTGAGTTTAAAGGAGTATAGATGTAAAATGCATTTTGGGCCCTTATTATGCACACAGCTGCATTATTGTTTATAAGTCAATGAATTTTCAAGTAGGTTTAACTAAACCAACAGCAAATAGTCGTAATATTGAAGCTAAGACTCAAAATGGAAACTATTACAGCATAGAGAGCAGAACTAAATTTCAAAGCACTGGAGTCTGCCAAGGCTCTTTTGAAAATGCGCAAGTCCCATGTACCTATGTCTCCCACTTACAACAGACTCACAGGAAAAAAAAAAAAGAGGCTCAGTGAATACGACATGTCACAACAAGCTGCCCCACGAAAGCAAAACTGAAGGAAAGAGTAGGTTGCAAAAGGGGAGGCCAATGATTTCTATTTCCTATAAAATCTAAAATGTCATAAACACTGTAGCTCACCTTGGTTACAGCCACTTTAAATGAATTTTTTGAAGTTTACATCATTGTTGATGTTTATCACTGCAGAATGTTAACCTTTAACTATAGACTGGATCATTCCAACAACCTGTTATTTGAGCATAACAAATGAAAATTCTGAGGGTGGGTGGAAAGATTCTCTTGATTCCTGGTGCATCTCAGAACTCAAGCATGGTCCCTATTTATAGTGGGCACTTACTAAATACTGTTATTGGTATTCATTCTGTTTTATATAAATTTTGCAATCATTTAAGAAAGGTACATTAACTGTTTAATGCAATGATAATCAGCCTATTATGTCAATTACTTTTTGCTGTGTAACAAACTATCCCAAAACTTTGTGGCTTAAAACAACATTTATTTACCTCAGGATTCTGTAGGTCATCAATTTTAGCAGGACTGACCAGTTGTGCTAAACTGAGCCAGGCCCACCTCATCTTGGCTAAGACTTTTCATGTTTCTAGAGAGTTACCAGGTTAGCTAGGGGTTGGCTTGTCAAAAATGGTTAGATACTACAAATTATGCTTGGAAGGGCAATAATTCATGCTTATCTCTTGCTATCAACTGCAGTATATTTTTGAAAATTATAAACTTAACCAATAGTTTCCAATTTTTCTTTCGCCGGTACTACCTTCTAGTATCAAATTGACTGCTCTTCAGATCTTCAGCCCTTTTGGGGAGTTGTGGTGATGCCTACAGATATTTAAGTTGGTTAATCCTCTAATTCAGGGAGTAACATCTATAACCCACAGGCCAAATCTACCCCACTACCTACTTTTATAAATAAAGTTTTATTGGACACAAACACACTCATTTTTTAAAATATATTGTCTCCTACCACTTTCATGCTACAATGGTAGAGTTGGGCAGTTGTGATAGAGAACTTAAGTTTTACAAATCCTATATACTTACTATCTGTCCCCTAGTCTATTTGATTTCTCTCCTGAATAATGATGAATACTGACACATGTTTTTAGGGCTTTCAATATGTTATTATTGTAAATAATAACAATAAAAATATAAATAATTGTTAACAATTATAGAGCACTTCCTTTGTGCTGGATACTGTTTTAAGTTGACTTAGTTCAACTAATTTAATCTTCACGAAATCCTTATGATGCACAGTTATTATCACTACTTTACAAATGAATACACTAAAACACAGAAAAGTTACACCTTTTTGATCACTGAATTTAGAATGTAATCAGATCTAAGTTGCATGGCTTAGAAGGCATAATTTGTCTTCCACATTACTTTTCCTATTCATGTAATAATCATTTTTCTCAACAGTCTTAGCTATACTAACTTTCTTTGAATTCCTAAAATATGCTGTGCTTTTAACTTCTTTATGATCTTTACATATGGAATTTTCTCTTTTTTGAATACTCTTCATACTGTTATATCTGGCTTCCCATTATTTATATCACAGCTCAAATGTCAGTTTCCCAAAGTAGTCTTCCTTAACAACCCATCTAAAGAAAAAATCTTCACCCATCTTGTTGCTTACTTCCCAAACATCTGACTATTTTCCATCATGGCACTTACCAAAACTTGATATTTTACATTTACTTGTTTGTACACCTGTTTATTATCTGTCTGGCACATAGTAGGTGTTCCACAAATGTTCATTGAGTAATGAAGAAATAAATTGCAAGATGGGATTTCAAAAACTATTGCTTATATATCAGTAAAATTATAGGATTTTTCTACGATGTTTAGACATCTCACATTCACCAAGAGCTACTTTTAAAGAACTATTTTTAAGCACGTGTGTGTGTGTGTGTGTGTGTGTAGCATATAATATATGTTATATAAAATATATGTAGTATGTACGTGTAACACACACATAGTATTTCACTGCTCCTTAGATATTCTTTTCTGATTATGAAATTACCATTAATCATCCATTCATCCAAACTCATCCATTAGTCCTTTTACTATTGTAATTGCCCAGCCAATGTTTCTTCTGATTTAAAATCTAATCACTACAAGAAAATTTTCAAAAATCATTGGCAATTTTAAAAACTAGAATGTTTTAATGGCTTCCTCCTGCATTCAAAATCAAGTCCAAAATCTCTAGCATGTCATTCCAGTCAATCCTAACTCAGGTTCCATCAGACACCAATTCCTGTATGCATCCTGTTTTAAACTACATTATATCCATAGTACTTCTCAACATATTTCCATCATTAATTAATATAATTTTATTATTAATATTAATGCAGTTAACATATCTTGTCACAAGTGTCTGAAAGCAACTTTACTTGTATGTATAATAGTGGAAATTGTTAATTAATAGCATTTACTGTCAAACCTGTGCTAAGAAGTTATTCATGCACATAATTAATTTTAAAAGGTACATTTTTCTTAGCATACCATGACGATGAAAATTTTTATATATGATTTATGTATCTTATTTCAGAATAGACTTGGCAGATAGTCTTAAATAAGCTCTGTGTGCTTCAATTTCTAAGGTCAGTTTATAAATAAATTTAAAACATCAGTAGACATGTTTCTAGAAAAAAAAATGACTGTGGTGCATTTCAAGTCTTGATTTGTTATATGTCTCAGCGCTAGCAATGCCCTTTTTGGAACAAGTGGGTGAAAACCTTGGAGGAGTTTCAACAGGTATCACACCATTCATTCCCATTCTTGTCATGTCATAAACCCAAGGGATTAACTAGATCATTTCTGACTATTTTTAAACCTGCACATTTATAGTTAGTTCTTGAAGCGTAAGAATTAAAATCTCAAAGTAAAAGCAAAACTTCCTGAGATGGAATCACAATTACAGTGTGGATAATACATGCAAAAGTTTGGGCATTAAAAAAAAACAACAAGAAAACAAAACAAAACAGAATAAAAAAGTGAGAATCCCCTGGCACACATCTGTCATTAGTCTCTCACAGGACTTGTCCTATTTTAGGCTTTGCTCTGCTTGCAGTATAAAATATTGAAAGTGGAGTTGGGTCTTCAATATTTCATTTCCTTCCTAGTGTCAAGTGCTCCAATGTTCCAGGATATTTACTCAATATACTGAAGAAAGAAATTTGTCAGTTATCATAATGTTTCTAAATAGCTGACTATTAAGTTGTATAGACAGTAATATCTACTTATTTACTTTTTAAAAATTTATTTTATTGAAGTATAGTTGATTTACAATGTTAATTTCTGCTGTAGAGTAAAGGGATTCAGTTATACATATATATTCTTTTTCCTGTTCTTTTCCATTATGGTTTATCACAGGATATTGAATATAGTTCCCTGTGCGATACAGTAGGACTTTGTTGTTTGTCCATTCTCTATATAGATAGTAATATCTAGATGACACTGCATTTTCTACTGATCATCAGACATGGCCTGTATGATGAGGATGATATCAGAACTTAAAAAATAAATAAATGAATAAAAAGGAGATAGTTAAGTTTAATGTATCCATCTCAGGTGTTATGAATGCATCTAAGATCACTAGTTGACTTATTCTCTGGTAAGAAATTCCATTTTAGCTTGAAGAAAAGCAGAAAAAACATCTACAACAGAGCTTTTTACCTGCAAAAAATATGGATATCTGGTAAGCAAGGGTTTTGGTAAGAAACTTAGTGAATGCAATTGGTGCAATAATAAATTGTCTTGTTCACAAAATGGTTCAATAAAAGTTTGTTGAATGAATAAATAAACAAATTGGTGAGCATATGTAGTAATGACTGATAAGATTATAAAAGTTGGGGAAGAGGAAAATGAAGTTGAAAATTGGACATAATTATAATTTTAGACCAACTACTAAAAAAATGAAGTTTATAGGTATTTCACAATAACATAATAAAAAATTAATTTGAGGTTTAAAAAATTGCTTTTTAATCTGATAGTTTAATTATGGAATCCAGGCCATTTTAGGCCAAGTGATGGATGTCTTCCTGAAATTTTGTGCTTTGAAATTTCTAATAAGTCACTTTCTGGCTGATATGCTTAGACAGGATCATCTAGTCCTAAGAATCCACCCAATAATTTACTGAACATTTATTGAACACCTATAAAGATTAGGTGTTAGGTACCACAGAAAGATGAAGGGGACATTCTGTTTTAAGGAATTCATTTAGTAGCTCAGACATGTAATTGTAGCTTTTTCTCTCCATTTTAACCTGGTTGATGCTTTTACATCATTCAAGTTTCTGCGGAGTTGTTACTCTTCAGAATAGTGTAGTTTCCTTATATGTGTATGCTGCTTTACCTGTGCCTAAACACAATAATTAATTAATCTTTTAATTGTTGGAAAATAGCATTGTGTTTTCTTTAGGAATAAATGTGATAAAATCAGAAAAATATGTTTTTCTCACATAAGCCTTTAGGGTAAATAGCCAGGAACCAGGTTCTTATTATCTTCTGACAATTAATAGTTTGTTTATAGGCTTTCAGATCTATTTGCTTACTCAGTTTGAAAATAATTGAGCTCATACCTGAAAATTTAAATCTTTAATTATCACATAATATATCTTCAAGATCTTTCCACATTAAGACCTAAAGAACAGGCCATGGTATACGGTTGTTCTGGTTCCACATTGGTTCTGTCCCAGGGAGCTATAGCTAAGGAAGTAGGCATCCAAATAAATTTGAATTTTTTACTTAGTTTATTATAATTTTTTTGATTCTGAAGATCAAAACATCATAAGTCATCATACTGATGTTTTAGAGAAGAGAGACTCAGAAAAATATTTGCCATCCAATTCATAATATAATTTATTTATATTTTAGTGAGGCAATACCTAGATTACAGCACATCATCCCAAAATACTTTGTAATTATGAAAATAGGAATTTTCTTCACATGATAGAAACCATAGCAAAATCAAATAATGTTATAAAAGAGAGCCCGTGGCCATGGCAAACATCAATAAGAAATAATATTACACATGATTTTGGAGACAAAATCAAATTTAAAAAATTAATGCCATGTCATACATGAAATAATTTTGAATAGATGATTTTGCCAGGTGTCACTTGATCAATTCAGATATAAGTTCTAAAGTAAGCCCTGTGGAAAAGATAACTATAATTTTACACAGTTGTATTTTTAAAGTAATATAGTACTCTATGTGAACTGATGTCATCGAGTTCCTAAAAACGTAATTAAAGGGAGAATGCAAAGCAAAGCATTGTTATCAATTGTCAATAATATTAAAAATATAGATTTAAAAATATCTACCTTTAAATTTATTTTATGAGTACCAATTAGGCATGATGAATTGAATTAAAAAATTTTGTAAGCAAAATGATGTAATAACTAAGATTTCAGGTACATAACACTACTTCTTAGAAGAACAGTATTATTTACTAAAATATTTTTTTGCATAAAACGAAGAGTAGAGTCTTTGGATATTGTTGCCAAACTTTCTGACATAAAAAATACTGGAAAAAGGAAAAAGAAAACTGATTTCTACTATGAATCTCACCATCAGCTCATCTTTGATCTCGGTCTTAGAAAGAAAGACAATCTAATGGTCAGTTCAGCATTCTGGATACCATATGAATAAACCACTACAACTACTTAAAATTTTGCAACTGAAATTGATTATGAACAGACAAAGAAAACTTGTTATGTTTTTTTCTATAATCTAGCTTGAGTCTTGGTGAAATGTTACATTGCATGTGTAGCAATAATTTACTTCATTCGTTTCTGTACACTTTTGTGTAGTATGTATGCAGTATGTCTAATTTTGCAGTATGTCTAATTTTGCCATTATTACCAAAATTAAAATTTACCAAGAACTATGTAAATTCTAAAATATCACAGAAAAGACTGTCAAATCTAGTGACCATATCTATAATAAATTGAATCAAATAAGCCCTGAAACAATCCTAAAGAATTACATTTTCATTAAAGCAAAATGTTTATTTTATTCTAGTGATTTTGAGTTGCTAAATATTATGGTTAAACATTCTAATTTTTAAATTATTTTTATATTTGGATTTGTGCAATCTGTCCAGATATACCCTGGGATTGTTATTATGGAGAAATAGATAGTATGCTTCCTTAGGCAACCCTGCTAGAGTTATGCCATTTTTTTTAACTTCTTCATTGTGTGATTCCATATAAATGTATTAAAATTTATTTAACAATTCCATTCTGATTGATTATTACCATCTTTTCTTTTTACAAATACTAGGGGCCTTAATTTCCATGTACTTACTCTCACAAGCATTTCTATAAGATGTTAACAGGAATAACATCAATCGAAGAGTATATACAATTTAAAATGATAGAAATCGCCAAAGTACTCTTTTAAAGGGTGATGAAAATGTTTACTCCCCTCAGAATTGAATGTAAATATTTCTTTCCTTACAGTTCAAGAATACCAGGCATTAAAAAGCTATTTTATATGTGATTTCAATGTATTTATCTTGGTATTAAAATGCTTACATTGAGCACCATTCTATATATGTTTTTGACAGGTGATTATTTTTTTCTTTGTTGAATTGCCTGTTCTTTTCTGAGTCCATTTCTCTACTTAATTATCTTTTTGGGGGTATTGATTTCTAGGAGGAATTTATATAAAAATGAATGTTAATTCTTTGTCCTTTCTACATGGTGAAAAATATTTCTGCCATTCTGTCTTAGATTTTTCAACTTAGTTTATGAAGTTTACTACCAAAATGAAATAGAAATGTAGTCAAAGCTGTCAATCATTTCTTTTATGGCTTCTACTAAGAAAGAGTTTATATATAGGTATGTATATATATATATATATATATATAGACATATATGAATTGTGTACATATATATACATACATATATATGTAATATTTTCTTCTGATGTTTTAGAGTCTTTAAACATTTAACAGTACAAGGATCCACAATTTTTGATTTTCTGTACCCCTTAAATTTTGCTTGCAATCCAGCCAATTTACTTCTGAGTTTGTCTCTGTCTTGTAGAAACTTGTTAAATGCAACCAACAGCACCACAGCAGGCAACCTACAGTCAGTTTCCCAATAGACTAAAGGCACAAGCTCAGTCAGTACTTTATCTGCTTTCAGAATGACAAACGGTGACAGTTTAAAAAGGTTTTATCACTGCATACCATCACTATCCTTCTAGAGTAACAGTTTTCTCACTGTCTACCGGCTGCTCATCAGCCAGTGACACATATTTGAGGTTTTCTGCTGTGGTAACAACCAATTTGTGTATCAATCGTAAAACACAAAGCTCTGCCTCCAGCAATAAAACTTCACATCCCTCACAAAACAGTGGTGTAAAAATGTTTATTTTTTCACACTGTGTATATACCCATTGAGTGTTACACCAGGCAGGAATGATGAGAAATCTGTTGTTAGATTCTGGAATGTTATGCAGTGGCAAAATATTTTGTAAAATAGTAACCTCCTATATAGTCTTCACTCCAGGACTTAGGTTAAGAAATAGCAGAACATTGCAAGTCTCATGGCAGATGGGGAAAAGGAAAATGGACTTTAAAGCTCCTGTTCAGAAGTGGTGCACGTAACTTTCACAAACGGTAAATTGGCTAAGCAAGTCACTTGCAACTCCAGTGTTTAACAAGGCAGAAATGTATAATGTTCTGGCAGAGAGAGGAAGAAATGCTCATAACAATAATAAAAGTGATCTATGTTTCCTTGAAATTCACTCTTCCCCACCACTGTCTCTATTCTCCCTATGGAATTGTTTCTTGGTCTCAAGTCAATTTGCTGTACGTTCTAGGATATTTTTTTGAATTTATCTTCCATAGGACTAATGTAGTCTTCAACAGTGTTTATTCTATTATTTTTCTGTTTAGTTTAAACATTGCAATTAATTCCAAAGTACTCATTTCTGTTCTCTTGATGGCCACAGTTTATAACTGTCCAGTCTTATTTTATTGATGTTATATTTCCTTGAACCTATTATGGACCTAGATTTATATTTTAAAAGTTTTTTTAATTCTTGAATTATTTTTTAAAATCAGTTTCTCTTACTTGATCTTGTCTTAAATATTTGGTGATATTCTATTTATTAATGAAAGACTATGCTCTCAGTATAGGTAGATGATGTTAAGCTTTCTTTGCAGTTTGTCTCTGGGTCAGACCTCTTTCCTGAATATATGGGTAACTGAAATCTGTGCAAATGTGTGAGGCATATTGATGGGCAAGATTCACTTTAAGTATAATACAAGAAGAAGCAAACAGGCTAGTCTTTTTCAACTGTTACAATAAGGAAAAATTTACTCAGGGAAGAGAACACTTTCATGTATATTTTTTTTCTTCTTGGCACCTTCAGATAAGACTCAAAATTTTGTGCATTCCTGCAATCTTTTTTTTTTTAAATTTTATTATTTGTTTATTATTTTGGCTGTGTTGGGTCTTTGTTGCTGCGTGCGGGCTTTCTCCAGTTGTGGCGAGCGGGGGCTACCCTTCTTGTGGTGCGCGGGATTTCTCATTTTGGTGGCTTCTCTTCGTTGTTGAGCACGGGCTCTAGGCACACAGGCTTCAGCAATTTGGTGCGCGGGCTACAGCAGTTGTGGCTTGCGGGCTCTAGAGGACACGCTCAGTAGTTGTGGCGCACGGGCTTAGTTGCTCCATGGCATGTGGGATCTTCCCAGTCCAGAGATAGAACCCGTGTCCCCTGCATTGGCAGGCAGATTCTTAACCACTGCACCACCAGGGAGGTCCCTCCTGCAATCTTTAATTAACAAAGGAATAGGAAAAAATGAAACCTGTTAATGAAGAAAGAAGTGTGAGACATGAAGGTCTCTGTATTTTAGCTTGGAAAACTCAACCCAATAATATTTGGATGAGAATACTAAAACTCCCTGGCTCCTTCACTTATACTATACAATTAAATGATGAGGCAAAGGTCCTTACTCATTCTCCCAGAGCAACATCATAATTTATGGGGCTAGATGAAAAATCTGAGACAGCCTGTTATTGTTGGGATAGATAGATTGTACCAGGATCTGAGCCTGGTAATTTAGATGTATAGTGGTAAATAAATGATGGCTTCTTAACTCTTGTTGACCAAGAATCTTTTATGCATTTTTTTCCTCTTTATGTTTGGTAACTAAATGTCAAGTTACTGTACTTACATCATTGGCCTTGTGAGTAAACAATTATCCGTGAGGGGCTGGTAGCAAGGAAAGAAAAGGGAAGTAAGAATGTTGAGGATGCAGTTTTTTTACAGCAGCTGGGATAGTAAAAAATGAATGTTCAGACATATAAAAATATCTTTTGATATGTGGCTATGGTCTTGTCTTAGATGGATTACTTCTGTGGCTCTGACTCAGACTCATGTGCTTCTCAAAATCCCTTTTCAAAGGAGATTATTCCATTTTTCTTGTTATATACCAGATTTTTTTCTCTACCAATGGTCTGTTCCAGCTATCATTGGCTCCACTCCATTGCTGGATTATATTTCTGTTTCTTCAAACCATTCTACTCTTCTATGATGTTATGACAGTGTTCTGTTTTCTGCAGTGCTGCATACCCATATGCCTGGAATATAGTAGGTAATTAATTCATTTCATTGAATGAATTAAAAATGCACAAATCAGGCAGCTAGCTGTACACATGGTGATAAGTATTTCCTTAAATGTGCACTTTGTAGAAGAGTTGAATCATAATTAAAACCACCTCAAGATCAGTCACCAAACTCTTTGATGGTGAAGCCATTCTGTCATGCCCATTTAATTATAGTGATTCTGGTCATACTGCCCTAGAAATTTGAGGCCCAGATTTTGATAGATTCATGTCTTGTTGATATCTTGGGGATTGGATTTCATCCTTGTGGATTTTTTTATATTGAATTTGTTATATTTTGCCATATTTTAAACTTAAGGTGTTTGCTTCCATTGTTGGTAATTATCAAGTTACCACATCTTAAATAACATTGTGATTTTAAGGTGGTCAATATTTACTAAATCAATATTAGAGTTAAAACAGCTAAGACAAAGACATAATTTAATTTTCATTTACTTTTTCAATTTATATTTAAATGATCCAAGGTTTTCTTGGTTATAAAAAACATAAAAATCCAAAATTCTCTTGGTTATTTGGTTTATTAGCCTGCCAAGGAGGAAAAAGTAAATAAATGCAACCAGGTGTTGGACATAGATATATATTGCTATGCTAGTAATATGCCATGCTCTTCCAGTGAAGATATCCCAGTATATTTTTTTACCTGATCCTAGGTCATTGCAATACAAACTCAAGACTATTTAAAGAGGAAACAATTATAACTCAATATATAATTAAATATTTTCTTTATTCACCTTCTTCATCTGTTCAAATGCCCAATAGGTACAGTAGTCATATTCAGGAACATATTGGATCACAGTCATAAACTCTGGTGGGCAGGGGGTTCCCTGGTGGCGCAGTGGTTGAGAATCTGCCTGCCAATGCAGGGGACACGGGTTCGAGCCCTCGTCTGGGAAGATCCCACATGCCGCGGAGCGGCTGGGCCCGTGAGCCACAATTACTGAGCCTGCGCGTCTGGAGCCTGTGCTCCGCAACAAGAGAGGCCGCGATAATGAGAGGCCCACGCACCGTGATGAAGACTGGCCCCCACTTGCCGCAACTAGAGAAAGTCCTCGCACAGAAACGAAGACCCAACACAGCCATAAATAAATAAATTAAAAAATTGTATAACTTAAAAAAAAAAAAACAACTCTGGTGGGCAGAGCCAGAATAATATATGATAAGTGGGTATCAAAAGATGGACAAAACATGCTCGAATTGAATTTTATGAGCTAGGAACACAAAGATACAGACTATGCAATAGTAAAGATCACTGCCCCTGAAGCCAAACCACCTGGGTTCAAACCCTGGCCCAATTACTTACTAAGTGTGAGATTGGGCAAGTCACTTGACCTCTCTATGTCCACATTAACTCATCTATGAAATGGAGATGATACAACAGTAACAACTAACTAATAGGTAATTGTGAGGATTAAATGAGTTAATACGCGTTGCTCAGAAGAGTGATTAGTCCATAGTGAGCAGTGTGAAAAAATACTTTTATCACTACTACCTGAGGGAATGTATTATAGTATTCATAAAGAGGAAGTGATAGGCAGAGTTGTCTTTAATGTCTCAAAGTTGAACAGTAGGAATTATGTATTCTTTTCCATGAAAAGGATATCCATTGGTTGGACTCTGCTACATGGGTAATTCAAAATTCTTTGAATTTTTAGTGGAAAGCATATATAAAAGAATAATATATATAAACACTGTAGTCAAAATTATTGATTACTTATCTATTGTCCCTTTCTAATTGAAACATTATTTCTTTCACATATCCAACCCTCAACTAGGTAGGTATCTATTATGCTTAAAAGGAAGCTGACCGCATCTTTTTGAAGTGGACTTGATTTGGTGGAAAGGTGATCCCATCCTCCATCCTCTGTGCAAGTGTTTATCAACTAAGGTTTAAGTTAATCACCATGTAGTACTTCCCTTAATTCTCTCGTAATACTTAATAAAACACCTAGGGAAGTTAAAATGGTTTTCTTTGTGTGGTATTTGCTTGATGTTAAGACAGAGTCAAAGCCAACCACAAAAAACAGATAACAAGTGTTGGCATGGATGTGGAGAAAAGATAACCCTTGTGCCCTGTTGGTGGGACTGTAAACTGGTGCAGCCACTAAGAAAACAGTATGGAGGTTCCAGAAAAAATTAAAATTAGAGCTACCATATGATTCAGCAATTCTTTTAGGAATATATCCAAAGGAAACAAAAACAGTAACATGACAAGGTAGCCGCACCTCCATGTTCATAGCAGCATTATTTACAATAGCTAAGACATGGAAACAACTTAAGTGTCCATCAATGGATGAATGGACAGGAAGTGTTCTGTAAATATGTGCGTATGTATACTATATATATATAGTATACATACGCACATATTTACAGATACAATATATATAAAATATATATTATATATACACAAATAAATACACATATATATTATATATATATATATATATTGTTCAGCCATAAAATGAGGAAACCTTACCATTTGCAACAACATGAATGGAACTTGAAGGCATTATGCTAAGTTAAATAAGTCAGACAGAGAAAGACAAATACTGTATGATCTCACTTATATGTGTAATCTAAAAAAATAAAAACAAAACCAAAAAAAGCTCACCAAAATAATTGAAAAAAAGAACAGACTTGTGGTTACAAGACATAGGGGATGAGGGGAGGGGGAATTAAAAGAAGATGGTCAAAATACAAACTTTTCAGTTATAAAATAAATGAGTACTAATGATGTAATGTACAACATGATGACTGTAGTTAACACTACTGTATGATATATACGAAATTGCTAAGAGAGTAGATCCTAAGAGTTCTCATCACAATTTTTTTCTTTTCTTTTTATCTTATCTGTATGAGATGATGGATGTTAACTTATCCTATTATGGTAATCAGTTTATGATGTATGTAAGTCAAATGAGTATGCTGTATACCTTAAACTTATACAGTGATGTATGTCAGTTATTTCTCAATAAAACTGGAAAAAAAACCTAAAGCCAATGAAAGAAAGGTTTTTCATGAGGTTTTTCATGTTCTTCTACACATTACTGTGTATGAAAAAGAAGCCTGGATTGCCACAACCCTCCTGCTACTGTAGTGAAGATGAAGGTGACACATGGAGAGGAGAGAGCCAAGAGAATAAGGGAAGTCAAGCTAGAGCCCTTACAGAATGACAACAGATTATCGACTGAGCTATAGACTTTTCCAGTTATGTATTATAAGATAACACTTTCTTTCTTCAAATCTGTTTTCTATTTTCTGTTTGTTGCAACTGAAAGTACTATAACCAATGTATACACACATTCATGCACTCTGTGCATTTATGTTTCAGAAGAAAATCTATGATAGTCTTCATTTGATAGCAGATAGGAGAAAACCCAAGTTGAAAGAGATTAATTATGATACAAAAATCAATCAGATCACATGCTTGGAAGTTAAGAGGCATGGTGTGCAATAGGACTGGCTTAATTCCATGGATACAGCTCAATTTTTCTCTGATTCTCTAGGGCCTGATTTTTTTGGTGTGTTGGATTTATCTTCCTGCTGGTAGTAAGATGGCTGTCAGGGTTCCATACTTTATACTCACATATCATGATATCCAGGATAAGAATAATGCTTTTCTTTCAAATGAAGGGAAACTTTTTTACTTAGAGGCATTCATTGAACATCCATTTGTGTTTTATTATAGTTTCACCTCCTGGAGAGTGTTAATTTACTTAAGCTTCAATCAGTTATTGACAAGGGGGATGGGAAGGCCATGATTAGCTTAGACTATAAGCCAAAGTAAAACCCAGATGCATATACTGAGAAAAGCACAGTATTTACTAAACTACCTTCAATTCAAAAGTTAATAATGACTAATATTTAGTGAGTATATAGTATGTTGCAGACAGTACTGTAAGGATTTTACATTTATGTTGTCATTATTTCTCACAGCAAAACTTCAATTTAGATATTATTATGTCTACATTTTGTAAGAGAGAAAAATAAGGCAAAAGAACCAAGTCACACTGTTTTGCAAGTGTCATGACATCTATATTCCTATCCACCTTCAGAGACCATGCTCTTAATCACTAGGCAATGTTATATTTCTATTACTCATAGCAATGGAAGGAAGATCAACTGCAAAACATTATGAATGAGAGTTCATTCTTGGTCCTTGTGATTTACTGTAAATCCATTTGGTTGAAATCAACAAATATTAGCATAGCACAAGTACAAGGTGAACAAGTTCATGGAAAGGAAAGGGTATATGTATCACTTAGAGAGTAGAGCTCTATGGAATTTCTCTTTGAAGGAGATGTCTCCAGTTTGAGAATTTTGCTTTCCTTTTTATGAGGTATAAGGAGTGTGGTTTATTTTTTTAAATAAATATGAAATAGAATATCAGAGATATTCATAGTATGGAAAAGTACAGAATAACCATGTAACGGCCTTAAATAAAATGTCTACAAGAAAGCTTTCGTTTGATTAAAAAAAAAAATTCATTAAATTGACAGTGCTATTTAATGATGAAAACATGTAACATCAGCATTGCAAGAAGAAAGTAGAATAGTGAAAGAAAAAATTATTTTATGACAACCAACAGCACAATCCAGCCACCTATAAGAACTTGTATGAAACCTCACCTTCTCTAAGAAAAACATACAATAAATATACTGCTGAAACTGTGTTCTCTTTCTTATAGATATTGTGTGTCTGCGTGTGTGCAAGTGTTTGTCTTTAATTAACTAGGAGAAAGAGTGTACCTCTTAATAACACTAAATTGAGCCCTACACATACTTTTATCCATTCATTTCCTATGTTTTTATTTTAAACTACTATTACTTTAGATCAAAAATTGGCTGGCATGTATCAGTGTACCCAGAATGTAAAATTACAGCTTCCTCAGTTCTAGGGCTATTTGTTGGTTTCACACATGGAAACTGAGGCTATGTAAACTGGGTGCAAACTTGGGTAAATGAAGTTAATTGTTTTTTCAATGTAATAATAAAACTTTATATATAATATCATAATAGTCTCCGATGTTGATAATAATTGAGCCTCTTTCTTTCATAACTGTTCTATCTGAGAAAAGAGGATTATTCATGTAGAGTCTCCTTGTCTTTCACTTTTTGTTGGCTTATCAATGGTATCTGTGGCAACCCAAACTATGTTCCACTAAGATCTCTCTTCAAACTAGAATCTGTCATGAGAAGTATTTAGTTGAGAGTCTCCAACTGTGGTGTAAATATTTTCATGATCTTCTTGAGATTTCAGGCTGAAGTTATGCTTTTCCTAGAAAGCACACAGACAATATAAGACAAACAATGACAGAGCATGATGGGAATACCAGTGGCTGGCCATTTCTGCACAACTGTTGCCTTAGAGTTCCCCATTTAGCTGGCCAAGGCTTTCTCAGAGGTACACTGAAGTCTGAAAACTTTCCTACCTAATCTACCTTCCTTCCTCCTCCCTCTTCACTGGTTTCAGATCTATATAATAGCCTAAAGGCTTTTGTTTCCTAATCGTGATCCTTTCACAGGCATTGTCTCCAATAAAATGGCTGCACTTTTAAGTCTGTCTTGGCATCTGCCTCCTGAAGAATTCAATTGGCACTTGTCAAATGTGAGATTTTCATCATACTTTCTATCTTCTTTGTGAAGGTTTTCCATAAGAAACCAGGGAAATACTTATCAGTGAGTGGAAATGCTAGCAAAACACATTTATTTTTGTGAGTAGATATTACTAATTAATTCAAATATATTTGAGAGCTTACTATGTTCCACACTCTTCCATGCACTTGAAATATATCAGTGAAAACAGTGATATAAATAAGCAAAAATCAATAAAGAAAAATACATATTGCTCAGCCAAGGTGTCAAAAACTTAGCTGTTTACTAAAAAGAATATTTCTAGATTGTCAGCTCACAGTATATTCCAAAATAACAACTAAATTTATTAAGTATTAAATTTAAAATAAGAATAAAAATAACCCACAAAAAACAAAACTAAAACTATAGAAGGGCTAGAAGAAAACTGTTGCAAATATACATCTGTTCTCTATCTGGGAAAGGTATTTTTCTTCATAAAAACAATTGAGCTCATTACAAAAATATACCATTACTAAGCTATAGGAACTTCTGCACTTCCAATACGTGGCCATGATTTCTATTCAAGCGGTGAGTACCATGCTAACATCTTTTAATATGGAACCACCATATTCTTTCCAATTGCATCAGACACATGGAAGAAGATTGACACTCACAAGAACAAAGGAATCTTACAGAAAAATGAATAACTAAATCTACAGAAATTAAGAAAAAACATTAATAGTTTACCCAACTTCACATCTTGCGACAGGTATTAAAAGTACTTCATCAGAGATATAAAAAGACAGCCATGGGACATCCCTTGCAGTCCAGCCGTTATGACTCCGCACTCCCAATGCGGGGGGCAGGGGGGTTTCGGTCTCTGGTCGGGGAACTAGGTTCCCACATGCCCCCACATGCTGGGCGGCGTGGCCAAAAAAGAAAGACAGCCATAACCTCAAACCACAAACTGTGGGGCACACTTGCCAAAACTCTAAAGCCTGAACTAAGATGAGGAACGTGTTAAGGGTTAATATTTGTTGCCTTTAAACTTTAGCAAAATACATATTCTCCACAAGTATCACCTTCATGGAAAGCATATGTGAGTATAGTTTGATTAGGGAGATTAGACCTAGTTCAGTACAGGTCCTAGGTTTTAGGTGGAATGTCCAGAAAGTAACCCAGTTAAAGTAACTAGGTAGGGAAGCTAAGAGAAAAATCAAGCTGATAAATAACTTCTTTTATTTAGGATTTAGTTTCCTAGCTCCAGGAGACTAAAGAGAGTGAAGTGGAGTGAAAGAAGGAGTCGAGCCAGACCACCAAATACACAGCCTGAGCCTGAACAGGAATTGTTATGAGACCCATGAGTTTCTTAAGCAAACTTGAGGGGAAATGTGTCCCTTGTTCAAAGAATGTGGTCAGATACAAAGAAAATAAAAGAGTGTGTGTTCTAGAAAATGTGTCCTCTGCGTCTTATTCCCAACTGCCTCTCCCAACACTGTATTTTCTGGAGGCCATTGCTCATTCAAAGATGAGTTTTAATGGGAAATAAACTAATAAAGTTTCTATGCATAAAAACTTCCAAACATAACAGGAATAGACACATTATCAAAAGATAAATATCATACACCTCAAGAAGAATCACTCCATAAAAACAAAGGAAGACATTAGAAATTATCTTTCAAAATCTCAAAATAATGAAAGAAAACATTATCTTTTTTAAAAGAAGTATAGAAATGAGAGAGAAAAGACTTAAAAGAGCAGAAGACCATAGATCAGTGCAAATGAAAAGCTTGAGAACAGAGCATGGGGAAGAAATGGAAGTGAATTAAAATATCAAAGGTACTATAGAAACAAAAAAAGATAAAATAAAATGGCTGAAAAGAATGTCAGAAATATGTTGATAGATTTGAGCCAAAACACATAACAAAAGGAAAATGCCAACTAATTAAATAAGACTACAAAACATTAAAACTATAGTAACAAAGGACAGCTGGGCCACACATGGTTAGCGGTTTTGAAGAGAACAGAATGCATAGAATACAAAATATATTCAAATATATGATAGGTGAAAATTTTGAAACAAATAAAGACTGGAATCTGTAGATTTATGGAGTGTGCTATTTACCAGGGAAAATTGATAGAGAACAATAGACACCAGACGTGTCTTGGGGTTTTAACATCACTAATAATTGGTGTCCAGACAGAAAGGAGCAGCCTCTTATACTAGAAGGCAGTGTATTCTTACCAGTAAATGATGTCTACAGATCTGAGAGACTTGAACTATAACCCTAAATATTTTCCTAGATAAATTTTCATCATGGATAACAGCAGCAGATGCATGATCACAAGTGTCCAAGAACTTTAGCAAATTCAGTGTCAGACAAATAGACAAACAAAATTATTCTATGACAACCAGTATACAGAGCACAGTACCTTAGAAACTACCTTGAGGAGGTAGGAAGAGAATTGTGGGGAGTAATGAATCCTTTTAATTATAAAACTGAATTCAGCCATAGTTACTATTAGTTTAGGAAGGAAGTACGAACATAACTATATTAATAACATAAATCAAGGGAGTAAGAAACAGAGACATATAAATGTGCATTACACTGTCTTTCCTAATAGGGAGTAAATAGAAACTATTAATTGACACATAACTTTAAAAAACACCGGAAAATGTCAGTGATTCCAACAGTCTATGTCAAGGGTATATGGGGTCTTTGTTTTATTGTTCTTGTTTATTATCTGTGAATTTCAAAACGTTCAAAATAAGTCGTGACAAAATGTGAAAATCATTTGTTGTTTAAATAAAACTCTAATCACTTCAAGTTTTCATTATCTTTTTTAAATCTTAACTTTAGAAGAATATTTTAGGAAATAATATCACTTTTGGTAAAGAATCAATTGCCTAAATTTTAGCAATTCTACTAGTTTTATTTTGGCAATTTTGGGTTACATTCAATTAAAATTAAATACAACAATTTTATTAACACTAGAACACATCTCTAAAATTAAATCTGTATTTCTTTTCTTTCTCTCTAGAGAGTTATCTGGAATAAAGCTGATCAAATATTATGGATGTTTCTAGTAATTGGGATTTGGATGATTTTTTAGAGAGCCTATTTTTCTCATATTCCTGAAAAGCATGATTTTTAAAAATTAAATAACATGGAAGTAAAGTTTTATACACACACACTGTGCACATATGGATAAATTGTCAGAAACATAATAGCAGTGAGAGTATACATCTTTTAGACTTTGAAAAATATTTTTTATGATTTGGAAAGTACCTTTATTAAGTTTGTTACATATTCAACTACTGTAGGCTATACCTTCTTTTCAAGTAGCAAAAAGAAAAATTGCAAAAAAATAGCATTTGCCAAAAAATAAAATTATAAATGTCAGATTTAATGTAACAACAAAAATTCAGGGAAAACTATCACAAACCTAACAGGAAATGGGTTTCCTTAACATTTAAAATTTCATCATATTATAAAGAAAATATACATGTGCTGGTAAAGAATCTAGGAAATGAATAGAAAGTTAGAAAAAAATAAAAAATAAAATAATCGTCAAACATTTCATAAACCTATAGTACTTATAGAAATTGAATATAAAAATGATTACACAGCACCTTTGATTTGGGCTATTTTTAAAGTAAGAATTAGCAAGTTTTAAGAGTAAGTTTAGAAAGACAATCCTCATTACCTTCTTACTAGTTTCTTTTTTTATTCCTTGAATTTATTTATTTACTTATTTTTATTTTTGGCTGCGTTGGGTCTTTGTTGCTGCACGTGGGTTTTTCTCTAGTTGCGGTGAGCAGGGGCTACTCTTTGTTGCGGGCTTCTCATTGCAGTGGCTTCTCTTGTTGTGGAGTATGGGCTCTAGGTGCAAGGGCTTCAGTAGTTGTGACATGCGGGCTCAGTAGTTGTGGCACATGGGCTCAGTAGTTGTGGCATGTGGGCTCAGTAGTTGTGGCTCATGGGCTCTAAAGCGCAGGCTCAGTAGTTGTGGTGCACAGGCTTAGTTGCTCTGCAGCATGTGGGATCTTCCCAGACCAGGGCTTGAACCTCTATCCCCTGCATTGGCAGGCGGATTCTTAACCACTGCACCACCAGGGAAGTCCTCTTCTTACTAGTTTCTACATTGGAACAGTGTTAAGGAAAAAATTTTTCCAGTACAGTCAGTTCTTTTAAAAAATATCCTTGTCTACAGTGTGTCCCAAAAATATAATTTCTGGGGATTTATCCTAAGGAAAAAAATATCTGACAATGATACTGAAGCTGTTGGTGACATGGTATGAAATATTGTGAGAGAGATGGACTCTGGAGAAAAACTGCCTGAATTCAAATCTTATTACTGCCTCTTACTAGCTGTGTGACCTTAACATCACTGTGCCTCAGTTGCTCTTCTGTAAAATAAGGATGAGTATAGTCACAGTGTTCTTATGAAGATTAAATGAGTCCAAATAGAAATGTGGTAAGAAGATCTAGTACTAGCTGTTATTATATGCAAATATCCCATATTTATATTTATAACAACAAACACTATAAACAAACCTAATGTTTAAAAATAGTGGAATGATTAAATAATTCATAGTCCCCATGTAGAACTCTGAAACCACTATGAGATCTTTCTTGACATGAGGAAATATTCATTCATAGAGTAACACTAAGGGATTGAGGCAGATTATAAAAGTTATCAAAAGTAATTAGTTCTAATATTTGGTAAATATTCCAAAATGTTTATAGGAATCTAGTGAATTATACCTGATTTTTCCTTCATGTTAATTACATTTTGCAAATTTATACATGCACCATGCACCAAATTTTTATGTTGAGTATGTATTGTTTAAACAATCAGAAATGAATGATTTAAAAAAATTAAGTCACTCATGAAACAAATACACAGTAGCTACTTTATAATCTAAAATGTATTTTTCCTGAATTAGAGAAATTCCATATACAATGGATTAAAAATAGACCCAAAGTAAGTATACTATTGTACATTTTCAGAAGACCAGTGAAAAAGAGAAGATCCTGAAAACTTGCTGCTGTGGTTTGAATGTTCATGTCCCTCCAAAATTTGTATGTTGAAAACCTGATGTCCAAGGCAAAGGTACTAGGAGGTGGGGCCTTTGAGAGGTCATTAGGTCATGAGGGTGGAACACTCATAAACATAAAAGTCTTTGGCATTTTGTTATTTCTAGCCCAAAAAGGAATAAGATGTTTCTAGAAAGGGGGGGAAATGGTCACAATGTCTCGAGTATGAATGATTACAGAATACTCAACAGCACATTGGAAGCTGAAAGACAATAGACTTTTTCTTCTAAATCCTGGGAGAAGGAAATTTTTTCAACCTAAAATCTTAAGTTAGCTGAATGATCAGTCACATACATATAACTTCTGACTTGCAGGGACTCTAAACACTTGTCTTTTATACAATCATTCTCAGGAAGTTTTTGGAGGATATACTACACAAACTTGGATGAGCAGAACAAGAAAGAGAATGACATAGGATACAGGAAGCAGCATATCCAACAAAGGAGAGAGGCAAAGAGATTCCCTCAGATGATGAGAATGAAGATGCCAGGATGAGAGCTTATATTGGGGCTAGAGGGAAAACAGTCTAGAATGGACGATATCAAACTGCTCTAGGAGGGATTTATTTTAGAAGATTAATTAGAATGCTTGATTCATTTGGATTTATTGTAACATATTTTTAAATATTGGCAAAGATATAAGGTTAAATAATAGAAAATATAAAGAGAATTTTAAAAATGGAAAAATTCAAATCATTTATTAATTGTAGCAAAAAAGAAAGTTATACATGAGAGACATAATCATAGTAGACAACATGTCTAATTATAATGTAAATGCTACATATTTAACTAATCAAAAGTACAACTTAACTACAGGCATACCTTGGATATATTGTGGGTTTGGTTCCAGACCACCGTAATAAAACAAATATCGATACAAAGCAAGTCACACTAATCTTCTGGTTTCCCAGTGCATATAAGTTATGTTTACACTATACAGTAGTCTGTGCACTAGTATTGTCTAAAAAAATAATGTACATACCTTAATTAAAGATGCTTTATCACTTAATTGCTGAAAAATGCTAACCATCATTTGAACCTTTAGCAAGTTGTAATCTTTAATCTTTAGCAAGTGGTAATCTTGCCTCAATGTGATGACTACTGACTGATCAGGATGATGGTTGCTGAAGGCTGGGATGGCTGTGTCAATTTCTTAAAATGAGACAACAATGAATTTTGCCACAATGACTGATTCTTCCTTTCACGAATGTGAATGATTTCTCAGTAGCATGCAATGATTTTGATAGCTTTTACTTACAGAACTTCTTTCAAAACTGGAGTCAGTCTTCTTAAAACCTGCCCCTTCCTTATCAGCTAAGTTTATGTAATATTCTAAATCCTTTCTTGTGTTTCCAACAATCCTTACAGCACCCTCACCAGGTGTAGATTCTATTTCAGGAAACAACTTTCTTTACTGATCCATAAGAAGCAACTCCCCATTCATTAACATTTATCCTGAGATTGTAGAAATTCAGTCCCATCTCCAGTCTCCACTTATAATTCTACCTCTCCTCCTATTTTCACCACATCTGCAGTTACTTCATCCACTAAAGTCTTGAACCTTTCAAAGTCATCCATGAGCGTTGGAATCAACTTCTTCCAAACTCCTCTTAAAGTTGACATTTGGACCTCTTCCCATGAATCACTAATGTTCTTCATGGCATCTAAAATGGGGAGTCCTCTCCAGAAGGTTTTCAATTTACTTTGCCCAGATTCATTGGAGGAATCTCTATCTATGGCAATGGTAACCTTACAAAATTTCAAGAATAAGACTTGAAAGTCAAAATTACTCCTCGATCCATGGGCTGCAGAATGGATGTTGTGTTAGCTGGCCTGAAAACAATATTAATATCGTTATACATCTTCATCAGACCTCTTGGGTGACTAGGTGCATTGTCAATGAGCAGTAGTATTTTGAAAGGAATCTTTTTTTCTTAACAGTAGGTCTCAACAGTGGGCTTTAAATATTCAATAAACCATGTTGTCAACAGATGTGCTGTCATCTAGGCTTTATTGTTTCATTTATAGAGCAGGCAGAGTACATTTAGCATAATTCATAAACGCCATAAGATTTTCAAATTGGTAAATGAGCATTAGCTTCAACTTCAATTCACCTGCTGCATTAGCCCCTAACAAGAGAGTCAGCCTGTCCTTTCAAGCTTTGAAGCCAGGCATTGACTTCTCCTCTCTAGCTATGAAAATCTTAGATGTCCTCTTCTTCCAAGAGAAGGTTGTTTTGTCTACACTGAAAATTCGTTGTGTAGTGGAGCCACCTTCATTAATTATCTTAGCTAGATCTTCTGGATAACTTGCTGCAGCTTCTACATCAGCACTTGCTGCTTCACCTTGCACTTTCATGTTATGAAGTCGGCTTCTTTCCTTAAACCCATGAAACAACTTCTGCTAGCTTCAAATGTTTCTTCTGCAGCTTCCTCAATTCTCTCAGCCTTCATAGAATTGAAGAGTTAGGCTCTTGCTCTGGATTAGGCTTTGGCTTAAGGGAATGTTGTGGCTGGTTGGATCTATCCAGATCACCAAAACATTCTCCATATCAGCAATAGGCTGTTTCACTTTCTTATCATTTGTGTGTTCACTGGTGTAGCACTTTTCATTTCCTTCAAGAACTTTTCCTTTGCATTCACAACGTGGCTAACTGGCGCAAGAAGCCTAGCTTTCTGCCTGTCTCAGCTTTAGATTTGCCTTCTTCACCAAGCTTCACTATTTCTAGCTTTTGATCTAGTGAGAGACAGGCTACTCTTCCTTTCACTTGAACACTTAAAAGCCACTGTAGGGTTATTAACTGGCCTAATTTCAATATCGTTGTATCTCAGGGAATGGGGAGGCCTGAGGAGGGAAAGAGACGAGGCAGAGAGCAGTCAGCAGATCAGTACAACATTTATGGATTAAGTTTGCCATTTCATGTTGTTGTGGTTCATGGCATCGCAAAACAATTACAATAGTAACATCAAAGATCCCTGGTCACAGATCACCACAACAAATGTAAAAATAATGGAAACATTTGAAATATTGCTATAATTACCAAAATGTGACACAGCAAATGCTGTTGGAAAAATTGAGCTGATAGACTTGCTTGACACAGGGTTGCCACAGAATTTCAATTTGTAAAAGTAAGCAATATCTTCAAAGTGCAATAAAAAGAGGTATACCTGTATGTTGGAAAGAAGGATACTTAGGTAAAATGTAATGAAGTGGGAGAAAGTGAAAGTCAACTAAATTTCCATCTTCCATAGTGGTAAGTAAGTAAGGCTTACAATGGGAAATCAAGAAGTGAAAAAGTAAACATGCTATTTACAGAAATATAAAATTTATTCATCAGTACACGATAAGACAAATCCAGCATTAATAAGGCTCTTATTTACCACTCTTGTGCTAGGACACCCAGTCCTAAGTACTTTTCTGAATTTATTTCTGCAAAAGTAGAACAAAGGCCAATTATCTAGACACTTCCGAATAGCTCAGGCCATCAGACCCTTAGGTAGATCAATTCTGGGTCATATTTTATGGGCCCTAAAACAGAAATGAGCACAGCATGCTTAAAAAGCAGAAAGAGGCCCATGTGGTTTGCAGAATAGTGTGCTATGAAAGAAATTGCATAATACAAGGTTCAGAGGGTATCTGGGTGTGTGATGACCATGAAACTTTCAAATGACAGCTGAATTCTACCTCATGACATCTGTTATGTGAGACAAAAATCAGAACGTGTGTATTATTTCAGATTTTCGTTAATTACAGACAAATTAACCCTAATGAATACAAGAATCATGGGTTGAAACTGTAGGAAGAACCATACATTTCTTCTTCTGTCAGTATCCCTAAATTAATGCATAATATAGGAACTTTTGTTCCTTCAGCAGTATTGGCAAGAAAGAAGCTCCCTATCCTTCCATCCTCCTCACTCTTACATACCCACATTGATTGCTGAATCTGAGCATGGGATTGCTGCATTCAGAGCTCAAATTTAGCTTTCTCTTTCTGCTTCTGTGCTCCATGAAGTAAGTGAACCTGGGTCATGGGCCACGCTAGTCTGGAGGTCTGCCTGACTTTGTCCTGGCTCTTAGGGTTCTTTGTACTTATTTAAGTACAAAGTACTCATTTAGTACAAAGAAGACCTTCATGCCTCATGTAGCTACCTAAGAAGTTACTACAAGAGATGTAGAATAACCCTGCAACACCTAAATAATATAAACTGCTGGATTAAGAATCTCTATAGCAAAAATC
Source organism: Eschrichtius robustus (assembly GCF_028021215.1). Lineage (NCBI taxonomy): Eukaryota > Metazoa > Chordata > Mammalia > Artiodactyla > Eschrichtiidae > Eschrichtius > Eschrichtius robustus. The sequence continues at coordinate 45,986,184 of NC_090828.1, read as the reverse complement.
CACAACAAAACAGAATAAAACAAAAACATTCAAAAGCAAAATGTCTTCTTGCTATAGTCTTTGCCATGTATGCTTACTTCATAATCAAAGGGCTAATTTGAATTTCCATAAAAAACAAAATTTTCTACATCTCTAAAATTTTATTATGTACCTATGAAACAACTAGCATAATATGAACTTCCTATAAATTTTGTGTTATATAATCCTGGGAGAGTATTCAACTTTATTTAGTTTTTGTTTGATTGTTTTCTTGTATTGTCCCCAGTCACTCATTGACGTCTTTTAAAACATCACAACTTGGTTACCATAACCGTGGTAATACATTGTAGGATGCACTGGGTCCATACACAGAGAAAAGTATTTGTAGTGTAAGCAGCAGAAGCCCTAGGAATCCTGACCTTGAGCCAGCAGGAGGTGACCTAAGGGCAAAATGTGTTAGAGACCAGATGCTAACTGTGAAGTTAGTGACATCCAAGATGGATGTGTGTTGTAAGTTAGAATTCCAGGAATTATTAGGAAATTGTATTCTGTTGGAAAAAAAAAAAAAAAAGAGCCTGTGTGAACTTCAAGCCATTGTGATTTTGTCATTAAAATGCTTGTAAACTCATAGGTTGTTGAGGCCCAGAAGAAAACATCTACAGTGACATAATGGCCATTGATTTACTGCAATAGTAAATGGATTTACTTCTCAAAATACACTCCTAAGTAGTTTGATATTCTGAAAATGCTTTTCCATAATGCCTGAACATTATACAAAATTGTGAAAGTTGAGTGAGTTCTGCAAAATGTGACTAGAACAAAAGTTACATTAATTAGTTTGTATTCATGATATTCCCTACTCAAAGATAATATTGCTATTACCAGACTAATATTTTTCATTCTCCCCCTGAAATTTTTAAGGGTTCTAGCTTATTAAAGGCTGACTAAGTTAACTTTCATAATACAAGATTGGAGAGAAAAGGAAATGGAGAAAAAGAAAAAAAAATGTTTGTTGGGGGTGGAGGAAGAGTGATGACTATATCTGATAAATAGGATAGGGATTTGAAGGCGATGTTATAAATATTGCTGAGAATTATACACTTTGATTCTCTTCAGAATTCTGTGAAAAATGTAAGTCAATGGTTTTCAACTGTTTGGAAAATAGTTTAGTTGCTGAACTGTATTTGTTTGACTTCTAAATGGTTCAGACACACTCACAGATCTAAGTAATACTACCTCTGTAAATAAGTAAATAAAGTAAATAAATTTATTTACACCTATAAATACATTTATTTACACCTATAAGTGGATAGCTAATCCTACTTCACTTTAGCAAAATATTCATAAGCATTGCTATAATATATTCAGGATGAAAACTGAGAAACAGCTGAAAATGTGTACTTCCTCAGCAATGATTTTTCTAATATTATTCCACTTATCTCAAGACAATTATTTGAGTTATCCAATACTTAACTATGTAACTCTACAAATTTTTCTTACGTAAGAATCCTTGGAACATTATGCAGTGTTTTTATGTTTTAAGCTCTTTTGATGCTGAAATTAGATTTGCTTTTCAGGAGCCATCTGGCCACTTTTGACAATGGTAATTTCTAAGCTGTCTTATACATTCTATAAACTGATAAACTACTAAAGAAAATTCTCATATACAAAATTTTAAGTCCAGCTGTTTTCTATTTTCATGTTTCATGTACAAACTTGCTTACAAGTCACCAAAATAGAATTATGTGACTCATAAGGAAATGTTTTCTCATATTCTGAAGATTGTTAGAAAAGAATCACTATTTTCTTGGTGAAGGAAGACAAATTCATAAAGTAATATAGCTCATGTGAACTTTTGGTGGAGCACACTTTTCTAGAAACAAGACTTTAAAACATATTTAACTTCAATAACCTTCAGAGCCAACTTCTGTGTTAATTCACTGCTTGTCTCTCGCTGCACCATTTCCAAGAACTTTTAGACTCCTATAACTCCACAGCTTATGTGTGAATGTAAGTTACTATTGCAGTACCTTCAAGAAAGACCTGGCCATCTAGTTGCAAGGAGGGTGGTTAGCTGACAGCCTCCAGCTGTTAGCACCTAGAGGATCTGCCTCACTTTTGAACCAAGGTCAAGTACTTCCAGAGTAGCCCCCGCCAGTGACTGAGCAGAGTGAAGACAGCAGGGCCTGGCGATTTCTGCACAGTGAGAGACTTACCTGACTTGGAATCTGTGCTCCAAAGCTCTCCTTTGGGTGACTAAGAGTCTGTCATAAATGCGTGATAGTCTGAGACTCTCTGCCCAATCTTGCTTTCTCTGATCCCAGGGGTTACCTCTCAATAAATCTCTTACACTTCTAACTTAATTTCGGCATCTGACCGGAGATTATGAAAGACTCCATACATCCAACATCAAAAATACATGCCTGGACCTTATTTACACAGTTGATGATGTGAGAGGAAAGAACTCTGGACTCGTAACTAGAGGATACGGGTTTAAGTCTTGTTTCCTACAGTTTCTAACATTCTGCCTTGGTAAAATCATTTAACCTCTCTAACGGTTAGTGTCCTCAGCAGTAAAATAAGTATTTAAATATCTCCATGCCCAGATGATAGCTTGAGGCTAAAATGAAAGCATGTATGGTGATAGGATTTTGAGAAATGCTCTAATGCATGGGTTTATTAAACAAAGTAAATGATCATCCAACGATAACTTTGCATTTTTAAATCTCACTCTCACCTCATCCTGTTAATATTATTGTCCTTAAGGTGTTAGAGAAATAGACCAGTTCATATGAATGAATAAGATTTATATGAACCTTTAACTGAAAGAAAACATCAACACTCATCATTCTGTAGAAAATAGTATCTTATTTCTCCAGTCTTTTAAGTCATAATGTATATATTTTCAGGTCACCATTTGTGCAAAAATGTCAAAGCAGAGTGACTAAGTACTGAGAACTCAAACATGAAAAACACAGGATTTCTGCACTTAACATTTCTCCAAGTCTAGTGAGGAAGTCTGCAATGTCAACAGTCACAGACAAACTGTGAGAAAGTGAAGTAAGTACATAAGTTACCATGATAGCACAGGGAAGGGATCTTTCAGGGATCAGGGCTGATTATATAAAGGAGGTGATATTTAATCTTAATGTGAAACTGTAACTAAGCATTCACCAGCCCAAAAAAAGCAGACTGTGGAAAAAGCAGGTAGATGAACTGGCATTTACAAAGATCTGAGGGTACAATAGAGCAAGGTCCTTTTAAGTAACTTAATTTGTTTTATTTGTAATGTTGGTATATATGGTGGTTGTGTAGGACAGAAGGACATGAGTACCTGGAAGAGATGGGAGTAAAAAAACGCAATTAGGTCATGAGGTCTCTTGTGTATTACACTAAGAGCTTTAAGTTTGATGGAGTGGGAAGCAGAGGGCAGTATTTTTAGAAAGAAGAGACAAAATTAGCTCCTTTATATTGAAGAAATTTTACTCTGACAATAGCGTACAGATGGGAAATAAGTAGGGGATGAAGAGGTCAGGACTCTAATAATGAAATCATGGTAGTGGTGACAGTTCCATGCAAAAAAAAAAAAAAAAAAAGACAAATATAAATGACAGCAATGACATGTATTGGTTACTAACTGGATGTGAGGTACAGGGAGTGGCATAGGGCAGAAGAGGAAAATCCTGCAGTGGCTTTCTGATTTCTAACTTAGGTGATTAGATTGTGACAATGAAGAGGAGGGGAGATAGTTTTTATTTTTAGAAGGAGTATAGATTATTTTTAGAAGGTTTTTATTTTTAGAAGGAATATGGATTAGAGCTCAGTTCTGGATGTAATAAATCTGAGTTGTCCGCAAGATATTTTGAAATGTGCACGGGTAGTGGGATTTATTTCTCTTATTCCAGAGCTTTTCTGGGCTTCAGCCTAGGTTGGAGCCTGTAAGAAACTTGGGAATCAACTACACGGAAAAGCTAACTAAAGCCATAGGAGTATACCAATTTGTCTAGGGGGAAAGAGTGGGGATACAAAGAGAATTTGGGTGTCACCATAAAAAATAGAGTTAAAAAGAAGAGATCTATTTGTAACACAAATAGAGAAATTGTTCACTTTTTTTTTCACAAAACTGATTGAGGGTATATTTCAGCCCTCCTTATCCAATGAAAAATTCAATTATATGAGTTGAAGGAAGGTCTTTATGAAATAATACATTTCCTTGAACTCCCTATTTTCTTCCACCATGAATTTTGACGTAAAAATAAATTTAAGTAATTCTATTTCCCCCAGTTTCACGTGTAGAAGTCAACTTTGGCGATGACAGCCTGAGCCAGAGCTGGGAGGACACTCCTGGCTGCTGGCAACCGTGGCCCTCAGTCTTCAGGGTTGGAACCTTGGTTATCTCCAGCTTTGTCCCTAACACTTGCTCCTGGTGAACCAATCTGGAACCTGAGGGAAGCAGCAGTGCCTGTGTCACCAGCCCTAGCAGACAGATGCCTCCCCTTGCTCTTTGCTTTGGAATGAAAACAAAAACAGGAAATGCAATATCATTCTTCTCTTTACAGAGCAAGCTTCTATCTGGAATAAAGTAAATCCTCTTGGAAATAAAATAATTAAAGCACAATTATCTGTACCTACAAGACTTTCTTTGGTTCTTACAGGTTACTTGTCTTCATATTAGATGAGCACATGGTACCTTAACTGCCTTTACTTTGAGCTTTGTTATAGCAAACATCAGAGACTTACTTGTATTATGTCTTACAACGGATTGAGAAGATCACTAACACATTCTCCTAACTTTCAGTTACTAGCATTTATCATTAGCATGCATTTAAAGTCATAGTTTAAGTTGATTCAAAGTGAAGGTGCTATTACAATGATGTCTTTCAATACATGCTAGATGTCTATTTCCCTTTAACTAATAGTAAGAAGCCCTGGGTTTCTCTGAATACAACTATCTGTCTAAAACACAAAACTATATATTTTATGTCTTTTGTTTCTGCTAAATTGCCATCGTTATTTTCAAATATATTTGCATGTCACTTACCTTCTTCGTGCTTAATTTATAGGCAAGTTTAGAACTTATGCTCTGGGTTGCTGGCAAGTTCTTCTACTTACAGTCTTAAAGTCTTCCATTGCTGGAAAGAAATTAGGTAGACATAAGATAAAATGATTCTATCTAGATGCAGAGAAATGTAATCCCTTTCACAGACTTCTCAAGAACAGTGAAAGATGAGCAGATCTAAAGATCTAAAAAGACAGCAATATAAAAAGAAGTATTGACTTAGTGTTGGCTATGTGACATTTCTGCAAATGTTTCCATGTGTTTGGAAAATATTTTTTAATAAACATTCTGGAATAACGTGAAGAAAAATAAAGATGCTTTTGGGAGTGGGAGGGATGCTTTGGACATCATCACATTCCAAATTCTCATTATCTCTTCAAGTATGACCTACATCATTTATGGATAAAATAATATAAAGAAGAAAAAAATATCTGTGAGACCACTGAAGTCTGCCTTTCTGTAGGAGGTGTAATGACCTTGCTTCTACATGTTATTCATAGTGAATAAACAGGTATATATATATCGGATAGCTTATTTTTACTATTTTTTCTTGGTATCAACTTAAAACACACATCACCAAAAAAATGTCAAATTAACTATTTAAAAAGTTGAGGGATTTATTTTTCAGTAGGATTCCCTGATATATGACTCATGAGAAAAGAACTTATCACATAAAAATATTCAGGTAGCAGACATAAATGCGAGAGTTTTGTTCAAGTATCAAGTCATTTGCAAAACACTGTGTAATCTAAAGTTGGATATTTAAGGAAAGCTCATCAGGTGAAATATTATTTAAGGAGCCTTTGTGGCAAATGTCCTATAATTAAACATTTTTAAGAGACCATCTGCACATTTAATAGCCTGTTAATCTTGATAACATATATTTTAAACTATAAAGGTCAAATCATGTTTGGCCATTGAAAAATGAGTTAAAATATAAATAAATATAAAAATAAAGCAAAGTAAGTAAGGTATTTAAATGATCATTTCTTATTTTTAAATTTCTGAGCAGTTAGGTAAATGCAACTCTTTTACTCCATCTCTCATTCTCCCCAAAATGAGTGCTGGAAGAAATAGAATCAACTAGAATGATGGCCAGACTGTATGGAATCAATTATACCTGGCAATAAAACTAAAAGGATAGTGTTTCTTTTGTGCAATATTTTCCACATTGGTTCCAGCAATTTGTGCATCATTAGTAACATCTGTGACAGAAAAAAATCAGTTAAAGCTAAAGCTAGTTCAAAAACAAACAAACAAACAAACAAAAAAATCAGTCAAAGCGAGGAAGGGACCAAAAGAGAGAGAGAGAGAGACACACACAGAGAGAGACAGAGAGACATACAGAGAGAGAGAGAGAGAGTGAGGGAAAGCTTTGGCCCATCCGTTTTCTGACTTCACCTCCAGTTTGCCCTAAGTTCTTTCCAGTAACATGAAATCACAAAGGACGCTGGGGAAGGCTAGGTATATGAAATGTGTCTACTGTATATATGTACAGGAGTTTACTAAATACAATCATATTTTCACTCCCTTTAGTAATGTGGGGAGGGCAAGCAATTCTTTGGATAATTTGCTTGCTTAGGGGAGGCTAATTGTACATGGACCACTTACCTCTTTACTCCTATTTGGCATGCTTTGTATAATAGCTACTCCTGCTGACAAACAGCATCATGATCAGCAGATGTAAATTACGTGTTACTGCAACATTTCCATCAAGATAGTATGTTCAAAGTTCGTCTTACTTACATAGGTAAATAGTTCTGCGTGGGAAGTAAGTGTAATGACTAGTCCTACAAGTAAACATTTTTTTCTTTTCTTTGGGGTCAATTTCAATCCTAGTTTTTCACCCACACAGTGAGCCTGGGTTTTGGGATAGTCATGATGTGGATAAAATTTCAGTGGGAGTCCCACCTGACCAACAAGAGTATTTTGGCCCATGCGAAATGCCTGTATGTTTTCTTTAAAAACATTATTTCAACTGTAACCTTTCACAGTACCAGCACTAATGCTTCAAGGAAGCATATCTTTCTCTAAGGATTTCACTGAAAGAAGAACATAAAGCGCGTTCAATGCAATTTATTTATCATGATTTCACTTCCTACTCTGTGCCAGGCACAGTGTTTAATGAAGAGGTTAACAAAATAAAATATAAAATGTTAATAAAGAACCCAAAATACAAAATAACTTTCAAACTGAAGCCAAATAAGAAATACATGAGGGTGTGCTTGTCTCCATGTTTAGCAGCAGGCATGCCATCATGTAAAACCTGTTGCTAAAACTCATATCTTAATTTTGAGGTGAACAGTTCTTTGTTCTTGAATATTTCAAACAGTTCAGAGTGAGCTAATATAATTTATTAAATGCTAAAGATTGAGTATCTCTAGCAGTCAAAATCATTTCAAAGCTTAACTTGGGATAAACCCGCTATTTATGGATTCTACATCATATGCCTTGTCTGTTTCCTGGCAATGGGAACTAGAAAGACTCTTCTCATTTGAAGACTTAATAATATGGGGTAGTGTCTGCAGCAGTCAGATTGAAATGACCAATTAGGGCTGGCACTTGCACTAGCCCTTTGAATATTATTAGAAGATATTCTCCTGTCTTTTCACTGTGGAAACACAGCAATATTCACCAGACACGTAGATACAGACATGACATTGCTCAGTGACTTCTCATCTCTGTGACACTCTCAGTTTACATACCGCTTACCTACCAGACAGGTTGGGAGAAGTGAAATAAAACCTTTTAGCTGTTGGAATATGTAAATTTATATTATTTAATAAAGTTTGTCAATTTGTCTCTAAGTAAGAATGATAGATGTAGACTGGTATAACGCTAGGACAGAAAAAAAAAAGCAGTCATTTAAGAATTCTATTTTTGCAGGATTATTTTCTAACTGCCTAGAAGAACCTTCTTGAATTATTTGATAAAAACTGAAAAACTAATAAATATCTTAATTTCTTAAATGTCAGGGTACGAATGTTAAGAGAAGATGCAGGTAATAAGTCTAAAGGAAACATTATCTTGAAACTCTCAGGACTGTTATGGCTGAACTTGAATAATTTGGAATAAAATATGTATGAACAGACCAAGAATATTAAAGTTTAAGAAATCTGTTGACACTGGCTAGGTGAAAGATATCTTGAGGCTTTCCACTTACAGGAACTATCTTACCTCCCACTATATAAACAATATTTTTCTCTGATCTGCATTCTGCAGTTAAGTGCATTCCTCTGGCATTTTAACTATGCAAGCATGATAACCTACTAGATAGTATGAAAAAACACAGATATATGTAATTGGCCTAGCTAAAACACATTTGAAATTCATTCTCATTTTCTATTGGATAGCCCTAAAATATTGACTATTGTTTTCTTCTATTAAAATTAAGCAACAGTTTTCCCATTTCCCTACTTCAGACAGGCTAAAAATAATTGGTTCACTTTCAAGAAATGGAAAGGAAATTCTATGTTCTCCTAGTCTAACATCTGAAGTAACTAACATAATAACATAATAAATCTTATCTAAGATTTTTATTTTCATTAGAATTGTTTCATTTTTTAATATCTATGTATTAGTCTATCTTAAACAAAATTTTCCCTCAGTTTTATCCAAACAGTGATGCTTTAAAGTATACATTTTGAGTGTATATTTATTTTTTAATAGGCCAGTGTGATTTCAGAGTAAAAGTTTCCAAGGCTTATTATATTTAGAACCTGAACTTAACTTTTAAAATTTTATTGTAATACGTAACCGTTATTCTGAGTTTCTTAATGATAAGAACGACAAAACCTTCTGAATATTAGCACCAGATTTTGGAGTACTGACACCAGAGATCAGTTGCATAACACACACCGAGGACAGACTTTCTATTTCTTTATTCTAGAGAATATAGACTTTCCTTAGGCACAGGTATGATGGGAATTTTGCCCTAGATTTCCCCAAATAGGTGTGCCAAGACAGATGATAGAGGGAAAATGCTTGGGTGTATGTATTTGGTATTGGGTGATAAAGATTTGGTGAAAGGACTGGAGAAAATTGTGAGCTGTCCTAGAGCCTCAGGCAATAATGATATAACTTTTTTTTTTTTTCCTAGTGTTAATGATCAAGGAAAATGAAGACTTAGCTGCTAGAAGCTGTCCCTTGGCCCAGGCAACAGGACACATATACAAAATCACTGACTTATCTAGTGGCTGCACTAGTACCAGCGTGGATAGGTCAGACCAACTCACTCAATCTCTCACTCTGTGCTTAGGCACAATTTGGTCTCTTCCTTTTTATTCTTCCAACCACTATTTATTAAACAGATAGCACGTGTACTATGTGAGCTACTGGAAATGTCAAGATGAAAAAGCAAATCTTCTTTTTTTTTTTTTTAATTTAGTTTTGGCTGTGTTGGGTCTTCGTTTCTGTGCGAGGGCTTTCTGCAGTTGCGGCGAGCGGGGGCCACTCTTCATCACGGTGCGCGGGCCTCTCACCATCGCGGCCTCTCTCGTTGTGGAGCACAGGCTCCAGACGCGCAGGCTCAGCAATTGTGGCTCACGGACCTAGTTGCTCCGCGGCATGTGGGATCTTCCCAGACCAGGGCTCGAACCCATGTCCCCTGCATTGGCAGGCAGACTCTCAACCACTGCGCCACCAGGGAAGCCCAAAGCAAATATTCTTAACTCGATTGGCTTACCTTCAGGGGAGGATAGTTTGTAAATAAACAAGTAGAGCCCATGTGGGAAGCTAGCATCTCACCCATGGCTACTTTGAGGCTGGACCCAACACATTGTCATGTATCAACTCTTTCACTACCATCACCACAGCTATTGCAATTTTGGGAGTACTTCTGTATGTAATGCATTATCTTTTTCTACATCTGGAATCACTTCTTTAAAATCAGAGCGTTCTATTTTATTTTCTAGACTCGTTATCTCTCTATTTTTCTTTGACTACTGACCCCACTTACTCCCTTCCTCCTCCTTTATGGCATCAGGCAATTTGGTACTGGCCCTCAACTTGCATACCCCAGACAACAAAATTAAAAGGTAACCTGGCTTCTATCTTCCTTGAGAAACATTTCTTCAGTTTAAGAGCATCTCAGGCCATAACTCCAGAAACCTATAAGTCAGCACTCTCTCTTTTAGGAGCAGGGGCTGAATCCTCTTAAGAAAATCACATTTCTTTATGCTAGTAACACAAAACAGCAAGATACTTGCCTTTATAGAAGTTTGTGTAAAATGAAATAGAAACAATGCTTAATCACTCCTGAAACAATCAGGAAAGACTTCACAGAGGAGGTAGTGACTGAATTGAGATTTAAAGGATGAGCAATGGTTCGCTGAGCAGAAAGGAAGTGGGAGTAGCCTCCAGGCATAGAGTTCAATTCCTCTACTTCCTTTCCTCTCACAGATGCCAGAAAACCCTCTAGCCCCCATCCCTGTCCTTTGTTCCTTCCTCTGTGTCACTTTCCACCGCTACACTGTCTTGCTTCTCCTCTTAGCCCTTAGCTTAGGGGAACGTGTTGTCCTCTCCCAGGGAGGCAACTTGTAGATTTTTTTTTTTTCTGGCTCCAAAGGAAAAACAGGGAACAAAACTCAACATCTCTTCAACTTACCAAGGTGTTTTGGTGTCTGTGGCAGGAGTGGGTGGTACATACATATTGGGAGGGCTAGCAGAAGAATAGTACAAACTGACAAAACAGAAGAACATAACAGGGCCTGGGACATTTTAAAGGATTCAAGAGACAAAGGCACAGACGACTTATGAAATTAAATGAAATAGTACTTGTCTTTCCCATGTATCAGTGACCCACGAATAGAGAAGATTTAACCACGTAGCAGGGAAAGTTGCCAAGAAATCTAAATAACAACCAAAAAAAGGTACATTAAAAATAATAGTAATTCAACCTTTATGTAAACTCCCTTAATTTTTTCCTAGTTACTATGTTGGATATAATGCACGCACAAAGCAATAAATGTCATAGCAATATTTTTATAAGATTCTTTTTAAATTTCAGAAGTGAAGTTTTAAATTTCTCATCATTACCTTTAGTGATACCACTGAACACCAAATTGATGAATATATGGGTGTGTGTCCTTATCTTAATTTTACTCTCCAATATTTGGAAATCTGGATTTCTAGAAAAGAAACATCAGAGAACAATTATTCACCTCATCAAGAAATCACTAAAGAATTCCATTAACTCATAAGTTCCTCTAGGAATTTACAAAATATGTATGGATTTGAAAATTTTTAAGGAACATAATTATAAAAAGAAAGAAAGAGGGAGAGAAGGAAAGAAAGAAAGAAAGAAAGAAAGAAAGAAAGAAAGAAAGAAAGAAAGAAAGAAAGAAAGAAAGAAAGAAAGAAAGAAAACATACAATTTTACAGGCAATATTTTAATTATCAGTCTTATGTAGTGTGCATAAAATGTCAATTCCTCAAACAACTTTTTTTTAACCCATGAGTTGGAATTAGTTTTTCTTCTTCCTTGCCTCCACTGAACTTTGTTTTATCTCTTACTATGTTCCTAATATCTCTGTTGTTTGTCATATACAAGTCTGCTTCCCCAGCCAGATTTTTAAGGGCTAATCCATGCCATATTTATTTTCTCTTTCTCATAATCAATAGCAAAGTGTATGAAACATACTAAAGGTACAGTTAACACTTGCTGACATGAACATGGGAGTAATTAAGATACATATTGGAATTTAGACATAGAAACTGAAGGAGACAAGATAGAAAAAAAAAAAGAACATGTTATAACTGAGACTGTTTTAACAGTTATTTTAGGAATGATTTAAACTAGATCTTTGTTCTCTGGAGTTGATTTCTAAGCCAACAAGCATATATTTCAAATGTTTCTATTTTGCTTTAGTAAGAAGAAAATCACAGGGATAACTATCAATATGCCATATTATCCAGAATAATATTTTTAATGTCATCTAAATGGGGTAACAGAATGTGTTTTTTGAATAAGTAATTCAATCCAGAGGTGTGAGTAAATAATTGAATAAATAACTAAGTAAAAAACCCAACCCACTGTGTGTGTAAAAAGCAATACCAGGGGCAGATAATGGCAAATAAATTCAAGATCTAGACTCTCAAATTAAGCAATTTACCTTCTAGGTAATTAATGTCTTTAGCATATATTTTTTAGTTAAATTTCCTTACTAAAAATCTGTCCAGGGCTTCCCTGGTGGCGCAGTGGATTAGAATCTGCCTGCCAACGCAGGGGACACAGGTTCAGTCCCTGGTCTGGGAAGATCCCACAGACTGTGCAGCAACTAAGCCCGTGTGCCACAACTACTGAAGCCCATGCACCTAGAGCCCGTGCTCTGCAACAAGAGAAGCCACTGCAATGAGAAGCCTGCGCACCACGACGAAGAGTAGCCCCCGCTCACCGCAGAGAAAGCCTGTGCACAACAACAAATACCCAACGCAGCCAAAAATAAATAAATAAAAATTTTAAAAATTAAAAAAAAAAACTGTCCAATTTTTGCTCCTTCCAGCATTATGAGAAAGAAGCCATTTTCTGACACCCGTACTAAGAAATGGTATTATGTCTTTTTAAAAAAAAAAAAATTGTCAATATGATGAGTTAAAATTGTTTTAAATTATTTTAATATACATTTTTCTAATTATTAGTGAGGTTGAGCTTCTTTTAAATGATTATAGGCCATTACTATTTTTTCTTTTGTGATTTGTTTATTCATATTTCGGCTTCTTTCCATTGAGTTTTTTCTTTAATAGAAGAATTTTACATATTTTAAAATATAATTTAAACCTTTATTATATATACTGCAAATATTTACCCAGCCTTTTTATTTATCTTTGACATTGGTTTATAATATATATTGTTGTATAGATATTTTTATTTTAACACAGGCTAATGTATCTGTCTTGTTTCTTAGAGTCTGCATTTGGAGTGTTATTTGATATGACCTCCAATCACATACTTCAAAATTATGATTATACCCCTCAGTTCTGCAGGAAATGTTATATAGGTTTTTAAACAAATATTTGAATCTTTAACTGAAATTCATTTTTATTTTGTGAATGAGCTGGGACACTTTAGTCTCACACATATTCAGTTAAGACCTAGAAGCAAGTCAATTCTTTTCTCTTGATCGCAGAAGTGTGTGCCTGAGAAGACAGACAGCTCTGATGTTGCAGCAACAAGAGAACGAGCTTGAGTGTTCTGGATCGGTGCACACGTGTGGTGGGCATGGCTGGTGGCAAGTAACAAGAAACAGACCTGCAGCTCCCGTGCCCTGTGGTGGATAATGATGTCTGCAGGCTGCATGTAAGCCTCAAGCATTTTTGGGGTGGCTGGCCAGACTGTCTCCCTACATGAGTCAGAAAGAACAGACCCAGCTGAATATATTAAATAAATTCATTCCATAAAATTTATAGGTATGTATTCGGCTAAGATGTCTGAAAGAGGGATGAGAGTAGATTGAGGTCAAAGAATGAGGAAATAAGGTGTATCCCATAAATGAAGCTGTAATAACTTCTATTCATCAATGTAAATACCGCTTATGTTCCCACCAACTTTTGGAATACCTTCTTAAGAGAATAAATTGCTTGTAAACCAACGCATGTTTTCTTTTCCCAAATTGCAGACTACAAAAGATTTCTAATTCATTTATTTAACTTAATTTTTGATTCATTGCTAAAATGTAGTGTCATATTTTAATTTTAGTATTGTTTAGTATCATATGTAAAAAATTACCTAGGAAATTTAAACGTTTTTATACTGTGTGATAAAAAATTATAGTTTAAAATATTTAAAAATTTTCATTTTATGGAATTACAGACCCGAAGAGATTATTATCTCACCGACCTTAATCTTAGCACCTGAGTTTATTAAAATTCAACATCACAAATCTAAATTAATATAAGTTTATCTCTGTCTTCTTAGGTACAGTCTTGAATCATCAAGTTATCTTCATGTCAAGAAGCAATAGTTACAAATCCAACTCAGCACGATGAGTGACTTTTAACTTTATCCTATTGATGTAAATATCACGGTGTACTGGGAGTGGAAGAGAAAATTGTGGCAGAATCAGATACAGCAGAAAATAACCAATAATGCAGCAGGAAATTTGCAAATATCGAGTGAGAAGGAGAAGATTTTAAGTGCATTGTCTCCAGCCTTCTTGATATACAAATTGACAAACTGAGGCACATAAAGATAAAGTGAGTTGCCTGTAAAGCGTAGCTAATTTGTCCAGAGCTGAGACAAGGGCCCAGGTCCCTGAATTCTAATACTCCAGGATTTTTTTTCTGATATTTACCTACCTGTTTAGGTGTAATATATTCCAATTTTTGAATTTAAATAATGTTTTATTGATACTCCTTATTGTAGAAAATATTTTAAGGAACGAATGAGTTCTAGAGATGGATGGTATAGAGCAAATCCTAACTATTGTTTCCTAGTGGTATGACTATGGCATGACACTTGATCTCTCTAAGCATCTCTTTCTCCCATTGGCAAAAATGGGAATTATTATTTTATCTACCACAAAATCTATCGTAGGCCTCAAATGAAGTAATCTGTTTTAAAGGACTTATATTAGTACCCCAAATCTGTTGATCACTGATCTATTTCATAACAGTCTCAAACTTTGTTAGTCAATGTGACTGTTCTCTAGCACTTCTTGTTTTTAATTGTATTCAGTTTATCCTATATAATGTTCTCTGACTCATTCTTGAAATTAGCATATACCTCAACTCAGATAAATGCTTTTTCATGAATCCACAGGGAGGATCCATTTTCCTTTGAAAATTACAATTTAATATAACATTGTTTTACACATGTTAGGAAGAGACACATTGAACCCATGTTAGTCATTCAGTGAATATTTATGAACTTGCCTTTCAGTAAAAGAGGATATCACTTGCACATATTTAGACCTGAAATAAAATCCTGGGATGTATATGCACCATACCCAGATTCTGAAACATGGTGCACATGTATAATATATTATATATCTTTGGAATTCTTTGATTTAGCATATATGTGATTTCATAATTTATTTAATTTCATGAATTTTTCCAAATTTATTTTTAATTAGTTGTGATTTTCTTATATGTAAAACCACTTTTACAACTGTGGGAAACATCTAAGTATATTTCTGAAATTTATAATCTGATAATTTGGTTCAAAAAAAATTTGTCTCAAAAAAAAACTGTCCTTACAAAAGACCCTGAAGAGCAAAAGCGGTCTTGAGGGAAAAAAACAGAGCTGGAGGAATCAGACTCCCTGACTTCAGACTATACTATAAAGCTACAGTAATCAAGACAATATGGTACTGGCACAAAAACAGAAACATAGATCAATGGAACAAGATAGAAAGCCTGGAGATAAACCCACACACCTATGGTCAACTAATCTATGACAAAAGAGGCAAGGATATACAATGGAGAAAAGACAGTCTCTTCAATAAGTAGTGCTGGGAAAACTGGACAGCTACATGTAAAAGAAAGAAATTAAAACACTCCCTAACACCATACACAAAAATAAACTCAAAATGGATTAGAGACCTAAATATAAGACTGGACACTATAAAACTCTTAGAGGAAAACATAGGAAAAACACTCTTTGACGTAAATCACAGCAAGATCTTTTTTGATCCATCTCCTAGAGTAATGGAAATAAAAGCAAAAATAAACAAATGGGTCCTAATGAAACTTCAAAGCATTTGCACAGCAAAGGAAACCATAAACAAGACGAAAAGACAACCCTCAGAATGGGAGAAAATATTTGCAAACGAATCAACGGACAAAGGATTAATCTCCAAAATATATAAACAGCTCATGCAGCTCAATATTAAAAAAAACAAACAACCAAATCAAAAAATGGGCAGAAGACCTAAATAGACATTTCTCCAAAGAAGACATACAGATGGCCAAGAAGCACATGAAAAGCTGCTCAACATCACTAATTATTAGAGAAATGCAAATCAAAACTACAATGAAGTATCATTTCACACCAGTTAGAATGGGCATCATCAGAAAATCTACAAACAACAAATGCTGGAGAGGGTGTGGAGAAAAGGGAACCCTCTTGCACTGTTGGTGGGAATGTAAACTGATACAGCCACTATGGAGAACAGTATGGAGGTTCCTTAAAAAACTAGATATAGAATTACCATATGATCCAGCAATCCCACTACTGGGCATATACCCAGAGAAAACCATAATTCAAAAAGACATATGCACCCCAATTTTCATTGCAGCACTATTTACAATAGCCAGGTCATGGAAGCAACCTAAATGCCCATCAACAGACAGATGGATAAAGAAGTTGTGGTACATATACGCAATGGAATATTACTCAGCCATAAAAAGGAACGAAATTGGGTCATTTGTTGAGACGTGGATGGATCTAGAGACTGTCATACAGGGTGAAGTAAGTCAGAAAGAGAAAAACAAATATCGTATATTAACGCATATATGTGGAACCTAGAAAAATGGTACAGATGAACTGGTTTGCAGGGAAGAAATTGAGACACAGATGTAGAGAACAAACTTATGGACACTAAGCGGGGAAAGCAGCGGGAGGGTGGTGGTGGTGGTGTGATGAATTGGGCGATTGGGATTGACATGTATACACTGATGTGTGTAAAATGGATGACAAATAAGAACCTGCTGTATAGAAAATATACATATATATTATTCAAGTCATCTAAAGAAAAACCCAAAAAACTGTCCTTGCCAGGTACTATGGTAGAAGTTGGAGATGAAAGTGAAAACTGTTTCTCAAAATGCTTACAGATATGATAGTTTATATACATTTTATTAGAGACAAATGCTTATCTATCTAGGATGTGCAGGGAAAGAGCTATTCTAAACTAGTAATGTGAACGGTTTTGATTCTGTGTTTCTAAATTAGTAAAGTTGACTTGACTTACCTGCAAATTCTTAGTTTTCTGCTCATGAAACTCAAGATAGAAAGTTAGCATAGAGAGGTGACATGGTTAAAAGCCTGGGTTCTGCAATCAGACATATTTGGTTGCAATGACTCCTTATTCACTATTTATGTGGGTAAACTGGGCAAATTACCTACCTTCTTCAATACTCAGTGTTCACATAGTGAAAGTACACATTGGATTTCTATGTGGATCAAGTTAGAAGTGATAAGACATGCAAAAATCTTAGCACAGTGTCTGACACATATCATGTTTATTTTTGTACCTTAATTTTTATTATTTTGCGTACTTCTCAAATCACTAGTAAATAAGACTAGACATTCTCATAAAAATAAAAATCTTTTCAGTGGCCTCACACAAAACATAACATATTCTTGACACATACTTCATTTTCATGATTGACATAAATTCATGGAAATCTTCATAAGCAACTGGATAGCACACGATTAGAAAAAATAGTGACCTTTTGAACTTACATTCTTAATATTCCTAATTACAAAATATTCTTTTGTTTCTAAGAATATAGTCAATGCAGTTATTGTTTTTTTTTTAATGTGGTTGTTAATTTTATAAAATATTTTCCAAATTCTTTTACAGGAAATAATAAAAAGGAGCTCTGTTTATTTGTGTAAGTTTGAATACAAATAGGGTTTCTTGCCAGTGACACAAAATAGAATGCCATTGTGTTTAACAGCATGCAGCCCATTATTCGAGGAAGAACATAAATGGATCAGAAATCCTACTGGATGAAAATGTTAAATATCATCCGTATAATAATGACTGTTCAAAATCTGATTTTAAAACATGTATAACTTAAGCCTGACAATGGTAAACTTGCTTAAGAATTAACTAAATAATGTGCCATCTGAAGCAAGTAATTTTCTTGCTATCCAAATCATTTCTTCTATAACTTCAACAGATCGATATAAAGCTGATGCCATAAAAGAAAAACAATTCTAATGATTATTTTTAAAGTTATTTATTTCTTGTTAATTTGATATGAGTTGGATTGTTTAAGGCTGAAAATTCATTTTTGTTCTTGTTCTTTGTAATATATGAGGACTTATGAAAACTTCTAAAATTCTGAATTACATTATGACAAAATATTTTACTTCATAGCCATAGTGTGCTCTTTGATTCAGAAACAATGGAGTTTTGGGACTGAAATAAGTGAAGTGGGTTGGGACAAGGAAGGGGATGAAAAGAAAACATGAATTAAACAAAAGATAACATATCTTTTAAAAATTATTTAAAATATTTATCAAACTTCTGGATTTTATTTTTATTACATTTCAAAGAAATACTTAGTAGTACTATCTGGATATCCAAAGCTCCTTTTATATCACAATTTCTTTAGGACTTTGTGAATATATCCAACAGACTTAGACCTCAAGAATGATGATAAACAAAAGCACAAATATTAATTTGGACACGGTTTCTGACATTCAAAGTATAACCAAGCTATGAAAAATATTAATTCTATATTTTATTGAGATAGTAATGTTTCTTCTACAATGTATCAAAGAAAGTTGGATTATGTATTTAATCAAATTTTCCACAAGGAATTTTTGACATTTTAAATTAAAAAATACAATGCAGTCCCTCAAAAATATAATTTTTCAGGCTTATTAGGGAATGTTGGTATAGTGAAAGAGTTATTTAATAATATAAAAATATCAGTATAAAATTATGCATAGAAAAGAGAAGTCTAATAGTAAGGATCAGATTCTTCACATTAAGAAGCTACAAACAAAATGGAAAATTGAATTTAAAGTAAGTATAAGAAAAGAAATCTGCTAACACATATATATGGAATCTAAGGGAAAAAAAAAAAAAAGGTCATGAAGAACCTAGTGGCAAGACGGGAATAAAGACACAGACCTACTAGAGAATGGACTTGAGGATATGGGGAAGGGGAGGGGTGAGATGTGACAGGGTGAGAGAGTGTCATGGACATATATACACTACCGAATGTAAAATAGATAGCTAGTGGGAAGCAGCCGCATAGCACAGGGAGATCAGCTCGGTGCTTTGTGACCACCTAGAGGGGTGGGATAGGGAGGGTGGGAGGGAGGGAGATGCAGGAGGGAAGAGATATGGGAACGTATGTGTATGTATGGCTGATTCACTTTGTTATGAAGCAAAAACTAACACACCATTGTAAAGCAATTATACTCCAATAAAAAATAAAAAAATAAAAAAAAATTAAAAAATTAAAAAAGAAAAAAAGAAAAGAAATGATGTAGATAAATAGAAATATGGCAAACAATAAGGAAAAATAATACAACTAAAAGACAAATTGTTGAGAACTTTAATAAAATTGACAACCCCTTACCTAGACTGATCAAGGAAAAAAAAAAAAGAAGAAATGAAAACATCCAATGTAAAAAATGAAAAAATTAGAATACTTCCCAACTCATTTTATAAGCCTAATCCTTATGAAAAACCTGACAAAGATACTACAAGAAAAGGAAATTACAGACTGATATTCTTCATGAACAAAGATGCAAATATTCTCAATAAAATATTGGCAAATTAAAACCAGAAATATAGTAAAAGTACAATACTTTATGATCAAAAGGCTATATCCCAAGGATTCGAAGTTAGTTGATTTAAATATCCATCTATGAAATGAAAGACATTAGCAGAAAATTGGGAAAAAGCATATGATCATCTAAAAATACGAAAGGAAAAGCATTTGACAAATCTGAAAGCCATTCATGATTAAAAGTTCTCAGCAAACTAAGAACAGAAGGGCATTTTTGCAGCCTAACATAGAACCACAGTAAAAAACTCATAGCTGAGAAAGCAGTTTCCAATTCTACATGTAAGGAGCTTGGAAGTCTCCACTCCATCCTAACAATAAGTAAAAAGCTGAACAGACTGAATAATCAAAAACTCTTGTTGGATCCATAGAGAGCAGAGGACACAAGGCAAAGTGCTGCCCCCAAGACTGGAGAAGGGAGTCATGGCTTATCAGACCAGGGACTCACAAGAAGAAACCCCCACAGGAACCAGGGCCAGAAAGAAAATCCGAAATGGTAATTGATGCATTGCTGGAGACTCAGTGTGGGCAGGTCTGAGGGTTAAAAATTCCAGGGGGCCCAGTCATAAGGGGAAACCCACAATTTTATAACACTTATCTCCTGGAGCTTAACCAGGTTTCCATAAGTAACATAAGTAAATATCTGAGAAAGATCCCCTTGTACTTCCAGCAGGAGACAAGGAAAAGGAACCGTTTTGATATATACAATAGCACTCTGTTCTTAAAAAGGGCTGTCATCAAGGGAAGCAAGTTAACCAGAGCCTAGCCCACTGGGGTTTCATCAGAGCCTAACTGACATGGAGGAAAGAAAATACCCAACTCTAACCTACTCTATATATCCTGTCCCAACTGAAGGAGGAGGAAAAAACTGAGAAACTCTTGTGAAGTTTACTGTCCAGAAGCATAGGCTCACTACAAGACTGAGACCTATCTACATATGCATAATGAGAATACCAGAGAGAAGAAAGAGAGAAAGCAAGAGAAAAAATATTTGAAATAACAATGACTGAGAATTTCCCCTGAATTAATGTCAGACACCAAATTATAGATCCAGGAAGCTCAAAGAAAACCAAGCAGGATAAATGCAAACAAAAAACAAACAAACCAAAGAAACACACTACACCTAGGCATATTATTTTCAAATTACAGAAAATCAAAAATAAATACAAATCCTGAAAAAAGTCAGAGGACAAGAACACCTCTCATATAGAAGAACAAACAAAAGTATTACATCTGACTTCTCAGAAAGCATGCAAGCAAGAAGAGAATGAGATGAATAAAGTGTTGAGAGAAAAACCCCACCAACCTAGAATTCTGTATCCTTCAAAAGTGCAGGAAAATAAAGACTTACTCAGACAAACAAAAATTGAGGGAGTATGTCTCCAGTAAACATGCCTTGCAAGAAATGTTAAGAGAGTACTTTAGAGACAAAGAAAATAATTTAGGTCAGAAACTTGGATTTACATAAACTAAGGAAGACCATCTAAGAAGGAAAAGTGAAGGTAAAATAAAAACTTTTATTTTTCTTATTTTTAATTAACCTAAAATATAACAGTTTATTCAAAATAATAATACCTACAATGTATTTGATCATGTGTGTGTGTGTATATATCTCATATATATGTATAATTATATACATATATATGTGTTTATATATAAGTGAAATGAATTATAGTAATGACACAACTGACAGGAAGGAGGAATTAAGATTGTTTTGTTAGCATAAGTTATGTGCATTATCCATGAAGTCCACTGTATCTGAAAGTGGACTTAGATTAGCTGTAAATGAATATTGCAATCTCTAGGGCAACCACTAAAGAAGTAAGAAAGGAAGTATAACTGATATTCTAAGAATGGAGAAAAATGAAATTATATAAAATGTCCATTTTGGAATTCCCTGGTGGTCCAGTGGTTAGGACTCTGTGCTTTGATTGACGGGGTCAGGGTTCAGTCCCTGGTCTGGGAACTAAGATCCCCCAAGCTATGCAGCACAGCCAAAATTTTTTTTTAAAAATTAAAAAAATTATAATGTCCAATTAAAACCCACAGAAATGCAGAAAGAGTGGAAGACAAAAATAGGAACAAAGAACAAGGGCAACAAGTAGAAAAGAGTAATGAATATGATAGCTATTACTCCAATTATGTCAAATAATCACTTTGCATGTCTGGTCTAAATGCACCAAATATAAGATAGAGAATATCAGAGTGGATCAAAAAACAAGACCCTACTGTATGTTGTATACAAGATACCCACTTTAAAGACACATATAGATTACAAGTAAATAGATGGAGAAAAATTATACCATGCTAACACTAATCAAAAGTAAGCAAGAGTAGCCCTATTAGTTTCAGACACAGCAGTCTTCAAAACAAGGAAAGTTATCATGAATAAAGGAGAGCATTACATAATGATAAAAGGGTCAATTCTCCAAGAAGACATAACAATCCTTAACATGGACATGCCTAACAACAGAGCATTGAACTATGTGAGATAAAAACTGGTAGAATTGCAAAGAGAAATAGATAAATCCAGTATCAATTCTGGAGATTTCAAAACTCTTCTCTCAGAAACGGATGGCACCTAGAGGGGTGGGATAGGGAGGGTGGGAGGGAGGGAGACGCAAGAGGGAAGAGATATGGGGATATATGTATATGTATAACTGATTCACTTTGTTATAAAGCAGAAACTAACACACCATTGTAAAGCAATTATACTCCAGTAAAGATGTTAAAAAAGAAAAAAAAAGAAAAAGAAACAGATGGCAGGAAGAAAACAGTAAGGACATAGTTAAACTCAACAACACCATCAGTCAAGTGGATATCATGGACCTCTACTGACTATTTCATTCAACAACAGGATACACATTCTTCTCAGGCTCACATAGAACACTGACCAAGATAGACGGCATTCTGGGCAACAAAATACACTTAACAAATTTAAAGGGATATTTCTATTAATAGAAATCATACATGTTTGCCCTCAGACTGCAATGGAATTAAACTAGAAATCAATAACAGAAAGATGGCTGGAAAAACTTATAGCTAACCTAATACTCATTATGTTAAGTATACTCCCTACAGTCAGGACAAAAGTGTTTTCACTCACACCACTTCCATTCAAATAATAATTTTTTTTATAATCTGTTTTTAAACTGCATTATGTGGAAACAACACTTGGGAAGGGGTTCTGGGGTTACAGAAGGAGAAAGATGTGAATAGGCTCAGTGGATATTCTCCAAGAAACACTTCCCAAATTTAATTATAGCAATCTTGTTTATCTGCTGTATACATTGGAATACTTTGTAAGAGTTATTTTTAAAAGAAAAGTTTTAACTTTAAAAATGTTGGAACTTTGCTGGAATTAATAATCTCTTATTAAATATCTCAAATTATGTGATTTGGGTTAAAGATAGTAATCACTAAATAGTTAGACATACAACTTCCAGGAAGAAACAAATTTCTGGCAAGAATCTACATGCTAATTTTTATCTTGTCTAAAACTTTTAGTTAGAACCTCTGTAACAGTAAGGAAACCTCTCATTTCAAAATATTCATTTTAGTAATATTCCTGAAATTTGGATGCATCTTGCCTACCACAAGTGGGGTAACTTGTGATATATTTGTTTTTATTTGTATAGTGCAAACTTAGTAATGGATAAAATATATATCCATCTAACAGTCATCCCAGTTATGTTATTTACTTGGATAGCACCACATGGGATGAAATTTGCTGTCAGTTTGAGCAGCAAATTTGTAATTTAAATGCCTCCAAATGTTGTAGCAGTGAGAAAAAAAACTACTGTATACAAAACCAGTTTATTGTTATAAGACAGCAGAATTTCTTGCAATAGATCATAACATTTTCTTAGTTAACTAAGTCTGTGATGGATAGTTCAGCCATTCTAAAGGCAAGAAGAGATCAAGCCTTTGTATGTCAAAAGTTACCAGCTAACTTTTAAGAGAAGCCATTAATCTGCCAGAAACATACAATTCATTTCGAGGGAAAAACAAAGTTGTTAATTTAACCGAGTATGAAATTCTGATAAAACATTGTTATTCTTCAATGTAACCCAAAATTACAAATTCAATTCAAAATATGATAAAGATCTCATGATTACAAGAACAAAAACTATGAAATATGTCAGTGTGATATTCAAAAGTAATTCAGAAAATGTTTTAGCTTTTGAATACGAAGAAGGCTAAGACACAGAATTTGATTGGAATCTGCAAAAGAAAGCAATAAAAACTGTGACAGCCATTACTATAATTGCTCAATTCTAAGAGGCTATAAATGTAACATCTATGAAAAAGCTCCACTCAGATCTCAAATCTCCACTGCAAGGAGCATAATTGACAATGGCCTCATCTGCTGTACTTTGAGATCTATCACTGCATTTGCACAGAAGCCACACTTCCCAGGGGCCACTGTCAACCAATGATTGAGTCAGGCAGAGACTCTAAGCCAGGACCATTCCTGGGAAATTCTGTCCTCCTCTTATAGGCAATTTTGGCTTGAAGACTCCTTATTGGTTTTTGCTCTATCAGAACTGTGCTGCAGTTTCTTTCCAAACTTCCCTTCCTTGCTTTCCTCCTTCACAAGCTTTGGACCTGCTCCATGGTCTGAAAAATCTCCTATCCTCTTCTGACCCCCAACCCGTTTTCCCTCACAGGTCTTTTCCCAAGGAATCTCTTACAAGGTTAATCTTGATACAGAGTCTCCTCACAGAATCCAAACTAACACAGTAACTTAAAACTTGGTTGGTAAATGTTTCCTATTATTTCTAAGTTAATTTTTTTTAAGTGCAATTAATATAACATTTATTTCCAGAAAAAAATCTGTTACTGCATTTATCATGTGTCTTATAATTTATAGCTTCTTAGAATTGAGAAATTATATTACTGGGAGTTACAGTTTTCAAAAAATGTAACCCTGTCTTTTGAAATTTTTGTGGAGCTAGCACTAGCCCTCTAACCCATTTGTGTGTGAAGTAGAATGTTCTGCCCAAGATTTCTGCAAATTCCCTCGTGCTTATATTTGCATGGTCATTGCTAGCTCTCAGTTACTTCTTCCTCTGTATTCTTGATTTCATTTCTGTCTCCTCTTGCATGGTAGAATTTTCTCTTTCCTTCTTCCTAAGTGAAATATAGAACTCAACTACTTTGATTTCTATTTTTAAAAAAAGTATCAATAAGGAGTTTGTATATGCATAATAGAGTTTACAGAGGTTTTGGAAATCAGGAGGAGATTATTAAAAAATTAGCATTTACTTGAATATTTGGTAAATGTATTCTTTAAAGTCTTTTGACCAACCTTATACCAGGAATTTTTCACTAGCCTATTTCCTCTTCACATTCTGAGTTAGTCAGCAACTTATACAGAAATACTATGTAATAACATCAAGATCTTGATCAATTACAACACAATATATTTTTCTCCTTCATAGGTCTCATTTGGTTATCGTTTAGTTGATCCCGGCTGGGCTTACCTGGATTTACCTATACTACAGATTGGGATTCTTATCATTGTGGGAACAGCAGCTACCAAGGGTGGGTTCTTCTTTATTTTGGCCATGTCACGTGGCTTGCGGGATCTTAGTTCCCTGACCAGAGATTGAACCCGCACCCTCGGGCAGTGAAAGTGGGGAGTCCTAACCACTGCTAGGGAATTCCCTAAGGGTGAGTTCTTTTCTTAGTGAATTGTGGAAACTCAGGAGGCCAAGATGAATGTTATACATAAAGCCTTAAAAATAAGTATAAATCCTTGCCTAGTGTCACATTTGCTATTTCAATTGGCCAAAGCAATTTATAAGGCCAAGCCAAGCCAAAATCAATAAAGTAAATAAATATTCTCTACCTACTCTAATGGGAGGTACTGCAGTCACATGGCACAGTGTGCTTACATATAATTTCTTAACAGACAGGAGTGATGAGTAGAGAACAGTAATCCAACCTATCATAATATCCAACTCCCAAAAGAAATTTTCCTAAGTAAAGTTAGGTTGTTACCTAAGAGCAACCCTTTTGTGTCAATCATTAAAATAATAATTTTGGTACTTTTTAACGTAACGTGGCTATTTGAAGTTCAAATACAAGACCTGGTTCTGACCTGTGGGACCTGGAGATCTGCAAGAAAATAATGACAAAGAATTAGTGAAAAAAAAAATCCTCCTATTAAGTATTAGTGTATAAATCAAGATTCCAAAACGTGAAGGAAAGCAGTGTTAAAATGGTTATAAACAAAATCAATATTTTTTAAGTTCACTCCAAATAAAATAAAAATCATAAAGCAATCTGAAATTGATTTTATAAGAAATATATTTATATTCTTAAAAGGATGAATAACAGACATGTACAGGAATGAAAATTACAAAAACAGGTAGAATTGACACAAGAAGCAATTGGGAGAACTGAAATGAAATACAGAATCACTGAAAGTCACAACAGCACGAATAGTTAAATGAAGAGATAGGACTGAGAAACTTTCCCAGGATGCAGCGTAAGAGATAAAGACATGAAATATATGACCCTATGGAAGAAATGGAGGGTAAGCTTATATGTGTCAACATAGGTCTAAAGAAGTTCCAGAAGAAAATTGTAGAGGAAAGGGCAGAAGATAAATTTTTGAAAAGAAAATGGATGAGGGTGAGATATTTTTTATAGAATTGAAGACATGTAACCTCAGACTGAAAGTACAAAGCAAGATATAAATGATAAAGAAATAAATACCGACAGCTAAATATTTTGTGATGTAAAACATAAGAGAAAATGAGAGAAAAAAGACAGATAAACAACAAGAGGACATATCATCAACAAAAGAGCCATTAACCTGCAATCTAACATTCAATTAATCTATCATCCAAAAATGTAAGTCAAATAAAGACAGTTGCAGTTATACAAAGATGAGGAGAGTTTTATGACCCACAGCCCACACTACAAGAACTATTGTAGAAATATGCTATGTAATAACAAACAATTTCATATCATTTAACAATTTGCAACTCACTGAACATTTACAGTTTTTTTCAAATTCTCAACAAATAATAAAATTGAAGTTGCAGGAATGCTAGGTAACATGCTCAAATTCATTACAGTAGTGCCAGCACTCTAACACAGGGTTTGTGAATTCAATTCTCATGTTATTGCTAACATATTAAAAAAATATTCAGTTACAGATTTGACCTTCCAGGTAAAAAGACTGATTCTGGAATTGCAATTGGTTGCTAAGAACAAGTTCTGAAAATTTAAGTTACTATGCATCATCTATTGTCAGAGAAGAATCAGTTAACATTTTCCTGACCTGTTTGTCTAGAGAACTCTAGAAAAAACTTCTGATTTGATGAGGATTGTTTTCTGAGGATTTGGCATGGCTGTGTGTGCATGTGTGTGTGTATGTGTGTGTGTGTAATGATTATTGTATTCACTTACTGTTATTTATCTTGTTTACTTCATTGGGTTCATTATTAACTGGACAATTCAACTGCAATGATCATTGGAGGGTCCCTTGTTTGCCCTACTGATACAGTAGAGTCATCACTCAACTCACATCTTCTCCCTGGTTACTGATAAAGAAGGATTTACATATCATTTAAAACAAATAAACATAGAAACCAGAGAAATTCTTTCCTGGAATTGTAATACTGTAGACTTCTAAGTCTTTTAAGAAGATGAAATGGAGATTAATTTCCCCAGTTCTGCATAAACTCACACTGCATTTCTCTCCTAGAGAGAAATTTATTTCTGGACAAAAGGAAACATATAATTGGTCACATGTTTTTTTTGTTTTGTTTTGTTTTGTTTTTGTTTTTTTGTTTGTTTTTGTTTTTTCAGGTAAAAATCATGTTTTCCTTTTAATTGACACCATTTCCTCTCTCAGGTGCTACTTTGGTAATGATTAGGTCCCCACCTCTCAAGAACATTGCATCTGAACAGGCTGAGACAGAGCCAGTGTGAACACAGACCCCAAAGCAGGGCTTTTGGGATAACAAGAACAGAAAAAACCAGCCTTTCTCTTCACTTACAAAGGGAGTCACTCAGAGGGTCCAAAGCTCTGTTTTCCAAACGTAGAAAACCTGGAGCTCAATGCAAACTGGAAACCAAAATATATCAGAAATGAAGCATAGTCCTTCGTCAAAGACTCAAGGTCTGATCATCCCGCCTCTTCTATAAGGAATGGCCCCCCTCCAGCATTTTTAAAGGAAGATGTTTCTATTTCACTTTCCAACTGTGTATAAAATCTACTAAAAGGGATACAATGAATCAGAATAAATCAGCTCACTCACAAGAGACACTCCCAGATAAAGATTTTTGGTTGCTGAGATTATTCAGCACATTATTTCAAAATGGCAAAATTCAGGACAATCTGAGAATTCAAAAGTGGCAGCTACATTCGCTGACAGGTTATGTGAGACACACATACATACAACCCATATTTCAGTGTATATGTCCAGGGGCCAAGACCCCTGATCAGCTCAATAAGTTATTTTGTACGTTACAGTGCACAGAACAACAGAGGGAGAGACACTTTCTTGGAGAGGTTCCTCCTCTCTGAAGGAGGCTGGAGCCCAGCGCCCAGGGCCCTCATTAGCTGGACCCCTCCTCTTCTTTGGTCGTGGCGGCCTCAGAGACAGCCGTTTCCTCTAATCGATCTGCTGGCTTCTCCTCCTCCTCCTGGGGATAGAGGTCCGGGTACTTCTGCATGCACTCCTGCATGGCCCGGAACTGGTCTACACAGTCCGACCCCTTGACATCCTCTGTGCTGTAGTGGAAGCAGGAAAAGGCCGCCTTGAACTGTTCCCCACACGGGCCGCTGGCCATGCCCCCAAGGCACGGGCAGTTCCAGTTGATGTCTCCGCTGGGCAGGATCAGTCCATGCTCCTCGTACGGATCATTGGGGTCATCGGCCACCAGCTCCGCGTTACTTGGAGTTTCATGGTCTTCTTTGGTCACAAATATGATTCGATCCTTCCCTTCCTGCCGGCAGTAGGCCATGGTGCAGCCCGGCGCCCCGGCCTCGCGGCGACTGTGGCGGAGGCCTCACGCCGTGACCTCTCCGCTGAGGGGCTCGGTCACATGTTTTAAAATAATCAATTATTCAGATCTTATGCTATGAATATGAAATATGGTTAGTTGATGCCAGTCATTGTTATTATAAAATATAAATCTATTCCCTCAAAGCACAAGAGAATTAACCACTGGTTGTTTTAAGGTGTGGTATGAACTAGTCAGTTAATATTTTCGGCTTTGATTATGCCTCTGAGAGAAGAGTACTAAAAATCTGAACTGTTCCCATAGCTGGTGTGTGTTACTCAGAGTACATGCAGTAACTGAGAATTGTATCATCATGGAGAGGAAAACTAATTATTTCCAGTGCCCTCACTGAAATGTAACTCTGTGCTAAAATACACCTGCTAGATTTTAATAGCACTGGTGTTTACAAATCTCTCTGTGGTTATGTGGTCATGTCTACAAAGAATATAAAATTTACTGAAGTTAGTTAAGTTACCAACCTGCAAAATGAAAAAGATTCAATGACTTCAACGTTGACATATTTCAGAGGTAATTTCCAACACATGAAAATGAAATATGTGATTTCTAAATGTCAAGACACATTTGAGAAGCAGAATGAATATAATTGGAATCCTCCTACTGCAGACTATTATGGATTCTACAGGTCAGGACTGTGGAATCAGGTATGCCTAGAGTGAGAGGACAGATACTGATAAAATCTAACATGACTATAGGGAGTTAAGCCAGAGAAGTCTCTTTAAATTCCAGCAGGAAGCAAGGAATCAGATAGCCAGGGAGATACTGACAAAGTAAAGAATATTGAAATTAACTCAGGACAATATTGTATAAAGCAGTCTTGATCCTGGCAGAGCTCTTATGTGTTCTTTATAGTGTGACTCATGGGACAGCCTTGAGATGAAATAATCAAAACCATAAAAACCATGGTTAACAGTTAATGATCTTTACTATGTACCAGGTACATATTTCATTTTGTTCTCCACCAGATGATTAGGAGGCTATGATTAAACCCTTTTATACACTTGCCTTCTTTGCTTCACTATGCATGAGTCTGAGTCTAATAACATTTCTCACTGTATGCCCATTCTCCTCTATTACTATGAAGACTGATTTTTCTTTTGATTAGTGTACCATGGTATATTTTCCTCCTTCCACTTACTTTTCATCTGTACGCATCCGTATATAAAGTGGGTATCTTGTAAACAACATATAGATGGGTCTTGTTTTTTCATCCACTCTGACAATCTCTCGACAATCTCTGTCTTTTACTTGGTGCATTTAGACCATTGACATTCAAAGTGATTATCTGTCATAGCTGGAACAATATCTACCATATTCATTGCCATTTTCTATTTGTTGCCCTTGCTCTTTGTCCCTGTTTTTGTCTTTCACTCTTGTTCTGCCTTTCTGTGGTTTTAATTTAGCATTATATGATTCTGCCTTTCTGTGCTTTTAATTTAGCATTATATGATTCCGTTTTTTTCTCCTTTCTTGGCATATCAATTATACTTCTTTTTGAAACTTTTTTTTAGTGGTTGCCATAGAGGTTGCAATATAATTATAGCTAGTCCAAATCCACTTTCAAATAACACTATATAACATCATAGGTAATGTGAGTATCTTATAGTAATGAAAGAATTCTAATTCCTCCCTCCTGTCAATTGTGTCATTGTTGTCAATCATTTTACTTACATATAAACATACATATACACACTAATCAATACATTGTTGGAATTATTATCTTGAAAAAACTGCTACCTGTTAGATGAATTAAGAATAAGAAAAAGGGAGGACCTTCAAGAGTAAGACGTGGAGATCACCTTCCTCCCCACAAATATATCAAAAATACATCTACATGTGGGACAACCCCTACAGAACACCTACTGAACGCTGGCAGAAGACCTCAGACTTCCCAAAAGGCAAGAAACTCTCCACGTACCAGGATAGGGTGAAAGAGAAAAGGAAAAACAGAGACAAAAGAATAAGGATGGGACCTGCACCTCTGGGAAGGAGCTGTGAAGGAGGAAAAGTTTCCACACACTAGGAAGCCCCTTCACTGGTGGAGATGGGAGGTGAGTGGAGGGGAAGCTTCAGCTTCAGAGCCACGGAGGAGAGCACAGCAACAGGGGTGCGGAGGGCAAAGCGGAGAGATTCCCACAAAGAGGATCGGTGCTGAATAGCACTCACCAGCCCGAGAGGCTTGTCTGCTCACCCACCTGGGTGGGTGGGGGCTGGGAGCTGAGGCTCAGGCATCAGAGGTCAGATCCCAGGGAGAGGACTGGGATTGGCTGCATGAATAAGCCTGAAGGGGACTAGTGAGCCACAGCTAGCTGGGAGGGAGTCCGGGAAAAACTCTGGACCTGCCTAAGAGTCAAGAGACCATTGTTTTGGGGTGTGCGAGGAGAGGGGATTCAGAACACCACCTAAACGAGCTGCAGAGACAGGCGTGAGCTGCAGCTATCAGTGTGGACACCAGAGACAGGCATGAAATGCTAATGCTGATGCTGCAGCCACCAAGAATCCTGTGTACAAGCACAGGTCACTATCCACATTTCCCCTCCTGGGAGTCTGTGCAGCCCGCCACTGCCAGGGTCCCGTGATCCAGGGACAACTTCCCCGCGAGAACGCACGGCGCGCCTCAGGCTGCTGCAACGTCACGCTGGCCTCTGCCGCCAGGCTCGCCCCGCCTCCTCTGTACCCTTCCCTCCCCCCGGCCTGAGTGAGCCAGAGCCCCTGAATCAGCTGCTCCTTTAACCCTCTCCTGTCTGTGTGAAGAACAGATGCCAGAGGGAGACCCACATGCAGAGGCGGAGCCAAATCCAAGGATGAACACTAGGAGCTGTGCGAACAAAGAAGACAAAGGGAGAGATCTCTCGGCGGAGCATCAGGAGCAGTGGAATAAATCACCACAATCAACCTGATGTACCTGCATCTGTCGAATACCAGAATAGACAACGAATCATTGCAAAACTGAGGCGTGGTGGACTTTGGGAGCAACTGTAGACTTCGGATTTGCTTTCTGTGTATAATTTGTTTCTAGTGTTATGTTTATCTTAGTTTAGTATTTAGAGCTTATTATCATTGGTAGATTTGTTTATTGATTTGGTTACTCTTTTCCTTTTTTTAATATATCTATATTTTTTCCCCTTTTTCTCTTTTTGTGAGTGTGTATGTGTATGCTTCTTTGTGTGATTTTGTCTGTATAGGTTTGCTTTTACCATTTGTCCTAGGGTTCTGTATCTCCGTTTTTGTTTTGTACAGTTTGTAGCACTTGTTATCATTAGTCGATTTTTTTATGGGTTTCGTTGACCTCTTCTTTTTTTTTAATTACTTTTTTATGTTTCTATTTTAATAAATTTTTAATATTTTTTATTTTAATAACTTTATTTATTTTGTCTTTCTTTCTTTTTTTTTTTTCCTTTCTCCCTTTCTTCTGAGCCGTGTGGCTGACAGGGTCTTGGTGCTCCAGCCAGGTGTCAGGCCTGAGCCTCTAAGTTGGGAGAGCTGAGTTCAGGACATTGGTCTACCAGAGACTTCCCAGTCCCTCATAATATCAATTGGTGAGAGTTCTCACAGAGATCTCTGTCTCAATGCTAAGACCCAGCTCCACTCAATGACCAGCAAGCTCCAGTGCTGAGCACCCCATGCCAAGCAACTAGCAAGATAGGAACACAACTGCACCCATTAACAGAGAGGCTGCCTAAAATCAGAATAAGTTCAGAGACTGCCAAAACACACCACCAGATGCAGTCCTGCCCACCAGAAGACAAGATCCAGCCTCATCCACCAAAGCACAGACACCAGTCCCCTCCACCAGGAAGCCTACACAATCCACTGAACCGACCTTAGCCACTGGTGGCAGAAACCAAAAACAACAGGAACTACAAACCTTCAGATTGCAAAAAGGAGACCCCAAACACAGTAAGCTAAGCAAAATGAGAAGACAGAGAAATACACAGCAGATGAAGGAATGAGGTAAAAACCCACCAGACCAAACAAATGGAGGAAATAAGCAGTCTGCCTGAAAAAGAATTCAGAGTAATGATAGTAATGGTGATCCAAAATCTTGGAAATAGAATGGAGAAAATACAAGAAACATTTAATAAGGACCTAGAAGAACTAAGGAGCAAACAAACAATGATGATCAGCACAATAAATGAAATTAAAAATTCGCTAGAAGGAATGAATAGCAGACTAACAGGCAGAAGAACAGATAAGTGACCTGGAAGATAAAATAGTGGAAATAACTAATGCGGAGCAGAATAAAGAAAAAAGAATGAAAAGAATTGAGGACAGTCTCAGAGACCTCTGGGACAACATTAAATGCACCAACATTTGAATTATAGGGGTCCCAGAAGACGAAGAGAAAAAGAAAGGACTGAGAAAATATTTGAAGAGATTATAATTGAAAACTTCCCTAATATGGGAAAGGAGATAGTCAATCAAGTCCAGGAAGTGCAGAGAGTCCCATACAGGATGAAACCAAGGAGAAACACACCACGACACATATTAATCAAACTATCAAAAATTAAATACAAAGAAAAAATATTAAAAGCAGCAAGGGAAAAGAAACAAATAACATACAAGGGAATCCCCATAAGGTTACCAGCTGATCCTTCAGCAGAAACTCTGCAAGGCAAAAAGGAGTGGCAGGACATATTTAAAGTGATGCAAGGGAAAAACCTACAACCAAGATTACTTTACCCAGAAAGGATCTCATTCAGAGTCGACGGACAAATTAAACCCTTTACAGACAAGCAAAAGCAAAGAGAATTCAGCACCACCAAACCAGCTTTACAACAAATGCTAAAGGAACTTCTCTAGGCAAGGAAGACAAGAGAAGGAAAAGACCTACAATAACAAACCCTAAACAATTAAGAAAATAGTAATAGGAACATACATATCAATAATTACCTTAAGTGTAAATGGATTAAATGCTCCAACCAAAAGAAATAGACTCGCTGAATGGTTACAAAAACAAGACCTGCATATATGTTGTCTACAAGAGACCCACTTCAGACCTAAGGACACTTACACACATACAGACTGAAAGTGAGGGGATGGAAAAAGATATTCCATGCAAATGGAAATCAAGAAAGCTGGAGCAGCAATTCTCATATCAGACAAAATAGACTTTAAAATAAAGACTATTACAAGGGACAAAGATGGACGCTCTATAATGATCAAGGGATCAATCCAAGAAGAAGATATAACAATTGTAAATATTTAGGCACTCAATATAGGAACACCTCAATACATAAGGCAAATGCTAACAGCCATAAAAGGAGAAATCGACAGTAACACAATAATAATAGGGGACCTTAACACTCCACTTTCACCAATGCACAGGTCATCCAAAATGAAAATAAATAAGGAAACACAAGTTTTAAATGACACATTAAACAATATGGACTTAATTGAAATTTATAGGACATTCCATTCAAAAACAACAAAATACATTTTCTTCTCAAGTGCTCATGGAACATTCTCCAGGATAGATCATATCTTGGGTCACATATCAAGCTTTAGCAAATTTAAGAAAATTGAAATCATATCAAGTATCTTTTCCAAACACAACGCTATGAGACTGGATATAAATTACAGTAAAAAAAAAAAAAAACTATAAAAATACAAACACATGGAGGCTAAACAATACACTACTAAATAACCAAGAGATCACTGAAGAAACAAAAGAGGAAATCAACAAATACCTACAGACAAATGATAATGAAAACACGACCATCCAAAACCAGTGGGATGCAGCAAAAGCAGTTCTAAGACGGAAGTTTATAGCAATACAATGCTACCTCAAAAAAAAAAAGAAACAAATAAACAACCTAACCTTACACCTAAAGCAATTAGTGAAAGAAGAACAAAAAAAAACTCTCAAAGTTAGCAGAAGGAAAGAAATCATAAAGATCAGATCAGAAATACATGAAAAAGAAATGAAGGAAACAATAGCAAAGATCAAGAAAACTAAAAGCTGGTTCTTTGAGAAGATAAACAAAATTGATAAACCATTAGCCAGCCTCATCAAGAAAAAAGGGGGAAGACTCAAATCAATAGAATTAGAAATGAAAAAGGAGAAGTAACAACTGACACTACAGAAATACAAAAGATCATGAGAGATTATGACAAGAAACTCTATGCCAATAAAATAGACAACCTGGAAGAAATGGACATATTCTTAGAAAAGCACAACCTTCTGAGACTGAACCCGGAAGAAACGGAAAATAAAAACAGACCAATCACAAGCACTGAAATTGAGACTGTGATCAAAAATCTTCCAACAAACAAAAACCCAGGAACAGATGGCTTCACAGGTGAATTCTATCCAACATTTAGAGAAGCGTTAACACCTATCCTTCTCAAACTCTTCCAAAATACAGCAGAGGGAGGAACACTCCCAAACTCATTCTACGAGGCCACGATCACCCTGATACCAAAACCAGGCAAAGATGTCACAAAGAAAGAAAACTACAGGCCAGTATCACTAATGAACATAGATGCAAAAATTCTCAACAAAATACTAGCAAACAGACTCCAACAGCACATTAAAAGGATCATACACCATGATCAAGTGGGATTTATCCCAGGGATGCAAGGATTCTTCAATATATGCAAACCAATCAATGTGATACACCATATTAACGAATTGATACAGAAAAACCATATTATCATCTCAATAGATGCAGAAAAAGCTTTCAAGAAAATTCAACACCTATTTATGATAAAACCCCTCCAGAATGTAGGCATAGAGGGAATCTACCTCAACAAAATAAAGGCCATATATGACAAAGCCACAGCCAACATCGTTCTCAATGTTGAAAAACTGAAACCATTTCCTCTAAGATCAGGAACAAGACAAGGTTGTCCACTCTCACCACTATTATTCAACATAGTTTTGGAAGTTTTAGCCATAGCAATCAGAGAAGAAAAAGAAATAAAAGGAATCCAAATCGGAAAAGAAGAAGTAAAACTGTCACTGTTTGCAGGTGACATGATAATCTACATAAAGATTCCTAAAGATGCTAACAGAAAACTACAAGAGCTAATCAATGCATGTGGTAAAGTAGCTGGATACAAAATTAATGCACAGAAATCTCTTGCATTCCTATATACTAATGATGAAAAATCTGAAAGTGAAATTAAGAATACACTCCCATTTACCATTGCAACAAAAATAATAAAATACCTAGGAATAAATCTACCTAAGGAGACAAAAGACCTGTATGCAGAAAACTATAAGACAGAAAACTATAAGAAAGAAATTAAAGATGATACAAACAGAGGGAGAGATATACCATGTTCTTAGCTTGGAAGAATCAACATTGTGAAAATGACTATACTACCCAAAGCAATCTACAGATTCAGTGTAATCCTTATCAAATTACCAATGGCATTTTTCACAGAACTAGAACATAAAATTTCACAATTTGTATGGAAACACAAAAGACACCGAATAGCCAAAGCAATCTTGAGAAAGAAAAACGGAGCTGGAGGAATCAGGCTCCTGGACTTCAGACTACAGTACAAAGCTACAGCAATCAAGACAGTACAGTACTGGCACAAAAACGGGTGCCGGTGTGTCGCTTTGAAATATAGATCCATGGAACAGGATAGAAAGCCCAGAGATAAACCCACACACATATGGTCCCCTTCTCTTTGATAAAGGAGGCAAGAATATACAATGGGGAAAAGATAGTCTCTTCAATAAGTGGTGCTGGGAAAACTGGACAGCTACATGTAAAAGAATTAAATTAGAACACTCCCTAACACCATTTACAAAAATAAACCCAAAATGGATTAAAGACCTAAATGTAAGACCGGGCACTACAAAACTCTTAGAGGAAAACATTGAAGAACACTCTTTGACATAAATAACAGCAAGATCCTTTTTGACCAACCTCCTGGAGAAGTAGAAATAAAAACAGAAATAAATAAATGGGACCTAATGAAACTTAAAAGCTTTTGCACAGGGGCTTCCCTGGTGGCGCAGTGGTTGAGAATCTGCCTGCCAATGCAGGGCACACGGGTTCGAGCCCTGGTCTGGGAAGATCCCACATGCCGCAGAGCAACTAGGCTCGTGAGCCACAACTACTGAGCCTGCACGTCTGGAGCCTGTGCTCCACAACAAGAGAGGCTGCGATAGTGAGAGGCCCACGCACCACGATGAAGAGTGGCCCCCGCTTGCCGCAACTAGAGAAAGCCCTCGCACAGAAACGAAGACCCAACACAGCCAAAAATAAATAAAGAAATAAATAAATAAAAATTTTTAAAAAAGCTTTTGCACAGCAAATGAAACCATAAAAAAAAGACGAAAAGACAACCCTCAGAATGGGAGAAAATATTTTCAAATGAAGCAACTGACAAAGGATTATCTCCAAAATATACAAGCAGCTCATGCAGCTCAATATCAAAAAGACAAACAACCCAATCTAAAAATGGGCAGAAGACCTAAATAGACATTTCTCCAAAGAAGATATACAGATTGCCAACAAACAGATGAAAGGATGCTCAACATCACTAATTATTAGAGAAATGCAAATCATAGCTACAATGAGGTATCACCTCACACTGGTCAGAATGCCCATCATCTAAAAGTCTACAAACAATAAATGCTGGATAGAGGGCTTCCCTGGTGGCGCAGTGGTTGAGAATCTGCCTGCTAATGTGGGGGACACGGGTTCGAGCCCTTGTCTGGGAGGATCCCACAAGCCGCGGAGTGGCTGGGCCCGTGAGCCACAACTACTGAGCCTGCGCGTCTGGAGCCTGTGCTCTGCAACAGGAGAGGCCGCAATAGTGAGAGGCCCGTGCACCACGATGAGGAGTGGCCCCCGCTTGCCACAACTAGAGAAAAGGCCTCGCACAGAAATAAAGACCCAACACAGCCAAAAATAAATAAATTAATTAATTAAAAAAATAATAATAATAAAATAAATGCTGGATAGGGTGTGGAAGAAAGGGAACCCTCTTGCACTGTTGGTGGGAATGTAAATTGATCCAGCCACTATGGAGAACAGTATGGAGGTTCCTTAAAAAACTAAAACAGAACTACCATACAACCCAGCAATCCCACTACTGGGCATATACCCTGAGAAAACCATAATTCAAAAAAAGTCATGTGCCACAATGTCCATTGCAGCACTATTTACAATAGCCAGGACATGGAAGCATCCTAAGTGTCCATCGACAGATGAATAGATGAAGAAGATGTGGCACATATATACAATGGAATATTACTCAGCCATAAAAAGGAATGAAACTGAGTTATTTGTAGTGAGTTGGATGGACCTAGAGTTGTCAAACAGAGTGAAGTGAGTCAGAAAGAGAAAAACAAATACCGTATGCTAACATATATATATGGAATCTAAAAAACAAAAAATGGTTCTGAAGAACCTAGGGGCAGGACAGGAATAAAGACACAGCTGTAGAGAATGGACTTGAGGACACGGGGAGGAGGATGGGTAAGCTGGGACGAAGTGAGAGAGTGGCACAGACATACATACACTACCAAATGTAAAGTAGGTAGCTTGTGAGAAGCAGCCGCATAGCACAGGGAGATCAGCTGGGAGTTTTGTGACCACGTAGAGGGATGGGATAGCGAGGGTGGGAGGGAGACACAAGAGGGGGGTTATATGTGGATATATGTATACATAGCTGACTCACTTTGTTATACAACAGAAACTAACACACCATTGTAAAGCAATTATACTCCAATAAAGATGTTTTAAAAAAAAAGAATAAGAAAATAATTTGTAGTTTCCCTTCACTTATTCCTTTTTGACACCCTTACTTTATGAACATATGCGTTTCTGACCTATATTATTTTCTCTCTCTCTAAATCACTATTTTAACATTTCTTGTAAGGCATGTGTACTGGCAACAGATTCCCTCAGTCTTTGCTTGTCTAAGAAATTCTTTATTTCTCCTTCACTTTTGAAAGATAATTTTCTAGGGTACAGAATATGTTGGTGGTGAGATGGGTTTTTTTTTTTCTCAAAACTTTAATTATTACACCTCATTCTCTTCTTGCTTGGATATAATTCAAGAGAAGTTGGATATAATTCTTCTCTTTGTTCCTCTGTAGGTGAGGTGATTTTTTCCTCAAACTTCTTCTTTTAATATTTTTCTTCATCTTTGATTTTCTGTAGTTTGAAAATAATATGCTTAGTTACAGATGTTTTTTGGTATTTTTCCTGCTTGGTGTTCTCTAAGCTTTCTGGATCTGTGGTTTGGTGTCTGAACTTCATTTGGGGGAAATTGTAAGTCATTATTATTTCAAATATTTCTTCTCTCATTTTCTCTCTTTCTTCTCCTTCTGGTATTCCCATTATACATATGTTACACTATGTTACACCATTGTCCCACAGTCCTTGGATATTGTTTTTTTGTTGTTGTTGTTTGCTTTCAGTCTTTATTCTCTTTGCTTTGTGGTGTTCATGGATTCTATTGATATATCTTCTAGCTCAGAGATGGTTTCCAGCCTGCTGTTAAACCCATCAAAGGCACTTTTCATTTCTAAGTGTTTTTTATCTCTTGGATTTATTATGGTTCTTTCTTAAGATTTCCATCTCTCTGCTTACATTACCCATCTGTTCTTGCCTGCTGTCTACTTAATCCACTAGAACCCTTAGCATACTAAAGTTGTTTTAAATTCCTGGTTTAATAATCCCAACATCCCTGCCAAGTCTTGTTCTGATGCTTGCACTGTGTCTTCAAATCATGTTTTTTGCCTTTTGGTATGTCTTGTAATTTTTTCTTGATAGCTGGACATAATGTACTGGGTAAAGGAATGGCTGTAAATAGGACTTAGCACATGTGGTGGTGAGCTGTGGGGATGGGAAATATTCCAGAGTCTTACAATTGGGTCTCAGTATTTTAGTGAGCCTACATCTTTGGGCTGTTGACTTCACAACAGTTTCTCAGTATTTTTCTTTCTTTTAGATGAGACAGAATGGCTACAGAGTGCCAGAGTTGCATATTTTGCTTCCTCCAGGTCAGTTAGGCTGTGGTAATACCCCAGCAGGTTAGGTTCTGGGTAACTAGTTTCCCTTGATGGCAGGCCTTCTTTAAAAATGGCCTTTTCCCCTCCCGTGCCAGAAGCACAATCGAATTTTTCTCATATATACTGTGGGAACTTGGTTGAGCTCCTGGAGAAGAATCTCACAATATTGTGGGGGCATCCTATGACTGCATCCCCTGGAGTTTTTAACTCTCAGAGTTACCCATACTGAGCCTCCAGCAATTCATCAATTACAGCTCAGGTTTTTCTACCCCAGCACTGGCTCCTAGGGTGGTTTCTGCGTGTGAGCCTCTGCCCTGGTAAGCCACGACCCCCTGTTTTTGCCTGTCTCTCCAATCTTGGGACAGTGTTTTGTCCTGTGTCCTCTGCTCTCTTATGGATCCAAAAAGCACTGTTGATTTTTCAATCTATTCAGCTTTCTACTTGTTGTTAGGAAGGAGCGGAGACTTCCAAGCTCCTTACACGTGGAAACAGAAACTTTCAAGATAAACTTACAGTTTATGATTTGCTATCTTGCTGTCCATCTCTACAGCATAAAATAACATTTTCTTTATTCTTTCAAATAGCAGTCTTGTCTCTAAACAAAATTCAAATACATAAAACTTTACTGATTTGTTCTATTTAGTTTTAAATTTGGGGGTATGATATCCTTTTATATGTTTATCATTAAATGATAACTTTTAATGATATCATTAAAAGTTTCAGGAATTTTATTGTAAATAATATGGTCTTCGTATACATGTATAATTTCTTTCTTCTGTTATTAGTCTCTGCATGTATTCCATGTGCTTGCTGAGTTTAGTAAGTATTAGTAGATCTAACAGTTTATTATTTTTGTTTAAAATACTGTTACATCCCAATTTAGTTTTTAAGCCCAAATTTCTCAGAACAATGCACGTCATTCATTCATGACCTATCTCTGCAACTTCATCTCTTTCTAGTCCTTGCCTTATACTCTATATTTTAGCTAAATAGCTACACAATAACAATTAACCATTTCATAACATTATGCCTTTGTTCATGCTAAGTCATCCCACTTTCTTCATTTTTAGTAATGACTGGGTTTTTTTAGATACTCTTAGAAGTTGTGTTGATGTCTCTCTCTTATGAGCAGCCTAATCCTAGCATTTGCACATGAACACATACACCCAGACAATATTTTAGCAAAATTGTCAATTTATGAGCCAGTTTTTTCCCTAGTCTCTCTAACTCTCTGAAGTGAGGCACAGATTCTCATGCGATCCTCTATCTCCAGTGTTTATTCAATGTCCAGGACACTCTGCACACTGACCTAAATCAGAGCTCATGTCCCCTGTTTCTCTTTTACATCACACTATCTCTTATGATACAGTAAACGATATGTATTGATGGATCTTATTTTTAATTTTGGAATATTCCAATCTGTGTCAATTATGTTATTTTCACTCGCAAGTATTAAAAAGCTCAATTCAAACTTTTTTTAAACCATGAAAGGCCTGTGCCAGTTCATGTAAACTTAAAATTTTAGAAGTAGGAGGGCTTCAGGAATTATACAGTCAGTGTTCTAACTCAATTTCTCAGTGAATCTTTCATCTCTGTATTCCTGTGTCACTTTTGGCCATAGGATATTTCCTATCACAATCTAGATATCACCCATTCTACACTGTCCAAGAAAAGAGACAGAAAACATGTTTTCCCTACCCCAGGGAAGGGTGGCTTTATGTCAGTAGGACACACAACAGAAATTAGTGGCACATACACGATTGAAATCAGGAATCGTGATTCCAGCACTAATATATGACTATCTGCAGACAATTACAGTATCTTTGTCTCTTTATAAGACAACTAAAGTGAAAATAAGATTTTAGTCTACATTGT
This sequence comes from Eschrichtius robustus, assembly GCF_028021215.1. Taxonomy (NCBI): domain Eukaryota; kingdom Metazoa; phylum Chordata; class Mammalia; order Artiodactyla; family Eschrichtiidae; genus Eschrichtius; species Eschrichtius robustus. The sequence goes on along the minus strand of NC_090828.1, from coordinate 45,944,767 downwards.
GCTATTCCTAGAATTCCTCATGGATCAGAAAAGAAATCTAAACTTTACTGTTAAAATATTTTTATACAAGTTTTTACTATTAATTTTATACCTGAAATGTTCTAGAAATATCACATATTTCTTACTCAAGTAAATCTCAGGGGGTCCCCTCATACTTTCCAAAATAAAGCAGAACAATGGACACAACAACAAACAAATAAACAAGCCTACTACTATACTCTTCCGTATATAACATATTAAAATTATATATTAAAATAGTTTTGAAATATATAGAAAAAGGTGTTGCATATTCCAATGAAATAGGTGTGATTTCAGTTACAATGCTTCTCAATATAAATATGACTAAAAATAATGGGTAAAATTTCCCGTTGATGCAACACTCTATGAAACAGACTAAATGAAATCTTAGTAATAAAAATAAATGCTGAAAAATAAGCTAATATAAATAAGATTTAGAAAAAGTAATCATTTTATTGGAATCTGTGCTCATCATAGTTTATGCATTTCAAAGAAAAATTTAATTTTTACATAAACCTTCCTTTTAGAAAAAGATATTTTAGAACATATTTTATAACCACTCTATCTTCATGTTGGGTGTGCACTATAACATTTTAAATCTTTTGGAGGTGAAGTAATTGCAATCTTCAGGCCAAAGAGAGACAAGATTTCTTCAGAATATTATAAGGAGGAGTCCTTTTTCCGTATTCTAACAGTGAACATCATGCATTGCTTATTGCTGTATTTATAACATTTATAACTTATAAAATGTACTTGACCTCTTCTAACTCTTCCCATGGTTCACATGCCCTCTCTGTGCACCCTGTTTACCCTTTGTAGATGTTTTTCACTGTTTTCTGCAATACCGTCTTTATAAAATACTTCTGGATGTTTGTACCAACTGTTCTTTTGGTATTCATTGTCCTTACCTCTTTTCTAGTTAGAAAGAATTTTCCTTTAAGAATCAGTCCAAATTTAACCCCCAATGTGAAACATCTCTAAATCTCATCCCATTAATTAAGATTTTCTCTATAGTATCATATATTTAAAGGTGTGTATATGGCCAGCAACTTGAGAGGGCATGAACAATAGAACATCTTTAATCAATAGCTACCAAGTTAATAAATCCATTAATTTTGTGAATTTATAAAGATAAATTATACATAAAAAATTAAATGTTATCTTTTTGATACCATGTGGGGTTTGCTAATTTTAAAAAATTCTCTATGAAGATGGATAACAGTTGATTAATGTTTATGATTAGAAAGGAAGAATTCATTTCTTATTGTTCTATTATCAAATACTCTCTTTCATCATAAGTTCCTATTCTTCTAAAAGCTTAATATTGATTTTTTTTTAAAAAAACCTCTGAATCTTGGTCCCTGGTAAAAAGTGAAAGACTTGTAAAATTAAAATATCTCTTATGAATAGGAATTTGTGACAGATTCTGCAAATTTCCTGTCTAATATACATTTCCCCAGATTTTGTTTGATGTAGAAAGGTGTCCAGGTAAACATATCAAATTCTCCATCCTCTCTTGTTGCTGAGGATGGCTGTACTTCTGGCTCCAGAAGCAATACGATGGAGGGCTTTTGAGTAAATTGCTTTCCTGTTGTAGGTGCTATACATTTTTTGCTTCTTTTGCCTACTGGAATGTGGATGAGTTAGAGGTGAAGGAGTCAAATTGAGATCCTAGTGATCAAAGCTGCCTGTAAGGGATGGATGGTCAGAAGTTTCTGATTCTGATGACAACCTTGAGTAGCTAAACCAATCTTGACCTGCTTAGTATCAGATTCTTTTGAAATTTAAAAAAACAGCCTTATTCAGATAGAATTCACATGCCATACAATTCATTCATTTGAAGTAGACAATGCAGTGGCTTTTAGAATATTCACAGACATGTGCAATCATTACCGCCATTACCAGTCAATTTTAGAATATTTTCATGACCTCAGAAGAAACGCTGTATCCTCTAACAAGGATATATATCCTCATATCCCCCAGTCCTAAGCAACCTCTATAGATTTTCCTATTCTGGACTTTCATATGAATGGAATCATATGATATGTGGTCTTTTGTGGCTGTCTTCCTTCACTTAGCAACATGTTTTCAAGGTTGATCCATGTGGTATCATGTATTAGTGTTTCATTCCTTTTTAAATGGTAAAATAATATGTATTGATATACTACATTTTGTTTATCTATTGTCAGTTATGAGCATTTGGATTGTTTCCACCTTTTGGCTTTTACAAATAATGCTGCTGAAGCACTGGTGTACAAGTTTTGTGTGTGTGTTTGTGGATATATGGTTCCATTCCTTTTGGGCATATACCTAGGGGTGAACTTGCTGAATCACATGGTAATTCTATGCTTAATTTTGAGGAACCCCCTGATTATGTCCTGGAATTAGCTAAACTCCTAAGAAGAAAGTTTCATAAATTGATAACATTTTGAGATAATGACTTGCTCTATGTTCCCTTCAATTTATGTTTAGGAAATTCTATCAAATCTTTGCTCACTGTAACCTATACAAAAAGATGTTACAGATTTGCAACATTAATCAACATGAATGAGATGAATAAGTTACATCATGTTACTTTGTTAAACCATACGCAAAAATATTCCATTATGTAATAACTTAAATATTCAGAAAGAAAAAAATCAGGTATTATAATTTACAACTTTAAAATATTTATCCCTGAGTTTCTTAAAGAACAAACTTTTCTGCATGAATATATATTAATAAGAAACTTGATTATTAAACACGTCTTCAGAAAAAATGTTAGTTAAATAAGAAAAATTACATACACTTTTATATATATCTTATTGGCTTGTAAAAACACTGAAAGGGGGGTGAGAAGTAAGGAAATAAAAGCACAGTATTCTGTGAGTAATCCTTGTTCAGTTAAGTCACATTTGGCTTAAATCCACTGGAGGGACTGTTTTAGAAATGTACTCTATGTCTGAAATTTTATGACTAGTCTTTAAGGTATGGAATATGTTCCATATTACTTATTATCACAGTGTACCAAAATAATGAATTAAAAGTAGCTAATGTTGGAACTAAGAAAAAAAATCTTTGCCAAGTTGTAAGAAGTGGATTTAGACAAGCCCAAGCAGTAAGGGACAGAAACATCTATCATGTGGTTCTGTCACTTTTTGTGAGGGATACATGGCAGGATGGATATAGGTCATAATTTATAACAGATGCTAAAGTAGAAAATACTTACTTGATCTTTAGAAAAAGTTTACATTTAAATGAAATAATATTTTGCTGGTTGTAATACGTTAACAATTTAAATATCTTTTCTAATACTTTTATAAGGAGGAATATTTTTTTAAGTGATTAATTCATGAACCAAAGAAATTTTAACAAAATAGATATAAATTCCATCTATGATCAGGAGTCTGTTTTGGGGCACCCCACCCTTAATCATAGCCCAGACTGAGATACATTAATGTAACTGGCCTCAGGACCTCCTGATCCTGCTGCTTTTCTGTGGGCTAATGGATAATGCCTTTCATTGTCAGGCAAATATATTTCTCATTTATGTTTGTTTATTGTAAATAAGAACTTTTCCTAAATGTGAAAAAAAGATATTTCATTGATAGCGATAAAATTTTAGAAACTGGCAACAGATGAAACTGCAATAAATATTCACATGGGAGAGATAATGGTGAACTTTTTTTTCTAGTTTAAATAAATTGAATAAAAATTTTAAAAAATAAATAAAATAAGAGATAATGAATTTGATAGAATCTGATCACTAGGCCCGGCAGATACTAAGCCAGAAATACATGTCATATATATTTTTTCTAACTCCTTATATCCAAATGACACCAACTGATTTTATTTCTCAATTGCATCTTGAGTATTCCACCCAAACTAAGACACTCATTATCTCCTATCTATGTTACTCAAATACCTTTTGTCTTAATTTTGTGTATAACATATATTTGATAAGGAAGAGAGATTAGTCTCCTCTATAAATGTATGATAATATATTTGGTATATTATACAATGTATATTTTTAATTTTATTTTACATATACATCATACAATGAATGTCCTTTATTAGCAGATATTTGATATATTGCCATATACTTTGGTTATTATAAATAAACATGTTCCAATGTATATTCATAGTCTTACAATTTTAGATGCTTGAAGAGTAAAATAAATTGTTGGAAGTGGTTATATATATTTTATTCTTTGATTGGTATTGACAAAATGATCTCCAAAGACTTTACGTCAATTTACTCTCCCACCAATAATATATGAGGTTGCCTGTTTCTCTTCCTCCTTGTTAATAGAACATGTAATAATTTTTAAAAATTCTACCAATGTGATTGGTAAAAAATAACTTTAGCCTAATTTTCCATTTCACTTATTACAAGTGAGGTTATATATTTTTCTTTTAATAAATTTATCTATTTTATTTTTGGCTGCATTGGGTCTTCATTGCTGTGCACGGGCTTTCTCTAGTTGCGGTGAGCAGGGGCTGCTCTTCTTTGTGGTGCACGGGCTTCTCATTGTGGTGGCTTCTCTTGTTTCAGAGCACGGGCTCTAGGCGCACGGGTTTCAGCAGTTGTGGTGTGCGGGCTCAGCAGCTGTGGCTCGCGGGCTCTAGAGCACAGGCTTAGAAGTTGTGGCGCAAGGGCTTAGTTGCTCTGTGGCATGTGAGATCTTCCCAGACCAGGGCTCAAACCCGTGTCCCCTGCATTGGCAGGCAGATTCTTAACCACTGTGCCACCAGGGAAGTCCCGAGGTTATATATCTTTTCACAAGTTTGAAACTGATTTGTTTTTCCTCTTACGTATACTATTCATGTCACATTATCCATTTTCAGTTGGGCTTTGGGCTGTTGGGATTTTCTTGTTTTTAGGAGCTTTTACGTATGAATAAAATGGACTATTTTTGGTCATATATGCCTGTTTGGCTTTTGACTTTGTTTTTGGTGTTTCTTTCCCAATCACTTTATAATTTTTGTGAAGCCATATTTATACTTTTTGATCTCTTAGGATTGTGTCACTCTCCTTCATGTTTGTGTCTATCTGCACCCAGCACAGTGCCTGGCCATAGAAGACACCATATAATTATTTGTTTAAAAAATTGCTGAATTAAAGTGTGAAGATGTTTATGTTTTTAAATCTCAAATCCAATGTATATCTTCTCAGTTTCTATTAGATTGTAAAGTTTTTAAAGGGAGAAATAATTTCTTCAAAGTCTTATTTCCCATTTTCCTAATACAGTTTAAACTGAAATTAGAGTGAAACCATGAAACAGTTTGTACAAAATTGACATTTTTAAATGTTGAAAATTAAATTATATTTTTAATAATAATGTTGTCTATATTTTGTAAACACAAGTTATTTGAATTATTTGACTCAGCCAACAATAGTTGAAATTATTTTTGTTTCTGACTAAAGAACTAACAATTTTTTATGACAATTCATGAATTAAAAACATACTATTAGATTAGTTGAATTAAAGCAGTTTTATTGTTATTAAATAGTTATTTCAAATCACTAATGTGTTGAACACACCATTTAATATTATTTTCTCAGACAATTTAAGATTTTGAAAAGGCATTTATGGGTTTCTTCAACATCAAACCAAGTTTTGGCACTAAACAAACAAACAAAAATTAATGATCTTATCATCCATATATTGAGTTAATGATACCAATAGTGTATCCTGACTATGAAATGGGTTCAATTATTTGCTCAATAATCCAGTATTTTCTGTGTCATTAATTCCTCTCCTTTTTTATTTAGCAACCCTCAGGGAACTCAAGATGAAGAAAATTTATGTTGACTAAGTATTTCAAAACAATTTTAAACTTAAAATTTATGAATTACTTTTAATAAATTGTCAATGTAACTCATATTATATTTAATCCTAGAAGTTATATCTTCAGAATCAGTTGAGAAGGGTTTTAGCTTTGTCTTAAGATACAGAAAACTTGAAAGAGCATTGCTCCCCACCCCAAACAATGACAAGTTGGATAATTTACCAAATCATAAATTTTCTTGAGCCCATGAAAGACCTGACGCCACAGGCAATCAAATAGTCTCAAGTTTAAGGGAATACAGGTGCCTCCTAACAGACAAGATGTGAGCACTGGTTCACCTGTAGGAGATCAAGCTAGGAAGGGACATGTGGTGCCAAAGAAACTGGTAAGAAAATTCAGCTAAATGTTTGAACAGATTTTGAAATGTTGAGTGTTGACTACTATGAGAGTATAGAATGCTTCAAGCCATAGAAATTAGGAGATTGCACTTTATCTCAGGCTTCTATCCACTCCCATCTCCAGGTTCTCATGACAAAGATGTGGGTCAGGATGGGAGATCAGAAATTGTCTCCTGCTTCATTAGGCCTTGGTGAGGAAAGTAACAACCACTGTGGCAAAGGCACAAAGCCTCACTTGGATTATTCTTTCCCATCTCTGCTACTGAAATAGCCTTACACCACTCAGACAAACCTCTGTAGCTTTCAAAGAACACATGGAAATCCACTGCAGCTTGAAGAAAAAACAACCTTTGATACCAGGGCAAAGTCAGGACATTAGAGGTCCACTCCACTGGTGGAATGGCAGGGTCACTAACAAAGCCCCAAGATCCAGGAGCAGAGAGTTTGCCTAAGACTAATGCTAAAGCAGAACAAGAGAGAACCCTCTCCACCCTCCCTCACCAGGCTACCAAGTGATGAGTGATAAACAGAATCTGTCGACTGCTGAGAGAGGGACAAGAACATGGAGAGAGATCTTCTCTGATGGGTAAATATACAGAGAATTCTAAAACTAAATGTGGTACAGAATAATTTAGAATAAACCTCTGCAACTCAGCTCCCATCATAAGCACAAGGAAAAGCTAGAGGAATTTGAAGCCAGTGGTGCCCTAAAAATCATTGCAACAACAAAACCCAAATACAGCCCAACCCCTGGCTAGGTTAACTCAATCTGCCACACTGAAGACCTAGCATAAAAAGAAATATTTCCATTTTCAGACATCAATAATATTTACCTCAATTTGTATTGTCTTATACACAATGTCCAGCATTCAACAAAAAAGTACAGAGCGCCGAAGCAGTAAAAAACAATATTCTGTTAAGATACACTGAAATCAATCAATAGTACGAGGTCCATCTTGGAACTATCAAACAGAAAATTTTAAATAACTATGATTAATGTATTAAAAAAACTTTTGTTCATAAGATTAGCAACATGCATGTATTACAGCAGAGAGACAAAAATTATAAGAATAGATTTTAAATTTCATCAGACTGATGAAAATTATAAGAAAGAATCAAATGGAAATGCTAGATACAAGAAACACAGTAACTGATAGAAGAAAAATTCCTTTGACAAGTTTATTAATAGACTTAAAAGAGCCAAAGAAAGAAGAACATGAAGTGAATGTGAAAATAGTTTAATAGAAATTAACCAGGCTAAATTATAAAGACTAAATGAGTAAAAAAAAAATTTAAAAGACCAACACATGAAAGGCTTTCGGGACAGTATCAGTCAGTCTCATACTGGTGTAATAGGAATCACAAAAGAAGAAGAGAGGGAAAACATGGAAAGTGCTGTAAGTTAATGATTGAGAATTTTCCAAAAATATTGAAAGATATAAACCACAGGTCAAGGAAATTCATAGAAAACCAAGCAGAATAAATACTAAGCAAAATGCATGAAACACCTAGACAAAGGTATTCAAAGTGTTGAAAACCAAAGATAAAAAGAAAATTTTAAAGGGAGTTAGAGGAAAAGAACATATTACATATATACATATATATATATATATACATATGATGGCAGACTTCTCAATAATTCACATCAGAAATTACTGAAGCTAGAAGATAATGAAGTGACATCTTTAAAAGGCCTCAAGGGAAAAAAATGTCAAAATAGTTTACACTATCTAGCATAAATAACTTTCAAAAATGAAAGAGAAAAAAAAGCTTTTTCAGACAAAGAAAAAACAACATAGTTAATAACAACAAACCTCCACAACAAAATGTTAAAAGAAGTTCTTTAGGCAACATGTATATGATTAAAAACTTGAATTTACCTAATGGAATGAGAAGCACTGGAAATGGTATAGATGAAAGTACATATAAAACTAATTTTCTTTCTCATTTTTAATTGCCCTATTGACTGATTAATGCAAGCTGCATCAGTTCATGGTTGAATTCTGTCTCAAACTTGAAATGCAAATATTCTGTAGTGGGTTGCTACCAAAGCTGAGTGTTGAAAGTCAAATATTTATTATTTGCTTTAATATAGACTAATGTCTGAACAAATCAGTCAGTGAATGAACTGAGTGAAAATTCTCATCCTCTGTCATTCATCATCAATATTGAATGAGTTCATTTCCGATTATTAAATAAATTTATTACCTTCTTACTGCTTATGAAAAGAACTATAAGGACGATGTTAGGGAAGGGGGACTGAAATACAAAAAATAATGGCTATCGTCTCGAAGCACAAAAAATTTATCCTTCTTCAAACACAGATAGATTTAATTAAATACATTGATGATCAAAAAAAAAAAAAAAACAAAAGAAACTAACATTAAGTAAGGTATAATTTTGATAACATAGAAGCCAATTTTTACCAACTGAAGGTTTTAATACTCACAGGTCATAATGCATAAATAGGTAGTGCTCTTGAATAGTATCTGTCATTGAAATTCAGGTATAGTTTTGTTACTAAAAAAGAGTTTAATAAGCATAGTGAAAATTTCCTTTTATTTTCTTTTCCATATGGTTTATTACAGGATATTGACTATAGTTTCACTGTGCTATACGGTGAGACCTTGTTGTTTATCTATTTTATATATAGTAGTTTGTATCTTCTGGTCTCAAACTGTTAATTTATCCCTCCCTCCTTTCCCCTTTGGTAACCATAGGTTTGTTTCCTATGTCTGTATGTTTCTGTTTTGTAAATAAGTTCATTTGTATCATATTTTAGATTCCACATTTAAGTGATATCATATGATATTTGTCTTTCTCCTTCTGACTTACTTCAGTTAGTATGATAATTTCTAGGTGCATCTGTATTACTGCAAATGGCATTATTTCATTCTTTTTTATGGCTGAGTATATATATGTGTGTGTATATCTATATCTATCTATATCTATATCTATATATCTATATCTATATAGATATAGATATACACACACTATGTCTTCTTTATCCATTCCTTCATCGATGGACATTTAGGTTGCTTCCATGTCTTGGCTATTATAAATAGTGCTGCTATGAACATTGAGGTACATTTATCATTTTGAATTATAGTTTGTCCGGATATATGCCCAGGAGTGGGATTGCTGGATCATATGGCAACTCTATTGTTAGTTTTTCAAGGAACCACCATACTGTTCTCCATAGTGGCTGCACCTATTTACATTCCCACCAACAGTGTAGGAAGGTTTCCTTTTCTCTATACGCTCACCAGCATTTGTTCATTGTAGATATTTTAATGATGGCCATTCTGACTGGTGTGAAGTGATATCTCACTGTAGTTTTGATTTGCATTTCTCTAATAATTAGCGAAGTTGAGCCTCTTTTCATGTGCCTGTTGGCTAACTGTATGTCTTTTTTTGAGAAATGTCTATTTAGGTCTTCTGCTCATTATTTGATTGGGTTGTTTGTTTTTTGTTGTTGTTGTTGTTATTGAGTTGTATGAGTTATCTGTGTATTTTGGAAATTAAGCCTAGCAAGGTGAAAATTTCTATTCAGTACTCTCCTCAGAATTCTGCTAATAAAAAGCTAGAGGAAAGAAGGTTGAAAGCCAATAAATCTATGTCAGCAAAATGTTCATGGAGATTTAACAACAAATATAATTCTTTCCCTTCTATTTTTACTAAAGAGCTCCACAACTGCATCATTTAGAGGTCAGTGTATAGTTCTCACATCCAAGGTTATTGTAACCCTCAGAAAGAACATTCTCAGTGATGAAAACTTCTAACTTGTCAAACATTTAGTTGCTTTATTTCTTAGGCAAGTTATACTGGTAAGTACATCTGTGTGAGGCAATATTTATATAATCTTCTTGACCACTGTGGACAAGGAGTTTTCAACTAAGAAACAAAATATAAAACATCTCACAAAATAGTATACTTTGCAAAAACATGGGACTTTCAAACATAGTCTGTCCAAGTGCTCATATGAGATCCCTCGAGAAAACAGTATCTATAAAGCAGTGAGAAAAAATTGCTACTGCTATCAGCCTTATAAAACCAAGAATATGATAAAAAGTGCTGGTCTGCAAAGAAAATGGCTCAGGCTTCTTAGGGAAAATGATTCCAATTTAAACCAAAATTTGCAGAAATGACTGTCTGGTCTCACAACTCTACCAAGTATAGCTTTCACATTTCTGGGAGGTTGATTTTACGTAGTTGAAATTAACTAGATGGTTAAATATTATGTGTTGTTAAAATTCCCTTGTAGGGGCTTCCCTGGTGGCGCAGTGGCTGAGGGTCTGCCTGCCAATGCAGGGGACACGGGTTCGAGCCCTGGTCTGGGAGGAACCCACATGCCGCGGAACAACTGGGCCCGTGAGCCACAACTACTGAGCCTGCGCGTCTGGAGCCTGTGCTTCGCAGCAAGAGAGGCCGCGACAGTGAGAGGCCCGCGCACCGCAATGAAGAGTGGCCCCCTCTCGCCGCAACTAGAGAAAGCCCTCGCACAGAAACGAAGACCCAACACAGCCAAAAATAAATGAATAAATAAATAAAATTAAATATATATATATATATATATATAATTCCCTTGTAAAAAACATGCTTTCTACAGGTTCTTAGTACAGTGACTTTCCCCATGATAATAGGCAAGCAAAGGAAAATGAAAATAAGGAAATTTTGTGAAATGTCTTCACTCCACCAAGATTAATGTCATGTGTATCATGTAACATACTGAGTCTGAAATTTCCAGATGGCATTTTAATTTTTATGTGTTGCACCAAATTGTGAAACTTCAGGGACACTAGTTTACTTAGTGAAATACAAATGGATATGCTATTTTAGCAGGAGTTTGTTTTGGCAGTCTGTGTGAGCAATCAAACTCAGCATTGTCTCCTGCACACACTTTAATATATCCTTTAATAGGCCTGAGATCAGCAGGGGATTAACACAGAATAATTTGGGAATTTTTAAAAATTGAACGTATGCATTTTATACACAATAAAGGAAAATAATCAGTACTTAAACACTCTCATTAAGGTGAGAAGCTTCTTTATCAAAATTAGAGGCAACAGATGTATCGGGAGGAAATTGACAGAAAAGAAAATAGCAAATATAACAGTGAGTAGAAAAAAAATTAGCTAATTATATGTTTCATCTCTGCTTACTACAGAAGTAAAGCTTAATTTTAAAGAAATGGAAAAGTCTAGTGAATGCCAAGAGGATTTTTCCATGCATTATAGCTCTTTGGCATAGGACCTATATGTATTTATCCAGATGTTACGGGTGGATATTATGGGATTTAATCGTAACTGGAAGTGCATTTGAAGTACAGGATAGTAATAAAATGAAAATAGATAACTAAATTTGAAAAAATATATATACTTTATTCTTAAAGTAATTTAGGACCGCACTGTGTTATAAGTGTTAAAACATATTGGAGATAAAGACACAAACACAAAATTGCTTTTTTTCTAAAATTTGCACAAAATAAAATTATGGTACAGTGAAATTTCCTAAAAACAGTTTTGATGCAAAGCCTTCTATTTGCAGGGCAAGAATAGAGATGAAGATGTAGAGAATGGACATGTGGACACAGAGGGGGAAAGGGAGGGTGGGACAAATTGGGACATTAGGATTGACATATATACACTACCATGTGTAAAATAGATAGCTAGTGGGAACCTGCTGTATAGCACAGGGAGCTCAGCTCAGTGCTCTGTGATGACCTAGAGGGATGGGATGGCAGGGGAGGGAGGTCCAAGAGGGAGGGGATATATGTACACATATAGCTGATTCACTTCGTTGTACAGCAGAAACTAACACAACATTGTAAAGCAATTACCAAGAAATTCTGTACAGTTTACTCAGTTTATGATTATACTGACCATTTCTGATGACAAGTGGGTATCAGCATAATTACAAACTTCTTGTCTCGTGAATGATACTATCTCTGATGGTGCCTCAGGGCTTCACTGTCATTGCTGAGAGACCTGTTGTCACATTGAAGCTGGCTCAAGTAACTCAGTTTCTGGAGAGTGAAAGATCATATTCCCTCATGCTTCCTGACGCCCAATGTCTCTTAATCTCATTAGTTTCCTTAGTCTTCAGGAGTGTAGTGAGTATGGGAAGAAACTAAAATGAAGAGATTGAGAAGGTGGGCAGGGGCTAGGTTCTTGTAGATTCTTGAAGATCATGTGAAGAAATTTTAACTTTATTCAAAGTGCCCTGATAAGTTCATGGAAAGATCACCCTGGTTGCTGGAAAGATGGGAGGAAACAGTATTAATATTTATCTAACACAAACAGTATGATCATAATTGTGTATATTTGGGTGAAAATTTAATAAAGAAACAAAGTACAAATTATCTAACTCATTTTTTCAAGATATAAATTTTAGTCAGAAAATACATTTGAGTAATGATTCAATTGAATGAGCTAATAAAAATTTAATATTACTCAAATTACTTCTGAGTAATTCATGTTTTAGAACCTACATTTTATTTCTGTTACTTACTTCTCTCCTTGCTCTATTCACTATTGGTATGAGGAAAAAGGTCATTTAAAATTATACTAGGATCACATCAATCCTTGATATACTTTTAACAATTACATCATTCTGAAACCTATTGTTCAGACTAAATACACCAGGTCTCATGGACTAATCATGAGAATAAAAACATCAGTTTGATCTCCATAGGAGATCAAATAATTTATCTAAAGCAAAACTCATGGTTTCATGCTCACCATTAACTCATCCAAGCACATTTTAAAAGTTTGCATTGATTGACAGTTGAGTTCCAGAACTTGATTATAATTCCTAGAAATCAAGAACTGGAGGGGCATTTACAGATGGCCTATTCCTTTCTTCACCGAAGCAGAAACTCAGAAAGGAAAAGTGACTCCCAGTTAAAGTACAAAGAAACATATTGAAAGTCAAGTGACTTGGCTTCCAGGCCCAGTTCTGTCATCTAATCTCAAAGAATGACTATTTAGCTGAAAAAATAAAAGAATTAGTAATACTAATAATGAGAAGAAAAAGAAAAGTTTATTCCATTGAATTTATCAAAGAATAAATGAAGTACACGGAATGTTAAGTCTAACTTTTGTTGAAAGGAAATTCAATGGCATATTTAGCATTTCCAAAGAACCTTATCTTCTCGTTCTCATGAATACCTCCAGTGGGTCCTTCATGGATTTACTTATTTTCCATAATATGATTCCCAAGTTTAAAGAGAGGAAGCATGCCAAGAAGAAAGTTTCTGGTGGCCAAGGAAGCAATTCCTTAGTGTTCAGCAACGAAGAATCAAACAAAGAGGACCAAATCTCCCAATTCTATCCAATGCAAAAAATTTGAAAAAAAAGGCTCTCTGTGTCTGATAATGTCCTATGATGATAGTCATTTAGGGAATAGCACAAACAGAAATGTGTGGGAAAGCTATGAGAGAGAGAAAAATAGGAATATAAGAGAAAACAGCAAAGTTACCATACAGAAGCATCTGTTACTTAGTCCAATGCCCCATGCTACATACAACTGAATCTTTAGCTATATGTACCCAACATAATACAATGATTTAAGAAAATAGTGAAACACAGTATTTATTTGGGGACTATTTCCACCAGGAAATGTTTAAATAAAAAAGAAATAGGGGGAACTCAAAGCTATAAAGAATATTAACTTATCTAATATCACTTATGTTTTTAAAATTTTTATTGGGGTATAGTTGTTTTAAAATGTTGTGCTAGTTTCTACTGTACAGCGAAGTGACTCAGCCATATGTGTACATATATCTCCTCTTTTTTGGATTTCCTTCCCATTTAGGTCACCACAGAGTACTAAGTAGAGTTCCCTGTGCTATACAGCAGGTTCTTATTAGTTATCTATTTTATACATATTAGTGTATATATGTCAATCCCAATCTCCCAATTCATCCCACCACTCCCTTTTGCCCCTTGCTACCCATACGTTTTTTCTCTACGTCTGTGTCTCTATTTCTGCCTTGCAAACAAGTTCATCTGTACCATCTTTCTAGATTCCCAATATATGCTTTAATATACGATATTTGTTTTTCTCTTTCTGACTTACTTCACTCTGTATGACAGACTCTAGATCCATCCACATCTCTACAAATGACCTAGTTTTGTTCCATTTTATGGCTGAGTAATATTCCATTCTATATATAACATCATTTATTTTTCAGGGCTGCCATATAGTTGAAGTTTTAACTTTTCCTTTCAGTGACATAACGTCGATTGTTACATTTATCATCATTAGATTTTTATTCATTTATGAAATTCTTGGTTTCTAAGAATTATTTAAAAAAACATATTATTTCTTTACAGATGTATTATTCAAATTCCTCAAAAAGTAGTATAATAGTGTGTCCTTGCCTTTATTAAGCCTTTATTAATTACTTGTAGATTATATCTCCATTGATTCACACCAGTGAAATTATATTTACTCCTACCTACTTATACTAAACCTTTAACTCATACATTCATGCTCTAATTAAATTAAATTTTGAGTTTTTACAAGGTGAAAATTATAAAAATATATTATTAAACATAAAGCATGTTGTTAACATCTATTGAACTGTTAAAATGACTAGATCTATGTCATTACTGTAACATTAGGCATGAAAATTCTTCTAAATATTATCACTAATTTAATTAATGAGATCTACTGGTAGATGCCCCAACTCAAGTATATTTGTATTAATATGAGATTTTATGATTTTAAGATTATGCAGTGGTTCAAGATTATGAAGTGACCTTCATGCCCACATCTTTTTTTTTTTTTCTTCTTAAAACTAAATTTTTTTTTTTTTTAATATTTATTTATTTTATTTATGGCTGTGTTGGGTCTTCGTTTCTGTGCGAGGGCCTTCTCTAGTTGCGGCAAGTGGGGGTCCACTCTTCATCGCGGTGCGTGGGCCTCCCACTATCGCAGCCTGTCTTGTTGCGGAGCACAGGCTCCAGACACGCAGGCTCAGCAGTTATGGCGCACGGGCCCAGCCGCTCCGCGGCATGTGGGATCCTCCCAGACCAGGGCTCGAACCCGTGTCCCCTGCATTGGCAGGCAGATTCTCAACCACTGCGCCACCAGGGAAGCCCCCAAAACTAAATTTTTGGTCTTTATTTATTATAAAATAAAAATTGTCCCCTATATAATCTTTTAATTTATTTATTTATTAAAAAAATTTTTTTTTACCTTTTTTCTTTATATTAATTTTTTTAATCATTAATCAATTTTATACACATCAGTGTATACATGTCAATCCCAATCGCCCAATTCAGCACACCACCATCCCCACCCCACCGTGGTTTCCCCCCTTGGTGTCCATACGTTTGTTCTCTACATCTGTGTCTCAACTTCTGCCCTGCAAACAGGTTCATCTGTACCATTTTTCTAGGATCCACATACATGCATTAATATACGATATTTGTTTTTCTCTTTCTGACTTACTTCACTCTGTATGACAGTCTCTAGATCCATCCACGTCTCAACAAATGACTCAATTTCGTTCCTTTTTATGGCCGAGTAATATTCCATTGTATATATGTACCACATCTTCTTTATCCATTTGTCTGTCGATGGGCATTTAGGTTGCTTCCATGACCTGGCTAATGTAAATAGTGCTACAATGAACATTGGGGTGCATGTGTCTTTTTGAATTACGGTTTTCTCTGGGTATATGCCCAGTAGTGGGATTGCTGGATCATATGGTAATTCTATTTTTAGTTTTTTAAGGAACCTCCATACTGTTCTCCATAGTGGCTGGATCAATTTACATTCCCAAAAACAGTGCAAGAGGGTTCCCTTTTCTTCACACCCTCTCCAGCATTTATTGTTTGTAGACTTTTTTATGATGGCCATTCTGACCGGTGTGAGGTGATACCTCATTGTAGTTGTGATTTGCATTTCTCTAATGATTAGTGAGGTTGAGCATCATTTCATGTGTTTGTTGGCAAACTGTATATCTTCTATGGAGAAATGTGTATTTAAGTCTTCTTCCCATTTTTGGATTGGGTGGTTTGGTATTTTGATATTGAGCTGCATGGGCTGCTTGTATATACTGGAGATAATCCTTTGTCAGTTGCTTCACTGCAAATATTTTCTCCCATTCTGAGGGTTGTCTTTTGGTCTTTTTTATGGTTTCCTTTGCTGTGCAAAAGCTTTTATTTCATTAGGTCTCATTTATTTATTTTTGTTTTTATTCCCACTTCTCTAGGAGCTGCATCAAAAAGGATCTTGCTGTGATTTATATCATAGAGTGTTCTGCCTATGTTTTCCTCTAAGAGTTTTATACTGTCTGGCCTTACATTTATGTCTTTAACCCATTTTGAGTTTATTTTTGTGTATGGTGTTAGGGAGTGTTCTAATTTCATTCTTTTACATGTAGCTGTCCAGCTTTCCCTGCACCACTTATTGAAGAGGCTTTCTTTACTCCATTGTATATTCTTGACTCTTTTATCAAAGATAAGGTGACCATATGTGTGTGGGTTTATCTCTGGGCTTTCTATCCTGTTCCATTGATCTATATTTCTGTTTTTGTGCCAGTACCATACTGTCTTCATTACTATAGCTTTGTAGTATAGTCTGAGGTCAGGGAGCCTGATTCCTCCAGCTGCGTTTTTCTTTCTCAAGATTGGTTTGGCTTTTCGGGGTCTTTTGTGTTTCCATACAAATTGTGAAATTTTTTGTTCTAGTTCTGTGAAAAAGGTCATTGGTAGTTTGATAGGGATTGCATTGAATATGTAGATTGCTTTGGGTGGTATAGTCATTTTCACAATGTTGATTCTTCCAATCCAAGAACATAGTAAATCTCTCCATCTGTTTGTATCATCTTTAATTTCTTTCATCAGTGTCTTATAATTTTCTCCATACAGGTCTTTTGTCTCCTTAGGTAGGTTTCTTCCTAGGTATTTTATTCTTTTTGTTGCAGTGGTAAGTGGGAGTGTTTCCTTAATTTATCTTTCAGATTTTTCATCATTAGATTCTAGGAATGCAAGAGATTTCTGTGCATCAAGTATGTATCCTGCTACTTTATCAAATTCATTGATTAGCTCTAGTAGTTTACTGGTAGCATCTTTAGGATTCTCTATGTGTAGTATAATGTCATCTGCAAACAGTGACAGCCTTACTTCTTCTTTTCTGATTTGGATTCCTTTTATTTCTTTTTCTTCTCTGATTGCTGTGGCTAAAACTTCCAAAACTATGTTGAATAATAGTGGTGAGAGTGGACAACTTTGTCTTGTTCCTGATCTTAGAGGAAATGGTTTCAGTTTTTCACCATTGAGAATGATGTTGGCTGTGGGTTTGTCATATATGGCCTTTATTATGTTGAGGTAGGTTCCCTCTATGCCTACTTTCTGCAGGGTTTTTATCATAAATAGGCATTGAATTTTGTCAAAAGCTTTCTCTGCATCTATTGAGAGGATCATATGGTTTTTATCCTTCAGTTTTTTAATATGGTGTATCACATTGATTGATTTGCGTATATTGAAGAATCCTTGCATTCCTGGGATAAACCACACTTGATCATGGTGTATGATCCTTTTAATGTGCTGTTGGATTCTGTTTGCTAGTATTTTTTTGAGGATTTTTGTATCTATGTTCATCAGGGATATTGGTCTGTAGTTTTCTTTTTCTGTGTGACGTCTTTGTCTGTTTATAGAATCAGGGTGATGGTGGCCTCATAGATTGAGTTTGGGAGTGTTCCTCCCTCTGCTATATTTTGGAGGAATTTGAGAAAGATAGGTGTTAGCTGTTCTCTAAATGTTTGATAGAATTTGCCTGTGAAGCCATTTGGTTCTGGGCTTTTGCTTGTTGGAAGATTTTTAATCACAGTTTTAATTTCAGTGCTTGTGATTGGTCTATTCATATTTTCTATTTCTTCCTGGTTCAGTCTCGGAAGGTTGTGCTTTTTTAAGAATTCGTCCATTTCTTGCAGGTTGTCCATTTTATTAGCACAGATTTCCTTGCAGTAATCTCTCATGATCCTTTATATTTCTGCAGTGCCCATTGTTACTTCTCCTTTTTTATTTCTAATTCTATTGATTTGAGTCTTCTCCCTTTTTTTCTTGATGAAGCTGGCTAATGGTTTATCAATTTTGTTTATCTTCTTAAAGAACCAGGTGTTAATTTTACTGATCTTTGCTATTGTTTCCTTCATTTCTTTTTGATTTATTTCTGATCTGATATTTATGATTTCTTTCCTTCTACTAACTTTGGGATTCTTCTTTCTCTAATTGCTTTAAGTGTAAGGTTAGGTTATTTGTGATTTTTCTTGTTTCTTGAGGTAGGATTGTATTGCTATAAACTTCCCTCTTAGAACTGCTTTTGCTGCATCCCATAGGTTTTGGGTTGTCATGTTTTCATTGTCATTTGTTTCTAGGTATTTTTTGATTTCTTCTTTGAGTTCTTCAGTGATCTCTTGGTTATTTAGTAGTGTATTGTTTAGCCTCCATGTGTTTGTATTTTTTACATTTGTTTTCCTGTAATTTATATCTAGTGTCATAGCATTGTGGTTGGAAAACACACTTGATACGATTCAATTTTCTTAAATTTACCAAGGCTTGATTTGTGACCCAAGATATGATCTATCCTGGAGAATGTTCCATGAGCACTTGAGAAGAAAGTGTATTGTGTTGTTTTTGGATGGCATGTCCTATAAGTATCAATAAAATCCAGCTTGTCTAAAATGTCATTTAAAGCTTGTGTTTCCTTATTTATTTTCATTTTGGATGATCTGTCCATTGGTGAAAGTGGGGTGTTATAGTCCCCTACTATTATTTTGTTACTGTCCATTTCCCCTTTTTGGCTCTTAACATTTACCTTATGTATTGAGGTGCTTCTATGTTGGGTGCATAAGTATTTACAATTGTTATATCTTCTTGGATTGATCCCTTGATCATCATGTAGTGTCCTTCTTTGTCTCTTGTAATAGTCTTTATTTTAAAGTCTATTTTGTCTGATGTGAGAATTGCTACTCCAGCTTTGTTTTGATTTCCATTTGCATGGAATATCTTTTTCCATCCCCTCACTTTCAGTCTGTATGTGTCCCTAGGTCTGAAGTGGGTCTCTTGGAGACATCATATATAAGAGTCTTGTTTTTTGTATCCATTCAGCCAGTCTATGTCTTTTGGTTGGAGCATTTAATCCATTTACATTTAAGGTAGTTATCGATATGTATATTCCTATTACCATTTTCTTAATTGTTTTGGGTTTGTTATTTTAGTTCTTTTCCTTTTCTTGTGTTTCTTGCCTAGATAAATTTCTTTAGCAATTGTTGTAAAGCTGGCTTGGTGGTGTTGAATTCTCTTAACTTTTGCTTGTCTGTAAAGTTTTTAATTTCTCTGGTGAATCTGAATGAGATCCTTTCTGGATCTACAAAGAGTAATTTTCTTTGTAGATTTTTCCCTTTCATCACTTTAAATGTCTCCTGCCACACCCTTCTGGCTTGCGCAGTTTCTGCTGAAAGTTCAGCTGTTAACCTTATGGGGATTCCCTTGTATGTTATTTGTTTCTTTTCCCTTGATGCTTTTAATATTTTTTCTTTGTATTTAATTTTTGATAGTTTGATTAATATGTCTTGGCATGTTTCTCCTTGGTTTCATCATGTGTGGGACTCTCTGCACTTCCTGGACTTGATTGATTATCTTCTTTCCCATATGGAGGAAGTTTTCAACTATAATCTCTTCAAATATTTTCTCAGTCCTTTCTTTTTCTCTTCTTCCTCTGAGACCCCTATAATTCGAATGTTGGTGTGTTTAACGTTGTCCCAGAAGTCTCTGAGACTGTCCTCAATTCTTTTCTTTCTTTTTTCTTTATTCTGCTCTGAGGTAGTTACTTCCATTCTTTTATCTTCCAGGTCACTTATCCGTTTTTCTGCCTCAGTTATTCTGCTATTGATTCCTTCTAGAGAATTTTTAATTTCATTTATTGTGTGGTTCATCCTTTTTGTTTGTTCCTTAGTTCTTCTATGTCCTTGTTAAACGTTTCTTGTATTTTTTCCATTTTATTTCCAAGATTTTGGATCATCTTTACTATCATTACTCTGAATTCTTTTTCAGGTATATTGCCCATTTCCTCTTCATTTGTTTGGTCTGGTGGGTTTTTACCTTACTCCTTTATCTTCTTTGTATTTCTCTATCTTCCCATTTTGCTTAACTTACTGTGTTTGGGGTCTCCTTTTCACAGGCTGCAGGTTTGTAGTGCCATTGTTTTTGGTGTCTGCCCCCAGTGGGTAAGGTTGGCACAGTGGGTTGTGTAGGCTTTTTGGTGGATGGGACTGGTGTCTGTGTTCTGGTGGATAAGTCTGGATCTTGACTTTCTGGTGGGCAGGACATCATCCGGTGGTGTGTTTTGTCACGTCTGTGGACTTATTATGATTTTAGGCAGCCTTTCTGCTAATGGGTGGGGTATTGTTCCTCCCTTGATAGTTGTTTGGCATGAGGTGTCCAACTCTGGAGCTTGCTGGTCGTTGAGTGGAGCTGGGTCTTAGAGGTGAGATGGCTATCTCAGGGAGAGCTCTCACTGATTGATATTACGACAGGCTGGGAGGTCTCTGGGCCAATGTCTTGAACTCAGATCTCCCAGCTCAGAGGCACAGGCCTGACGCCTGACTGGAGCACCAAGACGCTATCAGTCACATGGCTCAGAAGAAAAGGGAGAAAGGAAAAAAAAAGAAAGAAAGGAAAAATAAAGTTATTAAAATAAAAAATATTTTAAAATTATTTAAATAAAAACATAAAAAAGTAATTAAAAAAATAAGAGAGCAAGAAACCAATAAAAACATCCACCATTGATAACAAGCACTAAAACTATACTTTAAAAAATGGACAGACAGAACCCTAGGAAAAATGGTAAAAGGAAACCTATACAGACAAAATCGCCCAAAGAAGCATACACATACACACTCACAAAAAGAGAAAAGGGAAATATAGATAGATAGATAGATAGATAAAAAAATAAAGGAAGAGAGCAACCAAATCAATAAACAAATCTACCAATGATAATAAGCTCTAAATACTAAACTATGATAAACATAAAACTAGAAACAAATTAGACACAGATTGCAAACCTCAATTCTACAGTTGCTCCCAACGTCTACCGCCTCAGTTTTGGAATGATTTGTTGTTTATTCATGTATTCCACAGATGCAGGGTACATCAGGTTGATTGTGGAGATTTAATCTGCTGCTCCTGAGGCTTCATGGAGAGATTTCCCTTTCTTTTCTTTGCTAGCATCACTCCTAGGGTTCAGCTTTGGTTTTGGCCCCGCCTCTGCATGTAGGTCCCCCTCTGGCATATGTTCTTCACCCAGACAGGAGGGGGTTAAAGGAGCGGCTGATTCAGGGGCTCTGGCTCACTCAGGCTGGTGGGAGGGAGGAATGCTGGGCAAGCCTGTGGCAGCAGAGGCCAGCATGACATTGCAACAGCCTGTCGTGCACTCTGTGTTCTCCTGGGGAATTTGTCCTTGGATCACAGGACCCTGGCAGTGGCGGGTTGCACAGTCTCCCAGGAGGAGAGGTGTGGAGAGTGACCTGTGCTTGCACACAGGATTCTTGGTGGCTGCAGCAGCAGCATTAGCGTTTCATGCCCGTCTCTGGTGTCTGCACTGATAGCAGTGTCTTGCACCCATCTCTGGAGCTTGTTTAGGGGGTACTCTGAATCCCCTCTCCTCGCACACTCCGAAACAATGGTCTCTTAACTCTTAGGCAGTTCCAAACTTTTTCCCGGACTCCCTCCTGTCTAGCTGTGGCACACTAGCCCCCTTCAGGCTGTGTTCACACAGCCAGCCTCAGTCCTCTCCCTGGGATCTGACCTCCAATGCCGAAGCCTCAGCTTCCAGCCCCACACACCCCGGCGGGTGGGCAGACAAGTCTCTCAGGCTGGTGAGTGCTGCTCGGCACTGATCCTCTGTGTGGGAATCTCTCCACTTTGTCCTCTGCACCCATGTTGCTGTGCTCTCCTCCATGACTCTGAATCTTCCCCCTGGGCCACCTCCTGTCTCCACCAGTGAAGGGGCTTCCTAGTGCATGGAGACTTTTCCTGCTTCACAGCTCCCTCCCAGAGGTGTGTGTCATGTCCCTACTTTTTTTTTGTCCCTGTTTTTCCTTTTTTCTTTTGCCCTACCCAGGTACATGGGGAGTCTCTTGCCTTTTGGGAAGTCTGAGGTCTTCTGCCAGCATTCAGTAGGTGTTCTGTAGGAGTTGTCCCACATGTAGATGTATTTTTGATGTCTTTGTGGGGAGGAAGGTGATCTCCACATCTTATTCCTCTGTCATCTTGAAGGTCCCCCTCCATGCCTACATCTTTTAGCCATTTCAACTCTTCCTGTGTATTTCTGAAAAATTAATTGCTCTAAAGCATATATTTCATGTATCACTCACCTGTCAAGAAACTCACTTGGCTTTCCTATGGAATAAAGTCCACACTTTTCATCTTAGCCTTTAAAGTTTCCCACAATCTGGCCACAATCTAGCTTCAACACTGGCTGTGTTCCAGCCAAACTGAGCCATGAAATATTCTGTAAACCACTCATGACCTGTGAATATTTGACTCCATTATTGCCATCTGGAATGCCTCACCTTCCATATGTATTTTTGTATGATGAAATATTCAGCCTTAGTGATGAGTTAATTACTTTCCTTACCAAGAGCCTGCATTTGTGTCACTTATATTGCTTATCACTCTACCATAGTTTATGAATATGTTTTATGTCTACATCTGTTTGGTAAATGTCTACCTACTAAGGATTATTTTTGTTTTCTTTGCAATCCACACTGTGCTCAGCATGGTGCCTTTCTCACAGCAGACTCATTACATATTTAACTGAAATCATTGAACTAAAATGTGAATGCATCTTATTTTCCTCTTCATGTTTTCCAAGGTGCCATGCTTGGAACTGAATAGTAAATGTTCCAAAGTTGACATGATATGTATTCTTATGTTATTAAACCAAAATCAAAACTGTCCCATTTTGCATTCATTCTCATTATATTCTGTGGGACTGTCAAATGCTAAAATCTGATTTCACTTAGAAGAAATAGATAATCCCTACAATTAGTGATCTTGGAAAGGATAAAAACAAAACAAAACAAAAGCAAACCACGCTGCTATATCATTAGGAATATGGAAATCTGACTTTTGGAGTGCTGCCTTACTATGAACCAAATCACTGGGAGAATTTTTACCAATGAGCAAAATTTCTCATTCAATGGTTATATTTATTGCCTAAAACAGTGATTCTTAAACTTTTGGAGTTTGCTTTTATTTCATGATACCCATCTTCCTAAATGACCTGTCTTCTGAATACCAGTGATTTTTAAAAATGATTAAAATGAATTAAGATCTACTTTGTTCTGAAATGCTTTTAGGGGGTGGTGAAGTTTGAGATTTCTATGACACTCTTGGACATAATTTTGGACATCCTGTTATTGCACAAACAGATTAAGAAACCCTGTCCTATATCATTCAATGTTGTCAGTTTCCCAACAGAAACACATATTGTCCATTTATAAACATCTCTCCAGAATGAAATATGCAACGAGATATAATAAAATTTTCAGCATTTTTGAGTCAGGATTTAATGATATGGTGAAAGATGATGTCTGAAAAAATTTTGGTTTGATTTGCATAATCCATTAAGTCTCCATATATGACCTTTCTACATTTCCCACTAGCTGCTAAAACATTCAGCATTTCTTATTTGTTAAGTTCAAATAATTCAGGCAATGACTTTCCTACCCCTTGACAATTGTTTTTGTCTAAATATCATTTTATTAGAACCAGAATTTATCCTGTATGTTGCTGTTTTACCCAGTCAACATTTGCATAATGCTAAACATTTGTTGCCCATGTTTTTTGTTAACACCCTTCAAATTCTTTTAGCCCTACTCCCTCTTACTCATCAATTGGCCTAGCTGATGAATAAGATTTAATTCTTTTCATCTGTTTAAATAAATCAATTCCATATTTTTAACAGAACATTTCTATTCTTCATGTATTCTTCTTTGTATTCTCACCAACTTTTAGAAGACTTTCTGATACAAATATACCCAGAAAAATACTTAATGTGGTTTCTAAAGAGAAATATAGAAACAATAATTATCCTTAAATTAATTATTCAAAAGAAAAAATGTCTTCTAGCAAATGTTCCATTATCAAACCACATAATTAAGATCAACCTGTTCTCTACTGCCTCACAGGATTTGGCAGAGGAAGACTTTGAATTATCAACTGAAGAAGAGAGAGAAAAGAACCCTGAATAGATAGCTTACAGATGAGCCCACTAGATTTTTGCTAGTGTGCAATAAAGTCTGCAGAAAATAACTTATAATTGTCCTTTGTACTTCACGTGCTGTTTTATGTCAGTATGCTAAAGTTCCCATTGGTGTGATTAATTTTACATTAAATTTCAACTTTCCACTCTTGTTTGTGAATGGAACAGCCACACATATTGATCAGTATTTATCTTTGATCATCTTACATCTTTTTAAACAATTGAGAGTGAACATTGCGTGCATAGAATTTCATGGTGGCCTCCTATGACATATGTAATTTTGGAGAATCAGACTTGCTGTGTTGGCTGCCTCTAACTTTCTCCCCCAGGTAAATTCTACCTTCTTTCAAAAGGAAAACACTGTATGCCACAGTTATGAACATTTACCAGTGTAATTTGTGAAATTTAAAATATAAAAGAATTATAGAAAATATTCACCATACCTTATGTGAAAATACTCTCAGCATAAGCATATTTAATGTTGTTTAATAATATTTGTTATTTAAAACAGCAAAATATGGATTTCTTTGTTTATAAAGATTTTTCTCAATGAAAAGACATTTTAAGACACAAATACATAGCTGACCCTTAATTTACTATGAAACAAAATCCACCCATTTGAGCATACCTCCCTTCACAGCTCTGCAAGACTGCTGGCTTCATCTCCTGCGTTTGAGAACATTTTACCATTAAAATCACCTCTCATAATTACACAATAAAGACAGAACTTTTTATTCAGAACATCCATTAAATTTTGTACATGTTACTTTGGGGTGGAGGTCAAAGGGAGGCTTGTCTTATTCTCTGTTAATGTTTGTCACACTAGTGAATTAAGAGCTTCTCATCTTTACGGCCAAAAGAACATACTGCTAAGAAAGGGAGACACAATTATCTATCGATTTCTTATTCAACCATCATTATTACAAATCTTCTTTGTACTCGGCACTAAATTAAGTGCTGGGAATGTGGGGGAAAATAAACACACACAAGTACCCACTTCCCACACAGTTTCTGTCCTGTGAGGCTCTCAGTTCAGTGAGGAATAGAGACATATGAACTTATTATTATTGTACTTGGAGAGCCTTGTACATCACACTAAGATTTTGGATGGTATTTTAAAGAAGTACAGAGTTACAGAATGATTATATTGAAAGTTGGAAAAATAGCTTAATGGCCATAAGGAGGATGTATTGGAGCAGGAGAAAGAAGAGGCATTACTTTCACCTTATTTTCTTTATCTCTTTATTCTTCATCTCAAAAGAAAAAAAAAAAAAAGAAATGCAACAGAGAGAAAGGGGATGAGGCAGCAAGGAGAGCTTTAGGGGTTGAAAATAATGTAGGAAAGAGGTAGCAGATAAAGGAGAAGAAAGAAGATATGGGTATCACATTCTTGGTGCTCTTCAGCCAGATTAAGGGGAGAGCAAACAGGGCACCCAAGCCACGTCTCTGTTAGGGATTGCTAAAACATCACATGAACAGGTCAAAAAATATGGTGGCTGCTAGTTAACTAGGGTGTTCTCTTATAACTGTTGAAATATAAATTGAAATGGCTTCTCCCAAAGAAGACAACATTTTGGTAAGAAATTAAAACTAAATAGAATGCTCCTTATGTTCATAACTCTGCCCCAATTGTATAATGTTGATTATATCTTTAAATAATAGCAGTTTGCAGGGATGAAAAATTATTAGCTTGCCTGTTGCATCAAATGATAATCTTGGCTGGGGGTGCCCCATGTCTCTGTCAGTCCTTGAATATGCTTTAGAAATTTTGTCCTTTCTATAGGAATGAATAAGAAGGGAAAAGAGAGATCAGAGAGGAGGAAGCTGTTTGGAGAAAGAGAAACACTAGCTTTAGTCCAACCACACATAAGTACAAATGCATCTGATATAACTTTTAAAAAATTGACAGTCTTAGAATTATAAACAAGATCCAGTGGGAATCAGAGAGGAAATTCAGAACCTCAAAGATGAGCTAAGAGATTTTTACTAATAAAAATAGCACATTAAAATAATCTTATCAAGGGTGAAAGAGATAACAAGGGAGAATGTCATATAGATACTTAATATTAGTTCCTTTAAACCGTAAGGGAACTTGACGAGGTTACACTACACAGTTGCCTAGAAACTTGACAAATATTAGGTGAGCCTACTCCCCAAATAAATTTCCTTTACACTGAACAATGGAGACTTTACAATGAAGCGTCTAATATTGTCTGTAAATGTTGTTGTTTCCCCTACCCTTACTTATAAATAGTTCCACACTTAAAACAGTTTCCTAGACTTGCTAATTATTTAGAAGTACCTGGTGTGTTGCACAATATCCCCCAACATGCCACAATCTAGCCCAAGACTGTAGTCTAAAGAAAAGAAAAAAATGAAAGAAGAAAGACAAATAATAGAGAAAAATGGGTTATGTGTTGGAAAATCAAACACAAAACTATCTATATTCTCACCTATGCCCACTGTAACTCATTTCTGAATATCCTGCTAATAACTTAGCCAGTGCCCAGGCAATAATGATGCAGAAGTACATACTTAATGTACATTCATAATATGGGATTCTGATTCCTATGATAAAATTCAGCTCACTCTATCCCACTTGATTTTGGTTACCTCAAACATATTCTTGGGGAAAAAAGAGTTTATTTAAAATTTTTTCTCTTCCCAACATTAGAATTTAGAGTGCCTATTTTAAACTTAACAAGAGACAGTTTTGGGGTGTCTGGTGACCATTAGATCCAAATCTTGGTAGAATATGTTATTTCAAATGAGATATGGGTGAAAGGGTAGGAATGGGAGTATGTGACCAGAACAGAGTTGGCTGGTCTGCCTACCACCATCATACGGGGAACAGAACATAAGAGAGAGTAAAAGTAATTTTAAGAGACACATATCCTTGATGATGGTTTCTGTCAAATTTAGCCAATTACAAGTTCTCATGTTTTCAGAATTAGGATATTTGTTCTTCTACTCTGTGAAAGCTAATTAGCACAAATTAAATCCCAGGCATGGTGAGCAAACCATTGCCTTATGGAGCTTACTGTCTAGTGGGAAATAAGGACATTGATCAAACTAGCATGCAATAAATATAGAATTTGATATGCTTACAGTCCAGTGGGAGAGAAAGACATTAATCAATGTTTTTCTCACATATGTGTAAATATTTAATTTGATGTATAGCAATAAATGTGTCATTTAGGTGTTGTGAAGAATTAGATATACAATGCTAGGAGCATTTAACACAAGAATACTTCTGTTATTGATGAACATTTTGGATGTCAAGAGTATGCTGGAATGATCCTTTGTAATGTAAAAGACAATTGCTGAGAAATCTATAGCACTAAAAATATAATCATAGAGGGGCTTTCCTGGTGGCACTGTGGATAAGAATCTGTCTGCCAATGCATGGGACACAGGTTCGAACCCTGGTCCGGGAAGATCCCACATGCCGCAGAGCAACTAAGCCGGTGCGCCACAACTACTGAGCCTGCGCTCTAGAGCCCGTGAGCCACAGCTACTGAAGCTTGCATGCCTAGAACCCCTGCTCCGAAACAAGAGAAGCCACCGCAATGAGAAGACCGCGCACCGCAACGAAGAATAACCCCCACTCGCCACAACTAGAGAAAGCCCATGCACAGCAACAAAGACCCAACTCAGCCAAAAATAAATACATTTGTAAAAAAGAAAAAAAAAAAAAAATATATATATATATAATCGTAGAAAAGAGGTATAGTCACAAATCAATCACCTAATCTCAAGAATCTGGAAATAGAAGAGCAAAATAAACCCAAAGCAAGTAGAAAGAAAGAAATAGTAAAGGTAGATAGACATCAATGAAACTGAAAACAAAAAAATAGAGAAAAATCAGTGAAACAAAAATCTTATTCTTCAAAGATATTAATAAAATTGATATCTCCAGCAAGAGTGACAAAGAAATAAGGAGAAAAGACACAAATTACCATACCAGACATGAAATATAAGATATCACTACAGACTCTATAAACATCAATAGGATAAAGGAATACTACAAAGAGATTTTGACTGTATCTTGACTATCTTAATGTCAATATCCTGGTCATGAATTGTCCGTGGTTTTGCATTATGTTACTATTGAGACAAACTGTACATGGAATGTACATAAATATCTGATAATACACGTTTGACTCCAATTTTTAGGAGTAAATTGATTGAGAATGTAGGTTGCAGACAGACAATGGGGAAATCTTGAAAGACAATAAAGAATGTGGACTTTTTTTCTAAGTTGTAAAAAAATGGTGGGTGGTTTTTAAATTGAGGAACAGATGTTCAGTGCCTTACTTCAGGATGAAAGACACTAGACACCAATGTGGAAAAACTTTTAATTCCAAACTATGGCAGTGAGATTTACAAAGTAAGTGTTCTTAAAAGAAAACATACCCTTGATACATGGACTTTAAAATTAAATACAATTCATCAGAGTTGGCAAAATGTCCTCCATTGGTTTCCATCTCGGGCTCCTGTCTGTTGGCGACTCATTCTGTGACCTCAAAGAATACATCAGAGTTTTTTTAACCCAACCTTCTAAAAATCAGTTTGGCTGCATGGAAATAGAGAAAATTTAGCTTAGTATATAAAAGCTATAAAGAGTAGTTATGACTCAAGAAGCTATAGATTGTGAAGTTTACATACTTATTACTAACCTATAATACTGAACATTTTTCTATCTCTTTATAAACTGGAACTATAGTTTTACAGCTAAGTTCTGAGATAACATAGGCATTACAAAAAGTTAATATTTCCAGGAACTTTTATTTATATGCCTGTCCATACGTTATAATTTCCAAATAAATTTCCTAGTCAATATGACTTTTTTTTTAACCTGGAGCAGAAAAGTTGAAGAATATTTCTAAGAAAGATTTTTTAAGAATCTTGATGGATCCATTTGAGATTTAGAAGATCTATTTAATGATATTTTAAAATTGACGTATAATTTATAATGTGACTTAGGCACTAATAATTCATTAACTTGCCATTTAGGACTGAGTTATCAAAATAACAATAGGCAAACTACTTGTCCACTCTGAATACAGATAAAATTCTGTGGCACAATTTTGCAGCCCAGTCCCTTAAATGTTGTTAAGACTTGGGGTTCATTCTAATCCTCTCAGATACTTCTCTGAACCTTTAGTAAATCACATTGATCTAGGAACAGAGCTTTATAAGTAAACCGTCATTTTGACATCTATCTATGAATTTTCTAGGCTGACTACAGCTTTGCCTATCAGATGCCACTCATTGCAAGTAAAATATAATTTCTATCTCAAACTCTGATTTTAATCCAATAATCAACACCCCCAGAACACAGAGCCATTTGCAGAAAATGAAGATTTATATGGTATGTTCCTCCACGGAATCAATAATATGTATCTTGGGAGTTTGGTTTTACTAACACAGAGGTCCTTAGATGACAAATGCTGCTATTTCCAAGGAGAAGTTTATCTGCCCATTATAATCAATCTACCTGCAAAAAATGAATAGAGGGTTAAATCAAGGGAAAAAAACCCTCCTCTATTAAGTCAAAATTAGGTCAATCAGTATTAGACAAAGGAAAAAAGCAGTAGAAAGCCTAAAATATTGTCTTCATGGGCAGCCATAAGATCACAATATTGATTATTCAGCTCAGCTTATGTACATCATTCTTACCAGAAGATGAAAATAATTGTAGAATTGATATGTCTTTTGTGATTTTAAATGGCAATAAAATTTAGTCATTTTTTATAACTTGTATAGTATTACAGGGAAAAGAAACAGCCAAAAAGAGATTTTGCAGCTCTTAGCACTGAAAAGATTATGGTTTTCCCTGCTTTGGTTTAAAATCAAAAAAGAAAACAAACCTAAATTATAAAGTAATTATAAGGGATCAAAATGTTCTGATTTTTGGCATAAAAACAAGTTCAACAATTTTCGAAATATCAAAAATCGTTATTTCAAAAACGTTTTTGGTGCCCTACATTGCTGCTGCATGCAATTTGTTGCCTCATGGATGAGACTAACGGTCATGCCAAGACATATTTTTCTGATCGGTCCAATGGTCTCTGAAGTCACAACATAATACCTTTTATTTTGTTGGAAGGATGAGCATGAGGTGGTTATGAGAGTGGTATGAATGGGGCAACCAAGAGAAAAATAACAACTTTACTACTGCTGTTATAGTTTTAATGAAAACCAGATGTTATTATTCCAAATGAGAACTAGCCAACACATCAACTTAGTCACACATTAAGTTGACAACAACCCTTTTTACAGTTTTTACAGTGCTAGAAATCTGTAAAAGATGTCAATTCTAATAATCACCTTTTTTTTTCAAATATGCTTATGAGTGTGGGTAATATAATTTGAAAACCTTTGGCCATTGGATATTAAAATCCAAATTCATTTGTTCTCTACGAATATGAAGTCTGGAACACCTGTTTTATTGTGAATAGATAATGTTAATGAGAACCTTCTTGAACTGAATTTGGTCCGTATTGCATTTCTAATGCTCTTTCCTTACTAGTTTTTGGTCTTAAATTTGCTCCTCTGCCTGACAAATTACCCCCTATTCAAATTTTACTAATGAACCTAATATTTTCCCACTGAATCAGAAAAGATTAGTTTATCTTATTTTAAAAGGAAGGTAATTTTCCATGGGGAAATGTGTGAGATTTTAATTCTCCGTATTCTAATTCACATATTTCTAACCAAATTCCGTTCAGCTGACAGTGTGAAAATTAGCGACTTTTATAACATAACTTACCTGTGCAGGAATGGACTGCACAGAGTGAAAACTGTCACGTAGTTAATGACACACAGGGCCTGGGTCAAAGGTTTGAATTCCAGTCTTTTTCTGCCACTTTTAGCTTCATTAATTTGCATAGTAACAGCTTCTCTCACCCAATTTCTTTCCTGTTAAAGATTAATAAATGCTAAATTAACAATAAAGTGATAATAATTTAAAAAGACATATCATGCCACTCTGAAAATTTTGAACAGCCTAAACTCTGGCAGGAATTAAGGAAAAATAGATCTTGATTGTGGAAACAACAGACAAAATTAAGAGATAATATAGATGTATGTTAAATTCAACTGCTTTAATAGAGAATAGTGAGTCTTCAATTGTATAAAAAATACCTAGGGTGTTAATCGACTGTTGCTTCCTTATAAGTGACAGTACGATTTAATTGCCTAAAAAATCATGAAAGCTCATGTTGCATTTGTGGTCATGTGGAGAACAGAGGTCATTATCTCGAGAACCACAATGTTGCCAGAAATTATTGAAGCAAACTTCCAACTGGTTAAATGGTTCCCTGTCTTTATTAGTGCCCTCCTTCTAATTCATTGTACACAACTGCAGAATGACATTTTGAAATTTTAACATGAATCTCTCCAGCTTAAAATGAGGCCAGCATCCTCTATTGCTTTAGGCAAAATTGTCCAAACCCATTAGCATGCCATATACATCTCCCTGGGGTAAGACTTCTGTTAAACCTCCTGGCCTTATCTGTGCCCATTCCCTCTGCTCTCTGATGCTGTCATGACAAACTATTTGTCCAGTCCTACTTGGACTAATCCTATTTATCTTTCAAGATGCAACTTAATCATTATCTGCCTTAAGAACAACTTCCTGAGAATTGCCCACCCCTGTAGTTCTTGGGGTTTTTTTAATGAGATTTAAAAAAAATTTTATTATTATTATTATTTTCTTTGTGGTAAGAACAGTTAGCATGAAATTTACCTCTTAAATGTTGAAGTGAACAACACCATGGTGTTAACTATAGGCAATCTGATTTACAGTTGATCTCTAGAACTTACCTAACATAACTGAAACTTTACATTGTTCAATACAATGTCCCATTTCTCCCACTCCCCAAACCCTAGGCAACGAGTATTGTATTCTCTGCTTCTATGAGTCTGACTATTTTGAATACCCCATATAAGTGGAATCATACAGTATTTGTCCTTCTGTTATACTCTGTCCTAGTGTTTATAATACTTTCATTTTTTTTTTTCTGACTACTAGTTTGCAAGCCCCTTGAAGGTATCATGTCTGTCTCATTTCTTGTATCCCTAGCTCATGACCAAGTACACACATGATGTTAAATAAATGTGGCATGTGTATGTTTGTGTTTTAAGATAAGTATATCAATCCCATGTGGCAGCAGTGGGCAGAGCCAAAGAGTGTAAGTTGGGCAGAGCAAATTGTGCTGTAAATTTCCAACAATAAAAACGTTTAGTGAAAAGTTTGGCTAAGTCATTTAGAAATTAAATTGTAGAAGAGATTGCTTCATTAGATGAGGAATTAGATTAGATATTATCTAAATGATGATAATAATAATAACAATAATAGTAATAATTTTATTTATCTATCTCCTCCCACAAAAACTAATGAGTGCTTGTTATGTGCCACGCACCATGCTAAGTGTTTTACATAAATTATCTTGTTTACCAGCAAAAAAATAAAAGGAGGCTCAGATATATAAATTAATTTGACCTGTTGCAACATGAATGAGTGAAAAGAAATTCAAACTTAGTTTGATCTGAATTCGGAGCTTTTGCTTTTCTACCTACTTTACTGCATATACTTCCCTGTCCTCCTGCATTCCTGCGGCAGCTGAGAGCCAGTTGCTGAGGGCACAGCATCTCCTCTGTTGACTGTGTGATACAGAAACACTAGGGCCAAGACCTAGGCCAGCATCAAGAGAACAGGAAAATTGAGGGGGCATCATGAAAATATGAAAGATTCCCGGAATCCAGAGGTCTTGAAGAAGAGGGACAGGAGCTGAATTTCAGGTTAATGAGAGATGGCAAAACGTGGAGGCTGGTTCTGCTCCCTTCACCCTTTTTAAAAACGACAAAAAACCCCACAAAACTTAAGCAGTTTCACTTACAGATTTCAGCAATAAACAGCTTTCCTTGGATCTTTCATCCCTTTGGCACCACCCCCACCTCCATTCATTCTACCTACACATATATGCATTAATACGCGATACTCGTTTTTCTCTTTCTGGATTATTTCACTCTGTATGACAGACTCTACGTCCATCCACCTCACTCCAAATAACTCAATTTTGTTTCTTTTTAGGGCTGAGTAATATTCCATTGTATATATGTACCACATCTTCTTCATCCATTCATCTGTCATTGGACATTTAGGTTGTTTCCATGTCCTGGCTATTATAAATAGTGTTACAATGAACATGGTGGTACATGTGTCCTTTTGAATTATGGCTTTCTCAGGGTATATGTAAACCAATGGGACCTAATTAAACTTAAAAGCTTTTGCACAGCAAAGGAAATGATAAACAAGACGAAAAGACATTTTTAAAATATATATGAATCATAGTCATGTTTTGGCAACCCAGATAAAATGCAACACCTGGTATAAAGGAATTCAATTTGGTCTTACTAATATTGTGAGCCTTGTGTCACATAATAATGTTCTGAATGATCATTCCAGAAGTCAACATCTCACATGCTTATTCCAGTTTTCATGACCCACAGTTCTAGCTAATGTCATCAAACAAATCATCTGTGGATGCAAATAGAGCTAAATAGAAAGAATTTGATCATTTAAGGGGATCTCTGACTGAAGGCAAAATGTACCCACTTTTTCCTAATAATGTAATACGTCTCAATCAAACCCGCAATATTCTATCTGACTAACTACAATAAAAGAGAACAGAGAGCCTCAGTTTACCCTTCTGGTATCTTGGTGTGCAAATAGCAGCTTTAACGTGAACAGTTTGTGGAAAATAAAACATATATTTCAGGTTTGGAGATGTGATACACTCTCCTTTAGGTTCTGACCAAAAATGCTGATGTGAAAATGGGACCTCATGGATTCAGACTCTAATTCTGGAGAGTTTCACTTTTGTTGGGATTAAAATCATCAGGGAATAAAAGTCAAAAGTAAAAATATTCTTCAACACCTAAGGGTAACTTTATATGCTTCAGAGGACCCATAATTCTGTCTCACAAAGAATTTGGAAACTTTTTTAATATGGCAGGTTTCAGTTCAGAATAAAAGAAGTGAAAATCTATGTTATAATCTTTACAGGCAGTTCTCAAAAGTGTATGTTATTGGGACCTATGATCACTCACTATGTTAAATGTAAATACATGCCTATGTATTTATATTATTTGCATTAATTGAGCAAATTATAGTACCCAAAGATATTTTTTCTGAGTATTTTGTAATATTTTAAAGATTCTGAGTAATTCACATATTAAGATTTCTCTGAATTATTTTATTTATAAATTTATTCAAGGGCCTATTAAACATTAGGCACTTCAGGCTGCCAAGAGAATCAATATATAACCAACCTTGAAGAACTTATAGCCTATTCAAATCAGCTACATAAAATCATATTA
This sequence comes from Eschrichtius robustus, assembly GCF_028021215.1. Taxonomy (NCBI): domain Eukaryota; kingdom Metazoa; phylum Chordata; class Mammalia; order Artiodactyla; family Eschrichtiidae; genus Eschrichtius; species Eschrichtius robustus. Next base: position 45,909,908 of record NC_090828.1, on the reverse strand, counting down.
AAATAATTACTCATTTAATCTAGATCTAGAGCGATAACATCGTACTAGTTGATTCTCTGTAACACATAAAGCTCCATAAAGTTTGTTTGTTCCTTTTAAAGGTCAAAGATTCAAATTTCTAAGATTTCCCCAGTCTTCAAGTATGTTTATCTACGAAGAGTTAAAAGATATGGTGGGGAGGAGCTTCAAGATGGCGGAAGAGTAAGACACGGAAATCACCTTCCTCCCCACAAATACATCAGAAATACATCTACATGTGGAACAACTCCTACAGAACACCTACTGAATGCTGGCAGAAGACGTCAGACCTCCCAAAAGGCAAGAAACTCCCCACGTACCTGGGTAGGGCAAAAGAAAAAAGAAATAAGAGAGAAAAAAGAATAGGGACGGGACCTGCACCAGTGGGAGGGAGCCGTGAAGGAGGAAAGGTTTCCACGCACTAGGAAGCCCCTTCGTGGGCGGAGACTGCGGGTAGCAGAGGGGGGAAGCTTCGGAGCCACGGAGGAGAGCGCAGCCACAGGGGTGCGGAGGGCAAAGCGGAGAGATTCCCGCACAGAGGATCCGTGCCGAGCAGCACTCACCAGCCCGAGAGGCTTGTCTGCTCACCCGCCGGGGCGGGCGGGGCTGGGAGCTGAGGCTCGGGCTTCAGTTGGATCGCAGGGAGAGGACTGGGGTTGGCGGCATGAACACAGCCTGAAGGGGTTAGTGCACCACATCTGGCTGGGATGGAGTCCGGGAAAAAGTCTGGAGTTGCCGAAGAGGTAAGAGCCCTTTTCTTGCCTCTTTGTTTCCTGGTGCGCGAGGAGAGGGGATTCAGAGCACCGCTTAAAGGGGATTCAGAGCACCGCTTAAAGGAGCTCCAGAGACGGGCACGAGCCGCGGTTATCAGCGCGGACCCCAGAGACGGGCAGGAGACGCTAAGGCTGCTGCTGCCGCCACCAAGAAGCCTGTGTGTGAGCACAGGTCACTCTCCACACCGCCCCTCCCCTGTGCAGCTAGCCACTGCCAGGGTCCCGTGATCCAGGGACAACTTCCCCGGGAGAATGCACGGCGCGCCTCAGGCTGGTGCAACGTCACGCCGGCCTCTGCCGCCGCAGGCTCGCCCCGCCTCCTCTGTACCCCTCCCTCCCCGCGGCCTGAGTGAGCCAGAGCCCCCGAAGCAGCTGCTCCTTTAACCCCGTCCTGTCTGAGTGGGGAACAGACGCCCTCAGGCGACCTACACGCAGAGGCGGGTCCAAATCCAAAGCTGAACCCCGGGAGCTGTACGAACAAAGAAGAGAAAGGGAAATCTCTCCCAGCAGCCTCAGAAGCAGCGGATTAAAGCTCCACAAACAACTTGATGTGCCTGCATCTGTGGAATACCTGAAGAGACAACGAATCATCCCAAATTGAGAAGGTGGACTTTAGGAGCAAAGATATATATTTTTTTTCCCTTTTCCTCTTTTTGTGAGTGTGTATGTGTATGCTTCCATGTGTGATTTTGTCTGTATAGCTTTGCTTTTACCATTTGTCCTAGGCTTCTGTCTGTCCGGTTTTTTTTGTTTGTTTTTTTATTACTAATAAAAATATTTTTTCTTAATAATTATTTTTTATATTACTGACTTTATTTTATTTTACTTTATTTTATTTTATTTTATTTTATCTTCTTCTTTCTTTCTTTCTTATTTTTTCTCCCTTTTATTCTGAGCCATGTGGAAGACAGGCTCTTGGTGCTCCAGCCAGGCATCAGGGCTGTGCCTCTGAGGTGGGAGAGCCAACTTCAGGACACTGGTCCACAAGAGACCTCCCAGCTCCATGTAATATCAAACAGCAAAAATCTCCCAGAGATCTCCATCTCAACACTAAGACCAAGCTCCACTCAACGACCAGCAAGCTACAGTGCAGGGCACCCTATGCCAAACAATTAGCAAGACAGGAACACAACCCCATCCATTAGCACAGAGGCTGCCTAAAATCATAATAAGGCCACAGACACCCCAAAACACACAACCAGACATGGACGTGCCCACCAGAAAGACAAGATCCAACCTCATCCACCAGAACTCAGGCACTAGTCCCCTCCACCAGGAAGCCTACACAACCTACTGAACCAACCTTAGCCACTGGGGACAGATACCAAAAACAACGGGAACTACGAACCTGCAGCCAGTGAAAAGGAGACCCCAAACACAGTAAGATAAGCAAAATGAAAAGACAGAGAAACACACAGCAGATGAAGGAGCAAGGCAAAAACCCACCACCTAACAAATGAAGAGGAAATAGCAGTCTACCTGAAAAAGAATTCAGAATAATGATAGTAAAGATGATCCAAAATCTTGGAAATAGAATGGAGAAAATACAAGAAACGTTTAACAAAGACCTAGAAGAACTAGGGAGCAAAACAAAAAATGATGAACCACACAATAAATTAAAATTCTCTAGAAGGGATCAATAGCAGAATAACTGAGGCAGAAGAACGGACAAGTGACCTGGAAGATAAAATATTGGAACTAACTACTGCAGAGCAGAATAAAGAAAACAGAATGAAAAGAATTGAGGACAGTCTCAGAGACATCTGGGACAACATTAAATGCACCAACATTCGAATTATAGGGGTCCCAGAAGAAGAAGAGTAAAAGAAAGGGACTGAGAAATTATTTGAAGAGATTATAGTTGAAAACTTCCCTAATATGGGAAAGGAAATAGTTAATCAAGTCGAGGAAGCACAGAGAGTCCCATACAGGATAAATCCAAGGAGAAACACGCCAAGACACATATTAATCAAACTATCAAAAATTAAATACAAAGAACAAATCTTAAAAGCAGCAAGGGAAAAGCAACAAATAACACATAAGGTAATCCGCATAAGGTTAACAGCTGATCTTTCAACAGAAACTCTGCAAGCCAGAAGGAAGTGGCAGGACATATTTAAAGTGATGAAGGAGAAAAACCTACAACAAAGATTACTCTATGCAGCAAGGATCTCATTCAGATTTGATGGAGAAATTGAAAGCTTTACAGACAAGCAAAAACTAAGAGAATTCAGCACCACCAAACCAGCTTTAAAATAAGTGCTAAAGGAACTTCTCTAGGCAGGAAACACAAGAAAAGGAAAAGACCTACAACAACAAGCCCACAACAATTAAGAAAATGGTAATAGGAACATACATATCAAAATTACCTTAAATGTAAATGGATTAAATGCTCCAAGCAAAAGACATAGACTCGCTGAATGGAAACAAAAACAAGACCCTTATATATGCTGTCTCAAGAGACCCACTTCAGACCTAGGGACACATACAGACTGAAAGTGAAAGGATGGAAAAAGATATTCCATGCAAATGGAAATCAAAAGAAAGCTGGAGTAGCAATTCTCATATCTGACAAAATAGACTTTAAAACAAAGATTATTACAAGAGACAAAGAGGGACACTACATAATGATCAAGGGATCAATCCAAGAAGAAGATATAACAATTGTAAATATTTATGCAGCCAACATAACAGCACCTCAATATATAAGGCAAATACTAACAGCCATAAAAGGGGAAATTGACAGTAACACAATCATAGTAGGGGACTTTAACACCCCTCTTTCAACAATGGACAGATCATCCAAAATGCAAATAAATAAGGAAACACAAGCTTTAAATGATACATTAAACAAGATGGACTTAATTGATATTTCTAGGACATTCCATCCAAAAACAACACAATACACATTCTTCTCAAGTGCTCCTGGAACATTCTCGAGGATAGATCATATCTGATTCACAAATCAAGCCTTGGTAAATTTAAGAAAATTGAAATCATATCAAGTATCTTTTCCAAACACAACACTATGAGACTAGATATCAATTACAGGAAAAAATCTGTAAGAAATACAAACATATGGAGGCTAAAAAACACACTACTTAATAACCAAGAGATCACTGAAGAAATCAAAGAGGAAATCAAAAAATACCTAGAAGCAAATGACAATGAAAACACAATGACCCAAAACCTATGGGATGCAGCAAAAGCAGTCCTAAGAGGGAAGTTTATAGCAATACAATCCTACCTTAAGAAAAAGAAACATCTCAAATAAACAACATAACCTTACACCTAAAGCAATTAGAGAAAGAAGAACAAAAAAACCCCCTAAAGTTAGCAGAAGGAAAGAAATCATAAAGATCAGATCAGAAATAAATGAAAAAGAAATGAAGGAAACAATAGCAAAGATCAATAAAACTAAAAGCTGGTTCTTTGAGAAGATAAACAAAATTGATAAACCATTAGCCAGACTTATCAAGAAAAAAAGGGAGAAGACTCAAATCAATAGAATTAGAAATGAAAAAGGAGAAGTAACAACTGACACTGCAGAAATACAAAGGATCATGAGAGATTACTACAAGCAACTCTATGTCAATAAAATGGACAATCTGGAGGAAATGGACAAATTCTTAGAAATGCACAACCTACTGAGACTGAACCAGGAAGAAATAGAAAATATGAACAGACCAATCACAAGCTCTGAAATTGAAACTGTGATTAAAAATCTTCCAACAAACAAAAGCCCAGGACCAGATGGCTTCACAGGCAAATTCCATCCAACATTTAGAAAAGAGCTAACACCTATCCTTCTCAAGCTCTTCCAAAATATAGCAGAGGGAAGAACACTCCCAAACTCATTCTACGAGGCCACCATCACTCTGATACCAAAACCAGACAAAGCTGTCACAAGGAAAGAAATCTACAGGCCAATATCACTGATGAATATAGATGCAAATATCCTCGACAAAATACTAGCAAACAGAATCCAAGAGCACATTAAAAGGATCATACACTATGATCAAGTGAGGTTTATCCCAGGAATGCAAAGATTCTTTAATATATGCAAATCAGTCAACATGATACACCATATTAACAAATTGAAGGAGAAAAACCTTATGATCTTCTCAATAGATGCAGAGAAAGCTTTTGACAAAATTCAACACCCATTTATGATAAAAACCCTCCAGAAAGTAGGCATAGAGGGAATCTACCTCAACATAATAAAGGCCATACATGAGAAACCCACAGCCAACATCGTCCTCAATGGTGCAAAACTGAAACCATTTCCACTAAGATCAGGAACAAGACAAGGTTGCCCACTCTCGCCAGTATTATTCAACATAGTTTTGGAAGTTTTAGCCACAGCAATCAGAGAAGCAAAAGAAATAAAAGGAATCCAAATTGGAAAAGAAGAAGTAAAGCTGTCACTGTTTGCAGATGACATGATAATCTACATTGAGAATCCTAAAGATGCTACTAGAAAACTACAAGAGCTAATCAATGAATTTGGTAAAGTATCAGGATACAAAATTAATGCACAGAAATCTCTTGCATTCCTATACACTAATGATGAAAAATCTGAAAGTGAAATTAAGAAAACACTCCCATTTACCATTGCAATAAAAAGAATAAAATACCTAGGAATAAACCCACGTAAGGAGACAAAAGACCTTTATCCACAAAATTATAAGACACTGATGAAAGAAGTTGAAGATGACACAAATAGATGGAGAGATACACCATGTTCTTGGATTGGAAGAATCAACATTGTGATAATGACTCTACTACCCAAAGCAATCTACAGCTTCAATGCAATCCCTATCAAATTATCACTGGCATTTTTCACAGAACTAGAACAAAAAATTTCACAATTTGTATGGAAACACAAAAGACCCCGAATAGCCAAAGCAATCTTGAGAACGAAAAATGGAGCTGGAGGAATCAGGCTCCCTGACTTCAGACTATACTACAAAGCTTGAATAATCAAGACAGCATGGTACTGGCACAAAAACAGAAATATAGACCAATGGAACAGGACAGAAAGCCCAGAGATAAACCCACGCACATATTGTCACCTTATCTTTGATAAAGGAAGCAAGAATATACAGTGGAGAAAAGAGAGCCTCTTCAATAAGTGGTGCTGGGAAAACTGGACAGCTACACGTAAAAGATTGAAATTAGAACACTCCCTAACACCATACACAAAAATAAACTCAAAATGGATTAAAGATCTAAATGTAAGGCCAGACACCATGAAACTCTTAGAGGAAAACATAGGCAAGACACTATATGACATAAATCACAGCAGGATCCTTTTTGACCCACCTCCTAGAGAAATGGAAATAAAAACAAAAATAAACAAATGGGACCTAATGAAACTTGAAAGCTTTTGCACAGCACAGGAAACCATAAACAAGACGAAAAGACAACCCTCAGAATGGGAGAAAATATTTGCAAAAGAAGCAACTGACAAAGGATTAACCTCCAAAACATACAAGCAACTTATGCAGCTCAATATCAAAAAAACAAACAACCCAATCCAAAAATGGGCAGAAGAGCTAAATAGACATTTCTCCAAAGAAGATATACAGATTGCCAACAAACACATGAAAGGATCCTCAACATCACTAATCATTAGAGAAATGCAAATCAAAACTAAAATGAGATATCATCTCACACCGGTCAGAATGGCTATCATCAAAAAATCTACAAACAATAAATGCTGGAGAGGGTGTGGAGAAAAGGGACCCTCTTGCACTGTTGGTGGGAATGTAAATTGATCCAGCCACTATGGAGAACAGTATGGAGGTTCCTTAAAAAACTAAAAATAAAACTACCATACAACTCAGCAATCCCACTACTGGGCATATACCCTGAGAAAACCATAATTCAAAAAGAGTCATGTACCACAATGTTCATTGCAGCACTATTTACAATAGCCAGGACATGGAAGCAACCTATGTGTCCATCAACTCAGCTGAATGGATAAAGAAGATGTGACACATATATACAATGGAATATTACTCAGCCATAAAAAGGAATGAAACTGAGTTATTTGTAGTGAGGTGGATGGACCTAGAGACTGTCATACAGAGTGAAGTAAGTCAGAAAGAGAAAAACAAATACCGTATACTAACACATATATATGGAATCTAAAAAAAAAAAAGAAAAAAAAATGGTCAGAAGAACCTAGGGGCAAGACAGGAATAAAGATGCAGCCCTACTAGAGAATGGACTTGAGGATATGGGGAGGGGGAAGCGTAAGCTGGGACAAAGTGAGAGAGTGACATGGACATATATGTACTACCAAACGTAAAATAGATAGCTAGTGGGAAGCAGCCGCATAGCACAGGGAGATCAGCTTGGTGCTTTGTGACCACCTAGAGCGGTGGGATAGGCAGGGTGGGAGGGAGGGAGATGCAAGTGGAAAGAAATATGGGGACATATATATATATGTATAACTGATTCACTTTGTTATAAAGCAGAAACTCACACACCATTGTAAAGCTGTTATAATCCAATAAAGATGTTAAAAAAAAAAAAGATATGGAAATGAATTTCAAATATGTGTAGCCCTTTAATTATGCCCTTGTAGACAGTACAGACCTTTCACTCTTAGATAACTAAGCACATGGCTGAGGCTGAGGCTGCCATAAACCAGCCCTTACTTTTCCCTTTAGCAACATAATCATCTGTACCAAGTCTGCCTCAGATGGGCAACAGGCCATCTTCTCTCTTTGGTTACCCCTTCTTTTCTCCCATCTCTGGGTTCTCTCAGATGAAAATGATTTGCTTTCTAAACCACTGGAAGTTCATTACTTTAGAAACATAATTTATACATATTTTGGAAGCTCTAATTTTATTTTTTCAACATCCTGAAATAATTTAACATATTTTCCTAGTAATCCAAATGTCTCCAAATCCTCTTTCATCTAATGTAACTGTAGCAAGTCCAGACCCCTCTGCCATAATTCTGACGTTTACCAGGACACATATCTTTTCTCTTGGTCACTCTTATCTCTCATTCTAAACTCCTGGCTTCCCTTTAATGACCATGGCCTCATTGCTCACTGTTCATGCCAGTCGCTGCCTTCTCTCCACGCCACTTGGTCCCAAATGTGGACATAAATCCTTAAGTCCCCATTAACACAGAGCTATTGTGTGTATTAGACCGTACTGAAGCTCTGAAGTTAATGGAGGAGAATCACAGTACAGGACATGAAATAATTTAAAACTGGGTACAGATACCATGTTTCATAAGTTTTTCAGCCATTCCTATAAAAGAGGGCTCTTTTGCGTCTGCCCCTCTCCTTGGGTACAGACCTGTTCTGATGTCTCTAGGGCTTCAGAACAGAAGGATGTTCTCTACTTAGCATCCCTCCTCCCCATCCCACTAACCAACGACACAGTATAAATCCACATATAACAAATTGTACAAACAAAAACAAAACATTCTCTAAGGTTAACACCCTTTACTTCATTACATAGGGAATTTGTGTATTTTCTTAACTTCCCCGATAGATGCTTTGTTTCCTATAACTACAAAGCCTATTAAAGAGTTTTCCTAAACAGGAGAGCAGTTTTGCCCAGAAGCGCATTTGTCACTACAGAAGATGTTAGGAATTACACAGACGGTTCTCTGCAATTTATTAAATAACATTTTTTTCCGCCTCCTTTCACATGACATTGTGTTTCTCCGTTTGTATAATCTCTGTCTAACTTTCTACCTGAACAAATATAACTCCAAATAGCATTTCTAAGAAGTGGTAATACTGTTGTCTGGGAAAGAACAGTAACAAACAAATCATCTGAAATAAAAGTGAGTCATTTGGAAGAGGCAGACTGGCCTGGCTGGGAGAAGGTACTAAAACATGACACAAACTTCATATTGGAATGAGAGTTTTGAGCACTTGTTTTTTTTGAGCTAGACTTATAGATATATAAATATATTTACAGGCTCATTAATCCTTTGTCTTTGAGCAAATAGTTGAAGATAAGTTCTTGGCAATGATCTATCTGTTTTGATCTCTGTGTGCCAACCTCGCCTTTCAGCATTTTCAAGCTAAACTTATCTCCAGGCCAAAAGGCAATCAATACCTCTCACCCCAGGTCAAAAACCTGCAATTGCCAATAGCTATTCTAGGCTCTAGAATTCTCTCTTCCATCTCTCTGCTTCCCCCCACCCTCCCAGTTTTCCTTCATGTCTCTTTCCAATTCTCCCATGAAAGCCATTCCCTGTCTCTTAGCTTCCTAACACATGCTCTTAAATTGGGGAAAAAGAAGCATATGGGTAAAGGAGGACAAGAGGGAAGGCTGCAATGCCCACTGTCCTTTTCTCCTCCACTAAGATGGACATTTTCACCACACTTCACAACATTTTCTTCTCTCTTATGGGTTTGCTGTTTTCATGACAACTTTGAAAAATTGCATTCCTAAGTTAGTTCATCACTGTTTTTCATTGTATGCTCTTGAAATTTTCCAGAACCCTTAACCAGGGAGGCTTCAGTAAATGGAATTAGCATTTGGGCCCTATAAAGAGTCAGAGGAAAATTAACAGTAGTCACTTGGTTATACAACACAATACAATATACAATACAATACATAACCATCTGAGCTCACAGATAAAGGACAGATGTTTAACTATTTCTAACATGGTCAGTAAAACTGGGCTTGTAGCAGGCTTTTCGGTCTTTGTTATTTGCAGCAACACTAAGTTCTCAAAGGAGAACTCTGTATTGAATTAAACTTATCGACACACAAAATATGCATCACATGAATATTTAATTACATAACTACATAGTTCTCATAGTGAACCTATGTCCCCATTCTTTACACGGAATTAGCTTTGCATCTAGGCGGCATTGTCCACATTACAAAAGGCAAAATTAGAGCTCTTTTTTTTGTTTTAAGAAAGTAATTAATAAAGTAATAGAAGTAAAGTAGATAAATCTAACTTATAATTTGGAGATCAGTGCAGAAATAACTTAATTTCTTGAACTTTTAGAATGTAGGATTTATGCTTTTATTACTTTACTGAAAGATATGGACTGAGATTTTTTTTTCCTGAGAAGCTACGTGGCATTACTGCATCCTCAGATTCACTTTGCCTTTGGACTCTTTCTCACCCTTCTCCTTAGGGAGATGGAGAGAGAGGGGAAAAAAGTACTATTTCAGCCAACTGGCTTTATTAAAGCTTTCTCATTTACAAGTCATGAGAGTATGTTTATGAATCTGTTTCTCTTCGGATTGGCAATAAGATGTACAATTGTTCTTTAATTAGAACCTTCTGAGTGTCATCATACTGTTTAACCCAGGTGTTTAACCTACCTCAATCCAAGTGCAACTTGGTGACATGGGTCACCTGATAATTTTATTTAATTATCAGACAACGTAGGACTAAATAACACTTCCACCAATGATTCACTGAGTTATTTTCTTTGCTGATTATTAGAGTAAGGGAGGAGGAAATTATGGTGAAGTGTACAGGAAGTCACAGTAAACTTGATTATGAGATTGAATACTAGCTTTGACCCTTAAAAAATTTATCTGTATGGGGCTGAGATTACTTTATGATTACTGGAACTTGATTTTCCTATCTGTAAACACATAATTTATAAGATTCTCTCTGGGACTCAGAACTTTTAATTCTAATCAACACATAAAAAGAGACTGAAGCACAGAAAGAAATATACACATATGTTACCATATGGTTGGGTGGCTTTGAGAAACCCATATTTATTTAATACTTTCTCAGTGATGTTTTGCTTTTGTGACATTTTAATAAAAATGTTTGCTAACCTTGTCAAAGGATTTTCTAGCTAAAATATAATCAAGAGATATCTTGAAGACTGTTTCTCTTTTTCTTCCAATTACATCTCTTGGATCTACTACAGGTAACTGAAAATATCAATGTCACTGACAAATAGAAAGAGACACAGTTAATCATACCTCACTGAAAATCACACGATTGCCTCTTTCCCTGATGTTTGGCTGTAAACAAAATCCAAGAGCAATGTCTTTTATTTTTGTGTGTGTGTTAGTTCCTGTTCGTGTGTGGAGGACATCAGGCAGTGACTCATATTCCTGACACACTGCCAGCACAGCTGGATAGGCACAGAATGCATTTCATAACAACAGGGACAAAGAAAGACAGGGAGAAAAGTTAGCTTGCAGCTACAAATGCAAGATGCAAACTTTTCTAAGAAAACAGCTTAAAGGAAATGCAAGATTCGGGAGCTAAATAAAATTACTTTAATAACTGTTAATGTGTCTTATACTCCTTGAAGGTAGCTATTCCCTCTGGAAAACTCACTCTTCCCCACCAAAAAGAAACAACAATCTATGAATATCACCAGGGTTTCACTATGGTGACGAGTTGGAGATATAAACAATAAAACAAAAATACTCCACAATAATTTTGGAACTCGTTTGAAAGACAAATAGGAATAGGAAGAGGATTATATGTAAGGGGAAAAAAAGATATCGTGTAACCTCTGACAAATGAACTGAGAAGTATCTGTACTCTAGCTTTCAAAGGGTGAGTTGATTGATACAGCACAATATCAAAATGACACGTTTTAACAGAACTGTCCATAGATAATATTTCCCAGTGCAGTAAGTATAAGTGACACTGTCACTCATTGTGTCTTCTATCTACACTGTATAGAAATTCAAATTAAGTTATTAGTTTAACTTTTAAGTTATATTAAAAGTAAAGTTTTTAGGATATGGAATAGTTTATAACATACCTATTGGCCATATATAGACATTGGAAAAATGTCTATTCAGGACATCTGCCCTTTATTTAATCAGCTGGTTTGCTTTCTTGATTTTGAGTTGAATGAGTTCTTTGTATATTTTGGATATTAACTCCTTATCATGCATATCACTTACAAATATCTTTTCCCATTCAGTAGATCATCTTTTCATTTTGCTGATGGTTTCCTTTGCTATGCAAAGTGTTTTTAGTTTGATTTGGTCTAATTTGTTCATTTTTGCCTTTGTTTTCCCTTCTGAAGAGAGATCCAAAAAAATATTGTGAAGATCGATGTCCAAGAGCTTACTGCCTAAGTTTTCTTCTAAAAGTTTTATGGTTTCAGGTCTTACATTTAAATCTTTAATCCATTTTTAATTTATTTTTGTATATGGTGTGAGAAATTAGTCCAGTCTGATTCTTTTGCATGTACTGTCCAGTTTTCCTAATATCATTTACTGAAGAGACTGTCTTTTCTCCATTGTATGTTATTGCCTCCTTTGTCATAGATTAGTTGACCATATAAGTGTGGGTTTACCTCTGTGCTCTCTATTCTGTTCCGTTGATCTATTTGTCTATTTTGGTGCCAGTATCATACTGTTTTGATTACTGTAGCTTTGTAGTATAGTTTGAAATTAGGGAGTGTGAGACCTCCTGTTTTCTTCTTTCTCAAGATTGTTTTGGATATTCGGGATCTTTTGTGACTCCATACAAATTTTAGAATTATTTGTTCAAGTGTTTTGAAAAATACCATTGGTATTTTGATGGAGATTGCATTGAATCTATAGATTGCCTTGAGTAGTATGGACATTTTAACAATATTAGTTCTTCCAATCCATGAGCATGGTAAATTTTTTCACTTGTATTTGCTGTCTTCATTTCTTTCGTCAACGTCTTATAATTTTCAGAGTACAAGTCTTTCACCTCCTTGGTTAGATTTATTCTTAAGTATTTTACTATTTTTGGTGTAATTTTCAATGGGATTATTTTCTTTATTTAGCTTTCTGATTGTTGTTAGAGTATAGAAGTGGAACAGATTTCTGTAGGTCAGTTTTTTTTAATCCTACAACTTTATTTAATTCATTTATTAGTTCTAATAGTTTTGATGGAGTCTTTTGGGTTTTCTATATATAGTATTATGTCATCTGCAAACAATGACAGTTTTACTTCTTCCTTTCCAATTTGGATTCCTTTTATTTCTTTTCTTTTCCAATTGCTGTGACTTGGGCTTCCAATACTATGTTGAATAAAGGTGGCGAGAGTGGGTATCCTTGTCTTGTTCCTGATCTTAGAGAAAGTGCTTTCAGCTTTTCACCATTGAGTATGATGTTAGCTGTGGCTTTGTAAAATATGGCCTTTATTATGTTGATATGTGTTCCTTCTATACCCACTTTGTTGAGAGTTTTTAACACAAATGGATGTTGAATTTTGTCAAATGCTTTTTCTGCATCTATTGAGATGATTGTATAATTTTTATCTTTCATTCTGTTAATGTGGTGTAGCACATTAAAGTTTTAAGTTTTTTACTTTCAGCGTTTTAAATATACCCTGAGATTCTCTTCTGGCCTGTAAAGTTTCTACAAATGTTAGTATGCTTAATGTTGTCTGAGAGGTGCCTTCAACTTTCCTCATTTAAAAAAAAAGTTCTTTCTTTCTTTTTTTTTTTTTTTTGCTGTTCAGATTGGTTGATTTCCACTACCCTATTTTACAGATTGCTTTTCTGTTCTTCTAGAACAGAAGATTCCCTCTAGATTATTTTTTCAGTTATTATATTCATTTTGATTGATTCCTTCTTATATTTTCTAAATCTTTGTTGAAGTTCTCACTGAGTTCCTCCATTCTTCTCCAGGTTTCATGAACATCCTTATTACTGTTTTTTAAACTCTTTATCAGATAAATTACTTATCTCCATTTCATTTGTTGTTTTTTTTTTTTTTTCTAGAGTTTTATCTTGTTCTTTCATTCAGAGCATATTCTTCTGTCTCCTCATTTTGTTTGACTTTTGGTTTTGTTTCTATGAATTAGGCAAAAGAGCTACCTCTCCTGATCTTGAAGGAATGACCTTGTGTGGGAGCACCCACTGTGTAGACTGCTTGTGCCTAGCAGCTTTGGCAGGCCAGCATGGGCTGGAGTGAGCCCAGGACAGAGGCAGTCCCTTCGGAGTGCTGTACCTGAGCCCACCTTGGATGGACAGCTGGGGCTGGAGCTGGAGCAGTGCAGGTTGAGGATAGTCCTGAGGGGTCTCAAACGATGACACTTGCCAGTGCCTCCAACCTCAGTGGGGGCCCCAGCAGTTCTCTGCTCATTTGGCAGAGCCTCTAGGATTAGTAAATTTTCTTCCTGTATAGTCTAGATGCCCTTTATACTGCAGTTTTTTCCTGTATCCCAGGGCAGGCTGGCAAGTCCTTGATCAGACCCCTCAGCTATATCCCTGTCTGCTACAGGTCACCCTGTCTTTGATCTCTGAGATCATTAATTTACCTAGTTCAGAACTTAGAATAGATACTGAAAGACTTCTGAGAGAATAAAGAAATAAACTTTTTCTCCTGTTGTCTTGAGCTAGAGACATTTCTCTTGCAACCCAGGGCACACATTTTTTTTCCTGGATATCTCAGTGAGGAAGCAAATCTCTGAAACTCTGTCCATTGCCTAATGAATTATCACTGCTCTTATAGCTGAGACCATAGATCCATCAAAAGTTCATAAATCGGGCTTCCCTGGTGGCGCAGTGGTTGAGAGTCTGCCTGCCAATGCAGGGGACACGGGTTCGAGCCCTGGTCTGGGAGGATCCCACGTGCCGCGGAGCAGCTGGGCCAGTGAGCCACAATTACTGAGCCTGCGCGTCTGGAGCCTGTGCTCCGCAACAAGAGAGGCCACGATAGTGAGAGGCCCACGCACTGCGATGAAGAGTGGCCCCCACTTGCCACAACTAGAGAAAGCCCTCGCACAGAAACAAAGACCCAACACAACCATAAAAAATAAATAAATAAAATTTTAAAAAAATACAATAAATTTTTTTTAAAAAAAGGTTCAGTGGATGAGCTGAGGAATGCGTGAATGAATAAATATATGTATTTTTTTTAAAAAGTTCATAAATCACACATTGTCATTCTGTGAAATACAATCACCCTTGTTTCTTACATAATTTAATCTAAAGATGAGGTTGCTGGATTTGGTCACAGACTATTACATTATATTTAGAAACTTAACTTTTATTCCTGTCTCCTGTCAACTGGATAACCTCAACACTGATATTCTTTCTGTATTCCAGCAGAAGTTTTTGGACCACCTGGACATATATGCCACATTCATTCAGGTTTGATATATATTCTTCTATTTTTAAAATCCTTTTACTCCTCTGCCATCTTGAAGGTCTCTCCAAATCCTTTGATTATCGAAGCACAGTGGAGTATTGATAGATAAATAGATGATTGATAATTTGATGATAGATAGATAGATAGATAGATAGATAGATAGATAGATAAATGAGACTAGCTCAATGACCACAAGAATTGTTATCTTGGTTTTATAAAACTTTTAAAACTAATCTGATGTTTTTCATTTTCTTTTAATTGCCATTTATTTAAATATTATTTATGTTTAATATAGTTTAAGGTGGACCTGGTAGGCAGACCTCAGCCAAGTAAGGGAGCATTTATTGTTAAATGTGTAATTATAAGAAAACAATTATAAAAAGGCATTTGCCATATCAAAGTTATTTCTCTACCTCTGCTAATGACCCAGTCTTCTGAATGCTCCTTTGTAAACAATTTTCTTGGTCTTTGTCACACATCGTCAAAATAGCTTGTGTGCTGATTGCATCATAGAACTAAGATCACACTCACAGGTAGTTCTTAAAATCTTTTGTTAAGGACATCAACTAACAACCATCATTCCACTTTTGCTTTCTTACCTCACTTATAGTTCAAGTCTTACTGGGAAAATAAACCTAAATTCCCAGAGCACCCACTACACAGGGAGCATTCAGGAGCTTGTGGGAAGATGGATCGGGATAGAAGGAAACTGATGCTCTTTCCTATTTAATAATAGGTTCCAAGGCTTTTTTTCTATTCCCCTTCATATATGTATTTTGGCTGTTTTGTCTCTGGGTTCTATGGGAACGCTATGTGAATTCTAATATTGAATTCCTTTCTCACAGTTTATTTTGACTAAAAATTGTAAAGCTTGTATTAAATTCACTGTTATGGAGTTTCACCACATAAATGAAAACACATAGACTTTACAAAAAGGAATAATATATATTTGCAGAATTTTTCTTTCTTGTTCATGATAAGGAGAAATGAAAGGGGATATCAACACATGAGAGAGGATATCTAAAAATGAGGAAGGGAATATTCGTGTGCTTCATCTTCTCCAGAGTTCTGAACGACAGTCATGCATCTTTGTTTTTAGGGTATTGGTAATGCTTAAGTTTTAATTGTATAAAATGACAAATCCCCCAAATCTAGTACATCACTTTAATCTACCTGCCATATATTTTTTTTCTTCAGCTGTGCCACGCGGCATGCAGGATCTTAGTTCCCGAACCAGGGATCAAACCCTTGCCCCCTGCAGTGGAAGCACAGAGTCTTAATCACTGGACTGCCAGGGAAGTCCCAATCTGCCATATTTTAAGACAAAATTTTTGCACTTTCTTGCCATACTCTCTTTAGATGTTTTAAAAAATTGAAATATAGTGGACAGACAATATTATGTTAGTTTCAGGTGTACAAAATAGTGATTAACATTTAATTACATTATGAAATGATCACTAGTATAAGCCTACTAACCATTTTTCCCCACAAAGAGTAACTATAATATTGGCCAGATTCTTTATGCTGTATATTATAACCCTTGACTTATTTATTTTATACTGGAGGTTTGTACCTCTTAATCCCCTTCATCTATTATGCCCAAGCTGCACACCCGCGCTTCGGCAACTACCTATTTGTTCTGTGTATCCAAGTCTGTTTTTGATTCATTTTGTTTGTTTGTTTTCATTTTTAGATTCCACATGTAAGTGAAATCATATGGTATTTGTTTTTATCTATGACTTATTTCACTTAGCTTGATACCTACTACATCCATTCATGTTGTCCCAAATGGCAAGATTTTGTTCTTTTTTATGGTTGAATAATATTTCATTGTATATATATACCACATCTTCTTTATTCATTCATCGATTGATGGACACTTAGGTTGCTCCATATCTTGGTGACTGTAAATAGTGCTGCTATGAATATTGGGGTGCATATATCTTTTCAAATTAGTGTTTTTGTTTTCTTGAGAAAAAATACCCAGAAGTAGAATTGCTGGATCATGAGGCAGTTATTTGGTGAGGAACATCTATACTGTTTTCCAAACTGGCTGCACCAATTTAAAGTCCTACCAACAGTGCACAAGGCTTCCCTTTTCTCCACATCCTCACCAACATTTGGTATTTCTTGTCTTTTTGATAACAGCCATTCTGACAAGTGTGAAACGATATCTCATTGTGGTTTTGATTTGCATTTCCCTAATGATTAGTGATGTTGGGCATCTTTGCATGTGTCAATTTGCCATATATATGTCTTCTTTGGAAAAATGTCTTTTCAGGTTTCTCTGTCCATCTTTTAGTTGGCTTGTTTGTTTTATGATGTTGTGTTTTATGTTTTTCATATATTTTGAATATTAAACCCTTATTGAATATATTACTTGTAAATATCTTCTCCCATTCAGTAGGCAACTTTATCATTTTATTGATGGTTTCCTTTGCTGTGTAAAGGTTTTTTAGTTTAATGTAGTCCCATTTGTTTATTTTTGCTTTTGTTTCACTTGTCTAAGGAGACAGATCCAAAAATATATTGCTAAGACTGCTGTCAAAAAGCTTGCTGCCTATGTTTTCTTCTAAAAGTTTTATGGTTTCAGGTCTTACATTTAAATCTTTAATTCACTTTGAGTTTATTCTTGTATATGGTGTGAGAAAGTAGTCCAGCTTATTTTGCATGTGCTGTCCAGTTTTCCCCATTGTATATTCTTGCCTCCTTTGTGTTTGGGTCCCCTTGTGTGTAACACTTTGTTTTTCTTTTGCTGCCTTTAAAATTCTCTCTTTATCTTTAACTCTTGCCATTTTAATTATGATATGTCTTAGTGTGGGTGTCTTTGGGGATTTTGTTTGAGACTCTCTGTGCTTCCTGGACCCGGCTATCTGTTTTCTTCTTTAGGTTAGGGAAGTTTTCAGCAATAATTTTGTGAAATTTATTTTTGCCCCTTTCTCTCCCTCTCTTCTCCTCTGGGACCCCTATAATGTGAATGTTGGTTTGCCTGATGTTGTTTCAAAGGCCTCTTAAACTATCCTTGTTTTTTTATTGTTTTTCTTTTCTGCCATTCCAGTAGGTGATTTACACTATTCTAACTTCCAGGTGCCCATGCATTCTCCTGTATCACCTAATCTGCTGTTAATTCCTTCTGGTGTATTCTTTATTACAGTTATTGTACTATTCAGCTCTCATTGGTCCTTTTTTATTTTTGCTTTTTGTTGAAATTCTCACTATGTTCATCTATTCTTCTCCCAAGTTCAGTGAGCATCTTTATGATTATTTTCTTGAAATATTTATTGATTAGATTGTTTTTCTCATTTTGTTTAGCTCTTTTTATGAGGTTTTGTCTTGTCTTGTTTGGAACATATTCCTCTGTCTCTCATTTTGCTGAATTCTCTGTGTTTATTTCTATGTATTATGTAGGTCTGTTGCATCTCCCAGTCTTGGAGAAGTGGCCTCATATAGCTGTCCTCTGGGTCCAGCAGCATGCTCCCCTCTGGTCACCAGAGCTAGAACTTCTAGTGGTGTCCCCTATGTCAGCTGCATGCCTCTGCTGTGGTGGAGCCAGCTACTGTGGGTGGGCTGGTACGTGTGGCTGGTCCCTGTCCCAGCTGGCTGTGAGGCCCTGCCTTGCGCAGTAGTTGCAGACACTCTGCTAGGGGGCGCAGGACCCCAGCATGGCTGGTTGCATGTTTGGCATGTGCAGCTGCTATAGGTTCACTGGAGGATGGGACAAGCCCCCAGCTAATAGCCTAGAGAGAGATTTCCATAAGAGTGCTTTCCAGCACCAATGTCAGCACAGTACAACAAGATCCCCCAAATGGCTGCCACAAATGTTTCCCTCCCTGGGGGAAACAGACCCACGGACATAGAAAACAAACTTACAGTTACCAAAGGGAGGGATAAATTAGGGACTTGGGACTAGCAAATACAAACTACTATATATAAAATAGGTAAACAGCAAGGACCTACTGTATAGCACAGGGAACTATATTCAATATCTTGTAATAAACTGTAATGGATAAGAATATGAAAAATAATATATACATGTATGTATAACTGAATCACTTTGCTGTAACGAGAAACTAACACAACATCGTATATTAACTACAGTTCAATTTTTAAAAAAAAGAAACAATAGAGTAATACACTGGGGGCTGATAATAATAGCTTTTAATTAATGAGTTTTATTCTTTAACTCATCCTTTCAACAGAAGTTTATTTAATAAAAAGTAGGCAATTCATTATATGGCAGGAGAATGCTGGAGGATTTTTATTACTAGGCCTACTAGAAAGACATTCTAGCTCTCTTTCACATGAAATATTGTCCCACAACTACTACCCAAAGGATAACATCATATTCACACCTCATTATAGAAATATACCAGATTGGAAATTATTCCCTCATAGATGAAAACCTTTATGTATATCTATTTATTTTCATCCTATGAATATAAAATCTGCAGCATTTCTGCTAAAGGAAAAGGTGAGCTCGAGCCTTAACCTGTCCATATGGTTAATACATATGGATAATTAAACCCAGTGTGTTTTTTTACAGCACATGCTTCTCTGTAAGATGAATGAGAACATGTGCAATTGGTAACTGGAGGGTGATGTAAGTACAATATGAATTCATGTAGGTCCCTATAAAATTTTTCCTAGCACATTAGTTTGTATGCCATCATGGACTTGCAGTTGAATGCATAGTGCACTAGAACGGTTAATGTACCGGACCACAGAGGGTTACAGTGCTGTCCAGGAAGCCCATTCATTCCTTATTCTTTCTCTTGGCTCAGATTGCTCATGTGTTCAGGTTTTGAAGAAGATATTGGTATGCAACCTCTGAAAAGCTGATAATTTCCTTCAGCTATTTAAATCTAGAGCACATACCACTTTTAATTACATTCAGAAATATTTGCTCTTCTCCCACACATTTTATTTCAATGATGTCTCTCTCTTTAATTTTAATTACTCTCCCACATGTGCTGATCCATATTTGTCATTGACAACAAATTATTATAAACAGTGAGTCAGGCTACAGCAGCTTCTTGGTTAGTTGTTGCATCCATGTGTTTGCAATGTACTAGGTTACACCATTTGCAGGATGTTTGTATAGTCACTGGGGAGAAAGAACAATGGAACTGTTGGAAATATCTGGCTTCATGTTGTAGCATAGAAAATGGAAAATTCTGAGGACAGCTGTGTAATATAAGCAACAGCTGGAATAACTATGTCCCAGAAAAATGGAAGCCTTGGGTCTCTGTGTTATCAACCAACTAAAATAAATATAATGCCCTTTCCCAAGTTGAATATTTAAAGTTCATTTTCATAAGACTTAGAGTAAATTTTACAGTACAGTTGACACAATATATTTCTACTTATTTTATTATTTGTTCATACCCACCCTACTTATTGCAAAATATATAATAAAGGCTAATGTAAAAAATTACAAAGGAGCACTGACTTCCAGACTGTGCTCTCTAAATACAATTTTACTAAATTTTACTAATTTACAATTTTACTTGGTTTACTAAAACCAAGGTTCTTTGGGGAAAATGTTGATTACAGATCTGGGGAAGGGAACATCGGCTAATGTTTCAGGCCAAGTTGAGCCTGAGATATCTTGGTACTGAAAGCAAGAAATCTTTCAAATATTAGTGGGGTCTTTGCAGAATGAAATAGGTGCCAACTTGAAGGGACTCCTACCGTCCAAATGTGGGACAATTGAACATCAGAAAGAATAGTGATTGAAGTAATTGAAGCATATCACATACATAAAAATCTGTAAGTTCATACTGATGTTCAAAAAAGTTGGATATTTCTAGAGTTTGTTACAGTGCTAATTCATAGTTTTGAATATTGATAAATATAGGAAAAGACTCTAGCGTTTATTCTACCTTTTTTTGTAGATATAGTTCAGGCTAACCAAATAGTTAACGGAAGAAACATGTTTTTTTTTAATAGAAGAATCACAGGTAAAGAAAGGAGAAGAAAAGATAGAATTAAAAGGTTATCATTTTCAAACACCAAAGGAAATAATGGATATATACATAAATAATCAATGGCTGCTAAACCATTAGTAGACAAGTTGATGGGAAACTCTAAAAAGAGTGAGGGTGACTTTACTTGAACACACTGATAAATCTTAGCGTCACTAAAAGTGAATATCCAGACATGCAGTGCTTCCCAATGTGAAGCAATAAGCAATAAACAGCATTCCATGTGAAGTACTCTTGCTAAAATACAATCAAGCCTCTGATAGCACTTTACGAGGAAAGAAAGGAAATACGAGGAAGAAAGGATCATTTTAAATGACTCCATGAAGATTCAATAATTCAAATTAAGAATCAGAGACATTCTTGAAAACCAATATCCCAGTTTTGACATGTAAAGGGCACAAAAAATGAGGGAGGGCTGCTGTAAATTTTAAAAGCCCTAATATACATATCAATCAAAGGAAGTTAGTCATCCTGTTTGGATTCTGACTTGAATAAACAACTACCAAAAAAAAAAAAAAACAACCCCAAAACAAAAGTTCATTTTTATACAATTGGGGAAAATGCAATGAATTTTAGATAAATTAAGAAATTACTTTTAATTGTTTATTTTGTTGGATGTGATAATGATATTGTGGTTATGTTTTACAAGCATCCTTATCTACTAGAAACATATACTTAAGTATTTACAGATGAAATTCTTTGATATCTGGGATTTGCTTGTTAACACTTCAGGAAAAAATCTCAGTGATAAATAAAATACGAAGTTCAGGATATTGATAATTGTTGGAGTGATGGCTTATGGATTTAATTATGTAACTGTCTGTACTTTCTAAATGTTTGAAAAACTTTTGTAATACACAGTTAAAAAAATAAAACAATTAGATAAATAAGACATCATTGGCTGAGTATAGAGTGCACAGAAATAAATATCAGTATATTTGAAAATTTTAGTGAAATCTAAATGTGGTAGTTGAGATATGTGTGAAAGGATGCTTCTTTTAATGTTAGAAATAGCATGAGAATTCTGCTAAAAGAAAATATTGAGGCCATTACATAAGAGAATGTACAATATCAATATATAAAACAATGATAGATGTAACAACCACTCAAGAATTTAAGGGCATGATTCACTGATGAGGCCTGTAGTCATATTCTGGCTTTGGTTAGTTTTCAATCAAGCTGTGAACATCCACCATTTTCCTTGAGTAATCCATTAGAGTTGATGGTGAGGCTGGGGAAAAAGTCATGGGCTATGTAATTTCCCCTGTCGTGGAGCCATGGAGTGAGAGTAAGAATGGCCAGTTAAATCAATTCATTTTCAGCATTTGTGAAAGAAGGATCTGAATCTCTATGTGTGGGGTTTTAACCTCATGAATGAATTAATATCCTTACAAAAGAAGCCTGAGAGAACTCCTTTGCCCCTTCAACCATATAAGGACACAGTGAGAAGTTGGCAGTCTGCAACCCAGAAGAGGGCCTTCACCAGAGCCGTGCTGGCACCCTGATCTGGGACTTCGAGCTACCAAAACTGTGAGTAATGCATTTCTGTTGTTTTTAAGCCATCTAGTCCATGGTATTTTGTTATAGCAGCCATAACAGTCCAAGTGACCATCATTAATAAACTCATGATGTATTTTTCTCTACCAAAGAAATGTATTTCTTCAGTCCACTGAAAATGTTTAAAAACAATGACCAACTCAGAGGCAGAGGTTATCACAAATACCCAGGGTTTGATCACTGTTGTGGACAAACCCTAAGGGGATCCTCAATGAGTCACACCCTTGTATAGCCTCCTTACCTTGAGTACAAGCAGAACCCATAACTTGCTTCTAACCAATAAGATGGACAAAGATAAGGGTATGTCACTCTCATGATTACACTACATTATATAAAATTCCATGTCATCTGACCTTAGTGAGAGAGATGCCCTGTGCCTTGAAGAAGCAAGCTGCTGTGATGTGAACTATTCACAGAGAGGGCCATGCAGCAGGGAACTGTGGATGGTGTCTAGCCAACAGCCAGTAAGAGGTGTGGGCCTTTAGTCATACAGCCACAAGAAAATGAATTCTGCAGATGACCTAAATGAGCTTGAAAGCAAATTCTTCCTTAGTCAAGCCTCCAAATAAGAGTACAGCTCAGCTGAATCCTTGAGTTCAACCTTGTGATACAGTAAGCCGAAGACTTAGAGTAAGCAGTAAGCCCAAATTCCTGACCTACAGAAACTGTAAGATTTCATTCATACATGTACATAAGTGTATATGTATAATATAAAAAATAATTTATATTTTATATAAATGTAAATATATTTATATAAATATATATTATATATTTATAGACATTTATACATAAAAGATTACATGTGTGTGTGTGTGTGTGTGTGTGTTTTAAGTCACTAGTTTGTGGTAATTTGTTACATAGAAATGGAAAACTAATACAGACCCTTAGTACTTTTTCTCACTAAGAGGAATCAGGAATCTGTGAAGGAATGCCTGGTTTAATGTTTGGGTCAGAAAATATACTAGATAAGGCTAGAGCATGTTGTCATACCAGGAAGCAGAGCATCCTCAAAGACTATGATGGCTTTTTTAAAAAAGTACAAGGGGACCAACTTGAAGGAGCTTCCACTGCCTAGATATGAGGAAATTTGGTACCAAGGAAAATAATGACAGCAATGTATTGAAATACATTATATGTTACATTCTACAGGTTCAAAAATACCTGAAAAAACTTCCTTGGTATTTTTTGGAAGTTATTGTGCCAACATCTCATTTTCCTGAAAATCATTAAAGAGAGAGAAAAAGGCATCTATGTTATCTTTACTAAGTGAATCATCATCAATTGCTGCTAAAAAAAACATTAAGTGAAAAGCTGGTGGCATTTTTACAACAGGATAAGACTGACATCTGAACTCACTTATCAATCTTAACATCACTTGAAAGAGAGACACACTAACAATGAAAGAGCAGAAAGAAAAATTAAGGAAACAATCCCATTCACCATTGCAACAAAAAGAATAAAATACCTAGGAATAAACCTACCTAAGGAGGTAAAAGTCCTGTACCCAGAAGACTGTAAGGCACTGATGAAAGAAATCAAAAATGACACAAATAGATGGAGAGATATACCATGTTCTTGGATTAGAAGAATCAATATTGTGAAAATGACTATACTACCCAAAGAAACCTACAGATTCAATGCAATCCCTAGTAAATTACCAATGGCATTTTTTTACAGGACTAGAACAAAAAATCTTAAAATTTGTATGGAGACACAAAGGACCCCGAATAGCCAAAGCAAACTTGAGAGAGAAAAAAAAAAAAAGGAGCTGTAGGAATCAGGCTCCCTGACTTCAGACTATACTACAAAGCTGCAGTAATCAAGACAGTATGGTACTGGCACAAAAACAGAAATGTGGATCAATGGAACAAGATAGAAAGCCCAGAGATAAACCCACACACCTATGGTCAACTAATCTCTGACAAAGGAGGCAAAGATATACAATGGAGAAAAGACAGTCTCTTCAATAAGTGGTGCTGGGAAAACTGGACAACTACATGTAAAAGAATGTAATTAGAACACTCCCTAACACCGTATACAAAAATAAACTCAAAATGGATTAAAGACCTAAATGTAAGACTGGACACTTTAAAACTCTTAGAGGAAAACAGGCAGAACACTCTTTGACATAAATCACAGCAAGACCCTTTTTGACCCACATCCTAGAGAAATGGAAATAGAAACAAAAATAAACAAATGAGACCTAAAAACTTAAAAGCTTTTGCACAGAAAAGGAAACCATACATAAACAAGACAGCCTCAGAATGGGAGAAAATATTTGCAAACGAATCAACAGACAAAGGATTAATCTCCAAGATATACAAGCAGCTCATGCAGCTCAATATCAAAAAAAAAAAAAAAAACCGAATCCAAAACTGGGCAGAAGACCTAAATAGACATTTCTCCAAAGAAGATATACAAATTGCCAACAAACACATGAAAGGATGCTCAACATCACTAATCATTAGAGAAATGCAATTCAAAACTACAATGAGGTATCACCTCACACCAGTCAGAACCACCATCATCAAAAAATCTACAAACTATAAATGTTGGAGAGGGTGTGGAGAAAAGGGAACCCTCTTGCACTGTTGGTGGGAATGTAAATTAATACAGCCACTATGGAGGTTCCTTTAAAAACTAAAAATAGAACTACCATACGACCCAGCAATCCCACTACTGGGCATATACCCTGAGAAAACCATAATTCAAAAAGAGTCATGTACCACAATGTTCATTGCAGCACTATTTACAGTAGCCAGGACATGGAAGCAACCTAAGTGTCCATCGATAGATGAATGGATAAAGAAGATGTGGCACATATATACAATGGAATATTACTCAGCCATAAAAAGAAATGAAACTGAGTTATTTGTAGTGAGGTTGGTGGACCTAGAGTCTGTCATACAGAGTGAAGTAAGTCAGAAAGAGAAAAACAGATACCGTATGCTAACACATATATATGGAATCTAAAAAAAAAAAAAAGATTCTGAAGAACCTAGGGGCAGGACAGGAATAAAGATGCAGATGTAGAGAATGGACTTGAGGACATGGGGAGGGGGAAGGGTAAGCTGGGACAAAGTGAGAGAGTGACATGGACATATATACACTACCAAATGTAAAATAGATAGCTAGTGGGAAGCAGCAGCATAGCACAGGGAGATCAGCTGGGTGCTTTGTGACCACCTAGAGCGGTGGGATAGGGAGGGTGGGAGGGAGGTGCAAGAGGGAGGGGATATGGGTATATATGTATACATATAGCTGATTCACTTTGTTATACAGCAGAAACTAACACAAAAGTGTAAAGCAATTATACTCCAATAAAGATGTTTAAAAAAAAAAAGGGCAGAAGTACTAAATAGACATTTCTCCAAACAAGACATACAGATGGCCAAGAGGCACATGAAAAGCTGCTCAACATCACTAATTATTAGGGAAATGCAAATCAAAACTACAGTGAGGTATCACCTCACACCGGTTAGAATGGGCATCATCAGAAAATCTACAAACAATAAATGCTGAAGGGGGTGTGGAGAAAAGGGAACCGTCTTGCACTGTTGGTGGGAATGTAAACTGATACAGCGACTATGGAGAACAGTATGGACGTTCCTTAAAAAGCTAAAAATAGAATTACCATGTGACCCAGCAATCCCACCTCTGGGCATATACCCTGAGAAAACCATAATTCAAAAAGAGACATGCACCCCAATGTTCATTGCAGCACTATTTACGATAGCCAGGTCATGTGATCAACCTAAATGTCCATGACAGATGAATGGATAAAGAAGAAGTGGTATATATATACAATGGAATATTACTCAGCTATAAAAAGGAACGAAATTGGGTCATTTGTAGAGACGTGGATGGACCTAGAGACTGTCATACAGAGTGAAGTAAGTCAGAAAGAGAAAAACAAATATTGCATATTAATGCATATATGTGGAATCTAGAAAAATGGTACAGATGAACCGGTTTGCAAGGCAGAAATGGAGACACAGATGTAGAGAACAAATGTATAGACACCAAGGGGGGAAAGCAGGGGGTGGGGGGTGGGATGAATTGGGAGATTGGGATTGACATATATACACTAATACATATAGAATAGATAACTAATAAGAACCTGCTGTATAGCACAGGGAACTCCACTTGACTGTACAGTACAAACTAACACAACATTGTAAAACAACTATACCCCTATTAAAAAATTTTTTTTGAAAAAAAAAAAATGAGAGACAACCAGACATAATGTCCTTCCTTACATGTTGCAGTAGGAGGCTCAAACTACCTGTGAAATGCTCTTGCCAAATTTATAACATGGATCCCATCAAGTCCCAGATCTATCATGTTTTTAAACTTTTATTTTGTGATAGCAGACATTCAGAAAAGTTGCAAGAACAGTACAAAGAATTTTCATATTCCTTTTTTCACCTCCTCAAATATTAAGATTTTCCTACATTTATTTTCCTCTTTCTCCTCCTCCTCTTCTTCCTTCTCCTCCTCCTTCTCACTTTCTTTCTCTCCCTCTGTCTGACTGTATGTATGCATAAATATATATAGATATATTCACATATATATGTATTTTTTTCTGAACCATTTGAGAAATATTACAGATATGACACTTTACACCTAAACACTTCAGTGTGTATTTTTAAAAACTAGGACATTCTCTTACTTAGCCACAGCACAATGATGAAAATCAGGAAATAATTATAATATAAAAATATGAATTTTTTATATAGACCTTATCACATTTTGTCACTTATCATAATGTCCTTTATAGCAAAATAAAATTTCATATTATACGTTGCTTTTGTTTTCATGCCTCTTTAGCATTCTTTAATCTGTCACAGTTCTTCAGTCTTCTTTCGTCATTTATGATACTAGCATTTTTGAAAAGCACAGCTTACTTGTTTTTTTTTTTTTTCCTTTGTATACTATCTCTAGATTTGGGTACCTTTCATTATATGGGAAATACAGTAGAAAGAAGAACATATTAAAAAACACCACAGGGAGCAATCCAGAATATGGCAAATTCCCCAAACAAAAGATCTGGTTTCATCAACAAATAAATGACAATAGAAAGGAAAGGGTAATTATTATGGATTTTAAAAACTTAGGAAATATGTCCTAATGCAATATGTAGAACTGGTTTGGATTCTAATTTTAACAAGCCAACTTTAAAATACATGTGTGTAGCAGTGAGAAAAATTGGAAACTGGATATTAGATGGCATAAAGAATTAGTGTTAATTTTTAGACGTGATAATGGTATCATTATATTTTTTAAAAATAGTTCTTATCCCTTGGAGATACAAGCAGAATTATTTATAGTTAATATGAAGACATGTGTGGTACTTATTTTAAAAAATCTATTCAGGGTTGAAAGTGGTAGGCATAGATAAACATTGATAAGTGTTGCTTAATTGCTTAGGGTGAGAGGTACTTGGGGATTTGTTATACCATTCTTTTATTTTTGTATAAGTTTGAAAGTTTCCATAATGAAAAAGTTAAAAAGAAAGGGCTGAATGCCTTACCATGAGACTATTAAGTGATCAAAATCCT
Source organism: Eschrichtius robustus (assembly GCF_028021215.1). Taxonomy (NCBI): domain Eukaryota; kingdom Metazoa; phylum Chordata; class Mammalia; order Artiodactyla; family Eschrichtiidae; genus Eschrichtius; species Eschrichtius robustus. The sequence continues at coordinate 45,881,948 of NC_090828.1, read as the reverse complement.
TGAGCTTAGGGCTTCCCTGGTGGCGCAGTGGTTGAGAATCTGCCTGCCAATGCAGGGGACATGGGTTTGAGCCCTGGTCTGGGAAGATTCCCACATGCCGCGGAGCAACTGGGCCCGTGAGCCATGATTACCGAGCCTGCGCGTCTGGAGCCTGTGCTCCGCAACAAGAGAGGCCGCGATAGTGAGAGGCCCGCGCACCGCGATGAAGAGTGGTCCCCACTTGCCACAACTAGAGAAAGCCCTCGCACAGAAACGAAGACCCAACACAGCCATAAATAAATAAAAAAATAAATAAATTTTTAAAAATAATTAAAAAAACAAAAAAAAGAAATATTCCTCATAAAACTTTGAAAAAAAAAAAATCCTTGAGCTCATGAAGTATGGGTTACCTGATGCATCCACACATAAAGTCTGGCATGCACATTAGGGAAAGTCTAATGGATGGAATTTGGTCCAAGAAAGTTCTGGAAACACACATAATTTGCATGAAACAGTGACTCTTGTTTACAAGGAGCTTCTTCTTATTCCACCACTCTCTCAACTTAAATCAGTGTCTCAGATGGCCTCCCAGAGAACTTTTTACAACCAGTTGATTAAAGAGAAAAATATTTTAGTCTGCTTTAGGGCTCCACACCATAAGCATATAGCAGCTGAAAGTGCAATTCTGTGGTAGAAAACTTTACTTAGGTGGGTTCTAAAGGGTGGTGGAAGTAGAAAACATCCTCTGTGGCAAAATTTTACACTTTGCCTGAGATGAGCTGAGGTTAAGATTTGCATTAATCACAGATAATTGTTAACGATATGTGTGGCTGGTCAGGAACAGAATTAAAGGATGAATGACAAGACTTTTTGTGAAAATTCATGGATCTTTCAAAATAGGCTCAGAGTACAAAAAAACAGTTCCTTTGTGTAGGAGGTTCTTAACGTCCAAATGGAAGGAAAGAACTGCCATGTGGGTGCCGATCAGCCCTTTTCCCCTCACTTCAGCCCTAGATCCATGGGCTTATGTTGGCAAAGATGGATTTTATTTTAACCATATGACATTTGCCATTCCTTTTTTAATTTTAACTGGTCAATAGCTTAACTCCCCTTCAGGTTTTTGGAGAATTCCCCACATGGCGAGTCTTGTTGGCAGTAGAGTACATTCTTCTCTCATTATAAAACCTGAAAATGCTTTCTTTCCTAGCCCCCCCTTGGAGTTAAGGTGCAAACACAAGACATTTATAAGATATGTCTACCTCAGACTTTGAATCAGGAGCTAGTGATGCTAAGATTGGAACATACATGTATTCTCCCAGGAGGTCATAGTGATAAACAGAAGGATTTAGTTCTTAGGTTAGCAATGGCAGAGGATCTGATGGTAGCACCCAGAGTTTAATATATTCAGAGTGGGTTTATGTGAAAATTAAATGAATTTTTATGTGTAATTGTGTTGCACAATGTCCTGACTGGTTGTGCTCTTAACAGCTCATTCATGCCACTGAGATATGGATGTCACATTAATAATAATTGTGGTTAATTTTAAGGTGACTCAGATCTTATTCTGTTTCTCTCGTTTCCTCTCGTTGCTCATACTCAGTTCTTTTGGTTCTGCCCTCTTCTTATTGGTGATCTAGTTGAAAGGAATATCTGGACTTGCTTTTTTCCCTGAATCACCTTTAATTATATGATTTATCCTTTGAGTGAAAGTCTTTCTTGTTCCTTTATTTAGCCAGGCTTTCAAAATACATTAATCTAGCCTAAGTACAGACACTGGGTTCCCATTTATCTATAAAAGGGAATCTAATACTGAAAACAAAGTACTACAAAAACAATCTAGTAGACTTATTTTCTCCATTTTAACTTTCATGTATTTATCTCATCTCTTCCTAAATATTTAAAGTAAAATCTCAAAGACATTTAAAGTTTGGTTCAGATAACTTTCTATCTGTTATATGCAACTTCAACAGTTTAAAAACGTATATTCTACTTATAGAAGAATTATTAAAAACTTTGCTACCAAAGGAAGAAAACTATAACAGATACAAAGATGGATTCTAGAATATCAGAAGGTAGAAATTATTCTTTATAATATATTCAATTGGATCAATGTTTAATGTGATTTTAAAAAACTAATGCACCCTGTCTTTCTCTTTATTTTTCCTATTCAGATTGAAACATAATCAACCAGCCAATCAATAATCATTCTAAACAACTGATTCAGATCTGTTGCTAGTTAGATTAGGGTTACAGACTTGAAAATGGAAAGAACCAGAACTTGAATGGGAAAAAGGGCTACTACTGAGGATGAAAATAATATAGTAAGAAAAGACAAGTGACAGAGCATTGACACTGAAGACCACCTTTATAACTGCCCATCCTCCTTGCTATTTACCTTCACCTGGTCACAGACAATGGGCAGCATACAGAGACCATTGTGTGCTTGTACTTTGGCAGGTTAGCAGAGTGTTCTTGTTGAGCAAGACAAAGCAGGTCAAGGTTTATTATTATTTTATAAACTTGCTGATATCATTAAACGAAATAAAGCAAAACAAAAACAATTAAGCAAAAGACTTTGCCTCCACTCAATTTAATTGAAATATTGCTGTATTCTTTGCTTTCCAAATTACTGAAATCCACATAAAAAGGATAATAATGGAGTCCTTTTGTTATGGGCATGGTTTCCCTCACAGATTCTTAAGGAATCCCTTGGCAGCCTTTACAGCGAGGTTGTAGAGAATCTGCCACAAAGAGAGGCAGTACTAAGCCAAAGTAAGGTGAACTTTTCAGTTTCATCATGCCCTAACAGAGACTATTGTGAAAACCTGCTGACTTACAGGGTATTTAGTGCAGTAGCTTTACTTTTGAGGGTCTTCAACTATGGAAAAAGGGGGACTCTGTTACTTTTTGTGTAAATAAAATGTCCTGCAATTGTTCCAATGTTTTCCTTCTCACCAAGCCCAAAAGGAGGTTACAGGGAGCAAGTGAAGTACAATACTATTTATCTCTTTTTGCTGTACAACAGGAAATTGTATCGATAAGACTTTAAGTTGCTGATTAATAATGAAATGAGTGTTGTGTATTTTTCTTTTTGAGGCATTCTTCCTAGGACAGTACTGAATTTTTACTAGTGCTACAGTGGCTTTCTCTAATATTAGATTGTATATCTCTATGAATAAAGTAAGCTATAAAAATCTTCTCATGTTGGTTTCATGGGGGAAAAAACACCCCTGAAAACCATATGTATAAAGAAATATAACCGTTAGTAGATAATTTTAAACCACACTGATCTGTCATAGGCAGGAAAATATTTTAATGACTAGCTATGGTTATCTTGACTGAGCATCTCCTTATTTATTAACTTTCTAACTAGTTTCTTTAAAATATTAAATTAACGTTGAGATCTTCTTACCATGGCAAGTAAGTGGCTAACGTATTTTTCCAAAACTCTGTGGGGAGTTGTAATTGTCTGTGGAGGATTTTCCTAAATGTTGAAATGCCCTCCCTGGTTCCCAATGACTAAGTTCCAATTTGGCTTTACTTTTTATAGCAAGACTGGGAAACCATTTTTTCCCAGAGAAACATCTTATGTTTAACTAATGTTTCTGCAGAACAAAAGGTAAAACAAAGACAGCCTGAAACCGAATGCTCGCAGCATTTAGACCGTATGTCCACGTGTGGTTCAGGCCGAGGGGACAGGTATTTCTTACTCTTAGCTGTAAATTTTAGAGTGAGCGAACTAACCAGGCACCTTCAGCTCTTCTGAGTCAGGGAATCAGGCTGGGAATGTGTCGGTGAGACGAGGCTTAGCCCTGGCCAAAGTCTGCAAAGTCTCGGTCTGATACTGTGAGCTTCTGGGGCTGGGTCCAACGCTGACTTAAAACAGGAAATGTGTGCTCCAATGGCGCTCCGTCAGACCTAGTTGGGTCTGAGACGTGCAGAAATCACAAAACGTACTTGAGGCTTTATAGCTCCAACTGGTAAATTCAACATTAATCCTCTCTTTCCTGCTTTCTGACCTAATTCTCCCCCATAGTTGTGTTTTAATGCTACCAAGTGTATTTTGGCTTTTGGTTAAGTAGAAAAGCAGAAGTCTACGACGTGTGCCATGTCTCTGAATTTGAGACTGCAATGATATCATAACTAAAGGGAGCACCATTAATCACATGGGGCAGGCTAGAAAAATCAGGGACGGACACTTTTTTTTTAATAATAAAAGCCAGACTAAAATTGAAGGGGTGAGAGGAAAATGCTGAAAGAAAAAAAAAATCTTAAAGTATACTTTAACACTTGGAAATATTTAAACTGAGCTATTTAAAATTTATTTACATGCATATATATTATATACATGGAAAATATATACACCTATGCAATGTACACATATATAATATATATAAATAATGTATTGCTATTGATATACTTACTACAACTTGGTACTTACTATATACATATTTTCAAAAATTTAAATAAATATTAAGTTTAGAGAAATGTATTTTGCTTGAACTTTAAATGATACTCTTTCTTATTTTTAACAATCCATTTACCATTAGAGGTACTACCTTTAAAACAGCCAACCCTTCCCACTTTGTTGAGTTTAAGGGTGAAATGGAGACTACATCAAAGAAATTATGCAGAGGCAGTAACAGTGATAAAAGTTGAAAGTAAAATGACATTGATGGTGAATCCCAGACAACTTTCTCCCAAAGAAAGTCTCATGTAAATCATATGATGATTTGTTCTCTCTGTAATTTAAAAGAATGACTTAATAAGGATGTAATGGAGTAGAAAAATTTACTCATGTACGTGAATATATATTATACAGAAAAAGTAATATTACATGCTGTGAATGAGATAAAAAGCCTGAAACTACATGACTTTATATAAAGTAAATCATGATTTTTGTATAATTATCAAAACCTTTAGCTGGTAATAGTTCTGTGAGTCTAAGTCAGAAGAGTGAAATGAATTGAAAACTTAGATCTCAGAAATATCCATCTAGTTCTTCTAATAAAAACGAGCAACTCACTCAAATTTGGAGTATTTGTTTTCTTTTCCAGACAGCTTTGTTTATAGAAAGATAATATCTCAGACTTTCTTCGATATTCAGGCCTCAGAACAGCTGAAGCATCATTACTTCCATGAACATTTAAAATTTCTGGCAGAGACCATTATTATTCTATGGTTCTTAACTAGGTTGGTCAAAGTTGATTGTCTCAACAAATTGAGTACTCAAGTCCAGAACAAAGTTAAAAAAAAAAAGTCAACCATGCCATATTCCAATTATTTCTATCATATAACCTCATTAAAGGAAATGAGATTCATGGCTTCATATTTCACTGAGATGAAACTTAGCTAGTCTTGTTGCCAAGTGGCCATAAAACACGATACATCTTAATACATTTAAAATGCATTCATCCACATTTCCATTTATTTAGCAAGGCACTCTACTAGGGGTTTGTGAGTAGTCTGGCTAGAATAAGCAAAACCATGTCCCATAAAATCACAGATGTTGTGTCTTGAGTGGCTAGAAGAAATGTGAAAGTTACTCTGACAAATGATATAATTCATTACTATTTTACCCTCATTTATTTCCTTAAAGGAGATAAGATGTAACATAGGAATGGGGATGGGAAGGTACACGGTGGAAGGGTGAAGGGAAGTGGGATGAAAGGAATCAAAACGTACGTAACTAGAAGAACTCAGAGATGGAAGGCAATCAAAGTTTTGTTTATTCACTTATATCTGTTCAGTGTGATAAATCTTTGCTTTAATATTTCTTTTTAATAGCTTGTTTTTTTTATTTTAGATCTGTGGAAACTCATTCAGGAGTTCTTATGTCATTTACCATAAAAGTAGTCCTTCTCTATTCATCCACCAAAATTGAAAACTGGTACTCAAACAAATACATGTACACACATGTTCATCGCAGCATTATTCACAATAGTCAAAAGGTGAAAGCAGGCCAATGGCCATCACTGGATAAATGGATAAACAAATGGTGGTATATACACACAATAGAATATTATTCGTCCAGAGAAAGGAATGAAGTACTGATAATGTGCTTCACCATGGGCATATATCAAAAATATTATGTTACGTGAAAGAAGCCAGATGCAAAAGGTAACATATGATTTTATTTATATAAAATATCCCAAAGAAATAAACCCATGGGGACAAATGCAGATTGGTGGTTGCCAGGGGGTAGAAAATGGGGCTATGAAGGGGCAATTTCTTAATGGGTATAGGCTTTCCTCTTGGGGTCATGAAAATATTTTGGAACTGGGTAGAAGTGGTGATTGCACAACATTTTAAACGTCCTATATATCACTGGATTGTTCACTTTAAAATGGTTAATTTAATATTATGTGAATTTCACCTCAATGAAAATTTATTTTATTTTTTTTTTAAAAGTAGCCCTTCTAGTCAGTAATATGCAAAGTAAATTGGCTTTTCAAAAGTAAAAAAAAAATATTGCCACTCATAGAAAAGAAATAATTATAATAAAATTTGAAAAATTTGTAGAGCATTTAATACACATTCCTATGAGCATACTGATTTTCTCCTCGCTAGAAGTTATATCTTCAAAAACTTCTGTATTTTCAATAGGATCTGGAGATTTAAAGCCATCCATATATATTTCATATTTTCAGTAAAGTTATTAAACATCATTCTAATACAAGTGACTCCCCTGTATTATAATGTTTTAAATTAATATCTCTAATTTTGTAAAATATTTAATCTCTCTAGTACTCAGTTCCTCTGACTATAAATAGAAGCAGTTAAGTTGCCAGTGAATGTGAACCAGGGGCATACAACAGAAATACTCAAGTATACTCTCTGTCCCAAATCTTGTGAGTCAGAAGTGAGGAGACAGTGTCTTGGCAGGCATGTTTTGAAAAATCTCCATCTTCTCACATTTTGATTATTAACTATGAGATCCAATGGTCTCTGCTGTCCCTTACTTTTAATATTTTATATTGAAAGTAACATATTTATGGCCAGATTATGAACCAATACCATTAGTGGACTTTCATACATTTAAACTATAATTACAAATATCTTCTCAATAATACTTTAGGTTATTTTGTTTTACATGATTAGTTACATAAGTTGCTTACCAATTTTAATTCTGCATGTGTAGATAAACTAGTTTTTAACTGTTGGATCTTCATTTCTTCTTTTAGGACTATATATATATATATATATATATATATATATATATGATATATGATATATATATGATATATGATATATATATATATATATATATATATGGGATATATATATATATACACACACGGGATATATATATATATATATAGGATACTTGCAAAGTGTACTAAGAATCTACTGCTTTCAATTATTGCAAAATTTCTATTCTCTACAGATTATTCACTGAAGAATGTGATTACTCATAAAATGACATGAGGTAGTATTTTTGTGGGTAGCCATAAAAATAGGCAATCAGACAGCCACTTATTGCAACAAACAATTCTTGATGAACTGCATTCTGAAGACTGTAGAAGTCAACCACAGGGACTCAAAAATTACCCCAAACACTAATATTGAACTAGAACCAGAGTGGAAAGGTAATAGATAATATATAAAACTTAAAGACCAAAAACAACTGTAGACTCTGGACCTAATTTGAATCACCCCAAGTACCCTCCCAAAAGGAATCATATAGTCATCAAGGAGGAAAAATAACAACATACACAACTCAAACATGAAGATATTTGATATTCCTGATTCAAAATATTTTCTCATATTCCTAAAAGCCTGTTAGGTGCTATGGAATATAGTGGAATGTAGTGTACAGTTCTCTTCTGTTTCATGTTTGTTTGGGGGGTGGGGAAGGGAGGATTTTCCTGTCTTGAGAGAAGCTTCATATATCAGTTCTGACCTTTTTTATACAATTTCCTGAAAGGATAATGCCAGGGGCAGGGAAGTTGCATACTTTGTTTCTCATTTGTTTTTGCTGGAGAACTAACTTTGCCCTCTTTCTCTATATGGCCACATTACTACAGGATATCACCATTTCTCCTTATATATGAATCTTCCCTAGAAGCAATACTTCTCCAAAACTACAACCTATGGTCCCACGTACTTTTAAGCCCCTTCCCCAAGCCATTCAGACCATATTAAGTGGAGAAATTGAAACGTGTATGATTTCTTTGAAACATGTATAATTTGACAGCTGTTCAATGATAACTCAACAAGAATCCAAATAATTTATATTTCATGCCTCTAGGAAAGACAAAGCTTAGAAATTTATTTTAATTTTGTGTGTGTGTGTGTGTTGTCTGAAATATTTAATATTGACCTTAAGCTTAATTCATCTGCCAAAAAATAACTTGGCAATTATTAGGGATTTCCAACATAGCTAGTTAGCTGTGCTGGTAAAGAAATACTTATTTAAACATGTTTATGAGGAAAAAGTTTGCATCATTGCTGTTATAGAAAATATATGAAATATCTGATGTACTTTAGGTTCAATAGAATTAATTTAAAAACTATTTAATATCATATCAAATATTATATTGAAAAGGACTTTCAAAATGTAAAGCTCAAAAAAATTAGGCACTGTATTTATCAGTTAATTATTAATTAATTATTAATCAACCAGAACCAAGATAGATATATATCAGTGTTCCTTACTCCAAGGGCAATGCTTTTCTCTTACAATATGCTAGTATGTTTTATAATATATATATTTGATTTGTTGAAGACCATTACAGTAAGTTATTGTTATCAACATTATTATCACATGTAGGCATTTTTTATGGATGCTTGTTTTTAAAAGTTGAAAAAGGAGTTAGAGAAAGAATGGGAGGATTCCACATCGATTTATTTCTAAGAACCATGTATGAGTTCAGCAAGGAAGCTAATATGACAGAGTAAAAATACATTGCCTTTGAAGTTTTACTCTGATACTTATTGCTTGTATGACCTTGCTTAAGTTACCTGTGAGCAGGTAACTTAATCCCACTAAGCCTCAGTATTCTCACTTGTAAATTGGATGACTAGGACTGTGAGGTTGAATGAGGTTAATGCATAATCATGTACATAGAAGGCACTTAGTACTTGTTATTTTCTGATCCTCCCATATTGCCCCACAGCAAACACCAACTGTTATATAACAGAACAGTAGAATATACAACATATAATTCTTTTAAGTTATATTTATATTTATTTTTTAGTATCTATCATCTGCATAGTACTTTACTAAATGTATGAGAAATTGTATAACTTTTGGTATTTGATTCTTTCATGAAATGATCATGAACTCTAATGAAAAGACAAGATACACAAAACATTTCCTCATACAAATGAGTGTAAAATAGTAACAAAAAAGGGTTATGAAAGACTTTAAATTCAATATATTAAGATTTATGCTTACAAAAATATATGAAGCCGATTATAATAATATCCTTCTTTTTTTTTAAACAAGGACAAGCAAAGAGTGTTACGGCTAATTTTTAAATGAATGATAAAGACAATGTTCTTCCTCCCAGATGACACAGACAGGATTTCCTGAAAAATGGGACTATGTTAAGACTTTTAACCTCTTTTATATTTTGCACTGCTTTGGAGGGAGATTGGCGAAGAGTTCCTTGGATTACAATCAGCAGTGGGGCTAGTTGCTTCTCCACCTTCAATGTTGGCGTGGAGATGCTAGAACGGTCATTAGGCATCAGCATTTTGACTTTCGCCCATCATCACAACCAGCCACTCCTTGGGCACCAAAATAGGTTTCCCTTGTCACACTAACTGGCCATGTTGTAACACTAAATAAAACACTACAGTCTCATGGTGGCGCTCTCTGAAATGCCATCAGCCGCTCAACTCCTTCTTTGGAATTAATAAAAATTGACATTTGTTACTGGCTATTAGAAACAAAAAATAAAGACAATGTTCTATATTTTCTGTCTTCTCTTGCATGGGAAGCTCCATAAGTACAGAGATCTTTGTCTCTTTGTTTACTGATCTATCCCATGCACATAGACCAGAGCCAAGCAGATGCGCAATAAATGTTATTTTTAAACAAATATTGAATGAATTCAAAGGATAATGATTCCCATGGCATAATCAACGAGAATATTGTGAGTGAGCTGAAACATAAAAATAATCCTGACAGATGGGTAGGTTTGGATAAGTAGTGGGATAGGAGGATGCTCTCCACTCAGTCCTTCTGAGTGGAACGACTGGCTTAGGTATTACTGAGTACTTTTTATTATTCAGATAGACATCTGATATATTATACAAACTAGCAGGGAAGACAGGCATTAACCATGACAAAAGCTGCCAAGAAGCCAATTAAGGAAGGAGAATAGCCAGCTGGCTTTAGCCAAAAGATTCCTTATAACTTTAAGATTACTTTCAGTAAAGTGCTGGAGATGGAGGCCAGATTGCAGATCAGTTATGAAAGGGGGATAAAACAGAGCCAGTGGGTCTTTCAAAATGTTTGGTAGTGAAGAAATTATGTATATGCCAGTAGTTAAGCTCAAGTAATTTTTAAAAATATTGTCTATAAAATAAGAGAAGCTTGAGCATGTTTAAAGAGTAATAAGAAAGACAGAGAGGTTGAAGATATCACGTGAATCAAGGGTAATTGCTTATATAAGGTTCCTCAAAATTAAGGAAGGTATCTAATTCCAATCAAAAAGGAGTAAACTTGTACATACTGTGGTAAGCAAATAAGCTACATATTTTTTTGTTTTTTAAAGTTTTATCACAAAAATGTTCAAATATTCAGAAAGGACATAAGAATTATATAATGCACACCCATATTCTCATCACTTTGATTCTGTGATTAACATTTGGTGATATTAATCATGTATTTATCCATATTTCCATCCTATTCATGTACATATCTGTCTTATTTTTGACATATTTCAAAGTTGTAAATGTCAGTACATGTCACTGCTAAATATTTCAAAGTGTGTATCATTAACTATTGTTCAATATTTCTAAAACGTTTTTGTGATAAAATATACAAATGTGAAAAGCACAAATATTGATTGTTCCATTGATTGAATATGTTTGGAAAATGCATTTACCTAGGTGAGCCAAACATCTGGCAAGGTATAAAATATTTCCATCACCTCCCCAAAATTCTCTTATGTTGCTTTTCCTTGTCCTCATCCCACTGTTCTGGTTCTTTTTAACCACAGATCAGTTTTCCCTGTTCTAGAACCTGATATAAATGGAATGATGCAGTATGTATGTACTCTTTTGCATACTTTTTGTTTTGAGTTTCTCCCATGTTGTTGCAGATGTCTGCAATTTGTGCTATTTTATTACTAAATAACAATCCATTTGTATGAATATAACACAACTTTCTTATTTATTTTCCTCTTGATGGATACCTGAGCTTCAGACAGTTTTATAAAACATATAAAACATATGAAAATTCTTGAACAAGTCTCTTTATGAACATATGCTTTCTTTTTCTTGGGTAAATACCTAGGAATGGAATTTCTGAGCTTGCGGAATATATATGTTTAAATTTTGAGTAACTGACAGAGCTTTTTTCAAATATGGTAATAGCATTGAAGAATTTTTGCCATAATTATATGAGATTTCTAGATTATTTTATATTTAATTTCAGTAATTCTGATTGATATATATCTTACTGCTATTTTATTTTGCATTTTCCTGATGATCTCCAAAGCATCTGTTCAAATATTTTGTCTATTTTTACTGGGTTGTTTGTCTTTTTGGTATTGAATCCTAGGAGTTCTTTATATACCCAAGAAACCAGTCATTTTTTTAAAATATATGTTTTGTGAATAGCTTATCCCAACCTACATCTTACTTATTAATTTTCTTTTTTAAAGAAACCACTTTATTGAGGTATGATTGACATCCAAAAATCTGTATGTATACAACTTGCTGAGTTTGGAGATAATTATATATCCATGAAACCATCACCACAATCTTTGCCATAAACATATCCATCACCTCAAAAAATTTTCTCTCATTTTCTTTATATGTGTGTGTGTATATATATATATATATATATATATATATATATGGTGTGTGTGTGTGTGACAAGAACACTTAACACTTAACACAAGAACACCTAATACAAAAGAGTGGTATTAACTATAGGCACAATGCTGTACAGTAGATATTTAGGACATATTCATCTTATATAACTGAAACATTGTACCCTTTGACTAATATCTCCCTATCTCCCCCTTCCCTCAGCCCCTGGCAGCTACCATTCTACTCTCTACTTCTGTGAGGTTGACTGTTTTATATTCTTCGTGTAAGTGATATCATATAGTATTTGTCCTTCTGTGTCTGGCTTATTTCACTTAGCATACTGTCCTCCAGGTATATTCATGTTGCTGCAAATGGCAGGATTTCCTTCTGAATAATATCCTATCGTATGTATATACCACCTTTTCTTTATCCACTCATTCACTGATGGACATTTATACTGTTTCCATATCTTAGCTATTGTTTAAAAAAAAAAAAAGCTTCAATAAATATGGGAGTGCAGCTATCTCTTTAAAATACTGATTTCAATTTCTTTGAATATATACCCAGAAGTGGGGTTGCTGGATCATTCAATTTTTAAATTTCTGAGGAACCTCCATAGTGTTTTCTATAGTGGCTACGTCAGTTTATATTCCCAAATTTCTGTGTAATTTTTTCTTCTTATAGCATTCTTTTCCAAAGGTATTGTCTATAATAATTCATTATAGTGTTTGTAATAAAAAAGTAGTTATATATCCCTTTCCCCAATTTTGATTAAGAATTGTGGCCATATATTTACACTGATCAAATGTGTGAATGGACACAACTCAGTCTTAGTTTATACAACTTTGTATAACAAAATTTATTCAACAAAATAAAAGTCTATCATGTTCCTATATCTGGATGTTTAAATTTATTTTTTTCTCCCCATTTGCGTGATTTGGTATCACATGGACACAATTCAACTTAAGAAAGTACACAGAGCATGGCATGGCTGTTATAATAATGAATTTTCAATTGCAATATAAATCTTGTATTCTGCTTCTCTAAGAGTTCTTGGGAGTTTTCACAATATAAATCATTAACAAGAATGAAACTGGTTGCAACTGGCATTTATCTCTAAGAATCAATTGGCAAAATGAATTTTATTGTTAAAGCTACAAAGAAAGTCAGAACAGGACATCAAATTTCTGACTGCTTGAATGAAATCCTTTAGGTCTAGTATCTATATTAGCAAGACAATTACAGCAAAATTTTTATGCTTAAAGACATTTCTGCTTTCTCCAGTTGCCTGAGTTGAGTCATTACCTCTGAGAGAATCCATTTGGTGGCAAGGGAGAGATTGGTTATGTTCACTATGTGCTTTGTGTGAAAGCCAAAGTATATTTTTCTTTTCAGTGTAGCAGTTATAGGATCAATTTCTGCTGTATTGGTACCATAGAACGTATTTGCAGTGTGTCTAGTGTTAGTAGACCAAATCTGTCTCTAGGCTTTTGTTTGCTTTCCTGAGAAACAATAGTTAGGTAGTGATGGAATCCCATCTGTACAAATCTTTCAACAAGTCTCAAAATGACATTAAAAGAAGTAAAGAGTGACATAATTTTATCTCTGGCTGCAATAACGTAACAAGAATTTAGGGCAACAAATGAGGATCTAGGCCAGCTAAGCTTAGGTAAACCTTGATTAGATTGTGGCCAAACATTGAGTGGTAATATCTGGAAAATTATTTCACAAGACTGTGGATGACAGGAATCAAGTATGCAAAAATCTGTGATAATTCAGATTTTAGATTCTCTTAGGATTGAAAAAACACTCTCCTCTAGAAAATACAACTCCAAACCCTATAACTAATTTAGAAGACAGGACAAAAGATACTGTTTTAATGAAATGTCTAGTGTTTGTTTATGGAGTTATCAACAACTGTGATGTAATAAAATCGTATTCAAGTAGTACCCTGGTTGTAATAAGAGTACAAATTAGAACATATTATTATCAAACACTTCCTTGAAGTATGTTTGTACAGTGCATATATAAACAGATATATCAACCACAGAATAGGTCTGAGGAGTGTATTTATTACCTAATAATCAGAAATCCCCAGATTTTTCCCTCGCACAATTATTGGCTATTACTACGCTAAAATCATCTCTTTACTGACAAGATTGTGCTTGAAATCCTCATTCAGAGTTACTTTTTGAGTTAATATGTAGTCTTAGAATGGAAAGTATCAAACTATAGAATTTCGGGAATGAAAAGCTATAATGCTCACATTTCTTTCCTGTTAGTTTTTCATTTATTTCCTATTGTTCTGACATGTATGGATTGATATATCAGATTGTCTCATACATCCTTGAAAAAAGTCAGTTTATGTATAAAATTTTGAGCAATATTTAATAAATTTGATTTAATATAATAAATATAGAAAGCTGCATTTCATAATTGTAAAATAAGCATTATTTTCAAATGCACATAAAACATTTACCAAAATGACTATTATTTTTTCCATAAAGCAAGTCTTAACAAATTTTAAAGACCTAATATCCTATAGAGTATGTCTTCTAACCATTGTTAGATTAATCTAGAACACACTCAATATTAGAAACGAACAGATCCAGAAATATTTGGAAATTAAACAACACAATTCTTAATAACCAATGGGCCCAATTACAAAGAAAATTAGAAAATACTTGGAACTGAGTGCTTATGAAAATATGATATATTACAACTTGTAGAATGCAGCTAACTCTACTTAGAGGAAAAAGTTTTACCTCAAGTGCATATACTAGAAAAGAATAAAAGCTGAGAAATAACTTACCAAAAGGAATATAAGAAGAAATAGAAAATTTGAACAGCTTTATAATTATTAAAGAAGATAAATCTATAATTAAAAAAAAATTTTCCCCAAAGAAATTTCCAAACCCTACTGGTAAATCCTTTCTTAAAACAAGGAAAAAATGGCACTTATCTTATACAAACTCTTCCAAAAATATATGCATTTAAAAAATGTTTCTCAGCCCTTTTTATAAGGCTAGCATAATCTTGATATCAAAACTTAAAAAAGCACTCCAAGAAGAGAAAATTAAGGCCAACCTCTATTTTGAACATACATGAAAAATCTAAACAAAATAATAGCAAACAAAATACAGTGTTATATTAGAAAATTAATACATTATGCTGGGGGGGATTATTACAGAAATAAAAGATTGATTTAACTTTTGAAAGTTAATCAATCACTGTAATTCAACAGTTTAAAAGAAAAATCATATAATCATCTCAATAGTTACAGAAAATTATTTACACCTATTCAAATACCTAGCAAAAATCCAGTAAAAGATGTGCAAAATTTCTACACAGAAAACCATAAACACTATTGAGACAAATTAAAGAAGACCTAGATAAATGGAGAACACTCCCATATTCATGAATATGGATACTCAATAATATAAGGATATATTGTCTCCTTAAGTTTATTTATGACTTCATTTCAATCCCATTTAAAATCCCAACAGGACTGAAAAGATCTAGGCCAGAATTCTACAGACTATAGCTTGTGGGCCAAATTTGGGCCTACTGCCTAGTTTATAAATAAATTTTTATTGGAACACAGCCACACCCATCCTTTTATATATTGTCTATGGCTGCTTTTGAGTTACAACAGCAGAGTTGAGTAGTTATGACGGATACTATGTGTCCTCCAAAGTGGGAAATGTTTACTGTCTGTCCCTTTATAGAAAACCTTGGCCAAGTCTTGGTCTAGACAAACTTAAAGGAGAAGAACAAATGTGGGGGGCTATACTGCTGAATATCAACACATTATAAAGTAGTTAAATAGTTAACTACGTTTATTATAAGAGTATTTTAACATTATGTGATAGACAAACACAGACAAATAAACCAACATAACAGATTATAGAGTTCAGAAACAGATCCACACTTAAATGGACATTTGATTTAAGACCAGAGCAGTGAGAAAAGCATTGTGTTTTCAATGAAGGTGCAAAGTCAACTCTATAGCCTATGGAAAAAAATTAATCTTGATCCTTATCTTATGCGCAGGGGAACTATAGATCTAAATATAAAATATCAAACAATATAGTTGGTAGTTGAAATCATAGAAGAATATCTTTATAATAGCCTTATTAGGGCACAAAAATACTACCAACAAGGGAAAATTTTTATTAATTGTATGACATTAAAATTAGAAATTTCTCTTCACCCCAAACACCATTAAAAGATGAAATGCATAGCCACAGTGAAAGAAAATATTTTTTACATACAAAATAAGCCAAGGAAACAGAATATATAAGGAATCCCTGAACACACATTGGACTTCCGGTTTCAACTCTGATCTGTAAAGAGCTTGTAAATTATCATTCCCATCCTTACAAGAAAAAGCCGGACAATCAGACAATCAACAACTTTTGTTTGACCCATCAGAGAACTGAGGTTTCAGGAAAAACCACCATCACAATCTGGAGGGACAGGCAAATCCAGAAAGTCAAGGTCAAGATCGGATTACCTAGAGTAGCAGCCACAGGAGCCATACATTGCTAAGAGCACTTAATGGTAAATTTGGTGAATTGCTGTAGGTTGAAAATGGGCTAGCATGAAAGCCAGAAACTCCTGGGGACCTCCACCCTTTAGTAGGCTTTACCTCCGAAAACCCACCAGGTTCTCATTGTGAACATATGGGGGGAAAAAAAAAAAACCCTTCTTGGTTCTGGAAGAGAGAGGGAAAGAGTAATCACTTTGAAACACTCTTAGAGCCTTCTCCATAACAAAAGTCTATGCTAAAGGGAAAAGTATTTTTCTAATCCTTATCCTATCTGGGGGAAGGGAATTCCTTCCAATCCATCTCCCCCTAGCACCCTGCTTCTCCAAAGGGGAAGGGGAGCAACAAAATGTAGTCACAGGCGTTAGGGCTTAGAAGAAATAGATTGAGAGTGCTGCAACCAGAGAAGGGAGTTGGGGAACAGGGAGAAAAAAAATGTGTCACTGGAGATAGAATTTGTGAACATCATGGCCCTGAGACAGAGGTCCACGAAAAAGATTAAGATTTAATTAGAAGATTACAGAATGTTCCACTCACACCTCACCATTTATAGAATACTGCATCCAACAATAGCAGGACACATTCTCTTCTCAAGCTCATACAGAACACTCACTTATATAGACCATAAAACGCACCTTAACACATTTAAAAGACTAGAAATCATACAAATTATGTTCTCTGACCACAATGGAATTAAACTAGAAATAAATAACAAAAAAATAGCTGACAGAATCCTAAATATTTGGAAATTAAACAACATACAGTACTTCTAAATAACCCCTGGGTCAAAGGAGTCTCAAGAGAAACTAAAGAATCCTCATAAGAGATAGAAAGCAAAGACAAGTTGAATTTAGTAAAGTGGGGGAAAAGCCTTGCACAGGCGTTCACAAGAAAGGATTTTCAAATAGCTGATAAATATGTGAAAAATTGCTCAACATAGTCATCAGAAAAATGCAAATTAAAATGATAACATTTTAAAAATGACAGCTGTAGATGGTGAGAAGGACAGAAGTCAGCTGGAATGCTGATGAGAGTATAAACTGGTATGATAACTTTGGAAAACTGTTTGGCAGTATCTGAACATGTGCATATGCTATGATCCAAGACTTTCTCCTCAAGGAATATACCAAGCAGTAATGTGCCAAAACG
Organism: Eschrichtius robustus; assembly: GCF_028021215.1. Lineage (NCBI taxonomy): Eukaryota > Metazoa > Chordata > Mammalia > Artiodactyla > Eschrichtiidae > Eschrichtius > Eschrichtius robustus. The sequence continues at coordinate 45,864,280 of NC_090828.1, read as the reverse complement.
TTTTTTTAAGTACAAGAATTTTCACAGAATGATTCATAATACCCAAACCAGAACATAATCTAAATAGTCCTTGGTAGTAGAAAGCATAACTGAATTGTGGCACAATAATACAATGGACACAATTGGCATAGAAAATAACCAAACATGCTACATGCAACAACATGAATGAATCTCAAATCAAAAACCTGAATGAAAGACTCAACCAGAAACGATCCAAATGGTATGATTCCTTTCATATAAAATTCAAAAAGAGGCAAAAATAATTATTGATATTAGAAGGCAGAATAGTGGTTACCTGTGGGGAGGTAGGATAGAGTGATAAGGTGGGTGATGCCCAGAGGGTATTTCTAATATGCTGGTGATGTTTCATTTCTTGACTTTGTTGGTTACATGATCTGTTCTTTTTGTGACAATTCATCAACCTATACACTTTGATTTTATGTATTTTCCACAAGATGCTTCACTTCGATAAAAAGGATTTATTTTTAAAATTGAAGATAAAATACCAAATTTCATGGTGTGGAATACTGCCCTTATTGTTCCAGCACTTATGGCTCCATACCACCTAAGTACTCTTATTCTCTGCATCTAAGACATTAATATAGTCTTAAGATATTTAAAGAGCTGTTTTAGCAGACTCTTGTTTTTTGTAGGAAAATATAAAGTTGTTCATTTTGCAAGTTTGACTTACATTTCAAGAAGTTATGTGATTTCCTGTTTGATAGATGAAAGGTCCTTGTTTAAATAATAAATGACCTCTCTGTGTCCTCTACAGTATTAGAAAAACATCCTTCTGTAAAATTCTTTTTAAGTTTTCAGTTTCTTTTCAGGGTTATTGATATTCCATCCAACGTCAGAGAAGTGGGCTGAAATACCTGTGGTTGGATTCCTGTAAGCTCAGGGTCAGGGCCCTCAGTGTTGCTAGCTTACCTGCTTTATGTTTCTTCTTACAGGTGTACCTAATTCACCTTAATGCATTAATAGAGCTTGATTATTCTTTAGCTTTAAGATGACACTTTTTTGTCCATACAGCAAATAAGAAAGTATAGAATTTTAAGTCAGATTGCAATTCGATAAATGTACCTGGTCTTTGATGATTAGACTATTAAAGATGCAAGGGTAACTAATTTAACTAAAGGATTTTCTTTAGGTAGCCACACAGCAAATTGCATTCTTGTATTAATATAGAATCACTAGAATTCTAATTCAAATAGTTAATTCTCCCCAAAATATTTTTCATTATTTTAGGGACAAAGTGATCCACAATTTCTTTTTTTCTTTTTTTTTTTTAATTCTGGACAAATTTTATGTTTGAGTCTACAAAATTGCATGAAGGCTAAACTCGAGAGACTTCCTATCATTCTAAAATTCCTCACAAATCATTTTTAGGACACTTTCTTATAAATATCACCCTTGAAAGCACATACAATTCCATTTGTTCCACATTTTATGATCTTAACCTACATAGGGCTGAACTCAGTTATTCATGGAATATCAAATATGATAGGAAGACAAACCTGAGAGAAACATTTACAATACAATAGCATAACTTGCTAAATTCCTCATCACCATTCTCTGAAAAAAACTTCTCAAGCCTTTCTCCTTTTTATTTTAACAATGGATTGAGGAAAATGTGCGATTTTCTCTTGACCTGAAAATATTTCAATGCACGGTGATCTTGCCCGACGAATTTAGTATTTTCTGCATAACTGATACAGGAACTCCTATACGACTCTCTTCCATCCTATTGTAAAGGTCAGAAAAAAGCAGCAAGCTGGGAGGGAAATAGCTTATTGCCAGAGTAGTAATGTCTGAAGGCTTTCAAAGTATGTTGGTTTTCCCCTCCTTCCAACTGTTTGTCTCCATTTTCTTCTTACAGCTCACAAAACGTAGGGGTTTTGTTGTTGTTAACATAGCTGTTCTTTGTAGGTTTTTTTTTTTCCTTCTCCAGATTAAAGTCCTATCTCTCCTTAGTTTGATTCTCTATGCAGTATTTGACTTGCTCAGTTCCTGCCTGATTGCGTCAATGAGCTCTGCTTTTAGCTTAGTTAATTCTTTTCTCATTTCACCTAAAATGTCCTGCTTCAACCTGTCATAATACAGTCCCGCCGCCTGGACTCCATTGGCACTGGGCTGTGACGAGGGCGGAGATTTTGGTCTGTGTAATGAATCATAGGACCTGTTGTCAAAACAATCTGATATTTCCTTGGAGAATCCCATCTGGAACAACAGACTTGCTGCCATTCATTGTATTTGTTCTTTCCCAAGGTTTTCTTGTCGGTTCAGGTGTACTTGTTGAAGAGGCCTTAGAAGTTACAGGCTCTGAATTTTCATTTTGTCCTCTTTTTGTTCTGTTTCTGTTGTTGACCCCTTTTCAGCAATTCTTCTCCTCCTGGCCAGCAGGGCACTCACTCCTTCCATTAAACCACTACCCCTCTAAAGGAAGGGGTCCATTTCCACGGCCCATATCTGTTTTAGATGAGGCCGAATTCACACCAGTGGTGTTCCCTCCGCTTGGGAAAGAGGCATCCTGCATCCTTGACACTTTCCTAAGTTTTGCTCCAGCAATTGCAGCTGCAAGTCCAGTTAAAGGGCGATTGTCTTCAGACATGGATCCCCAAAAAAATCCAGATGCAGGGAGGGGAGGAGGTGATGAAGGAGAAGGGGGTACTTGATTAGGAAGAGGTGGTGGAGGAGGCGGAGGCGGGGGCCCTGAGGACGGAAGTGGAGGGAGTGGAGGAGGTCCTGGGAGAGGAGAGAGTGCTGCTGATGCCTGGGCAGGACCTAGTGGAGGTGGAGGAGGGAGTGGAGGTACAGGTGGTCCCAAGACAGTGCCCTGTTGGGCTGGAGTCTCGGCCAGATGAGAGACTGCCTGCAAGCCTGGCTCAGAAGAAAAGGCTCCCAGCACAGAGTTTAGAGGAGCCTCCACAGAGGCAGGGGCAGCTGCAGAGGGAGAAGGGAGAACACTAGGCTTGGATGAGGGAGTTGAGGCAATAGGGGTGCTTGGAGGAGAAGCTCTCATCCACAGTGTGAGAGTGGTGCGAGGGAAGGCGGCGGCGGGCTGGTAGAGACACTGGACGTGTGACAGAGTCAAGCAGCCCGCTGGGTGCCACTGGTGATGGAGGCATCTGGGGCACAGGAGAAGAAACACCACCGGGGAGGACAGGCCTTGGACCAGTAGCTCTGCCTGGGGGGGAGAGGAGACAGAGGGAGGGGCGAGAAATTGGAAGTAGACCAGGCACAGAGCTTCATAGCTGGAGGTTGAAGAGAGGGTGTGTTCACAGGAGAAGAAGGTCAAGAGTTTTTGTTCAGAGGACGAGGAACTGTAGCATAATGGGGAAGAACAGGGTGGAAGGCTGAACCTAGAGATGTTGCAAAACGTGTCTCGGAGCGTCGAAGTGGTGGTGTAGTGGGTGTGGAAGTAGGTGGCAAAGCGGTCACTACAGCATAATCAGGAGTGGCCTCTGACACTGGAGCTGAGATGACTTTAGCATATGATGGAGGAGGTGCTGAAGCAGGCTGGCAACTGGCACACTCAGGAAGTGGAGCATTATACAGGGAGCTGTCGGAGGATGGAGCGGCATTTGACATTCTTTGCTCTCGCTCGCATTCCGGTGGCTCCCTTTCTAGCTGCTCTTGCCGCTGTCTTTCTTGCCTTTCCTGGTCCAGCCTCTCCCGCTCTTGTCTCTCCCGCTCCAGGCGATTCTGACGTTCCCTTTCTTGTCTCTCTCTCTCTCCAGCTGCTCCTGTTCTAGTCTCTCCCTCTTCAGCCTTTCCCTTTCTAACCTCTCCCTCTCCAATCTCTCCCTTTCCATTCTTTCTCTCTCCAGCCTTTCCCTCTCCAGCTCCTTTTGTTGTTGCTGTTCTTGTTGTTGCCTTCTTTGAATTTCCGATTCTTCTTGTGATGGGCCATTCTGAACTTGGGCAGGTAATTGTGAATTTTGTCTAGGCAATGTTGGCCCTGTTTCCTGTGAATTCAACACTTCTAAGGCATGCATCATGGCACTTGCGAAGACATTGGCATCTTCTTTGCTGCCAAAGTTGAGACCATACACCTGTCTAGCATCCCACCATTGGTGGAAGGTCTGTGTAGCTTGATTGTACTTCAACCCTTTAGGAATGGCACAATTTATCACTACCTGATGGTCCTGAATCTTCCTGCCCACCACTCTGAATGTGTTGTTGCCTGTATGATGATATATATGAACTCTGCTGAACCTGGTTGAACCACCAGCTGGCATCCACTTTTTATTGGCATCATCATAGACCATCAAAGCAGTTCTTGCCTGACAGATACTCTGTTCACTTATTATTTTAAATGTATCATGCCACTCCTTTCTGGTCTGCAGAGTTTCTGCTGAAAAATCAGCTGATAACCTTATGGGAGTTCCCTTGTATGTTATTTGTTGCTTTTCTCTTGCTGCTTTTAATATTTTCTCTTTATCTTTAATTTTTGTCATTTTGATTACAATGTGTCATGGTGTATTCCTCTGTGGGTTTATCCTGTATGGAACTCTCCATGCTTCCTGGACTTGGATGATTGTTTCCTTTCCCAGGTTAGGGAAGTTTTCAGTTATTATCTCTTCAAATATGTTCTCAGGCCATTTCTCTCTCTCTCTTCTCCTTCTGGGACCCCTATAATGTGAATGTTATTGTGCTTAATGTTGTTCCAGAGGTCTCTTACAATGTCCTCATTTCTTTTCATTCTTTTTTCTTTTTTCTGCTCCACAGTAGTGATTTCTCCTACTCTGTCTTCCAGCTCACTGATCCATTCTGCTTCATTTACTCTACTACTGATTCCTTCCAGTGTGTTTTTCACTTCAGTTATTGTATTGTTCAACTCTGTTTGGTTGTTCTTTATATTTTCTAACTCTGTTAAAAAATCCTTCTAACTTATCCATTTTTCTCCCGAGTCCTTGGATCACCTTTACAATCGTTACTCTGAACTCTTTCTCAGGTAGATTGCCTATCTCCACATCACTTGGTTCTTCTGGAGTTTTATCTTGTTCCTTCATCTGAAACACATTCTTCTGCCACCTCATTTTGGGTTAATTACGTTTCTCAACTTTGGAGGAGTAGCCTTCTGTAGGAGACATCCTATGGGTCCTAGCAGTGCACTCACTCAAGGGCCAGGGGCCAGCGGTCCCAGGGTAGTGACTGACCTGCATTTGCAGACTACAGGCTGCTGGATCGTAGTTTTCTTCCTTCTGATTTCTGCTGCCTGGTGGGTGAGGCTGGTCTAGAAGCTTGTATAGGCTTCCTGGCAGGAAGGGCTGATGCCTGCCCACTGGTGGGTGGAGCTGGGTCCTGGCCCTCTGGTAGGCAGGGCTGTGTGATCATGAAGTCTTTAGGCAACCTGTCTGCTAATAAGTGGGGCTGTGTTCCCACCTGGTTAGTTGTCTGGCCTGAGGCACCCGACACTGAAGCCTACAGGCTGTTGGGTGGGGGCAGGTCTTTGTGCTAATGACCCAAGCAAGATGTCTGCCTCAAGGAGAGTTCATGCAGATGAATAATCCCCAGTATATCTGCCACCGGCTTTTATGGCCCCAGCATGAGCCACAGCCACCCCCGCCTCACCAGGAGACCCTCCAAGACCAGCAGGTAGGTCTGGCCCAGACTCCTATGAAGTTATTGCTTTTGCCCTTGGTCCCAGTGTACGTGAGATTTTGTGCAATCCCTTTAAGAGTTAAGTCTCTGTTTCCCCCATTCCTGTGGAGCTCCTGCAATTAAGCCCCACTGGCCTTCAAATCCAAATGCTCTGGGGGGGGGCACCTCTTCCGGATGCCAGACCCCCAGGCTGGGAAGCCTGATGTGGGCCTCAGAAATCTAACTCGTATGGGAGAGTCTCTGCAAGGTCACCCAAGGGGTGGGGGGGTAAGGATTTGATTATATTTCGAGTGCACCCGTCCTACCATCTCTTTGTGCTTTCTTCTTTATGCCTTTAGATGTAGAAGATCTTTTTCCTGTAGGTTCCAGTCTTTTTTATCGATGGTTATTCAGATGTTAGTTGTGATTTTGGTGTGTTCATGAGAGGAGGTAAGCTCAAGGTCCTTCCACTCCGTGATCTTGAAAGACTCCCCAGGATTTCTTTTTTATTATTGATATTTTGTCCTATTTTAGTTAACTAATAACTGTCAAGCCCATTTTTAAAATATTTAAAGAAAATAAGTTATGTGCATTGAATGTATTAATTCATCAAGATATTTTATTCCTCTAGAAAAAAATTAGTTAATAAAAAATAATATGAAAAGCACCAGTTTTATATCTTGTGTTTTGAAACTAAAATGAGAAGTGGGAGCTATATTTTATGGTTGGGGGCTATGGAAAGCCTTCTCACACTAATATAGCTTTTGGGTATCAGAATATATATGGCTATTGTTAACAAAAAATGAATTATTGCAGTCTCTTGGGCTGTACACTGTGTATCGTAAAGTGTTAATTGTATCAGTCTTTGCCAGGTTCCTACCATTCAATCAGTCCCAAGCATTAGATACTTCACATATTGGTGAGCCAAGCACTAACTCATTATATAATGGTTCACACTAGCTTTTGCTTTTCTTTTTTCTTTTTCCATTTCTCAAATATTTATCTTCCCCTTTTCCTTTCAAATTAAAACTAAGCCTGTATGACTCCTGTAAGATGGAGAAAGAGGCACTATTGAGTAATGGGAAAATGAATAAACTTGGAATTTGGCAGCTTGTCTTCTAGTCCTGGCATTAGCCTTCAACATTTTTTGGGCACCTCAGTCTGAGTCTCAGTTTCCTCATTCGTAAAATGTGGGTAATAACTCTTATTCCACTTACCTCACTAGTTGTTGTGAACGACTGAGGTAAATGTGAAAGCTCTGTGAAAACCTATTACATAAATGGAAGGTGTTATTTTTACTACTACTACTTTTATAGATTTCTTGGGTCTAGATTTCTAACATGGTGTCCCTGTGCCTGATTCAGTCATGTCACTCACATTGAATTTATTTTTTAATGGACCTGGAAACTTCAAGAATCTATCCAATGTTGTAACCTGTAGGGATGATTTATTTAAAACTTTTGAAAGCTTATTTGGGTGAAAGTGGTTTGCAAAGACTACGCAATTTCCTGTTTTAAATAGTTGTAGAATTAAAGAGAAAAAAAAAAAAGCAGGGGGAGGTATCTTTTATGAAATCTGAATCACTGGCAATCTCTGTGGATTTAAGTGTATCAGCCTAGAGCAGAGGGGCTATCCCTTGTAAATGTGTTACCAGGGGGCACCCAAGGCCATTTGCTAAAAGATATTGGCTTTAGTTCAGTTACTTCTAAGTAACTTGCAGATCATTTTCCCCATGACATTACAGTTTTGCTCTCCTTGGTAGTCAGCACCAGTCTCCAGGCTCTCCCTTTTCCAAACTGTAGTAGCGCTCCCCACCCTTCTTTGCTTGCCTCTAAATGCCAAAGCTCTGAAGTTTCCGAAAAGCAAACTCAGCCTGGTCCTTTGTCTGGTGGCTGCTTTTGAGTATCTCAAACCATTTGTTCCATTTATTGGACTTGGATACACAGGATTAAACAAATTTATGGAAAGGCTCCTAGAGTTTTGAAATGGGCTGACTCATGTGACCTAGGTCACAATGACCTCTCGGAGTCCCCAGAACTTTCTCGACATACCCTCAGACCTCTCTGACCATTTGCCAGCAGCATTATCAGAGAAGTAGCAGTCCATAGTTCCCAGCAGACTGGTGCAGCCCCAAACCACAGCTCAGAAAGACAGCCTGAATGATAGCAGAAGCACCCTGACTCCCATGTGGCTTTGTGTGACAAGAAAAATAGTTTGGTCCAGTCATTCTACTTAAGAATTTCCTAATCTTGTCAAGGGGATTTAAACTGTGAAATGGAAAACACTGGCCACTTTTCTCCATTAATTACACGTTAAGGATTTATTATTATGCTAGATTTCATACACTTCTAAATTATATTTTCAGTGCCTACATCAGCTGATTCCTAATTGTGTTTCAGAGAAAAGTGCTGAAAATGGCATATGGAATATTGTCAATAAGGAGAAAGGAGGGGTTGGGAACAATTGCCTAGAGCATCACTAGTAACATATTGGGCGTGATTTTCCCTCTCCCCCTCAGGAGGGTGTGATAATCTACTCAGCCAACAGAGAAATAGTTTAATAATACTGCAGCCAGGGATCTCTGAGAAATGCTTTCAATTCCCCACATTGGTCTTAGCAACAACATTTCTATGTTAACATCACTTTCCACTAGTTCACACCATTTACTGGTGGGAAAACACAAAAATCCATCAGGTTGCTCATATCAATCAGTGCACAGTCTTATTTGACTACTGGATACTTTATAATATTATCCATATTTTAATTTTATAATTAAAATATTTTATATTTATTTTCTTGTTCCAATTTCAACATTTTCTGGTTATTTCACGTACATTTCCTTTGTGTATGTCTGTGCCACTACAACTGGTAATGATTTCCAAAATGCATTTTTGTCTAAATAATTTTTCCTCCCAAATTTTTTATTTAGATGCAATAATCTGAGAAAGTAACCTCCCCTACTTCCAAAGTCACTGTTGGAGCCAAACACTTCTACTTTCCACTCTGGTCCCTTACTTTTCTGGCTTCATCCATCTTTCAGGCCTGAAGTGAAATAAATGTCCTTTTTTTATAGAAATGTCCCATAAATTCTAGGAATAGTTCAGGTCTTTCAGTAATACACACACATAGGTCCCAGTACTTTAGGTTCATGTCAAATTATACTGTTCTTAGTAAATACCCATTTGTATAATTGTTTGTGAGAGTTTAATGGCTTCGCTTCTGGACTTTAAGCTCCATGAGGGCAGATATCATGCTTGTCTTGAACACTGATGAATTTCCTTTGTCTACCAGAGTACTTGACACTCAGTAATAGCTCAAAAATATTTTCACACGAGTGAAAAATAAATAAAGCAACATCTCTCTGGCACACAGTTTCTGGTGAACCTAAAACATGTGACCCTGATGAAACCTGGAATAAAATCAGGAACATTTATGCCCACTAGTTGACCAGGGCTAGAAGCAAAGGAGGCAGGAAAGTCTGCTGTCTGAGTCTTGCTTCAGTTGACAAAGTTTTCATAATATATTAATTCTCCCAGTCTTTTCAAGCTAATTGCTGAATCCAAAGCTGTGTAGAGAGGACCTGTGTTTTGTACTTCTAACATCCTTTGATGGACCAGCTTCGAACTTTAAGTCAAATAGCTTTAGAGTTTAGCCCTAAGAGGTGGGTATATTCTCAGCACTCCGTCCCTTCAACCACTACATAGTCTGTTTGATTCACTGATTTGGATCTGCAGGATGCAAAAGCAGAGATCTAGAATTACTGCTCCCATTGCTCTTAGAAGCTGTCAATAAATGGCTGAAAAGGATATGACATTTCTTTAACTTTCCTTTTCACCATTTCAGTTAAAGAGATTACCAACAACCATGCTTTTTTAGGTACTGTTGCACATATTAATAATTTATTGTTTTTTCTGATTACTCAGTTATACCAAGGCAGTCATCAGCTGAGTCTACTTGCTTGCCAAACATTAAGAAATGACATTTAAAAAAGTCAAGGACAAGGACGGCAAAAACAGCAAATCCTTTGAGCCATTTTATTAGACTTTAAAGAGCCATTTTGATGACAATATTCCTTTGCGTTAGTGGAAACAGGTTAAGACCAAATTCTCCCTTGATTTCTCAGTTAAGAAGCTACTGCTTGTTGTGTACCCACAAAGCAGAACTCTTATACGCCCTCTTCTGTAAAAACATGATACAAGAGGCTTGAAGGCCCCGATGATTGTCATGCAATCTTTCAATTCTAGGTAAACTTAAAAATTTGACCTTTAATTTTGTTTCTAAACAAAGTAAACAACTCAAGGTCAGTTTGTTTATTCCAAGTGTCATTGTTATTTGTTTTTGAATATATGTTTTGGAAGGTACACTTTGAGCACAATATGTACATTCAACAATTATTAACCAACAAATAATTGTAATTGTCAAAGTCTTTATATACTTCTCTTGATTTTATAAGATGGGGCTTTGATGTTGATTTGAAATGTTTGGTTTGGGCTTCCCTGGTGGCGCAGTGATTAAGAATCTGCCTGCCAATGCAGGGGACAGGGGTTTGAGCCCTGGTCTGGGAAGATCCCACATGCCGCGGAGCAACTAAGCCCGTGCGCCACAACTACTGATCCTGCACTCTGGAGCGTGCGAGCCGCAACTGCTGAAGCCCGCACTCCTAGAGCCCATGCTCCACAACTAAAGAGGCCACCACAGTGAGAGGCCTGCGCATTGCAGCAAGGAGTGACCCCCGCTTGCTGCAACTAGAGAAAGCCCGCGTGCAGCAACGAAGACCCAACGCAGGCAAAAAATAAGTAAATAAATAAATAAATGTATTTTAAAAAAAAAGAAATGTTTGGTAATCTTTTCTTTCCCTTCACCATAGTGCTTATGCTATCAAAACCAACACGTGGGGCTTCCCTGGTGGTGCAGTGGCTAAGAATCCGCCTGCCAATGCAGGGGACACAAGTTCGGGCCCTGGTCCGGGAAGATCCCACATGCCGCGGAGCAACTAAGTCCGTGCATCACAACTACTGAGCCTGCGCGCCACAACTACTGAAGCCTGCATGCCTAGAGCCCATGCTCCACAACAAGAGAAGCCACTGCAGTGAGAAGCCTGTGCACCACAATGAAGAATAGCCCCCACTCACCGCAACTAGAGAAAAGCCCACGCACAGCACTGAAGACCCAACACAGCCAAAACTAAATAAACAAATAAATTTATAAAAAAAAAAAAAAACCAACACATAGCAGAACTGTAAGGACTAATGCCAAACATATGGTGTGCACAACCAGTCAGCATAACCTTTGGAATTCTAATTGCAAAGAAGTGCCAAGTGAAAATGCTTCATAGCACACATATGGCCAGTTGAGGATTTCCTAGTAGACTGACTTCTCTAAGGCCTGTAAATATCCTTGTCATGTAGAACAAATCTTAATGCTGCAAGTAAGACCATGATTAAATACAGTCTTTTAACAGTTTTATGTGTTTTTAAGATGTGAAAGTTAAATGTAATTTTCACATCTTTATTAAACCTTTAAAGTGCCTTTTCCAAAACTGTATGCACTCTAGAAGTGCCTGCTAATTACCCTATTCGTTTTTGGCCTGAGGCTAACAGAATTAAGGCTGCAATAATTTTCTTTGAACTAAATACATAATAATTCCATGAAGACAACTACCACAGCAGCATAAATCTAATGTCTAGCTAATGCTGTATTTCTATTAAGCACTAATCATGGAATCAAAACTTTTCAGCTCAAAGGATGCTAAAGATCACCTAGATTAAATGCTTCATTTGATACAGGAGGAAACTGAGATACATAGAAGTTTTTTGACTTGCCCAAAGCACACAGCTTGGATGTGACTGACCCCAAACTGAACCCATGATTTCCTTACCAAATCCCAGTGTTCTTTTCATTACATGACTCTTTCATACAAAAGATATTATCTTATAAAAATAATGTGAATGGCTCCTTAAGACTTTGTTGAAGTGATTATTTGCTCAGGAACAAAATGAATGTAATTTTGGCCTCTTGTTCAAAGGTCTTTGAGGGGTCCTGTTTCTAGTGTCTTCTCTCTATAGACCCCATCTTGCTCCTTTATATAAAGCTGGTCCTTCCAGCTACTATAGCATCTCAACATATAAAAACCATCTATTGAGCCAGCACCAGTCTCAGACCTTCCTCTACTACCTGTTCTCTCAAACCATTGTTCTAATCTCATCACAAAGCAATAGCCTAAGTGAATTAAGATTAGCTCTAGAGTCTGTGGCCAAATTTAAAAAATGAAATTTGTTATGTAGCAGGTTAGCTCTTTTATGTGGTTACCAAGGTTTAAGGATCAGGCTTTACATCTTGAAGGAAGATGTGGCATATAAATTTAGGTGTGGGAGCAATTGTTGGTGACTATTTCTTCAATCACTTGTGTGAATTAATGGTTCATATTTATGTAAAACAAGAGTGAGAGTTTGCTACTATCTTGAACTACCAATTCTCTTTCACTACAGCATTAGTAAAATGATCAAAAATAGCAAAGACATTAATGATTGTTTTGTTCAAACTGGGTCCTTTCTTTTTTTGTCATATGACTACATGTCACCTTCTGCCCTACTTCTGCCCCTCATGTTGATTCATACAGGTATTTGTAGAAGCCTTGGATTGAGGCTAACGTATTAACTATCTGATAGACAAAATTGCTCTAAATTTAGTCTTTACTACACAAAAGATATCTTCTTTTTTCAAAAGACTATTTTTTAGAGCAGTTTTAGGTTCACAGTAAAGTTGAGAGGAAGATACAGAGATTTCCCATATAACCTCTGCCCCATTATCAACATTCCCCACTAGACTGGTACATTTGTCTCAGTTGACAAACTTACACTGATACATTATAATCACCCAAAACCCATAGTTTACCTTAGGGTTCACTCTTATTGTACATTTTATGGGTTTGGACAGATGTATAATGACACGTTTCCATCATTACAGCAGCATACAGAGTATTTTCCCTGCCCTAAAAATCCTTTGCGCTCCACCTATTCATCCCTTCCCCCACCCCCACCACTGGTAACCACTGAACTTTTACTGTCTCCATAGCTTTGCTTTCTCCAGAATGTCATATACTTGGAATCTTACAGTATGTAGCCTTTTCAAATTGGCTTCTTTTACTTAGTAATGTGCATTTAAGGTTCCTCTATGTCTTTTCATGGCTTGATACCTCGTTCTTCTTAGCTTTGAATAATATTCCACTGTCTGGATATACCATAGTTTATTTATCCATCCACCTGCTAAAGGACATCTTCATTGCTTCCAAGTTTTGGCAATTATCAGTAAAGCTGATAAAACATCCATGTACACGTTTTTGTGAAGACATACCCAAATTCTTTGGGTACATACCAAGCAGCACGAGTACTGGATCATGTGAAAGTATGTTTAGTTCTATATAAATCTCCAGATTGTCTTCCAAAGTGGCTGTATCATTTTGCATTCCCACCAGCAATGAATGTGAGTTCCTTGGGCTCTACATCCTTGCCAGCACTTAGTGTTGTCAGTGTTCCAAAGTTTGGCCATTCTAAATAGGAGTGTAGTGGTATCTCATTGTTGTTTTAATTTGCATTTCCCTGATATATGATATGGAGAACCTTTTCATATGTTTATTTGCCCTCTATATATCTTCTTTGGTGAAGTGTCCAATAACGCCTTTGGCCCATTTTTAAATTGGGTTGCTTGTTTTCTTATTGTTGAGTTTTAAGAGTTCTTCATATATTTTGGATAACAACTTTTTATCATAAGTGTCTTTTGCAAATATTTTCTCCCAGTTTGTGGCTTGTGTTCTCATTTTCTTGATATTGTCCTTCACAGAGTGGAAGTTTTTAATTTTAATGAAGTCCAAGTTATCAGTTATTTCTTTAATTACTCCTGCCTTTGGTACTGTATCTACATAGTCCTCACCATCTGCAAGGTCATCTAGGTTTTCTCCTATGTTATCTTCTAGAAGTTTTACAGTTTTGTGACTTATATGTAGATCTGTGATATATCTTGAGTTAATTTTTTGTAACGGATGTAACATCTGTGTCTAGATTCATTATTTGGGGTTTTTTTGTTTTTTTCTTGTTTTTGCAAAATGATGTCCAGTTGTTCCAGCACCATCTTTTGAAAAGACTATGTTTGCTATATTGTATTGGCATTGCTCCTTTGTCAAAGATTAGTTGACTATATTTATGGGGGTCTGTTTCTTGGCTTTCTATTCTGTTCCATTGATCTACTTGTCTGTTATTTCACCAACACTTTCTGACTTACTTCATTCTGTATGAGAGTCTCTAGGTCCATCCACCTAACTACAAATAACTCAATTTCATTTCTTATTATAGCTGAGTAATATTCCATTGTATATATGTGCCACATCTTCTTTATCCACTCATCTGTCAATGGACACTTAGGTGGCTTTCATGTCCTGGCTATTGTAAATAGACCTACAATGAACATTGTGGTACATGACTCTTTATGAATTATGGTTTTCTCAGGGTATATGCCCAGTAGTGGGATTGCTGGGTCATATGGTAGTTCTATTTTTAGTTTTTTAAGGAAGCTCCATGCTGTTCTCCATAGTGGCTGTATCAATTTACATTCCCACCAACAGTGCAAGAGGGTTCCCTTTTCTCCACACCCTCTCCAGCATTTGTTGTTTGAAGATTTTTTGATGATGGCCATTCTGACTGGTGTGAGGTGATAACTCATTGCAGTTTTGATTTGCATCTCTCTAATGATTAGTGATGTTGAGCATCCTTTCATGTGTTTGTTGGCAATCTGTATATCTTCTTTGGAGAAACGTCTATTTAGGTCTTCTGCCCAGTTTTGGATTGGGTTGTTTGTTATTTTGATATTGAGCTGCATGAGCTGCTTGTATATTTTGAAGATTAATCATTTGTCTGTTGATTCTTTTGCAAATATATACTCCCATTCTGAGGGTTGTCTTTTCATCTTGTTTATGGTTTCCTTTGCTGTGCAAAACCTTTTAAGTTTAATTAGATCCCATTTGTTTATTTTTGTTTTTATTTTCATTTCTCTTGGAGGTGGATCAAAAAGGATCATGCTGTGATTTATGTCATAGAGTATTCTGCTTATGTTTTCTGCTAAGAGTTTTATAGTGTGTGGCCTTACATAAAGGTTTTTAACACATTTTGAGTTTATTTTTATGTATGGTGTAAGGAAGTGTGCTAATTTCATTCTTTCACATGTAGCTTTCCAGTTTTCCCAGCACCACTTATTGAAGAGGCTGTCTTTTCTCCATTGTATATTCTTGCCTCGTTTATAAAACATAAGGTGACCATATGTGCATGGGTTTATCTCTGCTCTTTCTATCCTGTTCCATTGATCTATATTTCTGTTTTTGTGCCAGTACCATACTGTCTTGATTACTGAAGCTTTGTAGTATAGTCTGAAGTCTGGAAGCCTGATTCATCCAGCTCCATTTTTCTTTCTCAAGATTGCTTTGGCTATTCGGGATCTTTTGTATTTCCATACACATTGTGAAAATTTTTGTTCTAGGTCTGTGAAAAAGGCCATTGGTAGTTTGATAGAGATTGCACTGAATCTGTAGATTGCTTTGGGTAGTATAGACATTTTCACTATGTTGATTCTTCCAATCCAAGAACATGGTATATCTCTCCATCTGTTTGTATCATCTTTAATTTCTTTCATCAGTGTCTTATAGTTTTCTGCATACAGGTCTTTTGTCTCCTTAGGTAAGTTTATTCCTAGGTATTTTATTCTTTTTGTTGCAATGGTAAATGGGAGTGTTTCCTTAAATTCTCTTTCAGATATTTCATCATTAATGTAGAGGAGTGCAAAAGATTTCTGTGCATTAATTTTGTTTCCTGCTACTTTACTAGATTCATTGATTAACTCTAGTAGTTTTCTGGTAGCATCTTTAGGATTCTCTATGTATAGTATCATGTCATCTGCAAATAGTGACAGCTTTACTTCTTCTTTTCCGATTTGGATTCCTTTTATTTCTTTTGCTTCTCTGATTGCTGTGGCTTAAACTTCCAAAACTATGTTGAATAATGGTGGTGAGAGTGGACAACCTAGTCTTGTTCCTGAGCTTAGAAGAAATGGTTTCAATTTTTCACCATTGAGAACGATGTTGGCTGTGGGTTTGTCGTATATGGCCTTTATTATGTTGAGGTAGGTTCCCTCTATGCCTACTTTCTGGAGGGCTTTTATCATAAATGGGTGTTGAATTTTGTCAAAAGCTTTTTCTGCATCTATTGAGATGACCACATGGTTTTTCTCCTTAATTTCTTAATATGGTTTATCACATTGATTGATTTGCATATATTGAAGAATCCTTGCATTTCTCAGATAAATCCCACTTGATCATGGTGTATGATCCTTTTAATGTGCTGTTGGATTCTGTTTGCTAGTATTTTGTTGAAGATTTTTGCCTCTATTTTCATTAGTGATAGTGGCCTGTAGTTTTCTTTCTTTGTAACATCTTTATCTGGTTTTGGTATCGCAGTGAGGATGGCCTCATAGAACGACTTTGGGAGAGTTCCTCCCTCTGCTATATTTTGCAAGAGTTTGAGAAGGATAGGTGTTAGCTCTTCTCTAAATGTTTGATAGAATTCGCCTGTGAAGCCATCTAGTCCTGGGCTTTTGTTTGTTGGAAGATTTTTAATCACAGTTTCAATTTCAGTGCTTGTGACTCGTCTGTTCATATTTTCTATTTCTTCCTGGTTCAGTCTCGAAGGTTGTGATTTGCTAAGAATTTGTCCATTTCTTCCAGGTTGTTCAATTTATTGGCATATAGTTAGTTGTAGTAATCTCTCATGACCCTTTATATTTCTGCAGTGTCAGTTGTTACTCCTTTTTCATTTCTAATTCTATTGGTTTGAGTCTTCTCTTTTTTTCATGATGAGCCTGGCTAATGGTTTATCAATTTTGTTTATCTTCTCAAAGAACCAGCTTTTAGTTTTATTGATCTTTACTATCATTTCTTCATTTCTTTTTCATTTATTTCTGATCTGATCTATATGATTTCTTTCCTTCTGCTAACTTTGGGGGTTTTTTTGTTCTTCTTTCTCTAATTGCTTTAGGTGTAAGGTTAGGTTGTTTGAGATGTTTCTTGTTTCTTGAGGTAGGATTGCATTGCTATAAACTTCCCTCTTGAAAGTGCTTTTGCTGCATCCCATAGGTTTTGGGTTGTCATGTTTTCATTGTCATTTGTTTCTAGGTATTTTTTTATTTCCTCTTTGAGTTCTTCAGTGATCTCTTGGTTATTTGGTAGTGTATTGTTTAGCTTCCATGTGTTTGTATTTTTTTACAGATTTTGTCCTGTAATTGATATCTAGTCTCATAGCGTTGTGGTTGGAAAAGATATTTGATACAATTTCAATTTTCTTAAATTTACCAAGGCTTGATTTGTGACCCAATATATGATCTATCCTGTAGAATATTCCATGAGCACTTGAGAAGAATGTGCATACTGGTTTTTTTTTTTTGGATGGCATGTCCTATAAATATCAGTTAAGTTCATCTTGTTTAATGTATCACTTAAAGCTTGTGTTTCCTTAGTTATTTTCATTTTGGATGATCTGCCCATTGGTGAAAGTGGGGTGTTAAAGTCCCCTTCTATGACTGTGTTACTCTCGATTTCCCCTTTTATGGGCGTTAGCATTTGCCTTATGTATTGAGGTGCTCCTATGTTGGGTGCATAAGTATTTACAATTGCTATATCTTCCTCTTGGATTGATCCCTTGATCATTATGTAGTGTCCTTCTTTGTCTCTTGTAATAGTCTTTATTTTAAAGTCTATTTTGTCTGATATGAGAATTACTACTCCAGCTTTCTTTTGATTTCCCTTGGCATGGAATATCTTTTTCCATCCCCTCACTTTCAGTCTGTATGTGTCCCTAGGTCTGAAGTGGGTCTCTTATAGACAGCATATATATGGGTCTTGTTTTTGTATCCATTCAGCCAGTCTATGTCTTTTGGTTGGAGCATTTAATCCATTTGCATTTAAGGTAGTTATCGATATATAGGTTCCTATTACTATTTTCTTAATTGTTTTGGGTTTGTTTCTGTAGGACTTTTCCTTCTCTTGTGTTTCCTGCTTAGAGAAGTTCCTTTAGCATTTGTTGTAAAGCTGGTTTGGTGGTGCTGAATTCTCATAGCTTTTGCTTGTCTGTAAAGGTTTTAATTTCTCCACTGAGTCTGAGTGAGATGCTTGCTGGGTAGAGTAATCTTGGTTGTAGATTTCTCCCTTTCATCACTTTAAATATGTCCTGCCACTCCATTCTGGCTTGCAGAGTTTCTGCTGAAAGATCAGCTGTTAACCTTATGGGGATTCCCTTGTATGTTATTTGTTTCTTTTCCCTTGCTGCTTCTAATATTTTTTCTTTGTATTTAATTTTTGATAGTTTGATTAATATGTGTCTTGGCATGTTTCTCCTTGGATTTATCCTGTATGGGACTCTCTGTGCTTCTTGGACTTGATTGACTATTTCCTTTCCCATATTAGGGAAGTTTTCAACTATAATCTCTTCAAATATTTTCTCAGTCCGTTTCTTTTTCTCTTTTTCTTCTGGGACCCCTATAATTCGAATGTTGGTGCGTTTAATGTTGTCCCAGAGGTCTCTGAGACTGTCCTCAATTCTTTTCATTCTTTTCTTTTTATTCTGTTCTGCAGTAGTTATTTCCACTATTTTATCTTCCAGGACACTTGTCCATTCTTCTGCCTCAGTTATTCTGCTATTGATTCCTTCTAGAGAATTTTTAATTTAATTTATTGTGTGGTTCATCATTTTTTGTTTGCTCCTTAGTTCTTCTAGGTCTTTGTTAAACGTTTCTTGTATTTTCTCCATTCTATTTCCAAGATTTTACATCATCTTTACTATCATTACTTTGAATTCTTTTTTAGGTAGACTGCCTATTTCCTCTTCATTTGTTTGGTCTGGTGGGTTTTTACCTCACTCCTTCTTCTGCTGCATATTTCTGTGTCATCTCATTTTGCTTAACTTACTGTGTTTGGGGTCTCCTTTTCGCAGGCTGCAGGTTCGTAGTACCTGTTGTTTTGGTGTCTGCCCTCAGGGGGTCAGGTTGGTTCAGTGGGTTGTGTAGGCTTCCTGGTGGAGGGGACTGGTGTCTGTGTTCTGGTGGATGAGGCTGGATCTTGTCTTTCTGGTGGGCAGCACCGCATCTGGTGATGCATTTTGGGGTGTCTCTAAACTTATTATGATTTTAAGCAGCCTTTCTGCTACTGGGTGGGTTTGTGTTCCTTCTTGCTAGTTGTTTGGCATAGGGTGTCCAGCAGTCTAGCTTGCTGGTCGTTGAGTGGAGCTGGGTCTTAGTGTTCAGATGATGATCTCTGGGAGAGCTTTCGCCATTTGACATTACATGGAGCCAGGAGGTTTCCGGTGGACCAATGTCCTGAACTCGGCTCTCCCACCTCAGAGGCACAGGCCTGACACCCGGCTAGAGCACCAAGACCCTGTCAGCCACACAGCTCAGAAGAAAAGGGAGAAAAAAAGAAAGAAAGATAGAAAACAATAAAAAGTTATTAAAATAAAAAAATTTTTAATTATTAAAAATTTAAGAAAATTTAAAAGTAATAAAAAAAGAAAGAAGAAAGCACCCAAACCAAAAAACAAATCCACCAATGATAACAAGTGCTAAAAACTATACTAAAAAAATTAAAAAATAAAAAAACGGACAGACAGAACCCTACGACAAATGGTAAAAGCAGAGCTATACAAACAAAATCACACAAAGAAGCATACACATACACACTCACAAAAGGAGAAAAAGGAAAACAATATATATTTTTTTTAAATGGAAGAGAGCAAACAAATCAATAAACAAATCTACCAATGATAATAAACTCTAAATACTAAACGAAGATAAACATAAAACCAGAAACAAATTAGAAGTAGAAAGCAAACCCCAAGTGTACAGTTGCTCCCAAAGTCCACCACCTCAATTTTGGGATGATTCGTTGTCTATTCAGGTTTTCCACAGTTACAGTGTACATCAAGTTGATTGTAGAGATTTAATCCACTTCTCCTGAGGCTGCTGGGAGAAATTTCCCTTTCTCTTTTTTGTTCACACAGCTCCTGGGGTTTAGCTTTGGATTTGGCCCCCCCCCTGCATGTAGGTTGCCTGAGGGCATCTGTTCTTCTCTCAGACAGGACAGGGTTAAAGTAGCAGCTGATTAGGGGGCTCTGGCTCACTCAGGCCAGGGGGAGGGAGGGGTATGGAACACAGGGCGAGCCTGTGGCGGCAGAGGCCAGCGTGATGTTGCAACAGCCTGAGGCACTCCGTGTGTTCTCCTGGGGAAGTTGTCCCTGGATCTCAGAACCCTGGCAGTGGCAGGCTGCACAGGCTCCCAGGAGGGTGGGTGTGGATAGTGACCTGTGCTTGCACACAGGCTTCTTGGTGGCTGCAGCAGCAGCCTTGCATTTCATGCCCGTCTCTGGGGTCCGCGCTGATACCCTCAGTTCGCTCCCATCTCTGGAGCTCATTTAAGCAGTGTTTTGAATCCCCTCTCCTCGCGTACCCTGAAACAATGATCTCTTGCCTCCTAGGCAGGTCCAGACTTTTTCCCGGACTCCCTCCCGGCTAGCTATGGCATACTATCCCCCTTCAGGCTGTGTTCACGCAGCCAACCGCAGTCCTCTCCCTGGGATCTGACCACTGAACCAGGAGCCTCAGCTCCCAGCCCCCACCCGCCCTGGAGGGTGAGCAGGAAAGCCTCTCAGGTTGGTGAGTGCTGTTTGGCACCGATCCTCTGTGCGGGAATCTCTCTGCTTTGCCCTCTGCACACCGATTGCTACGCTCTCCTCCATGGCTCCGAAGCTTCCCCACCACCACCCCCCGTCTCCACCAGTGAAGGGGTTTCCTAGTGCATGGAAACTTTTCCTCCTTCACAGCTCCCTCCCAGAAGTGCAGGTCCTGTCCCTATTCTTTTGTCTCTGTTTTTTCTTTTTTCTTTTGCCCTACCCAGGTATGTGGGGAGTTTCTTGCCTTTTGGGAAGTCTGAGGCCTTCTGCCAGCATCAGTAGGTGTTCTGTAGGAGTTGTTCCACACGTAGATGTATTTCTGATGTATTTGTGGGGAGGAAGGTGATCTCCATGTCTTACTCCTCCATCATCTTGAAGGTCTTCCTGTTATAATTGACTTTTGTGTACTATGCTTGTATTCTTCAACCTTGTTATAATTGCTTATTAGTTCCAGGAGTTTTTTGTCAATTTTTTTTGGATTTTCTACATGGATGTTCATGTCATCTGTGAACAAAAATAGTTTTATTTCTTCCTTCCCAATCTGTATATGGTTTGTTTTCTTTTCTTGCCTTATTGCATTAGGAAGGACTGCCCTTATGATGTTGAACAGGCATGGTGAAAGGGGTTATCCTTGTCTTGTATTTGATCTTGGTGAAAAAGCTTTAAGTTTCTCACCATGAAGTGTGATGTCACCATCAAGTTGAAACAATTCCCCTCTATTCCTAGTTTTCTGAGAGCTTTTATCATGAATGAGTGGGTGTTGGTGTATCTGCTTTTTCAACCACAGTTCAATCACCTAAACTTTTATTGCTTTAATGTTTCTCTACCTAATTTTTATGGCACAAGTTCATCACATGTAAGAAATCAAGAAGATGTTACCTTCCTCCAATGCAAACCTACTCTACCACTTTTCTCTGAAAAATGATGATAAATCTGGACTGTGAAATGTCCTTGAATAATGGATTCCCCCTGCAAAATTATTTTAAAGGAGAAGTTTTAATATACTTGTCTGACTTTAATTTGAGGGAAAAAATATGGAGAGAGAAGTGTTAATTTTATTCTAGAAGACTATACCTTATTTTCAAAATTTTATTTACTGTATGATTATTTCCTCACTTTCTTTGTTAATCTCCCTCTATGTCTCCTTCTACTATTTACACACTTCCCAAGGGGTAAGCATCTTTCCTTGATAAGAGTTTGCTAATTCATTTATTTTATGCTTACTATGTGCATGAATCTTTTAAATTTACATACCAAGTAAATTTAATACTATACCAAATATATTTCATTTCTATACCAAAAAAAACCTTAATTATCCATGCAAACTAAAGGATCAGGGATGTCTTCCCTGAAGAAAGAGATGAGGAAGGACATCCAGGCTGAGGGAGCATTGTGAATCTATGTGTGAGTCTGGAAATTGTAGGGAATGTTCAGGAAATAGTGGGTGATCCAGTATGGCTAAAACAGGCTTAAACATACGGCTTGAAGATCAGATCTAGTTCACAACACGTTTGCTTAGGGAGAATAATGCTTTTAAAATGTTTGAATTATTTGTCAATGTTTACTAACTGAGAGATTTCACACTATACTTCAGATTCCTGGTTTGTCTTGAAACTCTGAGCCTACTTTTCAGCATGGGCAGTATAAATTTTTCAGGCTAGGCTGAATTCAATAATAAACAACTGCAAATTTTCAATAGCTTAACACAATTAATATTTATTTCTTCCCAAAGCAATGGTTCACCAAAGGTGTTTTTGATCTGGTATCTTTTCTGGATAGCACTCCACTGAGTGACATATCAAGAGCACAAGCTCATTTTATTTTATAATTGCACCGTACTCTAGGTCTTTGGAGTACTTTCTATTCAGCAGGGGAAAGAAGAAAGAGAATAAAGAATTAAGCATGATGGGTTTTATGATCCAGGCCTAAATATGGTGTTTGTCACTCTCACTCATGTTTCATGAGCCAGAAGTCAACCACATGCCTCACCTAATGGCAATTAAGACTGGGGTATATATTTTAGCTGTACATTCAAGAGGAAAAGAAAATGGCTTGTGAACAAGTAGCCAATTTTTACTACCTGACAACTGGTTGGAGGTAAGTAGTCTCTACTCCCTTTATCAGGGTGTGTGTCCACTCTCACCACATCTGCACCCATCCTCCTCAACTCATCTGTGTTGCCTTTCTGACTGCTGTAGTCGTTTGAGTGTGTAACTCTCAAGATAGAAAATGAAAATGTGTATGTTTGGGACTAGTGAAAAAGGTTTTCTCTGGAAAGCGAAAGGACTTAGACCTTACATTAAACAGAAAGTTTCTTCTGTTTTTTTTTCTTTAAGTGAGGGCAAAATGTTCTCTTTAGGTCAATGGACCATATGTACCATGAGAAACAATTATATGACCTTTCAGTCGATCACTAAGTATTTTATAACTTGAAGCATTGCCTTTGCTGTACTTCTAAATGAAATGAAATATTAGTGACTTTTTTATGGTGCCAATATTTTTCTCATAGTCAGAGAACTCTGATTTATGGACCATGATTTTGGATGACAGAGAAATGTTTAATATGTAGCTTAGTTGTTTGATATTTTTCTCTTTAAACCTGTCAATTTCTTGATTGCTCAGAACAAGTTTATAAATATCAGGATCAAGCTAACATTTTTTGAAAAACCTTGCTTTTGCAGGCATAATTTTTTAAAAAGTTGTATCTCTCAAGCCTGGGAAAATGTTAGGAATTTCTATTTTGATTTTCCTTTATGTACTTGCTAAAGAGAAGAGAATACAGCTGGCCCTCTGTATCCTTGGGTTCTGCATCCATGAATTCAACCAACCAGAGATCAAAAATAGTAAAAAAAACAAAAAAAACAAAAAAACCCAGAATGTTCAAAAAAGCGAAACAAATTTTCCTGTGCACCAACTATTTCACATAGCATTTATATTGTATTTACAACTATTTATATAGCACTTACAATGTATTAGGTATTATAAGTAACCTAGAGATGATTTAAGTAGATGGGAAGATGTATGTAGGTTATATATAAATACTATACCATTTTATATAAGAGACTTGAGCATCTTCAGATTTTGGTATCAGCAGGGGTTTCTGGAACCAATTCCTCATGGATTCCAGAGGATAACTGTATATCATAAATGTTCAGATGCAATTTTAGTGACAGAGAGGAACTTGAGCACCACTAAATCTAACTTCACTTCACAATGAAGTCACTGAGTTCACAGAAGGTAAACAGCTTTGTCCAAGTACTCAGAGACATTTAAGTTTTGGACACTCTTTGGTTGTTTACAGCATAGTCCTTTCATTTACTGCCACACCATCATTAAATTCATTCAACCTTTGAGTTGATGGTTTAGGGGGCATCCTGATGGTGTTAGCAAAGAAAGAAGAGGCTTAAGGTGGAACACAGATAGACATAGATTAGGAAGTATAGCATGGAACAGAATTAAAGTGAATATTATATATATTTCCAAAATATACTAGAGGTATATAATTCCTGAAGAGACTTTTTAAGATGTCAGAGCCTTCAAATACCATAAAACAAATAATATTGTCTCCTACTATTGTTCCTTCACTCACCAGTAGTGAATTATTGTTATCTAGCCACTATTGTCCTTGCTGTTTGGTCGAAGTTCACCCACACTCTGCTCCCTCCCTGACCTACAGCAAATAGAATACAAGTAGGCACACATTAAGTAGTGGATCAGAAACAACTTTCCCTTGCACTACTTTTGCTATTTTTCTGGGAAAGAAAATATCGTTCTCGGATTCTGATTCCCTGTTTCCCAGATTTGTTAGTTTAGTATCTTTGCTGTTTATTGTTTGCATCATCTTTTTTTTCCCCCACTTTTCTTCTGTGGGATAGAAATTCTGTCCTTCTACACCTCTTTATTCTCTCTATTACATAGCCCAATTTCCAGTCCTGAATTCTCTTTGTCTCACCTGTTCTGAGCACCTTAATCCCACAATGATTGATTTATCTGCTATTTATATTTCTCCAATCTGTAGTAAACAGCCTAAGCTTGCACCATAGAGCTGAGATAAAAATATCTGGCCACTAAATATGTGGCTTACAGTGACTTTGCATGTATGCATAAGGTTATCTGGTTCTAGGAAATTGTATTGCCAATTACTGCTTCATTTCTTCATTTTGTTATTATAACAGAGATGTGTACTAACACTGATTTGGGGGCAGCAAACCCTTCCTAGCTATGTGTTCAATGGAGTTCCTCCATACCCCTAACTAAAATCTTTTTACCCTAAGTTAATTATATGAATGAGTGGTTGGTACCAGGCTATGTACGTGGCAGGGCAACACAGCAGTATGATGAGAGGACTAGTGTTGGTTAAATTGCTTCTGGGCTCTATTTAACTTGCAAGGATTCTTCATGGCCTAGTTCTCAGAATTTGACTGCATCCATATTTAAAGTTTTAACAGAAATACATTTCAGCAGGAGAGTTAGACAAGATAACAAAGTTTCAGAGATCTAAAATTTGATTTTAAGAAATGTTAGACAATCTAATATAAGCTCTGGACCAAACAAACTGTGCTTAGAAGTTATATAGTTACTCTCCAACAAATAAAAAATAAAGTTTTATCAAGATTAATCATGAATCATATTCTGGCTTTTAGAACATGATACCACAAAATCTTTCTTCTAATCTCTAAATTTGGTTTCCCTAAACTTCACTTATAAGTTCATTGTTATTTGCTCATTGTTATCTTAAAATCTCTGGTAATTCCAAAAGCTGAGCAATCTTTGTTACCTTTCTTAATTTTTTTCTTGCTTGACGTGTTCCTTTTCTGACCATCAGGCATGTTTTCTTCCATGCTCATGTGTTTTGCGATTTTTAAAAATTCTCTACTAGATTTTTTATATAAAAATAAAGTAGAAAATAAAAGAAGAGAGAATACTTCCCAACTCCTTCTATGAGGCCAATATTACCCTGACTCCAAAACCAGGCACAGACATCACAAAAAAGAAAACTACAGACCAATATTTCATGAATATTGATGACAAAAATCCTCAATAAAATACTACTGTACTGAATCCACCATCATTTAAAAAGAATTATATACCACGACCATGTGGTATTTATCCCAGGAATGCAAGGTTTATTTTAACATCCAAAAATCAATTAATGTAATACATTATATCTATGGAGTAAAAAATAAAAATACATGATCATCTCCATAGACATAGAAAAATCCACTCAACAACTTAGGAATAGAAGGGCACTTCTTCGACCTGATAAAGGATATCTACAAAAACCCCAAAGCTAATGTCACACCTAATGGTGAAAGACTGAATGCTTTCACCCTGAGATCAAGAACAAGACAAGGATTTCCATTTTTACCTCTTTTCTTTAACGTGATACTAAGGATTCTAGCCAGAGCAATTAGGCAAGAGAAAGAATGAAAAAGCATCAGATTGGAAAGAAAGAAGTAAATCTATCTCTATTTTCATATGACATAATCTGGTATATAAAATATCCTAAGGAATCAGCTGACATTAAAACTAGTAAACCAGTTTGTCAAGGTTATAGGATACAAGATAAATATACACAAATCAATTATATTTCTATACATTTGCAATGAGCAATCTGAAAATAAAATTAATAAAATAATATAGAAAGGTGGTTGTGTGATGTACTAAATGTTAATTGTTGTTTTAAAATGTTTAAATCATGGTAAGCAAATCATGTCTGTGCCATCCAGGGTTTATTGTAATCTTTCACTGAGTACTTGGATTGAGATCGAGGGATTGTACTATGCACTTTTTTATTAATGAATAAATAGAAAATGTTGGTAACACCAAAAAAATTTACTATAACATCGAAAAGAATAAAACAAGAACAAATATTTTTAAAGAAGTGCAAAACTTATATTCTCGATATGAAAAAAATTGTTGAAAGAAATTAAAGAAGACATAAGTTATTGGGAAAACATCCCATGTTCACGAATTGGAAGACATAACATTGTTAGAGTGGCAATACTCCCCAAACTGATCTATAAATACAACACAATCTCTATGAGAAGCCTAGCTTAATTCTTTTGTAGAAATTGACAAGCTGATTCTAAAATTCATATAGAATTGCAAGGGTCCCCAAATAGTCAAAACTATCTTGAAAAAGCAGAAAAAAGTAGGAAGAGACTCACACTTCCTGATTTCAAATGTACTACACTAAAAGCAATGTGAATAAAGACTATGTGATAATAACACAGGATAGACATACAAATCAATGGAATAGAATTGAGAGTCCAGAAAAAAGCCTGTACATCTATGGTCAACTAATTTTGACAAGGTTGCCAAGACCAACTAATGGAGAAAGAAATAGTCAACAATCAGTGCTAAGACAACTGAATAGCCATATTCAGTTGTCAAAATATTAAGTTTGACTTTGATGTCATACCATAAAAAAATTTACAAAAAATTATTGTAGGCCTAAATGAAAGAGCTAAAACTATTAAATTCTTAGAAGAAAACATAGAAATAAATCTTCATGATCTTGGATTTGCCACTATTTCTTAAATATGACACCGAAAGCATGAATAATAAAAGAAAAAATAGATAAATTGAACTTCATCAAATTTTAAAACTTTTATGTTTCAAAGGGCATTATCCAGAAAGTAAAAAGACAATCCACAGAATGGTCAAAAATATTTGCAAATCATATATCTGATGAGGAACTTGTATCCAAAATATGTAAAGGGGTGGCAGAGGTGGTAACTAAAGGGTATGTACTGGATTTCTTTTTAAGATGATGACTATGTTATACAACTGACCATAGTGGTGGATTGTACATATAGAGAATAAACTAAAAACCATTAAATTGTACACTTTAAATAAATTATTTGTGTGGCATATGAAATAAACCTCAACAAATCTATTAAAAAATACAGTAGAGACTAAAGTAAATTATATTTATCTCCATAAAGGAGGACACACCTTCTTGTCAGACTTCTAGGATGAAAGCTGAACAAAGGTACTCTAGGTTGAGCTGGGTCTGAGGTTGTAACTTTAGTTTGCTTCAGTTCACTACTGAATTCAAATGTTTTGATGGCAGTGTTGGGACTTGCCTTCACCAGGGTCTTTGATCTAAGCAGTCTCCAAAATTCTGCATATTCCTCATGGCTGAACAGCTTGCTTTCTAAAGTGTGAGAGAATTCTCCTTGCTTTACGCTCTGCAGCTAACTTTTCGTGTTACTGAGGAATTCTCTTGGCTCTCCAGTCCTGTCTCTCGTCTTAGGAAAGCTATTTTCCACTATTCCACCCTGCCCTTGGCCTTCAGAAATCAACTGAGGACTCTCTATACTCTGTGAAAGCAGAGACTGTCCTAGAGGGGTTTTGCTCAGCTCTCCTGTTCTGTCCCAAGATTTCTGAGCTAAGCTTAGAGTGCCAGGAGGAGATGGGGGTTCTCTCAGCTCCCCTATCCCTCCTCCAATGTTCCTTAGCTGCAAGACTGTCATCTTTATGAGTTTCTCTCAACTTTCTCTCTCCATCCTTATTTTTAGCGTTCAGTAAATATCAGAGGGACAGAATTGGCAGTAATTCCATTCTGTTCCATGTCTCAGGCTCTGGTGGAATTTAACCTGTCATGCCAGCCCACATTAGAAATGTCATGTTAGGCTGGTTTTCCCTTATTCCCATCTATGGAGGATTACTCTTCTCCCTCCATGTCAATTAAAAGGGATTCTTCACTCTTCTTTCTTATGAAGGGCCTGTCACTTTCTGGATTTTAGTTTATTTAGGTTACTTTGGGTTCTCTATTCCCTGATGGGTTTTTTAAAAATTTATCATTATGTGCTTTTCCAACTTTTGATTGAAAGAGTAGGAGTAACAGTCTTACACCTTCCAACAACTAAACTGAAAGTAAGAATCCTGCTAAAAGTTGAGAAGAGAAAAGCAAGTCACAGAAAGGTTTTTAAGTATATATTGAGCATTTTTCAAGCTTTCGGTTCTATAAATAGGACCTAAGAAACAAGCAAGCAACAAAGTGCCAAGGCCTCATATTTTCTCTTCTCAGGTACCTCTGTCTCTCCAGTAGTTCTCATAATTCATGAATAATCCCTACCTTAATATATCAGGGCAAGTGATACATAGGAACGTGGCATAGCCAAAGGAGGCCCTCAGAATCATGAGTCAACTTACCCAGGCTTCTGCAGTCTTGCTGCATCTGTTCAGAGGAAACACAAGTGAGTTACCTCTGCCGGGAAGTATTCAATAAAGTGAGATTGAGTCACTTCTCTTGGTTACTCTGGTAAAAAATGGTCAGGCTCACTGATGCAATAAGAAAGAGATCATGGGTACACTGTTTTTCTTGAACAAGAAATTCCTTATATGCTAAAAGGATAAAGTCTTATGTTCCACACGACCCTTTCTATACCACTCACATAAAATGCACAAGCCCATAGACTGGCATCCTCTCATGTGAAAGATTCCTCACATCTCATGGTCTAAAACTGACCCATAAACATCAGGTGTTCCTCTATGAACAACAAAAGATCAAACAAGGAGCTGAGGTACCCACTTGTATCCTCAATATGGTGTATATCTCAAGTACAGGTTGCTCAACTTAATTCTTTGATCATTAGTAAACCAAAGTGAAAAAAATCATGAACAGTGTCTAAGGAATCCATGTTCATTACAACTCAGTGGCTGACAATAATAATGATGTTGTAATACTTAAATTGTACGTCGTATGTTCCAGGTACTATTCTAGTTCTTTACATTTAAGCTTTACCGAAACAAAGCGAAACGCTATGAGTTAGGTGCAATTGTTATCCCCGTTTTACTGATGAGCAAATTGAGGCAAAAAATGCTCAAGGAATTTGCTCAAGCCACAAATGATGGTTTATTGTATATAAAGCTCTTAGGGTAGAAACTTGAATTATGTTACTATTCAATTGCAATTTAGAGTAACTAATTGTCCTAATTATCAGACATTATTCATTGTCATAATACTGATGAGAATCAGGGCTGGCTCTTCTGACAACGTACTGAATAGAATCATTTTTTCAACTGCTAACTTATTTTATGAAACATTCACTCCTGTCTGAGTTCTTCCTTCACATCAACTTTACTTATATTCTGAAATGAAAAGAAAGATGTTCATGGAATAGAGACAACCAAAGTAACATAGGAAAAAAGCCAAATTGTGCACATCTTTAAATTTATCATTATCACTTTCAAGGAGAAGAAAATACTCTTGGATTATACCATATTGCTTTATCCTTTTACAATTCTGCCTTTTCAAACAATAAAAGAACAATGCTGTAAACTAAACGAATCTTTTCCAACTTTTTGTTATATCTATAAACTCTATGTTGAGAGCCACTTTAATGATGCATAATACTCTATCACCCTCCACTATGCTTATCAGAGAAACACTCCCAAAATCAGGACTTACCCTAAAGATACATTCTAACTGCCAGAATGCTCCCAGCCCAATCATTTTGTTAGAAAATAGGAATTCCTTTTGGTTGAGACTAGACATGGGTGTGGTGAAAGTGAGACTGAGAAAAAGCCTTTGGAGAGAAAAAAATTGAGAAATAGCTTTAAGTTATGGTTAGAAAAGGGAAAACAGATTTATATTCCATATGAAATATGTATGAAATAAAAGGGCTGTGATAAGAGAAAAGATAATTTTTTAAAAAAACAACTATGATCATGTGTGTACATTTCTCTTCAAATAGAGTATTTGCCAATCATTTTAACATCAACAAAGCCTACTTGGAAAACAATACATTTGATTCCATACTGCAAAACAATTTATTCTAAGGTGAACACTGGGTCAATCATATAATCAATAATAAAAATAAAAAACATAAACACAAACAACAACAAAGCAGTCACCCTTCCAAGTGGCAGTGAATTGTATCTTCACCAAAAATATTTGGCAACACAGTCCCACTATGATATGACATAATGAACCACGAGTGTAATTGGATATAAGACATCAGTCTAAGAAACCATAGGGAGTTTATTTTTCCAAAATTACAACTACAGGAATGTATTACTGTATCAAATTTTATAAAATCCAATTCTTAAGGTCACATAATACCTTAAATTTATATTTCTCACATATGTTCACTGTAATGAAATTTCCTAAAGAAATCATATATATAAATACATTTTTATGTTTTAGAGCTCAAAATAATTTGTCAATCAACAGTAAGGTATTTAACCAGCAATTAGAGTAGAAGGGTAAAAAGAGAACTAAATTATATATGAGGTACCATAATAATAAAAAAAAAATAATCAAAGCTAACAATTGAAAATATTTTATCATTTTCAAATGAACACCATGTCTGGTTTCTAAATTCCTATTTCCATGCTCCGTTCTGTAATCAATTTTACACCTGGCTACCAGAATAAAATTTTAAGAAAGTAGACACATAGTAACCTATTACCTATCATATCAAAATCACTCAAACTTAGGTATTTTTTTTACTAACTCTTTTCTCATCCTATACTTTGCTGCCTTCTTTTTTCTCCAGTTAATGCATTTCAACTTTAGCATTTTTTATATTATATTTAAATGGTATAAAAATGCTCATGTCCAGCTCCATTCAATCCACTCCATGGATCAGCTTGTATTTGTCAGTCCCTCCATAAAAATGGAGGCTAGTGGTAGACTCTCACATTAATTTGTATTCATGGTGAGTAAAATCATAATCTAAAATATAGTTTTTATTGTTTTATTTTAAAAGTTAAATCCACAATAAATGATTCTATTTAAAGTCATCCAATCATGAATTTGGCAAATCTTTCTTGAAGGGGGACCTTCAAGATGGCGGAAGAGTAAGATGTGGAGATCACCTTCCTCTCCACAAATACATCAAAAATACATCTACAGGTGGAATAACTCCTACAGAACACCTACTAAACCCTGGCAGAAGACCTCAGACTTGCCAAAAGGCAAGAAACTCCCCCACGTACCTGGGTAGGGAAAAAGAAAAAACAGAGACAAAAGAATAGGGATGGGACCTGGACCTCTGGGAGGGAGCTGTGAAGGAGGAAGTTTCCACACACTAGGAAGACTCTTCACTGGTGGAGACAGGGGGGTGGGCGGAGGGGAAGCTTCGGAGCCACGGAGGAGAGCGCAGCAACAGGGTGCAGAGAGCAAAGCAGAGAGATTCCCCCACAGAGGATCGGTGCCAACCAGCACTCACCAGCCTGAGAGGCTTGTCTGCTCACCCACTGGGGTGGGTAGGAGCTGGGAGCTGATGCTCAGGCTTCAAAGGTCAAATACCAGGAGAGAGGACTGGGGATGGCTGCATGAAGACAGCCTGAAGGGGACTAGTGTGCCACAACTAGCCGGCAGGGAGTCAGGGAAAAAGTCTGGACTTGCCCAAGAGACAAGAGATCATTGTTTCAGGATGCACAAGGAGAGGGGATTCCTTCCCTGTGTGCCCACAGAAGGCAGAGAACCGCCTAAGTGAGCTCCAGAGAAGGGTGCAATCTGCAGCTATCAGCTCAGACCCCAGAGACAGGCATGAAATGCTAACTCTGCTTTCACTGCCACCAAGAATCTTGTGTGCAAGCACAGGTCACTACCCACACCCCCCTGGGAGCCTGTGCAACATGCCACTGCCAGGGTCCCAAGACCCAGGGATAACTTCCCCGGGAGAGCACATGGTATGCCTCAGTCTTTGCAATGTGATGCTGGCCTCTGGTGCCCCAGGCTCGCCCCACATTCCAATTATGACTACAATACCCCTCCCTCTCCCAGGCCTGAGAGAGCGAGAGAGCCCTAATCAGCTGCTGCTTTAACCCCCTCCTGTCTGGGTAGGGAACAAATACCTGAGGTTGACCTACACACAGAGGTAGGGCCAAAACCAAAGCTGAACCCCAGGAGCTGTGCAAACAAGGAAGAGAAATGGAAATTTCTCCGTGCAGCCTCAGGAGCAGCGGATGAAATCCCCACAATCAATTTGATGAACGCTGATTCTGTGGAATACCTGAATAGACAAAAATGAGTTTAGTTTTTAGTGCTTGTTGTCATTGGTGGAATTGTTTATTGGTTTGGTTGCACTCTTCTTTTTTTTGTTTTATTATTTTTTTTTAATTTTTAAAATTTTATTTTATATTATTTTCTTCCTTTTTTTTCCCTTCTTTTTCTTCTGAGCTGTGTGGCTGACAGGGTCTTGGTGCTCCGGCTAGGTGGCAGGCCTGAGCCTCCGAGGTAGGAGAACCAAGTCCACGACTTTGGACCACCAGAGACCTCCCAGCCCCATGCAGTATAAATTGGCAAGAGCTCTCCCAGAGATCTCTGTCTCAACCCTAAGACTCAGCTCCACCCAACGGCCAGCAAGCTCCAGTTCTGGATATCCCATGCCAAACAAGTAGCAAGACAGGAACACAACCCCACCCATTAGAAGAGAGGCTGCCTAAAATCATTAAAAGTTCACAGAAACCCCAAAACACACCACCAGAGGCGGACCTGCCCACCAGAAAGGCAAGATCCAGTCCCACCCACCAGAACACAGGCACCAGTTCCCTCCACCAGGAGCCTACACAAACCACTGAGCAAATCTTACCCACTGGGAGCAGACACCAAAAACAATGGGAACTACCAACTTGCAGCCTGGGAAAAGGAGACCCCATACACAGTAAGTTAAGCAAAATGAGATGACACAGAAATATGCAGCAGAAGAAGGAGCGAGGTAAAAACCCACCAGACCAAACAAATGAAGAGGAAATAGGCAGTCTACCTAAAAAAGAATTCAAAGTAATGATAGTAAAGATGATGTAAAATCTTGGAAATAGAATGGAGAAGATACAAGAAATGTTTAACAAAGACCTAGAAGAACTAGGGAGCAAACAAAAAATGATGAACCATACAATAAATTAAATTAAAAATTCTCTAGAAGGAATCAATAGCAGAATAACTGAGGCAGAAGAACAGACAAGTGTCCTGGAAGATAAAATAGTGGAAATAACTACTGCAGAACAGAATAAAAAGAAAAGAATGAAAAGAATTGAGGACAGTCTCAGAGACCTCTGGGACAACATTAAACACACCAACATTCAAATTATAGGGGCCCCAGAAGAAAAAGAGAAAAAGAAACGGACTGAGAAAATATTTGAAGAGATTATAGTTGAAAACTTCCCTAATATGGGAAAGGAAGTAATCAAGTCCAAGAAGCGCAGAGAGTCCCATACAGGATAAATCGAAGGAGAAACATGCCAAGACACATATTAATCAAACTATCAAAAATTAAATACAAAGAAAAAAATATTAGAAGCAGCAAGGGAAAAGAAACAAATAACATACAAGGGAATCCCCATAAGGTTAACAGCTGATCTTTCAGCAGAAACTCTGCAAGCCAGAATGGAGTGGCAGGACATATTTAAAGTGATGAAAGGGAGAAATCTACAACCAAGATTACTCTACCCAGCAAGCATCTCACTCAGACTCAGTGGAGAAATTAAAACCTTTACAGACAAGCAAAAGCTATGAGAATTCAGCACCACCAAACCAGCTTTACAACAAATGCTAAAGGAACTTCTCTAAGCAGGAAACACAAGAGAAGGAAAAGTCCTACAGAAACAAACCCAAAACAATTAAGAAAATGGTAATAGGAACCTATATATCGATAACTACCTTAAATGCAAATGGATTAAATACTCCAACCAAAAGACATAGACTGGCTGAATGGATACAAAAACGAGACCCATATATATGCTGTCTATAAGAGACCCACTTCAGACCTAGGGACACATACAGACTGAAAGTGAGGGGATGGAAAAAGATATTCCATGCCAAGGGAAATCAAAAGAAAGCTGGAGTAGCAATTCTCATATCAGACAAAATAGACTTTAAAATAAAGACTATTACAAGAGCCAAAGAAGGACACTGCATAATGATCAAGGGATCGATCCAAGAGGAAGACATAGCAATTGTAAATACTTATGCACCCAATATAGGAGCACCTCAATTATTAAGGCAAGTGCTAACAGCCATAAAAGGGGAAATCGACAGTAACACACTCATAGTAGGGGACTTTAACACCCCACTTTCACCAATGGACAGATCATCCAAAATGAAAATAACTAAGGAAACACAAGCTTCAAATGACACATTAGACCAGCTGTTCTTATTTGATAGTTCTAGGACATGCCATCCAGAAAAAAACAGTATGCACTTTCTTCTCAAGTGCTCATGGAATATTCTCCAGGATAGATCATATATTGGGTCACAAATCAAGCCTTGGTAAATTTAAGAAAATTGAAAGCATATCAAGTATATATCTGGGAACAATGCTATGAGACTAGATATCAATTACAGGAAAAAAACTGTAAAAAATACAAACACATGGAGCCTAAACAATACATTACTAAATAACCAAGAGATCACTGAAGAAATCAAAGAGGAAATCAAAAAATACCTAGAAACAAATGACAATGAAAACACGACCATCCAAAACCTATGGGATGCAGCAAAAGCAGTTCTAGGAGGGAAGTTTATAGCAATACAATCCTACCTCAGGAAACAAGAAAAATCTGAAATAAACAACCTAACCTTACACCTAAAGCAATTAGACAAAGAAGAACAAAGAACCCAAAGTTAGCAGAAGAAAAGAAATCATAAAGATCAGATCAGAAATAAATGAAAAAGAAATGAAGGAAAAGATAGCAAAGATAAATAAAACTAAAAGCTCGTTCTTTGAGAAGATAAACAAAATTGATAAACCATTAGCCAGACTCATCAAGAGAAAAAGGGAGAAGACTCAAATCAACAGAATTAGAAATGAAAAAGAAGTAACAACTGACACTGCAGAAATACAAAGGATCATGAGAGATTACTACCAGTAACTTTATGCCAATAAAATGGACAACCTGGAACAAATGGACAAATTCTTAGAAACGCACAACCTTGCTAGACTGAACCAGGAAGAAATAGATAATATGAACAGACCAATCACAAGCACTGAAATTGAAACTGTGATTAAAAATCTTCCAACAAACAAAAGCTCAGGACCAAACGGCTTCACAGGTGAATTCCATCAAACATTTAGAGAAGAGCTAACACCTATCCTTCTCAAACTCTTCCAAAATATAGCAGAGGGAGGAACACTTCCAAACTCATTCTATAAGGCCACCATCACCCTGTTACCAAAACCAGACAAAGATGTCACAAAGAAAGAAAACTACAGGCCAATATCACTGATGAACATAGATGCAAAAATCCTCAACAAAATACAAGCAAACAGAATCCAGCAGCACATTAAAGGATCATACACCATGATCAAGTGTGGTTTACCTCAGGAATGCAAGGTTTCTTCAATATATGCAAATCAATCAGTGTGATACACCATATTAACAAACTGAAGGATAAAAATCATATGATCATCTCAATAGACGCAGAAAAAGATTTCGACAAAATTCTACACCGATTTATGATAAAAACTCTCCAGAAAGTAGGCATAGAGGGAACCTACCTCAACATAATAAAGGCCATATATAACAAACCCACAGCCAACATCGTTCTCAATGGTGAAAAACTGAAACCATTTCCGCTAAGATCAGGAACAAGACAAGGTTGCCCACTCTCACCACTATTATTCAACATAGTTTTGGAAGTTTTAGCCACAGCAATCTGAGAAGAAAAAGAAATAAAAAGAATCCAAATTGGAAAAGACGAAGTAAAACTCTCACTATTTGCAGATGACATGATACTATACATAGAGAATCCTAAAGATGCTACCAGAAAACTACTAGAGCTAATCCATGAATTTGGTAAAGTAGCAAGATACAAAGTTAATGCACAGAAATCACTTGCATTCCTATACACTAATGATGCAAAATCTGAGAGATTAAAGAAACACTCCCATTTACCATTGCAACAAAAAGAATAAAATACCTAGGAATAAACCTACCTAAGGAGACAAAAGACCTGTATGCAGAAAACTATAAGACACTGATGAAAGAAATTAAAGATGATACAAACAGATGGAGACATATACCATGTTTTTGGATTGGAAGAATCAACATTGTGAAAATGACTATACTACCCAAAGCACAATGCAATCCATATCAAACTACCAATGGCATTTTTCACAGAAGTAGAACAAAAAATTTCACAATTTGTATGGAAACACAAAAGACCCCGAATAGCCAAAGCAATCTTGAGAAAGGAAAATGCAGTTGTAGGAATAAGGCGCCCTGACTTCCAACTATATTACAAAGCTACAATTATTGAGACAGTATGGTACTGGCACAAAAACAGAAATATAGATCAATGGAACAGGATAGAAAGAGCAGAGATAAACCCATGCACATATGGTCACCTTTTCTTTGATAAAGGAGGCAAGAATATACAATGGAGAAAAGACAGCCTCTTCAATAAATGGTGCTGGAAAACTGGATAACTCAAAATGGATTAAAGACCTAAATGTAAGGCCAGACACTATAAAAGTCTTAGAGGAAAATATAGGCAGAACATTCTATGACATAAATCACAGCAAGATCCTTTTTGACCCATCTCCTAGAGAAATGGAAATAAAAACAAAAATAAACAAATGGGACCTAATGAAACTTAAAAGTTTTGCACAGCAAAGGAAACCGTAAACAAGATGAAAAGACAACCCTCAGAACCAGAGAAAATATTTGCAAATGAAGCAACTGACAAAGGATTAACCTCCAAAATTTACAAGCAGCTCATGCAGCTCAATATCAGAAGAACAAACAACCCAATCCAAAACTGGGCAGAAGACCTAAATAGACATTTCTCCAAAGAAGATATACAGATTGCCAACAAACACATGAAAGGATGCTCCACATCGCTAATCATTAGAGAAATGCAAATCAAAACTACAATGAGGTATCACCTCACACCAGTCAGAATGGCCATCATCAAAAAATTTACAAACAATAAATGTTGGAGAGGGTGTAGAGAAAGGGAACCCTCTTGCACTGTTGATGGGAATGTAAATTAATACAGCCACTATGGAGAACAGTATGGAGGTTCCGTAAAAAACTAAAAATAGAACTACCATACGACCCAGCAATCCCACTACTGGGCATATACTCTGAGAAAACCATAACTCAAAAAGAGTCATGTACCACAATGTTCATTGCAACACTATTTACAATAGCCAGGACATGGAAGCAACCTAAGTGTCCATTGACAGATGAATGGATAAAGAAGATGTGGCACATATATACAATGGAATATTACTCAGCCATAAAAATAAACAAAATTGAGTTACTTGTAGTGAGGTGGATGGACCTAGAGTCTGTCATACAGAGTTAAGTATGTCAGAAAGAGAAAAACAAATACCGTATGCTAACACATATATATATGGAATCTAAAAAAATGGTTCAGATGAACCTAAGGGCAAGACAGGAATAAAGATGCAGACATAGAGAATGGACTTGAGGACACGGGGAGGGGGAAGGGTAAGTTGGGATGAAGTGAGGGAGTAACATTGACATATATACACTAGCAAATGTAAAATAGATAGCTAGTGGGAAGAAGCTACATAGCACAGGGAGATCAGCTCAGTGTTTTTTGACCACCTAGAGAGGTAGTATAGGGAGGGTTGGAGGGAGGTGCAGGAGGGAGGGGATATGGTGGTATATGTATACATATAGCTGATTCACTTTGTTATACAGCAGACACTAATACGACATTGTAAAACAATTATACTCCAACAAAGATGTTAAAAAAATCTTTCTTGAAGCATTGAATTATGTAAAGAAACACCATATAACAACAAAAAATCAGTGGCTTAATCATTCATTCGACTAGCATAAACTTACGAAGCCTAACCATATTGGAAGATGCTACAAGACAGTTTTTTCACTGACTCTTCATTGAATGTCTTGCTTTCCCCTCTGGGTTTTCATGCCTTTTTAAAATCTATATAATAAACAGTTATATATAATTTGTATTAGTCCATTTCTGGGATCTAAGAATTTATATTCTCCATGCATATGGCCTCAAGATGAGCATCACTGCATGCAGACATTTTTTTTTCAGAGGTACAAAGAATAGAATTCATCTTGAAAAATGAACTGCCCCTAAACGCAGGCAGCTGTTTTCAGAACTCTATATTCCTAGAAATCGTTGAGCTGCTAGAAGGCATTTGAGTCTGGGCAAACTGATGAATTTCCACCTGTAAGCCTTTCAGTACAAGGGATGATATTTTTTAAAATATTAATGTTCTTTTCTCTTCTGCATTTTTGTGTACCTGATCTTATCTCTTGAAATATTTAAGATTTTTAGAGTAAGAATGTAAAGACAGTGTTAATATACTGCTTCTTATATTCAAAATAGGAATTTCAGTTTCTTTGGGGGAGGGCTATTTTTCTTCATTAATCTTTTGCCCTCTTCTTTCAATATGATCAGCTCAACTATGGCAGAAAATATATTAAAATAAGAGGCAGAGATTCGAAGTCATTTGATGTTGGCCAAGTCATTTAATTTTCTAAGACTCTGTTTCCCCACATGTAAAATACAGGGATTAAACTAGAAAGTTTCTAAAATTTACTCTACTTTAAGAATTTATTTTTTATTTTTGGCTGCGTTGGGTCTTCGTTGCTTCACGCGGGCTTTCTCTAGTTGTGGTGAGCAGGGGTTACTCTTCATTGTGGTGCACAGGCTTCTTATTGCAGTGTCTTCTCTTGTTGCGGAGCACGGGGTCTAGGCATGAGGGCTTCAGTAGTTGCAGCATGCGGGCTCAGTAGTTGTGGCTCATGGGCTCAGTAGTTGTGGCTCATGGGCTTAGTTGCTCTGTGGCATATGGGATCTTCCCAGACCAGGGATCGAACCCATGTCCCCTGCTGTGGCAGGCAGACTCTTAACCACTGTGCCACCAGGGAAGTCCCAAGAATTCTTAATTAGACTTGTTGAGTTTGCTATTTACACTTTACATGGAACATGATTACTTTAGGATGTGTCTACATAATGTCAAACATTAAATCAATTTAATAAAATTATTTATCCAGTCATCCAGATGTTTTGTCTCTATGAAACCAAACATCGAGGAGAACTGGAATTTGGACATATTTAACCTGACATTTTAAGCATCACTGCATAGGCCTGGTCAATCAATATATTAGTTTGTATCTAGTTCCCAGTAAACATTTTTATATGTTAATGAGGTTCTTCTGTCTAATATCTGGTTTTGAATTACACTATTTTATAATTTCTCAAGAGCTAGTTGAAATTTGAATAAACCACCAGAAGCTTGGTGAGCCTAGCTTACAGAAAGACTTATCTCACTAACTAATCCTATGAATACCGTAGCTGAACTTGAGGATGAGACAGGCAACCTAGTTTCCCATAGAAGTTTTGATTTTCAATTTTGGAATG
Source organism: Eschrichtius robustus (assembly GCF_028021215.1). Classification (NCBI taxonomy): domain Eukaryota; kingdom Metazoa; phylum Chordata; class Mammalia; order Artiodactyla; family Eschrichtiidae; genus Eschrichtius; species Eschrichtius robustus. Next base: position 45,824,602 of record NC_090828.1, on the reverse strand, counting down.
CTTGGAGGAATCAATTCCAATGCTACCAATAACTATAACTGATATCTGACAATTCATAGGCCTATGTTCCTCATCCGCGCATATCTACCCTTGTTCTTTAGAGCCACAGCTTGTTCATTCCATTGATCATTCCTTATTGATGATAAAACACATTTGCACCATCCTCCCTATAAAAATAACTGAAGTACTTGAAGATGCTTCCCATTAGGGTATCATCTTCCAGATGCTTTGTGTACAGGATCTGTTTTATTTTTCAACTTAAAACTTATTTGCCATTGTCAAAGTGTGGAGTGTGTTTGGCTGGATGTACAAGATAAATAATTATGATTATGCGGTCACCATACTTTAGGGTTATCGGAGGAAGCCTGGATACACATAATTAAAGACTGGAGACTGTTTGGAAATGAGAAGAAAGTTTAGTTTAGTTACAGTGAGTCATGGTAATAAAAATTGCTATTTATTATTTCTATTACAGACGTTAAAAAAAACTATAACATTTTCATTTCAAAAATTAGGACACAAAGTTTCAAAAGGGCTAAAGTAACTGTCCAGCCATACAAGTAACTGTCTGCACCAGAATTCAAATTCTGGTCTGTCTGTCTCCAAAATCCATGTATTTTCCAATACACAATATTGCCACTATACCAAAAAGGTCAAAGGACCTTTATCTCACATGAGCTCCACAGATTTATTTGAACTGTTTTGCAAAGTTTTAAAATATTATTTTAACACTGGTGTGTTTCACATAAGATCCAGATTTCTGACTTCTCCAGAAAAAGCCACAAGTTCTAGAAACACTGACCCCACAATTAGGGAGTTAAATAATGTATACTTCCCTTTAAAATAGACATATATTATCCAGTTCACCCTAGTCCCCACTATCCTTTACTACCTCCCTATCAATGTGTGTGAATATCTATTGTATGAAAATATTAAATATTATGCCATTAGATAACTAGAATAACACCCAGTTTAATTAACTTACTTAAATTACATGCATAGCCTCATTTAAATGCATGTGACAACAATTAGATATTAAAATAGGAGAGGAAGCCAGAGTTGAAAAATAGACACATTTAAACGAAGTTTTCATTTAACTACCATCAAATTAATGAACGTGGTGAGAATCTCCCTTCAGTCCTAAATAAACATTTACTTATCATTTTAATCTGCTTGAAATGTAACTGCCCCAATTCAGGTTCACACAAATGGTAAGAAAAATGTATCAAAGACATTGCATGATTTGCACACAAAAAATGTGACACATAGGCGGTGTTGGCTGCCATCACATTCAGATGGAACGCATGATGCTATCTAATGTATGAAAATCATTCCACTCAAAACAATGTGATCACAGAGCCAACATCCTCTTGCTCCCCTATAAGACTATGACACATATACATCTGTCACCCAGCTGTGTAATCCAGATTTTCTAAAAATAAGAGGTGCTCTTTTCAAATAAAGAAATCTTAACAACATTAATTTTTTGGATAAGTGTTTTGAGCCAGACAAATTCCATACCAGATGACAAGTCTTATCCTTTCAATCCATTATGGTTTGGCCATAAATCAAGAAAGGTTAAATGGCATTATAAATTAATAAATGTTGTTTTACTAGTCTTCCCTAATAGGTCTTTTAAAAAGATAACTTAGTCTCATAAACACTTGGCAGAAGAGTCAGGTTGTAGGAGGTAGTAGAACCATACAACTTTGAACTTACAAAGTTCCAAGAAGTAAAGTTGTTATCTGGAGGACCCACAAAAAAGCAAAAGAAGTAACAAATGGCATTTAACATTTTGTTTGCTTAACACATTTTATTGTGTGCCTATGTTCTAGACACTGGGCCAAGCATATTAAAGAAAACCAGACACGGTCCTTGCTCTCATGCAGCTTGCATTCTAGTGGAAGGGAAAGGCATTAATCTCAGAATCACATGCAAAAATGTTCTCTGCCAAATGCTATGAAAGAGATTTGATCTGGAGAGAGGTGACTTCCTCAAGGAAATGAGGTTTTGCACTGAAATCTGAAGGACAAATAAGTGTTAACTATGTGAGGAAAAAAATTGGGCAGTTAGCTTGAAATCAATGGAAAGCTTTTGAAGGGTTTAAATGGGAAATAAGTTGATTTATATTATGAAAAGATCTCTTTGACTACCATATGAAGAAGTGATTTGAAGGAAGGTAGATTGGATGTAGGTAGTGGACTAGTGCAGTTACTAGATGTATTCGTTATTTATGGCCATGTACCAAAGTGTAATGGCTTAAAAAGCAATCACCTATTATCTCACAGATTCTGTGGGTCAGGAATCTGGGTATAGTTGGGTTCTCTGGTTCTAGCTCTCTCACAAGGTTGTAATCAAGGTGCCGTCTGGAGCTGCAGTCATCTCAAGGATCAACTGGAGGAGGAACCACTTCCAAGCTCACTCGTGTGGTTGTTGGCAGGATTCAGTTCCTCACTGGATCTTTAACGAGAGCCTCAGTTTCTGGCTGTTTCTTGGCCAGAGCTATACCTCAGCTCCTTGCCACTTGGGCCACTCTATAGGCCAACTCACAGTATGGCAACTGGCTTTCATCAGCGTGAGCAAGTGAGACAGCAAGAGAATGAGAGCAAGATGAAACTCCAAGCTGTTTGGTAACCCAGTCTCAGATGTGATATTTATTAGCCACCAGGTATAGCCCCAAGAGAAGGTATTATACACGCACACGAACACTTGGAAACAGAGATCCTTGGGAACCATCTTTGATGCGGCCTATCACAATGGGCAAGAGGCAATAGTAGCTTGGATTAGGAAGGGATGGAGATAAGTGTGTGGATTCAAGAAGTATTTATTTAAAGAAAAAAGTCAAATACATTTGATGATAGATTATTATGGGTTAAATTGTGACCCTTCCCCCAAAATTCATATGTTGAAGTCTTCCCCCAGTACCTCAGGATGTGATTATATTTGGAGACAGGACTTTTAAAGAGGTGATTAAGTTAAAAAGAAGCCATTAGATTTGCCCCTAATCCACTCTGACTGCTGTCCTTGTAAGAAAAGGAAATTTGAACACACAGACACCAGGGATGCATGCACACAGAGGAATGACCATGTGAAGATATGCAGAAAGGTGACCATCTGCAAGCCAAGGAGAGTTGCCTCAAGAGAAATCGAACCAGCGGACACATTGATCTTGGACTTCTAACTCCAGAACTGTGAGAAAATATGGTGCTAAAGCCACATAATCTATGTTATTTCATCATGACAGCCCTAGAAAACTAATACAATTGTCAACTCTGGGGATGAGGGACATGGAAATGTCAACAAGTTTTGCTAGGCTGTTTAACAGAATAAATGGTGATGTTTTGCCCTGATAGAAAGTACGAAAATAGGATCAAGTTTGGGCAGATTCTTTTTACTATCATTAAACAAGTATTTATTGTTCAACTATCATGTTCCAGGCACTATTCTATGCCTTGGAGATAGAACAGAGACAAAACAAGTGGTTACTACCTTCATGGAGCTTACATTCCATGTAATGCATGGGTTTGCAGTTCAAGAGGTCTGAGGTGGAGATAGATATTTATGAATCATCTGACCAAAGGGATGATTAAAGCCATAGGTGAGCATGAGATATATAGGTAGAGAGTAGAAAGTAAAGACAAACCGTCAAAAAAAGGGAGAGCGTAACACCAAGTCTTGATACACTCCAACAGTGAAGGCTGATTACAGAGGAATGAATCTACACAGGCGGTAAGGGGAAAAGGAGGAGAGTGGGAAAAAATTGTTTCACATAAGCCAAAGGAGGAGAGTGTTTAAAAGCAGAGGAGGGCTTCCCTGGTGGCGCAGTGGTTGAGAATCTGCCTGCCAATGCAGGGGACACGGGTTCGAGCCCTGGTCTGGGAAGATCCCACGTGCCGTGGAGCAATTAGGCCCGTGAGCCACAGCTACTGAGCCTGCGCGTCTGGAGTCTGTGCTCCACAACAAGAGAGGCCACGATAGTGAGAGGCCCGCGCACCACGATGAAGAGTGGCCCCCGCTTGCCACAACTAGAGAAAGCCCTCACACAGAAACGAAGACCCAACACAGCCAAGAATAAAATAAATAAATAATAAAAATTTAAAAATTAAAAAAAAAAAAAAGCAAAGGGAATTGTCAACAGAGTGGAATGCTGGTGAGAGCTCAAATGAATTGAGAAGTGAAAATATGTGTTGGATTTAGTGCCATGGATGTCATTTGTAAGGTTGGTGAAAGCTGGATAGGTAGAGGGTCAAGACTGAAGAGGGTGGTGAGCAGAGAGTGAGAGGTGAGGAAATGTAGATAGGAAGAAGAGTCACCTCATCCGAGAAATATGTGTGTGGATGGGCAGGTAGAAAGAAGGAGCTGAGTGAGTGAGAAGAGGGTGAATCTACACACAAAAAAGAAAGGTTAGCAAATCATGTGTGGTAGCTAGGTAGCTAAGTATGAGAAGGGCATAAAACTCAAAGCACGGGTGATGGGAAGGACTGGCCCCACCATAAGAGGAGGTGGAGCTTCTTCAGTCTGAGATGGGAGCAGATTGTATGGTGGTATGAGGTAGAGGCAGTATGAATAGTGGTCAAAGACATAGACTCAAATTAGAGTCCTGACTACCTGAGTGAGAATCTATGACTCTCCACTTGCGAGTTGTGTGACCATAGGCAAATTACTCAAACTCCCTGTGCCTCAGTTTTCTCAACTATAAATTGGTGATAAAATTAATCCTTGTTTCCTAGGGCTGTTATAATTATTAAATTAGTTAATCTATGTAAAGTTTAAAGATTAGTGTCTGGCATACAGTAAGCATTATGCATGCATTTATTACTATTATCTTTCTAAACTAGAGGTTAGGTGATCTGTTGAGGGTGAGGGTGAAAGAGGAGGGTTGGAGGTTTGGTGACAGTAAAGAGGGTTGGAGATAAGCACTGCTGAGTGGGAAAGTAGTCCAGAGATATAGTAGGATTGTCGGCAATGTTGGGAGCCCTTTTAGGGTTGAGATTGTGAATTTGTAGTAGACCCAGGCTGCTCTATTATGTGACCTTTTCAGCAGTTTTTAGCTATTAGGAGCAGCAGTAGAGAGGGGAGAAATTTGAATACAACCACTCGGGGTTTTGCCTGACAGACTGGTAAGACAAAAAGGCAATAGAGCAAGGGAGTTGGAGCTTATTGCAAAAAACTGTGTGAACTGTGTTCACATTAGGCTGGATAAAGAAGGGCATAAAAGAATGAGATAGATGTTGGATTCGGACAAAATAGAGAGACCTCTTTTACAATGGCCACAGATAATAACAAGGGAACATCTTGCTGGTCAAGATGATTATCTTTTGGCTCTGATTTAAGCCCACTCTGTGTCAGTTAAAATAGAATTTAATGTTATCCAAACAAACAATAATGGTGTGAGGTGATGTTGTCAAAATGGTGGCATAGAAGCTCTGTCTCCCTACAAAGATCAACAATTAGCTACTCACCCAATAAAAGCAGCTTTGGGGGAGCTCTGGAGTCCATTTAAGAAACTTCAGCAACACACTGGAACAGAAAAAACAAAAACAAAAAACTGAGAATGATCACACAAAAAGAGAATGAAGACAGCTTCATTTTGCCTGAATCATTCCACGCACCAAGCTGGCATTGCTCAGCACCAAGAGCGAATTCCTCAACTAGAAAGCGTTCCCCTTGTTAAGAAAGGAAGAGCAGGGTGAGCAACTAGTTTCCTCAGCCTTTTGGGGCACTACATAAAGGTCTTGCTTTGGTTTCACCCTACCCAGACCAGCAAAGCTGAGACATAGAGAGACAGCTAGGAACAAAGAAGAAAAGCAGGGGTGACCAATAGCAGCCATGCAGGGGGAGAGATCATGGTTCCCAGTGACCTGCTCTACAACAAATCCAGCAGCTTTTGCTACTGAAAAAGCCAATGGCCAGCACAGTTGCCACAGACCTTCTGCAGTGTTCACCAGCTTTCACCCAAGATATTTACATTCACTGATGCCAGCAGTCTAGTCCCTCTCTGTTCCCTCCCCGCCACCCACTCCAACTGGAGCCTGGAAACTATACTAGCAGCCAACCCAGGCCTCTGTAGCTGTATAAGTGCAAGATGCAGCTTAGACTCCCACAACTGCCATGTGCATGCTCGGGCTAGCCCGTCCAGCTGTGCACTGGCCTCCAGTGCTATGTGAATGCCCAGGGGGAGACTGCAGCCATGGGAGAGCACGCAGACACCCAAGGACCCTACAGCTGCTTGTGGGCCTGGATCAGGCCTTGTCTTCTCTCACTGGCCTGCACCACTGCACTAACCTGCAGCTAGCCCATCCAGCTATGCACCTACACACACCCAGCTGTGAAGAGACCCAGCAAGCAATGTAGTACACACAAAAAACAAGAGCCCCTGAAGCCGCCAGTCAGTCCACGGTTGGCCTTGGCCCTTGCTCCTACACTGGCCCCCACCACTACACGTGTGTCTACAACCAGCTCCTCCTACTACACAGGAACCTGCAGCTGGCCCCATAGCAAGTGTGTGCACACCACTGGCCAGGGTCACCACCCCTGCCTGCCCTGTCCCTTAACGACGAGATCTGGAAGAGCCACTGAAGACACCAACAGCCCTTGCAGCCACTGCAGGCTTCTTGCAGTACTTGCCAAGGACTACAGAGTTGTTGATGCTGCAGACCTCAGAGACCTGAGCTGGAGAGACATTAAGCTCCCCCAGTCCAGTGTCACCACATCTTCCTGCACTTGGCACCTTGTACCACCAGACCCAGGGTCACAGCACACTCCAGCATGCTACCACCCAATGAAAGTCTTCTTTCACTGAAGTCAGTTCATAAAGTCTGGAAAAGGTGACCAGTTCTTCAAACTGGTCACCTTATTCAGACACTTGCACAAGGCTACAGGGATCACAAAGAATCAGAGAAACATTACTCCACCAAAGTAATATAGCAAACCTCCAGTAACTAGCACTAAAAATATGTAAGTCCAGGAATTGCCCAATAAAGAATTCAAAATAATCGTTCTAAAGATGCTCAGAGACCTATAGGAAAACACAGATGAACAATTTGACACTATCAGGAAAACAATACAAGAATAAAAAGAGAAGTTCAAAAAAGGGATAGAAAGCATTAAAAAAACCAAAACAAAACAGAAATTTTGGAGCTGAAGAATACAATGACTGAACTGAAGAATTCAATAGAGAATTGCCTTCAGTGGCAATCTTGGCCAAGCAGAAAAAAGTTTCAGTGAGCGCAAAGACAGATCAATTAAAATTATCTCATTAGAGGAGAAAAAAAAAAAGAATGAAAAGGTAAATAACCAATAAGGACCTACTGTGTAGCATAAAGAACTATGCCCAATATTTTGTAATAACCTATAAGGAAAAAGAATCTAAAAAAGGAATATATATCTGAATCACTGTGCTGTACACCTGAAACTAACACAACATTGTCAATCAACTATACTTCAATTTTTAAAATTTTAAAAAAAGAATGAAAAGGAACAAAGAAATCCTGTGGGACTTATGGGATACCATGAAGAGACATACTGTAATGCATCACTGGAGTCCCAGAAGGAGAAGGTCGGGGGGAAAGGGTATAATGCTTATTTAAAGAAATATGGCTGACAACTTCCCAAATCTCAGGAGAAATTTGGACATTCAAGTTCATGGAGTTAATAGCTCCAAAATTTCAATCTAAAGCAATCTTCTCTAAGACGGATTATAATAAAAATGATTAAAATCAAAGACAAAAAGGAAGTTTTAAAAACAGCAAGAGAAAAAATTTCTCCCATACAAAAGACCCCCATAAGGCTACCAATGGATTTCTCAGCAGAGAACTTGCAGGCCAGGAGAGAATGAAATCATATGTTTAAAGTGTTGAAAGAAACCACCTATCAAGTATACTTTACCCAGAAAAATTGTCCTTCAGAAATAAAGGTGAGATAAAGACTTTACTGGACAAACAAAAGCTAAAGAAGTTCATCACCAGTAAACTTGCCTTACAAAAAATGCTGAAATGCATTATTCAAGCTGAAATGGAAGGATGCTTATTAGTAACATGAAACATATGAAAATATACCTCATACTGGTAAAGGTAAGTATATAGTCATATTCAGAATACTCTAATACTGTAATATGATGGTGTGTTAACCAGCTAACTCTAGTATGAAGGTTAAAAAAATATATTAAAAATAGCTATAGCTACAATAATTTGTTAATAGATACACAACATAAAAAATGTAAATTATGACACCAAAAACATAAAAGAGGAGGAGTAAAAGGGTAGAGTTTTTGCATGTAATCAAAGTTAAATTGAAGAAGACCAAACAAATGGAAAGAACATTCATGTTCATGGAGCAGAATAAGTGATACCATTAAAATGTCCATACTATCCAAAGGCATCTATAGATTCAATTCAATTACTATTCATATCTCAATGGAATTTCTCACAGCAATAGAAAAAACAATACAAAATTTGTATGGAACCACAAAAGACCCCGAATAGCCAGAGCAATCTTAAGAAAGAATACAGTTGAAGGATCAAATTTTCCGATTTTTCATTATACTACAAAGCTATACTAATCAAAACTGTGTTACTGGCATAAAAATAGACACATAGACCAATGGAACAGAATTGAGAGCCCAGAAACAGCCCTGGAATATACGGTCAACTATTCGAAAAGACAACCAAGAATATTCAATGGGGAAAGGATAGTCTTCAATAAATGGTGTTGGGAAAACTGTATAACCACATGCATAAAAATGAAATTGGGAGCGAGGGGCAAGATGGCGGAAGAGTAAGACGCGGAGATCACCTTCCTTCCCACAGATACAGTAGAAATACATCTACACGTGGAACTGCTCCTACAGAACACCCACTGAACGCTGGCAGAAGACGTCAGACCTCCCAAAAGGCAAGAAAATCCCCACGTACTTGGGTAGGGTAAAAGAAAAAAGAAATAACAGAGACAAAAGAATAGGGACGGGACCTACACCAGTGGGAGGGAGCCGTGAAGGAGGAAAGGTGTCCACACACTAGGAGCCCCTTCGCGGGCAGAGACTGCGGGTGGCAGAGGGGGGAGCTTCGGAGCCGCGGAGGAGAGCGCAGCAACAGGGGTGCGGAGGGCAAAGCGGAGAGATTCCCGCATGGAGGATCGGCGAGCAGCACTCACCAGCCTGAGAGGCTTGTCTGCTCAGCTGCCGGGGCGGGCGGGGCTGGGAGCTGAGGCTTGGGCTTCGGTGCTAGTCGGGAGGGAGTCCGGGAAAAAGTCTGCAGCTGCCGAAGAGGCAAGAGACTTTTTCTTGCCTCTTTATTTCGCGGCGCACAAGGAGAGGGGATTCAGAGTGCCGCCTAAACGAACTCCAGACACTGGCGCGAGCCGTGGCTATGAGCGCGGATCCCACAGCAACAGGGGCGCAGAGGGAAAAACGGAGAGATTCCCGCACAGAGGCTTGGTGCCGAGCAGCACTCACCAGCCCGAGAGGCTTGTCTGCTCACCCGCCGGGGCGGGCGGGGCTGGGAGCTGAGGCTCGGGGTTTCGGTCGGATCGCAGGGAGAGGACTGGGGCTGGCGGCGTGAACACAGCCTGAAGGGGTTGGTGCACCACGGCTAGCCGGGAGGGAGCCCGAGAAAAAGTCTGAAGCCACCGAAGAGGCAAGAGACTTTTTCTTGCCTCTTTGTTTCGCGGCGCGCAAGGAGAGGGGATTCAGAGCGCCGCCTAAACGAACTCCAGAGACGGGCGCGAGCCGTGGCTATCAGCACGGACCCCAGAGACGGGCAGGAGACACTAAGGCTGCTGCTGCCACCACCAAGAAGCCTGTGTGCGAGCACAGGTCACTCTCCACACCGCCCCTACCGGGAGCCGGTGCAGCTCGCCACTGCCAGGCTCCCGTGATCCGGGGACAACTTCCCCGGGAGAACGCACGGCGCCGCGCCTCAGGCTGCTGCAACGTCACGCTGGCCTCTGCCGCCGCAGGCTCGCCCCGCCTCCTCTGTACCGCTCCCTCCCCGCGGGCTGAGTGAGCCAGAGCCCCCGAAGCAGCTGCTCCTTTAACCCCATCCTGTCTGGGCGGGGAACGGACGCCCTCAGGCGACCTACATGCAGAGGCGGGTCCAAATCCAAAGCTGAACCCCGGGAGCTGTACGAACAAATAAGAGAAAGGGAAATCTCTCCCAGCAGCCTCAGAAGCAGCAGATTAAAGCTCCACAAACAACTTGATGTGCCTGCATCTGTTGAATACCTGAATAGACAACGAATCATCCCAAATTCAAGAGGTGGACTTTGGGAGCAGGATATATTAATTTTTCCCCTTTTCCATTTTTTGTGAGTGTATATGTGTATGCTTCTGGGTGAGATTTTGTGTGTATAGCTTTGCTTTCACCATTAGTCCTAGGGTTAGGTCCGTCCGTTTTTTGTTTTTGTTTTTGTTTTACTTAAAAAAAAATTTTTTTCCTAATATATGTTTTCTTAATAATTTTTTTCCTTATTTTCTATTTTTAGAAATTAAAAAAAATTTAATAAGTTTTTTCATATTTTTTATTTTAAAAAATTAAAACTTTTTTCTTAATAAATTTTTTCTTAATAATTTTTTTCTTATTTTTTACTATAAAAAATTAATAAATCTATTTTTAAAAATTAAAAAAAATTTTCTGAATACATTTACTCTTAATAATTTTTTTTCTTATTTTTTATTATAATAGCTTTATTTTATTTTATCCTCTTTCTTTCTTTCTTTCTTTCTATTTTTTTCTCCCTTATATTCTGAGCTGTGTGGATGAAAGGCTCTTGGTGCTCCAGCCAGGCATCAGGGCTGTGCCTCTGAGGTGGGAGAGCCAACTTCAGGACACTGGTCCACAAGAGACCTCCCAGCTCCACGTAATACCAAACAGCGAAAATCTCTCAGAGATCTCCATCTCAACATCAAGACCCAGCTTCACTCAACGACCAGCAAGCTAGAGTGCTGGACACCCTATGCCAAACAACTAGCAAGACAGGAACATAGCCCCATCCATTAGCAGAGAGGCTGCCTAAAATCATAATAAGGCCACAGACACCCCAAAACACACCACCAGACGTGGACGTGCCCACCAGAAAGACAAGATCCAGCCTCATCCACCAGAACACAGGCACTAGTCCCCTCCACCAGGAAGCCTACACAACCCACTGAACCAACCTTAGCCACTGGGGACAGATACCAAAAACAACGGGAACTACGAACCTGCAGCCTGTGAAAAGGAGACCCCAAACACAGTAAGATAAGCAAAATGAGAAGACAAAAAAACACACAGCAGGTGAAGGAGCAAGGTCAAAACACACCAGACCTAACAAATGAAGAGGAAATAGGCAGTCTACCTGAAAAAGAATTCAGAATAATCATAGTAAGGATGATCCAAAAATCTTGGAAATAGAATAGACAAAATGCAAGAAACATTCAACAAGGATGTAGAAGAACTAAAGAGGAACCAAGCAACGATGAAAAACACAATAAATGAAATTAAAAATACTCTAGAAGAGATCAATAGCAGAATAACTGAAGCAGAAGAACGGATAAGTGACCTGGAAGATAAAATAGTGGAAATAACTACTGCAGAGCAGAATAAAGAAAAAAGAATGAAAAGAACTGAGGACAGTCTCAGAGACCTCTGGGACAACATTAAACGCACCAACATTCGAATTATAGGGGTCCCAGAAGAAGAAGAGAAAAAGAAAGGGACTGAGAAAATATTTGAAGACATTATAGTTGAAAACTTCCCTAATATGGGAAAGGAAATAGTTAATCAAGTCCTGGAAGCACAGAGAGTCCCATACAGGATAAATCCAAGGAGAAACACGCCAAGACACATATTAATCAAACTATCAAAAATTAAATATAAAGAAAACATATTAAAAGCAGCAAGGGAAAAACAACAAATAACACACAAGAGAATTCCCATAAGGTTAACAGCTGATCTTTCAGCAGAAACTCTGCAAGCCAGAAGGGAGTGGCAGGATATACTTAAAGTCATGAAGGAGAAAAACCTACAACCAATGTTACTCTACCCAGCAAGGATCTCATTCAGATTTGATGGAGAAATTAAAACCTTTACAGACAAGCAAAAGCTGAGAGAATTCAGCACCACCAAACCAGCTTTACAACAAATGCTAAAGGAACTTCTCTAGGCAAGAAACACAAGAGAAGGAAAACACCTACAATAACAAACCCAAAACATTTAAGAAAATGGGAAATAGGAACATACATATCAATAATTACCTTAAATGTAAATGGATTAAATGCTCCCACCAAAAGACACAGGCTGGCTGAATGGATACAAAAACAAGACCCATATATAGCTGTCTACAGGAGACCCACTTCAGATCTAGAGACACATACAGACTGAAAGTGAGGGGTTGGAAAAAGATATTCCATGCAACTGGAAATCAAAAAAAAGCTGGAGTAGCAATTCTCATATCAGACAAAATAGACTTTAAAATAAAGACTATTACAAGAGACAAAGAAGGACACTATATAATGATCAAGGGATCGATCCAAGAGGAAGGTATAACATTTGTAAATATTTATGCACCCAACATAGGAGCACCTCAATACATAAGGCAAATACTAACAGCCATAAAAGGGGAAATCGACAGTAACACAGTCATAGTAGGAGACTTTAACACCCCACTTTCACCAATGGACAGATCATCCAAAATGAAAATAAATAAGGAAACACAAGCTTTAAATGATACATTAAACAAGATGGACTTAATTGATATTTATTGGACTTTCCACCCAAAAACAACAGAATACACATTTTTCTCAAGTGCTCATGGAACATTCTCCAGGATAGATCATATCTTGGGTCACAAATCAAGCCTTGGTAAATTTAAGAAAATTGAAATCGTATCAAGTATCTTTTCCGACCACAACACTATGAGACTAGATATCAATTACAGGAAAAGATCTGTAAAAAATACAAACACATGGAGGCTACACAATACACTACTTAATAACGAAGTGATCACTGAAGAAATCAAAGGGGAAATCAAAAAATACCTAGAAACAAATGACAATGGAGACACGACGACCCAAAACCTATGGGACGCAGCAAAAGCAGTTCTAAGAGGGAAGTTTACAACAATACAAGCCTACATCAAGAAACAGGAAACATCTTGAATAAACAACCTAACCTTGCACCTAAAGCAATTAGAGAAAGAAGAGCAAAAAAACCCCAAAGCTAGCAGAAGGAAAGAAATCATAAAGATCAGATCAGAAATAAATGAAAAAGAAATGAAGGAAACAATAGCAAAAATCAATGAAACTAAAAGCTGGTTCTTCGAGAAGATAAACAAAATTGATAAACTATTAGCCAGACTCATCAAGAGAAAAAGGGAGAAGACTCAAATCAATAGAATTAGAAATGAAAAAGGAGAAGTAACCACTGACACTGCAGAAATACAAACGATCATGAGAGATTACTACAAGCAACTCTATGCCAATAAAATGGACAACGTGGAAGAAATGGACAGATTCTTAGAAAAGCACAACCTACCGAGACTGAACCAGGAAGAAATAGAAAATATGAACAGACCAATCACAAGCACTGAAATTGAAACTGTGATTAAAAATCTTCCAACAAACAAAAGCCCAGGACCAGATGGCTTCACTGGCGAATTCTATCAAACATTTAGAGAAGAGCTAACACCTATCCTTCTCAAACTCTTCCAAAATATTGCAGAGGGAGGAACACTCCCCAACTCATTCTACGAGGCCACCATCACCCTGATACCAAAACCAGACAAAGACGTCACAAAGAAAGAAAACTACAGGCCAATATCACTGATGAACATAGATGCAAAAATCCTCAACAAAATACTAGCAAACAGAATCCAACAGCACATTAAAAGGATTATACACCATGATCAAGGGGGGTTTATTCCAGGAATGCAAGGATTCTTCAATATACGCAAATCAATCAATGTGATACACCATATTAACAAATTGAAGGAGAAAAACCATATGATCATCTCAATAGATGCAGAGAAAGCTTTCGACAAAATTCGACACCCATTTATGATAAAAGCCCTCCAGAAAGTAGGCATAGAGGGAACTTTCCTCAACAAAATAAAGGCCATATATGACAAACCCACAGCCAACATTGTCCTCAATGGTGAAAAACTGAAACCATTTCCACTAAGATCAGGAACAAGACAAGGTTGCTCACTCTCACCACTATTATTCAACATAGTTTTGGAAGTGTTAGCCACAGCAATCAGAGAAGCAAAAGAAATAAAAGGAATCCAAATCGGAAAAGAAGAAGTAAAGCTGTCACTGTTTGCAGATGACATGATACTATACATAGAGAATCCTAAAACTGCCACCAGAAAACTACTAGAGCTAATTAATGAATTTGGTAAAGTAGCAGGATACAAAATTAATGCACAGAAATCTCTTGCATTCCTATATACTAATGATGAAAAATCTGAAAGTGAAATTAAGAAAACACTCCCATTTACCATTGCAACAAAAAGAATAAAATATCTAGGAATAAACCTACCTAAGGAGACAAAAGACCTGTATGCAGAAAATTATAGGACACTGATGAAAGAAATTAAAGATGATACAAATAGATGGAGAGATATACCATGTTCTTGGATTGGAAGAATCAACATTGTGAAAATGACTCTACTACCCAAAGCAATCTACAGCTTCAATGCAATCCTTATCAAACTACCACAGGCATTTTTCACAGAACTAGAACAAAAAATTTCACAATTTGTATGGAGACACAAAAGACCCCGAATAGCCAAAGCAATCTTGAGAACGAAAAATGGAGCTGGAGGAATCAGGCTCCCTGACTTCGGACTATATTACAAAGCTACAGTAATCAAGACAGTTTGGTACTGGCACAAAAACAGAAATATAGATCAATGGAACAGGATGAAAGCCCAGAGATAAACCCACGCACATATGGTCATCTTATCTTTGATAAAGGAGGCAAGCATATACAGTGGAGAAAAGACAGTCTCTTCAATAATTGGTGCTGGGAAATTTGGACAGGTACATGTAAAAGTATGAAATTAGAACACTCCCTGACACCATACACAAAAATAAACTCAAAATGGATTAAAGACCTAAGTGTAAAGCCAGACACTATCAAACTCTTAGAGGAGAACATAGGCAGAACACTCTATGACATAAATCGCAGCAAGATCCTGTTTGGCCCAGCTCCCAGAGAAATGGAAATAAAAACACAAATAAACAAATGGGACCTAATGAAACTTAAAAGCTTTTGCACAGCAAAGGAAACCATAAACAAGACCAAAAGACAACCCTCAGAATGGGAGAAAATATTTGCAAATGAAGCAACTGACAAAGGATTGATCTCCAAGATTTACAAGCAGCTCATGCAGCTCAATAACAAAAAAACGAACAACCCAATCCAAAAATGGGCAGAAGACCTAAATAGACATTTCTCCAAAGAAGATATACAGATGGCCAACAGACACGTGAAAGAATGCTCAACATCCTTAATCATTAGAGAAATGCAAATCAAAACTACAATGAGGTATCATCTCACACCGGTCAGAATGGCCATCATCAAAAAATCTAGAAACAATAAATGCTGGAGAGGGTGTGGAGAAAAGGGAACACTCTTGCACTGTTGGTGGGAATGTAAATTGATACAGCCACTATGGAGAACAGTATGGAGGCTCCTTAAAAAACTAAAAATAGAACTACCATACGACCCAGCAATCCCACTACTGGGCATATACCCTGAGAAAACCATAATTCAAAAAGAGTCATGGACCAAAATGTTCATTGCAGCTCTATCTACAATAGCCAGGACATGGAAGCAACCAAAGTGTACATCATCGGATGAATGGATAAAGAAGATGTGGCACATATATACAATGGAATATTACTCAGCCATAAAAAGAAATGAAATGGAGGTACTTGTAATGAGGTGGGTGGAGTTAGAGTCTGTCATACAGAGTGAAGTAAGTCAGAAAGATAAAACCAAATACAGTATGCTAACACATATATATGGAATCTAAGGAAAAAAAAAAATAGTTCATGAAGAACCTAGTGGCAAGATGGGAATAAAGACACAGACCTACTAAAGAATGGACTTGAGGATATGGGGAGGGGGAGGGGTGAGATGTGACAGGGTGAGAGAGTGTCATGGACATATATACACTACCAAATGTAAAATAGATAGCTAGTGGGAAGCAGCCGCATAGCACAGGGAGATCAGCTCGGTGCTTTGTGACCACCTAGAAGGGTGGGATAGGGAGGGTGGGAGGGAGGGAGATGCAGGAGGGAAGAGATATGGGAACATATGTATATGTATAACTGATTCCCTTTGTTTTAAAGCAGAAACTAACACACCATTGTAAAGCAATTATACTTCAATAAAGATGTTAAAAAAAAAAAAAGAATGAAATTGGGCCCCTATCTTACACCATCCACAGAAATTAACTTGAAATGGATTCAAGAGGTAAACATAAGACCTGAAACCATAAAACTCCTAGAAGAAAATATAGGGGGTAAGCTCCTTTACATCAGTCTTGGCAATGATTTTTTGGTTTGGACACAAAAAGCACAATCAAAAATAAACAAGTGGGATTACACCAAACTAAAAAGCTCCTGCACACTCAAAGAAGTAATCAACAAAATAGAAAGGAAATCTATGAATGGGAAAATTATTTGCAAACCATATATCTGATAAGTGGTTCGTATCTAAAATACATTAAGAACTCATAAAACTCAATAGCAAAAAAACCCCCAAAAAACTGCCTGATTAAAAAATAGGCAGAGGAACTGAACAAACATTTTTTCAAAGAAGGCATACAAATTGCCAATAGGTACATAAAAAGGTGCTCAACATCACTAATCATCAGGGAAATGCAAATTAAAACCAGAATGAGACATCACCTCACACCTGTCAGAATGGCTATCATCAAATAACAAGTATTGGTGAAGATGTGGAGAGAAGGGAATATTTGTGCTCTGTTGGTGGAATTGTAAATTGATATAGCCACTACGGAAAATCATATGGAGATCCCTCAAGATATTAAAAATAGAACTATCAAATGATCAAGCATTCCTGATTTGGCTATATATCCAAAGAAATGAAAACAAAATCTCGCAGAGATATCTGTACTCCCATGTTCATTGCATCATTATTCAAAATAGTCTATGTACACACAATGGAATATTGTTAGCCATGAAAAAGAAGGAAATCTTACCATTTGCAACAACATGGATGGACCTTGAGGGTATTATGCTAAGTGAAATAAGTCAGAGAGAGCAAGACAAATACTGTATGATAGCACACATATGTGGAATCTAAAAAAATTGAACTTATAGAAACAGATAATAGAATGGTGGTTACCAGAGGCTTGGGAGAGGAGGATATGGGGAGATGTTTGTCAAAGGGTACAAACTTCAAGTTAGAAGATAAATTACGTTCTGGGAATCTAATGTACAGCATGATGATTATAGTTGATAATACTGTATTATATACTTGAAATTTGCTAAGAAAGTAGATCTTAAATATTCTCACCACACACAAAAAAATGGTAATTATGAGACGTGATGGAGGTGTAGATAACACCATGGTGGTAATCATTTTGCAATATATATGTGTATCAAATCAACACATTGTACAATTTAAACTTATACAATGTTATATATCAACTACATCTCAATTTTTAAAAAACAGTAATGGTTCAGGATAGAATAATTTAGTGTGACAGTCTGTTGAGAAATTTTTTTTATATTTTTTTAAATTAATTTTTATAGAAGTACAGTTGATCTACAATGTTGTGTTAGTTTCTGCTGTACAGCAAAGTGATTCAGTTATACATATACATGTATCCACTCTTTTTTAGATTCTTTTCCCATATAGGTCATTACAGCATATTGAGAAGAGTTCTCTGTGCTATACAGTAGGTTCTTATTGTCTATTCTATATATAGTAGTGTGTATATGTCAATCCCAATCTCCCAATTTATCCCTCCGCCCCCCCCTCCCACCGCTCCCTCGGTAACCTTAAGTTTGTTTTCTACACCTGTGACTCCATTTCTGTTTTGTAAATAAGTTCATTCGTACCACTTTTTTTAGATTCCACATATAAGCAATATCGTATAATATTTGTCTTTCTCTGTCTGACTTACTTCTCTCAGTATGACAATCTCTAGGTCCATCAGTTGAGTACTTGAAAGCCCTTGGGACAAGGTCCTTTCCTTGAGATATGGAAAGAAAGAAAGAAGGAAAGAAGAAAGAAAGAAAAAGAAAGAAAGAAAGAAAGAAAGAAAGAAAGAAAGAAAGAAAGAAAGAAAGAAAGAAAGAAAGAAAGAAAGAAAGAAAGAAAGAGAGAAAGAAAGAGAAAGAGAGAGAGAAAGAAAGAAAGGAAGGAAGGAAGGAAGGAAGGAAGGAAGGAAGGAAGGAAGGAAGGAAGGAAGGAAGGAAGGAAGGAAGAGTGGGAGGGAGGGAGGAAGGAAGGAAGGAAGGAAAGAAAGGAAGAAAGAAAAAGAAGCACTGATTTGGTATTACTACAGGAAGTGGAACTTGCTACATGGAAAAGAGTAGAGTAATTGATGAAGATTTTCAGAAAGGGAAAGATTAGAAGAGCATTTAATTAATCTGCATAGTCTCTTAGTAAAACGTTAGGTTTAAAAATGGGTCTCAATGTTACTATTCAAAGGGAAAAGTCATAGCTTGATTTGAAATGCTGAGATCCTTCTGGTGAGTGAGGTAGTCAAGCTAATGTGACTTTAATCCTCTCTCTAACTTCTGAGACACTTGAGATATTCCCTGTGTGATCTCAAATCACTTAATCCATTGCATCCCAGGGATTTAACAACAAGAAAAGTAACTGCTATTTTCCTCCTGGAAGAGGAAAATATTATGTACACAGCCTGGAGTTATTCTAGGTATGGAGTTAAAAATCTGGAAATGTTTATTTGGAACACCAAACTTTAATGTGTTGCAGCTTTAAATTTCAGAACACCAGAAAGAAATTTCTCAGTGCCATTACCTGTTGATGGATTTTTCATAATATATTGATTATAAAATTTCATAATTACTATTATTATTCAGAGACATTTTACAGAAATAACTGAAATGTATATTTGTATCACAGAAATTCATGTATTAATGACCAAGGATTTCTCTTGAAACCCAGGAGAACAATGTTACATCTAACAAAATAGATTGGTGTGAAGTTGCTCTCATGCCAGGACAAGGCAATATTACAGGAGCTCTTTTGAATCAGAAGATGAGGAACTAGGATCAAGGCAGAAAAGTCTTGCTAGCATTAAGTACTTAAACTGAACTCTAACATTACTTGACACATTCAACTGATGATATGGAATGGAAAGAGATGTAATTGTACAGTTCAGCAAATGGAGCCCTTGCTGGGTTCAGTGTTTAGTCATAGGCTCAGTAGGAATGCAGTGGTTAATTGGAGTGGATTCTGGCTGCAAACCAAGCCACCAAGTCTTATTTTTTTTTTGGTTCTTATGTTAACCATGGGCAAAAGCTCAACCTCTCGGAGGCCAGTTTCCCCACCTGCAAATAGTGCTTGGTTTTAATTGATCTCTAGGACTCTTTTCAGCTCGAAGATCTGTGATTGTGTCTTTTCTAGGTCAGCTACAACAACATTCCCTGGAGTGTGCTTAATAACTTAGAGGTATTCACAAGCAGAAGATCATCTCTTGCCTGCTGGAAATAGAGTTCAAGAAGGGCTTAATTTCATGATTTTAAAGAGACCCAAGGAAACATATTTCCTCCATGTGGTTTTGGTTATAGGAAAATGTATAAAGTACATCTCTGACTCAACTTGTGGGTGGTCAAGTAGGGGGAAAGTAAACAAAGACTGGATCTGTAATATGTTAGGTCACTGCAATTTTGTGTTTGTAGAAGCTGCCTGAGAAAAGATAAACAAACAAATGCTCAAATCAAGTGAAAAAAGAAAAGTTTTTGTTATATGTAGCTAAAATCACACAGACCATACTGCTTCTTAAAATGGAGAAAGCTAAAGATGTCAACCTTTAATCATTTTATTATTCACTTTTACTCCCACATAGACACAAGGAAACACACAAAGAAGCCTCTGTAAAATTATCTTTGAAGCATTAATAAACTGTAAGTTAACTTCAAGTAAACCAAAACTGCATTTTACAATTTTTCTTTGCAGTATATATATATATATATATATATATATATATATACACACACACATATATATCTGTATATATATTTTTATAATAAAAATTTTTAAATAAATGAAGTTTTACTATAGCATGATATAATAGAGGCCCACATAGAACCAACATGCTTTCTTCACAAGAAGTCACAGCATTATGGAGTTCAAGCTTGTCTGAAGAAAATGTCACTGAAAATTTTGGAAATATATTGTGGAAGTTTTTCTATTAGTTAAATAAACCCTATGTTCTTTGGGTTTTAAACACTTTGAGTCATTTTTCTTGGTTCTTTGCTCTTTGCACGTGTAGTATAGACATACATACTCATCTGTGTGTGTTGATGAGGGCTAAAGCTACAACAGGAACTGATATAACAATACTCAAACCACAGCTATTAAGCCATATGTAGTTCTTTACTGTGTTGAGAAAATGTAATCCAAAACTTTCAATTTTTATTTCACAGTTAAAAAAAAATAGCAACCTGAATTATTTAAAAACCTAAATACATGTGAGTAAAGGTAAGGTAACATCAACCTTCAATCTTTTGACTTATTAATACTGTTTTATTCAGTTACTATGCAAAAGGACAATGTGATTTCTACTTAACTTCAAAGAATTTTTTTTTTATTTTTTTAATTGGACATTTTTTGAAATTAAGAAATTTTGACTTGAAGTTTTTTTAAATCATTAGTTAGTCAATTCATTTCCTTGTCAAAGAGCAGAAAGTAGGGTGTAAGGAGTAGATTTCCAACACACACACACACACACACACACACACACACACACACACACTTCATGGTAAAGGATCTCTGACACCTGGTTAACAATTTCTTTGAAAACTTCTTTTGTAATTTGCTTTATTTATTTATTTATTTATTTTTTTTAGTGCTGTATCAGTGCTGGAGGTGATTGTTTTATTTTATTTTATTTTATTTTACTCTTTGAAATTGACTGTCTAAATAGTTCTGAGCTTTAATAAGCTCTGAAAATGAAAAAAAATACCATTTTAACATTTGGTTGCTTGTTAGCCTTTTTATTTCAGGTAAGATGATAAAATGTGGAATGAATGGATTCGTTTTCCCTGAATGACTTGGAACCATGTGTGGTCTATCTGTGTGTGACTATGAATCATGCAGTTTTACAAAGCGAAGGACAAGTCAAGCCCAAAATTCTATAATGAGAAGTTTAATTTTTCCTAAAACCCCTGTCATTATATGGAAATTCTCTATATTGGAAAAAAAAATTTCCTAAGACCGTGGAATATATGTGTAGGTTTCATGTTCTTTGCATTTAATTTCTGCCTGTATTTGAAGTAAACAGAACAATCTCCAGGATTTCTCAGCTATGGCAGAACATGCACTCATTTCACTCACAATTATTTATTGAGTGCTTATCACCTGCTAGTAACTATTATAAATTAGCAAAACAGGCATAAGAAAATGAAATATTATCTCTCTCCCCAAGAACCCATAAGTCAACATGTGCTATTTGAAGGCATGGAATTGGTTGAGATCACCAAGAGAGATATTCAAGATTGAGAATAGAAGACAGGAAGGACAAAAGACAGGTGACACCAACATTTTTTTTTCCGGTTCTATTGAAATGCAATTGACATAGAGCACTGTATAAGTTTAAGGTGTACAGCATAATGATTTGACTTACATACATTATGAAATGATAACCACAATAAGTTTAGTGAGCATGCATCATCTCATATGGACACAAAAGAAAAAGAAAAAATGTTTTCCTTGTGTTGAGAACTCTTAGGACTTACTCTCTCAACAGCTTTCATATATAACATACAGCAGTGTTAATTATATTAATCATGTTGTAAATTATGCCTCTAGAACTTATTTACCTTATAACAGGAAGTTTGTACCCTTTGACCACCTTCATCCAATTACCCCTCTCCCCACTCCTTGCCTCTGGGAAGCACAAATCTGATCTCTTTTTCTAGTTATTTGTTGAAGTGTAATTGACCTACAACACTATGATAGTTCCTGGTGTACAACATAGCGATTCAGTATTTTGGCACATTACAAAATAATCACCACAATAAGTCTAGTTACCATCTGTCACCATACGAAGATATTATATTATTCTTGACTATGTTCCCCATGCTGTACATTTCTTCCCCATTACTCAGTTATTTTGTAACTGGAAGTTTGTACCTCTTAATTTTCCTTACCTATCTCACTCATTCTCCCAGTCCTCTCCCCTCTGGTAACTACCTGTTTGTTCTCTGTATCTGTGACTCTGTTTCTGTTTTGTTATGTTTGTTTTTGTTCCTTTTTTTTTCCTTTTTAGATTCTATATACTAGTGAAATCATACAGTATTTGTCATTCTCTGCCTGACTTATTTTACTTAGCATAATATCCTCTAGGTCCATCCATGTTGTTGCAAGTGGCAAGATTTCATTTTTTTATGGCTGAGTAATATTCCATTGTACGTATACATACCACATCTTCTTTACCCATTCACCTCTCAGTGGGCACTTAGGTTGCTTCCATATCTTGGCTATTGTGAATAATGCTTCAATGAACATAGGGGTGCCTATATCTTTTCAAATTAGTGTTTTTGTTTTCTATGGAAAAATACCCAGAAATGGAATTGCTGGATGTTATGGTAGTTCTATATTTCGTTTTTGAGGAAACACTATACTGTTTTCCACAGTGGCCTCACTAATTTATTTGTGGTCTCTTTGATGATATGCATTCTGACAGGTGTGAGGTGATATCTCATGGTGGTTTTGATTTGCATTTCCAAGGTGACAGCAGCATTTAATAGACTGGTAGAAGATTATCCCCCAAAATGTTGAGGAGTGGCCATGGGAGAAGGAGAGGAAAGAGTGGTGTCAGAAAAGAGGGGCAAGAGAATTTCATGAATTATATTGGCTAGATTTCACCAAGATGTGTTTTACTTTTTTTTTTTTCCTTTGTGTAACAAGAGTAATATTTTTAAAATAATCCCCAATTTACTTTATTGAAAATGAGTTTTTCTCTCCCCACACTCCATCTGATATTTCTGTTTCAATGAAGTAGATAGAGAAAATGTCAACTCAGGGAATCAGAGAAAACCATGGAGTATAACCAACTACTTCCTGTCTCAGGAATTGTGATAAAACAAAGGAGAGAGTGAAGGGATAGCTGGTGGGTGAGCTGTATGAGTCCAAGCCTCCCCTCTCTGGACATTGGCCTGGAATGTGACAAATGTGTTAGATAAACTGAGGAGAATGCCAAAGGAATGAGGCTTTTGGAGAAGTAACTGATCTACAATATGATTTCATGCCAAAAAAAAGTCCTTGGCCAGTAAAGCTATGAGGGAGGCATGGTGTAATCAAGGAGGGAAAAAGTCTAGTTCTCATTTTATAAGGATCATGGATACCAAATTTAGAGCCAGCAGATCTGTCATGGGGTCTGGCATGCTGTGGCAAAGTGAGAGATCAGAGAGCCAGAGAACGCTGGAGAATGAGAGGTGTATAGAGCTAGCCGGAGTCCAAGGGAGTTGACAAGTCAGCAAGGAAAGAAACCCCAGGGCTGAGCAAACCAAGAATGAATAGGCCACAACTTAATCAACAATCCCCAACAGAATGACCATGGGCAAGTCAGGTCACGCATATTTCAAGGGAGAGCCCCAGCATATACCTAATTATTAGCATCAAGCTAGGGGATTCTTTTTCTCCTGTCATCAAAAAGTCACAAGTGTCTCTCTCTCACATCTTAGGGGAGGAATCTGAAAGGTCTGGGCTCTTATTCAAAATGACTGAGTTAAATCTAAAGAGAGTCTTCAAATTATATATTCTAAATGTTTAACTAAATTGATCTGTATTTAATATTCCCCCCACTGCCTACCTTGCAACTACTTAGTGGATGAAGGTGATAAGGGAGAGCAAATCAGTTTTAGAAAATAAGGAAATTGTATAGTTTTTCTGCACATACAGTACAAAATGAGTAATTTTTCAATGAAACACTTGTGCATCATTTGTTTTGGTTTCTCATCTTTTGATAGAATTTTTTTTGCAAGATTGACCCTTTATTTGAAAAGAAGAGATAAGTGGAGTGAACAGATGAAGTCAGAGCTCTCCATTGTCCCAGAAACTTTCTGTCCTCAAGCACACACATACTTTTTGGATTACTAGGCATCTAAAATATTTGATTAATGACTGATGCCTTTTGTCAAAAGACTACAAGCCAATCACAAAATGGGTAGAAGATCTAAATAGACATTTCTCCAAAAAAGACATACAGATGGCCAAGAGGCACATGAAAAGATGCTCAACATCACTAATTATTACACATGCAAATCAAAACTCCAATGAAGTAGCACCTCACTCCAGTCAGAATGGCCATCATCAAAAAGTCTACAAACAGTAAATGCTGGAGAAGGTGTGGAGAAAAGGGAACCCTCTTACACTGTTGGTGAGAATGTAAATCGGTACAGCCACTATGGAGAACAGTATGGAGGTTCCTTAAAAAACTAAAAATAGAGCTACCATATGAGCTAGCAATTCCACTCCTGGGCATATATCTGGAGAAACCATAATTCAAAAAGATACATGAACCCCAGTGTTCATTGCAGCACTATTTGAAACAGCCAGGACATGGAAGCAACCTAAATGTCCATCAACAAAGGAATGGATAAAGAAGATGTGGTACAATGGAATATTACTCAGCCATAAAAAGAACAAAATGATGTCATTTGCAGTGACATGGATGGACCTAGAGACTGTCATAATGAGTAAAGTAAGTCAGACAGAGAAAGGCAAATATCATATGATGTCGCTTATATGCAGAATCTAAAAAAATGGTACAAATGAACCTATTTACAAAACAGAAATAGAGTCACAGATGTAGAAAACAAACTTATGGTTTCCAAGGGGGAAAAGGAGGGGAAGGGATAAATTGGGAGATTAGGATTGACATATACACACTACTATATATAAAATAGATAACTAATAAGAACCTATTGTATAGCACAGGAAACTCTACTCAGTACTCTGTAATGACCTATATGGGAATAGAATCTAAAAAAGACTAGAGGGGTGGGATAGGGAGGGTGGGAGGGAGACGCAAGAGGGAGGAGATATGGGGATATATGTATATGTATAGCTGATTCACTTTGTTATAAAGCAGAAACTAACACACCATTGTAAAGCAATTATACTCCAATAAAGATTTTTTTTTAAAAAAAAGTGGATAAATGTCTATGTATAACTGATTCACTTTGCTGTACAGCAGAAACTAACACAACATTGTAAATCAACTACACTCTAATAAAAATTAATAAAAAGACTCAGCAAAAGGATGCAATTGGTAGCTATTAGCAATTGAGTATGTATTGCTTATTTGTTATATGGTAATTAGTTCCAGATAAAACTTGGAAGACATAGCATGCACAAAAGGAGGAAGGAGACCTGATATATGGGTATTCCTAGGAAAAGTGAATATAGATGGAGTATTGGGCTAAGAACTTCTAGTTGAAGCATTAGAGCATTGGGCTATTCAGCTAGGGAGAAACTCCAAAGCATAGGAGAAGATATTTAAATTAAGGGGAAGAGAAACTGAAGGGTAGTCCCATTAACATTTATTTTTATTCAAAATGCACGAAGATTTTTAATCATATATAATATCCTATTGAATCTTCATACCAACCTCAGGACATCTTATTATCTCTATTTTATCAGTGAAGAGCCCAAGATTCCAAGTGGTAAAGTGATCTATCCAAGGTCATATCACATTAAGTGGCAGAATCAGACCTGGAATCTATGTCTCCTGACTCCATGTCCATTTTTCTTCTGATTACAATCACAGCAGCAGCTTTGCAAATTTCATAATTTTGCACATGTCCACCTCTGTGTTTTTGAACAATCCAGAATAAGAATCGTCTAAAAAAACCAATGGCCCACCAACTTCTAAGACTATAAACACTTTAGCTCATGAAATCCAATCTAATCTCTTCAGCTCTGTTTTTCATTAATATTTAGATTTGCTAACATGTGACTAAAATCTAGGACTAGTTTTTTTAAATGTTTTTAATAAAAATGATTTCACTTTGTCTAATGCAAGAAAAAAGATGACATGGCCTATGAGAGTTGCTTGCATTCCAGACTTGTCAGAATGAGAAGGACAAATGAAATATAATTAAGTACATGAATTGATAATGGCTCTTGGGAAACATTCAGTTGTATTTGAATCTGTAAAGATACAAGACACATTGTTGTATACTAGTAGTAGTAGATATTATTCCGTAGAGATGCTTGAAAATGACAAAACACACTTTTACAATTATAAAATGAAATACTTTTGCCTTCATGGTTCAAGAAAAAGAGGATTTTTATAGCTATTAAATGGAAATTTAATGATTAGCATATTTTGGAAAAAATCCCAGATAATTTATTAAACATAGGGAAGATCCACTCAAAGGAAGAAGACACTGAATTAAGAAAGAAGGTTAAAAATGAAAGCTATTCTCACCTGGCTGATTAATATGCTCATCACCATTTATGAATCTATCTTGAGAAAAGAGATGTCAAGTTACATATCTTTCTTTCACCTAGTGTTTTTATAAAATATTTTTTCATCTTCCAAATTTTAATTTTTCTGTATGTTCTGTTCTAGATGTATCTCTTCTATGTAGTTTATAGTTAGATCATTGTTCGTGTAGTCTGACAATCTTTGTCTTTTCACTTGAACACTTCTAGTGCACTTATCCTAAAAAACAATTAATATTGTTGCTGTAAAATGTTGAAAGTCAGCTGGCTGTCTAATTATCACTATTTTGAAGGAATTATGTCTCTTTTGGCTACACCTAAGTTTTCTCTTTGTCTTTGATTTTTATTTATTCATTCATTCATTCATTCATTCGAGGTTGATTAAATTTCTTGAAATTATGTATGGGTGTCCATGGCATGCTTTATTATATCCTGACAATTCTTCCTTTCCTACTTAAACATACCTTGGTTTACAATGAACAGAATAAATATCCTCATGTCACTGATAAAAGGCTTTTCCATATACTGTACTTTGGTCAGGAAAATGTAGAAGGAAGTGAGAGTGTGTCAGTACCTAGCCAAGTGTTAAATATCAAGTGTTTCCATTTGTCCCTCTTGTGCTATTGACAACCACCATCACAAAAGTATGTCCAAATTAGCTGCTGGTTCCAAAATGAGAGTCATAGAGAGCAGTATTGAATTTGATCCTCAACCAATTTGACGAACTGCGCACAAAAGTAAATGTGTTTTATTGTAGGCTACCGACATGCAGGGTTTGTTTGTTACACAGTATTATTGATGCCAGTTTCTGAGTATTGCAATATCTTTCATTGGTTTTGAAAAATTCTAAGTCATTATCTCTTTTTCTTTCTCTCTCTCTGTCTTCCAATTATGCATATGCTAAACCTTTTCACACTTTACTCTTTTAGTCACAGGTGAAAATTTCCATCTTTTGATAATTCTGTACCTCATATAATTTCTTCTAAACTATATTCCAGATCATAAATGTCCTCTATAAATTTGCTGAATCTGATTTTTAAAATATCTAAGGAGGTTTTTTCTATAATTTCAATTTGATTGTTTTCCACATATGATATGCCATTTTAATAGCATATCATTTTAATTCCTATCTTGAATCTTGTCTTTCATATTTTTTTCTCAAGTATAGTTAGGATAATGATTTCTTAGTCTGCATCTAACAATTTCATAATCTGAAGTCCTTACATT
Organism: Eschrichtius robustus; assembly: GCF_028021215.1. Taxonomy (NCBI): domain Eukaryota; kingdom Metazoa; phylum Chordata; class Mammalia; order Artiodactyla; family Eschrichtiidae; genus Eschrichtius; species Eschrichtius robustus. Next base: position 45,796,715 of record NC_090828.1, on the reverse strand, counting down.
CAGCTTCCTTTTTATTTCTTCTAGTTCACCGTCATTTTCTTTATGACTGATTATCTTTTATTATTGGTTATAGTTTTAAAAATTTGAACCTATGGAAAAGGTTCCTTTTTTCAGACAAGATTTTTGCTCTTGTCTGACAGATGGCTAGGGACACTACCTGTCCAAGTCCACTTTAAACAATGCAATAGCTTCCAATTCCTTGGATCACCCACTTTACAATTCCTGGATTGTAATTCCATGCAAGGATTAGTTCTCTTCCTGTTTACATTCACCAAGAGGTTGTAGCCCATAGAGTCCAAACTGATGTGAGTATCTATTAGACTCTCCACCTTATGTATGCCCTCAGCTTTGAAATCTGTCCTCTTCATTACAGGCAGTTTTTAATTTTTTAGGTCAACAAATGCCAATAGGCAAAATTAGCTTCTATGCTTGCTTTCCTACTTGATTTCTAGTATTCCTTTTATTTTGTCACTGATAATTGTCTACAATTTTGTTATTTTCTTAAGTGTTTTAAAGAGGAGATTTTTTAAAATCTTTAAGTTTTAAATTGCTGTTAGCAGGATAAGTGGTCTGAATAACCTAGTCCATCATTATCAGAAACAGGAAGCTTCTCATAATCTTTCTAGGCTTTTCATTATACGGCTTCATTTTTCTGTTTAATATCCTTTTCTTCCATCTGCTCTTTCCACTATCTTACATGTTTGCACTGGAATCAATCCTGACTCAAATTAAAGTACATTTGCAAAATCTAAAACAGCAGAAAGTCACTGTTACTCTTAGTCTGACTCTCATCTTTTGCTTTTATGAAGTTGGGAACAAACCCTCGCCTTGGGCCCCAATTTAGTCGTCTTTTTTTTCCTCTTCTGTGCAAGAGGTCTTGTCTAGAAAGTCTGGAAAACATTCTAGCATGGTATCAATGCCTTACATTTCCAAAGCTCCTTTTTCATTGCTGAAATCCTGTCTGGACTCTTTAAACCTCATGGCTAATGTTATGTTTGTTTAGAAAACACCATCTTGATGCGGATGTCTGACATTTATCTCTACATGTTATTTTCTACATAAATCAGTGTTGCAGTGTTTCATTGGCTTCATGGAAACCTCCATGCCATTTTCTGAACCTCTTTGGTACTGATTGCTAATGGATCTACCTCCTTTTAACCTATTCTCTGAATGCCAAGTTCTCCCTGCTGACTCACTTTACCCCATCTCTTACAGCTGCAAATACAGTATACCCACAGATGTCACCCTTCTCATGGACCAAACGTGTTCCATATTCTAGCCCCTCTTTGATAATGCTATCTATCAGCTTCATGAACTATTTCATAAACTTCCATGTCACAAGACATGACCCTTCACCATTTGTCAGTGAGGGATAAAGAAAAAAGATGACAATTAATTAGCTTATTTAATTATTTGATTACAAGTTTTCTCAAAGGTGTAATATTTAAGGACGAATACACCAATTGAGTCAGCAGTATTTTAAAAAATAAAAGTTCCTACTAACAGTAGGAGCACCCTTACTTTCAGCCTTTGTAAGTTGATTACATTGACAGATTCGCTCTCAATGAAATTTATTAAATGTAGTTCTCTCAATATTTTTGGTTTACTTTTGGAATCTAACTCATGGAGGAAAGGTATTAGACATAAAATCTGCGTTACAGCTGTGTTGTTTCAAAATGAATAACGTCTACTGGGTGAGACACTGAGTCAAGGGTTTAGTTTGCAGCATAAGGAAAATATTTGTGAGTGTTCCTGGAAAAGCTGACAACCTACCATATGCAGCCTCGCTTTTAGATAGAGAAGCATGGTAATGAGAGCAAATTGCTATTTTGGCTAGAAAACCAAATGCAACTTTTGTATCCAAGTCAGTTATATCCAGAAGAATCTCTGTTTGATTACAAGTAACCCTCATCTGCTTTTCCTTGTTTTAGAAAATAAAGTTTGAACTTCTGAAACATTAAAATAAACTTCTGGTCTTAAATTCAGTGGGAAAAGATTTCCTGGAAAAATGCAGGGAAAACATTCTTATTTCTCAACACAGAACGTTATCTAAAAGAGATAATAGGCTTAAAATTGAGTTCACTAGCCTTTGCTTCCACAAGTATAAGCAAGTGATATGATTGTTGTGTTGACTTAGGCAAAATGCAAATTAGGTGAGGCTATATTTTCTGACTATTGATTTATTATTCAGATAACATTTTAAAATTTCTTTATTGAAAATATGGGTTCTTCATTTGGATAAGTTCTCCACATTGATCAGTTTTCACGAGGCAGTTAATACTAAAACTTAGAGAAAGTAGTAATGACTTTTCAGGAAGAACGGATTTTAAAATACTCATCTATATGTATTTTTAACTCAATTTTTTAAAACTTGAGCTAAATTAAACCTACTGGAAAGAAGTTGGTAGGTTTTAAGTTGAAGAGAAAGCTCAGTTCATTGAGTCTACAGGGTATTCATTTGCTCTCATTTCTGAACTAGAGTTGTGCTAATATGTGAGCATATAGGAGGATATAACTTGGCTATTTATGTACTTTGATGGGATTAAGAGAATACTGTAGTAGAAGTCAGAGCAATGCATTTCTAGCACCACCATAAACTAGCTGTGTAACTCTGAAGAAAGAGCAAAACCCCTCTTTTCATGTTAAAATTCTTTGAAAGCACTAAAAATATAATAGCATGGTGAATAGGCCATTGAACGGACAGACCAAACTTTTCCATAAATCCAAGTATTTTACAGAGTTAATCGTCACATGGCATGACCTTGTCTCCAGTAGTTCATCTCCTTCCAGAGACAACACTGATAGACAAGCAGAAGTCTAGGATAGATGACCTGGAAAGTCATTTTCTGTCTTTACTTTCTCTGGTAATTCAAGGCCAGACTGAATGCTCTGCCTGAAATAAGACTTCAGCATTAGCAAAGTTAGGAGAGGTGTGCAGTGCATGCAGAGTTAATTGAAGGAAAATGAGCTAATGAACTCTAGGGAGGCAACCACATTGCACTATAAAACATTTTCTTGGCTTCTAAACTAAGAATTGATTTAATAATGCAATAAATGAACTAATGTTAAAACAAAGAGCCAATATCAGTCAAAACCTGTTAGCAAGTTGATGAACCTGACCTCATTTTTAAAAAGCCATTTGTGTGGGCAAATAAGTACCATCGTTAACAAAGTAAATACAATACAAAGATGTTTAAGTTTAACAGGTAAATTTTAGGAATAAATTGAAATCATTATTAAGCATGATTGGATTTTTACACAACTTAAAAAAGGTCAAAAGTTGTGGTTGGTCTGTTTATACAAAAAGCCTCAGTGGTCAGTTTTGACCATTGCAGTCAACTAGATCCATTATCATACTGTCATTTATTAACAGAGCCTAATGTTCATGTTCAAAATCAGTTATGTCATTTAGAAGTGATCTGAAGAAGTGTTTAAGTCAATGCACCTGGGACAATATAAGAGATCTGAGAGAAGAAAGCGAGAAAAACACAGAGAAGGGAAAGGAAATATCTTCTCTGATGATTCAACTAAAACTAGTTAAATCCTCCTGGGATTACCAACAAAAAGTACTTTAGTCTTGTTGAAAAAGCTGCTTTTTGAATTTGTCAGACATATGTGAATTTAATTAAAACAATGATGAAATTAGGTAATACTGCCAGTAAACTTGTCCACTGCCTTCCCTCAACCCCCAGCTTCTCTAAGGAAAAATGAAATAAGCTTCTAGAGTTGAAAAACAACTCTTTATTGTACCGTACCAATATGGCAAATTGGCTAAGAAATTAGAAATACATGTAAATACAGCCTTCCCCTTTTCCTTTACCTAAGGAAATAAGAAAAGAGTTTTATGAAATAGGATGTCAACAGATTAATATAATTGCTTTGCAATGTTGGAAATTCAAAACACTAAATTTAGAGTCCCTTGCCAGTATACATCATTTTGTTAGCCACTATTATTACAAAACATTCTTGAATAATTTTAAGTCATTAACCTTACTGTTTAAAACAGAATGTGGTACAAAAATAAAATTTCTGAGATATTTGAGAATTTATGAAGTTAGTTATTATATGTATGGACTAATGTTGATATGGCTGACTTTCTTCTACCTTGGTTTACTTCAGAATTATTAAGTTATTGAATAAAGCAATATCTCATGTAATAATAAAAGAGAAAACTATTGATACTAATACCTAAGACAGGCTTGAAATCATTATTTAATTCATCCATGCATTAAATTGGCAAATAATTTTTTTAGTAGAAAGACAATTATTTTCAGTCTGCATATCAAGAAAAAGAAAATATGAGTTTTTTACAAAGCAACAAGTCATTTTAACTATAAAAATTAAAAAAGGAAACAAAACTGCTGTACTAGTAGATATCCTCCATACTTCTACCAAATAATACATAGGCTGTAGAGTTTGTTGCCTCAAGAAAAATGTGGTACTAGTGGACAATACTAAAAGATTGTTGTTGTATGTAACATACTGTATTTAATGGTTTGTTTCCTTTAATTTAAAAAGCCTGGCTAAAAATGTTTTTATCTCCTTTATAAGCTTTAAGTAATTTTTTTAAAGAGGAAAAAACAAGGAAGAGGGAGAGAAGGAAAGAAGAAAAGAAGGAAAGAAACTCAAATCTATTAAATATGTTATTTTTCAGCAGAAGTTATTGTTCATCTACCCACTCAATGTGTTTCCACCTTTAAATGATCTTATCTCTGAAAAGTATGTACATAATACAAAAATTTAGTAGAAAAGAAAACTAATTTTCGTAGTCCAGTGATTTCAAAATGTTATTGAACTAATTAATTAACTAAATCATTGTCATGTCTCATAACTTCATGCAAGCCCCCAAGTACCAATAGGGGGACCCATTAAATTATGTCTTTTCCTTCTCACGGATGCAGAATCAAATTAATAATGACACATTAACTCAAAAAATAAACATTTTGTATTCTTTGTATGAGTCTCTACTGAACATTGCCATTCTTACTGATATCACATCTTGATATGTTCTTGTTCTTTTCTTCTGATAGTGAGCATCTGCTTCACAACACATTAGTAAAGTTAAGACATGTAGTAAATTATAGACTACCAAGTCCATATTCCTTCTGCCTTAGTTGAGCCAGTAGCCAATCTGATACTTTGGTTCAAGATTTGGAATCAAGGGTCTTAGAGAAAACAACCACTGAGTCACATTAATAGTGAAACTTTAGAAGGACGGTCCTTCAAACACTCAAGTGCCATTGCTCATGTCCCCAGACCAGTCATGTTCCCTGGCTGGAATCACCAGTGCTCATGTCACCAGATTTCCCTGGCTTTCTTCCTGATTATTCAAATTTTGCTCAAATTCTATAAAATGCTTAAGTACTTTCCCAATAAATTTCATTTTATCCTCAAACTAGACTAAGTTTGTTACTTGCACATTTGAAGAAAATTATAGCATGCAGTTTGTGTGCAAGTGAATGCACTAATCCATATAGAGTATACGTATTACTAAAAACCACTTTTCCTGATTTGAAAGAGGGGACTTAAACATAAACATGAAGGAAACTGGTAAATACATTTTTTTTGAAACCTAAAAGAGACTCTGAGAAACTCTGTTATACAGATCTTCATATTTTCTCTTATAATCTGGGCCTGGCTATGTATTTAGAACAAAATTTATTTTCATCCATTGCATACATTTTGCTGAGAGAGTAAAACACCACTATATTTTTCTGTAAATTTTTTTGAATTTTTAGTCTATATAAATGTATATTTCTTTCTCACTAATGCTTTTATTTTGACTAATAATTGATATAGATATAAATTTTCAAATCTAAGGTTATAATGGAGTTTTTACTAAGTTCCAGAAAATAAAACAAGACATAGAAATATATGGAAAAGAATTTAGAGTGCATTACAGAGCCATTCTCTGTGGGCACTTTACTTCCCACAGCCTCTAACAATCAGGCAGGGTAAATGGTTTTAAAGTAGGATCATGCTTAAATAAATACATTCTCAGCCACCCAAACCATCTACTGACTTCTGAAGGTTCAGAAACATTGGTGAATGTTTTGCATTTCTGGTTTCTGACCTGGTTTGAACTGGACACACTGAAATATTGTGAGAAAGGCTGTTTTTTGGCTTGAACTGGAAATAAATCTGCCAGCATTCCAGTGAGCATGCCTTTCTTCTGTCCAGTTTTGACTGTTTGAAAAGTCAAGTTATGTTAGACCCAGCCATTAATCTGAACTACAGCTAGACTGTGAAACTTTTTAAAGAATGATAGAAATGCCCAACCAACATTTGGATGGGCAGAGCTTTTAGGAGGGGTGATATTGCCAAAAGTCGAAAACATTTGGTAAGTGAGAGAAATGGATTGTCAAAACATGCGTCGGTGGATATGTTGTCCCCATGCAGGCGAGGTGACCTAAGAGTAGCTTCTCACCTAGTATGTGACCAAAACCACTCCAGATAGAGCATCCTAGCTGAGGTTTTTGAGATATTTTAGTAATAGCCTCTCATCCACGTTCAGTGAGAAGAGGGCATGCCAATGGTTAAATATCCATTTAAGCTTTAGCGGCATACCAACCTCATATTTTACTAGTAGGATATTTGTGATGGTATAATTTTGTAATTTATAAGTAACTTTAAACTTTATTAATCTTCAAATTGATCTCCTTCCACCAAACATTGTTTTTTACCTTTAGAATTATGAATTTTCCATAAGGAACAAAGAGTATGACTTATCTGAGGCTCTGTGTTACTGTTACAAGATTCTGATAGGTTTTTTTCTCCTACGTATTCTTTTATCTTATTTGAACATAACTTGGTTCTTTTAGAATCATGAAATAGAGTTGAAACTCTCTCCTTCAAAGGTTAAAACAACCCCATATATTCTTTTGTGGAAAGGAGTAGCATGTTATCCCCCTGTCACACAAGCATTAGACTTTGCCTAAGCCTGTGTCCACAGGGCAGTCACAGATGGAGCTCATTTTTGCCTTTTCAGTCACCAGTGAAGAAGGAGAACAGCTGGCTCCTTTCCTTTGTATATTCATCTTTTATATACTTAGAGATCAGGCGCATCTCTCAGTGTTTAACCAAGACTAAACAATAAGGATCCTTTGGACTTTACTTATCAATTTTATTCCCAGCTCATTAATAATCATGGGGTTGTCCCCTGAAACTTTCCTAACTTTTTTCCCCTCTTAAATTGTAGGATTAGAAGCAACAGTAGTCTTGAAAGGACATATGTTGAAAGAATTTCTTCATGGTTCTTAAAGATTTTTGCACATTACCTTACTTCTATAGTAAGTATGACACATAGTTGACACATGTGCTCAAACTGAATTTGTTATTTCACCCATTTCCAGCAGTGTTTTGTGAGCGTGCTGATGGCATATATTTTCTTCCCATGTCTGCTATTTTCAGCCCAGCTCCAATCAAGAAGCTAAAGATTTACATTTTTTAAAAAAAGTTTATTTACTTTTGGCTGCATTGGGTCTTCGTTGCTGCACGTGGGCTTTCTCTAGTTGCAGCGAGTGGGGGCTACTCTTCATGGGGATGCACCAGCTTCTCATTGCGGTGGCTTCTCTTGTTGCAGAACACGGACTCTAGGCACACGGGCTTCAGTAGATGCAGCACGCGGGCTCAGTAGTTGAGGCCTGTGGGCCCTAGAATGCGTGGCCTTCAGTAGTTACAGTGTGTGGGCTCAATAGTTGCTACGCATGGGCTCTAGGGAGCATGGGCTTCAGTAGTTGTGGTGTGCGGGCTCAGTAGTTGTGGCTTGCGGGCTTTAAAGCACAGGCTCAGTAGTTGTGGCACACGGGACTAGTTGCTCCGCAGCATGTGGGAACCTCCTGGACCAGGTATCAAACTCGTGTCTCCTGCATTGGCAGACAGATTCTTAACCACTGTGCCACCAGGGAAGTCCCTAAAAGTTTACATTTGAGTTTGACAAATAACCAATCCAATGTCTACAGCCATCTGATGCTACATGCCTGTCTATATATGAGGGGCGTTAAAACTTTACCACCACCCATGGCAAAGATTCCAAAAGCATCTAAATTCACCTTAATAATTAAATAGAAGAAAGAAATTTTTAAATAGGAAAAGCACATTTCAGAATCAAATAGGCAAGAATGAATTACCCTGTGACTATTGCTCCAAATCAAGTTGGAATTAGACTTCCTAGTGGGATGTCATCAAAGAACCAGGCTTTTTCTCTCCTTCTATTTTGCCATATTTTCATATTGCCCATTTGTCTTCTGATTGATAGGTGTCTGCCATTGCTCAAGACATCATAATGTCCATCTTCAGAGTAGGAAGAAGAGGAAAGAAGAGGCTGATCTAACATTAGTCTCAGATTTGTTTCTTCTATTGGGAAATTAATTTTTTTTCCAGAATCACCTCCTCCTAGGAGAATTTCTCTCTAATCACTCAGTCACTCCCATCTGCAAGAAGTCTGAAAAACCTAGTTGCTATCAAATTAGAATAAAATTATGATGATTAAAATAAACCAATCACAATTCATTTCCTAGGTTTGGCAGATTTCCTTATTTTCTGGAAGTCAAGACCTCTCAGTCCACCACTTAAACAAACTGGACTTCAGTTAGTAAAAATGTAAAGTTTGGGAGCAGCTGTTGGTAGGCAGCCAAAAGAGTCTACCACAGTAGCTATCCTTTCTGAGCTTTTATGTACTTAAACAAGAACCACTGAAACCAAACATGTTTTGGCAAAGATATGCTTCAGGAAATAACATCAGACAGTTTTACGTAAAATGATAATCTGAAAAAAGGCTGGAATGTAGAAATTGAAGGGCTCACTGTGTCTCCAGGGCCCACATCATTGTTTCACCTGAGGTGAGCGTTACTGGGATCTCTGGACAGCTGGGCAGATGCTGAGAAAGCCCCTGACATTCCTAATGTCCCTTTCCCTACAGTGATCATGTTCTCCCCACAGTCAGTTCTGGCCTTCCTTCCTTCTGGAACCCCCCTCTTCTCAATCCAACAAGTTCCATATATGAGCAAGACTCATCCCAACCCAGCCTCAGGGAGACTCAGCCAGCTGGTGGAGATATTAAGGACAGAGTACACTGTGTTGAGAGCTGTAACAAGACATGGATCCCTCTAAGCTTCACTTACCTCATCTGTAAAATGGAGATAATAATAGTAGCCACTTCACTGGGTTGCTGTAAGGATTAAATAAGACAGTTACACATGATAAAGCCAAATCAACATTGTAGTATGACTATAAAAAGATTAGATTTGTGTATGAAATTAATGGTAAATGACCACGGCTTAGATACCCCTGGTGAAATATTTGAGGTCCAAAGGTAAATCGTATCAGAGACTTCTCTAAAAAGTTACAGTAAATGTGATCTACACAAATGGAAAAATGAGAATCATCTTATCTTCCTCCTCTACCATATTAAATGTTGGAAGACACTAGCATAACATCTACTGAGTTTTCAACTGAAAAGTTTAAGACCCAAGACACTCTTACTCACACAATACAAGCAATAGAAAGAGTTTCAAATACACAGGGACTCAGAGTGTAGCCCACATAGTCTTCACGGAAAAAAAAAAAAAAATTATTCAAAACATACTTCATCCAAAAATAGCAGCCAGTGTCATCCTTTTAAAATGTAGGTCAGATCATGTCATTGTTCTGTTCAAAACTCTCTAATCCCTCCCTATTCACCTTAGGGTGCGATGGCAATGGTCAAAAAGGACCAAGAAACTCTGGCCGCGTTATTTTTCTTATCGAATGTCTGACTATTCTCACCGTTGGTCACTCAGCTCTAGTCACAGTAACTTTCTTGCTGGCCCTCAAATATGCATGCAAATTCCCACATCTGGGCCTTCACAGAGACAGTCCTCTCTGCCTAGAATGCAAGAATTATTCTCTCGTTTTCTTGCTCAAATATCCCTTTTCCCTGTGGCCTCCTCGCACCAAATATTCACTTAATTATCCTTATCCTTATTCCATTTTCTCTGTTCTTGCCATCTGTAATATGTGCTGGAAAGTGGGTTCTCTGTGTCTCCCATAACTATTAACTTTTTCCCATCTTTTTTCTCTTTTTGCTGAGGTCTGAGCATTTTGCTCAACTTTATTTCCAACTTTCTAGAATTTTTTTAATTAGCTCTATATTATTTAAATTATTTCTGCATATTTTTAATTTTTAAAACTTCTACTTGGTCTATAATTACTCCTATACCCTAGTAACTTGGTTTTGCTTTATGGATGATATAGTCTCTCAAATATCTCTAAGGATACACATTAGAATTTTTAAATTCTCTACTATTTCTTGCACTATTTCTACACCTGGAATCTGTCGATCTGTTTGTCCTTCTTGGTCTTCCTCTCCCAGGCTGTTTAAGTATTCCCCAAAGGTCTAATAATCCTTCATTAGCAATTGATATTTGTGAACAAAATCTGATTTGACTCAGTATAAATTGCTATCCTTTTCAGTAGTATATATCAGTCTATCTATGTAGGAAGGGCTGACTGAGGATCCCCTTTTAAGTTGATGGTTCCTGTTGAAAACAAGCTTTCCTTTATGTTGCATACCTGGGAGTAGGAAGGCTAGCTCAAGAACTCCACAAACACCAAAGTGAGATATATGTTAGTTTGGAAGTAGAAAACTTTTCCACAATACACTTCTGACAGGCACTGTCTCTTCCTATAATGTTGTGGAAATACATTGTCCTTTCAGGTTCTTTGTTATATCTTTCACCTCATTACACAGACTATGATCGACCCCTCCCCAAATCTATTACTCTATATAGAAGGTAAGTCTTGAATTTCTGTCTGTGAACAAATGTTCTAGAATGCTGCTCCAAGAATGTATGGGAGGATGCGGAGCAAAATTAGACCATATACATTTCGTTGACTCTTCCCAATCCTGCTTTTTCATCGTCCACCAACTCCAAACTTAGAATTTCTCTGCAGCTTAGCTAGGAAGAGCTTCTCCCTTATCTGTACCATCTTCCTCCTGCATCTCTTCCAATGTGGGACTTTTTTTCACCCATCTGCTTTATCTACTATATAATCCCTTCCACTTTCAGAATTCCCAAAGTTTGTCAGATCTCTGGTTTGCTGGAGGAATCCTCTCTGGTTTACAGTATTACCAGGAACTCATTATGTTGTATATCTTTACCGCCATTCAGTGAGATCTATGGATGGAGGAGAGGTTCATGTGTGTGCCGAGTTTGCCACCATAGACTGAAAAACAGGGTGAAAGGGTTAACTATACAGTGTCCAGAAACAAATTTCAGATGATGAATTTAGAATAATAGGAGTAGGAATATGAATTAGGGATTTTGCTAAGAAAAACCACCATGCCATTCCCTATTACCCAGTTTTTCACCCCCAATGAAAGAAACTTCACTGTGTTTTCATATCCTTATGACTTACCTCTCTTTGCTTCTCGAGGCTTCGCATGAAATGTAGTATAATGGCCTGCTGCAGCCAACACCTATCTTTTTAGTCTATATCTAGGAATTTCAGAAAAGGTAAATGTGGAAGGCAGCCAGATGTCCAGGCTCTGATCGTAAGTCTTACAGCAAAGATGGCAATAAACTTCACTAAAAAAAAGGCTGACCCAGGTTCCAAACAAATTTTTTGAATATGATATTAATTTTATAGAAAATAGTATATAAAATGTCATGGATGAAACTTCTTTCAAACTTATTTTAATATATCCTTACTCTGACTTTTCTGTCTTTGCTGATTTTTTTAATTTGGCCCTTTGATTTGTTCTTTGTTCTTTTCATTTCTACCTCCTCAAAATCCTGTAAGAAAATAATTCAAGATGATAGACAAAGCAACATCTTAACTTCATTATGGTTTTCCATCCCTTAACAATTATCATGACTAGAGAATGACTGATGCAATTGGCCCAGGAGCCTAATACTAAAACTGAGTTTTGAGAACAAATGTGAAGACATCAAAGCCAGCAGGACAAATGAGGGAGTCACAAACCCCCTACGTTCTCTAATTTAAAACAAAGGAAGGAAAAGCCATTTTTATTTTAAATTGATGACTCAAATTAGGGCAAGAGAAAGTGAGATATAATAAGATTGTTCAGTTTGATGCAAATGGTAATTTACCATTGTTTTCATATTTGCCTTAATGACTGCTGAAATGTGCATATGTTTATAATGGCTGTCACTTATGTCTGAAGTTTCATTAGATGATGGAAAATCTCCCTTGGGAGGCTTTATAATTAGCGTAGCCAACCATCATTTGTTTTGGATGATTTTGGAGACAGAATTTTTAGGTCCCTTCCAGCTCTGAGCCTGTGTCTGGATCTAAACAAAATGAAACATTTCCAAACAATTTTCCCAAATGCATACATCAGCACTTCCTGTTGATGCCTTGTCTCAACTAGGAGAGTGAATTTGGAAACAACCATTCACCACCCTTTATCTCAATACCACTCACCCCCAAAACACACTTCTGACTGCGGTCTTCCGAGTATGCGCCAATCCCACTTTGCCACATCTGCTTCCCCTTTGCTCCCCTACTTCACTCACACACTCTGCTCAAGTACACACACCTGCTTATGCTCTCTAGCTCATCAGCTAATCCCTCATTTCCCCTCCGTCAGGCTGCCCAGCTGCAAAGAACATCAATAAATCATAGTTTGTATGTTCTCCTTCCTGCTCCGATGTGAAGTAAATCACTGTTTCAAAAGGTGTTTTCTCTGGAAAATTCCTTTCTGTTTTCAAAGAGCCAAGTTTTAACACAAATAAGGTAATTAAAACGTTTGGCCTTTGTAAGTAAACAGGTGTCACACCTGCAAGCAATGATCCGCCACTGAGCAATATTATTTATCAAGCTCAAGATTATCCATTTTTGGTTTATGTTATAGTATTAATCCATCTCTGATATATATATATCATTACAAAAAATTCTAAATAAAAGTAGTGTATCTAAAAAAAATACTTTACAGTCAAGTAGGTTTATGAATTCTAATTTTCCATTGACTTCCATTATAAAATAAGAGCAGGAAAAAATGGAAAGAATAATAATAATAGCTAATGTTTCTTGAGCTCTTACCGTGTGCCAGGTACTATTCTCAGCACTCCCAATAGAATAATTTATTTAATTCTCACAACATCCTTATAGAGTGGGTGTTATTTCTATCCAAATTTTTGTGCATAAGAAAATGAGATACAGAGATTTTTATATTCCCCACCCAAGATCACTGCTACTAAGTAGCAAAGTCAGGATTCAGGTCTATAGCCTAGTTCCAGAATCCATGGTCTTAACCAACATGCTATAATGCCTCAATATAATAAAATAATGCTAAGTAGTTCTAAGGCCTTGAAAAATTATTTAATAAAAATAAAACTGATGGATCATCAATGATGACATCGAACATTTTAATAATAATGTAGTTACATGCTGGGAAATTTTAACAAAATGGGTTAAAATAAACAGTTGCTTACAAGGAAGAATAAAGAAAACCCAAAGCCTTTTAAAATTATACTGTGCACATGCTACATTCACATACTCCCTCAGGACTATTGCGAAATGCCAGATAAGTACACAAAATGCAACATGACCAGAACTGAAGTTATGCCTGCCTGTATCACATGATTACGAGTTTCCTAGTACCTACTGTGCAAAGGACACTTTGCACGATAAATGTTTGTTGAATTGGATGAATGTTTATTGGTAACACCAAAGGGAATTATAAGATATAAAATACCCAACTGCCTTTTTCAAATTAAATTGAATTCTATTAGGATTTATAAACTTTGTAAGTAACATTTTTTTCAAGTCTTCAAAAATATACAAGCAGATAAATGTTTTGTCCATAGGCTATAAGAATGTTAAATCAGTGCCATTAGAAACTTTCTAGTCTAATCCTTTCATTTACAGTAGAGAGAAATGGGCCTACAAAGGTTCACTGAGTTGCCCAAGCAGCCAGTTCATAGCAAAGTGTGACTAAAACCCAGGTCCCCTGATGCCTGAGTTGACTTGAGAGGTACACATATGTATATAAATACTGTATGCACAAATTCCATCTGGCTTCAACTGTTTCTCATCAGTATGCCACAGTACTGAAATCCTAGCATTAAAAGATATGATTATACATATTTGTCTTCCCTGCCTACAGTATTTCTGCCAAAACTACCCTCCATGGATTTATAAAATACCTTATCCACCATTATGGTATTCCACACAGCATTGCTTCTGATCAAGGAACTCACTTCACAGCAAAATAAGTACTGCAATGGGCCCATGCTCATAGAATTCACTAGTCTTGTCATCTTCCTCACTATTCTCAAGCTTGATAGAATGGTGGAATGTCTTTTTGAAAGGGGGGAGGGAAGCAACACCTTGAAGGGTTGGTGAAACGTTCTCCAGAAGGCTGTATATGCTCTGAATTAGTGTCCAATATATGGTGCTGTTTATCCAGTAACCAGGATTCATGGGTCCAAGAGTCAGGAGGTAGAAATGGGAACAGCACCACACACTATTACCCCTACTGATGCATTGGCAAAATTTTTGTTTCCTGTTCCCATGATTTTCCAGAGGGAAGAATCCTCCCACCAGGAGATACAACAATGATTCCACTGAACCAAAGTTAATACTGTCACCCAGCCACTTTGGGCTACTTATTCCTCTGAGTCAACAGGCAAAGAAGAGAGTTACAGTAGTGGCTGGGGTGATTGATTCTGACTACTCAGGGGAAATTAGACTACAACTCCACAATGGAGGCAAGGAAGAGTATGTCTGGAATATAGGAGATCCCTTCAAGTGTCTATTGGGTCACTTGCTGAAAGCAAACATAATATAGATGAGAATCGAAAGGCGGTGGTTATAAACACTAGCTATGGCCATGTGACAAATTACAGAAATGAGGACTATAATTGTCATCAACATTTCCTCCTCATTTTACTATGAATACGTGTGTGTGTACAGGATATATATGTTTTCTTTATTTCCTTTTTTTCTTATCATATAACATGAGATGCATTGATTTTATATCATAGTATTTAAATGTGGTTAATTTTACATCATATTACTTAAGTTATAGGACATCAAGAAGAAGAGTAAATATTGTTCAAGGACTTTACCTCCTCTTCCAGGGTAGGGGTTAGTCTGTTTTTGGTTGTAGAATAGCTGTATCATGTTAGGTGGTATTATGACCTTGTTATTGTCTTTATTTGAAGATTAAGTATGATTTAAGGATATGTGTGTGGGTACCAATTTGACAAGGGGTTGATGTGGTGGTTAATTTTATGTGTCAAATTGAGTGGGCTACAAGAGAAAACATTGTTTCTGGGTGTGTTTATGACAGTGTTTCTGGATGAGATTAGCATTTGAAGCGGGGACTCAGTAAAGTAGGCTGCCCTCCCCAATGTGGTTAGGCAGCATCCAACCCATTGAGGTTCTGAATAGAACAAAAGGAGGAGGTAGGAAGAATTCAGCCCTATTTTCCTGCCTCACTGCTGGAGTTAGGGCATCTTATTTCATCTTCTCTTTGCCCTCAGACTGGGATATACGTCACTGGCTCCCTTGGTTCTCAGACCTTTGGACTCAAATTGAATTACATCACCAACTTTCCTGAGTCTCTAGCTTGCAATTGGCAGATGGTGGGACTCCTCAGCCTCCACAATCATGTGAGCCAATACCTCATAATAAATCTCCTTTCAAGGTACAAACTATTGGGTGTAAGATAGGTTACAGGGATGTATTGTACAACACGGGGAATATAGCCAATATTTTGTAATAACTGTAAATGGAGTGTAACCTTTAAAAATTGTATTAAAATTTTTTTTAATTTTAAAAGAATATGGCATAGACTTGTTCCAAGTGTTTGTGAATTTAAATGCAGAAACATTACTTAGAAAAGCAGAAAATGTGTCTGGGGGACTAAAGCACTCCTGCTAACTTACTGCCTTTTACATTTTGGAAAACTGCCTATAGATTTAATTATAGTCTAAATGGGATCAAATAAAAAAAATCTCCTTTCATATCCTATTGGTTCTGATTCTCTGGAGAACTCTAATACAGATATTATTTTTAATTATGTAAATAAACTGAGTCAACCGCTACCAAAGATTTTAAAAGATGGAAAAAGAACAATGGCCTGATTTCTTACACTTTTTATGAGTTGGCACTGCTGATGGTGTTTTGGTTGCCAGGACACTGCTAATTGTGTGCTTCCTGCAGTCCCATTGGTAGGCAACACGTTGTCATGCATTTGGAGAATGATCTCAGCAGACATCTGGAACTTGTCTTTCTGTAGCATTTTTATTTCTCACCTTAATCTTCTTTTTCCTAAAGTGATATCCACCTATCCAAGCCTAAGAGAATGTCGGTGCTAAGTATATAGTGGGAAGCATAATCTAACTGCCATCTCTTGGCTGTCTTGCCCACTTAGCAGCTCTTGGATATAAAAAGAATATCAGAAAACTGAATATCTACCACACCATGTGAGCGGAATCATCTATTAACTCCTTACGACCTTATTTATCCATATATTTACTAGTATAGATTAATTACAAATTTAACTGGTACAATAACTGTGGTTAACACCCCAAAATTTAGCTTACTTAGCACCAACAAGTAGTATCAATACAATTTTGTGACCAAGGTTTCACCCTGATTTTTTGAAGATACTCCTGATAATCTCATCCCTTTTGCCAGTGATTGTATTAAAGGATGAGTCCCTTAATCAACTTGATCCGATGAGCATAAAAGAATGTATTCAAAGGGCTTCTAGGAAGTTCCTTCACTCTCAAAAACAAGTTACAGAAAAAAAGTCAATCCTCTTTTCCCTTCCCTTCCTGGATATAAGTAAACAGGTAGCCCTTATTGCTACTGAAACAATTATTCAATGAACTATCTGGGCTACTTGGACCAGATAATTTTTATTTGGGGGGACTGTAGAACATTTAACAGCATCCCTGGCCTCTAAAACTAGATGTTAGTAGAAACCTTCCAGCTGTGACAAAATGTTTTAGATATTTTCAAATGTCCCCTTGGGGGTAAAATCTCTCCCCGTTGAGAAATGCTGACTTAGAAGAAGCTGGAGGAATAGATAGCAGCAGGGAGAGACCAAAATAAACTAGATTTATGATTACATCATTGAGTCTCTAGGTCAACTAATTCTGAAACCCTCTTCACATCTGGACTATTATGCAAACTAATAAATCCTTTTATCTCTTGACCAGCATAAGTTGATCTAACACCTGCAGTGTGCAGCTTAATGGGTACTGGGCAAAACATGATTGCATAGCACCTTTGCTCTCCCACTCTCCTAAATGACTTCACATATGCAATCTCCTCAAACCAACATCTCCCTACCTTCACTGTTAGCCAGTGACATTGCTCCCTTCTTCACTGAGAAAATTTTAAAAAGTAGATGAAAATTTCAGACTCCCACATCCAAATATATTTACCAACCAGCACTTGCATCCATATACTGTTCTTTGCCATCTGTTACTATAAATAAACCATTCCAATCTCTTCATTTTTGCAGTAAATCTCATTCCTTTTTTTCCTACTAAAACTTATAACCCCACAAATTTTCCCCTTCTCTCTTTCTTGTATTATTCCAATTAGTTTACAAGCATGCTACAATTTCTCCCACTTTGTATTAGTCTGGGCTCTCCAGAGAAATAGAATTAATAGGATATCTATATCTGTATCTATATCTATATCTTTGTCTATATCTTTATACCTATATCTATGTCTATATCTATATGTGTCTGTGTCTGTATCTATCTATATCTCTATCTCTATTTATCTATCTATCTATCCATCTATCTATCTAGAAAGTTATTATAAGGCATTGTCTCACACAGCTATAGAGACCAAGAAGTCCCAAGATTGGCAGTTGACAAGCTAGAGACCCAGGAGAACCAATGGTGTATGTTCGAGTCTGAGTCCAAAGGCAGGAGAAAATCAAAGTCCCAGCTCAAACATAGTCAGGCAGAGAAAGCACATTCTCCCTGGCTTAGCACTTTTGATCTATTCAGACCTACAGTGGATTAGATGAGGCCTGCCCACAATGGGCAGGGCAATCTGTTTTACTCAGTCTATTGATTCAAAGGTTAATCTCATCCAGAAACAACTGTACAGACACAGCCAGAATAATATTTAATCAAATATCTGGGCACTCTGGATATATATACCCAGGACAAAAAGATACATACACCCCTATTTCATAGCAGCACTATTTACAACAGCCAAGACATGGAAACAACTTGAATGTCCATCGACAGGTGAATGGATAAAGAAAATGTGGTATATTACTTAGCCATAAAAAAGAATGAAATAATGCCATTTGCAGCAACATGGATGGATCTAGAGAATTTCGTACTAAGAGAGGTAAGTCAGAAAGAGAAAGACAAATACCATATGATATCACTTACATGTGGAATCTAAAATACGATACAAATGAACTTATCTATGAGACAGAAACAGACTCATAGATATAGAGAATAGACTTATGGTTGCCAAGGGAGAGGAGAGTAGGGGAGGGAAGGATTGGGAGTTTGGGATTAGCAGATGCAAACCATTTTATATAGGATGGATAAACAACAAGGTCCTACTGTATAGCATAGGGAACTATATTCAATATCCTGTGATAAACCATAATGAAAAAGAACATGACCATAAACAAGACGAAAAGACAGCCCTCAGAATGGAGAAAATATTTGCAAATGAAGCAACTGACAAAGGATTAATCTCCAAAATATACAAACAGCTCATACAGGTCAATATCAAAAAAAACAAACAACCCAATAAAAAAATGGGCAGAAGACCTAAATAGACATTTCTCCAAAGAATATGTACAGATGGCCAACAAACACATGAAAAGGTGCTCAACATCACCAATTATTAGAGAAATGCAAATCAAAACTACAATGAAGTATCACCTCACACCAGTCAGAATGGCCATCATCAAAAAATCTACAAACAATAAATGCTGGAGAGGGTGTGGAGAAAAGGGAACCCTCTTGCACTGTTGGTGGGAATGTAAATTAATACAGCCACTATGGAGAACAGTATGGAGGCTCCTTAAAAAACTAAAATTAGAACTACCATATGACCCAGCAATCCCACTCCTGGGCATATACCCAGAGAAAACCATAATTCAAAAAAAGTCATGTACCACAATGTTCATTGCAGCTCTCTTTACAATAGCCAGGACATGGAAGCAACCTAAGTGTCCATCAACAGATGAATGGATAAAGAAGATGTGGTACATGTATACAATGGAATATTACTCAGCCATAAAAAAGAACAAAATAATGGCATTTGCAGCAACATGGATGGACCTAGATACTGTCATACAGAGTGAAGTGAGTCATAAAGAGAAAAACAAATATTGTATTATTAATGCATATATATGGAATCTATAAAAATGATATAGATGATCTTATTTGCAAAGCAGAAATAGAGACACAGACATAGAGAACAAATGTATGGATACCAAGGGGGAAAAGGGTGGGTGAGAGGGAGGTTGGGATTGACATATTTACACTATTATGTATAAAATAGATAACTAATCAGAACCTACTGTATAGCACAGGGAGCTCTACTTGGTGCTCTGTGGTGACCTAAATGGGAAGGAAACCCCCAAAAAAGAGGATATATATATATGTATGGCTGATTCACTTTGCTGTACGGGAGAAACTGACACAGCAGTGTAAAGCAACTACACTCCAATAAAAAAAAGAACATGACAAAGAACATAAACATATGTATAACTGAGTCACTTTGCTGTACAGCAGTAATTAACACAACATTATAAATCAAGTATACTTCAATAAAATTTTTAAAAATATCTGGGCACTCCATGGTGCAGTCAAGTTGACACATGAAATTAATCATCACACACTTTAAATTTAAAAAATAAACTTTTCACCAACTCACTTTCCCTGCCAGCAACAGCCCTATTCATCTAATTTCTTTTCCAGCAACTTCTCAAGACTTATCCTCAATAGAGCCATCTCTACTCATCTCCAACTTTCCTCCCACTATATATTTTTTTTCCACTGTACTTTTTTAACGTCTCTCCAGTCAAACTTTTACTCCCAATTCTCCACCAAAGATGCCTTTATCAAGATTAGTAATGAACTCAATGTTGTTACATTCAATTAATTCACAACCCTTATTTAAAATTAATGATCAGAAGCATTGTACAAAGCTGATCACCCTCTCCTCCTTGATATATTTTCTTCATTGACTTCCTGCCTCACTGCCATCCTCAGGTTATTTTACTGGGTCCTCCTCATCTCATTTACCTCAATCCTGAGCCCAGTGTCTCAGTTCTTGATTCTATTATTTTCTCTGCTTAAACTCACTACTTTGGTGATTTTATCCAATCATAGTTATAGATTGATATGCTGATATCTTCCAGTTTTATATTTCCAACCCAGATCTCTTTCTTGAATCTGAAACCTGTATATGCAACTATCTACTTGATATATTGTCTTGATGGTCTAATAGATATCTCAAACATACTAAGTCCAAAATTATACTCTTGACTTCCTCCTACCCAAACCTGATCCACCCAAAGTCTACCCTTTGTAAGTTGAAGACAGCGCTATCCTTTTAGCTTTCAGACCCAAAGCGTTGCAAACATTTAAGACTTCTCTCTTTCCCTCACTCTCCAGATTCAATGGGTCAGTAAATCCAGTTGGACCTATCGTCAGAATATATCAAGAATCTGACCCTTTCTTATCAGCTCTGATGGCACACTCTACCGTATATCTTGCCTGAGTTACTAAATAACTTCTAACCGATTTTCCTGTTAATGCTCTCTCCCAACCATAATATATTCTCAATATAGATGCCAGAGTAATACCTTTACAAGAGCAACGTTACTCCTCTGATAAAATCCTCCAAGGGTTCTCCACCTAAACTTTACCACCCAAACGTCTCTTTAAAATCCTGGATACTCCTATATGATGTGACCTCTCTAACTTCTTCTCCTGCATTCCCTTTTACTCACTGTTCCAGTTGTCCAGGCTTCCTTCTTGTTCTGCAAACATGCTAGATATGCTCCTACCTTAGGGAATTGTGTACTGACTCTCCCTTCTGCCTGGAATGCTTTATCTCCAGATATCAACATGGCTGAGTTCTTTAATATTTCATGGAGATAGAGATGTGGATGTTGAAGAAAATGGCCCCAAAATTCCCAAATATGGTTAAAAAAGAGTTATAATTATACAGATCCAAAAAACTCTATGAACCACATGTCATATAAATACAAAGGAAACCCCACCTAGATACATCATAACCAAACTGAGGATAAAGCAAACTGATGATTTTTTTTTTATTTTAATCTTGAAAATAGCTAGAAGAAAGTGACATTACATTTGGGGAAAAATAATGATATGGATAAACGTTGAACTTCATCCCACTAGAATTGTCTCCTTAAATTCTGAAACAACAAAAATATCAATGACCACAAATACAATATCCAGTAAAAATATATTTTAGGTATGAAAGCAAAAATTATGAAGTTTTCAGGTACAAATGGAGAAAATGTATTTCCAGTAGTTCTGCAATGAAAGAAAAACTAAAAAAAAAAGAATTCTTCTGGCTGAAAAGAACAGAAACCAGGTGAGTACTGGATCTATAGGAAAGAGTAGGGAGAACTAGAAATGGTAAATATGTCGATAAAAATTAAAGAATGCAACAGAATTAAAGAATATGCAAAGAATATTTTATCATTACTTCTTTAAAAATGTGTGACTGAATGAAAATAACAGCACTGTCATGGGACTCATAAGTAGCTGTAATAAACATGACAAGAACAACAGTAACCAGATAAAAGGAATTGTACTGTTGCAAAGTTATTACCTTTTACATAAAGTGGTACAATATTAATTCTAAAATAAAGAATACATATTGCAATCCTTAGAACAATCACTTAAAATAATGTAAGTAGTTATAGCTGAAAAACTAATAGAGGACTGAATTAGAAATCAGTAAGTATAAGATATATATAAAAGCCCCAATTATTTCAAAATTTGACGCACTGCTAGGTAACTCACGGCTCAAAAAAAAATTACAAGGGAAATTAGAAGTTATCACAAGAGAATTATAGTAAAAATATATCACAACAAAATTTGCAGGATCAATTTAAAGCTGTGTTTTGGGGGAAATGTGTAGCCTGAGAAGTTCCTATTAAAGAATAATGTTCTTAAAATCTGATACCAAGTTTTTCCATTAAGAGGCTAGGAAAAAAAAAAAAAAGAACAGCTTAGACTTAAGTAGAATAAAGAAAATCATAGCGATAGAGCAAAAACCAATAATGTAGTGTGAGAAAAAAAAGACAAAATTAACGAAGCTAAAATCTGGTTCCTTGAAAAGGTAAATAAAATTGATAAACACCTACACCTAGCATGACTGATCAGAGAGAGAGACAGAGAAAGAGAGATAAATGGAAAGAGAGAGAGAGAAATGGAGAAAGGAAAGAGAATATTCGGAGAAAAATAATAAAGCAAATTGGGGAGAAACATAAACAACTGCTGAAGAACATGTGGAAGGTCTTTGTACTTTTCCTGCAAAAGAGTTTGAAAATAAATCAAAAAAAGTTTTTTAATAGATCTTTATTGGAGTATGATTGCTTCACAATACTGTGTTAGTTTCTGTTGTACAACAAAGTAACTCAGCCATATGCATACATATATCCCCATATCCCCTCCCTCTTGAGCCTCCCTCCCACCCTCCCTAACCCACCCCTCTAGGTCATCGCAAAGCACTGAGCTCATCTCCCTGTGCTATACTGCTGCTTTCCACTAGCTATTTTACATTCGGTAGTGTATATATGTCGATGCAACTCTCACTTCGCCCCAGCTTCCTCCTCCCACTCCGTGTCCTCAAGTCCATGCCCTAGGTCTACGTCTTTAGTCCTGCGCTGCCACTAGGTTCACCAGTACCATTTTTTTTTTTTTTTTTTTTAGATTCTATATATATGCGCTAGCATACGGTATTTGCTTTTCTCTTTCTGACTTACTTCACTCTGTATGACAGACTCTAGGTCCATCCACCTCGCTACAGATAACTCAATTTGCTTTCTTTTTAAGGCTGAGTAATATTCCATTGTATACATGCACCACATCTTCATTATCCATTCATCTGTCGATGGACACTTAGGTTGCTTCCATGTCCTGGCTATTGTAAATAGTGCTGCAATGAACATTGTGGTACATGACTCTTTTTGAATTATGGTTTTCTCAGGGTAAGAATGGCCATTATCAAAAAATCTAGAAACAATAAATGCTGGAAAGGGTGTGGTGAAAATTTTTTAAATTATTTTTTTTAAAATCCCTAAGTATTACTTGAAATCAGAGTAATATCTGAATAGGCTAAGATTAACTTTTCTCCCTTTTAAAGTATTTTTCTACCTCCCTTTTGCAAATCTGGCACTGGGTCCTGAAGCTGGTTCATACCAGCTTTCACTGGCCATTGATGGGAGTATTTACACTATGGAAATCAGCACATGCTACAAATCAGGGTTTGCTTTATTGTTTTGCCGATTGACTATACTTAAGAAAATGATTGAGAAAATGTTAATAATGCAGATTAAACTTAAAAGTAGGTCAGATATGTAACCTTTATATTTTGAATAGCACAAAAACAATTAAAGTAATATTCTGCCAGCATTCAAAAGCTATTCTGGGATTAAGTAAAGAAGTTGCTCGAAGTATTGATTAATGAATAAAGTTCCAATATGTGGCTTTGCTATTTCACTTCATCTTACTCATTAATATAAATGAAAATGTCAAACCGTGTTCACATCCAAATTACATTTTTCCATCATTTACAATCACAGATGTATGGATGCTGAGTTCAGCAAAAATCAGAGGGTATCCTGTGAGACTCAACTGGTTACATGGATTTACAATAGAGTATTTTACATTTTATTATTGTTTGTAAATTGTGTGCTACACATCTTTAACGTAAGTAAAAATTATAGTAAGGTTATGTGTGTACATAAATTTATCTTTGCATATAGTTAACATATGTGTGAGTACATAGGCATACATTTATTTTTCCTCAGAGCTGGTAGTTAAACATTTAGCATCACATCACTGAACTCTGGGCACATCCCTTAACTCTGGAAATTTCTTAGACACAGTTTCACCTCTGAAAATTAATGTGACCAAGAATTACCTCATAGGTTCAATGTGAGAATTAATGATATAAACTAAAAACTGCCCATCCTGGTGCCTAATAAGAAGAGGCAGCTACTATGGCAAGGATTATGATCTCTGTTATTAGTACTCTTACTACTCCTAGATGATCACGGCTGGTCCCTACTACTCTAGTGCCTTCATACTGTTCCCTACCTTCCTTATGTGGAGAGAAGCTTATCTGAAACACACTTGTCCCATGTATGAATCCCTCAGGGTTTTTTGTGGTTTTTGTTTCTGTTCTAGTTTGCTAACCTCAAAACAAGAGGCAAAGTCTATATTTCTTTCTAGGCTTCAATGTTCTCATCAGTGAATGAGGGCTTACCTAATGTCACACAGTGTAAACATGTCTTTTTGTGAGTGACTGAATGTATCCACTGAACACCAATTCCAGTTCTGACATTTTATGATATTTGGAAATTGAAAATTCTCCTAACATTTAAAAAAATGTCTTCTTTATTTTTCCTTGAAAAATACTGGAAAACACTGTAAGGTAAAAATGTCCTCTAAGTCTACAGACACTTAAAAAAAACCTACCTGAGATTGAAAGTAAAAGCCTCATTTACATTGTCCTGCCCATACAGACCCAGTCTGTGAAATCCTGTCTCCTGAAGACAGCAACTTACAGTTTGGAGTTTATTTTTCCCAGCTTCTTCATGAGAAAATTTTTTAAGGAAAAATTTTATAAAGACACGAAAATAACAATAAACATGTATTACTGATATGTACTATTCTAAGTTCTCTATAGTTTTTGACTTGTCAAGATTTCTGCTCACATACACACACACATGCAGACACACATAAATACCCACATAGAGATATAATGTCAAGGGTTTCATATAAAATATGCACCTATAGAAATATATATTATACATATAAATATATAATATGAAAGCTATCTTTCCCATAAAAATGAGTAATGTACTCATTAGTCTTATCATGTCATGAACATCATTTAAAACTAAGTACATTTATATCTTTATTTTTATAATTACATATTATTATATTAAGAAAATTTACTATAATGAGTTAATCACTCTCCTATTGTTGACAATTTGTGTCCTGTTATCCTAGAAACTCCATTCTACAAGGAATATATTTTTTTTCCATTTTTATATGTTGGTATTTTTGACTCTGTTTTTGTGAATGAGATATTTTTTATTTTAATTTATAACTCACTTTTAGTATTAAGGAAAACTATTATTTAGTTTGTCATATCTAGTTGGCTTATAACAATTTTTATTAGATTTAATAGCTTCTTACTTAAATACCTCAAATTTTTACGATATTATCCTTTCCTTTGTGGTATTTTGTATGATATATTACATTTCATAGAAATTCCAAAAATTATTTGAGAAACAGTGATAATAAAAATTTTCCCAATTTCTTACCAAAATATTTGTAGAATACAACTATTTAAAAATATGTAAAAAAATTGACTGCTAATAATTTTTAATTATGTTTAAGAAAGTTTCATCTATTATTGTTTTGTTGTTGTTGTTTTTTACCAAGAATAGATCCTGCTGATGTTTATCAAATACTTTTTTGGAGGGTAGCATTTCCTGATGTAATAGTTTGATTTTTCTCCTTTAATTTGTTAATGGCAAATATTATTACGGTAAACTTCCTTATATTGAATCACCTTTTCATTCCTGAAATAAGCCTGTTTAGGCATTGGATAATATGCACTGATTTATTCACTTTGTTTTACACTTGGGTTTTCTTTAAAGGCTGGAACATGTATTACTAGTGCCTATTTGGCCAATGTTCATAATGGGATAATCATAAAATTTCAACTCTCAGGGAACTGGAATCAAATTCTGACCTCACAACTTAGTAGCTGTGACTTAGGCAAATTAGAATCTCTGCGTCTTAATTTTTTCATCTTTATGCAGAACTACTATGAGTTGCTGCATAGAAATTCTTAAAGGATAAAATGTAAGAAGATATATAAAACCCTAGCCAAGACCTCTGCTCTCAGTAAATATTAATTTACCTGTCCTGTGAGCTAACAAGTAAGGATAACAGCATAACACATATATACCTTCAAGTGAATCAGTGTGGCCTTTCTCCTGAATTACAGTGGAAAAGTCCAACCGTGTATCCATAAATAGCAAGGGCAATATAAATATCACACTAAATAAAATATTTTGGCTATTACTGCTTTAATACTAACAGCCACTAGTGAGTGAATCTCCTGGCTGGGGTACCTTTCCAGCAGTTTGTCTTTTGCATAACAAGACTGTTTGATCCAAACATGTGTTCATGTTGAACCTTTCCCAGGACTTCTTATTTATAACTACACTGTGGCCAGTGTAGTTCTCCTTACATATAATCTCTAAAACATATTTGCCATTGAATAGTTATTGCCATTTCCTTCTCTGAATTTCTTTCTAGGACACATGGAAAGGAAGAAGGCCACTGTTTGCATAGTCAAACATCCTCCGTGTCCAGAAATTTCCTTTGGCAGTCAAAGCAGTAGGTGTCTAAGTATGATGAGAATACACACTACATTATGAATTGTGAAAGCAGCTACAAGCACTATGCCTGGCATACCAGGTTTTAAATAAATGTTACATGAATGAATAATGAAAGGAAAAGTATCCAATTTTTTAAAAAAGAAATAATTTGTTTGGGAAATATCTTAGCACCTTAGAGAACTGCGGAAATATTTCAGTAGAAAATATAACTTATCAAACATTTAGGGAAGAGCTAACACCTATCCTTCTCAAACTCATCCAAGAAATTGCAGAGGAAGGAACACTCCCAAACTCATTCTACGAGGCCACCATCACCCTGATACCAAAACCAGACAAAGATACTACAAAAAAAGAAAATTACAGACCAATATCACTGATGAATATAGATGCAAAAATCCTCAACTAAATACTAGCAAACAGAATCCAACAATACATTAAAAGGATCATGCATCATGGTCAAGTGGGATTTATCCCAGGGATGCAAGGATTCTTCAATATATGCAAATCAATCAATGTGACAAAGCATATTAACAAATTGAAGAATAAAACACATATGATCATCTCAATAGATGCAGAAAAAGCTTTTGACAAAATTCAACACCCATTTATGATAAAAACGCTCCAGAAAGTGGGCATAGAGGGAACCTACCTCAACAAAATAAAGGCTATATACAACAAACCCACAGCAAACATCATCCTCAATGGTGAAAAACTGAAACCATTTCCTCTAAGATCAGGAACAAGACAAGGATGTCCACTCGTGCCACTATTATTCAACATAGCTTTGGAAGTCCTAGCCATGGCAGTCAGAGAAGAAAAAGAAATAAAAGGAATACAAATTGGAAAAGAAGAAGTAAATCTGTCACTGTTTGCAGATGACATGATACCATACATAGAGAATCCTAAAGATGCCACCAGAAAACTCTTAGGGCTAATCAATGAATTTGGTAAAGTTGCAGGATACAAAATTAATGCACAGAAATCTCTTGCGTTCCTATACACTAACAACGAAAGATCAGAAAGAGAAATTAAGGAAACAATTCCATTCACCACTGCAACAAAAAAATAAAATACCTAGGAATAAACCTACCTAAGGAGGTAAAACACCTGTACTCAGAAAACTATAAGACACTGATGAAAGAAATCAAAGATGACACAAACAGAGGGAGAGATATACCATGTCCTTGGATTGGAAGAATCAATATGGTGAAAATGACTACACTACCCAAAGCAATCTACAGATTCAATGCAATCCCTATGAAGTTACCAGTGGCATTTTTTACAGAACTAGAACTAAAAATCTTAAAATTTGTACGGAGACACAAAAGACCCTGAATAGCCAAAGCAGTCTTGAGGGAAAAAAATGGAACTGGAGGAATCAGACTCCCTGACTTCAGACTATACTACAAAGCCACAGTAATCAAGACAATATGGTACTGGCACAAAAACAGATATATAGATCAATGGAACAGGATAGAAAGCCCAGAGATAAACCCACGCACCTATGGTCAACTCATCTATGATAAAGGAGGCAAGGATATAAAATAGAGAAAAGATAGTCTCTTCAATAAGTGGTGCTGGGAAAACTGGACAGCTACATGTAAAAGTATGAAATTAGAACACTCCCTAACACCATACACAAAAATAAACTCAAAATGGATTAGAGACCTTAATGTAAGACTACACACTATAAAACTCTTAGAGGAAAACATAGGAAGAACACTCTTTGACATAAATCACAGCAAGATCTTTTTTGATCCACCTCCTAGAGTAATGGAAATAAAAACAAAAATAAACAAATGGGACCTAATGAAACTTAAAAGCTTTTGCAAAGCAAAGGAAACTACAAACAAGACAAAAAGACAACCCTCAGAATGGGAGAAAATATTTGCAAATGAATCAACGGACAAAGGATTAATCTGCAAAATATATAAACAGCTCATGCAGCTCAATATTTAAAAAACAAACAACCCAATCAGAAAATGGGCAGATGACCTGAATAGACATTTCTCCAAAGAAGACATACAGATGGCCGAGAAGCACATGAAAAGCTGCGCAACATCGCTAATTCTTAGAGAAATGCAAATCAAAACTACAATGAGGTATCACCTCATGCCAGTTAGAATGGCATGTTGCACTGTTGGTGGGAATGTAAATTGATACAGCCACTATGGAGAACAGTATGGAGGTTCCTTAAAAAACTAAAAATAGAATTACCATATGATCCAGCAATCCCACTACTGGGCATATACCCAGAGAAAACCATAATTCAAAAAGACACATGCACCCCAATGTTCATTGCAGCACTATTTACAATAGCCAGGTTATGGAAGCAACCTAAATGCCCATTGACAGATGAATGAATAAAGAAGATGTGGTACATATATGCAATGGAATATTACTCAGCCATAAAAAGGAACAAAATTGGGTCATTTGTAGAGATGTGGATGGAACTAGAGAGTGTCATACAGAGTGAAGTAAGTCGGAAAGAGAAAAACAAATATCGTTTATTAACACGTATATGTGGAACCTAGAAAAATGATAGAGATGAACCTGTTTGCAGGGCAGAAATAGAGACACAGATGTAGAGAACAAACATATGGACACCAAGGGGGGAAAGTGGCAGGTGGGGTGGGGTGGTGGTGGTGGTGGTGGGATGAATTGGGAGATTGGGATTGACATGTATACACTAATATGTATAAAATAGATAACTAATAAGAACCTGCTGTATAAAAAAATAAATAAAAGAAAATTTAAAAAGAAAAAATCTTATCCATCCACCCACTCATTCATTCAATAAATATTGACTGAGGGCTTGCTATTTTCCAGTCAAGTCACTGTGAATACTGCGCTCGGTATGACATGCTGGTCCACATCGAGAGATTGCAGTCTGCTGAGGAGATTAATATTGAATATAATTCCAAAATTATTGAGTGATGGAAAAGTCCAATTACACAAGCATACAATAGAGAATAAAAATACATAGATTTCATGTTTTATCTATAAAATTATAGGACTCAGTGCATTGAACCTTCTTTAATCTACATTTGTACTGTTATTGTTCAAGAGTAACAATTGAATATATCAGGATCAGGTTCTGAATACTGGATGATCCAAATTGTAGTTCAAGGTCTAATGTTAAATAAGCTTATTATAAACTCATCAACTACAAGATCAAGGGATGCTGCATACTATCATAGGACCACATTGAAATTCAGCTGTTTGGAGGTGGGCTAGTTTCCTTCATGAGCTAAACATCTCTTTCCTGCCTGTTAGCAGCACAGCACCAAAAAATACTACTACCTGAAAACAAATAGCTAAATCTTTGAATGCTAATCTAGTATAACCCATAAAATCCTGACTGGATAGAAGTAACACAAAAGAGAAAGCAGAATATGCTTAAAAAATTGAAATATAATCAAACTAAAAATTTACTTTGAAAAAAATAGGTAAAGAAAAATAACAGATGAACTTCACAGAAGACTGAAGGTCCTAGATAGATAATTAAGAAAAGAATGCTTTCAGACCAGTCTGAATCTACAAGCTGAACATGGGTAACATTTGCTTCTGGTGAGATAAAGCAACAAGGAAACAATTAGCATGCAGTATGCTTATCCCTGGCAATAGTTGTCAAATCCTTTACTGCCTTGTTCCCATAATTTTCTGGCAACAGTCATAGGACTCTGAAGATCTGTCAGCTCCTACCCACACAAATTTCACTATGAATGCTTGAGGATAATCC
This sequence comes from Eschrichtius robustus, assembly GCF_028021215.1. NCBI lineage: Eukaryota > Metazoa > Chordata > Mammalia > Artiodactyla > Eschrichtiidae > Eschrichtius > Eschrichtius robustus. The sequence continues at coordinate 45,766,332 of NC_090828.1, read as the reverse complement.
TCTCAAGGAGCTTCAGGGAAAACAATATCCTGAACGGCAGAATAAACCTTCCCCAGGGAAAAGGGATTGCCAAGGCCTGGCTCTCTCCTTAGAAAGGGAGATGGGAAAATACAGTGAACACAAAATACGTGCATATAAATATTCCAATATGCTTAACATACTTTCTCACTTGGATCCCTCTCATCAGAATTTAAAAATTCTCAAGTGTCCCCTACCAACCTAAAAAACAAAAATAAAAACAACCTCACACCCAATGACATCTACATCGTCAAATTCATCAGTCAGACTTTTTTTTCCAGACTTCTGAGTAATTGGCCAGATTTTGTATTGAAATAACCTTCAATAAAAAAATTCACTGTCACTGTAACCTCTCAACAGTTTCAGCACCTTTTGTTCAGCTCCTCCTGCAAACATTCTCTTCCTTTGCCTGTAACAACAACCTCTTCATTATACTCCCAACACTGATCAATTCTCAGCCTCCTCAGACCAATTGTTAGAGTTCTTCAAGGCTAGGCTGTGAGACTTCCTATTCTACACTCACATCTAAATCTACAGCTTCAATTGCTGATCTAGTCAACTGGTGACTACATACCCAAGTCTTCCAGATTTACATTTTTAGCCCTAGATGATTTCCAAACCTGTACTGGTACCCCCGTTTTGTGAAAGTTCACTTTACACACTTCATTTTTATGAAAGACCTACATTAGTACCTGTTTTCGCTAACCGAAAGAAATCAAAAAGGATTTTCACTTTTACAAAAAAAGGTGAAGAGTGAAGATGGTAGTCAGCGTTGGTTTTGTAGCGAGCCCGTTACAAAAGCGGCCTACAACCCGAGCAGTAAGAATGGCGCTGCCAAGCTCCTTCCCTGGGAACTATACTCAGCATCTCAGCCTCAAGGCGCCACAACTTTGAACTGTGTCTGTGAGCATTTGTGCTTTATCTCAGTTTATTTCATGCAACCGTTAGCAAGCTGTGTCCTAAGGTAATTGCTTCTTTGCTTTATGCCATTTCAGCTTATGAAAGATTTCACAGGAATGCTCACTTTCGGAAAGCAGGACAAAGGTGTACAGTATAGAACTACAATGAAGAACTATACAGCTCCACATATCTCAGAGGCACCTCAGACTCAACATGGTCAAAACCAAATCCCTGATTTCTCCCCACCGGAAACAAAATTATACAAATGAATGAATAAACAAAGCAAATCCCCCTCTACAAAAACAACTACCCGGTTCTCTTCCAGTGTTCCCTGTCTCAATACAATGATCATCAGTATCCTAGGCGTAAAAATTAGAAACTTAACATAATTCTTTTCCTTATTTCCATGTTAAATCAATTATTTAGATTCAATTTCTAGATATCTCTTAAGTGCATTCACTCTTCTTTAAGCTGCCTTTCACCACCTTAGTATAGTCATCCATTTGCCCAAGACTTGATTTCTGAATCGCCTAATGATTGATCTCTTCATAGTCACTCTTATTCCAATCCTTTCTTCATATTACCATCAAAGTAACGTTTTGAAAGCTAAAATTTCATCATTTTTTCTTCTTTGCTTAGAAACTCTTCAATGGTTTTTCACCCCCACTGAAAATGAAGACATAGCCTTTATATAGCACAAAATAATACCTTACATGGTTTCAACCTCACCTACATCTATCTCCAGCTTCGTCTTACACCATCCACCCTTGCTCCTTGCTCCAGCTTCACTGGCATTGTCTCACTTTTTCAAAATGTCATGTTCTATCTCATTGCAGGGCTTTTGCTAGAACTCTTCTCTCTGCTTAAGATATTCTCTGTTATTTTCTCAAATTTGAAGAATAGTTATTCAGGTCAAATTTCACTTCCTGAGGGAAGAATTCCCAAACACCACAGAGCAGATCAAGACCCTTTTATTATATACTCTGGTAGCACAACATGTCAGTTCTTCATAGCACTTAGCCTTATGTATCAAATAAAAATTTGTGCCTTAATATGATTAACATCTCTCTTTCCCAATACCTCTCTATGATGGCAGACACCATGGCTGCTTTTGTCACTATTGCATACCTAGAGTCTAGCACAAGTCTTGTCATATAATTAATGCTTAATGAAGTTTCATGGGATGAAAAACCAAATGAACTGATTCTGTAGAGATGGAAATTGGTTAATTTGATACAGTGAAATAATCGAATGTCTGTCTTTTCAGTTTTATACCTCTGATCTACATGGATAGATCTTGATCAAGTAAAACTGACTCAAAAAAGGCCAATTTTGTCACTGATGTACATATTAATGTTTCTGAATGACTCGTTGGCAGAGAGCAAGGAAGAGTGATGTAGAACTTTGTACTTGTACCACTTCTCCAGTTTCATGATGCAAAATTCCAGCTCCTATTATTTATATATGAATTGAAACATATTGTTGATATATATATATATTTATAAACATATTTTTATCATAAAACATAGTAATACAATATTTAAGAGAGCTGGATCCTCCCCATCTCTAACAGTGAAATTTAGATATTGAGTGGTTTTTTTAAATTTAGGAAGAGATATTTTTGACATCTTCTTGCTACCAGTAAGCCCCACAGTGACAGGACATTATACTTAAATGTGACTGGAGAGAAGTAATGGGAATTCTCTGGGCAATGCTTTATTATGCTTTTGAGAAAGCATCTGATTTTAATTTCGAATGGTAAAACTTGAACATAGTTGGCTAATTTACCAGCCACACAAGAAAAGAAGAGGCATCATTTTAAGTGGTTTATACCATTTAGGATGGTTACTGCCAACTTTGAGCTGAAAAAATTGGAGGCCACTGACCGAGAATGTATATCCACAAAACTATATAGCTAATATCCAACCATAATCAATGCTTTGGAAATTGATATATAAATTCAATGCATATGTAATATCTATTAAAATACAAATATGATTTTTAATCATCACACGAGATATGAAAATTTACTTTATACTTTTATTTTATTAGGTATTCATTGACTGTAAGATTATTTATTTGTCATTAAATGTTCAGTTCAATGAGTCATATAATATAATAAAGAAATTATTAGCTACCACTTTACTGCTAATATCACTGAATCAAAATTTGTATGAGACAGTCTCTAACTTCTTTTTAAAAAGCTATAAATATGATTACACAGGAAGAAACACTAAAACCAGATTCTGAGCACTTTCAAATGAGAAAAATGGCAAATGCACATTTAGCTTACAAACTGAAGACATTTCCTCATTCATTCAGCAAATAAATCTGCCAGATACTACACTGACAGATAAGAATGTTCCTAACTTCACAGAGCTTAATCTAGTTTCTTTTCAAAGAATTTTAATCTTAATTTTGGTAAATCCCATCATATAGAGATTTATTTTTTAACCTCAGTTGTTGAGCTTGTATATGATTCTTATTATATCCAATTAGTATGTGAAGTTGATAATTAACAGTTCATATTATATACACCAAATAGAGACAATAGATGTTGTGATTTCTCTCTAGTTGATTGTGTTTTTTTCAAGTATTAAAAAAATTTTTTTCACAGGTACATGCAATATAATAAAATAAAAAATAGCTACAGCGCCTAGAAGTTAAATTGGTTTTTTGATTCCTTTCAGTAGCGGAGGCTTCATATTTTAAATTACTCTAAGTCATTTATGAAAACATATTTCTCATCTCTTCCTCATCACTATTTATACACCTTCTAGATCCACCCCACAGGTTGGCAAGAATTTGCCTGGTTATGTTGTTGGAGAGAAATATTCATGCGGCTGGAGGGAAGCATGAATGAATGGGGTGTGCTCAGGGATAAGCAGAAGTGTTTTTCTTGAACTCTATTGACTGTTCTTTAATGTCAATTGACTCATTGACTCATACAAAATCACACACACTTCCAGCACAATGAGGGAGGAAAGTGTCTATTCTCCATCCATATTATTTGAGTGAATTTGGAAAACCAGCCGTCCTATCCAAGAACTGTTTTCTTTTAACTGTTCATCACAAAATGATATTCTACATCCAGGTGAACTATATCTGGATAGATAGAAATGCTCCATGCACAACTATTACTACAGATGAATAATGTCAGTGGGCAAAATCAGCCATGCATGCCTCGTCTGGACACTCTTCCCATTGTCTTATAAGCTTCATTGACAAGAATGCCTCCTAATCTGACCCCACCATGACAGGAAGTTCCTTAAGGACAGGGTATACATGTTATTTGTATTTATATTACCAGTGTTTAGCAAATATTTAGACTTTTAGTAGACAAAAAACATTTGTAAAAGTAGGAGGAAAATGTGCCAATTCTCCATTTAACATTCTGATCAATTAATAAAGGAACTCACAAGGTACGGAAGAAAGACACCAGAATTGTATTACCCGATAGCTTGGATTCTTGCTACCAACCCTGCCTACTTTGTTGATCTTGCAGTGGTTCTCAATTTTAGCCTTACAATGGAATCATCTAGGGAGTTTCTTTAAAAGATCCCACCCAGATCACATCTCAGATTAAATAAATCAAAATCTCTGAAAGTGAGATGCAAGGACCTGTATTTCTTAAAGCTCTCATGCTGATTTCAATATGCAATTAAGCTTAAAAAACACTTTTGTAGAGAAGCCTGAAGAATACAGTTATTTCATTGATATACCTTAAAAAGTAAAAGCTAAGCTAATTTCAAGATCGATAACAATGACAGTAACTACTTTAAACAGACTTAGAATTTCTTAGAGAAGAATGATTAATATTTCAATTCCTCAATCCTAAACTGCAGGATTTTTTCAGATCAAAAAATGAAAGTATGTGTACTTGAAAAGTTGCATGATGTGATACAAAATATGTCAAACCTGGAGGATGTGTCCTGGGTTTTCAAGACCTTCATCCATAAATTAAACTGTGTATCTCAGTTTCCTCACCTGTAAAATAACCAGGTTGGGATGAATGATCTCTATGACTCTCTCCAGCCCCACAATTCTATAACTGGTTTGAGGAGCATTCTGAATGATTATTTTAATGTTTCTAAAATGTACAACTTTTAATTTGAGAGAGTATCCTTTATAACTATGATGAAGTAAGGCTTTTGTGGCAATGAAAGTTCTCTGTTTTATACTTAAGAGCTCTATTAAATAAAGAAAAAAAGAAATAATAAATCTGGAGTCCTTTGATTTTGATGAAGTGTTTTCCTTGGCTCAAATTCATTAAAGTTGAGTCCAGACACCAAAATCCCTGCCCATAATCCACATGAATAATTCCAACACTGCTGGCTATCATCTTCTGCAAACCAGAGTTAATGGAATAAGGTTGATTCTGACCAAGAAAGGGCTTTGCCAACTAAAGAGAACTGTAAGAATTAATTCTAGCTATCACCAATGTGCAGAGAAATGATGTGAATTATATTATGATAAATATATCAGAGTTAAGCATAAAATTAAGTCCGTTGTTGAAAGTTTCATTCTGAAGCTTAATATCATATTTAATCTTTCATCTTTCCTTCATACTTTCATAATTGTTCATGGGGTTAAGTGCCAATATCTGTGTCCAAAGTCAGTCAGTGGCAGAGCCAAGGCTTGTATACTGTGTTCTTGACTCACATCTTGTGTTTTTTGCTATGTCTAGCTATCATAACCAGGCACGTTGTTAGTCATGCTGTTCTTTTAATTTTTATTTTAAATGGACTCAAATTTTAATTTGGTTTACAGTGACTACTTCTTCAGTTCTTTTCAAAGCAGAGGAAGGGACTAAACAGATTCTCACACTCGTGCTTCGAATCCAGTTGGGACGATGGCGTAAGAGACAATGAGGATGTCAGTCATGTTAAGGAGTAGCAAAAGAAACAAAGTTCTGGGGTCAGAGATAGGAACTGTAGTCTCAATTCTGCCATCAAATGACTATATCTTCTTGGGCAAATCACAATCTCTCTGGATCAGTTTCCTCAACAGCTAAATAAAGAGGTATAAATTGAGAATTTCTTGTACTTTCTTCTTCAATCCCTAATTATAATATAAACATAATTTTCTCAGTTGCAAACAATAGATGGTAATCAAAGTGACAAGGTTGTCACTTTTAATTAAATTTGTTTCCTTCTGTGTAGTACAGACTTCAGCTACATTCTTTGTCTATAGTGAATACAGTATAGATCATCAAACAATTTTTCCTTGAGTAGATGTTTAATTAAATAATTAAAATGTCTCATTATGTCTTTCAAAACCATAGGTAGGTTAATTGAAATCTTTTCTCTGTAGTTTTGATTAAATTGCCAGAAATGAGTACCAGGTACCCAATTTCCCTATTTACATTGCATTTATTTCTTTACTTATAATACATAAGTTATATTTCATTTCCCTTGATCTTAATATTAAATATTAAATATTGAACTAATTTACAAATTTGTAGAAATCACATTCTAATAATCTAATTATATAGGTATTAACAGGCCTGTCTGTATCTAGAGATCCATGTAAAAATATCGCTGTGGTAGACAGAATTCTAAGATGTCTCCCAAAATATTCTATCCTAATCCCTAGGATTGTGAATAAAACAGATATTACTCCTATGATTAGGTTACGTTATAATGTCATAATTGACTCAAATAAAGAGAGATTATTGAGGTGAGCTTGACCTAATCCCAAGAATCTTTTAAAAGCCAAGAGTTTTCTGGGCATTCCCTCGTGGTCCAGTGGTTAGGACTCCACATTTTCACTGCAGAGAGAGTGGGTTCAATCCCTGGTTGGGGAACTAAGATCCCACAAACCATGTGGCGCAGCCAAATTTTAAAAAATAAAGAAAAAAAAGCCAAGAGTTTTCTGAGGCTAGTTACAGAAAAGGAAGTCAGAAATTCAAAATCCAACCATTGCACGTTTGAAGATGGAAGAGGCCACTTGGCAAAGAATGTGGGTGACCTCTAGGAGCTGAGAGTAGGTCTCTGTTGACAGCAAGGGAATGAAGATCTCAGCCCTTCAACGCCAAGGAACAAGAATGAGCTTAGAAGTAATATTTCCACTGATCCTCCAGATAAGAACTTAACCAACCAATGTCATGATCTCAGCTTGTGACACCCTGAGCAGAGAACCCAGGCACACCAGACCAGACTTGTGTCTGACAAAACTGAACTAATAAATGGACATTGTTTTAATCCATTAAGTTTGTGGTAATTTGTTAAACAGAAATACAAAACTAATACATTCCACCTCGGCCTCAATTTTCTTTAGGTAAAGCTAACAATTATAGATGCATGTTATACATAAAACTATCATTCAAAAATAAATAAAACATATTTTGTTATGAGAGAGCCGTGCTATGGCATTTATTCATACTTTCCTTAGCAAACATAAATCTATTCTCCCACATGATAAACCCTTTTACTGCTAAGCCATTCCAAAAAGGCCTTTCATAATACATTCTGTGCTAAACAATTCATCATTATGAAATTTGTTCTTAGTCTTCATTTCCTCCAGATAGTGAAAATTAGTGAAATTCATGCACACTATCTGTTGCCCCTACTGAGGCATATTACCCCTTACACAATAATTTATACATTCTGTAGTTACAAAATAAAAACACAGAAGTAAACTTCTTGAAGTTGTTAGAGATGACATGGGAAGGACTATAATGGGAATCAGAATGGTGGTAAGTATCCAGGGAATCTTAGTGACCATGTTGTTTCTCTCATGAGCTACAGGATTTTTCTCTTAATGCATTTTTCACAACCGATCTCCTCTGATTCCTCATAATGTTAGTTTTATCTATATATGTGCTATGCTCACATGTATAGCATTTTTTCAAGTTTTGTCCTTTTACTTAATTGGTAAATTATCTCCATAGTCTGATCCAGAGTTGTAAGAGGGAACCTGACTGGATTAGTACACTATTTCAGCAGTCCATTGTTAAGACCAGTAGCCAGCCTAAGGATGGCTTCCACTGGATCCCTGAGGCAAGAGAGGGGTGAGGTCACAAACTGTAACATGGTTGCCTACACAGGCAGCAGAGATAGCAACCCACAAAATAGACTTTGCCCAGTGATCGCTAGCTCTAATAGAAACCTCAATTTTCTTCCTCTCTCTGACTTACAAAATAAAATGAAGGGGACTTCCATGGTTGTCCAGTGGCTAAGACTCCACACTCCCAATGCAGAGGGCCCAGGTTCCATCCCTGGTCAGGGAACTAGATCCCACATGCTGCAACTAAGAGTTCTCATGCCACAACAACAACAACAACAAAAAAGATCCCTCACGCCGCAGCAAAGATCCTGCGTGCTGGAACTAAGACCTGGTGCAGCCAAATAAGTAAATAAATATTTTTAAAAAATAAAATAAAATAAAAATGAAGGATGAAAATTTACCTTATCTCCTCCTACCGAGATAAAAGGAAACCATACTTATCTAATAGGTGGGAGGTGCAGGTACAAAAGAACAATCTTTTGAGAAATTACACTGCAACTAGTTTTCCCATAGAATATGTTACTCAAAAAAACTTCTGGAATGTTACTGTAGCTGTACTATGATTATATATCTATGGAAGTAGATGGGAAAGGATACTAAGGCAAAGTCAATTTTGAAACCATCAGATAATCAGAACTGAGCAAGGAATAAAGTTATTAAATTGTGCCCCTCAATCCTTCAAAAAATATTTACCAACAGATAATAATTTTGATTGTTACACATTTTATATTAAGACAACCAATTTGGTCTTGATTAGAGACCTTTCTAAATTTCAAGAATATAGTAAATACCATATGAGCTCAAAGGAAGATTAATGATATCACTTCTTTCTAAGGCAACTTATAACAACCTGTGAAATTGATCTTGTCTTTGGGTGATGTATAATTCCTGGATGCATGCAAATAGGTGAGAAATGAAGGGATCATAGTTTGAATAAAATGATGACAATGAAGAGAATGACAACATCAACTGCAATAATATCAAGACCTGGAGAAAAGCATTCCTAAAGTGTTCTAGAACTTGATTTGTTCTAGATTGGGCCATCAATACAAAGGAAGTCTAGATAGAAAGATGGAAAAGAAATGGTCTTAACAATTTCTTGAATATCAGACAATGCATTTAATAATAATTACTAACAGTTATCCAGCCTTTACTTTTACTTTAACTGTATACCAGGATCTATTCTTTCTCTCTCTCTCTCTCTCTATATATATATGATATATTTTATATATTGATATATATATTCATGTAATTCTCATAAAAACCCTTTGAGATAGATGCTGTTTTTTTCAATTTTAAGAAAATTGGCTATATAAAAAAAGAATTGGCTACAGTATATAAAGAAACCCATTATATTCACATGTATTTGTGGAAAGGTGTATGAGGATATTTCTCTGTTATAACTGAGTTAATAGGAGAGAAAATGGCAAGATGCAAACATGTATTGGACCAAGCACAAACTTAGTGAACTAAAAACAATATTCATTTCTTGGAAATTCATTTGAAAAACTAATAAGCAACAACTGTTTTGTGGGTAAATTTGCTTGTGAGCCTTTTTAAACCCTGAAATACTCTGAATATCCAAGGCAACGTTCAATATACCATTTATTTCAAAGAGCATATAGTTTATAACTCTGAGATGTCGTTTATCCCTTGTTCCCACAATTTATCACTCAGAAACCACAGACTTCAATATTCTTTTCAGATTTAGCTGGGGTTTTTTAATCTGTTTTTTGTTTTGTTGTTGTTGTTGTTTTAATTGAGATCTATAGAAATGTCTTGTCAGTTTGTTCTTTTCAGGCCAGTAATTTGTGATAGAACTAACCATAAAAGCAAAATTAAAAAGCTGATTATTGTAAGGAAAAAAAAAAAGAAACAGCATTTTATGTAGTGGTTGCCTGTGATTCTTGACTGTACTAAAATGGAAAAAGAAACATCAAACTGATTAGCAATTAGTGATTTTTTTTTTTCTAAATTTGTGCTTAGCTACTAATATACATTGAACTTGCTTTCTTTCATCAGTCAAGTTCACAAAGCTGGAGAAGCATACTTCCTGACCACTCCATTTGGCCCATCAGATACTAGACATTTATGTATTATTGATGTATTTTATTCCAATGATAGGTTTACACTCTTCGTTGAAAGAGAAAAATTTTCATTATCTACTTCTGTACTGAATTTAACTGAAAGTTGGAAACATCCCAAAGAAGTAAGACCACCAAAACTTGCATAAATATTTAGAGGTACTGACCTATTTAAATGACAGTGGTTTGTGACAGTAAATTAATTTTTTATTTAAAAAATCTATGGAAATGAGTAAAATTTGAATAATTTGTATTTCTCAAATGAAAGTTCTTTGAACATAAAAACTTCTATGACTTGGTTGAATGTGATGGTTTTACTTTGACTCAGGAAACCCCTCATGTGGTCTTCTCATGTTTTCATTGTCTTTAAGTTCACTTGAGACGTCTAACTGAACCAAAGAATTCGGCAACTTTAGAGGAAACCACCAAAGTTTACATGGTTTTATTAGACATTCCTCTAAAATTGTTTTGTTTCCAACGACCTTCACTGCATAAGTCACTTTCAAACGGCATATTTGTTTTCTTTCATCTTTCCGCCTTCTTAAAGGTCTTATGATTTTCTAAGATGAGTATCTAATGATTAAATTACAATCCAACACCTAAAAGGAAAGCTGAATGCTTTAATGTTTTAGACTCAATTTCCTGCAAAGACGGGAAGTAGCTAGTTTCCTATACCATGAAATATCTACTTTTACTTATGCAGTGTTCAATAAATATCATCTAAATGGCCTCTCAGCTGTCTGTGCATATGTAAGTAACCTGATATGGAATATTTACTAGTTTACTGGAAAAAAATTTCCAGTGTTTTCTTCTGGAAGTTTTCTTCTGAGGGCACACCTCAGGTAATATTATCTTCTTTAGCCCATGAAAGATGATCAGAAGTGACATGTCAATTACTAGTGAGAACACTTAAAAGTTGTCCGATTCTCCATATTCTCTTCAGCTGATGGGGGAACCCTGTCTGCTGTGAACAGCAAAGGCTCCATTAGTCTGATTCCTTGAGTGACCATGATGAGCAAAACCCCTACCAATCTGCATTGAAATGTAGCATAAGTATAAAATAAATCTGTTGTTTTATGAGTTCTTTGCCTATTCCAGATTCGAGTCTTTTATCAAATATGTTATTTGCAAATATTTTCTCTCAACCTCTAGCTTGTCTCTTTACACTCTTTTTTTTTTTATTTACTTATTTATTTATTTTTGGCTTCATTGGGTCTTCGTTGCTGTGCGTGGGCTTTCTCTAGTTGCGGCGAGCGGGGGCTACTCTTTGTTGCGGTGCGCGGGCTTCTCATTGTCGTGGCTTCTCTTATTGCGGAGCACGGGCTCTAGGAGCGCAGGCTTCAGTAGTTGTGGTGCACAGGCTTCAGTAGTTGTGGTTCGTGGGCTCTAGAGCGCAGGCTCAGTAGTTGTGGCGCACGGGCTTAGTTACTCCGCGGCATGTGGGATCTTCCCAGACCAGGGCTCGAACCCGTGTCCCCTGCATTGGCAGGCGGATTCTTAACCACTGCGCCACCAGGGAAGTCCTCTCTTTACACTCTTAACAGTATCTTCCATGGAGCAAATGTTCTTAGTTTTAATAAAGTACTGTTTTTTCTTTCATGAACAGTACTTTTGATGTTGTATCTAAAAATTCATAACCAAATACAAGGTCATGCAGATTTTCTCTTATTTTGCTTCTAGAAGTTTTATAGCTTTTCATTTTACATTATATCTTTGGTCTGTTTTGAGTTGATTTTGTGTAAGGTGTGAGATCTGCATGTAGGTTCATATTTTTGCATAAGGGCATACAATTATTTCAGCACTATTTGTTGAAAAGACTAACCTATCTTCATTGAAATGCCTTTGAATTTTTGTCAAAAATCTGTTAACTCTATCTGTATGGGTCTACTTTTGGGCTTTCTATTCTGTACCATTAGTCAATATGTCTATTTTTTGTCAATAACAGACTGTTTTGATTCTGGTTGCTTTATAATACATCTGGTATTGAGAACACTCCAACTTTATTTTTCTTTTTCAGAATTGTGTTGACTATTCTAGACCCTTTATCTTTCAACATAAATTTTAGAATTTTTTTTTTTATGTCTACAAAAAAGTTTGTAGGGATTTTGATTGGGATTATGTTTAATCTTTAGATCAGGCTGGGAAGAACTAACATCTTAACACTGCTGAATTTTCCAATTCATGGAGATGGAAATATCTTTTCTTTCCATTTACTTAAATATTATTTGATTTCTTTCATCAATAATCTGCAGTATTCCACATGCAGATTCTGGACATATTTTGTAGATTTATAATTGTTTCATTTTTCTTTTTGGTGCTATTGTAAATGCTATTTTTCTTTAATTTCAAATTCCAATTATTAATTGCTGGTGTATAGGAAGGCAACTGCCTTGTGCCTCTGTTGCTTTAAACCATTGAAGCTTTTGGGTTATTTGTTACCCATTAATTATCTTGATGAATATGAAAGTTGTACCTAAAGCATGCTGATTCCCTAATAAAAACCTAAAATATGTCTTACTGTCTTAGGGATCTAATAGCTGCTGGTGGGGAAAAGTACTGGAAACTGAGAAGATGGAGATTTGTGCTCTACAGCATGGTGAAATATTTGCTAAGACCTATAATAACATGAAAAGTAGATCATGTTCCCGATGCGCTTGTAGCTCTAGGGGAGTATATTGGAAAGCAAAATGTTGGTTATGTGTTTTGGTTACCACTGGATAGTTTGGCACTAAATTGCAAGATACAAATGAACTCAGAAAAGAACTAGCCAGTTTCCAAAACAGAGAAAAAGGGGAATAGAATGAGTCCAGAAACTACTTTTCCATCTCAAACTGTGAAAGATAAGATTGAGAAATGCTTTGTGAGATCAAAATCCATTAAAATCTTTCAATTGATTAAATTACCTCTGGGCCAGGAGCAAATTAGGAGTGTCAAGTTCTTAAGTCCTTTAAGTTAGGAAAAAAAATTATAAGATCCCAGGCCTCAAAGTACCTGACACTAAAGAGAGAGAGAGTGAGAGAGAGAGAGAACATGGAAGAGAAAACTAAATAATGTAGCAGTTCTGGGAACTACGTCTTAAAAAATACCATTGGTCTGGTTATTGGCCCAAGGAGCTGACTAAAAGCAGAGAGATAATAATCTTACTGAGTTTCTGAAGAGTCTGTTCCTCTTCCAGACTGTAAATGCTCTTTGGGCACCCAACCATATATAGGCAGGAAATGAGTTAACAAAGCAGAAATGCATATTCCCCAGTGTCCACGTAAGATGTGGCCAAGAAATATATTGGAAAAGGAATACTCTCCCAGAGGGTCTAGCTAGTGACTTAAAAAACAATGAACAAAGTTCCTCCCAAGGAATAGAATCAGGGCATAAACAAGGAACATTCCATACCCCCAGGGAAGAGAGTCTCATAATATTTTCCCATTGGAATTTTAGAATTGCTGTGAGCCAGAGTCTGTAGCAAGTCCCCCATTCTTCCTCTTTCTGAATGAGAGTAATTTTTTTTTGTTTTTTTTTCCGCCATTGCATATTATGGGTGTATCTGGTTGGGAAGGTGGTGCATTTTAGCTCCTTTTAGCTCACTATTCTCCAGATCAAGGGAAGCCACATTATGACCTGATGAATAAACCAATGCACATTACTCAGAGATCTGGATTTTAAATTCCGTACCATGACTGGAATAGACTTTTGGATTTTCTTTTTTGAGGTGATGATGGCTAAATTCTCATGTGGGAAGGAGAGTGAACATAATACTTGCTGATAAAAAGAAAGCAAGTTGTGATAAATACTACTATTATTCCCAGAAATTTCTGGTTCTCCCCTCCTTCCACGAAGATTCACTCTAAGTTATGCATTGCTGTGGGACTTGTTTTGGCCAATGGAATGTGAATGAAAGTGATGTGTCACTCCTGAGTGGAAGCACTTAAGAAATTCAATTTTCCATGTTCTTTGATCCTACCATGCCTAAGCCTGAAACCTCAGGTTCAGAAGACAACAACACCTTGATCAAGGTGGTCTTCTGAGCAACTCCAATGAGCAGCTTGCCCTTTGCCAACCTGGATAACACATGTAACATGAGAAAGAAATATATTTCTTCTCTTTTAAACCACTAAAGTGTGGTGACTCTTTGTTTTGCAGCCTGAGGTAATCTACCCTGATTATTGCACCAGGTAAATTGCTTAACAACATTTGATACTTAGATGAATTAAAACTCAACAACTTTGTAGATAAGTTTAAAATGTCCAGATTCTTCATGAAATTCTCAGAAAAAAAAAAATCATGATTTTAGTCAAGTTTCTATATCCCTCCAAAATGCAGTAGCCATAAGTATACAAGAAGAGCAAGATATACAGATCTGGAACAAGGTAACCTTGTGAAATTTTGTTTTTTGAAACTTTCTGCTTCCCCTCCCTACGGTTATTCAGTCTCCAGAGTCCTAATCTCCACCCACCTATCCTAACCTCTAAATACATAACTGTACACAACTTAGAGCACAGTAATGTAAAAATGGTGTCATTTGGAGTTAGTGCAAATTATCTCTATTGTTTTGTTTGGAAAGCTTGGAGAAAATGATATGGGACGTGAAAAATAATGAACAGGTTTATACACATCTCCAGTAGAAGCAGTATTCAATCATACTCACCCCCCCTTCTTTTCTTACCCTCCTTTTTCCTTTTCTCTTTTTCTCTATTTTTCTCCTTTTATTTTTCTTTTACTATGCCTCAAAAAAAATGGAGTTTTAAAATAAAAAGCAACAATTTGATGTCATATCAGGAAAATATATGTGCTGTGTTCATTTAAGGTTTATTTTCTCAGAAATCTATGTTTTAAGACGTCTTATTTACATATTATATAAGAATCAGAATAAATTATATTTTAGAATTTGAAAATTGAAACAGAGAAGCTCATTTGTCTGGAGTTTCATGATAACAGGGAACTTAAGGTACTCTAACTGGTGGAAACAAATACAACTAAATAGGAATGCAGGATCTCAGATTTTATAGGCATGAGGTTTGTTACTCATTATACTGAACATTTTCACTAAATGTTAAAGGAAATAAGTATTATGATTTTATTCTGAAATGAGGGTAGATATTTTAAGAAATACATCCCAGTTATCCTATTTCCCAAGATATAATTAAGTATTACCCACTAAAACATTTTCTTGCAAGTTGTTTAACACCTAGATATGGTCTAAATTTCCCAAAGTCTTTTGGGTATAAGAAATTCAATGCATACTATACTAATTTCCAGTGACAAGAAATTAACAAACACATATTTGTGAACAGTATTTTTTCAGTATGATGTCAACATTAAATGGAGTACATATTGATTTCAAGAAAATGATTTTAAAAGTATGAATTTAAAGAGCTATAAAGTGTCAACACAAAATATATACAACAAAGTAAGACTTTTAGTGTAGAAGGCATTTGAGTCTCTTAGGACTTTGTTCCCAGGATCAGACTATCGACTGAGGGCTTTCTTCCACGGCTGTGATGAGACTCAGCTGGACCACTAACAATCCCCTCCAGGGAGCTGGCAAGTCCGAAGGAGAAAGCTGCAATTGGCTCCCCTGCACCCACCCTCACTCTGCTGCCCCCGGTGAAACTGACTGGGAAGACAAAAGTGTACAGACAGGGAATTTGACATCAAGTTTAAAGCAGTGCCAAACCCACTTTATTTAATGTAAGCAGTGGCTTTCCACCCACAGCTTCCATCTCTTCTAAATGTTCCAGTAATGTCGGCTCATGAACAATCCTTTCCTGTGGACCAGTGCCAGCTTCTTGATTATTATATTTTCCTTTCTAACTTTGAACTGAATTATCTTTCACTGGTTGAAAATCTTTCAGAAATGTTCCCCAATAAAAGTAAACTCTTTCTTTTAATCTTTCCTTTTAATGTATGGAAAACATAAGCATATGAGACCAGCCAGCGCTAAAGTGAAATTAGAGTTAGAAAAGTAAAATTGAATCTACATATTTTATTGGCAGAGGGAGGAGACTGGTTAGTTAAAGAAAAGTGATTCATATTTTACGCTATATATTACTTCTTTCAATGTAGACCTCAAACTCTGATACTATACTTTTTTTTTGACTTTTTGGAAAGTTGCATTTAATTTATTCTCAATATTCACTAGTATAGCCCCACAGAGGCTGGTTTTCTCTAATCCATTTTTTTTTTCTTAGCATTCTTCATTATAGCTCATCTTACTTCACTAGAAGTTACTATATATGACTTTATATATAATTCAATAGTCAGAATAGAATGAGAAAGTGTAACCAAACTCATTAAAATCTTATTACTACCTAGTAAACTTGATAATAGGGGATATGGGAATGGTAATGAGAGAGTTCAAACACTGGATATATTATCAAATCAAGAGAATACACATGAATGTTCTGGAATTCTCATCCTTCATGAAAAAGTACAATAAAAACTAATCACCAGGGATTTCCCTGGTGGTGCAGTGGTTAAGAATCCGCCTGCCAATGCAGGGGACACGGGTTCGAGCCCTGGTACGGGATGCCTCCACACGCAGCAGAGCTACTAAGCCCGTGCGCCACAACCACTGAGCCTGCGCTCTAGGGCCCGCGAGCCACAACTACTGAAGCCCACGTGCCTAGAGCCCGTGCTCCGCAACAAGAGAAGCCACCGCAATGAGAAGCCCGCGCACTGCACCGAAGAGTAGCCCCCGCTCGCCGCAACTAGAGAAAGCCCGCGTGCAGCAACGAAGACCCAGTGCAGCAACGAAGACCCAGTGCTGTCATAAATTAATTAATTAAAAAAAAAACTAATCACCAGTTCTAGTTTATAAAAATTGACCCATATACAAATATATCCAACCCATATGAAAGATATTCTCAATATGTCCTACTTTTTATGTGAAAAATTTTAAGAGCTATTTCTACAATAGCAAAGGGTATGTTTTTTGGAATAAACAACATTTCCATCCCCCCCCCCAAAAAAACACTCCTTGGCTGTCACATCCTAATGACACACACCATTTCTAGTTTCCTTGCAAATGCTTCCATTTCATTTGAGGACAGGTGCCATATGAGGTCAAGAGTACAGTGGTCAGAGCATGTATTGCACATTGGCGGTGGTAGTCATGACTTCTGGATAAAAGAATGAAAAGTGAATATATTTCCATTCAGAGTGTCAGTTAAAAACTCAGTCTTTGGTGGTGATGACGAGTGGGTGGGGAGGGCCTTGTATGGTTTTCTTTGTCTTGCTAAGGTTTTAAAATGTTTCAAAAATATATACACTGTTCCAAAATAAACCAGTTAGCTTTAAATAAGCTAATTGGAGAATTTTACAAGCTTTAATGGTGCTCTTGACTTTCACATTAAAAAACTCAAAGGAAAGACATTATGGCTTTCTATGGGTAATTGAGGCATTAAAGTAGTAGTAGTGGTAATAATAATAATAATAATGTTGTATTTGGCAAAGAGAAGCATCACGGAAATTCTAAACAAATTGCAAGTGTCACAGTAGCAGATCTCTGTCCAGTTGGGAGGTGACAGCAAAATTTATTTTTCATTAAAAGACAAGACTTTTTCCCATGTTTACTAAAGACTCTTTGCCAAAATCCACCAAAACTATTAAGCAAGAGCACTAGGTATAATGCTCCTGTTTGTTAATAAATTAACAGATTTCTGAAGTGATATCGATTAATTGCCATTTTTGTCTCTTTTTCTTGGCTCATACATTTTAATTTGAGGTAACTAGTTTAATCTTGACAGATACAGAGAATATTTAGTTTATCCTGTGACTTAAGGAAAATTTTCTTTCCATCCATTCATTCATGTAACATCAAAGCCCAGGATGATAATGATAATGTCCTGGTGGGCAAAGCCACAGTCTTTTATATTGATTGAAAGTATGGAGATTGTATTAGTTTTCTACTGCCGCTATAACAAATTACCACAAACTTTGTGGCTTAAGACAACACACGTTTATTAGCTTACAATTCTGGAGATTAGGAGTCCAAAATGGGTCTCACAGGCTAAAATCCAGACAGCTTGCATTCATCTCAGGAGGCTCTAGAGGAAAATATTTCCTTGCTCTTTCCAGCTTCTAGAGGCTGCCTGCATTTCTTGATTTGTGGCTTCCTTTCATCTTCAAAGCCAGCAGTGGCTGATGGAATCTTTTTCACATGCTATCACTGTGACACTAACTCTTTCGCCTCCCTCTTCCACGTTTAAGAACCCATGTGATTACCTTGGGCCCATGCAGATAATCCAGGATAATCTCCCTATTTTAGATAATCTCCCTGATTAGCAACCTGAATTCCATCTGCTTCTTTAATTCTTTTGCCATGGAAACCACCATATTCATTTAATGAAAATGAATTTTTTTGCAATTATTTTTTTCTCCAAAGAAAGAATATGGTTCTGGGGAACTAGGATATGACATCTCTGGTAGTCTATTTTGCTGCCTGCCACAGAGCTATTCTGTACAGATTTGTGTAAAGGAACATCTTAAGGAGGTGATTTTCAATGTGAAACATGTGGTTATTAATATAGTTTTATGAACTTGCCCAGCAATGAAAACCAACTGCTCATTAAATGAGTTACTTGTTAGAAATATATTCAGGCCTACAAATTAATTGAAAGTTTGTAGAAAAAGTTATGAAATGTCCATATCTTAAAAATGGCATGTAGCTCAGAAATAGTTTCAATAGCATGAGCTCCACATTGTGGGATCTTAGTTCTCCGACCAGGGCTCAAACCTGGGCCCCCTGTGGTGAAAGCTCGGCGCCCTAACCACTGGACCGTCAGGGAATTCCGGAGTGAGTTTTTAATAATGACTGATTCCTAAGGAACCCTCCAAATCTACAGTCCTCTCCTTTAAAACTTTGCCTAATTTACTAAAATGTTTTATTTTGTACATGAAAAGAGAACTTTACCTAGTTAAATGCATACAATCTTGTTTTTTAAATATTGGCAATAGCAAATTTAATTTATAAACACTCGTGTGTTTATTGTTTGGTGTTCTCTAAAGGTGCTGTACATACTTGTTTCAACAAATCGCCAGATACAATTGGGCAGACAAGTGTGTCACCATCCTCCCTTTGAAGATGAGGAAACGAGGCTATTAGAGCCATCAGTGATTTATCTAACATTACTTATCTGGAAAATGGCACAGACAGCCTTCAAACCCAGGGATTCGACGACTTACAGTGAAGGGTGCTTTGAACCCTGGCATTTGTTATCCGGGAAAATCTAATAGGAAACACTCATATCAAAATACGAACAAGTTAGAATCCATGATCATAAGACTGAATTTTTGAATGTTCAGTAGAAATGAATTTATATAGGTAGGTTTCAGCCTTCCAATATAATAAGCTCAGTCACTTGGTATTATTTCTCTAATTTTGCTTAGTATCATTGCATGACTTGAATCTGTTGTGAACCATTGTATTTACATGTGTATATATATCCTTATATTCGTAATCGGTATGAGCTGAGGTATGAACATAGTCAAAAATGACACTGATTTAAAACTTAATTTCATGTTTAAAAAAACACAATAATGTTAACATGTTTATGCAAGATAGCCTCAGGAAAATTGAGTATTAAGGAGTTTTTCTGAATCCCTTGTATTTATAATGCTGAAAACATTGGTAGAAATTGGTGAACTGAACTGCAAAGACACAGATAGAATTTTTCCCTCAATGTAGATATTTATTTGGAATTTCAAAAATTTTGCCTAAGCTCAGAGTTAAATTTTGTCACTTATGTTTATTTAATTGGTCTTTTCTCTGTAACTGTACAGTCTTCCTTTATATACCTAAGAAAAAATCCCTGCCAAAGTTGCTGATCACATCTCATCCATGTCCAGATACGGCTCCTGTTTTTTCTATTTTATTTCTAGAATTTATGAAAAATAATCATGACCTCTTCTCAATTTCTCTAATCCTCACCCCTTCTGGTTTTGTTCTAATTTCTCTCAGGAATTGAAAAGTTCAGTTTTCTCATATAAAGGTTTTCCCTATGTACACATAATGCTTTTGTAGCACTCTTTCCATGTATCATATACAATTAACATCATTCAAATAGATATGGTTTGATGGATCTATTAATTCTCCTGAACTCTTATGTTACCAACCTATTGTTACCCACAAAAGCAAATCTACCTCTTCACGTGTACTCATTTGCCTGTAATACATATCATATATTAGCATATGCATAACCTCATGCTTTTGATAACATGAAGACATAATTATAAAACCAAAACAAAACAAAACAAAAAGTAAGAAATAAATAGTCTAACTACTAATTAAACTAAAACTAAAACTGCATTGGCATTTATCACAGGCACCGTGAGGATCTATTCTGAAGATTAAGGAAGAAACCTGAAAGAGGGAGAAATTGTGATTTTGTCCAGAATATTTTGTTATCCACCACAGCAGTTTTACTTGTTCACTCCTCATTGATTTTTCCTCCCTTTAAGAGTAATGTGTATATCACAAAAATGAGATATTTTACTAAGATTAGTCAACAGCCTCCCTCACCTCTGTCTGTTTGCTAGAAAGTGCACAAAATTAAAAACTAGAACATTAGGGTGAGAAATAGAGGCCGACGGAAACTAGGAAGAATCTAGGATGAGATTCAAAAGAACTGTTTTCAAAGTGTGAGAGGCTCATTTAAATTGCTGACTTAAACTGTCATGTGCATTTAGATATTGATGTGGTAAAAGTAATTCTTCTTACTCCATTAGTTGCTCAAAATCATACTACTTTTTTATTTGATCCATGACTTTCTGGTGAGCACTGTATATTTCTCAGAGTAAACTGCCTCCATATTTTTGACACAAAATAATGTGCCCTTTCAACTGATCAGTTTTTCAACAAAATTGTCTTGTTTTCTCGAAGACATACCTCCTGGAGGCCTCGAAGTTGTTTTGCACACAGACACACACACGCTAATCTTGATTATTCTGCATGAGAGTGCCACAAATCACTTTGCTCTTTGTATCTTCAGGAACCAAGTCTCCCCATGGCATTTCTTGGACAATTAGACTCTCATCTCTACCAACATGCTCAACTCTGTCATTTATGAGGTCCTGAGCAAGAGAATGAACAGAGGCCCATGTAGCATATGGCTAAATTTTTAAAGATTATAAACCAAGTTAACAAACTGCTAATAAATTATGATTTAGCCCTGTGCCTTACACATATGCATTAATAAAAATATATTTAAAGAAATATGTGTAAAGCTATGGTTTGTATATTACTGAAAGTCAAAATAATATCAAGGATGAGTGAAATCAATTATTATTGCACATGTAGGCATTCTGCTGATGACCTGACATTTTTCTTGGAGGAAAAATAAAATCGAAATATAATAAATGATTATACACTTAGTCCATAACATTTTCTTTTATTTACTTTCATTTTAGCATAATGTTATTATATGATAATCTTAATCTTAAAAATATGAAATAGAATATAATTGTATTAAAAATGTAAACGTAAAAAATCAAAATGACAAAATTATACTTATGTATTTTTCCAAAAAGTTATTTTTCTAAATTATTTAAAATTATCCATTAGAATTAAGAGGCAAAATACAATTATAATCAATAAATATCTAAAATTTAAATCAAAATATTTAAATGAAGTTAAATTTGTCATAAACCTTTGTAAATTAAGTTAAATACTATACTAGTACTATATTAGTATAATACTAATATACTAATATACTAATACTAATACTATAAATACTGTTATGTCACTTAATGTCCATCTACTTCCTGGTTCAAAGGACAAATAACACACTTCCAGTATGGTATGGCTAGACCCCAGAAAGACAAAGTAAAAATAATATGTTTACGATTGCAAAAAGTAATATGTTAATTATTTAAAATTGCAAAATATCCCTCATTGGCATGAGCAATACCCGTGAATATCGCACTAATTTGTGTCACCAAAACCTCAAAATGGAGCAAAAAGAAAAGCAAAATAAACTAGATCTCAGCACTACTGGGAAAGGACACTTCATTATGCAAGAATCTATGGTAATCATGCTATTTTAATGGAAGGATATGATACATGAATTCATTTTTTCTCTTTAAGCAATTCTGTCACTCAATTCCTCTGGGCACATGTAAGCACTGTCAGTCTCCAACTTTGGCATCACACAAATTAAAATTTTCACAGCATTCGGACTACGTTGACTTTAGCTTCTGAACATTGGGCAAGAGAAACAGAGGTTTCCTAGGGGTCAGAATGGTGTTAGTTCACAAACTGTGGATGCTTAGAGTAAACACCCATTGGGTTGCTTTGCTTTGGTGCCAAGGGCTGGATCCTGAGTGACAGAAACTCATGCATTTCTTAATGTATAGTGAAGAATTAACTTTACCCAAAGAGAGTTCTGGTCTTTGTCCTTAGCTACTGGAAGTGATTCCAAGCTCCTGGAATGTGTTGCTGATAAGCACATCTTTGTTTATCAGAGGTTTTGGCAACCAGACAACCTAACAATGTAATTTGTAATGGGAGCTTTAGACCACACCATATTAGTTTGGACTTCCAAGAGAAACTGGACACTGAAGGTATTAGTCAAACCTCTGGAGGGAGGGGTGTACTGGAGACTAAAGGTCAGCCATGTGGGTAATATGTGAGCCCCAGTTAAAATTCTGGACACCAGAGACTAGCGTGAACTTCTCTGCATGAAATACTCTGAGTATCGTCACACTGCAATGCCAGGAGGATAACTTGTCCCTGAGAACAACAGGAGCTTCATGTTCAAAACCCTCCCAGATTTTCCCTGTATGTCTCTTCTTTTGGTTAGTTCTAATTTATATACTTTCACTTAAAAAAAAAAAAAAGAATAGTGTAATTGTGAGTATAGTGCCAAGTTCTGTGAGCTATCTAGCAAATTCTCAAACCTAGTGGGGTTCTGGGAATACCTGAACTTGTAGTCAGTTGGTCCAAAGTGAAGGTGGTCCTGCAGTCCCCAGACTTGTGGCTGGTGTCTAAAGTGAGGACAGCGTTTTGGGTACTATTCCCTCAGACCGTGTGATTTGCCCAAACTCCATTGCTCTTAGAGTAGTTGCTTTCTTTTTAATTTTTATTTTAATTGGAGTTTTAAGATGAATTCTTCTAATAAACTTTTAGGGAGGGATCTAACTTGTTCTTAGGCTTTCATATTATAAACACAAACATGTACCTTTGTTTTGTGTGTGTTTGCTTATGTGAGCCCTTTAAAGCAGAGTGCCCATGGAAAGGGTCCCTCTCCTTAGTCAATGTGTGATCCTGTCCCCAGAACACCTGTGTACTTAACTTTGTTTCATCCATAAATAATGTTTATCCACATTCTCTCTTGCAAGAAATACATTGTTTGCTGATCACTCCCCCCCGCCCCACGCCCCTGCTATTTTCTTCATTTGTGGTACTCTTTTTCTTTTTTAACAGCTTTAATTAAGAATAATAAACATCAGTAAAATGCTTATGATTAAAGTTTAAAATTGATAAGATTTGATATATGTATATACCCATGAAACTATCACCAAAATCAAGATAATAAGCAATCACAGCCAAAATTTCTTTAGGTCTCTTTGTAATCCCTCTCTCTGCTTTTCTCCACCCCCTCCATCCCAAAAAATCATTTATTTGCTCTATCTCACTATAGATGAATTTGCATTTTATAGAATTTAATACAGTGAAATCATACATTATATACTTTTTTTAGTCTGGCTTCTTTCACCCAGCATGATTATTTTGATATGCATCAAGACTGCTAAGTGACTCAGTAGTTCACTGCTTTTTATTACTGAGCAGTAGTCCATTCTATACCAAATTCTATCATTTGTTATCCATTGATCTGCTGTTGGAAATATGGATTGTTTCCAGTTTTCGGTTATTACAAATAACATTCATGAACAAGTATAAATATATGCTTTATTTATACTGAGTAAATAGCTAAGAAGGAAATGACTAGGTCATATGATAATTTTAACTTAAGAAACTGAAAAATTGTTTCTCAAAGTCGTTGTATCATTTTACATTTGTACCAACCGTGTATGAGAATTTCCGTTGTTATACATCCTCATCAACACTTTAACATCTCATCTACATTTTAACTTTTGACTTTCCAGTAGATGTGCAGACTTACCTTATTGTTGTTCTAATTTCCTTTTCTCTAGAGACTAATGATGTTGAGCATCTTTTCATGTACTTGTTGCAATCCATATATATTCTTTGATAAAGTGTTCAAATCTTTTGCTTTTTTAATTTGGTTGTTGGTTGTCTTATTCAGTTTTGAGTGTTCTATATATGTTCTGGATACAATTTCCTTACTAGTTGTGCAATTTGCAAATATTTTCTCCCCATGTGTGGTTTCTCTTTTCAATTTCTCATCAGTGTTGTTCAAAGAGCCAAAGTTCTTAATTTTAATGATGTTCCATTTATCAATTATTTCTTCGATACGTTGTAATTTTGGTGTTATAGCTAAGAAACGTTTACCCAACACAGGATCAAAAAATTTTCTCTCACATTTTCTTTGGTGAGAGAAATCACTTTTATGGTCTTTGGTGTTACATTTAGGTCAGTATACCACTTTGAGTTTATTTTCGTATATAGAGAAAGATATACATTTTGCATATAGAGAAAGGGAAAGAAATTGGTGAGGGAGATTAAGAGGTACAAACTTCCAGTTGCAAAATAAATGAATCACAGGTGTGACATGTATAGTGTGGGGAATATAGTCAATAATTATGTAATATCTTTGTATGGTGACAGATGGTAACTAGACTTATTGTGGTGATCATTTTGAAATGTATGACAATATCGAATCACTATGTTTTGCAACAAGAGCTAACAGTGTAGGTCAATTATACTTCAAAAGCAAACAAGCTCATAGAAAAAGAGATCAGAGTTGTGGCTACCAGAGATGGTTTGGATGAAGGCAGTCAAAACGTACAAGCTTCCATTTATAAGGTAAATAAGTACTAAGGATGTAATGTACAAGATGATAAATATAATTAACACTGCTATAAGTTATATATGAAAGTCGTTGAGAGTATATCCTAAGAGCTCTTATCACAAGGAAAAAAATTTTTTTTCTATTTCTTTAGTTTTGTATCTATATCTCATATGATCTATACGAGATGATGGATGTTCACTAAACCTATTGTGATAATCATTTCCTGATGTATGTGGTCAAATCAGTATGTTGCACACCTTAAACTCATACAGTACTGTAGGTGAGTTATATCTCAATAAGCCTTGAAGGAAAGAAAAAGAAAAGACCCTGAGTCTAGTAAGGGAACTTACAGATAAACTTTAATTAATTAATTAATTATTTAAAAGAATCAATTGATTGTGGCTTCTGTGAAAGGATGTGGGTGGAAAATTCCCTTTAGCATTTGTGTGCATCGGCAAGTTCTTATTTAACCCCAACTCTTGAATAAAAGTTCGGCTGGACATGAAAGGAGAGAAAGATATGGATCAAAGTTCACCATTTTTTTTATAAATGGATATTCAATTATTCCCATACAGTTCAAGAATTGTATTCCTTCTTTGTGAAATTGACTTTGCACCCTTGATGAACTGACCGTGTACATACATGTATGTCTATTTCCATAATCGCGATTCTATTTCATCAATCTGTTCATCCTCACACCATCATCACACTATATTGACTACTGTAACTTATAATAAGTCTTAAAGTCAAATTCCTAGTCATCTAAGTTTAATCTTTTTTTTCCAAGTTGTTTTGTCTATTCTAGGTAATTTGTATTCCTGTACGAAACTTAGAATGACCTTGCCGATTTCTACAGTAGAAAACCTGCTATAATTTTGACTGAGATTGCATTAAACCTGTAGCTCAATTTTAGGAGAAATGACATCTTAACATTATTGTGTGTTCCAATTTGTAAACAAGGCATATATCTCTACTTACTTAGATTTTCTTTGAAATCTTTTATCAGTTTTGTAATATTGATTGTACAGGCATTGTACATATTTTTCAGATTTGCTCTTAAGTATTTTATATTTTAGTTCTATTGTAAATTGTATTTATTTAAGTTTCAATTTCCAATTTTGTCTAGCTAGCATATAGAATAAAATTAATTTTAGTATATTTATCTGGTCTCCTGCACTATGTTAAACTCAGAGTGAGTTTAGTTTTCATTGTCCAATCTGTACGCCTTTCATTTAGTTTTCTTGCCTTACTGCACCTACTAGAACCTCCCACACAATGCTGAATAGAAGTGGTGAGAGTAAACTGTCTTGACCTCTTGCTTCTCTTACAGGGAAGGTAATCAGTCTTTCTTCATTACGTATAAATTTAGCTGTAGATTTGTCACAGAAGCACTTTATCAGGTCGAGAAAGTACCTTTCTATTCCAAGTAAGCTGAAAGTTTTTCATCAGGACTAGATTCGGATGTTGCCATATGCTTTTTCTGCATCTGTTGGGACAATCATGTGTTTTTTCTTTTTTTTCTACTCTGTTAATATTGTGAGCTATATTGATTGATTTTCAAACTCTAAAACATTTCATTCCTTGGGTAAAACTCAGGTGGTCAGTATATTATACTGTTAAAAGTATTGTTGGGTTCAATTTGCTATCATTTTGTTTAAAATTTTTGCATCTATATTCACAAGGGATGTAGGTTTGCTATTTTCTATTTGTGTATTATCTTGATCTGGTTTTAGGATCATGGTAACAATAGCCTCATAGAATGAGTTGGGAAATATCTCATCTTGTTTATTTTTCTTGATGAGATAGAGTAGCATAGATATTACTACCTCTTTACTGTTAGAATTCACCTCTTATCTAGAACTAGATTTTCTTTCTGCAAAGATTTTAACTGCAATTACATTTTTTAAAATAAATTTATTTATTTATTTTTGGCTGTGTTGGGTCTTTGTTGCTGCACGCAAGCTTTCTCTAATTGCGGCAAGCGGGGTTACTCTTGGTTTTGTTGCATGGGCTTCTTATTGCGGTGGCTTCTCTTGTTGCGGAGCATGGGCTCTAGGCATGCGGGCTTCAGTAGTTGTGGCATGCGGGCTCAGTAGTTGTGGCTCGGGAGCTCTAGAGCGCAGGCTCAGTAGTTGTGGCACACAGGCTTAGTTGCTCTGCGGCATGTGGGATCTTCCCTGACCAAGGTTCGAACCCGTGTCCCCTGCATTGGCAGGCAGACTCTTAACCACTGTGCCACCAGGGAAGCCCTGCAAATACATATTTTTAAATAAACCTATGGAATTCAGGTTATCTGTTTCTTCTTGAGTAAACATTGTAGTTTGTGCTTTTCATGTTATTAGCTTAATATAAATTTTCAAAGTTATGACACAAATTGTTCATAATACTCCCCTTTATCTTTTTAATAACTGTAACATCTGTAGTAATATCACCTCTCTCATTCCTGATATGGGTAGTTGGCTTCTTTTCTGTATCTTTTTTTTTTCCTTTTCTTAATTATCCTGACTAGAGTTTTATTAATTTTTTTTTTTTAATTTTTATTTATTTATTTATTTATTTTTATTTATGGCTGTGTTGGGTCTTCGTTTCTGTGCGAGGGCTTTCTCTAGTTGTGGCAAGTGGGGACCACTCTTCATCGCGGTGCGCAGGCCTCTCACTATCGCGGCCTCTCTTGTTGCGGAGCACAGGCTCCAGACGCGCAGGCTCAGTAATTGTGGCTCACGGGCCTAGTTGCTCTGCGGCATGTGGGATCTTCCCAGACCAGGGCTCGAACCCGTGTCCCCTGCATTGGCAGGCAGATTCTCAACCACTGCGCCACCAGGGAAGCCCAGTTTTATTAATTTTATTGATCATGTCAAAACCACCTTTGGTTTTATAATTTTTTCTATTTTGTATGGTGTTCTTATTTCCTAATACACTGATTTTTGCTTATTTATTATTTCCTGTATTTTGAGTTTCATATAGGCAGCATCTAGTTGAGTTTGTTTATTTGTCCCTGTAGTGTGGTTATGGTATTCAACTGAAACACAATTAGGTCCTTTTGTTTCAGTGTTCTTTCAGTTTTTGAGTTACTGTTTTCCTTTCCCATTTATATTAATTTATATTTAAAATATGTAGAAATGTAAAACTATGCTTAATAATAACTTTAAATATAAATGGCCTAAATTTCCAACTAAAAATAGAGCTTTCAAATGTCAAAATTATACAAAAGCATATACTCAAGAAAGTGTCATTCTCTCTCCCTTGTATTCTACTTCATTCTCTGCTCAAGTTTTCCCATCAATTTTGTCTTTTCAAACTACGGTGAAACTCTGATTCATCAATCAAGCCATGACAGCATTTGAACTTGGGGAAAATACAACATTTCTATACTAATTATTAATTTGACTCCTGCTGTTTTCACTGTTCTCTTAGCTCAACTCAATTAGTATAGTTTTATTTGGCACCCAAAAGCTGTAAACACAAACGTAAAGACAAGGACTATTGTTTGACACCACTTGATTACAGACGTGCCAAACATCATCCAGAGTATACATAGGTGTGCATGTGTGTTTGTGTGTATCATCAAAATGAGAACACAATAATATAATATCTCATAGGGAACTCATTGACCTCTGAGAAAGCATCTGTGAGTCCAAGTACAAGTAACACATATACTTGTCCAATTCTCTCTTTTTCAGGAATTTTACCATAATTCAGGGAGAAAAAGAAAGAAAAAAGATAAATCCTACCACTTTTATTAGTTTATGTACACCCCATTGTTTTTTGCTCTTCAGTGGTATATATTTATCATGGGGTACATAAATAGAGAGTGTTTTTTTTTAAATAAGTAGTTTATGTAGGCTTTATTAAATACAACATGCCCATGTTCTTCCTAATGGTATGAATGGTAAATGTAAGGAAAACTCTGAACTGAACTGACAACTTTTTTTTCACATTCTTTATTTGAGTTTTGGTAGGAAATGTACTCTTATACAGGATTACTTATTAACTGAAGAATGAGTAGAAATTTAATGATAATAATCAAATTATGGGTATAAAAATAAAATAATGTTTGCCTAACTACCTTTTCTTACATCTCTTTCTCCTTTCTTCTATTCCACTCCTAAGCTAGCCAGCATGCTTGCACCTACATCACAAACTTGCTCAGTACTTTTTCCATCTCAAAATTTCAGTCTAAATTCCTTTTCCAAATTATGCCATATGCTAATTTCACATTCTTTTCTCTCACTTCTCAGATCTCACTTTAACATACCACGACTTGTTCGTTTCATAGTTCTAGAAATCACGTTGCAGTAAATTGACAATTTTGTGGTGAATTAATATCCAACATATTATTGAATCACTTTGCTAGTTGAAGTTAAAGCAGAAAATCAGGGAGTAACCAGAATTAATATCCAATATTTGGCTTTAAATAATGACATTTGACAAGATCTCATTTTCTTAGGTTAATATTTATTAATTTTTAAGTCCTATCTCCCACATTTTACTCCTTTATTCAGTTAGGAAATGGTTGTTATAGTCATAGGTGTCTTATGTAAGCAGAACTAGAAGAAAAGCATTACACTAAAATGCGAGTTGAGTATATTTTGACGAAAAAAAACTTCAAGGCACGATGAAACAAACAACGAATAAAATGTTCACAATGTTCACCTGTAAAATTATTCCCTGTAATTTTTTAGTTTTGTTGTTACTGTTGTTTGGTTTTTTAGTGTGTGTTTAATTTTGCCAACATGGTATGAAAGAGAAAGTTCTACTTAAGCTCTACTTAATAGGAGCACCTCATCAGCATTCTTGTCTTAAGCATGAAGATAGAGTTTAGTCCTCTGAGACCAGGTGGTGGACTATCCTGCAGCATTAGCTCATAGTCTGTGGAGAATTATAACACATGACAGACTCAGCAAAGAGATGGATTCCAAACCCTTTCAGAGCAGAGCTCTGAAAGATGGCAATAATATTTTGGCAAGGAAAAATCAATACACATGATGGCAGCAGTTTCAAGCTCAGACTGACTCCACCCTTTTTCTTCACCTACATTTCTAGCTTTGTTTCAGAATGTTTATTGCTGCAGATTTGAGAGGAGTGGACAGATGAGAAGCCTCTTATCAGGCTGTGAATGTGTGAGGATCCACCTGGCCTTCTCTACAGTGAGGCTTCTAGGTCCAGGCGGATTGGATTTGACACTTGTCTCAGTATCCTTGAAAGGCAAGAGCAGATAAGAAATTTGATCAAAGTTAGGGGAAATAAGAGGGAAGTTAATCATTTGGTGGTTTGGAGTGGTTCAAGAAGTCTGGCAAGATTAGAAGTACTGGGCACCCTGGAAAGCTTTGAATAGGTAGTGTTAGAACAACTGAAAACACTTATTTAATACCGTGACTGATAATTTGTGGAACTTGACTGCCCAAGGGTTAATGCTGTTTGAAGATGGAACAATTTAATAGCAATTTTAAGGAATATATAGATAATAAATTACAGTTAGTTTAGAAGAACTTGATTAAAAATCCATTGCACAGAAATGACCTCTGAGAGGTCTCCCATCCAATTCTTTTCATGGAGTCACTGTTAGTCTCATGGTGAACTGGGGTGGGTGCACTGAGGTCCTGGCCTAGAGGGCATTTTAAATGCTCTCACTAAAATACAGTAAATTTATTGAACAAATATTCTGTGTATATTCACACAGATTATGTCTTATCTGGCTGAAAAAAAGAACAGTCTTGTGTGTTATTTACCAGATATTTATTTAGTACCTGTTATGGCCTGGGGAGCATATTGGATTAAATAAGAGAGTGATTTAAAGATAACATTGAAACATCTTCTGCTGGATTTTAAATGTGTTTTTATTATCTAATTAAAATGCTTAAGATAAGAACATTTATCTCCATGGGCAATCTAAGCTTGTCTTCTTTTAAATGCAGAATAAGTCTAATCCCCCCACCTCCTCCCTTTCCGTTTTTCCATATTCATTCTTTCTCTCTTTTACTTGCAACAAATATCAAATGCATACCATAAGCTAGGCACCATGATAAGCTCTAGGGATCTGGATGTGAGCAAGACAAATGAGATGACCATCTGCATGGCACTTAGACCCCAGTAGAGGACACAGAAAAATAATCAGTTTAAATAACATGTGATGACTGCTTTGAGAAATGCCAGTACTAAGTAGGTACTTATCAGGAACAACTGGTTTTTCTGTCCTTTAGGGAAAGCGTCCCAGGGCGAGAACATCTGACACTGAAGAATGCATAAGAGCTAGGCTAATAAAGTGGGTTGTGAAAATCGTGTGTCAAACAGAATGGAGGTGAAGATCTCGAAGTAAGAAAGAAGGTGGTGAGTTAGAGGAACTCTAACACCAGTAGTTTAGGATGATCAGAATGAAGACTGGAGTGTTAGGACCCGAGACAGCAAAGTGAGATGAGGAAAGCTAACGTGATTCTTCTTAAAATGTAGGTTTTTCTTCTAAGGGTGGTGAAATCCATTGGAAAATTATAAATTGGTGAGTGACAGGATAAGATTTGGACTTTAGAATAATTTCTCAAGAGATGGTATAGAGAATAAATGTAAAAAGAAGAAAGACTGGAAGCAAGGCTAGAACCTAGGAGGGTATTAGCCAAATCCAGGCAAGAGATGGACCATAGTGCTGACCTCTAGAGTAAAGATGTGTGGCACTCAGGAAAGAGGTCAGAGGTGAAGTAAACGTTTAGGGTTTATTTATTCATTCATTTATTTTACAAATATTTATTGAAGATCTATCATGTCCAATACTTGGTACTTGAGTATTAGGTGCTGGCGTTGCAGAAAAGAACAGACGAGACAAAAGCCCTGTCTTCATGGAATTTATAATCCATTTGGAAAGACACTAGCAGAAAAGTAAGTAAAATATATAGTATGTCAGGGGATCATAAGTGGTGAGAAGAAAAATAAAGCAGGAAAGAGGAGGTAGAGGGATGGTAAGGATGTGAGATTTTAAGTGAGACAGTCAAAGAAATACTCACTGGGTGATATTTGAGCAAAGATCTGCAGAAGATGAGGGAGCAAACCATGCAGATGTTGGGAAGGAATGATCCAGGATGAGGAAGCGAAGGAGGAGGAGAAGAAGAAAAAGCAAAGAGATCTTAGGATAAACAATACCTAGATTACTCTAAAAATAGACGTTTAGCTCTCTTTCTCAAATGCATTACAAAATTACCTAACTCCTTTAATAGAATATAGACTATAACATCTCTCTCTTACTGGTAAACATTATTGACAATACTACAGAATAGGGCTTGTTCGGGGGCTAATGGCTTTCGTAGATGTGTTTGCTCCAACTCTGAATGTTTTGAGGCATTATGATCTGGAAATAAGAAAGAGTAACTAATCTGCCTTTTAGATTTCTTTTTTTTTTTAATTTTTAATTTTTTGGCTGCATTGGGTCTTCGTTGCTGCATGCGGGCTTTCTCTAGTTGTGGAGAGGTGGGGCTACTCTTCTTTGTGGTGCGCAGGCTTCTCATTATGGTGGCTTCTGTTGTTGCTGAGCACGAGCTCTAGGTGCATGGGCTTCAGTAGTTGTGGCACACGGGCTTAGTTGCTCTGCAGCATGTGGGATCTTCCTGGACCAGGGCTTGAACCTATGTCCCCTGCACTGGCAGACAGATTCTTAACCACTGTGCCACCAGGGAAGTCCCTAGATTTCTTTTATCTATCCTCTTTCCTACTTTCTTTCCTAAAAGAGCTACGGGGATGCACAACCTGAATGCAACTCTATTTCTTATCAAGGAGAGGGAAGAAGTATTATGAAAGCCCTTTGGTTGTCAGAATCTTTCATTGCCCAATTTCACGTTTATAAGAATTTTCTGCATGGTTGAGGGAGTTAGAAATGGTACCATGTTCAGTCTTTCCCAGATAGTGTAGAGGAGGGGGAAGGGTAGCAAGATCATTATAGAACAGGCCAAGGTTGGGATTTAGATGTAACTGGATGAGCCTCTTTGTGTAAGATTTGTAGAAGATAGAAGCAGAAGCAGTATCATTCTTGAAATCATTTGCTCTGGAAAACTCATCTTGACAACTATAGACTGGATCATGTGGCCTTCACAAGTTTCAGTACCACCTTTTTCATAGTATTTTTCACTCTGAGTTGAAACTGTTTCTTGTCAACCTTTCAGACAAGACTGTTTGTAGATTTATTAAAGATGTGGATCAGGTCTATTTCGTCACTAGCCCCATGCCAGGCATAATGCTTAGCACACAATAGTTACTCAATAAGTATACATTTAATTCATGAACAAGGTCATAGACCAATTTAACAGCCATATTTCCCTGCTAAGATTGACTAAAACCTACCAACTTTTTTTGTCACATCAGCTACTATTATGCAGCCATGTCTCTTCACCATATTCTTCTGTAATCAGTTTTTAATATATGCTTTTACATTTATCTCTTACACAACTTTATGATGTTGCTATCAGCCCACCATCACTAAATTCTGAGATTTTAATTTTAATCCTAATATTGCCATGCAACATGTAGTTTTTATCACCTACAAATTTGATTAAAATTTCTGCTATGTCCGTTAATCATAGGACCATTGGTTAAACTGATTTCACACCTTTTATTTCAATATCAGTCCACCAAGACGTCTTCACTTATCTGGCACAGGATAATATGAGAGACATTGCCAAAATTCACTAACATGAACTCTGCAGAATCAGGAAGAAAGCTCTAATTAGTCCCAATCGTGTAAAATTGTCCAATTGGAAGATAGTAATGTTGAGATTTTTGTCATATTATTTTTAAGTATATTCACCATTCTCTACACAAAAAAGCTTACATTATTGTCAGCACTTTCCTAAGTCAGAGTGAAGCATTTGATTAGAAATGTTAGAAGAATGCATGCTTGCAAGGCCTTGAGCTTTGTATAGGACAGTATGAATCAGACTCAATTGCTATGACTAACAAATAAAACAATGTGACAGCCAGATGAAGAATATGCTTACCATGACTCAACAAAGCAGTCACAGAAAGGCTAACCACCCCATCTCTGGATCATGGATATTATCAGTTCCTATATTTATTAAGCAGTTAATACACTTTTAAAAAATGCTACATATTTTGATATGAATTTCTTTGATCTCTTGGTATAAGAAACATTTTGGTTGGATTGAGAAAGTAAGTTTCTTTCTTCTTTTTTCTAGGCTTATTTCACTAAAGTGTATACAATAGGAAAAAGTAGATGCTACCTACTAATAGTTAGAGTTTGCAAGCTTATTGCCTTATTCTGAAGCATCCCGTTCAAAATTAATACATCAATTAATCAGGCTATTCCAACTAAAACCAAAATGAACTCAAGTGTAATAAAATAAATAACAAAAAAGAATTAATCTAGAATAGGTATAATCTCTTATTTTAAAGTACAAAAAATTCTAGCATGAACTTTAAGTTAAAAGCATCCATATATCAGCTCCAGAGAGAGGTTAAGTAGCTCACAGCTCAGAAAACACTTCATGTGCAATTTTAAAAAAAAACATGTTTGGTTCTCTTTACCTGTGTTTTACAATAATGTGTTTTAAGAAAAAGAATGATATACTGTTAAGTCCAGAGAACAGATGCATCTATTTCTGTGGGAGCTAACTGGAAAACAGAAACGACTGTAGAAATACAAAACATATTACAGGAGGGAGAAGCAAGTATGAGTAAATAATTGAAATATTTTTAATTGGGGAAAAAATAAGTACTCTATGATTTTTTTAGAAAATTGTCGACTTCTTAAACTAGAATAAATCTCAGTCAAATTATGTTTAAACTTATCACTTCATAGATGAATTTATTATAAGAGTGCCCAATGGATATGTTCAATATTAAGTAAATTATATAATCTCTTTAAGGCTAAGAATCATATTACTTTTCTGTTTATACCCTAACAAACTTAGTGCAGTGCTTTGCACATAATAGGTATTTGAATAGCATAATTAATTAATTGATCAGAAACTGTTAGAATCGTCAAGGAGATATGCTCTACACCTAGAGGCACTTACCTGAATTGTTGGAAAGTAATTTGGAGACAAAAATGTAGAAAGCAGACAATGTTCCTGAAAATCCAAATCTATAAAGTGAGGGCAAACAGCACATCTATGAAATGATTAAAGTGAAAATAAAATAAAATAAAAATTGGAATTTAGTTATCTGCTTTAATTTAACTGTTAATAATCCACAATGTCCCCCAGCTTAACTGTTTTTCATGCTCCTCAATTGCTTCTTAGCACTGAATCAACATGTACATCAAAATAAAATTGTTGTTTGAATAAAAAAATTTTCTTTGAAGAAACTCAAAATTAATAAAGCTTTTTAAAAATAATGATAAAGAGAGAAAGTGATAAAGAGAAGGCCAAGCTGAGAAATGTAAAGCCTATGAAATACTGTTGTAAAGGAAAACCTATGATCCTTTTGGAAATATTTGTCTAAGTATGTCATTTCGGGACAGCTCCCTGCCACATATGTAAGTTTTGTTTGAAACTGTGTTCATTTCTCCACTGTCAGGATAGGATCATTTTGTACAGTTTACAACGTGGACAGGCCCTCAGGGGAGGGAAAGCCTAATTTTTCACTTTCTGGTTTTGCTTGGCTAATCCTAGATTAACACTGCCTACAATAAAACTTGGGTTGTCCTAACAGATTCTGAGAAAAACAAAAATCAGATTAAAAATATAATTTAGTAGAAGAATGAGATTCTACACAAAGACCTCTGTATTCCAATGTACATTCACACCACCTCAATTCAAGACAATAGACTTCAAGGACTCTTCCATTGACTTTTAAATTCCATAAAGCACTGAGATTTTTCTTTTCTATTCTCTTTTTACTAATATAACAGAAAGAATACACCTTTGACTACATCTTCACATTATGTATTTTTTCAAAAACGCTTTTGGATCTAATCTGTGGGATTGTCTTTACAATCATTTTATGAGACATGAAGGAAAATTGGAATCATTACTTTGTATTCACATTTTGTTTTTTGATGCAATGTCACACAATTTTACTTGTTTAATCCTACTTATTCACCAGAAATTGCAACAAATCGTTTTTGGTAGTTAAAAAAATTAAACCTACTCTCAATAGGTTCACCAGTGGAAACAGTGAAAATAATGTTTCAAACAAATACGTAATTGAGAGGAAAAAAACTGTACTAAACCTAGCCACTCCAATGTTTTCATTGATGAGGAAAACACTCATTTAAACATAAAGTTTCTGATCTGTTTGAAAGCATTTAGGGCTACTAAATTCAACTTAATTCATGGGGATTGAAAGAATGGATCCTGGAATCAGATTTCCTGGGTTTGAATCTTGGCTCTGTGTTCACTAAGCATGTGCTTTTTGGGAAGTCATTTTACTCATTTGCAAAACAGGTATAGCATTAGTCATGCTCACAGGGTTGTAGTGAAGATTAAATAAATTATATGTACATGTTATATATTCTACTTATATATTCTATTTTTATATATTATATTAAATACATATAAAAATAAATACATACAAATAAAACTTAGAATAAGGCTGGCACATAGTAAGTACTAAATAAAAACTGCTATTATTCTTCTTATTATTAAGGGCTTTGTTTATTGTTTTAATTATGGACAATCGTCCACAATTATATTTTCATGAAAATAACCTTCTTCCTACTAATAAAATCAAAACATGAAAGCCCAATTCATAATTGAGCACCTTATGTGCCAGGAACTGCATCAGGCATTAGATATTTAATATTTTTCAAATTTTATTTTGAGATGATTGAATCTCTCTGCATTAACACTCTTTAGGGCTAAGTGCTTAAATGACACAGTCAAAAACAATTTCTGGGAACATTTTAATTGTGGGAGACACTCTTCCTCTTCCTCACTCAACCCCATTCCTTGCCTTTATCTATGCAAACTAACATTTATAAGCCAAGCATTTTCTTATAAGCTTTAAAAAAAATTATCTTTTGGATGGTGATCCAAAATAAACAGTTCAAATTAGATATGCTTTGGGAAAATGTTAATAAACTTGCCCTGGCAAATTATTTGAGTTGCCTTGTATTACTTTCATTTGGCAGGGATTTTATTTGGGGATTTAAAAAAAAAAAAAAAAAAAGAAATGAAGAAAAATATAAAACTTTACAGATGGATATTTTTATTCTAAAGTGAAGCTTTTCTTATAAAACCACTCTTCCAGTTTGAGAATTAAGAACGTTTAATTTAAATTTAGATTATATAAATTAGACTGGAAAAATAAGGAAATCACCAGAAAGCTTAGAATCATTGGTATTGGACTGGATTCTCAGCATCTCATCTGTCAACAGGTCAGTACTTCCTGAGCACTTATTTACTGAGTGAGTACCTTCTCTTTGAGACTACATGCAAGGTACCAGAGAAACAGTGACCACCAGAACAGACACAGCCCTTTCCCCGTGGGGCTTTCATCCTTGCAGAAAATATAAAATAATAATTATGTGTAATCAAGTAAATTATCATAATAAGTAAATAACTACCGGAAAATAATGAGAGAAAATAACTGAACTAATGGCCACTTCAGGAGTGTGGCCATTCAGTATGGCCCATATTTTGGCCTTCTTTTTCAATATTTTAAAATTCTGTGTCTTAAGATTTCTTTACCCCAAACTCTTGCTGCCCACTTCCCCTAAGTTCTAAGCTGTTGAGAAGAGGAAATGAGAGGTGTTCTCTTCACCTTTTTTAGCCAAGGAGAACAAAATTTAATTACAGCAATGCAGTGCTGGAAAAAACCGCTAGGAAGAGAGCTAACACCATGGTGGGTACACATGGGTACCCAAGGTGCCTGTCACTACTGCTGTTGTTTCCTCTGATTCACTGGTCACCCTTTCTTCTTATTAACTGCTAGGAAGGATTTTGCTAACTAGTATGGCTGCAATCATTAACAATTTGGTGAGATTCCAAAATCCACAGCCCCTAGAAATTTTCCTGGATTCCCTACTTGGAGAAACACTACAAGCAACTTACAGCACACTAAATCAGAAAGGTTGGCCTGGAAAACCATTTATGTAATTTCTCTGCTTTTGTTTTGGGGAATCTTCCAAATGAAGTGTCTAGAGAATCAGATATAATTTTGAGCAGGGTATGCTAACGTGGCTTCAACAATGATTTTACTTTTCTTGTAATTTTGCACTTGACATCATTTTTTCCAGTGGTGTGTCATGCTGTCCCAATTGACTGTCTGGCCATATTTTGCTCTGGTGTCTGCTATAGCAAAAAGTGCAGATATAAAGTTACCTTCTTCAACTCGATGTTAATTTCAGTGAAATCTCTCAAGATGCATCCTCTCCCCTTTTCCTCCGCTAAATCTATATGATTTCAAAGAGTCCATCAGTTCTTGATTATATTTTGAATAGGAAAGAGTAACTCTCTGATATTTTAAAATATTTCAAGAGACTTATTTTAGCTTGGGATTTCTTCTTAGTTAGTCATCACAATTAATAACTAGAAAACATATTTCTTTCTTATTTCTTCCCTTCCCCACCATAAATGTATGTTTTTTTGAAACGTACTTTTATTTGAAGTACACCACTTCAAATTGGGAGATGGAGAGGGCCAAGGAATTTTCATACAATCCTATGCAGTTTGATCACATAGTGCCTCCAACTATAACCTTTAGCTGTTGGCCTCTCACTGCCAGTCATACCCTAACTGATATTTTAGGAGTGACCATTTCAGCTCACACCAAGCAGCAATCAAGAGTGATACAACCCTGATGCTGAATCTAGGTCAATGAGGCTGCTCACTTTGGAGCTGACCTTGACCCAAACAACCGAAAACTGGATTCCAACTCCTACACACAGGGATCCTCTCAAGAATACTATTACCTGCTTCTATATATTCCTTGGCATACTCAACTAACCCAACTGGCATTTCCGTACTTCTCCAGGGAATTTAAACCAATAAAGCAAGCAATAGGAATAAAGGCATTCAACATTTGTCTTACATTATGTGTGGGGTGCCTATATTTGTGGAAGGGAAGGGAAATGTCAGTATTTTGATGACTTGATTATTTTACATTATTTTTTTTTTTCCTTTTTAGAATTTTTACTGCAAGGAAATTGAGTCAAGGGAAGTGAAACAGTTCAAAAGTGTGAGAACTCCTCGTTGAAGTATTTTGTTCTCATGATACTCATTTATATGTCATTTAAAAATTTTTATCCCCAAAATAAAACAGATGAAAATCGTGATGCATTTCTAGCTCAATTATTTAAATTGTTTTTGAAATTAACTTTTGACTTTCTTGTCATTCTTTCTTATCATCCTTGGCAAATTACCTGTGTTTCTTTCCATTTAAAAAAAAATTGTTTGTTTTTTTTTTTTTAGTGGTCTCTTACTTGTGATTCTTGTGGTGAACACAGAGTTTGACTGTTTTCAATTTGTTTGCTAACTAGTTCTATTGTTTACTTTTTTTTTTTCTATTTTAGAAATAAATTCATAACATCTGGAAGTCTCAAAAACCCATTATAAATCCAAAGCCTTCCTATGCTGGAAAGAGTGACCTTTCTTTTTTCAGAGTGATGGAAATACTGGGAATAATTAATTTATTAAAAATTACATGAGTTCTAAAGGATACAAAGGAAATAGATTACTTCACATGCATTCTGTTGGATTAAGTGTTTCATATTGTAAATCATGACACTTGACATTTATTAATTGCATATTCTATGAAAGGCACTATAGTAGTTACTATTGGGTATAAAATGATGATTAAACCTGAATCTTGCTTTCAGTAGCTTTCAGTCTAGCAAGAAAGATAAAACACTATAAATTAAAAGAAACTAAGAGCCATGGGAAAGCTAAGGAAGATTAGAGGAGGAGGAGAATTATCTCAACAGGGAGGATCAGAGAGATTTCCTAAATTAGGTGATGTTTGGGTTGGGTGTTAAAAATTGAGTAGGACTCGAGCATATGGAGTTGAGGAAGGCTCGTTTCAGACAGGAAGGCAGCATAAGGAAAGGCATGGATACGTATAAATATGTTAGGTATTGGAAAAAGAGAGCCATTCGATTCTCATTAGTCAGATGTTTTGACCTAATCTCTTCATGAAACGTATCTAATATCTGTGAAATGATGAAGGGTAGAGGCAGACTCTTCGTATGGGTCCTGCAAATTTTAAGAAATTCTTATATTATTAAACACTTAACTTTTCCCCCACACTTTTATTTATTTACTTTTCAATGTCTAAAATCTCAAGGGGTACAGCATCATGTGGATTCTGTGTCCAGTGGCCTTCGCAGGAAGATTGCTTCCGAATTTGGCACAAACCATGCCACTGTTTCCATGAGCACAAGTGGACTGACTTTTCCCCTCATTTTTTTGGTTTTGTCTGGTTTGCCACCAGGAGTCACTGTGTTCTTTGCTTTGTATACAAAAGAACATTTCTTGACAAAATAGAATTCAGTTTTATTTCAGGCATTAGCATCATCAGTTTTAAGAAAAGCTGTGTTGTACTCCCTCTTGTTCTGGAGATCCCACTTAAGCCAGCAAAAATGGCCTTGGACCACAACCTTCCAGACAGATCTGCATTTTAGAAATTCTGTTCCCAGCAGGCGTCCACACGTCCCAAGATGGAAGAAAGGGAATGCCTAATATTTCAACTACTTCATTCCAATCCAGTCATTCTTTTTTTACATTTATGACCTATTACCTATGATCTACACGGGACTGTGTTTGCTGCTGTGCATGAGTTTTAAAAGGGGATGGGAATAAAAAATAAGAATAGCTTATAGGCAGGAATAAAATAAATATATAAATGAACATAAATATAAAGCAAAGTTACAAAAATGGACATTGTCACATGAAAGCTAAGACTCCCGAGGGCAACACTCACATCCTTTGGAACAAAAGGAGCCTATTTACCATAGCTTCCTTCCACCAAGAATCTAATATTGGAATTGTTCCATATACCAATAACATGCCTAAATATAAAGCTTCTTTAAACATGATTTAATGTATAGACAAAAATGCAGTCTTCAGACAATCAAGCAGAATATTTGTTACATGAGCAGTAATGCTGACCTGAATAGGGGTTAGTTGTACAGAGTAACAGTCATAATAAGTTACACCTGGAAAGGCCATGTTTACCTCCATTTATTTGGTGAGAGAGAAGCAGGTGGCTCTAAATTTCTTTGTCCTAAAGAATTATTTGGATTAAGGGACCCTAAATATGGCCCCATTGGAATATCTGAATATAAAAATATTGAGAGGAATTAAAATCACTCTCCATTTGAAGCATGTAAATCCAATAAATTTGGCTTTGGCCTATCTCACGCTTCTATCAGAAGATCGTAATTTGGGCTTTCTTTTTATCTTTAGACAGAATTGGCTTCATTTGAAAAGCTATTGCAGCTGTGTTGGATACTGCTGAAAATTCCTAAGTATGACTCAGATGGCGAATTATATTTGATAGAGAGTCTGGTGGGATTTGCAGAGTGGAGCTTCAATCCTGAGAATGATTAAGTTAACTGAAGACCCAACAGGGAACTTCTGAACTCCTACAAGATGTTACTCCCAGACTCTGTGTCACCTTTGTGACAAAATTTATAAAGTAATCACACTGTTCTGGAATGAGTCAGTATGTTAGGTAATGAGATAGATTCCAATTTTCTGTGAATTTTCAAATATAATTACAATAATTATGATGGCAAATAAATATCATTGAAACATAAGTATATAAAGACTTCATTCCAGGAGGACATAATCATAATACTTCATAAACGTTCACAATTCAAACATGTACATTAAAGCAGTTTCCAGGGGACTTCCCTGGTGGCGTAGTGGTTAAGAATCCACCTGCCAGTGAGGGGGACACGGGTTCCATCCCTGGTCTGGTCCCTGGTTCTGTCCCAGGTGCCACATGCCGCGAAGCAACTAAGCCCGTGTGCCACCACTATTGAGCCTGCGCTCTAGAGACCGTGAGCCACAACTACTGAAGATCGCGTGCCTAGAGCCCGTGCTCCACAACAAGAGAAGCCACTGCAACCAGGAGCCCCTGCTCACCGCAACTAGAGAAAGCCCGCGTGCAGCAACGAAGATCCAATGCAGCCAAAAATAAATAAATAAATAAATAATTTTTTTAAAGCAGTTTCCAGGAAATTTTACTTGCTCAAATTTTAGTCAACCTTTAAAAGTATATGTGAATATATTAAAAATATATTTGCATATATATATATAAGCATATACACAGACACACATATAGACACACAAACACAGATGTGAATTCTCTTGCATGCCCTGAGATTGAACTCCATCATTCAGTATAAATTAATGAGGATTTACTCAAAACTTCTTAAATTACAGCAACACTGGAAATTAAATGATGAGCCGAAATCAGAATATTTCTTTTTAAAGATTAATGATGAGCCGAAATCAGAATATTTCTTTTTAAATTGGTCATTAACTCTACCACTGTATTCTTTCTCCATCTTTTTACAATCCTTCATTAGAAAAAAAAAAATGTATTCACCCAATTCCTAAATTGCATAAAAATATTGTTACCACATCAGTGACTAACCCAAGTGGAAAACATGGTGAAAAAAATTTGGAAAGCGTGCTATTTAATTCCAATTCCAATGAGTAATTTTGAGGTCATGCAACCTCATTGAACTTTCTGTTCAATCTTGGGGTAATTTTCAGCTGAAAAATACCGGGAGAGAAATGCAGAACCTCAGGCTTAACAGCAAACGATATAAAAAATAGATAAGAATAGAGGTACTTAGTGTTTCCAAAATGAGTACGTGTAGCACACTTCATTTTACTAAACATCAAGGAAATGTGAGTCCTGTCCAAAAGTAAAATTTCTAGGTTAAAGAGAAGTGGTTATCAATATAGTTCTATAGGAACAAAAATAAGGAGACAATTAACTCTACTTCAGGGAATAAGAGGAAATTACAGGGTCTTGAAGAACTGATCGTAGTAATCATTCAGAAATTTGCCTGTCATGTCCCACTACCAATCTCACTGCCTCAATCTTAGATATACCTGTGGTTAGAAGTGCCCCAGTCATTCAATACAACATGACATTTGCAACCACATTTTGGCTCTACTACACACATATTGGTATTTGTTTACATTATTTTAAAGGAAACACATCTCTCCAAACATGTTTTCACCACATAAAGTAAGTGGACTGACCCACCTCTCTAGGAATAGCAAAGAAAATTTGCATTGTATTTTACAATTGTAAGTTATCCTATTTTAGGCTGCAATTCTGCTATGGATTCAGTATATTTTTAAGTGAATCTTACCACAGATACATTTTAAATGGTTTTACAGTGATTTGAAAGCATATAGAAAATGTCCATTAAAAAATGCACCTCCTTTGCTTAAAGAAGAAAGTTATATATGAAGCAGTACGAGAAAGAGAGAGAGACGGAGAAAGAGAGGGAGAGACTTCTCTTCCATGTGTTTTTCATGATGGAGATAATTGATTTTCTTATCGCTATTGTAGAGAGCACTGCTGACATTCACTGGCCTACTGAGTTCATCACAGCTGTGCTTATGCATCTCTCCCAAGCTCCATTTTCCACTGAACTGGAAAAGATTTGAATTTTTGTTTGATAATCTGCCACACCCTTGCTTTGCCTCATCTTTTTAGTCACCCTCTTTGTTAAAGGAGAACCAGATTAATCAGTGCTTTAGTTGGTGCAGGTGTTTAGATTTGTGTTAAAACTCTAAATGTGATCCAGAGAGCAAAATGACATGTCTGTGTGAACTGGTTAATATCAGGGAAGTCAGGGATGTATAGAAACCAATGTGTGTCTAGAGTACTACGAGGACATCAGCCCTTGGACTGCATAGTAGAATTCAACACTGTGTGTATTTTGTCCAGTCGTGACACCAGCTGAGATCCACATCCATCTAGACACTGTATTAGAAAACATTTTGACATGAAGAGGATAATAAGATCTGGGACATAGAATACAAAGGATCCTGGTGCAGGACCTCCAGATATGCTTGAGGTAGTGAAGAATGCCAAATCAGAAAATCTGGAGTATGAGATTTATCTCTGGATCTCTCATGGATACCTTAAAACACAACAATTATTTTTTTGTGCAAAATATCAGCTAACTTTTTAAAAATGAGTACATCAATCATGAATTTTTCTCATGGGTATAAAACTTTTATTTGAATAGATAACCAAATTAAGAATTTTAGGACAAACCAAAAATACAATAGAAATTGTATATGTAATGCCTGAAATAAAGTATAAAAAGCATTATTTTAAAAATAATGTATCTAATTTTCCACATTGGAAAACAATTCTAATGAAGAAATTTAATCAATTTCAACTTTTATTGATCATGTACATAAGATAAGGTAATGAATACAGATACATAAATTTTTTTATGCAAGTGTCAGAGACACCAGGAGAAAAATGAATCATGTTTCTGAATTGGTTTGAACACAAGGGGATTTTTTTTTAATATAAAGCAAAGATGATTGAAAGACAGAAAAATGTATATAACAGTCTTTTCCCCCAACCTCTCCACTATGATCCAGTAGCAAAGCTTATTTTCATGACTGTTCAATTGTTACTTTTTTTCCCTAAGTAGTGTATCTCTGGTCTAAAATCAGAAGATGTGCAAGAGATTGGTCCAACTAGTTTTCTTTTCCTGTCACCAGATGATGTCATCTACATTTGGACGTCTTTGTGCTTTTAGTAACTGGGCCTGTAGGGAGGCAAGTGTACAACTGTCCTCTCTTATAGAATAGCTGTACACCTACGATTATACAAATAACATGTAAATTGAGTAAAACATTGTGTAACATGAATTGGGAGAAAGAGAAAGAAGAAGGTGAAAACAGTTTTAATGGAGGAAAGTCTTGAACTGGGTATTAGAGAAGTGACTTCCATGAATTGGTGTGAGATGGGGAGAATTTTATGTGCACATACATGCATGGAGATGGGCATGGCTAAGTTGA
This sequence comes from Eschrichtius robustus, assembly GCF_028021215.1. NCBI lineage: Eukaryota > Metazoa > Chordata > Mammalia > Artiodactyla > Eschrichtiidae > Eschrichtius > Eschrichtius robustus. The sequence goes on along the minus strand of NC_090828.1, from coordinate 45,721,446 downwards.
CATGGAAAAAATAAAATAAATGCAGGTGACCTTGATTAGAATTGAATAGCTCATGTAGAATAGAGAGATGAATGAAGGAACTATGGACTGATGATTAGGGTATAAAGAAATATCTTGATTAATAGAAATAACTTGGTACTGTGGACAAGCACATTTTTCTTGCAAAGATTTATCAAAGACCTATAAATAGTATTTGCCCCTCTTTAAAATATGACCCAGAAATTACTCCCCATATCCAGAAATACATTGAAAAACTATGTTAATGTGGCCTGGAAATTATACATACAAAAGTCTAAGTTGAGAAATATTTATACTAATATTTATACCAATCCAGATAAAATGAGAACTTTTGGTACTCTTTTGATATTTCATGTGATAAGCTCTTTCTCTTTCTGTTTCTTACAAAGTCAAGACATGAAGGGCTACATTTTCCTCTAGAAAAATCCGTTTCAGCTTTTACAAGCAGTATAAAATTTGCACTCTCACAAGGAATTACTCTTTGGCTGGCTAAAGAAATTTGTGAAAAATAGAAACAGCTATAGATTAGCATCTAACTTTTAAGGTGCCATTCAAACATATCTTAGATACTTAGTCTTTTGACATTTGCCTGAAACTGAATTTCCAGGACCCAGAGTGGGTGGATGAATGAAAGGGACACACAGAGGCTTTTCTTCCAGTTAATCTTTTACAGTTCCCTATTTAAATTGAGTTAGGGTGGATCCTGGCAAAATCCCAATATAAAAGTCTTCTAGGAAGATCAGGTTGGCAAATTAGTCATGCCCAAGAAAAGGGCATCAAGAAATTTCTCAAAATGATGCAGTTGTTAATAAGGGGAAATAAAAAAATACCCACATCTAAGTCTTTTATTAAAACTCAAGGTAGAGCCTTTTGATATATATTCTTAAGTTGTGCAAAGACACGTATGACTAAAATATGAAACAAACTTATACATACACAGATAGACAAAAGCTCCAGATGTGCAATTTCTCCTAAGTTGTGGGTTGTGTCTTCCATAAGGGAAAAAGACATATTAATCATTTCTTTTACTGCTCAGGGGATGGGTGCTGCTCTCATATTTCAGAAAGGGGCTGGAGAGCGAGGGAAGCCAAACTTTTTCCTATTTAAGGCCAAAGCACAGGAATCTCAGTGGCTGAGTTTTATGACGGGCCCGGTGCTGAAGGGCAGGGAACAACTGATGGTGCTACTCTGAGCTGCTTTGCTTTTCTCCTTTTTGCACAAAGAGTCTCATGTCCGATATTTAGACATGGTGAGCTTTGTGCAAAAGGGGACCTGGTTACTTTTCGCTCTGCTTCATCCCACTGTTATTCTGGCACAACAGGAAGGTGAGTAGGTACCGATTTCAAGCAACTTTATGGGGTTTTTGCCTTTACTTCTCTTTACAAATCAGTATAAAGGGGAAAACAGTCTCCTAAAAGCTAATTTCCTCTGTCAGCTCCCAGCTGTGAAACGTAGAACTGACCAGGGTGGTGCTTTTTACATTTGCTTAAAGAGAATACTGTCCGTTTTGTATTTTAAAGTTCTCTGGTTGTTGAAGATAAAGATGTTCTTGTATTAACTTGTTTTCACGTTAACGGTACTGGAAACTTTTTTAAATGGCTTTTAAAAGTTCCCCTCCTGGATTGTTAACATCGTGGAATGCTTCCCTAAGCAGTCTGGAAGTTATTGGTCTCTTGTAATACCTTTATGCTCTCCTTTGTATGCTGGATTCTTTGTCAGGATAGAACATTAAGCATTGTTTACCCAGTAAGATAATGCATCTTAAAAATAGCATGCATTAAGGATAGTCTAAAGGAAAACACTACACATTATTAGAACCATTGAAATATATTTCTGTAAAATGGCAACAAGGTAATACCTGCAACGTTCTTTAAACGGGTTCAAACTGTAAAAGAGTTTCATTGTTCCTGTTTGTATTCAGTTTCAAGCATTTACATGGTTGATTAATACGTATCTTCTAGTAATTTATGGTTAAGGCCCTAGTGTTTTCTGCATGTTCTACATTTTAACTGCATTTACATTGACAAAGAGAGTATTTATGAAAATATTTTCAACAGGAATGTTTGACTTTTCTGCAAACAAGGTAAAGATATTAGTACTCTTTGACTTCAAAAAGTTGATTTGTTCTATTTTCTAGTAAGTGTAAATGATGGTTCTCATGTTCTAATTTCCTCAAAACCATGTTTGGTTCATTATCTTACTGTGTGAAAATATTTCTTTTAATTCATATGTTTCTCAGAGTCATTAAAATACCAGACATATTGGAATTAAAACTTTCATAGAATTAAGTCTTTAAATGCTAAATTTGAAGATACTAGAAGAAATCATTACACATTCATTTCTATGTGCACATAGTAAAAAAATGCTCACATTTAAACCTATAGTTTTTGCAAACATGGTGTCTGAAAACAGTTTTTCATTTTTAACGTCAAATATCTTTAATGTCCTATAGGTTGTATATGTAAGGAGGGGGGAAACACCCAATGATCTTTCTTCAGTTATATTCAGCCCATGGCCACAAATGAAAAGAAACATCCATATTCCTTGTTCCCTTCATTTCCTGTCCTCCTTTTTCCTCTCCTCCCTTCCTTTCTCCACCTTCTCATCTCTCCACCCCTTTTGACTCCTTTGGACCTCTTCCCCCTTGTCATTCCTTCACTCGTCACCCCATCCCCTTCCTAGGCAAGACCATCTCTCTTCATCTCTCCTTCTCCTTCCCCACTTCCTCTATCACCTCCTCCCTCATCCCCTAGTGCCCTCCCTGTGGCTCCATCTCTTTTCTTTCTTCCCTCCTCTTGCCTCCTCCCCCTTTCCTTCCCTTGAATTCTCAGTCCTCTTTCCTCCGTTCCTCTCCTCTTCCCCTCCCCATTCTATTCTCCCAGAAGATGCCACAACCCCTAGTCCTTGGCTAAAATACCAAATGACTTCTACCACACCTCCACCTCAATCAAGACTTTTACCTTTTTAAAAATCCTTAAATTCTGCTAATTTCTGGGGAAAAAATCACAAAGTTCTCATTTATTGGAAAGACTACAAACCTTTAATGTTTAGTTCAAAAGAGTGACAAAATATTTGTGGTTGCCTAGTGGTTACAATCTTTTATAATCATTATGGCTGTTTTTCTTCTCAATCCCACTTTAGAGGGGAAAAAAGTGTTTGATACCTACAGGATCTTTATATCACATAAGTTCTTTTTATTTTCCCTTTTCCCTTTAGCTGCAGAATATAATAAAAAACCATGAAATTTTGCTGATCCATTTGTATGCTTTTATGCTCAAAAGAAGTTGTAAAGGATTTTGTTCAGTTTACTGCTTTTGTTTCTCATGAAAAAAGATGTTTAAGTTTTTTTTTGAGATAGTAACATCTTATGTTCCCTGGAGGTTTTACAAAACAAGACCAAAAAAATGCTGGTAGATTAGTTTTGGGGAGGTTACAGGAGGTGGTTGAATATACAGCACATTGAGAATAGTCATATATAGTTCTGGGGTATGGGTTTCTTAAAAATGCCCTGAGAATCCCAGAAACAGAACAGCTCCAATAAGCACTAACTTCTAGTCTACTCACATGGATATTCTAGAGCATAAAACATGTCCTCACAAAGAATTTTGGTCTTATTACAAATCTGTGAAAGTTCTATCTAATTCATGTATTTTCTTCTACCAATGGAGAAATATGTTCTATTTTATATTTCCTGTAGTTTATAAACATGCCAGATCTTAAGCACAAAGACTTGCTACCTAGTGGCTGACAGACAGTTACCATTTGCATAACCAGTGCCAACATAGATGTTACACAGCTGGATTCCGTACTTTATAATGAGATTTCAAAATATCACATGTGTGAATTTTAAGTATTAAACACTACTTTCCTAAGAAAACAGGTATATTACTGATAAAATATTGTCAAACACACATACTCAAACACAAACACGTGGTAGCAATATTCAAAGACTTTTAGGAAATGGGCTTGAATGTTATGGCCACTTTCAAAATTCCATATATAACTATTCCACATATAATATATAACTATTTTTGTGAATATGTCAAGTTTCTGATTTTTTGGACTATTTGACATATTTTAGTTACTGCTTATTAAATAGATAAAAGGATAAAAAGTTATTACTAAGTAATATTGCTTCATTAGGGCAGGGAGATAAACTTAATTTTAATTCAAAGTGTTCTAATGTTTGAGCTTATATGTAGTTACTCGGCTAATTCCACTGTGATAATGAACTCTGGGCATTTAATTGTTTTAGAATTAAAGTCCACTGTAAATGGACTCAGAGAAATCAGTTCCTTATCACAGGTCATGAGAGTCTATTTTCTTTTACACTAATTTCCGTTATGCTTTAAGAGGGGATTTGTAACTGATCAAGCACACTTTGAACTGCTAAATCTACTTTTAAATAGGAGGTTCATCTAAAATTTAAGCAGAAATTATCTTCAGCTCTGTAAAAATATAAATTCCAAGAAAATAAAGTATTGGTACAAAATTTTGTGTTTTTCATTAATGATACCTTGCATTTCCTCCCCACCTCTAGAGTATTCAACAACAGATGATCTAAAGGCCTCTAAGTAAACAGATATTCTGATTAAATTCTGAAATTAAACATCTCTGTATTGTAAGAGAAAAGAACAAAGCCACTGGAACAATTCTGGAAAAGAAAGACTGTGGTTATGTGCTTCTAACTAGTTCAGATTCTTGGGTTGATGTCTTATCTACAGGCTCATTATAAAAAATCAAGAAGCGCTGGATATGAGTTTTCTAGGAGTAGAGTTGAGACTAAAAGCCCTCACAAAAGTCTCTGTTCCACACCTACAGAGTTGCATGCCAGAACCTGAGTAGTCACTCAGGGAGAAGAGTGCCATCTACTGAAACCCCATTGTTTCCATTGTGGATGACTGGTGCAGAGTTCCAAAGATTATGTAGCTCAGTTCTTTCATTTTGTAACATCAGATGATCTCACCACCTTGAAGTGATTAAAGTGGATTGCTTAAGAGTTAAAGTTTTAAAGATGAAAGATGTTATTGCCTTTGCTGGACATGAAGAACATTTGTAAAGTTTCCAGGTCTACAATAACTTTCTGGAAACGTCTCAGTGGGCTGTTTCTCGTAAAACAGTTTTTCCTAGAAAAAAGTGTAGTGCTGTTGTTTTCTACATTCAAAAGAAAAAAATAAAATAAAATAGAAAAGAGAGGGGTGGTATGATGTAAAAAAATCTAGAGTTTTCAAAAGGGAAACTTGGCCTGTTTCATGTCAAGATGACAACGGAAAAAATAAGATAGCAATTCTTACACAAATCATTTGTTAACTGCAGTTTGGGGAGTTACATTAAACACTAGAATTTCTGTCTGTGCCTAATGAAAACACAGCAGAAATGGATTCCTTTCAGATTAACTAATAAAACCCTTGTATTTTCCATGACTGAGGTCAAGAACTGCCATTTAAAATGTAATCTTAGTGAACAAAACGAAAAGTTCAAAGAAGAGGACAAAAATTAAAGTGCCCCAAAGATGTAAACATTGAACATAAAGGATTCAGAACCTATTAAAAATTAAATTTGCTTTGGAAAGTCACATTAAGAAATTACTGCTTCAGTAAAATGGCATTTATTTTTCCAAAACTTTGTTTTCTATAGTATTTGGTGCGGAGGAGAGCAAACAGGGACTGTGTTTCTCAAGTTAATTAAAATCAGAGAAATGCTCTGGAGCTGCCTGGTGTGTTCATAAATGTCCAAGTTCAGAAGGGAAGCTTTTAATGAAGTTAGAAGTTCATTAATATGAATCATTTAGTAACTGTATTTTCTGAAAATCAATCTTAGACATCCTAAATAGGATGTCTAAAAACAAAATCCTATGTTTTTGGCACTGGATACATAGGCCTTATCTGTTTATTGTTGTTGCTGCTGATAGGATCCTGCTTCTCTGTATCTAGTAAAATGTATGCTGAGTTCCCAGTCCCGGTTAATCCTGTTGGTGGTCTGGATGTCATTAGGGTGGTCTTGGAGATTAAACTCTTTTTCATAAGGTCAGGAGAAAATAAACAACAGAATTCAACTCCAGATATTATCTTCTCGTTTTGAGGCCAGATTGAAAAGATATTCTGCAGAAAAATGTTATTCCTTAAAAAAAACAAAAAACAAAAAATAAACCCTGTCTTTTTAGATTCTGATTTTAAGCTTGCAGGATTTAGAAACCATAATGGGACAGAGCTTTGAAGTTAACTTCTTTAATCCTACCCTGCCCTTGAAACTGCAGAAAGGGAATAGAATGTAGTAGTTAAAGAGTATGGAATTTAGAGACAGCTTTCCTAGGTTCAAATATTAGCTTTACCTCTTACCATAGAAAACCTCGGGAAAATCACTTCATGTCTCTGTATCTCAGATTTCCCACCTGTAAAATGAGGATTATGACAACACCCACCTCACAGGGCCTGTGGGAAGATTAAGTAAAATAGATATGCGAAGCGCTCAGAACAGGGCCTGCAACATAAGAGATACAGATACAAACTCTGCCTAGTATTAGTTTTACTAACACTGGAAAATAAAATTACTGTAAGGAAGAAATTAAAGTACTTAATGATTTAGTGATAAGGAAGGTAAGAATAACATTTTGGTAAGAAATTAAAGTACTTAATGATTTAGTGATAAGGAAGGTAAGAATAACATTTTGGTTATCAGACATAAAACTTAAAGATGTTTGCCAACTGTAATTATACAAGCAGAATATATTTTCCTCAGTATTCCTATTATTGATCACTAATCAGATTATATTATAATGTAATTGCTGATTGTTAGGTATATGATACTTTTAATTCTAATTCTCTAATATTTTTATTTTTCACAGGGAAAAATATTAACCACCTTAAAGGAAATTTCTAATTGGAGACATAAAAATCATATAACTATAAAGAATAAAACAAGGAAACATCTAGAAATGATGATTCATAAAATTTCTTGGTTTTGGGGTTTGTTTTTTTTCGTAGGGGACAAGAATAAGAAGAATCTACCTTGTCCATGCAAAACATTTTAAAATTGAAATTATCTACTTAGGTCTACAGATATTTCCTTCAGTCCTTTTTGTTAATTCATCTAACATACTTTAACATACTCTGATTAATAATAAGCAGCCAAAACATATTTATTAAAAATGTATGTTCTTCAAACATAAGTATCATTTAAAAGCCAAACATATTTCAGTTGGAAGCTATATGAATTCCTTTTGCTCACACTTACAAAATATTCAACTTTCTACCGTAACAGGAAAATAATGTTACGATAATTTGCATATCACATCTGTTATTTTTAGATTTTCAGATGAAAGAAAACCTTCTCTCTGAAGAGGATTCAATCAGAAGAGAAGAGAAAAGAATTAAACTTGTCACTCAAGCTAAATCAACAATTTGATTGGATGCTTTAGGGCATATTATTTTTACTCCAAAAATGGAATTAAGACAAACATAACTTGCATTATTTTTTAGTCACTACAGTAAAAGTCTATCAAATCAGCATAAATTAACATTTGAAGAATGGAAACCAAAACAACAAAAAGGAAAGCTTTTAAGAACATCTGAAAATATTAAATTATGTCACTTGGTTTTATTTTTCTCTAAAGTTCCAAAACAGAGAGCTAGAAAATAAAAGAGTCAAAGAGTGGATTATGTCATACACTAGCTTCATTTTGTTTTATAACTTAGATGATGATTTAGTCTAATGCATTGTTTGAGTGAACACAGAGAAATTTATTTCAGGACAGTTCTTTGTACATGTCACTAAGTGACATGAGAGGTGGGGTTTAAAATTAATTACGCATTGGAACAGGGAGACTTAGTTTAAGCAATAACACTAAAGGAAGTAATTGGGAAATCTATTACTTGTCCAGCAGTAAAAATGAGATTATTTACCTTTTCTTTAACATATTTACAAAAGCATGTATCTTATTTTTTTTCATCAAAGCTGCTCTGAATTTAGATATCTAAGAAAAGAAGGGAATAATATGAGATGACTACTGTTTCTGAATTCCGTTTTCTATTTTATTTCTAAACGCTGCAAGTGGCTAACTAGAGCGTTTTATTCCTCTTGAAAACAAAACATTTTTTTCCTTGACTCTGCCATGATTTTCTCATATATAACTAGGCTATGGTCCTAAAACTGAGGGCCGTGAGACATCTGTGTAATAGGTTTAGCTTCTGAGAGAACATGTTGCCAACCATATTTTGTCATGCACAAAACACAAAGTTAGAGGCAACTACATAAAATTCTCCATTCTTTCAACAAGGGTGACTGAGGTAGAACTGCAGAGAAAAGTCTGACTTTCAGCTACAAGTTTCTACAGGAACTGACTTTTCAGGAGAGCCAGATTTCTTTCAAATGAATGTGAGATAAGTTACGGCAATAAGCAAAAGTGCATTAATTCTTACTTTTCAAGCATTCCACCTTTCTTCTTTTATTTAGAACATCACCTTTAAAAAATAGAGAAGTACACCAAAATAACTCAACCTTTATATTGAGACCTCTATGTTTTAAAAAGCATAACACACATGGCTTCTAATAAAATTTGGAAAGAAAAGGCTAAATAATTTTCATTTATGTAACACTGAGTTTAACTCCAATTCTAAAAAATTCATTTACAACTTTAATGTCAATACTATGCTCATTTGTTTAAAAGTTTGCAGAGTGAATGTAAAATACCGTATCTCTAGGTTGTGATAGTACCTTCAATGAGACACAAATATAGGAGGATGAATACACAAGGGAAAATGTTGTATGTTAAATTTAAAGCAGAATAAGAACATAGGAAGAGAAGATATTTAAAATACAACATGCTTGACCCTAGTTTTAACTGTTATCTTCATTTGTCTTTAATATGTCATCAGTATCCAACAGCTAATTTTTATAAAACAGGTCCTATGTCAAATATAGAAAGATATTCTTGACCCAAAGACAAAGAGCTAAAAAAAGTATTAGTATAAACTGGTCGTATCTTTTTCTTCTTTTTCTCAGCTTTATTGAAGTATAAATGACAAATGAAATTGTATATATTTAAGGTGTACAACATGATGAGTTGATATATATACACATTGTGAAATGATTACCACAATCAAATTAATTAATACATCCACATAGTTACGTGTGTGTGCGTGTGTGTGTGTGTGTGTGGTGAAAACACTTAAAATCTACTCTCTTAGCAAATTTCAAACATATATTGGCCTATGGTCAATATTCTGTATACTAGTGATATCTTCAAGGAAGCTGAGAAGCCTGATATCCACATTATTAATGGGAAAAAATCTTGAGCTAAAACTAATCTGTTGGGACACTTCATATAATGTTAATTTAGAGAAATTTTTTAAAAATAATTCATCTTAAGAAAAGGGAGCCAGTGTAAAGTTTGAAGAGTGTATGTCATGCAATTTTATTAAACAACCTTCCATCTCATCAAAATTTTCAGGCCTTTTCTGAAAACCAGTGAACTTAGTTCCTAAATATGTCAGTTCTGCTTAGAGAACAAATTTAATGCCTAGATCCTTTAAATTACTACTGTTCATAATAATATGAAAAAGATTGCACTTCTCTTAAGCATATCTTTCAGAACACCATTGAAACAGGCCTACTTCATTCACATGAGGTAAGCATTTTGGCATTCAGCTTTTATGCTCACAAAGTATAAAGGAATGCTCCTTTAAAAGCTTAGACAATATTTCTTTCCAATGTTCTCATCTGTTTCAAACATGGAGGAGGAACTAAAATAACTTTTTAAAATAAGCAGATTCTTTCTTGCTTACTTAAATTTGCAGTTAAACAACCATACTTTCTTTTATTAGCTGTAAACACATTGGGTAATTGTAACAAGAAAAGACTTTTAAACTTCTTGAATCCATCAGGGGTGTGGCACAAGATCATTAAAGTTGTATCTGCACACATAGATGGAAATGAGGAGGGGAGGTATGCTGTAGAGTACCTAGATTCCAAAATTCTCCTTTTTTTGTGAACTTTTCTTTATTGAATCAGCCAAACCTCTATACCCAAAATATTTAGCATTACTTCAGGTATGGAGAGGATATAAAAACGGGAACATGAAGAGGTTATCTTCATGGCTGTATGTAGTATCCAGGTAGAAAAATCTCAGGACTCTCTCTAAGGCCTCTTGGCCACAGGGCACCAAAAAGTGTTCTTAAATGACTTGCCTTCTCCCAAGCAAGCCTCTTTCAACAGACAAAAGTTCGGGCTCTGAGAAAATAAAATTTCACTGTTTTACAAAAATACAAATACTGAACAAGTATATGATTTGTTGTTGGCAAAAATTTTTGCAGATGTTTAGAAACTTGTAGTTTATTTTCTCAACTACTGGCAAGCTATCATAGTAATCCTCAAGAGCTAAAGTTATACTCAAGCACAGTCCACAGCTAATGCTTTAAGAATTGAGACCTGGTTTTATTTTGGCAACCCCTAAGCTGATTCATTGTTAATAGCTGCTGAAATTTCAGTATCTTACATATAATTAGGAAACAAGTCTAAAATTTTGGTTGAAGCAAATTTTTGACCATTTTAAGCCACAAATACACATGGTCATGATTCATATTTTTCCCTATTATTCCTTGCCAATTTTTGTTTAAAAAAACTTTTTTTTTTTTTTTTTTTTTTTTTTTTTTTAGTGATTTGGAAACCTCTTTACATCCATATGGGGTATACAATATATTATATTATATCATATTATGTTGACCTACTAATGCCCAACAGAGCTAGCAGTGATATTCAATACATACAATAAGACTTGTTAAGATTTTCCCAGGAATCTGGAAGAGTTTTATGTTGCCAAGAGTAATTCAGATTTCCCCTGAATTTCTCAACTAGGTTAATAAAATCCAGAAAGTCTTCAGAGTTAGTGACAAAATCATCTTTAGAGTTTAATGCTCCCATCTATAGTTAAAGCGAAGAATAGAAATTAGATAGAAAAACTTGTTTTCAATTGCACAATTAATAAATAAATGTTTAAGTGATTGTCGGATTTCCACTGGTGTTAAATTCTCACTACAAGCAAAAGTAAAATACCTACTGGCCCTAAGGAAAGTTTACCTTGGTATACCAATTTGATGTTAATAAACAGATTTGGTATTTAAAGCAGTCTCTTACTACTTAGCAAATTATGGAGGAAGACCATGATATTCTTCATAATTTGATTTTGGATTTTTTTTTGAACGTGCAAAATATCACACCATCTCTCTTATTTTTCAGTTGTTGAAGGAGGATGCTCCCATCTTGGTCAGTCCTATGCGGATAGAGATGTCTGGAAACCAGAACCATGCCAAATATGCGTCTGTGACTCAGGATCTGTTCTTTGTGATGACATAATATGTGATGACCAAGAATTAGACTGTCCCAACCCCGAGATCCCATTTGGAGAATGTTGTGCAGTTTGCCCACAGCCTCCAACAGCTGTGAGTTTAAAGAAAATCTGTACATACTCAAGATTCATATTTAAACACATGAATAGTTCCTATGTCACAGGAGCCTGAAAGGAAGTGAAAGTTATGTCCAGCAAATAATCACATGGGTATTACCAGTAAAAGGTGAACCTTCCTGTTAAAAACCAGAGATTGGATGCAATTTAGGATAAGAAATTGGGACACACTTCATGGGAAAATTGTTCCTATCTATGTCTTGTTTAATCTGTATCTTTTCCATTTATTAGCCCACTCGCCCTCCTAATGGTCATGGACCTCAAGGACCCAAAGGAGATCCAGTAAGTAAACATTCTACAGTGAAAGGAAATTAGTTCCTTGATGAGTTTGCTTTCCTTTTTTCCCTTCTAATAACCTTTCCATATTTGAACTTTCATCATGTATACATTTCCTTTAGTACCACATATTTAAATAATGACACATGATAACTCAAACTGAGAATCCATAATTGTGCATGTAAAGATTCAGATTTCCCCATCTTTGTATAATGTCTTCATCCCTATTATTGGTTTGAAAAATAACATATAGGTCAATATACAAAGGAATAAATTACACTGAAATTATTCACATGATTTGGGTAAAAATGTATAGATTCCCAAGAAAACGTATCCCTTATGTTGATTTCTTATAAAGCATAGAAGCTACAATTTAATAATGATTCTAAATCACTAGGACTTTTCAGTGTTTTGTTTATTTTTATCTCTGATTCTTTTTTTAGGGTCCTCCTGGTATTCCTGGGAGAAATGGTGATCCTGGTCTTCCAGGCCTGCCAGGTTCCCCTGGTTCTCCTGGCCCTCCTGGAATCTGTGAATCATGCCCTACTGGTAACCAGGTAATAAATTCCAGGACTAAAACGTTGTCCCATTTAAAACTACCTGGTTCATTTTCTTTTCTTTAGTCTATATTACATCTCACTTCTGTGGGTTTCTTATATCTATTCTCTGATTTTGTGTATTTAACAAATTCCCATCTAGTGCTTATATATGCTAGGCACTCTTCTAAATGCTTTATAAATATTCACTTTTCCTCATAATTCTAATGGTATTGCTACTATATCTTTGCAAAATTTCCCAGCTTCTAAGCAGGCATATAATATATGCATTATGTTTGAAAAATGAACCATCAACTCCCCAAAGAATTAACCTAGAGAATTTAGGAATTGCTGTAACTATTCCCCTTATAATCCTGATGGTAAAGCCTCTGAAAGTCTGGACAAAAGCAGCTGAAGAGCTATGAACACTCCTTAATGACTTCCAAGTCCAGAGGATTATTCAAGCCTATGCAACTACTCTTGCCAAGCCTTCAGAGCATATCCTGCCCCTCTTAAAAAGCATGGCAACCCACTAACTCTGCATGTAAAGCAGATAACTAAACAAATAAATAAGGCAACATTTCTACTGCATGAAATTAGGAGAAATTAGAAAACACATATACAAATCACTGTGGGTTGAAAAAAAAAGATTTTCAAAAATCAATTTGACAGGAAGCAAAGGATATAGTCTAACTTATTCTTATCTTGGTACCAAACAGAATCCATTGCTAGAATTCAAAATAAAATAATTTCCAAAACAATCCAATAAACACATGAACCTTTCTATTAAATCTCGTGCTTGTTTTCTATGGGCATGTTTACTTTTTGGCGAATCTGTTAGGTACATTAACCAAAAACTGGAGATATAAATTTTACTTGTCTCATTAACTTTTGAGAAAGTAATTTGACATCTTCATTTTTTCTGCTCCAAGTAAGAAAGTCAGATTATATGATCTCAAGGCTCTTTCAGCCTTCGTCTACAATCTTATGTTTCTAAGGCTGTAGATATCACTTAGAAATATTTTTAGTAAGAGCATATAGAAACAAATTATTTAGAAACAAATTGCATACAGTCAGTTGAAAGATTTGTGCATTGCATAGGCAAGTATTTCTGTAAGACATCTAATATCTAAAGTTACAGAGAGATAGAATAGCAAGATAATTCAATAATACATACCACACTCTCTGGCATGCTGAAAACTTTCTATCAGTGAACAGATGTTGCATGCATTTCTTCTAAATGCTTCTGAAAAGAACTATGATCGGTATATCAACATGATCTTATCTACCTGGTCTCTTTGCTACAGAACTATTCTCCCCAGTATGAGGCGTATGATGTCAAGTCTGGAGTACCAGGAGGACTCCCAGGCTATCCCGGGCCAGCTGTATGTACAAGTGTTTGTCAGCATTTAGAGAATAATTTAGCCTTCCACTCTGTTAAATCTTGAATGGTTGTTCTTCTAGTAATACAGTGTTATGACAGAATTGTACAAAATAGCTTATTCTTTGTTAAGACCGGGAAAGAAAATGGTAGGTTTATCATGATCCTTCTTTCCTAACTCATTTTTTTTTCTTCACTGCCTCTTATTTCACGGCTGTTTTGCCACTTCTTCCTTCTTTACAAAACCACCTGTTCCAGGGGCACACCTGCCTTCATACTTAGGTCTCACACGCCTATATTTCCTAATTTTAACCAAATTTTGTTATTTTTCACTTCCACTTTTTCTCACCTGACTTGTTCAAAACCTTCTTTCAATGTCTGTTCATTATTCAAATGCTACTTTCTAGATGACAATCCACTTGCTGACAATCCAATATCACAATTCATCTCACCTCAAATCCTGAAATCAAATACAAATATTTCCAGAATTTATCGAGTATTTAAGTTCATCTATTGTAAATGATATCAATTCACATTGTATGCGAAGGGTTCCCTTCAATGTAAATGACTTGCAGTTTTGATAGAAGAAAATAGCAAAAAAGCATTGAAACCTAGGCACGTGTGCTTGACGCATGGTGTCCCATGTAAATGACCCTTGTTGAAGAATAGCCATTAGGAGGAGCAGTACTATGGAAGGTTATCATTTTACTGCCAGAAACAGGTATGTATGTGTAAATGAGACATGAAGCTGGATTCCCAGGGATTATGGAAGATTGCTGCCCAGATCATTGGACCCCATAGCTGTGACTTCTAAAACTAGAGAGGATAAAATTTCAGCTATTAGATCGAAATGATCAGTTAAAGAAAGACCCTTAATTGGTAAAAAAGTAAATTGTAAGAAGAGAATTTTACTCATCTTTAAAGTTTTAGAACCTGTGACTTTTTTGTGTATATTTTAAAACCAGAAGGACAATTGTATTAACTATGTAAATGTAAACATCTGTTGTTACTCAGCTACATTCACATTATGAATCCTATTTTTCAATCAGATATACTGTTTTTACTAAAAAAAAAAAACCTAAAATACTAAAAAATCCACTACTTATTAAGATTCCAGAAAAAAAGTTACAAGATAAAATTTAAGGAGAAACTCTAGTTTTATAAACTTATTATCAGTATTTATAAATAGTGTGCTACAGAGCTGAAGATTTTCTAGTTTAACCTATATTTCTGAACAATGATAAATCATTTATAATTTATTGTTGTCCCACGTACGATGAATCTTACATACGCATCTAAATCTTCATATCAACACACCTCAGTGATATAGTTAAGAACTTTTGGGTTGATTTACATCATTATTTTTAGAAACTGGGGTTTATAGTATGCAGATCAATAGTTTTCCACATTGAGTTGAGCTGCCAGGCAAAAATATGCTTCTTTACCAGTTCGAGTATCACCCTAATGTTGCAGAGATTCTCAAAGCATTTTGTATAGATTTTTCCAGATTTTGAATGCACTTTTTGGGGAACTCAGGTCAACATTTTATAGCACCAATAATTTTTTTGACTCTGAGAGAATTTCATTTAGAGTGAAGTTTTTGTGATGAGATTTTCATTTAAAATTAATAAAATTAATTAATCTATGAATAGTTATCACATAATGAGGTATGCTGTTCTCATTTTTAAAGATGTCAGTATCATTCCAAACAGAGACATCTCTGATGCCTGGTTAAAGTGTATTGCAGATGCATTTATTTTGTACTTATCCTTCGAATTTTTGTTCCAGGGTCCACCCGGCCCACCCGGTCCCCCTGGTGCATCCGGTCATCCTGGTTCCCCTGTAAGTATAGCCATTAATGGTGCTTTCTTCTTCATGCATATTATATGAATCAAGTTAATATAGATCTTGCTGTAATTTTGCCATTCCAGCATGTATAATCTCAATTAAGTAGAGAAGTAGCAACCAAGAAACTATCATTCCTTCAAAGGTGTTGGAATCTCACATTTAGTTCCTTTTAACTATTAGCAATTAAAACCTTGGTAAAATTAAACCACATATTTAATTTGCTTGTCATATGGCTTCAAGTCTGAAACAATTCAGTTTCAGTGGAATTAAGTGTGTAGAATGGAATAAATTAACTCTATTTTGATCTGAAAAATTGTGGTTTCAATATTTATAAACTAGAATACAATTCGCTGACTACATTCACAAATTCTGATTTCATACTGTCTTCAAGATGTAAATGAATCATACGAAGATTAAGTTAGTTTAAAAATATTTACGTATTATTCTATCCACTAGGGTTCTCCAGGATACCAAGGTCCCCCTGGTGAACCTGGGCAAGCTGGTCCTTCAGTAAGTAACAATTTTATCTATATTTAATAAATTAACAGCTCTAGATAGAAACCACCTTCATTTTCTAAAACATAACCGTCGAATGCTACAAAATATAGATCAAATTTATTTAAAATAATAAGTTGTACTTTTATGATCGTTGAACTGGTTTCAAAGATCTTTTGGACTCCAAGGTTTAGATATCTTAGAGACACCTACTATTTTAATCTAGGAATTTCCTGGCTAATTAGCCACCACCACAGTCCACTTCCTAGTGTGAATACAAATCCTCTTTCTCTTAAATATGGATTAATTATCCTGTAGCCGCTCAGTTCACCTGCATGTCTACTCTTCTGAAATATAATTTTAAAATTAATTTAGTAGAAATAAGCATAGTCTAACAAAGTCCACCGAGAAAACATGCTGTGTAAATAAGGTGAAGTTAGTTTAATATTTCAAAATATTTGAAAATACCTATACATTTAAAATTTCAATATCTCAAAAAATGTAGAAGTGCATTTGGGTTTATAAATACACACATGTGATATAAAATACTGATACATGGTACTTAAAATTTTCATAAAAAATAAGTTTAATAAACAGTAACAACTGGATTTAATATAGATATACTATTAACTCGGTGTGTCATTTTCATGATGAGAAACATTGATAGTATTTTTTAAAAGGAGCTTTTTTCTAGAAATACACATAATTAGAATAATAAATTGATGGTAACAGAAAAATCTACAGATATATTTGTTTTTTATTTCCTTTTTTTCAGGGTCCTCCAGGACCTCCTGGTGCTATAGGTCCATTAGGTCCTGCCGGAAAGGATGTAAGTTTTTAAGAATTGAATGGGGATACAGCAAAATTCAAGTTGGAATATTCTAAATAGTATATCCCATGTTCTAGGATCTCAAAGAGAAAAACCTTACTCAAAAACTTGTTGATATCTTAATAACTTTTTAGCTCATATTAATCTCTGAATATCTACGTAATATTTGCATAGCTACATGTACCAGTTTTTGAATTCCAAACCAACAAAACCTCCAAATGTGCTTCTTGACTCTGTCAAGAAGAGTCATCCAGTGAATACATCACTTAACTAGAGAAGACGCTTCTTCTCTCTGTCTCTTGTAATAAAGAAATTTGTATCAGTTTTTTACGAACTTGAAAACTTAAAAACACAATCAATATTATGCCAGTCTTTCTTTTCCATTTAATTTCCAATGGCAAATTCTTCCCACTGGATCGAGAGGTGGTCATAATACTTGTTTGGAGTGATGCCTGCATTTTTTATAAGTTTATATCAAGGTGGGAGAAGCTCTCCCCATTCCTTTTACTAGGAAAGCTGTTCTCACAACCATATGTTTAGTCCAACCATTTTCATGAGTCCTTGGTGAGAAAAATGCAAAATAATCAGTTCACTAATTGGTTACAATGAGTTTTCTCTTACACAAGCTCCCATATATTCTTTATTTCTCCACCTAGGGGGAATCAGGAAGACCCGGACGACCTGGAGAGCGAGGATTGCCTGGCCCTCCAGTAAGTCTTCAGCATGCAATGAATTAGTTGGAGTAATCACAATGATCTTAGATTGAAAATTACTATATAATTAAGTTAAACTTAAAAAGGGAAGGCATTTTCACTACTGGATTGTGAGTCTATTTGAAAGTTCATTAATATCTTTTTTATTCCTTATTTTTAGGGTGTCAAAGGTCCAGCTGGCATGCCTGGATTCCCTGGTATGAAAGGACATAGAGTAAGTACAGTTTCTAAATTGACTCTAAGTTGTTGCATTTGGCTATGTTTACTTACCTAACCAATTTTATTGGACAATTGAGTGTGTGCCAGAAATGATTGATTCTGACTAGTTGTTTTGATTTTCTAAGTCTATCAACTTTATTTGTTGACCAAATCAACTAGTTATTTTACATAAAGTAATAAAGCTGATTTTAAGTGTATGGAAAATACTTGCAAAACAGTAAGTTTCTTACTGCCACTGTCAGAAAAGATGAAAATATACTATTGAGAATTATTCTTGACTTAGCCAATATGATTTACAGATCGAATCAAATGACTTATTCTATGCAAAACATTAGATAGAGTAAACCAGCTGAGCCAAAAATTGATCAACTTCATAGACATAAAAATCTACGAAACTGATACTTGCCTTAATGCTACATTTAAAGCAAATTCCTAATTGGACTAAATTGTACTTTCTAATTAGTTCATGTTTTTTACTGTAAAATCAATGTCCAAGGTCTTCAATGCACTTAAAAGAGTTTTAAATTATTCATGTCAATGTTGAAAATAGTGCTATGTGGTAAAGCTAGCTATAAAAAATTTAATGTAAAGTTTTTAACTGTTCTGAATTGTTAACAGATCTTAATATTTTTACTACTTTTATCTATTTCAAAGGGCTTTGATGGACGAAATGGAGAAAAAGGCGAACAAGGTGCTCCTGGATTAAAGGTAAATCACAACAAAATCATAAATAAATTTATTTAAATATTATAGCTATATTTAAGATTTATATTTTAGGGTTTGCCTTTTTCTAAAACATACCTGAGTTTTGCATTTTAAGAGCTAAATAACAGCGACTAATTGAGATGTTCTCTTAAAACTTCCATGAAAGCTGATAACTTGAACTGTCTAGATTAGAAATGATTGAGCGCCCAGAGTAACACGTTGATTACTTCTGTTTAGTCCTCAAGTTTTTAAAATGCAAAAACTGAGATTTACAGCATATAAGATTGCTAACAAAAATTTGGTGTTGTTAAAATGTAATCTTTTTCTTGGTTCCATATGTTTTTTATAATATGCTGTGTTGAAAAAGTTATAAATTTCTCCTCCTGTTATACAAAATGGTGACACATTTTACATGTTTCTAGGGTGAAAATGGCCTTCCAGGTGAAAATGGATCTCCTGGAGCGATGGTAATTATGTTTCTTATCATACAATCTTCAGTTTTACTATTAACTTCCACCCAACGCAAAACTTGCCTTGCTCACTCTCCAACCATTCTCACACATATCTAGCTTAAAATAAGACCACACTTCTAATTTTATTCTGTAGGGTCCAAGAGGGCCTGCTGGTGAGAGAGGACGACCAGGACTTCCTGGAGCTGCAGTGAGTATTCTTACTGACATTACACAATTACAACCCGAGTCACCGAGAAGTGTCTCAGTCAGTTTTCAGGCTGTGACAATCTGCAAGAAGTTTTCTATAAAATTGCATTTAAAGTCACCTCCATAAAGATTTTAGCCATAATTATATGCAAACAAATAAGTGTCTTATAGTTATTATCTGTTGAGGATTTTTTAACGTGTTAGCTTGGCATATTTATGCATTAATTTGCCTTCAGTTCTGTAAAACACAGAATCTAATCTTTCTACATCAGATCATTGCTGTACCTATCAGAATTTCAACAATTTCCCTCTAAAGGTATATAATTATTAAGCAGATTTTAATATACTTGAGGAAAAGTCAACTCAATTCAGTCAGACTTTTAGTTAAAATATTACTTGTGACCAGCCTTTCAGAAAGAAGATATTTGAGACTAACTTCTCTTTTTAGGGGGCTCGAGGTAATGATGGAGCTCGAGGAAGTGATGGACAACCAGTAAGTAACTTTTTATCTAACCCTGATGGGCTTAGTGTAATGAGAGATTATGGAATTTTGGAGTATTGGAATAACATGGATTGTAGACTTAAAACTCAACGTTGTTCATAAATATCTGATTCAAACTGACACTAATCCCATAAACAAAATCTAGAAACAATTAATCTAGAAACGGTAAGCCCATAAACAAAATTCTGATACTCCTTATTATACTTGGCCAGTTACTAACATCTGTATGGTGCTTACAATGTTAGTTAAGGGCCAATATTGGATATGACAATTAAAAGAGTCCTGCAAAACAGGTAATAATGCTATCTCTATTTTATAAATGAGAGCTCAAAGCTAAGTGACCTGCACAAAGTCACCAGAATTCATGGCATAAGTTGTCGGGCATGGGTGATCCAAATTTTCTTTTTATTTTACCACACTATTTCTCCACATAATGTTCATCTCTGACGATAAATACTGTTTTTATCTAATTTTCCTCTGTATTGTGTATGTACCCACTTATTATTTACCAGTAGAGTTAGTTTTCTTTTACTTGATTAAGAGCTCTTGAAATGTTATTTATTTTTTTAGGGTCCCCCTGGTCCCCCTGGAACTGCAGGATTCCCTGGTTCCCCTGGTGCTAAGGTAAACATGTATTTCTGTAGAAGAATGTAAAATATATCTTTGAGACAACAGAAAATCATTGGGCTGCTTCTTGAAAGTGATTTTTTTAACAGTCAAGTGGATTTCTTTGAGCTATATAGATCTTTAAAGCCCTATTCTTGTTTCCAAAAGGGGTTTTATCCCTGGCCTTCGGCTATTCTGATCTCTTCGGATGTCTTTTCTTTTTTCCCAGTCTCTTTCTGCAAACAGAGATAACACAGTCACACACATAGTTACCATTTTTCTCTGCCTATATGATTAATGAAATTTTGCTTTAATTATCGTACCACTTCAGCCTCTGGGAGATGGGTTTAAACAGGACTGACTAGCAAACTGGCCAAGAGATTAGAAGTGGCAAGGGAGACTGACCACTTAGGGTTTTATCCCTTAGGGTGAAGTTGGACCTGCGGGATCTCCTGGTTCAAGTGGCTCCCCTGGACAAAGAGGAGAACCTGGACCTCAGGGACATGCTGGTGCTCCAGGTCTTCCTGTAAGTGCCAAATATAGCTGATTAAGGGAGAGCATTGTTACACTTTATTTCATGAAAGCATATGTTCTAATGTTGCTATCAATTAAAATTACTTTTTTGCAAAGAAATGTTGCTTAGTGCTCTGCAATAACTCTACTATGATAAATATTGATTTGACTAGTACCGAAATTAGTTTTGCGGTCTGTACTTTTCTAGAATTTATGAATTCTATGGTTATATGACACAGAATAAGTAGAGGATGGATAGTTATCTGATACTTTGAAGACTGTGCCCCAAACTAATCACCAATCAGAAAAATTCGGAAGAGAAACAAGACCAAAAACCTCTTCTCTATGTACTTATTTAATAATTTAGACCAAGTGCGTATTATCTTTAATTTATTCAGATAATGATCATTTTTTGCGACATTTTATGTGTTGTGCTGTAGTTGGAAGAATCACCTAATCTCTATAAAGCACCCATCAATAAATTTATTTTAGTTATATAAGCAACTTCAAATATATATGCACTATTTGCATTCTTATTAATATGCTCTTTTCCCCTCCTAGGGCCCTCCTGGGAGTAATGGTAGTCCTGGTGGTAAAGGTGAAATGGTAAGATGCCCCCACCACTCACCCGCATTCAGCCATACACATATTATTGGCTTCCTCTGCATTTTGCAGGACAATACAATTAAGTTAGCTATTTAGAAAAGAAAGTTCAAGTTTGCCTAATGTTAACGTTCTTGGATTGTTTCTAGGGTCCTGCTGGCATTCCTGGGGCTCCTGGACTGATAGGAGCCCGCGGTCCTCCAGGACCCTCTGGTACCAATGGTGCTCCCGGGCAGCGAGGTGCTGCAGTAAGTTGTCTATTTTTCCTTTATTGTCTGAAAGGTGTGGTTTATTTCTCACAGTAAAAAAAGAAATAGCAGGCTCTTTGTTCTTGTTCCATTGAATTTATATTGATTTCACTCTGGTTTTATAATTGAATCAGGTGTGACTGGTGATTATTTTGTTAGTCTATTTTCCACGTTTTTAAACCAAGATTATGTCCCATTTAGGGTGAACCCGGTAAGAATGGGGCCAAAGGAGAGCCAGGACCACGTGGTGAACGCGTAAGTATCGCCCTAACAGATTTGATTATTTCTTAGAAATGTATACCATAATCAGGAAATAAACAGGTAAAAAATTTGCAGTGAAATTCAGTCATTATTTCTTTATTGACCTCCTTTCACAGGGGGAAGCTGGTTCTCCAGGCATTCCAGGACTTAAGGGTGAGGATGGCAAAGACGGTTCTCCTGGAGAACCTGGTGCGAACGGACTTCCCGGAGCTGCAGGAGAAAGGGTACGTTTCCCACGGGCATCGAAAAGGAAAACAATCATAGAACTTCACCTTCACTGTGAAGCAACCATGTTTGTTCTTAATTTGAGTAGTACTCAATCCCAAATATTGTTTTGAAGCATTTCACAGTATGAGAATTATGAAAAAGTTTTGGCACTTTAGACTTACATATTTGCCTTTCACTATTTCAGGGTATGCCTGGATTCCGAGGACCTACTGGAGCAAATGGCCTTCCAGGAGAAAAGGTAGATAACTTTAGTTTTCGATGCTCAGGAATGCTGGTGCTACACATAGGTATATTCTTCTATACTGTTTCCCATTAATTAACACCTAACTATCTGAATGAAATATATTGGAGTTAAAAAAATAATAATTCCCAATGTAAAACAATGGGAATTATTGCATTCCCTGCTCAGCCATTCTCTTAGCTTTGTAACTAACGTTATTTAACCTCTATGAGAATTCTTTAATTTATCTGTCAATTGGGAACTATTTATCTCAATATCATTGCAAGAATAAGTTAGACTAAAATGCCTGAAAGTTCTTTGGAAACTCTGAAGTGCAGTGCAAATCTGATTTCGTAACATCAAAGATATTTGATTTTATATGCACCAAACTATATTGCTAAGCCCACTAAATATTGCTTTCTTCAGCATGTGATGTTCATCGAAGTTGCCTTAAAATATTTCCGGTATGACAACCCAAGCTAATAGGTAACGGTGATTTACACTGAGCATGCCAGCAACACCCCACCTCTCTTTAAGGGACCAAAAGAAGTTCTCTAGTTGCAACCTAAGTACTGTCAACGTCTAGGTCAATGAAGGCTCTTTTACATACATGTTGATTTATTTCATCACGTAGGGTCCCCCCGGGGAGCGTGGTGGTCCAGGCCCTGCAGGGCCCAGAGGAGTTGCTGGAGAACCTGGCCGAGACGGCCTCCCTGGAGGTCCAGGATTGAGGGTAAAGAGGAACACTTGTTTGATTGACACTGTCATTTACTAAGAAGAAAAGCAAATGAAGAACGTTCAAAAATAACTTAAATCAGACTATACATTTTGTAGGCTCAAAACAAAACAAAATTCTTTTAAGAAAACTTAAGCTAGTATAGATTGAAGAACAGAAAATAGAATGCTTGACGAAGATATTTACAGACAGAAAAACATGTGTGCAAATATGAAGCTACATATGTCAGTGGAAAGCTCAAAATTTTACAGATAGGTGCTTTTAGTTTTTTTTTAATTATCATTTTAAAATCAGCTGACTGACTGAATTCTTCAACTTAGGGTATGCCCGGTAGTCCTGGAGGACCAGGCAGCGATGGGAAACCAGGGCCTCCCGTAAGTACATTTTTAACATCTCATTTTACAAGTCCAGAGAATAATGAAATGCACAGTTTGAACTAGGCTTGATATATATTGTATAGCCTTGGTATGTACATTGTATATTTTGATCAGATTTTTATGAAACCTCTATTAATATAATTTTTTCTCATTAGGGAAGTCAAGGAGAAAGTGGTCGACCAGGTCCTCCAGGCTCACCTGGTTCCCGAGGTCAGCCTGGTGTCATGGGTTTCCCTGGTCCTAAAGGAAATGATGTGAGTTCCTTCCTTCATTTCTTCAATAAATATTTGACAAAAGGTCTTTTACTTTCTATATGGGAGTGCAGATGGCCAAAAATTGATCTCCACTTCAAAGCACAGAAGAGTATATGAAAATCAAAATACCATGTGAGAAGGGAGCTAAAGTATTTTTTCTGGAGTTCTGGGCAAAGAGTGGAACATTTATGGAAACCTAGCTCTCGAAAGTAGTTTTCGGTTGTGGATGTATGCATGTGTGTGTAGGGGGCAGATCAAAAACACGAGAGAATGCTATAATGAATAATTTCCTTTTGAGAATAAGTAAATACTGGCTACTTCTTTAGGGTGCTCCTGGAAAGAATGGAGAACGTGGTAGTCCTGGAGGTCCTGGCCCTCAGGTATGTAGCTTTCATCCACTCATTTCCAGTCTTCTAGTAGAAGCATTTCTCTCCAACTCTATGACTTCTATTATCTTTATCTCTGCTTCCATAACCGTTTTTTTTTTTCAGGGTCCTGCTGGAAAGAATGGTGAGACTGGACCTCAGGGTCCCCCAGGACCTACCGTAAGTTTACTCACATAAATTGGAAATGGAAGTGGATGGGACTGGGGCCAAGGGAAGACTTTGGGTATTATACAATCTCTGACACTATATCATTATAGTTCACCAAAGCAATTACAAAGCTTGTTTAGTTAGTTAGCTAAATACTAATATTGAGTAAAGTTTATGTTGTACATGTCTCCCTTGCATCACTTCCACAAGCCAGACTCTGCCCCCCTTTACACCATTAATTTTTTAATTAAGCAACTGGCCTGATGAAATGAAAACTGTGTGAACTAAATATGAAAGGATATCTTATAATGAAGCATCTCAATATTTTTTTGTACATAGGGACCAGGTGGTGACAAAGGAGACACAGGACCCCCTGGTCCACAAGGATTACAAGTAAGAATTTGTTACTTAAATGTCATTGGGCACCTACTTTTATCAGTACTTTCCTTTGATAGTTTTATTTGTTGAGTTAATCAGCTGTTCAGTATCCTTGTGACACTAAAAGATTATAACGCATCTTAAGCTTAAAATGTGCGGATCTGACTTCTACCTTGAAATAAAACAATAGGCAACGTTAATAGGCATAACTTCCATGCCTATTCTAGAATGAGTGCATTAATAATTTTTTAAATAAAATAAAGTTCACATAATTCTATATGCTTATACTTATTTTTATTGTAATTTAAATGTATATAGCTAAATTCATCTCACCACACTCATCAATTCATTTTTATATACAGCAACAGAAAGATTTGAAGGAGATGAACATAGGTTTGTAAGTTATGATTATCATCTCTCTATCGTTGGATTTTGAGAGCTACATATTTTTTACACTTAAAAAGACTGCTAAAACCATTTTTGAATACTTTGCAGAAACATACTTACATGAGAGAAGCTTTTCTGTAAGCAATGTTTGAAGTGATTACACAATACAAATATGATTCCTTGTAGGGCTTGCCTGGAACGAGTGGTCCTCCAGGAGAAAATGGAAAACCTGGTGAACCTGTAAGTTGCTTGCCATTTTTTCAAAACTTAGAAACCAAAAGAATAAATATTAATCATTTATAAATTATTAACTTTTGCATTTTCATGCCATGGTATCTGGGCTTTAACAATTAGTTTTGAAATATTCATTAACAAAACAAAGAAAAATTATTCAGTCATAACTGTTCCATGGAAAGTTTGAATTTTACCATAAAATAAAAGGAACTAAAGGAAGAGTACACAGCTCAAGATTGGACAAATTATACAGTATGCAAGTCAAGTGTGTATTTTGCTTATACTTATATAATGTATATTCTGATAGAGGCCTAATCATGCAATGCCAATCTCCTAGGGCCCAAAGGGTGAGGCTGGTGCACCTGGAACTCCAGGAGGCAAGGTAAATATTTCCATTTATTTTCTCATTTCTTCAGCATGTTATAGAGCAGTTGATTAGTGACACATTTTTAGTACAGCAAACCAAAATATTCCTTTCTTTAGAAGCACGACATTGCAAATGTTTGGTGAATACACTTAGGGTAACCCGAGACATTTCCAATACATTAAATTTGCATCATCTGGAAAATGAAATTTTCTGACATGAATAAACACTGTAGAGTCAACTATGGACCTGAAATTTCAAAAGAAAACTTTTCTGGTGCATTGGCTCTCTATAGAAAAACTGTTTTGGTAGAAGAACTTTAAAAATTTGCCCTTGTGATAAAATTATAATAATAGTGTCAAAGCTAGCTCATCAGACCAGCTATCCAAGTTTCCTCGTTTAGATTAACTAATTTTGTGTTTCTGTTTGTCACTCAGTTGATCAAATGTCTTTTATAATTATAAAAATTTCTAAATTTTTCAAAAATGTAAGTTAAGAACCTTGTGGTCTATATCAAAACAATACAATTTAGGGTGTTTTTGCTTTGTTTTTAGCCTTGGTTTTCCTAACAGGGATATTCCATTTTCCTACTACAGGGTGATTCTGGTGCCCCCGGTGAACGTGGACTTACTGGACCTGCAGGGCCCCCTGGGCCTAGAGGGGGAACTGGCCCCCCTGGTTCCGAAGGAGGAAAGGTAACTCCACATAATTCAATTCACCTAGATTTCACAAAATGCATTTCATGTCTTTCCTGTGATTTACTATTTCTCCTTTAATTTCAGGGCGCTGCTGGTTCCCCTGGGCCACCTGGTAATGCTGGTTCACCTGGTCTGCAAGGAATGCCTGGAGAAAGAGGGGGTCCTGGAGGCCCTGGTCCAAAAGGTGACAAGGTACCAACTTATTCTCTGTTAATTATGTAATAAAACCAACTTTGTTGGTTAAAGGAAGGCAACATTTCTGGAAAATAATCTATCTTCAAAATTAATATTATCATTTTATTTATTTTTAGATTTTTTTTTTATTGGAGTAAAATTGCTTTACAATGTTGTGTTAGTTTCTGCTGTACAATGAAGTGAATCAGCTTTATGTATACCTTTAACCCCTCCCTCCTGGACCTCCCTCCCACCCCACCCCCATCTAGTAAGTGTAATTTGAGATGGATTTCTAAAGCAACTTTCAAAGCAGAACACCTACTATACATTGCAGCTAATCTTGAGGGTTTCTCCTCTTCTTGGCATGTTTTCAGTGAAGATACCTCTAATCTGATGACACTGGCTTTTATTTGACAGGGTGAGCCCGGCAGTTCAGGTGTCGATGGTGCGCCAGGGAAAGATGGTCCAAGGGTGAGTACTTGAATTGGGGAGAAACAGAATTTATCTGTATGTGATATGGAGTAGTCCCTCACCTCAACTTTTATTTTTTCCAAAAACTCCTCATGATAAGTTAGACCATACTTTGCCACCTTCTGGGTATTAAGAAGACCCAAATGACATGATTGTTAAAATTCCTGATTTCTATCACTAATAGTTCAACAGTGACCTAAGAATGGAAAAAATCTCAGAAGTATGATAAATGTTATAAGCTGAAGTCATAATAAGTCACTAAAATTCAAGATAATCAATACTGCTGATGAAGGAACTTTTTGATTTTAAACAACATTGAAATTCCATGGTACATTCATACCATGGACTATTACTTAGCAATAAAAAGTTGATACATGCAACAACTTATACAAACACCAAGGACATCATGCTGAGTGACAAAAGTCAATCTCAAAAGGACATACTGCATGATTCCATTCATGTAACATTTGTGAAATAACGTAATTATATAGAACAGCTTTATAGTTGCCAGAATTGAGGAATGGGGGAGAGGGAGATGGGTGTAACTATAAAGAGGTGACATGAGGGAGTATTTTATGATGATTGTACCTTTGAATATCTTGAATATGGTGGTGGTCATGCGAGGCTACACATAATAAAATGTCATAAGGCTACATACACACACACACACACACACACACACACACAAATGAGTGCATGCATAACTGGTGCGAACTGAATAAGCTCTATGGGTTGTACCAATGTCAATTGCTTTGTTTTGATACTATACCATAGTTGTGTAAGATGTAATCCTGAAGGAGGCTGGGAGAAAGATGCACAGGATTCTCCTGTATATTTCTTTGCAAACTTCTGTGAATCTATATAACTATTTCAAAATAAAAATGGAAAGAAAAACACATTACAATCAATTCTATTCGCATTAGTAAACACCTAGATATGACTGTAGCAAATAAGCATGATAACTAAGCCATTAGATAGACATTATCTTCACTGTAGTTGCCTTAAACAAATTCATAAATGCTTCATTTTTAACAGACTAGATGAGTAAGCCATCATAAAATTTTTTAATCTAATATTTTATTTATGTAATATAAGTAAAACTTTAATATTTGAAAACTTCAATGTGAAAACTTTAATATGTGTAACAATACTTTAAGTGGTTAAATGAAATATTTTGAATTATCATACAATTGAATAAGGCAATGCACTTTAATTCTAAAAGATACGACTGTGAAATCTTACATCACATCTTATTTATCTTCTGCAATAGAAAGAAAAAATGAATCTATAAATTGCCACTGAATTATATAATCCATGAAATCTTATATTTACTCATCTCTGCAGTATTTACACACTGAGTGAAGAGCATATCATTCAAGCCATCAAAGCAATCATATTATCTAGTTTATTAGATGAACAGTATGTCCTTATATATGCTCTTTGATTAATAAGGAAAATGATGCTTTTTATCTTCGAAATTAAAGTATATTTCTATTTTCTTTAGGGTCCTACTGGTCCTATTGGTCCCCCTGGCCCAGCTGGTCAGCCTGGAGATAAGGTAACACTTGACACTATTTAGAAACAGAAAATGTCTTTTGTCGTCATTGTTGTTTGGATGCAGGGCAATATAAATTATTTTTCTCTTTTTTAAGGGTGAAAGTGGTGCCCCTGGACTTCCGGGTATAGCTGGTCCTCGTGGTGGCCCTGTAAGTGTTTAAGACATTTCAACATAATTTTAACCCCACACAGGCAGCAGCTACCTGTGCTTCCCTCTTTAGCAATTCTGCTTCTGGCCCTGAGTCTCAGTGATGGGATACTGTCTTTAGGCATCATATGACATGCAAGGAAAGGTTAAAGTCCTTAAATCTAAAATTCACAAGAGACCATTTCAAATCTTGCCATCTTTCCTAAATAATTCTGGAAAAAATATAAAAATTGCACAAGTAATATGCATTTGTAAATGAGTATTTCTTAAAGCTATAGGATCTTTGCCTGAGCCTCCTTCTAGATCTAAAATTCTCTACCTTCAGGGTTTGCAGACTCAGGAGAGATACTTAGTAAATGTTTTTAATTAATTAATTTAATGATTGATTTCTCAAAACTTCTACCATATTTTTATTTTTTTAAATCCTTACATTTTTAGAAGTTATACAAGTAAGTGTTTTAAACACTTCAAAATTCTCAAATTATTTTCCTTGCAAATAATATCACAGTCAGAAGCAGAAGGAATCAATGGTTCTGGTGTTGTCTACTTTAAATTTTATTGAGAAATGGAAAAGTCTTCAGAGGTTAAGCTACGTTAGTTAGCTTTGCACACTAATACTATCTTTTCTTAGCTTAAAGGAAAGATAAGATGATACAGAGGATGACGTGTGCTCCCAATGGGAAGATGTCTTCACTGTGACTAATGAGTATATTTTCACTTAAGGGTGAGAGAGGTGAACATGGGTCACCAGGACCTGCCGGCTTTCCTGGTGCTCCTGTAAGTATGAACATTAAAACATACATATCACACAGCCCAGAATCACTATCTCGCTGAAAAATAGCAGAAGTATAAGTCAAGTCTGAATTCTAATCTATCTCAACTACTCATTCCTTATGGGGTTTCATTTATCCACCTCCTTTTTTTTTTTTACACATTATCTCTATTCTTACTGTTTAAAAGATGGAGATAAAAACACCTGGCCTGTCTTTATGCCAGGTTAATGAGGCTAACATGATCCCCTAGACTTAAAGCACTCTGAAAATTTGAAAGGTTCTTCCATTATTAGATGGTACTAATTAAAATTTGCTCTAAGCCCCATCTTTCTCAAATGCATTTACTGGTGATTGTTTTGAGATGCACAATCCTCAGAGAGAGGTTCTCCTTTATGACAAAGAATGTACATCTTACCACTTTCTTGATAATTTTCTTTTACCATAGAAACTCTTTTTTGGGGGGCCACATAATGGGGCATGCGGGATCTTAGTTCCCCAACCAGTGGAAGCTCGGAGTCTTAACCACTGGACCACCAGGGAAGTCCCTGTCATGGAAACATTTTCATTGTCTTTGTTTCTTCCTTGTCTTCAAAGACTCTTCTTTTCCAATTTTATTTCAATAGCTCTCCACCTGAAGAATTCTATTTTCTGAAGGAAAATAAAGACAAGCCCATTGTATTGTGAAAGATGTAAGCTCACGGGCTGTTTTTGTTTCTGAATGCAGGGCCAGAACGGTGAGCCTGGTGGTAAAGGTGAAAGAGGTGCTCCTGGTGAGAAAGGTGAAGGAGGCCCTCCTGGAGTCGCAGGGCCCCCCGGAAGTGCTGGGCCTTCCGTAAGTATCTCTCTTTCTCTAAGCCTTCTAATGGAAAGCGCTTAGGTTTGTCGATACTTCAATATTTCATACTGAGAGAGCTTGTCATGGTGACAAGGGTACAGTTTTCCTAGGAATACAGTTCTGAGTTTGACGCTTGACTCCAACAATCTAGATATGACCTCAGTCAAGTTATTTTAATGTCCTCATAGAGTTACTGGTTTTGTTTTTGTTTTTCTTGATGTAGCTTCTCACTTCTGTAGTAATGTTTTTCCCCCAGTTCTACTGAGATATAATTGACATATAACATTGTATTGTATAAGTTTAACATGTACAACATAATGATTGTATGTATTACAAGATGATTATCATGATAAGTAGAGTTACTGACTTTCAAAGGCTTAATGCTTTTCCCAAATTTTGATTTTGGTGCTATTCTTATAAACCATTTCCATCTCCCTTCCATATAGGGTTCCCCTGGTCCCCCAGGTGTCAAAGGCGAACGTGGCAGTCCTGGTGGTCCTGTAAGTAATGATCCTCTTAACTATTATTGAAAAGCATTAAGTAATATCAATCTGTATAAAAACTGCTTTGAAAGCACTAGATCCCTAAAGAGAGTATAAAATTATAATCACTCATTCATATGTGAGTTATACGTAAATTCCAAGAGGAAAAAACAAACCATAAGTGATCCCAGAGTAGAATGCAGGTCCTACCACATTTCTTACAATTTATATTTGTTTTTAGTGGTTAATTATTTGTTTTCCTTGATTTTTGACATCAAAAATATATTTATAATTTCACAGGGTGCTGCTGGCTTCCCTGGTGGTCGTGGTCTTCCTGGTCCTCCTGGCAATAATGTAAGAACTTTTTAAAGTATTTTTTAACCATATAGTCCATAAAGAGCATTCATATATACATAGGATGAGAAAATTATCCATTGCTACTTCTCTTTGTATTAAACCCCATATAAAATTATTTGAATGCAGGTAAAAGAGGGGAAAAAAATTACTTGTTCATTATAAAATATTCAAATTTCAAACATTTCTTTGTAGGGTAACCCAGGCCCCCCAGGCCCCAGTGGTCCTCCAGGCAAAGATGGCCCCACAGGTCCAGCTGGTAGTAATGGTGCTCCTGGCAGCCCTGGGGTGTCTGGACCAAAGGGTGATGCTGGCCAGCCGGGTGAGAAGGGACCACCTGGCTCCCAGGGCCCTCCGGTGAGTGGTTTCTTTGCTCTATTGATTGACAGTAGTTTTATTTTCAATCACAAATCCAACAGAGGAAAACATAGTCACATAAATAATAACTAAGATTTCATTATCTGTCACAACAGGGAGTTCCAGGCCCACTTGGACTTGCAGGGATTGCTGGAGCACGAGGTCTTGCAGGCCCACCAGGCATGCCAGGTGGTAGGGGCAGCCCCGGCCCACAGGGCCCCAAGGTGAGTATAGCTATCTTTCACTGGACTCTTGCTTCCTTTGATAGTCTTCAGACATCACATAAACATAGCAAGTATGTAATGATCAAGTTTTCCTGTAATTAGATGCAAATTCTTGATATTTTCAAATTTTCAGGAAGCATGCATATTACTAAAAGTCTCTGGAACACAAAAACAATGCACATAATAGACCGGCCTTGAACATCAAAACAAATAGATTGATATCACAGAAAAATATCTTGTCATCTCAAATACCTGTTAGGAAACTTGTCGGCATTCTTCAGTTTGCTGACTGTCAGTCTTGAAGCAGGAAATAATGTCAGGTTATAGACCTATGAAAGCCTTTAATTGATACCAATTATCCATCAACTCAATTCATTTTATACTCCTGACTTTCTTTCTCTGATATTACTATAACATCCTAGTGCTTAACGTCTTAAATATTTATTTAGCAAATAGGGTAATAAAATCGTATTTTATTAGGACACACCTTTTTTCACTTTGAGCACCTCTTTAAACTAAATGTCATATACGATTGTAGTGAAATTACAATATAATATTTAAGTCTAGTCAATTTATATGAACATTTCCAATAAATGTATGTATTCTTTAAATAGAGCCAAATGTTCAATATAAACTAATTCTAATGGGTACCATAAACCTATAGTTTCACGATGGTTCATCATTATATTTTTCTTACAATAGCC
Source organism: Eschrichtius robustus (assembly GCF_028021215.1). Taxonomy (NCBI): domain Eukaryota; kingdom Metazoa; phylum Chordata; class Mammalia; order Artiodactyla; family Eschrichtiidae; genus Eschrichtius; species Eschrichtius robustus. The sequence goes on along the minus strand of NC_090828.1, from coordinate 45,689,088 downwards.
ATGTCTATTTATGTACCTCATATTAGGATGTATTCTAATATGAGACTCAATGTAATTACTCAACCTTTTGGTATCCAGGTTCACTGGGCAAGTTAGAAAAGACAAGAAGCTTGCTTCCCCAAAGCTTTTCCCCTATGGCAGGGATAGTTTTAGGAACAAATTCTATAGAAATTGGGAAATAAAGACAGCTGATAATATCACATCAATTGATTTCTTAGGTTAAAACACGAATTTATTTTATTCTTTTGTACACAGGGTGAAAATGGGAAACCAGGAGCTAGTGGTCTCAATGGAGAACGTGGTCCTCCTGGAGCCCAGGGTCTTCCTGGTCTGGCTGGTGCAGCTGGTGAACCTGGAAGAGATGTAAGTACTAGTTCTTAGAAAATACACAATAAGCCGGGTAGTATTTCATAATTTATTTAAGCAAGGGTCAAATTGGGCCCTACTTTGGGTCTAAAAGTATAAATATTGCCACAAGCCAAAGTTCTCCTTCTTTCTCTAGTAGTAGATATTCTTTCTATTACAACTTAGAATAGCCTTAAATGTTCATGTTCTTTAGTATTTACCCAATGAATGATCATTAATGGAAAAGAATATGATCTTTAGCTAAATAAGAAAAAAGTTGGGGATAGGGAGAGCCCCAATTTACAACATTCCTTCTGGGTAAAAATATTCTGCATGTTATCTGTGATTAGTCTTTCCTTAAATTGTAGATTTCCATTATCAGCTTAAATTACGGTGTGTCAAGATGTTATTTATTATTTCTCCCCCAAGGCTCCTTTTTAGACTTTTTTTCCTAGTCACTTCTTGCTCTCTCACCCTGTGAAACTTTAGCACCATAGATATACTGCGTATCTGTTTAGGTATTGTCACTCCTTGCAGGGCCACACCCATTGTCATATCTAAGATTTTTCACTCCCAAGAACCAATTTTATCCTCTTTAGGATGATATTTTTCCCATTGAGAATGCATGGCTTAGATGGTATTTAAATGGTTCCAAAGAATTTGATTTCATTTCTTCCTCTTTTTTTTTTCTTTAATCAGGGAAACCCTGGATCAGATGGTCTGCCAGGCCGAGATGGATCTCCTGGTAGCAAGGTATAACAGGCACATGTACAATAGGTTTGTGTAATTAAAACAATAGCTGCTGATCAGATCGATTTTGGAACTGTGAACTTGTTCACAGGGTGACCGTGGTGAAAATGGCTCTCCTGGCCCCCCTGGTGCTCCTGGTCATCCAGGCCCGCCTGGCCCTGTCGGTGCAGCTGGAAAGAGTGGTGACAGAGGAGAAACTGTGAGTTCTCATGAACTTCATCTTTCCCTACTTATCAATTTTCCTCAGTAAGGAGCTCAGTAGGTAGAAAATAGAATGTCATATCTGCCAACCAAAAGATCTACTCTCAATTGTTTCACAGTTTTGTATGCTAGTCAGTCCTTAGGCAACTGTGGTAATAAAGATATATGAGAATTTCTGGCAGTAGTCAATGAAGAATTCATTATTAAAATTCAAAATGGTATTAATCACGCCAAGTGTATATCCACTTGGTCAATATAAGGTTGAATTAACAGGGTTTTCTGAGCTTTCCTATTCAGACCCCCTGGTAAAGCTGTAAACAGGTAAAGGATTTTTAAGGAGAAAATAATACTAACTTTCAATAATAGCAAACATATCGTTATTCCCTCACAATGAAATTATTAACGTTTAAGTAAAACAAAACTGTATCAATAAATAAACACTTCCCTGTGCATGTTCATTTGTTTATTTTTATTTTAGGGCCCTGCTGGTCCTTCTGGTGCCCCAGGTCCTGTTGGTTCAAGAGGTCCTCCTGTAAGTCTTTTTTTTTTTTTTTTTAACTAGTTCTACAATGTAGGAAATATTCTATTTTCTGGCATGCTCAGCAAAAAGGGATGACTAAATACATAACTATGGAACCAAATTTAAACTTTCCTTTGATGATATAGAAAGCAATTTAGGATCTAAAAGTTCCTTGGGGCTATGAGATTACACATCAATTATTGGGGCTCCATACAATTCTCAGTCCAAGATCAAAACAACCACAAGAACAATCTTTATCGTTCCAAGTATGCAGTGTTTGTTGATGAGATTTCTCGCTTGTAAAATGTTATAAAATGGACTTAATTGTTATAAATCCTATTTTGTTTTTCCAATGTGTATGTGTGTATGACCTTAACTCGAAATGTGTTTGTGAAGGGTCCCCAAGGCCCACGTGGTGACAAAGGTGAAACGGGTGAACGTGGTACTAATGGCATCAAAGGACATCGCGGATTCCCTGGTAACCCAGGTGCCCCAGGTTCCCCGGTAAGTGTATCCATTTTGTTAGAAAATCCCCTCAATGCATTTTAACTAATGAGATAGGCAAATCTTAGAGACCAATGATAGAAAAATGTTCATCTGTGAAAGTCTATGCTAAAAGAGATTAGAAATGGATTTGAGGGCTTATTTGAAAGAGTAGTTGGCATGAGACAATGGGGATATTAAAGGAAAAGGAAATCATATTTTATCATGATCCCTATGTTTCTTGATCTGATCTTGAACATACAGTTTCCTAAGCCTTTTTAAAGTCTTCACTCATATTCACCTTCCTTTCCTTTCAGGGTCCCTCTGGTCACCAAGGTGCAGTCGGTAGTCCAGGACCTGCAGGCCCCAGAGTACGTACCACAGAAAGATATTGGAAGGTCCATATTTTAAAATGTTAGCACTGCAGGAAAATATTCTAGCATTGTAATATCATGATAATTTCTTAGGGACCTGTTGGACCCAGTGGGCCCCCTGGCAAAGATGGAACAAGTGGACACCCTGGTCCCATCGGACCACCAGGGCCTCGAGGTAACAGAGGCGAAAGAGGATCTGAGGTAAGATATCACTTATAAATATGTGTATTTAATTTGCTTTAATTTTCACATTTTCAGAAACACTTTACAATATTTTAAAACTGAGATAGTGAGTTAAACACAATGCAATTACCAAACCTAATTTAGGACCTGAACAATGACTTTAAGACATTCTCCACCACATGAAGACTTTCTCATCACACTATAATGACAGGGAGAAAAAAACCTTTCTTACAGTTTATCAGGTAACAGTTATATCAGAATAAAGACATAGCCCAATTAATAAGATGAACTCTGCCAGAGCTGATCTCATATTAGAGATCCCACAATTATGATAATCTTGATGATTTACAAGTATAAAGTACATTCCACTTCTCAAACGGCTTCCATGTCTCCTGTTTTGCTACTGATATCATCATTCCTAATACATTCCTATCCCACACTTTTGGAGTAAACAGAAGAAAAGCTATTATCCCCACAAGTTACACAATTAAAACACAAATAAGTTAAGTGGTTAGCCCCAAAACACAAAGTTAGATTCCAAAGTTGGGATCAGAATCTAAGTTTCCTGATCATAACCCCTCTGTCATGTCAGCATTAGAATTGCTTACATCATTTATACAGAAGGAAACACGAGAGAGTAAAATGTGTGTTCCAACACCAATTCTTCTTACACACTGGAACACGCTAAGTGTCATAACAATGAATATAGTTATAAATTGGTTAATATTTGATCACAAAACAACCCAAATAAACTTTTACTGAAACAATTACTATGACACAATATATCAATTGTTTGGAATGCATTTTGGGGGGCTAGCAACATATTTTTTTCAGTGGATACCGAACAAGTGCCCCTCAGTGATGTATGCTCTTACCCTTCCTAGGGCTCCCCAGGCCACCCAGGACAACCAGGCCCTCCTGGGCCCCCTGGTGCCCCTGGTCCATGCTGTGGTGGTGGGGTTGCTGCCATCGCTGGCATTGGAGGTGAAAAATCTGGGGGTTTTGCCCCATATTATGGAGATGAACCAATGGATTACAAAATCAACACCGACGAGATTATGACTTCACTCAAATCAGTCAATGGACAAATAGAAAGCCTCCTTAGTCCTGATGGTTCTCGTAAAAACCCTGCTCGGAACTGCAGAGACCTGAAATTCTGCCATCCTGAACTCAAGAGTGGTATGCTGGGGAATCTTTCACACTCATGGCAACAGGATAACAGAGAAAACTGCTTATATTAGAATTTAGGGGAAATGAAAATTTTACTGGGAATAGAAAACATTATATAGCAGAGACAGTACTTAAAGAATGTTAGTTGAATTGAAACTCCTTGATATTGAGTAAGAAAACATGAATTTTGTAGGTGTACTTAAACTGTAATGTAAATTCAAAATATGCCAAACGTAGGAAAATCTAAAGACAGTTTTACAGAAATTTTAATACAAATTATAGTTTGGCATGTCTTTTCATATCATCACAAAGTTGTTTGAGTGATAAACAACGTATATCACTGTGTTTGTAATTTGATGCAGACATAATTTGTAATTTAATTATTGCAACATTTATTTATTGAAACAATTTTTACAATAAATCTAATTATCAACGTTTTCAAATTAAGAAGCAATCTAAAAGTTCCTCTATTCTGCTACACTATAAAAGTACATATACATAAAATACAAATACATTAGCAGTCAACATTATGAATGCCTTACAAAATCATTTTGGTCCAAATCCCATTACTGGATATTATAACCAATTCCATTGTCCTTTTTGTGACTATTCAGGAGAATATTGGGTTGATCCTAACCAAGGTTGCAAGATGGACGCTATTAAAGTATACTGTAACATGGAAACTGGGGAAACGTGCATAAATGCCAGTCCTTTGACTATTCCACGTAAGAACTGGTGGACAAATTCTGCTGCTGAGAAGAAACATGTTTGGTTTGGAGAATCCATGGATGGTGGTTTTCAGGTAAGAAAAGATATACCATTTTTCTTTAACTAATCCATCTCTACTTACCTGACTGTTTTGTTCCTCCCATTTGTTCATCACAAAACAAATTTAGTTAATAAATAGAAAAGTGAAAAATTTTATATACTCAGGTAACTACTTTTATAACTTGTCTCTCAAAAGCTAAACTAGATTAAATTATTCTTCGTAAGTTACCAACTTTTCTTCAATTCTTAAGATCTTCTTTACTCTAGCATTGTATGTTATACATACAATAAAGACATAGTCATACATAAAATATATGAACAACTTATATTACAATGACCATACTACACTGCATGAATCCCTTATGTATAATTGCAGCTAAAATATTTGACCAGCCTTATTTGTTCCCTATCACAGTTTAGCTATGGCAATCCTGAACTTCCTGAAGATGTCCTCGATGTCCAGCTGGCATTCCTCCGACTTCTCTCCAGCCAGGCCTCCCAGAACATCACATATCACTGCAAGAATAGCATTGCATACATGGATCATGCCAGTGGGAATGTGAAGAAAGCCTTGAGGCTGATGGGCTCAAATGAAGGCGAATTCAAGGCTGAAGGAAATGGCAAATTCACCTACTCAGTTCTGGAGGATGGTTGCACGGTAAGTAACAGCATTTTTATAAGCATGCATCATAATGAGCTTAGCATTTCTCATTTAATCATGCTACTTTGAAAAGAAGGAATAAAAATAATGAGGGTGAACAAAAGATGGCATTTGGTGTGAGTTATATTGAATCTACTGATTCATTCCAGGGAAGGTTAAATCACACAAAAAATGAGCATATCTCCTCAACCTCCAGGTGAAAACCAGCTGATGTGAAAGCAATTGAAATTTAAATCCATGATATAAACTTTGCCAGATAATTTAGACAGTTACTATCCACTCTACATAATTGCCATCATACGGACTCAATCTAAAATCTCTTTTTAATTTTAAAGGTTAACTTTAAATCAATCATTTGTTATTATCATTTGTGAACAGAAGGAGAATTCACTTCTAATATTAACAGATTCCAATGTGAGAGACCTATCCACTTCTTAGTAAACCAGCTCTGTACCTGGTAACAATGACCAGAACCAAGGTTTCTGAGAATGGACTGGCCTGTGGCAATCTCCTTGTTGGGTTTACCCTGAAGCCCTATAAGGCTTTTGGTTAACAATATGGTTTATCAACTGGGAGGATTCTCACTTTGAACTGGAGCAGGTCTCAGATGTATGGAAGATAATGTACATGGCAAGTTGGCAACTCCCTTCAACAAAAATTTTTTTTTTTAACTTCGTCAAACACAGAAACTGTCTAAGTAATTGTAATGTCATGATCACTTACTTTTTTTTTTTTTTTTGCTCTTTTTTACAGAAACACACTGGGGAATGGGGCAAAACAGTCTTCGAATATCGAACACGCAAGGCCGTCAGACTACCTATTGTAGATATTGCACCCTTCGATATTGGTGGTCCTGATCAAGAATTTGGTGTGGACGTTGGCCCTGTTTGCTTTTTATAAACCAAACTCTATCTGAAATCCCAGCAAAAAGTTTCACACTCCATATGTGTTCCTCTTGTTCTAATCTTGTCAACCAGTACAAGTGACCAACTAAGTTCAAGTTATTTATTTCCAAAATTTTTGGAAAAAGTATAATTTGACCAAAAAAGAATACCTTTTTTTTTTTTTTTTTTTTTTTTTTTGCTGTTACACCAAATACAGTTCAAATGCTTTTTGTTCTATTTTTTTACCAATTCCAATTTCAAAATGTCTCAGTGGTGCTATAATAAATAAACTTCAACACTCTTCCAATAACACTGTGTTACATTCTTTGAATCCTAGCCCATTTGCAGAGCAATGACAGTGCTTACCATCAAAAGATAACCTTTCTTCTGAAATAGTCAAACGTGAAATTAGAAAAGACCTTCCTGTTTCAACTACCTCAACCTGGTCAGAAACACAGATGAATTCTATAAGCCCCATAAGATGAAAAAAATTGTATAAAATACCAAAACTTATAAATTTCACTGATTAAGTTCCTAAAATATTGGTTAAAAGAAAAAGAGTAGAGTGTAGTACAAGAATTTAAAGAAATATTTTTGAAGCCATAATTATTTTAATCTTGAATATCAACTGCTTTTAAAGGTGCTTTTCCTTTTTCTTGTCATTGCTGGTCAAGATTACCAATATTTGGCAAGGCTTTAAAGACACATGTTCTGGTGCTAATGTACTTTCACTTTTAAAACTCTAGGTCAGAATTGTTGCCTTACGTTCAAAACACAGATGCACACCATCTGTACATGTCTCCGGTCAAAAAGATTTCCTGGTGTGTCACTGCCGGGGACTCTTTCTCTGCAACCTGTAAAAGTCAACAACAAAAACAAAAAACAAATTTTGGGGCTGCTTTTGTCACAATAACAGAGAATGTGTTGAAATTAAACTTTGTAAGCTTGTATGTGGTTGTTGATCTTTTTTTTCTTACAGACACTCATAATAAAATATCATAATAAACATTCCTGGTTTTTGTCAACTTTTCATAGATTTAAAAAATGCAAGTTTACAATCTAGTGATTTTTCTTGAAAAAAGCATATTGAATCCTAGCTCTCTGGCTTAATAATGCCATGACTTTCAGGAATATGAGATGATATAACTCATGCTGGGAACAGAGATAATGCGCAATGGGGAATCTTGCAGATTTTTAGATCATATTTAGTAGAACTCCTTGGGGCATATTGAAAACTGAGGGCTTCTGTATGACACAATCCCTGGAAATAGTAACATAGTAAATTAGGGAGTCTCCAGAGTGGTAGTAATCAGGGAGGAAATTGCTGGTAATTTAGAAGGAAGTAAGCAGGGTCTGGCAAAACAGACATTAATATTAAGAACAGTTGCAAGCTTAGGCTTTTTCTACCACCTCTAAACACTGCCTCATTTCCCTCTTGAGTCAGCCCCTTCTCCATCAACAAGTTATTAATCTTTTAGTTACTGCAAATGAAAATAGCATCGTCTTGCATACCTGACTTTATAGTTTGAAATGTATTCACTCTATATAATTAATAATAATAATCCTTTCAAAAATAAAAATTCCATCAGTCAAATGTCAAGACTCTTAGTCTACTTATCCTCCAAGCTAGAGGCAACCAATGTTAGCAGTTTCTTGTGCATATTTTCAGAAATATGATCTATCTATCTATCATCTATCTATCTATCTGAGTCTATTTGTGTTATGCATTAGAAATTAAATTCCTTGCAGTTTCATTTTAGACATATTCAAAGCCAGCAATATTTGGTCAAGTCTTTCTCACATTGCATCACTCTGACATTGGCTCTCCTGCCTCATCTTTCATTTATAAGGACTCTTTTAACTACATCAGCCCAGCCCCCAACTAGATAATTCAGGATAACTTCCCCATTTTTAGGTTAGTTGATTAGCAACCTTAATTCCATCTGCAATCTTAATTCCTCCTTGCCTTGCCATGTAATATAACATATTCCCAGGATCCAGGGCTTAGGATGTGGACACATTTGGGAGCTATTATTCTGCTTACTTCAACAATGATGCACAGAAGTAAGGAGAATGGTGGTGGTCATAGCTGTAGTGAGGGCAGTAATAGCCAGGTTTCTAAAGAAACTTGGCCAGTAGTGCCAGAAATGTCATTCAGTGCCCAGCTCATTGGTTTCACCAGGCTGCTTCTGGGGTGTGATCTTGAAGATGGCTCTGAATGTCAGCATTCCCTTCATAGCTGTTCATTTTATGAACCTGGGTTCTATAACTTGCTCTGAATTTCCCTGAACTTCAAGTAAAATCTATAAGTTGCATTTCTTAAATCAGCCCAAGTTGGTTTAGGTTGTTTGCATGAATCCAAATGTTTTGGCCTGAGTAACTGGGAGAAAAGTTGCCAATAGCTGAGATGGAGGAGACTATCAAGGTAAAAGATTTGAGGAGCTAAAAGATTTAACAAGATGGGGCAAGTTAAATTTAGAATGCCTATCAATCATCTAAGTAAACTTGCTGAGTTGGAAGTTAGGTATAAATCTGGAGGTCAGAGAGAGGTCTAGATTAGAAAAATTAATTTAGGAGTTTCAGCATATATATGGCTTTTATATCCATGGAAGTAGATACAATCATTAAATAATTGAGTATAGAAAGAAAGGAGAAACTGTATAAGAACTGAATTCTGGGATATTTGAATATTTACAGGTTGGAGAAGTGAGGATGAAGCAGCTAAGGAGATGGAGTAGGAATAAAGGGAAACCAGGAAAGTGTAGTGACCTAGGTGTGAATAAAAATGTTTGCTGTTTAAATTTTTAAATTATAGCATATTAAGAGGATAAGGATGCTTAGGGTTGGTGTATTACAAGGCCACTAATTGCATATTTTAAAAAGTAAGGTCACATGAGGTTATATCAATATTCCTATGTCCTATAGATGGCAAATAATGATGTAATTAAATCTTCTAATTCACAGTTATAGTATCACTTTTTTACCTCTTTGTTGGTGGAAAATTGAATACAACTCTTTATCTTCAAGCTGGCATTTAAGCAAAAAATATTTCATTTATAAAATTTATTTTATAGGTCTTGAGGGTGAAATTTTTGCAGTCATAACAGCATTTTTGGAAAATGGAGAAAAGTAGGAAGAAAAATTAATTATCCATGTCTCACATCTGTGGATACTTCCTTAAAGTCTTCGTTGTATATGCTGACATAATTATGACAAAATACACTTGTAATTTTGTATGCTGCTTATTTCATTTAACACAATACCATTTTATCCATAAGAATTTTTTTTTATTTTGTTAATAATTAGGAAAAACCTAGAGAAAAATAGCAGTAATGGCTCCAAAGTTAGAAATAACATCAAAGTGATTGTACTTTTATCTAGTTTATATTAAAATTTTACTTGGCTGAGTTTTATCTTAGAGGAATGTACTTATTTTTAAAAGTGAATCATAAACTGTGAAAAATATTTTCTTTTCAGGCAAAACTCTCCATTGAATCATAACTCACTAAGTGAGCTTGATACAACATTGGTGAAAATATTTTATATGACAGAGCATTCATGAAAGCTCTCCCTAAATCTTTATGTTTCCCAATTTACCACACCTAAGGTTTTCAGAAATTTTTGAAGAATCACTTGCTGAGTTAATGTCATAAAGAAAAAAAGGCAATCATCCATAGCCAATATTTTTTTAAACAAATTCTTTTTTTTTTTTTAATTAATTTCTAGTACCATTTTTATTTATTTATTTATTTATTTATTTTTGGCTGTGTTGGGTCTTCATTTCTGTGCGAGGGCTTTCTCTAGTTGCGGCGAGCGGGGGCCACTCTTCATCGCGGTGCGCGGGCCTCTCACTATCGCGGCCTCTCTTGTTGCGGAGCACAAGCTCCAGACGCGCAGGCTCAGTAATTGTGGCTCACGGGCCCAGCTGCCCCGCAACATGTGGGATCTTCCCGGACCGGGGCTCGAACCCGTGTGCCCCGCATTAGCAGGCAGATTCTCAACCGCTGCACCACCAGGGAAGCCCACAAATTCTTATCTGATCATATTTTTCCTCCTTTTTCTTCTCACCTCTTTAAATCTTGTTCAAAAACTATTTCCCTTTAAAATTTCACTGAAATACACAAAATGACTTTGGCATCTTTTAACCATATCTAACATGATATTCATTAATAGAAGAAAGGCTACCCTATGTAGTCCATAAAGTTTATAAATGGGGATTACTATATTTCACACCAGTTTAGTGGTGATGGAAACGCAATGATACACTTGCTTCAATTTTGAAAAGGAGATATTTCATAATTAAATAGGTGGGAGAAATAATAAAAAGATTTAAGCTCTGTCTTAGATTGGGTTCCCTGGAAACAGACTCTATGGCAACTTATGTGAAGATTTACTGGGGAGTCATCTCGGGAGATACAGAAAGTCAGGTTTGGACAGAAGGAGAAGCTGACCCACATGCAACTGACATCGAGGCTTTGGGAAATCCTACAAGAAGCTCTGGAACTGAGATGGCCCTTTAGAGTTGTTATAATTCACAGTAAGAGTGATGGGTCTGTGTAACCTTGACTCAGATGGTCATTGACTCTGGGCCAGACCTGGAAGGGGTGGGGAGTGGGAGAACCTTCTGTAAGGCAGTCTTAGTGATTGAAGGAAAGTTTTAATGAGGGGCATGGCTGTGAGTCCTCAGTAACAGATATTCCCAGGAGCTGATGCTTTGGCTTTGAAGAGAGGATATGGGTGGAGCAACACATGATCCACTGGAAGCTCCTACTCCCTGCTCAGCACTCTGCCAAACACTATAGGGAAATATAACACATGATCACTCCTTGTTAAGAATGTGCTGTCTAGAATAGATAAGTTGAACCCATATGAAATGGTACAAAAGCCTTCAGATGGTGAACAATTAAGTGCTAAATTATGCTGGGCCAACCATCTGAGATATAGGTAGTAGATGAGAAAAGGAATTAGCCAGTAGTGATTATATTGTCATAAAAGTCTTTAAGAAGATAAAACTTGAGTTGTGTAATAAAGAAGGGGAATAATTTTGGTAAATTGTGGCAAAAAAGAAAGCCACTTTAGAGTAAGAAACAAAAAAAGAGGAGAAATCGAAGCAGGGATAATTATCCCATGCTCACAGGACAGTGAAGAATCCAGGCTACCTAAATCTATTTATTTCAACAACATTACTGAGCAATTATTAAATGCAAAGCTCAGAACCAAGTGCTCAAAAAGGTTCAAGGAGAATGAGATTCCATGAAATTTAGAAAATAACAATGTCACAAGACTCTACGTAGTAAGTTGTATTAGAGAGATCCAAGGCACTTAAAAAGGCCCAAGGAAGGAACCGTCATGTCTGCTTGGAGGTCCTCAGGAAAGGCTATGTGAAGTATATTTGGCAACTTATATTAGCCCAGTTTCAGATGAAGCATGGATTTCATGTGGTGGTGTAAGAGATAAGGCTGGAAGTATAGTCTGGACCAGAAAGCATAGAAGAGCCAGGTGACAGGTTTTTGTCTTTTTTTTTTTTTTCTAATCTACATCTCAATGTAGACCCGTATAAAGGTTTTCACTATTGGAAGGCTGCTACTTGAGGAGAGCCTTGAGGTCAAGGGAAGTGTAGTGAAACAGCATCAGATTTACAGGAGATGAAGAGATACCTACTGTGGAAGAAAGAAAGATGAATCCCTTGGCAAGGGATCAGAACATCTTTATTTTCAAAGACTAGACTGAGGAATGAGTCACAGAGTATAGACGTAGTTGCTGGGAAAATTAGGTTAAGAGGGGAAAATGGGGACAGCAAAAGGAGGACATCAGAAGTCAGGCAAGAGATGTTCCTATTTAACACAGAAGAACTCAGCGGAAAGTTACACAACTCCAGTCTTACTCACAGCTCTCTACGTGGCAGTTCACCACGACAGTGATTCCTTTGGAAGGGTAGCTGAACATGATAAAATGTATGACTGTTTGGAGAATACTAGGTCAGGGGCAGTTAAGTAGATTTGGAAAGTACCCTGATACAGATGGTCGATGAAATCATCTGGCTCCAGAATGAAATCATTAGGGAGCAAAACTTCCAAAGGAAAGGGGAAAAGGACAGCATGGTGTGCCTGTGGTGGGAGGGGTTATGTGGAGAAAGCATCATCAAGCGTTGGATTTGGCATCCTTGGTTTTTAATGGTTTAAGAAAAGGAGGGTTTAATTTTGAAGGCTAAGGTTGTGATTAATTCGAGGGTTATGAGGAGAGAGAGGAGACTAAACAGAAGAAGCGTTATCATTTGTGCTACTGATAAAAATGACTGGGGTCTGATTTTCAAATCTTGTCTTGAATTTAAACCACCTGGAAACTGTCGTCAGTGGCATCAGCAAGAGCACAGATTTGAAGGAGTGAAGGCTGTAACTGCCTGTAAGAACCCACAGGGCACAGCATTATGCAGAGAAACTTGTCAGATGTCTCAAGGAGGGGCTTGGACTGCATCTTGCTATCTGAATCTTTAGGGCTTACATTTGGACTACAGATGTCTTCCATTTCTTTGCATTTTTCTCATTAAAGTGACTAACAACTGTGGTCATTCTGTATCTCCAGCTGCCTTTCGTTATAAGATCTATCGCATAACAGTTTCAACTTTTGGGAAAATTGTTCACATTGCATTTCTACCTTCCTCTATTTATTACCATCTGAATCCACATTTTTTACTTCACATATGTGCAGACCAATTTCTTGTAGTATTGATGGCATTTAACCGTAATTGCTTATATATGTAGGCTTTTGTTACACACTCTTTAAATTGTGGTGAATCATATTCTTAGATAAAAATAAATGCACTCTTCATGCTTTTGTTTTTGTTTTTAACTTGTAAGATAGTCCCATGGCAAGGCATCGATGTGAATGAAATATCATTTGAGGTGTTTGTTGATGGCATCAAAATCAAATCCAGCAGAGAATTAAAAGTGTAAGTTGTATAGGATTATGCTTAATTAGTACAATTTCATCTTTAGGGATCCTTATTATAACAGTCTCACGGGTATCTTTGCTTAGATTGATTTTTCAACCAGAATTTTCATCTTTCTTCATACTTCTTTCTATTGGTCTTCTTGAGTTTAGTCATGAAAGGGCAAAAATGAGAATAAAAACTGCATTATTGCATCAAAGGAGGCTTCAGGTAATCTTTTCCAAAGTTCATGGTTACCTTTAACAACCAAGTTTTGGGATCCTACAACTAAAAAATAATATTCCTAACTTTCCCCTTTCTCTCTTTTCCCCTTAAACTCCAGAGGTTCCCAGTGATCTGTTCTGGCTCACTACTCTCCTTTGACGTCCTTCTTGAGTGATCCCATTCCCACCCAAAGCTCTAACAACTCCTTGATGTGATGGCTCACATATCTTTAGGTATAACACCCACTTTATCTCCAGAGAGACACTCCATACACACATCAGTTACATCCTCAGCCTGTTTCCTTTTCTATTCCCCATGTTAGTAAATGTCATCATCTTCCATCCAGGTACCTAAGAAGCCAGAAACCTGAGAATGATCCTAAATCTCTTGTTGTCTCACCCTCTCACTCTTTCATCAGATTTTGTTGATTCTATTTCTTCAATCCCTTCAAGTCCATCTCTCTTTCTCCATCCTCAGTGGCATTGACTTCTCATTCCCTGTTACTTTTTCTCCAAACTTGTTCTAACTAATCTCTCTGTTGTCAGTCTCTCTCACAGTAAAAATTCTCCCTGAGTATTGCTGCCGAGGTGATCTTTCCAATATGCAAATCACAATATGTATCTTCTTTGCTTAAAACTTCAGTATTTTGCAGTAAATGTTCTATTGATGTTTTGGATGGTTCAGATTTTGTTCAAAGGGATTGGCTTGCATGCAAGATATTCAACATCTTTGGCCCATCCATAAAATGTTAGAATATTTCCCAACTGTTATAACCACAAACACCCGCCTCACACATATCCAAGGTTTCTCTAGAGAGGATGTTTACACTCCCAGCTTATAACCAAAAATAGTTGCCTAAAAAAAAAAACTTCTTCAGAATAATTTTCAATCTCTTTAGCTTGACATACCTTCATGGTACCTCTTTCTCCTTTAACTCCAAACAATCCCTTGTAGGCAGTCTACTGCCATGTCAGCCTGATTGGGATTCCCTGAACAAGCCACAGCTCTTAAGAACTGCATACCCTAATTTATGCTGTTCCTTATATCTGGTATGCCTTCATTGCTCGAGACACTGTCTTAATCCCTCACAACTCATTAAGAGAAAACCTTTTCCAGGTAGTCTTCCTTGCTCTCCCTCCTCTCCAAATCCCAGCCTAATTTAGAGGGCTTAGTTCTGTGGTTCCACTGTGCGTACTCCATTTAGATCAGTTGTAACCATGTGTTTATTCAATTCAGTTGGTATATTGGTCTGTTTTACCCACAAAATGGTAAAATGGTAAAAACAGCATATAAAGCATGGAATGACTTCCTGTAGCATCAACTGGATACTACATTCCAAACAAAAAAACATACCAATATCCTTACATGAAAGACACAAGCAAAACATGCACTCACAACAGATTCTTAGGCTATAGTGTAATCGGCCACCATTGTGAAACTGGTTGTGTTATGTGAATTTTAAGTTCCATTCTATTTTATATTTGTATCTGCAATTTTTACAAATGATATTTTAAGTTACTCATCATCCGTTAAAATTCATAGTTCTGGAAGATCCCCAGTGTATCCTGTTCTTTCTCCTACCCCCAGATCACTTCTGGTGGCACTATCTACTCACATTTACAGGAACTCTAAGTAAGCCAATTTGATAAAATGACTGTAACTATACTTTCCGCATGCAGTGGGAAAAACAGACAGAAAGTGTATGTGAGTGTTTTCCTGCATCTTCTTTTACACCTATTACAATCAAACATTTTAATATTTGTCAAATTCTGATAGATGAAATTTAATATCTTACTGTTTTGGTTGTAGTTTTTATTTCTAATGACATTATATATCTTCCACATGTTTATTGGCCTTTATATTATGGCTTTCTGAATTATCTATATAGGATTTTGCATAATTTTGCTTTTTTGTACTGATTTTTAAGGGGTTTTTTTTTTTGCAAGTATATGAAGTCTTTTCTGTCATAGTTATTACAAAAATTTCCCCTGTTTAAACAAGTTCTTATGCATGCTCATTGAGTTTTATAATATAGATTTAAAATTTTAGAATCTGATATTTCAACATTTTACTTTGTTATTTATATATTTGTTTTCATTACCATTCCAAGATTATTAAACTACTCAAAATAATTTATGCAAATACTACATTTAGAGGTTTTTTATTTTTATTTTTTTTTATAGTGAATACAGAGAGATGTCAGAGGAGCTAGTTAGAGTAGCAAGTATTAAATTTATTTATTTATTTATTTATTTATGTCTGTGTTGGGTCTTTGTTTCTGAGCGAGGGCTTTCTCTAGCTGTGGCAAGTGGGGGCCACTCTTCATCGCGGTGTGCGGGCCTCTCACCATCGTGGCCTCTCTTGTTGCGGAGCACAGGCTCCAGACGCGCAGGCTCAGTAATCGTGGCTCACGGGCCCAGTTGCTCCGTGGCACGTGGGATCTTCCCAGACCAGGGCTCGAACCCGTATCCCCTGCATTGGCAGGCAGACTCTCAACCACTGGGCCACCAGGGAAGCCCCTAGAGGTTTTTTAAAAAGTGAAGTATTCAGTCCATTTGGGAAATGTCTTGGTTTAAGGACTAAGGAAGGAAACATTCTTTAAAATGATAAATGTCTATGAAGTAACTGTAACACCATTTATTGAATTAATGAGAATTAATTTAATTATACATTAAAAATATAATATAGACATGTATCTATATATTTATATATATAAATCTAATATAGATATATAGATTCTTGTCTAAATACTCTTCTTTTACCATGGTCAGTAGATTTTTATTATTTTTTTTCATATCTAATAGGAAGAGTGACCCGTCTTTACTCAGCATTTCTGTTTTGGGGGGGATTCCTTATCACTTTTCTTGCATATTTTTGATTCCAATGAGCTTTAAAATGGTTTTGTCATGTCCCATGCTTTTAAGATCCTACAGGGATTTTAAGTAAGATTGTACTAAACTTATATTTTAATTTAGGAAAAAGAATTACATTTTTCAAATACTGAGTTTCCCTGTGTGAGAAAAAGGCACAGTTATGCCCATTTTATCTTATTTTACATACCTTGGTCAAAAGTTATAGCTTTTTTTCAATCAGGTTCTATAAATGTCTTATCATGTTAGGTCCTTAGTGTTGTATGTTGTTATTGCCTTTGTGGACAGAATCATTTCTTCTGTTATGTTTTCTATCTAGTAATATGAATAGAAACAGTAATCATAATACAATAGTAATAATGACATGTGCTTCATGCTAGTACATATATCAACTATGTATTCTCTAAATATACTTTTCCAGTTACACAGTAGATATTTTCTCATCATTCAGTCAATGAATGTATTTTGAACAAACACAAATATCAAGCAGTATGTTGGATCCTTGTAAAGAGCCCCTGCCCTTATAAAAAATACAATTAATAGAGAAGACTAAGACTAATCAAATAATCATACAATTATAGAAAGCATCATAATTTGTGCTATAAGGAAAAAATACAAGGTGCCAAGAAAATTTATAACGGGGGATGTTATCTAACCTGGGAGGTAGTGAAGGGTGAGGACTCTAGGAGGATTTCGTGAGGATGCAGCATTGAACAGAGCTCTAAAAGATGAGTACTAGTAAACCGGGCAAAAGAAATGCAAATGCAGGTGGCCTTTGACAGGATGGGGAATCTGGCTTAGGAAATGGACAGAAATTCATTGTGTGTGAAGCAGAGAATAAGGCAGATGGTGGCAAAATGAAGCTTGAGAATTAGGCGGGAAGTCAGGTCATGCTGGAGCCTCATAAAGTTTAAGTATTTTTGTCTTTATCCTAGAAGCTACCAGTGAAGCTTTTTAAGGATCTGTGTGTGTGTGTGTGTGTGTGTGCGCGTGCATGTCTGTGTGTTGTGTTGGATGGTGGCGGAGAGTGAGGTGACATATTCAGGTTTATATTTCAGATTGATCGCTCTGGCTCTCCTGGGAGTAATGGATCAGAAGAGAGTAAGAATGGATGCCTGAAAACCTTTTAGAAGGATATTGAAGGAGCCCAGGTGAGAAATAATGATAATGTGAACTAGGATAGTGGCAGTGGAGGTACAGCGAAGGGTATGGCCATAAGGAACATTTAGGAAGCAAAACTGAAAATACTTAGCAATGCCAGGGTTCTGGCATTGTAAGGGAGAGAGAGGTGACAAGAATGACTACCAGGTTTCTGGTCTGCCTAAATGGATGAATGACGAGGCTCTTGCCTGAGATAGGGAACATAGAACATAAATCAGCTTTGAGATAAAAGTATCGTAATTCTTTGAAACATAATGAGCTCCTAGTACTTCTGAAATCCAAATGAAGATGGTGAGTTAAACATTTATGCATGCATTTCTTGAGCTCCCAGGAAAGATTTAGGTTGTGCATATACATTGGAGCTATTGACATTAGATAGAAATGACATGGATAAAGCCGGTGATGAACGAGTATTGAGTGTGAGGGTAAAGAGAAAAAGACTGGTCCCTGGGGAATGCTGACATTTACATATTGAGTAAAATGATCATTGATAAAGAAGACTGAGAAGAAAAGCTGCTCTTGGGTAAGCCAGCCAGTCTGATAATAAAAAAAAATCATCCTACTGGCATGCCCCACGCTCCATAGGCTTTTGGTTGTCTTTGCAGCATCATTGCCTTGGTTTGCCACTGTTGGACCTCAGCCCCCAAATCAGCTCTTAAGAGATTATTCTTAGTCTCTCCTAAAATTTTCATAATTTCAAAGAAAAGTGTTATCTTGAGGTGTTCTTTTTTCATGGTGGGATAGGAACTCTAAGTGAGGTGGTTCCAATGATCATTTTTTTTTCCAGATTTTTCTTGCACTTGCTTTCTGCCATATAACAACATCGATGTGAGAAAAAATGTTCTCTACAATTTCTATGAATCTTTTTTTAATTTAAAATAAGTGACATTGAAACTGGTTCATTTGCCAAATTTTGTGTTAGGAGTCTGGGATTTTTTTGGCATTGTTTGTGTTTTCTTTGCTATTTTTCTTCCTTTCTGTTAATTTGGGGAATTTTCATTTGTATTTTTAATAAAGTAATAATAAATTAATGCCACCATCCTCCCCAGCTGCAGATTATTTCACGTTTGATGATGCAGAGTTTGAGGTGTGTATTGGACATGAAGGAAAGAAGTACACTCGTCTAATGAAACCTATAGATCTGGAACAAAGGCAAGAAATTTGAGGGCCTCTGGAATGGTCTGGGACAGCCTTTTATTTGTAACATTCCTGAGGTTCAAATAAGAAGTGGTATTTCTATAGTTGAAAATTATTAGTGCTTTTGACTTAAGAGAATCACCACGTATTTCTGGCTCATCTAGCTGAACTTGTACAACTTGTATAGGTTGGACTTGGAGGAAGTGTTACTACAAACAAAACTCACAAATCTTTAGGTATATACATATTCAAATATTCAAAATCAAGATGTGGGGCTCAAATAATAACCAATTTGGGAGAAAACAATATTGTGAAATAAATATTGAAGGTAAAACTCTGAAAACATTTAGGCTAAATTCATATGTGATACACTGAGACATACGTTTTATTATCACAGTTTATTCAACCATGAAAAATAAGTTGCTTTCCTCTTGGTATCAATAGTCAGTACGCTGAGATTTTTAAGGGCATAGACAGTGATAATTAGTGTCGTGTTGCCTTTGTGAGTGATGCTGCAAATTGATTTTCTTTATAAGCCAGTGTCTACATGATGAAAGGTATCTGTTGTTTTGTCTTTTAAACAAATGGCAAACAAAGAATACCACAACACCTAACTTTTCACCACTGAAAATGAAATGGATCTAATATGTTCAAAGGAATTCCACGAAACGAAAACCATTGACATGACAAAAGCGTGCATTTAATTCAATGCTTTGCAGAGATACATGACTAAAGTTGTGTGCATGGCTTGTCCTTTGGGATGGTCCCAGCTGTTTATTTTTAAAGAAAAAAAAAAAAATGGAGCCAACAAATGCAATGAAGGAAAAAAAATCCTTGAGACATAAGGGGACCTACATGTTCTAGTCTAAGAAACATGCAAGTATTACAAAACATTCCAGATACAGCATGACAGATGAACAGTGAACAGGCACTGGGACAATGCTCCCTCTTTCAGAAACGGGAAGTGTAACAGTTATGTTTTCACAAATGGTATTGATGAAACCATCTTTATTTTTAAAGAATTTTATAGAAGGGATTTTAGCACCATCATTAAAGGAAAAATAATAATACATTTTAGCCCTGCCTATCTCCAGTCTTGGAATAATCACAGAAGCATAGCACCTTTTAGTATCTAAAATATAAACAAGACTAGTTAAGTCCATCCCAGCTTGTAGAGATGAGGTAGCTCATGCTAAGAAATGTTGGGTCATTTTTCCTATGAGAGGTCAAAGGCCAAATGTTCTAATTCCAATCATCAGATTTGATTAGAATCAGCTCCACAACTCTTGAGTTTCTAAATCTTTTTCTTCATTATAGGCCTCAGGAAGATGAGATTGTACATGTGGAAGACTCTCAACTTTGGGTCCTGAACATTTGTTTTTAAAGTTATGTGGAAATTATTTAGCATTCTATGTTTTCTTAAACAAGAAAGTGCAAATGTATTCAATGGTATACTCATTTAACTTCTACCTATATTGATAGATCGAGTCAAGAGGGAAAGGTAGCTTTAAATTTGAATGAGAAAGAAGTCTAGATTCACCACACTTTACAAAAATTTAGGATCACTTTTTTCCCAGAAATTCCATTGAATATATACTATTTTAACATTCCATTTAAGACAGTGAGAAACTGATATTTTTTTCATGGTTCCCTTTAAAGAGTCTCCATGTTAGTTATACAATCTCAAGACATGCATCTGGGTTTCAATCACAAGGATAAACATTTTGCTTTCATTTTTAATTGATAATCTGGAAATGAGAGGTCACAAAAGGGCACTACTTTCTATTTTTCCAACTGCAGCCACGTGAAATAAACATGTGTTGTGGTTTTACATACCCCACTCTTTAAGCTATCTGCCAGGAAGAAAGATTTTCTTATAAATACTAAGCAACTTTGTCATTACACTGAAATAAATTGAAGAAAATGGAGATTTATTTATTCAAACAGTTTACTTTTTTTAAAGGTTGTCATTGTCGTTGATCATCTTAAACCTAAACTGCTTATTGAAAAATACTTTAAATCAATTAAAACTTGAGGATTGTAAGTAAAATAAATATTCTGAAGGATAAGGAGGCCAGGCACTTAAGACCATATATACAATGCTGATGCAGAATCAGCCATTACTTCAAGAGTCTCAGGATCAGCTTCAAACAGTCAAAGTCCTGTGAATGGTGGTGGTCACTGAGGGTCGGGGTGGTGCTCATTGTCGATGTATCTCGGCTTGCTTCACACAAAACACACTGGCCCAACTTCGATGCCAAATTCTTGGTCTGTACTGCCGACATCCACAGGGGCAAGATCTATAATGGGCAAGCGTGCCACATTCTGTGTTCTATATTCAAAGATGGTCTTGCCCACGTTTCCATTTCGTTTCTGGAATTAAATGGTACAACGGGTTAACAGCATATACAAATTATCCCAAAGATTTTGGACAGCAACTTCCAAACCAGCTTTTATAAGGTAAAAGCAATGATTTTTAGAGCACTATTTAAAAGTAAGAGCGCTGCTAACATAAAGTGAGATACTGGCATAACTCGCAGGCATTTCTCTCATTCTTTAAATTGAGAAAATGACCTTTATTCTTTTGCAGCTTCCCAAATGGTCACTAGCAATACAAATTATGAAAGCCTTTTTGATTTTCACAAGTGAAACCATAATTCATCATTAAATATTTTCCTTTTTTATATCTAGATATGCAAGGGAGAAGACATATAAATCAGTGAAAAATATAAGGTAACTCAGATTGATTACATATTTTAGAATCAGGAAATTATAAGCATGGAATTGAGATTAAATAAACTAAGTAACTTGCAGGAGAACCAAAGTGAGTTTGCAAAAGAGCTGCAAGGATCCAGTCCTTTACTGTTTTGTATTAAAATCTCTACTGGTATTTCATGTACTAACACACATTCAGACTTATCCTAAGGAACAACTATAAACAAACTGCTGTTGTGTTTATATACAGGGTAAAATTGCCCCCACCTCTAGTGGCAGGACAGTATTTTTAACAAAATGATTTTTTTTCTTCAGCCAGATCAATATGGATCAAAAGTACTTACAGAGCAAGTATCATGAAGAACTACGTATCTGAATCTAAGGTTTCCCTCTGCTTTGATTTCTAAGTCATTTGACCCTTTGAGAACCACAGCTTTCTTGAAGTTCTTAGCTTGATCATCCATGTATCCTACACTGTTTTTACAGATGTAAGTAATGTTCTGGGAGGCTTCTTTTGATAAAAGGCGCAAGAAGGTCATTTGAGTAATGGCTGCATTAGGTGACTGGTGGTCTCCATAAACAAACTAGAAAAACAAAAAGAGTCTTTGTTATATGTGTCTACCCCTCTTGAGTTCTTATGGTTGGACTAATAAAATTGGCACAAGACAGATTAACAGGAGAAAAAGAAACAACTTTAATTCAGGACACAGAGGTCTCATAGAAATGGGACCTAAGAAGTGGCCAAAGCAGGCAGCTTTTATACTTTTTAGACAAAACAAAAAACAATAACAAACAATAAATTTGAGAGGAATTGACAGGACAAAGAAACCTAGGTTTGGGTATGTAATTGGTAAGGAATTTAAAGTTTGGGCTTGGGTAGTAAATTAATAAGGAAGTAACAAGGTTTGTTTATACAGGCTTCTTGGCTCTAAATTCCCTGTCTCTGATGATAAAAATGTCTTTCTGTCCCCCAGTACACGGATGGCACCTTTCACAAGGGAGATTTATTTCCTGCTTTCGAGGAGACAGAGAGCAGGGTCAAACTGTCCCTCTTGCATCAACCGTTACTCAAATAACTTTAATTCAAAATAATCAACATGCCACTGAATCATATTTTGGAGTGGCCTGCCCTGGGCCCCAATATATGTAATACTGATGAGTTTTATAGTGGTGTGTGTGTGTGTGTGTGTGTGTGTGTGTGTGTATTGATTTCAGACAAATTAATTTTGAAGAGTATTACTTCTTTTGAAGAGTATTATTCTTTCATATAACAAGATATTCTACCTATATACATAAAAATATCTTAAAATTTCTATGAATATTCACAAATAAGAAGCTTTGTCTTTACTACCCCAAACAAGCGGTGATGAAACCAAAGATAATTATAACTCACCAAAGAAAGTTTAAGTATTTTAAAATTTGCTTCTCTATTTGTTTAAAAAAAAATCTTGAATATTACTTTTTAGAAGAAGTTATATACTTGGGCATAGGTTTGGATATTCAATCATGTAGCAAAAATAACTCACTGTTTTTATTGTTAATTATAATAAGAATTAGGACTTAACATTAGTATAAAATCTTTTTTAACCTGACTGTTATATACTTGTAGGAAATATGAAGTACAAGTTTTCCATTAGCTAAAACAAATAATCAAAAATAACTTCCTACAGGATATTTCCTACCCATCTTCTACTTTGAGCTTTATTTTCAATGCTCCTATATGAGCTTTTTACATAATATGTTAACTAAATTACATTTCACTTAGGTATATTTAAATTTTAAAATTTTCCTTTTCATTAAATAATGGTAGATTCTAGTATATCCTGCATATACCCATAATGCCCTCCTACTATGTTTATTATGAACAGGAGTTCTGAGAAAAGGTCAGGAGCAGAGTTGAGAAGAAAATTTCAGAGTTAGGCTACCATAAAGAGATCTGGAATAGAATTAGAATCTAAACACTGGACCATGAAAGAAACATAGAGGGGACTAGACTCAGAAAAATATCAATACCATTTATATAATCATAAAAATGCCTTAAGTTTAAATAATACTACAAGGTTTGCAAAGTGATTCAATCATTAAAAATAATATTATAGTAATTATCTAATATTTATCCATAACTTACCAAATACTAGATACTATATTAAGCACTTTATATACACACAGAAACTATGAGATAAATATTATTGCCCTCACTTTAAAATGGCAAAACTGAAGCTCCAAAAGGTTAAGTGACTTCCTAAGGTCCCAAAGTTAGTAAGACATCCAGGTATGAGTCACCTAGGTCTCCTGACGCTAAATATACTTCCTGTCTTCCAACTCTGGCAAGATCCCTTCAACTCTACTCCACAGTCAGTGTCATACGCATTAAAGGAGCTAATATGAAAAAATAATTACTTTTGTACATTCCATGAATGGGAAAATTATCATTCAAAATTTATGTTAATTTAATTCATAGTAATGTTTATGCAATGATACTATAGTTGTAACTAATGAGAATATATCACTTCAAAATAAACCCAGTCAAAAAATAATAGCACAGTCCTAAATAAATACAATAAATAATGACAAGCAATGAATACGATTTTAAGTAAGCATATTAAATTACCTGAGATCCTCTATTCATATCAAGACCATACCAAACAGGCTTATTATCAGGAGATTTGCTGGCCCACCAGGTTTTACGTGGTACACTGGATGGGTTTGCTGAAATACATGTTTCTCCTGTTTCCATGTTGCAGTAAACTCTGATTGCATCTTCAACAGATCCCTGGTTAGGATCAATCCAGTACTCACCTATTTTCCAAAATAAAAATATTTGCTAAATAAAAAGAACTTCAAACATGATTATGAGTCTCCAAAAGAATTAACAGAGGGTTTGAAAATATGAACTCATTGATTAAGGACTCTTTGAAGAGGGAATCGCAGTTAAGGAAACACTCTGCAGCTAAGGAAAAAGTAACTGTTATGCATTTGGGCCCTTTCTACATGCCAGGCACCTTGCCAAAAGGTACCTAAGGCTCAAAACACAAATGTGAAGAAAATATCATTATACCCATTTTACAAATGAGAAACTATACCACAAAGAGAGAATCCACAGTAAGTAAGCAGCTTTGCCAAAATGAACGTGTTCCCACTTAATTTGTAAAGCCAATATTTTAAAACAAATAATAATGGAATGTAATAAAATAATGTATTCAAAACTATGAATAAAGTAAGTAAATGAGTCAAACTACAATTAGAATGCTATGAATTTTCTCATTGGCTCTATTTAGAATTGATCTTCTCATGTAGAAGAGATCCTTGAAGCAGGCTATACCAAGGTAGTGCTTGGTGCTAGAGATACAGTCAGTAAACACACAAACTAATACATTTTTGTGCATATATGTCTATGTACACATCTGTGTGTATATTTTGTACATATATAAAATATATGTATATATATTACATGTATATTTATATATGTATATATAAATATATATCATTTATATAATAGTATATGTAATATATGTGTAAAATATATAAATATATGTATGTATATATAAAATATATATATAAACTATGTATGAAAAACTGCATTTTAAATGAAATGAAGGGGCATTTATTTGGTGGTGGGATATAAGGTATAGAGTTAGTAATCGAATTGCCTATTCTGCAAAGATAACAATTTTAGCTATCCCTGTTAATATCATTTCAAAGTTAACTGAAACTCTTAAGCATTTCATAGCTCATTCCTATGGCCTAGGATCTTTCTTTTCCAGGTCTTATTAGATTAATCAAAATGATAGAATTTTGCAAACTTCAGGCATGGTATATACAACTAGAGAAAAAGACTATTTAATTCCAAAATATTTTATAACATAACTATAACGTAATCCTGCAGCAGAGATTACTGAAGTGTGATTTGTAGAACAGTAAATGACATGAAAGGAATTCCATATTCGAATAAATTTGGGAAATAAAATGTATACTTTATTCTACTCTTGATGATCCAACTATATGTTAGCATATTAAATCCCTGAGAATTACTGAGGTAACCAAATATATTTAACCTTGCTTAAGCAAGTATATTGGACATTTATATCACCACAAAATTATCAATATTTTAAGACTTCTGGGTGGAAATGGAACTACCACCGTGAAACTGGATCACGAATAGGCTACGTCCTCTATTAAAGCGCTTAGCTTCTCACCCCCTAATTTTTCATATCATTGGCCATCCCCACCACTAAACCACAAACTCTGTGACTGTCCACCATTTTATCTCTTGTGTCTATCACTAAATAGAGAGTAAATAAAATATTTTGGAATGCATTGGAGAATTACACATCAGAAGCAATAAGCTTTGCTCAAATGGGCAGCTGTCTACTCACCGCTCTGCTTTGCAGAATGGCAAAGCTTTAAGTCATCACAAGTTCGGGCTGGGTGCTTTCTAGAGCCATCAGGGCTGCGCATGGTTTCGATCTGACTACTGAGTGACTTCAGGGTAGCATGCACCCCTGGGTCCGTTTTATTTTTGTCATCAGGAGCTGCCTGATCTTCAGTAAACTCTGGAAGTGGATCTGGCATGCTCTCATCATAGTGCCCCATGATATCCCCGAGAGCAGCTGTAAGGTGGCCAGGGGGACCCGGAGGGCCAGGGGGACCAGGCTCGCCAGGAGGACCCTAATTTAAAAAAATTGGAAATACATTTAACACATTTTTTTGGTTTTTGTTTTTCTATTGGACGCAAAGGCATTGATGGGACTTGGTGCAGAGAGAGTTACAATGCAACACCCCAATGTGATGGTACTTCGGAGATCTGTGACTCATGCCCTTTTTAAACTAGATGGTTCTGGCCTGCGAACCTGTAACACTCCAAGGGTGAGAAATGATGCATAATTGTTTTTCAGGCAACATATCTGCAAGTTGGCATCTGAGGTAAATAAAGAGCAAAGCACAAAATATTTGCTTTGATGTTTACCCTTGAAGATGTAATACATTTTATGTTAAGAACATATAGATATGCACACTCATTTCCAAACTATTCTGGGCAAGGCACAACTAAAATGTTTTAAAAGGATTTATGGACAGAAGATGAATGAGGATATGCAAAGGAGTTGTGGGTGTTAGTTCTATAAGACTACACGTCAACGCCAAGAAAATACACACAAGAAACACTCGCAAGAGAATTTCCCCGTATTTCCAAATAAGGGGGAAAGCACAGGAAGTCTTTTTATGTGCATTAGTTAGTGTGTAGATCAAAATCCTCTATACTAAACAAAACTGGAGGAAGTTCTCTTTGCCCTTTTTATTAGCAAAAAATAAAGAATTCTCTTACTTTTTTTTGCCAAACCAGAACTACTGGAGCAAAAGGGAGATAAGCACAAAAATTAGCAGAGGCTAGAAAAGTGGATCCTCTCTATTAATTTCCTTCTGCATTTTCTCAAGGAAGAACTCAGCAACGTGAGAGAATTAACCAACAACCTGAAGATATGTGTGGTCCACATCTCTCGTGGGGAGTACAGTCCTGGCAGGCAGAAGGCTGGAGTTCTGTTACTGGCTCTGCCACTTGTTACATGGTTCTGGAAAGTTGCATCAACCTCTAGTGCAAACAATTTCCTCACCGTCAAGAGACTGTTAAATCTGTGGGGTTTTTTTTCCTTTAAGATCATATCATGATTCCATACATTCCTTTATGCTAATCTCAGGGGAGGAGATTTTTTTTCTATCAAGGACCACTAAAACACAAGATAAAGTCAATCAAGAGCCACATAAGTCAGAGGTATTCCAATTCTGTGGCTGTTTTCCATTTAAAGTTGGAGAAATAAACAAATAGAAAATATTCCTCTTGACCACAGGAAATGTAAAGCTATTCTTTCCATGTAATAAATAATAAATATTTGGCTTAATGGTATTGACAATAAAGGGCAGAGACAGAATAAGAAAAGGAAAATAAAACCAAAGAGGAAGAAACACCAGGGAGGGATGCATAAACTCGTATACACACATGCACATACACACATGCAAGCATGGCAGATAGAGGAGACTGCTTCTCAAAGTTTGTTTTCTGAGAAGCCAAAGTCTAACTAAAGCGATTTTTATAGCTTTACATAATCCTCAAGTCAATACTACTGAAATATTTTATTAAAAGTTTTAATTGAAATCCTTTCTGAATTCCATTTTCAGTAAATAACTCTTCGATTTCATATGCTTCACTTTCCAGCATTTTCATGAATGAATGCATTCATCAAATCTCACATTTAGTCCATTGCCTTTTAAAGCAAAGCAGCATTTCCATAACTCTAATTATAATACAGTCATAACTTACTATTTGCTTTCATTGATATCACATGAAGTCAAGGCCTAGGTAGCTTGGACTCTGATTTTATATACTCTGAATAATCTGTATTAAAATGTTTGAAATAGCTACTTATACAGACAAGCTCTCATGTGACTTTCAGACTTGTTTTCAGGGTTCCCTGAAGTGTTTTGTCCATCATGCTGCACAGACATTCCTTAGACAGAATCCAAGCTATGAGAATCAATAGAAGCAATCAATCACTTGCATACAAATCTGTGATTTTACCTCAGGGCCTGCTTCTCCGACACTGCCTCGTACACCAGGAGGCCCGATGGGCCCAAGTGGCCCAGGGTTTCCTTCTTTACCTGAAGGACCAACTGGGCCTGGAGGACCCTGTAAGCAACAAAGACTGTATTTTAGATTCTAGGAAGAAAATCTTTACAGTACCTTTCTCTGATCAGAGAACTATTTCTTTATGGAATTAACACAGTGATTTCTCATATTCGTTTTCTTAATGACTAATAAATGGAGTTCTAGCACTTTCTAATGTTTACTACTTCATCACACATTTTCCACACATGAATTTTCCACCATCCATGCAAGGTAAAAGATCAGTGTCAATTAAAAACGTTAATGGACTAGTCATCTACTTTTACTGGTAGGCACTGCTTCAACAAATTTCATGTACTGTACACCTAACTAGAAATTCAATTAAGTAGGAGTAAGAAAATGACAGAAGGAGTGTCTGATATAAATTAAATTTGTGTGCCTAAACCCCAGAATCTCATCACATCCTAGTAATTTTGATACTGTTCTCAATTTTATGTGTGATTTGTTTGCACTGTATTTAGATACAGCAGAAATTTTTTCTAATGATTTTCCTAATTATGTGTGTCAATTGTCTTATGGCATTAATGACCTATTAGAGGCAGCATTAATACTAATGCAGAATTTCTATAAGCTTCAAATATTGGTTTCATTTTATGATTTGCTTCCTAGTTAGCCTTATGCCAACCATTTCTGAGGAACTATTACAATTACTTAAAGGAAAAAAATAAATCCAGCTTCAAAATCTATCTCCACTTCATGGTAAATCCTATTATATCATTTCAAAGAGTACAATTAAATGGAAATTTCAATAAACACAGAGTAAGAAAATGAACTAACAGATGAGTATATCCACCCTAGGTAAGAAATTTTAATGTGGGCCCATGAAGTAATATGTCATATTTCAGGATATTTCTACTTAAAGGTAAATGCTGAATGGTTTGTCTCATATGTTTGCTGCCAGCTTCAGAGAACCAAGGCCAACTCCAACTTCAATACCATGAAAATGATACTGAAGCACTAACAGTATACCACCAGGAGCATTATTATTTACATGTGCAACTTATTAAGTTTTGTTACTTACTCTTGGGCCAAATGGTCCTGGGATTCCAGCACTGCCTTGTTCACCATTGGGACCCTTAGTAGGAAAAAATAATGATGCCAAAATATTTATATCCTACGTTTTACCATTCTTAGCTTTTTCAAACGTCCTGTCATTGACTTTAGCAACATAAACTACTTTCATAAAGTCATCAACCTCTATAATGTTTCATGAGTTGGCCAATACTAAAGACAACTGCAGGAGTGATGGTGCATATATCCTTTTGCTTTATTTCTTTCCTACAAAATTACAGCAAATATATGAACAATTATATTGGATAGCTAGATAATTAGTTATTCATTGAGATATTCTTTGAAATGAAAATAAGATACAAAAAAACCCCATCCGTTTTATAGACAAATAAATGTTCATATCAAGATGCCTGTGTATTCTCACATGCCGGGCAAATAATACTTAAAGGGATAACTTACAGGAGGTCCAGGAAGACCTTGAAGACCAGTAAAGCCTCTGTGACCCTTCTGACCTCGGTCACCTCGGTCTCCATGATCACCTTTGTCACCTCGAGGTCCTTGGGGTCCCTAGAAATAGGGTCATAGCATGGATATTGCCTGTTGAGACTACAATTTACTACAGTTTTACCTTGTGTAATTGTATTTGCTACAATTTGGGGTACTGTATTTTATATGAACTAATATATTTACGTATCTAAATAGTATTAGACCTAGGAATTTTTGTCTATTTTTCTCAAGGAATGAAGGTAATCCTTAAAATCATAAGCTATATAATAATGCTTTCCTAAAGATTCAGTTTTTTTATGTTTATCCTACATTCAGACTAAAATGAGGTATTTTAAAGTTTGATCTAGCCTATCTGAGACATTTTCCAAAGATTATATTTCACATATTTAGCTGATATCATTATGTAAAAATACTGCCACCATATATAGATTCTTTTAAATTAAAACGTGAGTTCTTATTTACTTATGTTACTTCTAAGAATAAAATGTTTATTAAATTTGCATATGCAGATAAACTAACTAGATATGAGCTGGGACTATGTTAAGAAATTGGCCATATTTGAAAGTTGCAAAGGGAGTAGATCTTAAAAGTTTTACCACAAGAAAATAAAATTTGCAACTATGTGGGATCATGGATGTTAACTAAACTTACTGTGGTAATCATGTCACAATATACACCTGTATCAAATCATTACCTTAAACAAGTACAGTGTTATATGTCAATTACAGCTCAATAAAACCGGTGGAAAAATAAGAAATTGGCAAAAACTTGTTTGAACAAATGAAAGAGGAATATCTTCATCGAGCCACTCTCTTCCAAAGAAAACACAAAGAACTCTATGTTATCCTCATATCTGCAATATCTGTACCCAAATCAATCAACCCTGATCCTGAGAAACTAAAGAAAAAGCAATAGTTGAGAATCTAATTGTGGGACAGAAGCTACACCAAGAAGTAAAAATTATCTGATCAATCTTATCAGTCACAGACTTTTTCTTTGTTTGTAAAAGTCTCGGGTAGTAAAGGCAGTTCCAAGGGTCTAGTGGTTCACAGTAAACTGACAAGTAACACAGGGTCACCTACTACAGGGAAAGCTTCTGTTGTCTTTAAAGTTTTTCTAAAAGAGAATTGAAATTCTATCAATCTGACTTTGGAGAATGGAAGATACTATCAAATAGACTGGCTCTCAGGTTAACTTTTCCCTTATTAGTTTTTTGTTCTTATTTTGTTTGGTTCTTATTTTTTAAATTGGATATCCTAATTGTCAGTACGAGAATCTTTTTTATAACAAAAACAAGACTAGATTTCAGTAATTTTTACATATTGTATAAAACAATGTAAATTTAAATACTAAAATCAGTTTGAATGCTTTTACAATGTCAGAAAGGTTATTTTAGTTTAGGGATGCCCCCAAATTTCATAATTAAAATAAACTAAACCAGAAAGCACCTATTTAAATTATTAACTAGAGACAGTTACAGAAAGATAGAGAAGATGAAAAGGCAGAGGGCTATGTACCAGATGAAGGAACAAGAAAAAACCCCAGAAAAACAACTAAATGAAGTGGAGATAGGCAACCTTCCAGAAAAAGAATTCAGAATAATGATAGTGAAGATGATCCAGGACCTCGGAATAAGAATGGAGGCAAAGATTGAGAAGATGCAAGAAATGATTAACAAAGACCTAGAAGAATTAAAGAACAAACAAACAGAGATGACCAATACAATAACTGAAATGAAAACTACACTAGAAGGAATCAATAGCAGAATAACTGAGGCAGAAGAACGGATAAGTGACCTGGAAGACAGAATGGTGGAATTCACTGCTGCGGAACAGACTAAAGAAAAAAGAATGAAAAGCAATGAAGACAGCCTAAGAGACCTCTGGGACAACATTAAACGCAACAACATTCGCATTATAGGGGTCCCAGAAGGAGAAGAGAGAGAGAAAGGACCAGAGAAAATATTTGAAGAGATTATAGTCGAAAACTTCCCTAACATGGGAAAGGAAATAGCCACCCAAGTCCAGGAAGCGCAGAGAGTCCCATACAGAATAAACCCAAGGAGAAACACGCCGAGACACATAGTAATCAAAGTGGCAAAAATTAAAGACAAAGAAAAATTATTGAAAGCAGCAAGGGAAAAACGACAAATAACATACAAGGGAACTCCCATAAGGTTAACAGCTGATTTCTCAGCAGAAACTCTGCAAGCCAGAAGGGAGTGGCATGATATACTTAAAGTGATGAAAGGGAAGAACCTACAACCAAGATTACTCTACCCGGCAAGGATCTCATTTAGATTTGATGGAGAAATCAAAAGCTTTACAGACAAGCAAAAGCTAAGAGAATTCAGCACCACAAAGCCAGCTCTACAACAAATGCTAAAGGAACTTCTCTAAGTGGGAAACACAAGAGAAGAAAAGGACCTACAAAAACAAACCCAAAACAATTAAGAAAATGGTCATAGGAACATACATATCGATAATTACCTTAAACGTGAATGGATTAAATGCCCCAACCAAAAGACATAGACTGGCTGAATGGATACAGAAACAAGACCCATATATATGCTGTCTACAAGAGACCCACTTTAGACCTAGGGACACATACAGACTGAAAGTGAGGGGATGGAAAAAGATATTCCATGCAAATGGAAATCAAAAGAAAGCTGGAGTAGCTATACTCATATCAGATAAAATAGACTTTAAAATAAAGAATGTTACAAGAGACAAGGAAGGACACTACATAATGATCCAGGGATCAATCCAAGAAGAAGATATAACAATTATAAATATATATGCACCCAACATAGGAGCACCTCAATACATAAGGCAACTGCTAACAGCTATAAAAGAGGAAATCGACAGTAACACAATAATAGTGGGGGACTTTAACACTTCACTTACACCAATGGACAGATCATCCAAAATGAAAATAAATAAGGAAACAGAAGCTTTAAATGACACAATAGACCAGATAGATTTAATTGATATATATAGGACATTCCATCCAAAAACAGCAGATTACACGTTCTTCTCAAGTGCGCACGGAACATTCTCCAGGATAGATCACATCTTGGGTCACAAATCAAGCCTCAGTAAATTTAAGAAAATTGAAATCATATCAAGCATCTTTTCTGACCACAACGCTATGAGATTAGAAATGAATTACAGGGAAAAAAACCTAAAAAAGACAAACACATGGAGGCTAAACAATACGTTACTAAATAACCAAGAGATCGCTGAAGAAATCAAAGAGGAAATAAAAAAATACCTAGAGACAAATGACAATGAAAACACGACGACCCAAAGCCTATGGGATGCAGCAAAAGCGGTTCTAAGAGGGAAGTTTATAGCTATACAAGCCTACCTCAAGAAACAAGAAAAAGCTCAAGTAAACAATCTAACCTTACACCTAAAGAAACTAGAGAAAGAAGAACAAACAAAACCCAAAGTTAGCAGAAGGAAAGAAATCATAAAGATCAGAGCAGAAATAAATGAAATAGAAACAAAGAAAACAATAGCAAAGATCAATAAAACTAAAAGTTGGTTCTTTGAGAAGATAAACAAAATTGATAAGCCATTAGCCAGACTCATCAAGAAAAAGAGGGAGAGGACTCAAATCAATAAAATCAGAAATGAAAAAGGAGAAGTTACAACAGACACCGCAGAAATACAAAGCATCCTAAGGGACTACTACAAGCAACTTTATGCCAGTAAAATGGACAACCTGGAAGAAATGGAGAAATTCTTAGAAAGGTATAACCTTCCAAGACTGAATCAGGAAGAAATAGAAAATATGAACAGACCAATCACAAGTAATGAAAGTGAAACTGTGATTAAAAATCTTCCAACAAACAAAAGTCCAGGACCAGATGGCTTCACAGGTGAATTCTATCAAACATTTAGAGAAGAGCTAACACCCATCCTTCTCAAACTCTTCCAAAAAATTGCAGAGGAAGGAACACTCCCAAACTCATTCTATGAGGCCACCATCACCCTGATACCAAAACCAGACAAAGACACTACAAAAAAAGAAAATTACAGACCAATATCACTGATGAATATAGATGCAAAAATCCTCAACAAAATACTAGCAAACAGAATCCAACAACACATTAAAAGGATCATACACCATGATCAAGTGCGATTTATCCCAGGGATGCAAGGATTCTTCAATATACGCAAATCAATCAATGTGATACACCATATTAACAAATTGAAGAATAAAAACCATATGATCATCTCAATAGATGCAGAAAAAGCTTTTGACAAAATTCAACACCCATTTCTGATAAAAACTCTCCAGAAAGTGGGCATAGAGGGAACCTACCTCAACATAATAAAGGCCATATATGACAAACCCACAGCAAACATCATTCTGAATGGTGAAAAACTGAAAGCATTTCCTCTAAGATCAGGAACGAGACAAGGATGTCCACTCTCACCACTATTATTCAACATAGTTCTGGAAGTCCTAGCCACGGCAATCAGAGAAGAAAAAGAAATAAAAGGAATACAAATTGGAAAAGAAGAAGTAAAACTGTCACTGTTTGCGGATGACATGATACTATACATAGAGAATCCTAAAACTGCCACCAGAAAACTGCTAGAGCTAATTAATGAATATGGTAAAGTTGCAGGATACAAAATTAATGCACAGAAATCTCTTGCATTCCTATACACTAATGATGAAAAATCTGAAAGAGAAATTAT
Source organism: Eschrichtius robustus (assembly GCF_028021215.1). Lineage (NCBI taxonomy): Eukaryota > Metazoa > Chordata > Mammalia > Artiodactyla > Eschrichtiidae > Eschrichtius > Eschrichtius robustus. The sequence continues at coordinate 45,654,804 of NC_090828.1, read as the reverse complement.
GGAAACACTCCCATTTACCATTGCAACAAAAAGAATAAAATACTTAGGAATAAACCTACCTAGGGAGACAAAAGACCTGTATGCAGAAAACTATAAGACACTGATGAAAGAAATTAAAGATGATACCAACAGATGGAGAGATATACCATGTTCTTGGATTGGAAGAATCAACATTGTGAAAATGTGTATACTACCCAAAGCAATCTACAGATTCAATGCAATCCCTATCAAATTACCAATGGCATTTTTTACGGAGCTAGAACAAATCATCTTAAAATTTGTATGGAGACACAAAAGACCCTGAATAGCCAAAGCAGTCTTGAGGCAAAAAAATGGAGCTGGAGGAATCAGACTCCCTGACTTCAGACTATACTACAAAGCTACAGTAATCAAGACAATATGGTACTGGCACAAAAACAGAAACATAGATCAATGGAACAAGATAGAAAGCCCAGAGATTAACCCACGCACCTATGGTCAACTAATCTATGACAAAGGAGGCAAAGATATACAATGGAGAAAAGACAGTCTCTTCAATAAGTGGTGCTGGGAAAACTGGACAGCTACATGTAAAAGAATGAAATTAGAATACTCCCTAACACCATACACAAAAATAAACTCAAAATGGATTAGAGACCTAAATATAAGACTGGACACTATAAAACTCTTAGAGGAAAACATAGGAAGAACACTCTTTTACATAAATCACAGCAAGATCTTTTTTGATCCACCTCCTAGAGTAATGGAAATAAAAACAAAAATAAGCAAGTGGGACCTAATGAAACTTCAAAGCTTTTGCACAGCAAAGGAAACCATAAACAAGACGAAAAGACAACCCTCAGAATGGGAGAAAATATTTGCAAATGAATCAACGGACAAAGGATTAATCTCCAAAATATATAAACAACTCATTCAGCTCAATATCAAAGAAACAAACACCCCAATCCAAAAATGGGCAGAAGACCTAAATAGACATTTCTCCAAAGAAGACATACAGACGGCCACGAAGCACATGAAAAGATGCTCAACATCACTAATTATTAGAGAAATGCAAATCAAAACTACAATGAGGTATCACCTCACTCCTGTCAGAATGGGCATCATCAGAAAATCTACAAACAACAAATGCTGGAGAGGGTGTGGAGAAAAGGGAACCCTCTTGCACTGTTGGTGGGAATGTAAATTGATACAGCCACTATGGAGAACAATATGGAGGTTCCTTAAAAAACTAAAAATAGAATTACCATATGACCCAGCAATCCCACTACTGGGCATATACCCAGAGAAAACCGTAATTCAAAAAGACACATGCACCCGAATGTTCATTGCAGCACTATTTACAATAGCCAGGTCGTGGAAGCAACCTAAATGCCCATCAGCAGACGAATGGATAAAGAAGTTGTGGTACATATATACAATGGAATATTACTCAGCCATAAAAAGGAACGAAATTGAGTCATTTGTTGAGACGTGGATGGATCTAGAGACTGTCATACAGAGTGAAGTAAGTCAGAAAGAGAAAATCAAATATCGTATATTAATGCATGTATGTGGAACCTAGAAAAATGGCAAAGATGAGCCAGTTTGCAGGGCAGAAGTTGAGACACAGATGTAGAGAATGGACATATGGACACCAAGGGGGGAAAACTGCGGTGAGGTGGGGATGGTGGTGTGCTGAACTGGGTGATTGGGATTGACATGTATACACTGATGTGTATAAAATTGATGCCTAATAAGAACCTGCAGTATAAAAAAACAAACAAAACAACTAATACTAAACTTTCATTGGGTTATTTGTATGGAAATATGTTAATATAAATGTTTCAGACATTACATAAAAAAAAAAAAAATTATTAACTAGAGTTCATTTAATCATGGAAAACAAATTGTAACTGGTTAGAAAACCATTCACTTGACATACCATGTAACTATAAAATCTTCTCTAGCCTAGCTCAAATCAAAGCTGAGAATGATGATTTAATAATAGGTCATAATTTTAAGGCTATAATTGTTCTCCATGAATATAGATATTGATATTGAACACAGATATTGATTTATATAATGGGTGTGAAAGAAACATGACCTATTAGACTGCCCATAAGAGATGATTCACTCATGATAAGACATCAATATAATAATCATTAACCTCGAAGCAATTGCAAATAGCAAAAAAATCAGAACATGGGCAGGGCAGTCTAGTTGAAAATAAAATATATTTGAATAGTACTTTTCAAGTTTACAAAGAGCTTTCAAACCCATTTTCCTATGTAATTTTTAGAAAATCTCAGAGAATGGCACTATTTCTCCTGTTATTTTGGGGAGAAATTGTGACTCTAAAAGTCTTAATTGATTATTGAAATAATTTGTAGTTAAATTCAGAGGCGCTATATCAACATTATAAAAACAAATATAAACTCCTGGGTATCATTTTAAATCAACATTTTGTTCAAAGCTTGAAGAATTTGGTAATTTTCACTTATGAGTCTTAAATTGTACCTCTTCTTTGGGAGTATATTTTACGTAAGAAGACATATATATAAAAAAAAAACAAACAGAGAACTTACAAGTAAGCCACGTTTCCCAGCTCGACCAGGTGGTCCAATAGGACCCCGAGAACCCTAGAAGAAATTTTCATAGATATTAATACAAAAATATGGATGTATTATATAGATATAGCATTCAAGAATATATGTTTGTAGTTGAATACTTATATATGTGTATGTGTGTATCTAAGTGTATAGTCCTATGGCTAATTAATTAAAACCAGGCTGAAGTCCCTAGGTATAAGAATGTGCTCACTATAACCCAAATGACATTTCTATAGTCAATTTTATCAACGGTCTTCACTGAATGAAGATCACCTTAGTTGTTTACATAAGACATTACTTACTTAAATTTAACATGATACATACTTATTACATCTCCTGTAAACAACAACATTTTTAGATGATGAAAGTCAAAGCATCAGGATTTTTGAATACCTATTAGAAACCAAATTTTTAAGACTAAAAAAATTAATTCCTAATTGACTGTTTATCATTCTTTGTTTAGAGTCCTTAACCAAACACACATGTTATTGAATGCATGCATATATGTAGCTCATAATACAGTATGTTGATGTTTATAACTGTCAGTGTGAAACTGACTCTCCTTACCGGATCTCCTCTTTGTCCTGCATCTCCTGGAGCACCAACAGGACCAGGAGTTCCAGGGGCACCCTGAGAGCCTGGCAGACCTGCAGGCCCAGGGTCTCCACGATCACCCTGACAAGAAAACCATGATATTATCTTTTTAATATTTATTCTAAAACAGCCGTATTCTATATGCTCATGCTGTTCATGAGAAGGAAAAATATAACTTTTTAAAACATATTTTATTTATTATTTTACTAATATTTTATTTAAATATTTTAACTATATTTGCTTATTAATAAATCAAACTGAAAAGAATAAGATATTTTCCCCCAATTTCATCCCTCCCCTCACTCTCACCCTATTATTGCCATAGTCAAGATTGCTGGACTATAGGAGTGGTCACCTCCAGAATTCAGCATGTTTCTTAGACCAATAAGCCTTCCAACTGGGGTATCCGTACACTTGGTATAAACAAAAACTTTCCAAAGAGTGTAAAAACAGGGAAAATTCTACGGAAACCACTTTCCAGATTTTCAACTTCATATTTGTTCTTTCAGAAAACTGAGTTGGAACATCCTTCCCTACTTCCTCTTTAATAACCACCCTTCTCCCATTTTATGAAATAAAAGCAGATATCGTACAGTCTGCAATCTTATTATGGTGCAGTGCTTCGAAGAATAAACACCACTGGGCATCAAACTAAGGGACTTTTCCAGAATGCACAGTTCACTTGAGAATAAAGCAAAGAGGTATTCGGAAAGAAAGAGGCGGCTCCTTATTTTACCCAGATGACCCCATTATGACAAGGCTCCGAATCTTACTTGTCTCTTTAAGTGAGAGATGAGATTATTGTTACGTGAACGTGCATTAATATAATTATTTGACTTGAGAAACGGAGTCACACCTTTTTTCTGACAGAAGTTAAGTCTTATTTGACTGATTAGTTTGGCAACCAGGATAAATTCTGGCAATTAGGTTAGAGAATTGATACATAATACACTGAATAAGCTGAATTGGCAACTCCAAGATTTTGAAAAAAATATATTGAAAGCACATGTACATTTAGAATTTACCAAGAATTACCTCCTTTGCAACTATTAAAACTTGTGATTAAAATAAAATGTGATGGCAACTTAAATTATGCGTAGGGGTTCACAGATTTTCAAAATTATATCAGGGGTACATCAGCAAAATCTTTGAAGACTACCACACTGGACAATAGATTACCGACCGAGGGAAAAACCCAGATGCCAAGAGAATTTGCATTCCCTGGCTTTACGGTAGATGGAGGGGAGTGGCCTTACCCCAAGATTCCTCAAAACTCTTTCTTCCCCTCTCTTTGAGTGCCTACTAGATACTTTAAACAAGTTATTTGAAACACAAATGCCCAGTGGTATAGGTACTAATCATATTTAAAGTATTTGAAAATTGAGGCTCAGAAAATATGTTCAAGATCACACAGCTAGTTACTTAAAGAATCAAGATTCCAATCCAGGTCTCTCTGGTTTCAAAGCCCATTCTGCTACATGATGAGCTCCTGGAGTGGAAAGAGCCTCTGCATCATAATAGACATTAGAGAGGGTTTTTGTTTTTGCCTTCCATTTACTACTATGTAGTCTGAGACAACTGTGTGACTGCCCAAAGGGACTAGAGTTTCAGATAAAGTTGGGGATATTTTCAGTTCAGCACACGTCTAATTTAAAAACACATCATGAAATATACAATATTTAGAAAAACGTGGTTTATTTCCTCGTGGGGCATTCACTTTAGGAGGTGAGCAGAGAAATTTAGATGTTACACAGCTCTATTTGTGCTGCCATACTTTTGTGAATGAGTTTGAAACTTAGACTACTTCATATGTATCCTCATCCAAAGCCTTCATGGTGCACCTTTTCCTACTGTTAATTAAAAAAATGCCGTCTCACTTGGCTGTGTATTCAAACTTTCATTTATAAGATCTACTCAAATTATGGCATTACAAAAAAGATTGTTAAAATCAGAAATTTCAGGGCTGCATTGGAGCTATGAGAAGAAAGAGTAGCTTTTTACTCTTTAGTATTACAAAGATTTCAAATTTACATTACTCCAGATTTTTTAATCAGTGAAATTGCCCTTACACGTTCTCCAATAGCACCATCCCGTCCTGGAGTACCATCATTACCAGCTGGACCCTATAAAGAATCATATTTGAAAAATGAATTAACTGAGTAATAAAAAAGCACATTCCAATTGCCAGAAAAATTACAGCATGTTTTCCACCTCTCTTCCATATTATAAATTAGCATTTATGGAAACTTCAGTAGAAGAAAGTCTTCTGCCATCTTTCTATTACTTTGATTTGCCTGGAAAATTATTAACACATTCTTACATTTTTGGTGCCAACTTGAAATGCAGTTTTATTTAAGACACTATTTTCCACTTACAATTCAGTGCTTATAAAGTGCAATGTTATTTCCTTTCCCCGCGTACATATTTCATATTCAAGTATTAAGAATGCCCAGTTATTTACTATAGCAGCTCAACTTTAAAACTGTCCTGGCATTTGCTACAAATTTGGGCTCTTCAATGTTTGGTGTGAAACAGTACTAAATCTATGCTCAGGTTGGCTTAATCAACCTCTTCAGTGGTGGGCCCAGAGGAGGTGCCACCAGATGGAAGAGCTCCACCACCAGAGAAGCCCCCAGACATTCCTCCTGCTGGGCCTCCTGCACTAAGTCTAAATTCTTCATTTCTATTTTTTATTTTTAAAAAAGAAAAAGAATTCAAATTCTTCTAAATAAATAGACAACAATTACATTCCTGGTATTTTGTTTTGTTTATATTATCAGTGGATGGTTTTCCTCACATTTACTTACCCAAATAATATCCTTAAAGTTTAAAGTAAAATATCTGCGTTTAGATATTAAATTACTTAAAAAAATATATAGTCTTCTTTTCCTATTTTATTTTGATTTTTTTCAGAACTATATTTTTACCATTTGAGCAAAAATTGCTTTGAAAGGCATTGATTGTTTCTTTCAAGAAAATGTGACACTAAATGTTTGGTGATTTACTTATTAAAGCACTGAACAGAGGAAATTCCAACCTATAACTTCTCAAATCACCTTTCAAAAGCTGATTTCCTCTCAAAAGAACCTAAGGGAACATGATCTCCATAATGTAACTTTATAGGGATGTGTAAGTAAAAGCACCTCTACTTACTTTGCCCTCTTCACAAGCTGTAACAATTATATTAATCCTATCACCATAAAACTTGGCAATTTTGACAAATATGCCATTACAGAATGAAATAATAATAAGAGAAAAGGTAAATGGTTGTGTCCTTTCACCTTCAAAATAATTTGGCAACAACATAAGTCAACTAAAATACTTGGCTCCAGACTAGATGAAAGTCAGTGCAAGACACAAATCTTACTACTTTTTCCTATGTCATCATTTAGTCAACTCTCTAGGCAAGAACACATCAAGAAACATCACTAGGAAACTTCCTTCAGGTCAAATGTACAATTTCTAAATTTCTAAATTGACTTGTAAATTTAAAAAATGTCCCCAGGACACCCAGATGAGGAGGGGAGAGGGATTTTCACTGCAGTACTCACTTCAGGTCCTGGTTCTCCCACAGGGCCATTTGAGCCTGGGGGCCCCACTGGTCCAGGCGGGCCTTTATCTCCTGGTGCACCAGTTGGTCCTACTTTTCCTGGTGTGCCCTGAAATAAAAGTATAAATATGTCCACCACTTCTGAAGAAGTTTAAGGAGGCCAGTTCACATAAAGGCTACATTTATTCAAATGGCACCCCAGTCCCTCCTTCTATAGTAATAATTGTCCATTATCCCACAACACTCATGTCACTGTAGTGCCTTCCCAGAGGCATGCGCACTTCTTATCACACTCATCCTGACATATCAAAGGGAATAAAAAGTATCCTTTGCACCAAGTCAGGTTCGGTTTGGTTTCTAATCTGATGTATCATTGTCATTTCTGGATGCCCTTCTTGAATCTGTGTCACTAGTAAGATTTGCTCATGCTTATTCATTTCTGCTTTGTCCGCTCACTTTACTTCTATATCCTGGCACTTTGGTCTCAGTATTGGGAGATTTTACTTCCAGGTTCCTTGGCTCACTCCTGATAACAATAAGACAGCCCTTAACTCCCAGTTTTCTGGTTTCACATCTCCACCCACATGTCCCCAGTTCCAAAGTCCCAGCAGTAAATCTCTCTGTCTACATTCCATATAAAAACACCATTTTTTTCTCAAGCATGTAAACTTTCAGCAGTAAAATTTAGTCTCTTCAAACCTAACAGTGAGTTAAACTTTTATCCATACTCCAGGGAATATGAAATTCTTAGCACCCTCCAGGGAACAGGAGATTACTTTCAGAATCCTTCTTTATTGTTCACCCCACTTTCACCTCCAATATTACTTTAGCTCAACTACTTCTTCCCTTTGATGGTTTATGAAAACTTACTCTCTCAACAGTGAAATATGAGTGTTTCTGTTAGGCATGTTTATTTAAAAAGAGGCTACCTACTCACCAGGAGATTATCCTCCTTCTCTAGCTCCATGGATATTTTTATTCTTTGAAGAAAGATTTAGAGTCATCAAAACTCTATATCCTTATTTGTCTACTTCTCTAGTCCCAGGGTTAAATAACTTTTTTTTTCAAGGACTTTCTAAGGTACTTAAGTAAAGAATTTGACATTTAAAGTCAAAAGGTTTTTAAGATACTCAGAATTTGTGTCTAAAAAAGACTTCAAATCTATTAAGAAAAAAAAAAAGATAAATTTTCCCTTCACAAATTTTATTGCATATAATCAGATGAAATATCGACCAGTACAGCTACTCACTGCTGGGCCAGGAAGGCCGGGCATCCCTCGCTCTCCACGCTGCCCCGGCATGCCGACGATTCCTCTTTGCCCAGTTGTTCCAGCTGGACCAGGGGGACCATCTGGACCCTAATTTTGAGGACAAACTATAGTGAGAAATTCTCCAGGGAAGACTATATGCAAGCACTTTACAATAGATCACAGCTTTACAGGTTTTTTGGTATGAGAAAAAGTTCTCTGTTCCATAAAACCATACTATATATGAGTAGTCAAAATGTGTAATCCACACTGAGCCTCTAACATTATTTAAAGGTGAGAATGGCTCATTTAGTCGGAAAGGAACTTGAAGATTAATGTGACTATTAGTAGAATAAAAGAGGTAACTATTCAGACAAATATTTTTCCTCTTTTTAAAATGACAAGAAAAATTTTAAAACAAAGAAATAGGGCTCTATCTAAACATATGAATGTTGAGGCATTTGGATATTAAATAAAATAGTTCGGTTTAAAAAAATGTTCTTCATTCAATACAGATATTTAATAAAAAAATGTTTCCTTGTTTAGTTTCTGAACACCATATCCATGACTATTATATTTTTATATCTGTACATATACTTTTTCCTAGAGCAGAGAATTTATAAATTAAAAACCTATAGGGCATAATGCATTTAAAGGATTACGAAAGTGCTCAGGATAATATATAAACAGTTTCTTTGTGGCAGTAATTCTTATGAATTTCTACTAGTAAATATCTCAGTTACAGGTGGTCTAGAACAAAGATTCCAAACTTACAGGTTGCCCATCTTCTCCTGGGTCCCCTTTGTCTCCTGGGCCACCAGGGGGGCCAGCTGGTCCTCGATCTCCTAGTCGTCCGTGAGAGCCGGGGTCCCCACGAAGACCTGGAGGTCCCTCCTTCCCAGGTTCCCCTAAGGGCCCTGCAGGTCCTGGAGCTCCCTAGTACAACATAGAAAGAGACCCAGGAGGGCAAAGTGGAAGCCACGTTAGAAGACCTAATGTGACGGTCTCTGCCTCAGAGGCAGATTCCCAAGCCTCACAGGTCCATTTTTCCTGTTAGATGATCACTCAGTGGATTTAAACAAAAATAAAAAACACAGCTGCCACACATCTGATTCATTTCCCAGAGGAAAATCTAAATTATTTGCAGACAATTACCTTTCAGTCATTATTAAAAGTGTGCTGACAATATTGAAAAATCAACTATACTTCAATTAAAAAATAAAAAATAAAAGTAAAGTGATTTGGAATTGCAAAAAAAAAAGTGTGTTGAAATTAACTTGAATTTTCAAACTCCATGAGGCTCTGCCCCAACAATGAATACATAATATTGATATTTTATTCTGTCTGACCTGATCTTATAATGAAAGAATAACTTCTATTAAAGATAATTTCATAGATTCTTCCTAACTGAAAGAAATGATTATTAGCACATAATACTGTTACTATTTAGTACCCAAATGAAATGAATTAACAGTCAAACATTGGGCCTTAAAAGGATCTGCAAATAAGCTCCTCCAGGAAACACTGGATGATTAAAGAAGGATTTGCTTGACAACATACCACTATGAATTATTGGGACAAGAGTTGTCAACATGGGATAACAACTAATTAAGGGATTAAACAAAAGAACAAATAATAACTCACATATATGTGTGTATCATTATAATATGTACATATGTGTGTGTTTGTGTGTATTTTTATGTGTGTGTAAAATGACTCCACTATCAATGATTTCAATTACTGAATTGACTTACAGTAGGACCTGGAGGTCCAACTCTGCCGGCAGAACCAGGAAATCCTGTAGCACCCTAGAAATATAATATCATATAAGCAATTTTAGAATAAAAGTTAATTCTATATACTTTCTAGGGATTATTGATTTTACAGGGATACTTAGGCCTTTATATTCCTCTCGTTATGACCAATATATATTTTTTCTTTTATCCTATGTTTTTGGGAATGGATCTGGATTAACTGGTAGGAAGGATACTATTTTTCTCTTTCCACTTTCCAATTCTCTTGAATACATACAAGTATATTGAAGGCAAGGGCTAGAATCACATTAATATTTTATATAACAGAATTATACAAAGTACTTTGACATTATTCATTCCCTCTTCCATAGGTAATATATTATTTATGTTACATATGAGGCAGCTGGGTCTCCAAGATCAAAAAACTAATTTTAACCCAGATCTCCATCAAAGTTAAGCGCTCTTTCCACTACTGTATAGTTATACAACTAAAAACTTGTTGTTACGGGTTCAAATGCACTTTAAAATGGCTATAAAGTAATAGGTATTTGTGACTAGCTGTGTGTAATTCCCAGAGCTTCAAACCAACTTACAGGTGGACCCTGAGTTCCTCGACCACCTTTTAGTCCAGGAACGCCATTAGGACCCTAAAGAGAAAGAAGCAAACAAAAGATCGCTATAGTACAGAAAGATGGTCTAAACACAAGGTCAAACAGTGGGCACTGGACTCAAGTTGTGTCTTTTTTATTTTCAACTTACATGAGGGCCTGGGGATCCTGCCAGACCTTGTGGTCCAGGAGAGCCAGCATCGCCCTTCTGTCCTGGCTCTCCAGGTTCACCTTTTACTCCAGGCTGCCCATCAGGACCCTACATTAATTGAACAAATAAGCAGTTGATTATAACACTTACAGACATATGATTTCATGATAATTATTCCTAACATATCATTTATTCATATATGGTATAATGGTGCTTTGAAATCGGTATAAAAGCATAGAAGAAAAAAAAAACGCCCTGATAAGATCTTTGAAGACAGTCTGAAAAAATAAGTTATGCCACCACATTTTTATTATAACAAATAAGTATATAATTCAATATAATGCAAATTCATCCATTTTGGGGCCAGTTCATGAAAAAAATGTATTGAAAATGAGAATATTGCCTAGAAAACTATGTTTTCCAGGATCTTGAATATACCTTCAAAACATACGACAACGATAAGTAATTAAGTTCATCGCTGTAACAAGAGGAATGTTCGTTTGTAAATTAGGGATATTTGAAAATCATACCTGGGGTCCAGCAAAACCAACGGCTCCAGTTGGGCCATTTTCACCACGAGAACCCTAGAAGAAGACAAACATTACTGTAGCTTTCACACATTATTCTAAACAGGAACAGTATTTTAAAATGCAATTATATAAATTTGTAGTGTCTTGAAATGTACACATAGAGAAAGTAGACATATTGCTTGAGGAGGGCTCTTAAGCGTGATGTAAAGATAGGGGTCATAGAAAAAATTTTCCAAGGCCCAAAGTCTCAAAGAAGCTTCTGATTACTTAGTAAACGAGCTGCCAACCTAGACTTAATAGACTGTATAGAAATAATGCAGTGATTTTTTTTTTTTAAGTTTAATGAGAATAGTAAAAGGTGAAAACCAGGAAGTTAAAAGTAACCTAATCCAACAGGCATGGTTTTATAAATATCAAGACAAAATGATGAATTGTTTTACTGCTCAAGCTCATACTAAAGAACATCAAAATACTGTCACTTACAGGATTTCCACGGGAGCCAGGTGGGCCAACTAAACCTCGAGGGCCAGGTTCTCCCTAGAAAGCAGATTTTAGATTGTTATTGTCCAAAGCAGTGGCAAAACAGTACAACTGTAGGATTTGGGCCCTATGTGTAGGGCGGATGGGAGGAGAACTCTGAGATGATCTAGTCCAACTGTCATATTTTATGAAAGAGAAAACATTATGAAAAAGATCCAGCATTCAAATCTCAGGATTTTAAGTCCACAAAATAACAACTTGTGACATTACCTTTTCTCCAGTAGGACCTGCAGGACCGGGAGGACCCAAGGGACCCGGAAGACCCTGTCAATTAACATAACATAGGCATACTGAGCAAAAGAATGCACAGAAATCTCCATGTTTAAACAAACTAACAAAGAAGGGACTATTTTGTTACAGCCGACTGCTTTTGTAAAACATTACCTATAATAAACGATATAACTGTATATTCTCAATATTTTATATAGTCTAAAACAATTTCCAATGGATTTTCTCCACAAAACGTTTTAAGCTCTTTCATCCAACTCAACTCCTCCATATATAACACCGTCTTCAAATATTAGTATGAAATTAGTGCTACCCTTCAACAATGTTTCTGTGTTTCTTAGCTTGTTTAATTTTGCTAATACCTATTTGAAATGTGACAATAGACTGAAGAGGCTTTTCTTCTTTTGTATAGAATACTATATTCTTAAATTATACTAGTGAAATATCACTCCTTTATTTTTTTAAAAAAGTGAAATTCTACTAAAGCACTCAGTTTTCCGCATTCCCCTGAGATGAAAAGGAGTTGCACTACCCCGCTACACTGCAGATGATGGTGTTCTTTGGCTCAGAATGTAGGGGCGCTACCACATGGGCTTTTCTTGACATGAGGTTACAATCTTTAAACTGCTGCACTGTATTGGAATCCTTCCTAAGACAGGTTTTCTCTCTGATATTTGTGTATTGCCTCTTCACAAGCCGCCCAGATATTCTTTTGTCATTTAATTTCTGTATGCATTACTGAAGAAACTTAAGGAAGAAAATGACTTTTTAATTTTATATCTGTGACAAGAACATGAGAAAACTGTGATCTTAAATTCTCCAGATCTATAATGAAACAATGTTCTGCCATCCATTTACCTAATATACTTCCTTAAAGGATTTGATTAAATATAAAGGTGACTTCATTACATTCACATTTTTTTCATACAGAAAAAAAGTGATTCCTTTTTTTCCCTTTACCATGAGATTACAGCAAATGCTCTGCTCTGCTTCTTCCCTAAAACAACATATTTCCCTCACTAAAAATGAAGCAGTCATTGCTTAAATCTTGATCCTATTGCATTGCATTTCCATAGTTCAAAGGAACAATAGTTATATATTTCAGCTTTCTCCTTAAAATAAACTGTCAATGCATCTCTCCTTCAAACAGCACTTCACTACTTACTGTGCACTCCAGACCAACCATGATGTGAAATACAAACAATAAACCGGATTTACTTAGACCACTTTTTGAAATATTAAATCAAATATTAGATTTAATTAAAAGGCAAGAGATATTTTGAGTTCATAATTTGCTAAACTAAGTGTTTCACCTTAATTAGCTTTCCAGAAAAAGAAAAAAGGGATAATTATCACTAAGGCTAAAACTTTTCTATAATTTACTTTATTTTTTTAATCAAAAGTTAATATAATCAATGTATTAACAGTGGCTCAATGGACAGAATCAAAATATTAACAGTGGTTCAGTGTCATCTCTTTTTTAATAGTATAACGGCTATTGTCAGGACACAGCATGACAACTAACAGCAAACCATGTCATACTGAACCAGAAACTATTTATCAAATATCAGGAACTATTTCCAGGAAATGCTGACTGTCTGAGCAACTGTAACTACCTGCTCTTACCTGAGAGGATCATTCATGTCTGAAAATATATTTTCAGTCTGATTGTCTGATTATCCTTAGAATTGCAAATACGTTCTATTTTTAAGGACATAAAGGTTGTTAAATGTCAATTTCTGGAAGGATATTAAACAATCCTTCTTTACATTTCACTTATTCAGCCTCTTTATCAATGAAAGCATTAATGACGATTCATCATGCAGTAATTTTCTCACCCCTAACATCTAGCATATTGAGAAACATTTGTCACACCTTTGGCTACTCTGTAAAACTCTACTTGCCTGCACTGGAATGAGGTCTAAGGCAACTCATTAGATCAGCATTTTAATAAAAATAAACATTGCCTATGAAATAAAAAGATAATAAAGATAAAGAGGGCCCCACCGCTTAAAGCACCAATCTCATATGCACAATAAAAATGTGTCTTACTTCATTCTCTCAGTAATGACTATTTTTTGGCTTGTTCTAATTCAAGGTAAGCAAAATGAATATCCGTGGTCCATCAGTGTCAAATCTCAGATCTCATCATCCTCCTAATCCTGACAACCATGGAAACATGAACCTTATTTTTAAAAGTTCAGGCAAATTCATACGATAGTGATGATGCTGATTCCTAGCCCAGCTGCTGAAAGGAATGATTTCACTTACTCTTGCTCCATCATTTCCAGCTGTGCCTTCAGCACCCTTCTCTCCTACGCCACCCTGGGAAAACATACAAAACACCATTTAATCATTTAATTGTCTTTTTCCTACACTTGCATGGAAGCTTCATGAAAGCAGGGACTTCTCGCTAATGTTCACAGCTGTATCCCCTTGAGCCTAGAACAATGCCTGGGACTGAACATTTTCTAAGTACACATTTACTGAAAGAATGAATGAATGAATGACTTGTGACTTAGGATGGTAGAAGTAAAAGTCTGCCCAGGAAGTCATTATCAGTAGAAGGTGTAAATGGATGAACTAAACAAACCACACTTACTCTGTCACCCTTGGGGCCAGGAGTTCCTGCAATTCCTCTTTCTCCCGGCATACCTTGAAGACCTGGTGGGCCTGTATCTCCAGGGGTCCCACTTGGTCCTGGATTGCCCTGAAATGAACCAACAATAAGTAAGCTCACCTATATATTAAAGTTGAAACTATATGAAATTCCTGTTTTGGTAAATCAAAAATAGTAGAATCTTGGCAATTTCATGTGGTTCAACCTAGTGCTTATATTTTTCATTTGGGAAAATCGACTCTGAGTTCATTTTAAAAAAATCAGATCTTGCTGTTTTGATTGTTGGTTTGTTTTCAACATTCTCTTTGGAGAAATTGGGTACCAATTCAAATAAAAATGATAGAATTGCCTTTTTATTTTCTTTTTTTGGCAACATCATAGGGATTCTAATAAAAAAAGAAGACATCACATTTAGAGAGTACTCCATTCTCTCTCCAAAGAACCCATGATATGAAGCTGGCTTTCAGGCTCATTTAGTAATTAAATTGAAGCAGATCTTCTGCAATCACTCTGGCCCTTGAAGGCGATAAGGGATCTAATATTATATGATCATGAAAAATTCTACTTCAGTTGTTTGCACTGAAGTTGGCCACACAGACTTCTACCAATTTTAAAACAGCACCCAAAAGGAAATGGTACTGATTTTTGCCTTATAATGTATTGTACTTTCGGATTTCAAAAATGACATACTTTCATATATTAAGTAAGCAGAACTGTAGAAACTGAGACAAGGAAAATGGAGCATATGATTAGGAAGACATCCTAATAAATTACACAATTTTCGATTTCTTGCCTCTGCTTATTAATAGAAGTCATTAATAAAAGTTATATAAATAAATATTAGAAACAGGTTTGTATATGAGAATGTATCACTACTTTATGTAGTGATCAAAAATCCCATCAAAGAAGAGATTCTTTTTTACCTGACTCTTTAGTGCCAAAGCAAAGCCAAGTAGGTGCTCATTAAATATTTGTTGAAGAAATTATATAATCAAATATTTTGTAAAAACAAGAGAAATAAATAAAATAAATAATAATAAATCCTAGCACCATTATGTGTTTATTGAGCAGTAATTTTAGACCATTTTAAACTACTGAGCTCACTACCATACTTACTTTTGGACCATCAGGACCGTGTCCTCCAGCCATTCCCTTCTCACCAGGAAGTCCAGTTATTCCTGGTTCTCCTCTTTCCCCTGGATTTCCTCGTTCTCCCTACACAACATAGGAATGTCAAACAGTCTTAGTGCTTGGTCTGAAAATGGGTTAAAAGTGTTCCTGGAAATGTGAAAAATGACTTCTACTGGGAAAAATTTAGAAATTAGCAACTATTAAGACTCAGTTTTCTAATTTAATAAGAAATGAACTTGAAGTAAGCGTATACTAGTTTCACAGCACAAAATATTTCTCATAAGATTGATTTTCATTAAGTAAAAAACTGTAACAGTTAAAGCCCAGTTTAAGATAAAAGATGCTTTTTCAAACTGAAGCCAATGGACACAAAGTTAATCATGAAGAAGAAGAAAATACTTACTCTAGGTCCTAAGGGGCCAACTGCTCCAGGATCTCCAGGAACTCCCTATAAAATACATTTTTTTTAAATGAAAAACTTTCAACTGAACTTTAGGTATTTATTAGAAATCTTTCCAGATCATATACCTAATTTCTTCTAACATACTATTAGAAGTCTGACTAAGCCCATAATATTGAAGAAAGAAAAATGTGTACAATTTTATGAACAATGGGATATCATATACATTGGACGGAAATATTTTTCCAGAAAAATTTATATTATACATGAATGATTGATTTTTGGCAATGCGTTCATTCAAAATATTATCTCACAAAGATATTATTTTTAGCAACAATAAAATACAAGTAAAAGACCTTTTATTTCCTAATGGAATGTGAAAAACTTAACAGAGGAAAGTGAAATTAAAAGCAATGAAGTACTAATCTTTCAAATAGAACCAATTCAATTCAATTTAATAAATATTTCTTGAACATATAATATAGACAACACACTCTACTAGGAATTGTGGGTTCAAAGTAATGCAGTCATGACTACATTAAAAGTTTGCTCTTAACTAAAGGAAAATTTGTCATTTAAAACTTCTCTGTTTGATAAAGACAGTAACTATATCAAGTAGGCCTCTAGTCTTGTCCCTTGAAATGTACTGTCTTCATTGTGGCATAATCTTCCTAAAACCCAAATCCAATAGTATTTCTCTCTACTTAAAAGCCCTTCATTAGCTTCCCATTACTCTAATAATACGAACAAACTAGACTCAAATTAAGACTTTCCAGAATCAGGCCCCTGTCATTCTCCAGCCTCATCTTCACCCTCCTTAAATTGTATTTCACGTTTCTGACCTACCGAACTTTTTTCAGTGCCTAAATTTGATCAGCAAGCCTTTGCACTTGCTGTTTCCATTTCCTGGAGTATTTTCTTACCTTCCCTCCTCCCCGCTTACCATCGTTCTTCCTTCAGATCTCATAAAAGATACTATTTTGTCCAGGAAACTTCTTCTAAACCTCAATGTCTGAATTAGGTGCATCTTCTAGGTTTACATACACACAGTGCCTCTCTTACCTTAGCATTTAGAATATGCTACTGTTGTAACTGACTTTCTATACTCTCTGTCTCCTAGTAAAATAAAATACAAGGCAAGGTCCATGTCCATCTTGTTCAATTGGTTCAGGCCAAGGCTTAGTAGAGCTTAGCACAGAGTGCTCAGCAAATATTTTTGAACAGTTAAATGAATGAATAAATCACTCAAAGAAAAATAAATTACATAAACCTATGTGCTGGTAAAATGACAGAAATAAAATGGTAAGTTTCTGTTCATAACCCTTTATGAAGCCTCCAATAAAATGTACAGTAAGACATACTTAGTGATTAAGAACACAGTATAAGCACATGACTTGGGTTCAAATCATATCAGCTGTGTGACTTTTGGAAAATTACTTAACATCCGTGTGCCTTATTTTCCTCATCTGTAAAATGGGCATAATAATAATAATAGTACCTAGTACATAAGAGTTGTTTTGAGGATTAAAGGAGACAATTAAAGCAAAGCAGAACAGAGCCTGACACATAGTAAGTGATATTATGTTAGCAATTTTTAGTACTGCTATCCTTACTATTTAAACACTTACCTGATCACCTGGCTTTCCACCTTCCCCAGGAGGCCCTGGAGGACCAGGAAGCCCCTAAAGCAAAAGTAAGAATATAAAATTGTGACTCTGTGGAAATTTAATAGGCCACCAGTGTTAACAGTTCACAATTCATGGAGCTCCCTGACTATATTTTCAAGCAAAAGACATTATTTAAACACAAGTTAAGCAAAGCAAAATGAGAAACCTACATCCTCTAACATAACACAGCAGCTAGTCAGTTCGTAGGTTTAGATTTTCATTTGCACACCACTTAGCAAAAAAGAGGTAAGAATATAACAGTAGGTTCTTTATATTTGTGGAGCTTTTAATGGCTCTGAGAACAATACTTTAGGCTGCTAGAATAAATATTGAAAGTTAGTCCTGACAGTTTTTTCCCCAAATTATGATTATCTATGCTATTAATCTACCATCATATTTAACTAAATAAATCATGAAAATTTGTTCAACAAAAAATTTTAGACACTGTGTCAATAAAATTAGATAAGCCTTAATATAGTTAAATAAATCTTACTGAGATATTAAGAACATTTTATGATTTATAATTTGTTAATAGGTTTGGGGTTTGGTCAGTTGTTCAGGGGAAATCTGTTCCTTCTCTTTGAGCAAAAATGTTTGATTTTGTCCAAATGTCTATCTTATTTACCAAAAGAGGAATGACTTCTTTGAAAATTGTAGAATTTCACATCACTCAACCATATCTTTTTATAAAAAAGCATTTTGGTTAGGGGAAGAAGAAATGGAAGACTGTGCCAGTGCATACCTGAAAGCCAGTGGGGCCTGGAGGGCCTTGCTCTCCTCTCTCCCCAGCTAGACCCTAAGTCACGAAGGAAAGAAAACCATGAACATCAAAAGCCAGATCCTTATGCCTGCTTCCTACTTGTGCGAACCACCAGAAGTATTTATATTTCTTTGTATTTCTTCCAATCACAAGTTTTTCATTTTAGCCAGATAATAAACTAGTCCTAAATGTCACCTAATGGTACTGGTTTGAAGTCCCTGATGGTGAGAAAATATCTTCTAAAGCCAGCGAAGAAACTGATAACATGTGTTCATTTTTTTATCCAAACATAAATGTCTGGAGCCAACTGTAAAATTTGGGGGGAAACTGACTATTGGCATGGAAAAATCCATTACTTTTATATGTCTAATCTAAAAGGGTCATTAATGCTTCCATTGTAGTTTGTTTCTCAGTATTATAAAAGTTATTAATCAAACCTTCAAAACTAGAATAACTAAAGAAAGCAAAGCTAACATTTTTAAAAAGATATTTAAATTGCCCCATTCCAAAACAAATAAACATGCCATAATATTTCTGATAAACAAAATTTTAAAATCCTAGGATGAAAATATACCTCAAAGGATAAATATTATTCCTTTTTAGTCCATCCAAAAAAAAAAAAAACCCTTAAATAAATTTCTATAAGACACAATATTAGAAAAAAACCCCGGTATAATCGAGTATTTATATATTTTAAATAAAATACAGTATAAAATATATGTCAGACACTACTTTCCTCACATAATTTTCAACTGTGATAACACAGAGATGATGAGGTAGCTTTTACCATCAGCATTTCATAGAAGTTTAAAATGAAAAGACCAATAATTCTATTTAAAAAGGCAGAAGATGCCAGCACAGGAATTAAAAGAAAAGATAGAACTGAAATTCTTCCATCTTGCACTTTTTTATTTACTTCCCCCTGAAACCTATCCATGAGTAAAGTTTCAGACAAACATCACTGAAGGATGCAATGTGAATATATTCTCACTAAAAATTACATACCGGGGGGCCCACAGGACCGGAAGGACCAACTTCACCATCTTTTCCAGGAGCTCCCTAGCATTGCAGAGACATAATTTATGAGGTGAGACCATGAGAATTTGGATAATTTCATATATTTTTTTTTCTTTAGCAGAAAATGTGTAGTTACCCTCTGCCCAGGAACACCAGCATTTCCTGCTTCTCCAGGTTTTCCAGGGTCACCCTAAAGAATCAATGCAAACTAATTTAAATTTCAATCAGTTTGTTATAAACATGTCAGCTCCAAGTGAGGATTATGATGAGATGGCAACATTATACAGTGTACTCACACTGCTACCTTTGGGGCCTGGAAGACCCATACTCCCAGGCTGCCCTCTGATTCCTATGGAGCCTGGAGGACCTGGCCGGCCATCCTCTCCTGGAGCACCCTACACAGTTGACAGGAGCAAGGTAAGTTTCACATAAGTTCTCTCTGAATGTTACATCACCCAAATTGTCACTTGCCTTTCCTTAGTATAAAAGTTATGTAAGTTTTAAATTAAGCTACGTTTTTATTTTAGTGAATCAGTACAGTTGAGTGTTTTAAAAAAACTGCTGAGGTATTTGAATGTTTAGAACAGAGACTTCATTCTTATTCTATACACAAGTCTCATCTTTATGTCTCTTTACATTCTCATATTAATAGGGGAAATCTTCCTTCTTTCATTTACTTTTGTTTGTGGTAATGAAAACTCAGGACTTCCATTTCACATTTACTGTATAAGGGAAGGGCCCAGAATATATGAACTGTCAAATTTATACCTACTTATCTCTTAAATGTATAAAATTGGAAGGATATCAAGAAATGAGAATGTTGCTAACAAATTCCACTAATATTAATAAATACATCATGGCAACTTTTTCATTTATGTCAGAGAAGCAATTACAATCTCAAGCATTTATTTCAATACAATGTTATCAATTTTTGGTCATTTTGAAAATACGCAGATCCTTAATATTTGCTTCCAGGAGAGGAAGGTACATTTTAAACATGTAAACATGATTAGCATCCACCGGATCAAAAATGTTAACCTTAAATTAACATCTTACCATTGAAGTTGCATGTCTATTGAGAAATATTAATGGTGGTGGACTTTTGTTTAAATTACTTACCAAAGGTCCAAGTTTTCCTTCAGGACCTTGAACACCAGGATTTCCTGTCAGACCCTGAAAATTAAAAGCAATTGTCAGTTTGTTGCTGACCTGCAACTGGAGTAAAGATTCTAAAGAGTAAAAATAGCACTGCATTAGAAAGATCCAGTTCCGCTTGGCAAGGCCCACTCTCAGTAGCCTTAGGCTCCTCTAGACAAACTCACAGGACCATCATGGACCTCACCCAACCTGGCTTCAGAAGGATACAGGGCAGACAACACAACATGCAACAAGGCATCACGTGTGGTACTCTCCACTGGGACGAGTCCTCACAGCACGGCCTTCAGGGCCAGACTCTAAGCCTCCCACAATGGGAGGCCCGATGTGAGAGAATCAGTCTACCTGGCGGGTGCAGGAGCCACCCTGGTTTGAAATCTCACATAACCGATATTTGTAACAGCACCTTGGACATACTATACTGGTCCCAGCAAGGTGAATGCCCAGGTACAAGTCCCTGCAAACTCAGGAAATCCAAAGCTATGCCTCCTACCAGTTTTTTAAATTCATTCACTGTCCTCCAAGTCCAAATGCAGTCTACAATCAGGGATCATTTTTACTAAAAGTAATTGAATGGTCATTCAGCTGGCATTCCACCTTTATCATGTGTCTAGGGAAGAATATCGAAGATATGCATCGAAGATGAACCCAATGCCTGTTTCTCACATAGAAGGAGAAAGGGTTGTAGGAGACTTTTACTCATATATCTAACACTGGGTTCAGAATAAAGAACTTATGTTGAGCCAAATGTATCTTTCCATGAAGCTTTCTGTATAATCCTTTTCTCTTTAAGGGGCATTGTTGACAACTGAATATAAGGGTAATTCCATAGTTCAAATGAATTTTCAAGCGACATTTTGTTAAAATGAAATTTGTCAGGAATTCTCTGTGCTAAAAGTCACATAAGTTGTTCATCAGCAAGTAAAGAAAAATTATAAAAATTGATAAACAGGATTTTTTTTTCTTATCAAGTGGTAAAATTATTAATACATACCTCTTTGAATACAGGAGACTAGAAGTTACTTTTTTTTTTTCTATACATGATAAAAATAGCAAACCATTCATTATTTTAAAAATAATGAATCAGGTCAAACCCAAAGAAAAAAACAAAGAAATGTTCCAAGTCGTGAAAGCAAGCTATTAAAAAAAAAACAAAACCTTTAAAAAACCTTTAATGAATTCTCAGGAGCATATCTCCTAGGTTGATGTAGCAAAAAACTGCTGTGTTCTTACCCGAGCACCTGGAAGCCCAGGTTCCCCCGGACGTCCTGGATCCCCCTGACCACCTTTAGGTCCTGAAGAACCTACAGGACCCCTCTCTCCTTGAGCCCCCTGTTCCAAAGCAAAGCAGAACATGTCAGAAAAAAGGGAGTGCAGGGAAACAAAAGCAAGCATATATAAAATCCTTGTTTTACAAATCAAACCACTAGTATAACATAAAAGAGTTTGTCAAAGTAGTTACAAAGACTTCTTTGTAAACCATGCCGCTTCACATTTTGTTCTCATTTGGATTCCTTGTAGAATAGAGGTTTTTCATCATTAACTAATGAAAGTTGTGTTTAGAGCCTCACTCCAATAACTTAGATTTAGAAACCCCCAAATTTTGAAAGAGTCTAAATTTCTAGATAAAGGAAAAAATATATATTGGCTAAAGGAAAGATTTATGGCCTATTCTTCTCAAGAATGTCCCTGGAAAGTTTGAAAACAAACTCCAATACACCTCCAACCATCGTCCTTCTCCCCTAGGCCTCTATAATGAAGAAATTGCGCAAGAGGGATTTGGCGTTAGGAGTAATATCTGTGTCCAACTCTTTTCTAGATCTGGACCCATGTGGGCCAAGGCTAGATCACCATGCTGGACAATGGCATCTTTTGCAACACTACCCACAGGAGTGTCAACCTTGATAGGATAGCCTTACCTTTGGTCCAGGTAAACCATCAGAGCCTGGAAAACCACGATTGCCAGGAGCACCCTACAAATGACCAAAATGTGATTCTTAATTGTGGATGTTTTTGTAATATATAATGAGTGGGTGATTTTTATTCTTAGTACTATAAGGTTTTAGGAGCTATGATCAACCCAACACAGCAATAGGTATGTATAAGAAAAAATAACCTGACTATACAGAAAGACATTTTAAATTTTGAAAAATATATGTAAGTACTGAGCCAAAATTATTCAAATCAAAAAATATTTTACCACTTCATTGTAAAATTAAACATAGAGAAAAACTGATACATAGATATAGATACAAGAGGCAAAGAAATGGTACCATCTACCGCAATCAAAATGTCAGCGATCGCAGGCATTAGTATTGTCTTTGATGTGAAGCCCTTTGCATTTTCTGAGGTTCCATACAAAAGTAAGGTGATATTGTTATTCTCCCTTTCAGACCTGTTTCATTATAGTCCAGTCACAGCAACCTTTTCTGGTCTTTAAAATCACTAAGCCCTTTCTGGCCTCCTGGATTTGCATTTTTTTGTTTCCTCTGCTGAAAAATGCTTTTTCTCTCAAGTTTTCTTGCTGGCTCATCCTAATCTTCAGATCTTAGCTAGATGCGATCCTCTCAAAGAATCTTATTTCCTAGCCACCTAACCTAATGACACACTACTGTCATAAGTTACTCTCTACCACATCACCCTGCTATTCCCTAAGTGTATATGGCACTTATTAAAATGTGTAATTATATTTTTATTTACCTGTTAACTTGTTTATTGCTTACCTCCCCACTAAACTATTGTTTACTAGCCCCCGCGTGAAGGCTGGGACCATAGCATTCTTGTTCACTGATGTATCCCAAGCACCATATATCAAATTGGCATAGAGCAGTTGTTCAGTCAATATTAGATGAATGAATGAATGAACAATGATTAGACAGTTGGCTCCCTGAATTCACAGAGAGCCATACTGAACTGTGCAATGCACCTGCTAGCAATTCTCTTAATTCCTCTAGTTTTCCTCACTATCCCAAAAGTTATTCATGTAATTCCCCCACAACTATAAGAATTTATTCAATCATTCAAATTTTACCCTTTCTCCCACGGGGCCTGGAGGACCAACTGTTCCTGGGTCACCTCGGGGACCTCGTTTGCCTTCTTCACCAGGTGGGCCTATTGGACCCTGAATACCATGTGGCCCCTATTGAAAACAGAAGGACAGATACCAGAAAGAGCCATTTGACAAGGGAGTTATAGTCAAAAGATTCATTTAAATAAGTCAGTCACAAATTTTAAACTATATTAAGCAAACTATTTCCATCCAAAAAGTATTATAATTCTCACTGTCATTATTTGAAGTACTTGAGTATTTTGGGCTTACACTTCTGGGTAATATTCATGTTCTTCTTATAATTTAAAAGAAATAAAACCTTACCGGTTCCCCTTTTGGGCCAGCTTCTCCTTTGAAACCTGGAACTCCTGGATCACCCTAAAATAAAAACATCGATAATTGTAAGAACCAAGATATTTATCCAGCCCAACCTGCTTTAATTATTACAGTGAAAGGGTCTTGAAAATTTTCTGCAGCTGAGTCTGTACTGAATCAGCAGTATAATAATTTTTTTAAACTATGCAAATCTTGTAGAATGTGTGTGAAATTTTATAAAATCCAGTATAGTTAGGTAGTAATTTGTATATTTTACAGGGGTCTTCAAAAGACTTACTTTTAAAATCTTGTTTTTAATCATGCATAGTAGGATAATTAGAATTATTCAGTTATTATTCCAATTTGATAAAAAAAATTAGAACTAACAATGACAACTTCAATAGATAAATCTATTTAGAGTCTATTTTAGGAAATAGATTTGTTCACCCAAAATCAAAGTAATTTTATATCTATGCTCTGTTTATTGAGATTTGACAAAACTTCAAATAGGGCATTTTATCTTTAGAGTATTCTAAAGTTTTGGGTATGTGTGTCTTTATAATACCAATTGTACTATAATTTGTGGGAACCAGATTGCTAGATTGAGAACATGATAAAATCAAATGGAAAATACCAACAACACGCATGTTTTTATAAATTTGTCACTAGCATTTAAAAAGGATTTATCAGCATGATCAAATTACTTAGATCAGGATCTAAAATATTTGTTTTAAGTAGTAGTAGGAAACAAAGTTTTGTTATATATCAAGCTAAAAGATACATAAGCACAACTTCTCAATGTGTTTATTTCTTAAGAACTAACCGTAATATTTTTACCAATAGATAAATATATGAATATAAAATATACAAATTTATAGAAAATGTGGAAACTCGTTCAATATAAACAACACGTTGGAAGCACTCTTCAAGAATAAATCTCAAGAAATAGCTGTTGAACCCATTTTAGCCAAGTTGTCATTATAAACCCCCATGAAAACTCCGTATTTCCCCATACTGGCTTGCAAAGTGTCTCCATATTTGTTATGCAACTATTTATAAAATTCTATGAGGTGGATCATGAAGTTATGACCTTACTATTTTAAACAAAAGAACGCTAAAATTTAACATAGTGCAATAATTTTCCCCTTTGAATTTAAACATGTAAATTGTACATTAACATTTGGCTTCCACTTTACAAAAATTCCTACCTTCTTTTGCCTCATTCAAATAAGTCACATTATCTATGTTTCACTGTTATCTCATTACATATTATTTCTCTGGCGATCTTAGTTGTATTATACTAATGGATGATAATTCTTTGATGGACATTACCGGTTGGCCTCGAATTCCTGGAGGTCCAGTGCTACCCTGAGGTCCTGGAGATCCAGGGGGCCCTGCTAAGCCAGGAGGACCAGAGGTACCCGGAGAGCCCTATTGGAATGCAAGAGTAACATGATGAGCAGAGACCTAGGCACAAGTCTACGGTCACTGTCCAAAGGATTGTATCCATTTGAACCTCATGTGGCATAAATGAAGTTAGTTACTCACTGTTGGGCCTTTGGCACCAGGCGTACCATCAGTTCCCACTGCACCCTAAAAGATACAGGAAAAGTTCATGAAATATTAAGCCATATCTAGGGTGGTATTCAGATGTCCACCCATCTCGCAAAAGGAGGCAGAAAAATTACCAAAAAGAAAGAAAGGAAAAATAAATCAACCACCATTATATTATAAAAATCACTTTTATGACTAATTAATTCCCTTTTCCACAAAATAGACAAAATTTGCAGAGTTGACAAGGGACATTTTTTTTTTCATGAGTTCTAAACACTCATTCAGAATTGAAAGAAAATATATTAAAATATGTTGCCTTTGTTCAAAAGTTATAAAACATGTCCAGCTTTCAGTGATAATTTTTAAATATACTAGGAACTTACAGGAAGACCTTGAGAGCCAACAGGACCCGGTAGCCCAGTTTCACCTCTTTGCCCCTGAGGACCTTCAGGGCCTCGTGCCCCAGTGGGACCTGCTTCTCCCTAAAGGGGTATGAGGAAAACGTTAATTTAAGAAAACATAAATGTGGTGTGTTTCAAAGCTGACTGCTTATTTGGAGTTTTACATTTTACACCCAATCATTTAAACGAGTCAAGAGCACAAAGTAGTTTCCAGGGGTGTGTGCCTAACTTAGCTTAAGGGACGGACTCACTTCCCGCCACTCTGGATGTGATGAGGCCCACACCATGCAGAGCAGAGCAACCTGGTCAAGGTCACCTGATAGCCACCCTTGTTTCAACCCAAGATAGGGATTCAGATAGTAAATAAAAATACAGGATGCCTGGTTAAGTTTTAATTCAGATAAACAACAAATGATTTCAGAATAAGTTTGTCCCATGCAATATTTGGAACACATTTATCCTAAAAATGCATTCTTTATTTATCTGAAATTCAAACTTAGCTGAGTTTCTGCATTTTATCTAACATATTAGGTACCTAATGTAAATCAAATCCTAGAGGGAATCCCTATTATCCTTCACGGAAATACAAAGAGCTAGACGTGAAAGTTTACTCTTCATCTAGAGAGCCAGAGACCCTGGAAGAATATTACAGGTATGGCAGAATTTTGGCCAAAAACAAACACCGGGGGTGGTGGTCTTTATGTTGGGGGTGGTGGTAGGACAGGGAAACAATTTCTGAAACAGTTTTGTGAGGTGTTTGACTTTATTAAGGAGTTTTCAGTAGCCAACAGCCCGTACTAGAAAAACCCAGGAGGAGAGGGAAGTATCCAGAGTGAACTACTGTATAAACTATGATGGCTAGTGAAGTCTTAACTAGAGGCCATAGTAGGAGCAGAAACCACTTCCTGCTAAGTGAGAGTCCTGGGCATTGTGAGTATTCTTTCTTAAATTCTCTAGCCAGAGCTCGGTGTGAGGGTGGAGAGTCTCACAGAGAGAGAGAGGGAAGGGATTTTGCCTATTTTGATTGAGGTACACAGGGAGGTTGGGCCCTCCAAGGTCAGAGTCAGTGGCAGCAGACTTAGGACTTCAGGGAGCAGATCAGGTACAGAGGGGAACTGAAGAAGGTCCTACTCGGCTGAGCTCACAGTGAGTTCTCAGTTAATGCACGGACTGGTTAGTGAACCAACGGAGGGCACCATTTTAAAATAAAGCAGCCACACCCCTGTGGCACAGAATTTAAAGTCAGCGTTAGAGAGAGCCGAAGAATAATTTGACTTGATGACTCTCACATTTCAAAGAATACTTGAAATGTCAACTAG
This sequence comes from Eschrichtius robustus, assembly GCF_028021215.1. Classification (NCBI taxonomy): domain Eukaryota; kingdom Metazoa; phylum Chordata; class Mammalia; order Artiodactyla; family Eschrichtiidae; genus Eschrichtius; species Eschrichtius robustus. The sequence goes on along the minus strand of NC_090828.1, from coordinate 45,627,627 downwards.
AGATTTTGTTTGTTTGTTTGTTTGTTTCGAAGTTCAAATCCAATCTGAGTGGCCCCACTAACAAGAAGAGTGGGCCTGTACTGAGGGCATCCTCTGCCTCAGGCACTATGCTAAGGGTTTGCATATTTTCTCACTTAATCTTCAATAAAATTCCTTGAGAAAACAAGATTTAGAGAGGTGAGGTGACTGGCCACGGTTATTTTTGTACAGCAGAATCTTGTGAGCAAATCCCTTCTTCAAGATGAAGAAAATTATTGCCAAAGAAAAACCGGGTGTGAGAAAAATCAAACGTATTGTGTTGTTCAAAGTTTGAAGGTAGTGTTCTGAGTTTATTCACTAATTTAGCTAATATAATCTTAATAACCTCCCACTGTAATCTATGGATTTATCATCCAAAGTGTTGAGAGAAAGAACAAGTTGTGACTCACTACAAATGTAAATCATCCCAGCAGAATACTTCAATCCACTCCCACATGGACAGCCAAATAGCCTCCCCACATGTTCCATTAATGATTGTGTAAGTTGGGGGGTGGAGGTGGGAAGAAGGGGGGCAGAAGTGGAGGCCAATATTGTGTGGCCTTTTGACCACCTCTGATTTATTTTACTCTCCTATTGTTTAGAACATTCTGCTATTTACTACTGCCAGGCACTGTATCCAAGAATGGAGTTCCAATTCAGATTAAACTCTTATTCCTCACAGCCGTTACAACTGTCTGGTGTTAGAGTCCTATTGCAACAGATTCTTTGATACTACAAGTGTATGACTATAAGTAATTCTCTTTTAATTACTTATTATATAATAATATCATTTTTTTCATTTTCTATTTTTTTTCCCCTACCATAATGGCCATTGAGAATACGCTAGGCTCTTTTCCTTAGTTAAGAGCGACTTCCACACTCTTCAGTGAAAGAAATGACATTTACTTTGGGATTCAGGTACTTAAGTAATTCATGTCATCAAGAGCTAAATATAGTAACATCTTACCTTCATCCCAGGATTTCCTGGAAAACCAGAGGAACCAGGTATCCCAAGAGGACCCTATTAAAAGAAACCAGAAAAATGATTAGACATGTATTTTAATTAACATGAAATCTTTTATTCTGTACTTTGACATATAAGAATAATCCACTTAGTACTTTAAAATCACAAAGATAATAATATAATTTTATCATAAGAACCTTACAAAATTGATATGAAATTGTGCTAAAAGACATGTCCAGTGGTATTAAACATAACAGAATTTCCTAGTTGTAGCATACGAGAGTCAGTCACAAACACAAATTGTTTGAAACAATTGCTTCTTGAGAAATTACTTTCTTTGTGTTAACCAAGTAATAAGGATAGTTTTTAGAAAGTTACACATTGTACCAAAATCTAGGACTTCACTTTATAAAAATGATGATTAAGAATCATCTGGATATTTTGGAGTGATTTTTTTCAGGCTAATAAAGAGTGAATATGTGTCACTATACTACATTTGGGAAGGCATGAATAGAGTCTACACCACTGATTTAAAGGAAATGAGTGTAAGAGGAATTTCATTCTAGGTTATCCTGATTCTTCTTTGAGGACTGTATTTTAAATCCATCAGTTTTGCATTAATAACAGCCCTTTTAAATTACACTTATTTTTCCTCCCATAGTTTGTTTCCTTTTTGTGAGTCACAAGGGAGAAAAGATCTTAAGGGCAAGTAATTTCAAATCCGATTTACCCACCTAGTACTGAATACTTCCCTGAGCTCATCGTGTTTTTCACCTATCCATTGTACGGACCATGCTGTATTCTTGTTCTTTTTGTATACTCATCTTTCAAGACTAAGCTAAAAATTGTACCTCTCTAAGTCTTTCTTGACATCTTTGTCTCACTACTGGTGTCAGTACAGGTAGGTTCCCATACTTCAGGTTGCTTTCCCTATTACAGCAGTTAGCAATAGCATTATGCTACAATATCAATTGATATATCTCTCTTCTTTGATAGGGCAGGTTTCAAAGACAAGTACTATGTGTTTATTGCCTTTCTGTTCCAAGCACCTGGGACACAGTAGGTGCTTTGTAAATGGTAATGAATGTACAAATGGAAGAATGAATGAATAAATGAATGAATGAATATGAAAGTAATACACTCACCATTGGCCCAGGTTTTCCAGGCATACCATGTGCACCTCGTTGTCCCTAATTAGGAGAAGAGGCAAGATAACAGTGCATTTTCTACAGTATTTGTTGACAATTCATTTACGTTATAAAAATTTCTATGTCAAAAATTGGAGAATGAATATTAAGGTTAACTGACAACTTTACCTAGGTTAATAGCAATAAAAATACACATTTATACAACATGGGTAAAGTAGCAATATGCACATCTATGCTTACAGCAATAAGAAAGAAAAATCAAGACTGGAAATATAAACTGATTAAAATGATTCTTTTTACTTGAACGTGTCACCTTCTATCAAATGAGCTCAAAGACAATGCAACTTTGAACACCAGCCTCTTCTTAATAGCCAGAATAACCCAGAGGAAGGAATGTGCCCCATGTAAAACAAAAACCTAAAGCACATGTGCACACACATGTACACACACACACACACACAAAGGAAATTAAGTAGTAGTGAATGCTGCGGGTGTCACCCAGATCCCCCTTCAGCACAGAAGTAATCATTCTACCACTGCTGGAAGTGTTGTAAGCTGTGATGGCTCACAGTTGAGACCCTCCCCACAAATTGCTGAAAGGAGTTAGCTATCCCAAGGTTGCGCCCTTCCATGGTCAATGCAGTGGTACAAAGGATTAGCCCCCATTCAAAACAGTCCGAAGAGCCATCCCAGCTCCACTGTTCCCATGGAATGGAAGACTTATGAAGATTGAGGTCTCTGTTGCAAATGTAACACAGTTTAATTTCTCCCTGTGGCAAATCCTGCTTATTTTATTAATTTCTTCATAGGTGTGGTTTCTTTCTTTTATTAAAAAATAAATTTATTTATTTATTTATTTTTGGCTGCGTTGGGCCTTCGTTGATGCAAGTGGGGGCTATTCTTTGTTGTTGTGCACGGGCTTCTCATGGTGGTGGCTTCTCTTGTTGCAGAGCACAGGCTCTAGGTGTACGGGCTTCAGTAGTTGTGGCTCGTGGGCTCTAAAGAGCAGGCTCAGTAGCTGTGGTGCAGGGGCTTAGATGCTCCGCGGCATGTGAGATCTTCCCAGACGAGGGCTCGAACCCATGTCCTCTGCATTGCCAGGTGGATTCTTTTTTTTTTTTGAAATTTATTTTATTTATTTATTTTTACAGCAGATTCTTATTAGTCATCAATTTTATACACATCAGTGTATACATGTCAATTTCAATCGCCAAATTCATCCCACCCCCACACCCCGCCGCTTTCCCCCCTTGGTGTCCATACATTTGTTCTCTACATCTGTGTCTCAATTTCTGCCCTGCAAGCCGGTTCATCTGTACCATTTTTCTAGGTTCCACATATATGCGTTAATATACGATATTTGTTTTTCTCTTTCTGACTTACTTCACTCTGTATGACAGTCTCTAGATCCATCCACGTCTCAACAAATGACCCAATTTCATTCATTTTTATGGCTGAGTAATATTCCATTGTATATATGTACCACATGTTCTTTATCCATTCATCTGTCGATGGGCATCTAGGTTGCTTCCATGACCTGGCTATTGTAAATAGTGCTGCAATGAACATTGGGGTGCATGTGTATTTTTGAATTATGGTTTTCTCTGGGTATATGCCCGTAGTGGGATTGCTGGATCATATGGTAATTCTATTTTTGGTTTTTTAAGGAACCTCCATACTGTTCTCCATAGTGGCTGTATCAATTTACATTCTCACCAACAGTGCAAGAGGGTTCCCCTTTCTCCACACCCTCTCCAGTATTTGTTGTTTGTAGATTTTCTGATGATGCCCTTTCTAACTGGTGTGAGGTGATACCTCATTGTAGTTTTGATTTGCATTTCTCTAATAATTAGTGATGTTGAGCAGTTTTTCATGTGCTTCTTGGCCATCTGTATGTCTTCTTTGAAGAAATGTCTATTTAGGTCTTCTGCCCACGTTTGGATTGGGTTGTTTGTTTTTTTGATATTGAGCTGCATGAGCTGTTTATATATTTTGGAGATTAATCCTTTGTCCGTTGATTGGTTTGCAAATATCTTCTCCCATTCTGAGGGTTGTCTTTTCGTCTTGTTTATCGTTTCCTTTGCTGTGCAAAAGCTTTGAAGTTTCATTAGGTCCCATTTGTTTATTTTTGTTTTTATTTCCATTACTCTAGGAGGTGGGTCAAAAAAGATCTTGCTGTGATTTATGTCAGAGTGTTCTTCCTACGTTTTCCTCTAAGAGTTTTATAGTGTCTGGTCTTACATTTAGGTCTTTAATCCATTTTGAGTTTATTTTTGTGTATGGTGTTAGGGAGTGTTCTAATGTCATTCTTTTGCATGTAGCAGTCCAGTTTTCCCAGCACCACTTATTGAAGAGACTGTCTTTTCTCCATTGTATATCCTTGCCTTCTTTGTTACAGATTAGCTGACCATAGGTGCGTGGGTTTATCTCTGGGCTTTCTATCTTGTTCCATTGATCTATGTTTCTGTTTTTGTGCCAGTACCATATTGTCTTGATTAATGTAGCTTTGTAGTATAGTCTGAAGGCAGGAAGTCTGATTCCTACAGCTCCGCTTTTTTCCCTCAAGACTGCTTTGGCTATTCGGGGTCTTTTGTGTCTCCATACAAATTTTAAGATTTTTTGTTCTAGTTCTGTAAAGAATGCCATTGGTAATTTGATAGGGATTGCATTGAATCTGTAGATTGCTTTGGATAGTATAGTCATTTTCACAATATTGATTCGTCCAATCCAAGAACATGGTATATCTCTTCATCTGTTGGTATCATCTTGAATTTCTTTCATCAGTGTCTTACAGTTTCCTGCATACAGGTCTTTTGTCTCCCTAGGTAGGTTTATTCCTAGGTATTTTATTCTTTTTGTTGCAATGGTAAATGGGAGTGTTTCCTTAAATTCTCTTTCAGATTTCTCATCATTAGTATATAGGAATGCAAGAGATTTCTGTGCATTCATTTTGTATCCTGCAACTTTACCAAAATGATTAGCTCTAGTAGTTTTCTGGTGGCATTTTTAGGATTCTCTATGTATAGTATCATGTCATCTGCAAACAGTGACAGTTTTACTTGTTCTTTTCCAATTTGGATTCCTTTTATTTCTTTTTCTTCTCTGACTGCCATGGCTAGGACTTCCTAAACTATGTTGAATAATAGTGGTGAGAGTGGACATCCTTGTCTTGTTCCTGATCTTAGAGGAAATGCTTTCAGTTTTTCACCATTGAGAATGATGTTTGCTGTGGGTTTGTCGTATATGGCCTTTATTATGTTGAGGTAGATTCCCTCTATGCCCGCTTTCTGGAGAGTTTTTATCATAAATAGGTGTTGAATTTTGTCAAAAGCTTTTTCTGCATCTATTGAGATGATCATATGGTTTTTCTTCTTCAATTTGTTAATATGGTGTATCACATTGATTGATTTGCGTATATTGAAGAATCCTTGCATCCCTGGGATAAATCCCACTTGATCATGGTGTACGATCCTTTTAATGTGTTGTTGGATTCTGTTTGCTAGTATTTTGTTGAGGACTTTTGCGTCTATATTCTTCAGTGATATTGGTCTGTAATTTTCTTTTTTTGTAGTATCTTTGTCTGGTTTTGGTATCAGGGTGATGGTGGCCTCATAGAATAGGTCTGAGGATTGTTCCTTCCTTTGCAATTTTTTGGAAGAGTTTGAGAAGGGTGGGTGTTAGCTCTTCTCTAAATGTTTGATAGAATTCACCTGTGAAGCCATCTGGTCCTGGACTTTGTTGGTTGGAAGATTTTTAATCACAGTTTCAATTTCATTACTTGTGATTGGTCTGTTCACATTTTCTGTTTCTTCCTGGTGCAGTCTTGGAAGGTTATACCTTTCTAAGAGTTTGTTCATTTCTTCCAGGTTGTCCATTTTATTGGCATAGTGTTGCTGTAGTAGTCTCTTAGGATGCTTTGTATTTCTGTGGTGTCTGTTGTAACTTCACCTTTTTCATTTCTGATTTTATTGATTTGAGTCCTCTCCCTCTTTTTCTTGATGAGTCTGGCTAATGGTTTATCAACTTTGTTTATCTTCTCAAAGAACCAGCTTTTAGTTTTATTGATCTTTGCTATTGTTTTCTTTGTTTCTATTTCATTTACTTCTGCTCTGATCTTTATGATTTCTTTCCTTCTGCTAACTTTGGGTTTTGTTTTTTCTTCTTTCTCTAGTTCCTTTAGGCGTAAGGTTAGATTGTTTATTTGAGATTTTTCTTGTTTCTTGAGGTAGGCTTGTATAGCTATAAACTTCCCTCTTAGAACTGCTTTTGCTGCATCCCATAGGTTTTGGATCGTCGTGTTTTCATTGCCATTTGTCTCTAGGTATTTTTTGATTCCCTCTTTGATTTCTTCAGTGATCTCTTGGTTATTTAGTAACGTATTGTTTTTCCCCCATGTGTTTGTGTTTTTCACGTTTTTATCCCTGTAATTCATTTGTAATCTCATAGCATTGTGGTCAGAAAAGAAGTTTGATATGATTTCAATTTTCTAAAATTTACTGAGGCTTGATTTGTGACCTAAGATGCAATCTATCCTGGAGACTGTTCCCTGTGCACTTGAGAAGAACGTGTAATCTGCTGTTTTTGGACGGAATGTCCTATAAATATCAATTAAATCTATCTTGTCTATTGTGTCACTTAAAGGTTCTGTTTCCTTATTTATTTTCATTTTGGATGATCTGTCCATTGGTGTAAGTGAGGTGTTAAAGTCCCCTACTATTATTGTGTTACTGTCGATTTCCTCTTTTATAGTTCTTAGCAGCTGCCGTATGTATTGAGGTGCTCCTATGTTGGGTGCATATAGTTTTATAATTGTTATACCTTCTTCTTGGATTGATCCCTTGATCATTATGTAGTGTCCTTCCTTGTCTCTTGTAACATTCTTTATTTTAAAGTCTATTTTATCTGATATGAGTATTGCTACTCCAGCTTTCTTTTGATTTCCATTGGCATGGAATATCTTTTTCCGTCCCCTCACTTTCAGTCTGTATGTGTCCCTAGGTCTGAAGTGGGTCTCTTGTAGACAGCATATATATGGGTCTTGTTTTTTGTATCCATTCAGCAAGCCTGTGTCTTTTGGTTGGAGCATTTAATCCATTCACGTTTAAGGTAATTATCGATATGTATGTTCCTACGACCATTTTCTTAGTTGTTTTGGGTTTGTTTTTGTAGGTCCTTTTCTTCTCTTGTGTTTCCCACTTAGAGAAGTTCCTTTAGCATTTGTTGTAGAGCTGGTTTGGTGGTGCTGAATTCTCTTAGCTTTTGCTTGTCTGTAAAGCTTTTGATTTCTTCATTGAATCTGAATGAGATGCTTGCTGGGTAGAGTAATCTTGGTTGTAGGTTCTTCCCTTTTTCATCACTTTAAGTATATCATGCCACTCCCTTCTGGCTTGTATAGTTTCTGCTGAGAAATCAGCTGTTAACCTCATGGGAGTTCCCTTGTATGTTATTTGTCATTTTTCCCTTGCTGCTTTCAATAATTTTTCTTTGTCTTTAATTTTTGCCAATTTAATTATTATGTGTCTTAGCATGTTTCTCCTTGGGTTTGTCCTCTATGGGACTCTCTACGCTTCCTGGACTTGGGTGGCTATTTCCCTTCCCATGTCAGGGAAGTTTTCTACTATAATCTCTTCAAATATTTTCTCGGGTCCTTTGTCTCTCTCTTCTCCTTCTGGGACCCCTAAAATGCAAATGTTGTTGTGTTTAATGTTGTCCCAGAGGTCTCTTAGGCTGTCTTCATTTCTTTTCATTCTTTTTTCTTTATTCTGTTCAGCAGCAGTGAATTCCACCATTCTGTCTTCCAGGTCACTTATCTGTTCTTCTGCCTCAGTTATTCTGCTATTGATTCCTTCTAGTGTAGTTTTCATTTCAGTTATTGTATTGTTCATCTCTGTTTGTTTGTTCTTTAATTCTTCTAGGTCTTTGTTAAACATTTCTTGCATCTTCTCGATCTTTGCCTCCTTCTTTTTCCGAGGTCCTGGATCATCTTCACTATCATTATTCTGAATCCTTTTTCTGGAAGGTTGCCTATCTCCACTTCATTTAGCTGTTTTTCTGGGGTTTTATCTTGTTCCTTCATCAGGTACATAGCCCTCTGCCTTTTCATCTTGTCTATCTTTCTGTGAATGTGGTTTTTGTTCCACAGGCTGCAGGATTATAGTTCTTCTTGCTTTTGCTGTCTGCCCTCTTGGCAGGCGGATTCTTAACCACTGCACCGCCAGGGAAGTCCCATAGGGTGTAGTTTCTGAGAGCACTCAGAAAACAAATTTCCTGCACACAAGTCTGCTTTAATGCCATTTCCTTGGAAAACTGACCCGTATATCATTGGTGCCAGAGGTAGTCAAGAAAGCCTATGCTAAAATGGAGTTTTTAAGCTGGATTCCTCCCTGGCCAGCTGGTGATAGATAGGGTATGGATTTCTCTTGGCATGCTGTAGTGATGCAGTAGTAAATATTGTCTCCAGTAGTGAACTCAGATAGGGTACAAGTGTAAGGGAATGGGCTATGGGTGCAATAGCTCAGGCATTTGAGAAGGTTTAGGGGATGTAACAATTACAAAGTTAATGGAACTGCATGGGTCTTGTCGAGTGAATCCATTGGAGAAAGATGCTGAAAGGCTGATGGTAATTAATCATCAATATAAATCTTCTTAGCAGCATTTAAAAATATTGTCATCTTCTACAACCAGAGGGAAGAAAAAGTTGAAGATTAGGCCCAGGACTTTATGATAAAGGTTTAAGTGCTCTTGAGAAGGTTGAATTCTAAAATGTGGAAAGTCTGCTATGCCATGGTCAGGGCCCTTGATTGGAGGGAATGGGACCTTGAAATTTGGCATTGGGATATCTTAAGAACTTTGAAATCTCTAATACCCTGAAGCCTCTGGGCCTACAGAAGTGGTCCTTCCCACCATTAACAGCTTATACTTCTCTCTTGCTTAAAGATGAAACAACGGCCTCTACTTTACCAGACAACATATGCCACTACCACCACCACCACCACCACCTGCTCCTCCCCTGGCCACCAGACCAACAACTAGCATCAAGTCACAGAATAACTGCATTGAGGAAATGCTGTTTCTGATAAAAGAGTGAAGAGACTATACACCAAAAAATCTATAAGTCCTATACATCATGTAGAGGCAGAATCCAAGAAAGAATGTATGGGATTAGGTCCTGAAGGTACTGGATCAAGAGGGACAGGATATAAAGCTGGAGAATTTTAATGATTTGGAAGCACTCTCCCATAATACATATTTAACACCCTGATAAAGACCCTGGGAAATGTTGTTAACAGGGACAATAGTTCTTAGAAACTTGGAAAGAGCAATGGCACACTCTAAGTGAAGTAGAAATGCTGGAACTGCCTGGGCAGGTGGTAGAATAAAGCACAGAGAAGTGAACACAGTAGATTGGATATAATATGTATGGCTGGATAAGGCAATAGCTGACTATATTCTACAATATTCTCTACATTTCCAGAGGAGACGCTGCCTGTAAGTGATTAAGAATGGCCTAGTGAGAGGGTCTCACTTCTCCTGAATCAAGGCCCGATTTTGGTACCATTGAGAAGCACTAAGGTGGTTGTCTTCTATGGGATAATAGTAGGGGATGCTATAAACCTGGGAATTTTAATTATAATGGGGATGATAGGATATCAAAATAACAGAGGCCAGATGGCAGTCCTTAATTGTCAAAAGAAAAGTGGGTGAAATATAATGAACTGCAAGTTTTTGAAATATTAGCAAGTATAGCCCGACTTTCAGAGAGCTGTGATGAGAATGAACAAAATAACGCTCCCCTCCAGGTTCAAGGTAGATGGACAGACAGCAAGAGAATTTCTCAATCTATACAATTAAAATCAATCAAGAGAAGATGACCAGGAGACTCTAATCTTTAAAAGGGTTTATTCATAGTACTTACCTTTTAGGATTGTGATGAACAAGAGATAAAGATATTTAGAAGAATGCTTGGCAGATAATAAGTGTTTGATAAATATTACCTGTTATTATAATGTGATTACTATTCCAAAGTCTATGATTCTCCATGCTGCTAAATGTTTTTATTATTTCTTAAATTCTGTATTAAAATAAGTAGGCAACAAATGTACTTTGGTTATGTAAGATGTTAACTTTAACAGAAGGTAGGTATAGGGTACAAGGGTACATGGGAACTCTCTTCTATTTTTACAACTTTTCTGTAAACTTAAATTTGTTTCAAAATAAAAAGTATAAAAATTACAAAGTAGGCAACCAGTATGTCATTCTCATTTAAAACGCATATTCAGTAAAGCATTTGAGAGAGTTGAAATACACATACTTACAGGAGCACCCTGTGGCCCAAGTCTCCCTCTCTCTCCTGGCATTCCTCTTGGGCCCTGCAGATGAGAGAGAAACATCTATTGAAACATCTTACTTGAATTTCTAGGGTAGTTTGATTTCACTACTCAAATCAATCAAGACCCATTATAATTGACCTAAATAGATTTCACTTAACCTAGCTTTAATGGCCTAAATCTACAATAATCCTGATTTGATCACTGGGTACCGAAAAAGAATAAGGGTATTCAACAAATAAGAAAAACAATGTAACGCAGGAAGCCTTTTCTATTTGAAGGGGCAATTCTTATAGTGTGCTTGCCTTTCAGCTGATAATAAAGGATTATTTCACCAGCTAACATATGTGCTCTAGGTCTTCTTTTTTTTTTTCATTTAAACATTCTCTTAGTATTATCTAAAAAAGCAAAGAATTAAATTGATACGTACCATTGGACCCATGGCACCCATTGGACCAGTAGGGCCAGCTTCACCCTAAAGCAAAAATGAGATCATATTACAATATGGGAAACCTTCAATTGATATTCATATCATTCTGTTCCATGTGTGTGTTATTTTAAAGGTTTATTTTTCAAAGTGAGCATTTGAAAGGTATACTTTCAATGAAGGACCTCAAAATTCTCCTGTAACACCTTTTCTCAAAATACAATGGAAATTTAGTTTCTACAGAAATAAGTCTAAAATAAAACTGGGGATTTAAGCAAGATTGATAGAACTATCACACCTAGCTACATTAATTAGAATTAAAAAACTAATTATTTGTCTATGTCTGATAATACTTTAGGTCAAGTAAAATTTTACAAAGCTAAAATTGACTGTAATATTCCTTTAAGATCTCTTATAGGAAGCTTAGAAATGACAAATTTAAAGCCAAATGCTTTTTCACGTATGTATTTCATCGTACTTTCTACTAAAAAGTCATCTGCACTTCCTGAATGTCCTCTTTCCCTCTAGAAGCATAAATAAATTTGGGAAAGAAATGATGGCCAAGAGGCCCTAGAATTAAAAGGGTACTAAATAATGGGACTAATGAACCATCTAAACCTCTCAGATATTTTTAAAGAAGAAAAAAGAGTAAATGTGTTTTAGAGGGTGGATTCATAGTGCATCTTTATATAAAGATAACAGCCATCCTACATTGGTAGAAACCCAGTGCCATGGTGGCTGTTCTTGGTGGCAAAATTAAGTCATGTTGTGTATCCTGCTAAATCTATTGCCACTCATCCATGAAAGATTATATTTATCTATTAAATTTATCTACTTAACTATTCATTTTTTATACTCCTCTTTCCTCCAGAACTATTTAAGGTGGTCCTGAAAAAAATTTTAGACTTGAAGCAGAACAGAAATGCTATAGTGGGGTTGTATTGAGATACTATACAATTACCTTGGAACCGATTGCTCCAAGTTCACCTTTAGGGCCTTCAAGACCTTTGTGTCCCTGAGAAGAAAAATATAAATTTGTATTTTATTGCTTTTTTGAGCCTCAGAAATGTAAAAGAAGAACCAAAAATAAGCTCACAGAAAGTACTTTATGAAAACAGATCTCAGATTTACAGTTGTTACTCAAAATGTTTCCAAATTCTCAACCTTCTTTGAAAGTCTATTCAAAGAAAATTAAAGTAGGGTTTCCCTCTTTAAATAACGTTTTCAATGTGCAATGTTCTCACCTTTCAAATTTTTGTAACTTCATAGAAATTTATTTTATAGCAACAAATAAAAAACCTATGGTGGCCTTAGAGAAAACAAATAATTATAGAATTTATATAGTTATAAAATATGGTTTATATCCAGGAGTGATGTTCAAAATATTTAATAACTAGTATAGGAGCAAGCGTTCTAATTATAAGCTCAACCACTCAAAACAGAGGCCAGTCAATGTACACTGAGTGAATATCAACCATGCTTTCAGATAGATAGATAGATATGTAATTTCTATATATGTATGTAACATAATAGTTGCATATTAATTATCCTGAGTTATAAAGAGAGAAGCATTCTATAGACTTCCATGTCTGAGTTGGGCTGAGTTGGCTAGGCACCCCCTGTGATCTAGTGCACTTTTTAGTATTGTGTCGTTTATTCCACTATATAGTAATTGCCTGTTTTCTTAACTGAATCTCATTAGCCTGAAGCTGAGAGTCATGGACATTTCTCATTTATCACTGTTTTTTCTTTTATAGCACAGTATTCATAGTATTCGCAGTATTACATAGTAAGAACTCAAAATACATTTGTTTATAGAATCAAATGAAATGTAAAACAAAGCATTGTGATTTTGGTAACTGCAGATGACTACTACAACCACAGCCAGTTAAGGGCAATTGACAAATGGAATTGTAAAGATTTTGAAGGTAATGCTCCCCAGACCCTACTCTATAAGCCACAGTATCTAAAAGGATTACAGAGGATTGAACTTACTCGGTGACCCTTCAGGCCTGGAAGACCAGGAGCCCCAGGAAATCCTCGAGCTCCCTGTTGAGGGTAAAAAAAAAAAACAGATAAGGCATTTCAGAGTCATTAACTGCATAATACACTTTTTTTTCCAAAAAATATCTGGTACATAGTTTTTCACTAACAAACCTAAGGAAAAAAAGGAGAAGTATATTTTTACCTGTCAAAATACATCTAGGTGATCAAAAATTAGCAAGGCAAATGGAAACATGTCTTACACAGAGACATGGATTAATGCCAGGTATTGATTTGATGACATTTTAAAATTTTCAAATTATATCACTGTATTATAATTAATAAAGAATAAACAACAAGAAAATAAACCTGAGTCAACCTGCTCAGTGACTGAATCAAGTAGCTCAAGGTACAGGAAAAAAAATCCGAAGAACTTAAGGAAAACTATGTTTTCCTGCCTTTATATTGTGTTTTATTTGTGGTAGAAGAATAAATGTATGTGTAGCAAACCAATATGATTTATTTTTTCTGAACTTCTAAGTATTAGCAGCAGAATATGATTAGAAAGATTATATTAAAATGTGATCAGAAATTTTTTTAAATAAAATGTTCAGAAGAAGCTTGTGGATTTGTGATTGTTTAAAAAACTGAGAAAATGAAATATCCAACAGAAAAGAAAGTCAAGAAATACGAAGAGAATGGGTTGGTTCCTTGACTCAGTTTCTTCATTTCTGTTAATTCTATGCATCCTTCACCTAAGCATATCAAATAAAAAAAAAATAGAAATCAAACACTAAATAAAATCCAAACGGCATGACTATTTTGAAATGATGCTTGATACTTTTTACTCATACCCTCTTAAAATAGATAACGACCCAGTGACTTAATTATTCACTTATTCTGGTTGACTACATTAATTAGGTTTTGAACTGAATGCTATTAATACTGCCACCAGTAGACTGAGCACCTTGATAGCACAGACTGATGCTACCAAATATTATCAATTATTATTATTAATCTGCATATCCCTGGCACTTAGCCTTATGCCTTAGTAGTGGGCATTCAAGAATAAGCATTGAATAAACAACTGAATGAAGAAATGGTTTAACCTTCATCATCTTTTTCATCTTCTTGACATCCATGGTGCTTTTCCTAAATCTTTCTTAAGGAACTTCTCTTGTACTAGCACAATCTAACAAGCAAAATCCTTCTGTTCTGTATTATCATAGACTTAACTTAAAGTTAATTGAATGAATAAATAACTCAATAAATGAAATTTGTATGATAAAAGCAAAGCAATAATTCCTCTGTGACCTCTTCCAGGGAAAATGTTTCTGTAGTGTTTTCTAGGGGGTTATCATAGTAAGGGCACATCAAACCATGCTCTCTGAACAAATAAAGTTCCACTAATTCTTCTGTTTACACACCCTGACTTAGGAATTCGTTCACTTCAAAAACTCCCTTTAAGTTTTTCCACTGGAATGCTCCCCTTTACTGAGATTCGTCTCCCCTCCATCCTGAGCAGAAACTCAGTATACATCCATCTAAGCCTATAGGGGAATTTCTGAGCTATGTTATTTCAAATAATTAGTTAACTTTTGAGTTTTTGTGGTCTGCAAGGGAATTCTCATATGATTACATATCTTTAATATAACAAGAAAATAAACCAGATGTACTAGCGCTCATAAAATTTTTCTCATTCTGCTGACCCAAGACTGTCATCACACCCCAATCACACATCGTTGCATCGCACTCACAGAGTGCATCTGTGACATGTTGGCAGGGCACGTTTCCTCCCCGTGGAGGGCCTACGCTGTGAATAGGTGCAAGAGTGTAGCAGGGCAGGAGGTTCAAGCCTGGATTGGCTCACGTGGACATCCGTGCTAATGACTAAACCACATGTCTTTGTCTGCATGGACTTTTCAGGCTGATGGGGGAGCAAAGGAAAGAGAGAGCGGGGAACTGGGGAACTGGTTTTGTGTTTGAAACGAAATAACCCTTACAGCGCTGTAAATTCCCTTAAAAGATCAGCATTTATTTGTTTAAAAAAATCCTAGCATTGAACCTCATCAATTTTCAGGAAGTAAAGGGAGAATAATTCAGTATTGTTGGATGTATTGGGTGGCAGAAACATTAGGATATTATCGGAAATATAATAAGTAGGAGGCCAAATCAGTTTAGGGGATTTTGGACAAGGAAAAAGTTTAAGAGCAGGAATGTTAGAACATTTTAGCTTGCTTATCATTTTCTAATTTTCCCCATTGCCTGTGTAGTGCATCCTAGGGGAGGGCCTATCAAAGTAATATGAGTGAAGAAAGAAAGGTGGGGTCAGAGTGTGGCCAAGTGGCCCAGGTCTCGAATTCTGGTGGAACCAGTTGCCAGGGACTTCTCCCTTTAGTAAGCCAAGCGGGAAGAAAATAGCTGTATTAGCAGTGCTGGTGATCAGTACACCTTGTCATAAGATTTTAGGGGCCAGGACATCAATCAAGAATTTCAGTCAACAACAGGGTTTGGGGAAGCAGCCAAACAGGAATCTTGTCCACAATTTATTGTTCTAGGATATAAAAAACAAATCAATAAACTCTTTAAAGCAGTTGTTTTCAACATATGAATAATACAAAATTAAAAATACTAAAAATATCTTTAAAAGATAAACGGGATTGATATGTTGTGAAATTTAAGTAAGTCAAGCTGGTGACTTAAATGAAAATTTGATACTCATTTTGGAAAGAATCCATGTTAGGTTATGATATAATTTTCTAGCTCTAGGAGGGTCATTCATATGGTGCCAATGCAAAGCAGGCAATTGGAATTAGCTATCACCCTGGCAAACCGTCCTGTTTCAGAATGACAGAAGAGAACATATCTTGGTGACAGTGCCTAATGCATGCGCAGGCAATGAACTGCGAGTTAATTTTAAATGTTCTTTATTTTTTGAAGTTTGTCTTTACATTGTTGTATTGATCAGTATAAACTTACCGGAGATCCTGCAAATCCTACTTCACCAGCTTTTCCATTTCTACCAGGCTCACCCTTTACGGAAAAAAAGCAAAGTAGAGGGAAGCAAAGAGGAATTAAAATGTTCTCTCCTGAGACTAAATGACAAATCAATTTCAGATAAAAAGTCTTACTTAGAAAGCTTACGCCCAATGCTCTAAGCAGTGTAAGAACACAGCTCTATTCCTGATGGCAATCCATTAGAGCAAGACAGTTTGTGGAGATTTCACTCATTTATCAGAAGAAGAAATAAATATAAATTATACTGGTCTCACCTAGCTCACCATTTTATGAACATCAAAATTTACACACACACACATGCTATGAAATTCTACATCAACATGTAGCACTGAATTAAATAAATAGTGCTTCTTACAATGATATGTGCCATTTCTTTCTTGTGATGAAAAAAAATTTAAGAACTACCAGAGATATTTTCTTTATGGCCAAATTCATTGTAATCCACTTAAATAGATCTCACGATACACAAAGAGAAAATATTTTCTTGGTTTAATGTCACACAGACGTTGATGGTTTACCCATAATTTTATCCTCAACTTTGGTAAAACTAACACAAGAATCCAGGAAAGCAAATCTGTTGTTACATCCTGTTCTTTGATCTTTGATCAAAGAACAGGGTGTTCTTTGTTCTTTGATCACACGTTCTTAATGTTAAAATTTGAAGTTTAGCCATAACTTTAATTAAAAATTCAATTAAAGAAATGAAGCATTTCTTCAAATGCTCAAAATTTCTTCAGTGCTCAAAATGAAGCATTTTGAGCACTGGAGAGCAATACTGACACTATTTTACTAACACATTTTAAAAAATCCATTTAATAAGGGCCTCACAATGATGTTTCGGGATCAAAGCAATGTATTTTTCCTTAAGATCACTTCAAAAGCTCTACTACCAAAGGTTGTTGCTATTGTAACAATTCTAGTATCTCATGGAGAAATCATAATGGAAAACCTGAAGAATGCAGGCAAGGATACAGTACCTAATAATATAATACCATCAAAATTAAGAGCACTTTTAAATTTTGTAAAATTCCATTCTGACTTCTCCAGTTTTTAGTGACTTTAATGACAGAAATGGAGGAAATGAAATGGGAACCAATGAATAACATTCATGTTAACACTGTAGCTCCTTCTTAGCCGCTTTTGAAATTTCAAAGCAAAATGAAGAAAGGTAGCTTACATCTTCACCAGGTTTTCCAGGAGGGCCCTCTGGTCCACGTGTGCCAAGTGGACCCTAATAACAAAATGAAACAACAAAAAGGAAAAAAAAGAATATTTACCTATATTTACCCATACCCATCAATGATATAATCCAAAATACAGCTGCAATAAATGAAAATTATCATAGAAAATAACTTTATTAATATTCTGAATTTTGTTGTATCTGTCAGATTATGTGCTCAACAGGAAAAAAGTTCACAAATGCAAGTATCTTAGCACTTTCTGCTGACCATATTCAAAGCCTCTGAATTTAAATACTCTGCCAAAAGAAACATAGAGCTTAAGCACAGTCCATAACAGAGGGCTCCTGAACTGGACTGGAATTTCTTGTCACATTAGGAAAGAGTTAGTAATATAAATAACTCATGACATCATTGTAATGGTGGACCCATATTTAACTGGGTCTACATGCTTACTTGACATTTACCATTGGTCCAGGGTCACCAGGCTCACCAGGAGGTCCTGTAGGGCCAGTACCACCCTAAAATTGAAAATAAATTATATATCTATATATAATTTATGTATAATATGTAAGTTATATAAACAAACCAAAGAAAAACATAATACTAAATCCTACACTCTCTGCAGTATAATGCAATTGCTCAAAATGCTGGCTCTACCACTCTCCACCTGTGTGACTTTGAGTGAGTTACTTAATCTCTCTATACCTCATTTCTTAATCTGTGAAATGAGAATAATATGGTGCTTACTTCATTAGGTTGCTATAGCTCTTCAGATAACTAATGCATGTTAAGAACCTAGAATAGTGCTGGCACAGAGTGAGTGTTCAATAATGGTAGTTATCTCCCTCTTCTTCTTCTTCTTCATCAACTACAGTTGCCATTCACAATGGCAATAATATAAAATAGCTTGAAGTAAAAGTCCACAACATGATAATGAAAATACGGTATCTCTGATTGAGCTAAGAATTCTTTTCTTTCTCTCTTTTGAAAAAATCATTTACTACTGCCTGTCAAATTGCTACAAACATTAAAATAGCTCTACATCACTATTTTATTGGTATTTGATAGGCTATAGAAAGAAAGTACAGTATTATATTCTTTTTAAAGATTCGATGGAGTGATCATCTTCATTGTTATTTTTAATAATACCACATGGTGATGTCCTATGATCTGATTTCAGAGCTCCAAAGTTGGCACATAACTAATTATGAGAATTTTCACCATGACATGAGATAATGATGTGTTATTTCAGAAGCACAGGCACATAAAAATTCTTTGTATTGGAGATCAGTAACATAATGAAACCAGATAATAAAACTTTAACGTCATGAAGAATCTATGAAAAACATACTGCATATATTTCTAAGTGAGTGAAAATTAACTGAATACATCCCATTCAGTGAGCATTAAAATATGCAATTCAAAGGCCAACCAAAAGCAGTCATGTCACAGAGACCTTATTTATAAATTTTTCTTTTTTTGCTACAGTATATAATTTAATTATAAAAAGACTTACCTGCTGTCCTTGTAAACCTTGAGGTCCCCTTGGGCCAACAGGACCCTTAGAAACAAATGAGAAGAAAAGTTGCATAGTGTTCATGACAATTAGTTGAAACATTTCAAAAATGTTGAATCAGTGGGGCTTCCCTGGTGGCACAGTGGTTGCGAATCTGCCTGCCAATGCAGGGGACACGGGTTCGAGCCCTGGTCTGGGAAGATCCCACATGCCGCGGAGCAACTGGGCCCGTGAGCCACAACTACTGAGCCTGCGCATCTGGAGCCTGTGCTCCGCAAAGAGAGGCCGTGATAGTGAGAGGCCCGCGCACCGCAATGAAGAGTGGCCCCCGCTCACCGCAACTAGAGAAAGCCCTCGCACAGAAACGAAGACCCAACACAGCTAAAAATAAATTAATTAATATAAAAAAAAACAAAAACAAACAAACAAACAAAAAATACAGCTAAATTCAAAAAGATTAAAGCTTGGGCAACATTTGGGATGATTTTACACACACCCTCAGTGTCATACAAAGAAATAAAGAATGTGCCTATACACACCCAATGTCTTTGGGACAAGAACACTTGAATTGCTTAAGGGGTGGTTCTATTAAAGCAGAACATCCAACAAAGAAAAACCTTGGCAAGCATAAAGTCGTTATCAAACTGTCTATTTAATTCTTCAGCTTCACAGCAGCTAACTCTTATAACTTAAAATGAGCAAGTTGAATTAAAGGCTTATGAAACTATCAATAATAATGACTAGATTATTTTTAATGTAAGTTTAAAACAATCTGGGGCACTAAGTTTTTTGGGTTATTTCTTTCTTTCACAACATACACTTAAAGTATCCACACAGGCTTTCCCCATTTAACCATGAAATGATTACACTGAGGCTTAACCAAAGGAAGAAAAGGAAAATGCAATTTTAAAAATTATTAATAAATGTCTATGTAATTTTTTAAAATGTCACACTTTAAAAAGTGAAAGCAATTAAATGAAAATCTAGTTTGTTCTTATGGCAAAAACTTCAATTTTTGTTTTGGATTGATCAGATATTTAGCTAGTAAGAAAATAAAAGCTTCATTTAAAAAAAAAAACACATATGTAATTTCAACTTCAAACTGTTAAAAACTCATATATTTTAGAAAAATATCCCAAGTTAATCACTGAATGAAACCATACTGCTACTGACTTAGAATGTATATAAACAAACAATGTTTAAGTGACTTAAAATATATACAAACAATGTTTAAGTTACTTGCTGGCCTTAAGGATGGGTAGAAGGGGTGTTTATGCAGTCTGACTTTACATTGTCTGAAATGTCATTAACCTGGGATGCCTTTGAATTATGTTATGAGCAAAAAAGCATGGAGAAGTTGCTTTGAAAAGTGTTAATTCATTCAATGAAATTGCACTGCTCCAAATACCCAGGTTAAAATACTTACCCAGAGAAAATGGGAATCTTTCTAGCTGCTGAAGAAATTCAAAAGAGAATGGGGATGGCCCAGTGCATAAATTTTAGAGTTGTTGGCATAAGGCAACCAGAGAGTATTAAGATAAATAGGAAATAATAAAAACTTAAAGTGGTAAAACTTCTCATTTCAAAATTTTGTCAAATAACTTTCTAACAATACCATAAAAGTTTTTTTTAATTTTTAAAAAGTACAGTTTTTGTTGAGGTGGTGGTGGTTATATGTTTTAAAATTCTTTATTTTCTTCAAATAGTAAGTGAAAAATACAGACAGCCCTTTATTAATGTAGACACATATTTTGCACAGTTATGAATGGAAAACCATTGGGCTTTTAACTGGTATACAGCAGGGTTTGATAAATAAATTGAATGAATGAATGGATGGATGGATATGTTTTAAGAAGACACACATCACTTCTTAACTAGCCAACTCAAACCTCTCTGCACAATGGTTTTTCCAAAGTACTTTGATTATCAGTAAAATCTGAACTTACCACAGAGCCAGGCATCAGTCCTACTTGACTCCCGAGTCCAGACTTTTCATCCAACCCAGCCATCTGAGCTGAAAACGGCTGTAAAAGCAATGTGTTGACATTATTTCCACAGTAAAAGACATATATCAACATACTTTTTAAACTGAGAAGTGTACATTCTCTGGGATTCTTAAAGAATGGCTCTTCTGAGAATCATTTTAAACTTTTGATTTAAAGCAAGGAAAAAGGTTCAAGCTGTTTTTCATTGTATGTGTTTTCGATTGAACAATCTTCCTCGGGGTATTTTATTACTATGTTGCTCCAGAATAACTACTGCAATGGGCCAAATGTCTGATACTTGATAAAAGCATGGATCATTCTGATAAGTATTTAGCCAGTCTAATCGACTTCAGGTTCAAATCTCTTTATCTGATTTCCTCCCATGGTTAGAGCATGCCAAGCATCTGAACAAAACCTAAAAGTGCCTTTAAAACATTTGTCCTAAAGATTCCAGATTCCATTTCAGAATATTTTACTTATATGGTATTCTTTGTTTGTGGCCAACTTTAAACTGCACTTATATAAGTTGATTACAATTTTACAATCTTTTTAATGAGTCCCTGAATGTTCCAAAATTGGCAACAGTTTTACCTACTCTTTTTCATATCTAAAAATCTCTGGTCACCCAATTGACCAAAACTGCCCAAACTCATTCCAGGAGTTCTATTAATTTCCAGATTTTAGTGGGAAAAGAATGTGTGTATTGTTTTAAAAATAAACTGGCAATTCCTTCTACAATGTGTTGAAAATCAAATGTAAAAATTGTTGTAAAAGAAAAATCATATTTCAGGGTTCCATAAGTTCCGTTGTTGTGCTATGCAATCTACTCATAAATCCCGTCTCTGCCACTAAGAATTCAAAGAGGCAGGTATAGAAAGACACTTTGTTTTATTTTACTTCCGGCAGGAAACTGATATTCAGGAAATAACCAGGTAGCATTTTTAGTGTCAACTCAGTGGCTCTTTCATATACATCATCCTGGATGTGTCATCCTCCCTTGGTGTAGAGGACAAGACACAGATTTTGTCAGCATTCTGAGCCTAGAGAACAAAGGACAAGGACATATTTCTCTTATCAATTCATAGTGGGAACAATACTAGTGGTCCTTCAGAATCAACAGAAAGTACAAAATTCCAATGACCAGAACTGACATTGAGAAATACAAATAATTTGAAGCAGCACTTTTAAAAAGTGCTACTTTGAATTGTCCAACAATTCCCTGTGGATTTCCTAGTTTTATTGTTATTCATAGCAGTATTGTGTTCACTTAAGCTTCTCTTGCAGTCTAGGGTCAACATCTGAACTAACACAATTTAAAATCATAACAATAAATCAAAAACTTATTATTTTATCTAAAGATGATATTGAACAATGCACACATCTCACCCTGCTCAGGCCATCGGGTCCTGGGTGAGATGGATGTCCAGGAGGTCCTGGGGCACCCGGTTGACCAGGAACACCTGGTTCTCCATCGATTCCCTGAGGACCACGAGGACCCTGGAAAAATAAGCCAGTAGAAATTAGAACCTATTGCCAAATATGTACTTAGTAGAAAGCAAAAAGCAGACTTCTTGATGGAGATAAAGTGTTCATTATTTTTAAAAAAATAGCAATCCAGCCACCTACAGTAATTTCATCAGCTATTCCAACACTGCGGATTTCAGCCCTGGTCAGCCTCTACCATCGGGACACGGTACCTTCTGGGTAAGAATTTTACTCTTGATGTGTTAAATCCCCAGTAATGAGCCTTCTTGAAATAATTATAAGAGTGTATTCAGTTCATCAGTATTCTAGTATAAGCTTCCTTATTTGGTTGAGTTTTGCTGTTCAGGGTATCTAATCAACGATTTCTAAATTCACTTGTCTGTCTTAGATGAAATTAACTGTGTATGTTCTTGCTTAACTTCCCCCCACTTAAAAAAAGAATGTGATGGATCCTTGATTGGGGTTTGTGGTTTTTCTCATCTTTCTAATTTTTTAATGCTTCACATAGTTCCTGGCTCATAGTAGACACTCAGTATATGCTTATTACATTTTCACATTTCAATCCTCTTTACTCTAGTACTTGAAGTCTGGCACACTTTGTTTTCCCAACTACTCCCAAAGGTAGTCCAGACCAATGAGAAGTAGAGGGAAAGGCACAGGGACTCAGCCAAGTCTACTTCTCAGGGCAGTGCGCAGTGAGTTGCAGCTGCTGAATTCCACCCTCCTCCTAGCCCACATTCTGAAGGCAGGTTGGGGGACAGCTACGTCCTCAGTTCTGGAAATGCCCCGTCCCCAGACCTCATCATGCCCACAAGCCTTGTTAACTATTTTATGGCTTTTTAACCCTAGAGATTCTTAACAGGACCAAAGAAAGGAAAGGAAGGATGAAAAAACTCAATACACTTTTACTAATTAGAAGCAGGGATCAAGAAAAATACGGTAAGTGAGTTAGAGTTTAATAGTAAAAGAATCTTCTCATGCCTAAGCATGAGGATATCTTCCAGCCCACAGTAAGCAAATATGAGCTGGTACAGCAGAGGGAATAAACGCAGGACAAGCAGAGGGGGCAGAGGGGGCAGTTTGCATATGATGGTTTGGGGGAGGGTGGCATAACAGCTCTACAGAAATTTAATTAATATATTTTAATATATTCAAACACTCATGTTTGACATGTTTACTTCCTGGAGTAGTGGAATAATTAAGCAAATTTATGTGTTCAAATAGAAGTAGATAGCTTAGCCTGAGAAAACTCACATTTTGAAAACTAATTTCTCAGAAAGTTATTCTCATCCTTTAAAAATCAAACCCCTTCTGACTCCTAAACCACTAACCATTCACTGCACTCTTTTTTCATTTTACATAATGGAGGCTAATTTTTCATTGCTATCTAGGACTTCTGGATCATATGAATGTGACACCATGAGCTGGAAGTGTATATTGTCAGTGGTGGCATAGAAAACATAGTAGTCTGACCTACTCAGACTACTACATGTGGAAAACTCTTAATGTATTTTAAAATGTGAAATTGTTAATTGATAACCAGGTTTGATTAATACAAAAAATGAGCTAAAACATTCTCTCTGCTTTGAAAGAGATTTCCAAAGCAAAACCAAAAACTACATTTAGTTCCAGTGCAAGTAGAGAGAGATTTGGGCAATATTAATCCTCAAAAACTTGTGTCCTTTCCCCAGTCCTCTGCGATTAAAAATCATGTTTCAAGGTCTGCTCTGAAGACAGTTCACTTTTTCATTGACTTCATGATGCATTCTGTGCCTCCATGGTATCTCCTCTAAATAGCCTACATGATTTACTTTTATACATATTGAGATTAAAATTAATAAAAACTTGTGAAAATTATCCAAAATTAAGTGAACATAATAAGATTATAAGTGAAAATAAGAAAAAATATTATAATACATGATATTTTGCTGGTAAATATTTAAAACAAAATATAATTTTAGAATACATTAAAATATATATTTTCATATTTCCAAGTGTGCCGAATCACATAAGTTTTATATTAAGGTAAGTATTCTGTTTATAGTCATTCCTTCCCATCCCCCAGGATACTCCACTATCTCAGGCAGCAATCCACAATAAAAAGTACTTGTACATTGCCACTAGGTGGCAACACTTAAACATTCACAAATAGAAAGGAATAATAATGACCCCAAATTGTAAAGAACTTTATTCACTGATGGTTAGTAATATCACACACACACACACACACACACACACACTATGAAATGTTAGAGTTGGTAATAACTGGTATAGTCCCCATTTTACAGATGAGGGAAGAGACCTATAGAGGTTGCGTTTCATGCAATTAGAACTCATCACACCATTGACTGTCCACCTCCTGACAGGTTGCTAGTTTGCCACTATGAATTTACCAGGACAATACACTTAAAACTAAGGATATGTGATGAGAGACAGTCATGATCATTGGCTAGTAATGAGGGCTTCAAGAGAGTATCTCTATATCAGTAGTTCTCAATCTTAAGCAATTTGCTCCCCTCCCCCACTCCCCACTGCCAGGGGACATTTGGCAACACCAAGAGACGTTTTTATTTGTTCCAATTGTATGAGGGAGTGCGGCAGGTGTTTCTACTAGCATCTAGTGGGTAGAAATCAGGAATGCTGCCAAACATCCTACAATGTATAAGGAATGATCTGGCCCCAAACATCAGTGGTGTTTAGCTTGAGAAACTCTGCTCTGCTTCACGAGCTTTTGTAGTGTTTGATGGTAATGAAGTAAGGGGAGAAAAATGGTATTTATGACTGCGGTACCAGCCTATATTGTGTCAGCCACAGCTTTTGTCCAGGTAAGCGTCTCCTGCAAGTCTTGGGACCTGAGGCAAAACATTCTACCTGTAGGTATCTTATGACATCATGCCAGTATCTTGAAAACAGCCCTGGTGGGAGTATTTACACCAGGGAAATCAGCAAAAGCTACAGGCATATTCTTTTTTTTTAAACACCTTTATCGGAGTATAATTGCTCTACAATGGTGTGTTAGTTTCTGCTTTATAACAAAGTGAATCAGCCATACATATACATATATCCCCATATCTCCTCCCTCTTGCATCTCCCTCCCACCCTCCCTATCCCACCCCTCTAGGTGGTCACAAAGCACCAAGCTGATCTCCCTGTGCTATGCGGCTGCTTCCCACTAGCTATCTGTTTTACATTTGGTAGTGTATATAAGTACATGCCACGCTCTCACTTCGTCCCAGCTTACCCTTCCCCCTCCCTGTGTCCTCAAGTCCATTCTCTACATCTGCATCTTTATTCCTGTCTTGCCCCTAGGTTCTTCAGAACCTTTTTCTTTTTTTAAAAAATAAGTCAGTCATTAAACATTTACCATCACACCACTGCTTGCTAGGATTAAGAGAGGAACAGATTTCCTACTTGGGTATCTGCCAGGACTGTCTTGCTTGATTCCAGGTAAATAACGACTCCTCACAGTTTTTCACACACACACACACACACACACACAATTCACATTGATTGTCTCAGACTTAACCAAGATAGGAAATGCAGCCTATAACGCACTAAGTCGAGAAGAGAAGAGTAAGAGGAGTGAGGAGTAGATTCACTGAATCCTGACAGAAATTCTGGAATTCCAACAACTATTTCCACAGCAACTTCTACCTAGACTTAGGACTCAGTTTTATCAATTATTCTGGGCACAAGTACATTGATACACAGTGTTTTCTGCATGACCACCCACCCTCCACCCAACTAAAGTCATCTTCCACCTGTCTCTGTCATCCTAGACCCTGGACAGACATCTGAAGATCTACCAACAGCATTTAAGCTACCAACGCTGGTGAGGTAGCTCAGCAGAACAGCAATGAAGAATGGGCCATAAGGGAATCGGGACACAGCTTTGCTGCCCACCTACATGGCTATGAACTCCTTCCTTGGGGCCACTGTCATTTACCTGCATACCTGCAAATACCTTCCATAACTCCAGCTGCGGTTTGGAAACAGTACTGGCATCACCCTATACTTGGTGAAATGTGTAGAAGCCGAAAACAGTATCAAAGATGAAACCAGTGGCAAGAGTTCCTAGCGACATGATCTAAAATATGCTTTTTCCTTATTTGTATATTTAAGGTTGTTTGTTCCTTCCTTGCTCATCTATTTTTCCCATTTAGATATGGATAAATACATCTTTGGAAGGTTAAAAATCCATAGAGAGTTAAATTTTAGTAGATATCATTAGAAAATTAAGCAGCAGAAATTTTTCTGATTGTAACACGGATAATGACAGCAATACACAAATTCGTCTAGGCATTTAGTACATAAAGGACATAAGTTTTTGAGGGTGAGATATAAAAAAAGCAAAAGAATTGCTATAGTAGGACTTGGTAATAAGAGAAAACATTTGGCACGTATTACATAATAGCCTCATGTCTTATCTCAAGAATATAGAGTTGATTATTTAAATTTAAAGATGTTCCCTTTGGTAATGAATTTGTTGATGTTTAAAATCACTCCTTTGATAGCTCCGCAGCAGCTGCTCAGTGAAAAAGGCAGTGTTACTTGGGAAATAAATTCATTATACAACCACTTGAAAGAAAATTTCGTCCTCTAATAATTTCTTGTTCCTTTATCCTATTTGGATATTCCTGCAGCAACCACAGATCACAGAACTTGGGTGTTTTATCTCAACAATGCATTCTTGGCATTGTTTACTCATGATTTACAACTTCTGAAAACAACATGAGGTACTCATTATGTTTCCTTAGATTCTACTTTATCTTAATTTGACCCCCTAAAGGACAAATAAATATCATCTGTGTTATCTAAGAAGATGTTAGGTAATTATTAGCATGTGATGCTTTCCTCTGAATCAGGATCAATACGCAATTACCTCATGACCTGAATTCTATGTCACGTTTAATAGAAGTGAGAAAGGAACGGTGCCACTGGCTCTTTGCTGCATCCAGGGAGCTTGGTGTAGACGGGCTTATGCGGTACACAGCACAATTCACAAAAAGGGAACTCCACTGCCAACTTACAGGTTTTCCTTTTGGGCCTCTCTCTCCTCTTGGTCCCTGTGATCCTGGAGGTCCCTAAAACAGAAAACAGTGGTTATGCCTGCAAAACACATATACTTCAGACATTTTTGTTTTAAAGGTTTACCGATATAAGAAAATTGGAAAACAGAAATATCACACTTTTTTAAAATTTAATTCAGTTGAAGACTACAGAAAATAAACCCATGTGCATATAAAAGCTCTGTGTGCATAGAAAGGCTGTTTTTTTTAGCACTGAAGCTTAAAGACTTGAAAAGAAGTGTAAAAACGTGGTGCCCAATGAGCTGTATATATTAGTTTGAACAATAACAGTAAATTTGTAAGGACTGTTTTTTTGCTGTCTTGTCTCAGACACAAAAACTGACGATTCAGATTTGAGAACTACAAAATCGTACAAACTCCAGATTTCCAATTTTCTGACGGATGTGTGAGTTCATATTGGTACATGATATCCCAAACTGTTCATCACTATTCAAGTTGCTGATGAAAGCAGTGGGAAGAAAGGCCTCTTATTCTACTGTTAATTTGTGTGCCTTCAAGTATCTAGTATCTTTTTTTTTTAACTTGATTTAGAATATTGCATCATCTCCATCGTATATTTAAAATCCACTGAGAATTTTCCAAATGGTAATTGCAGTTATTTCTCCATTAAAATAACAAATGATTGGGACTTTCCTGGTGGTCCAGTGGTTAAGAATCCGCCTTCCAGTGCAGGGGGTCGGAGAACTAAGATCACACATGCAGCGGGGCAACTAAGCCCGCGTGCTCTAGAGCCCGTGAGCCACAACTAGAGAGCCCGCATGCCACAACTAGAGAGAAGCCCACGCACCGCAATAAAGAGCCTGCGCGCTGCAACGAAGGATCCCACATGCCACAGCTAAGACCCGATGCAGCCAAATAAATAAATATATATTTTTTTAAATAACAAATTATTATATTTCAAAAGTGGCATTTTGTGCTGATATCTTAACCTTTTTTTTCCAGAAAATGGCAGTTGCCAGGAGAATTTTATTTCTCTTCAAAAGAGTTTCAATCGGGCTTCCCTGGTGGCGCAGTGGTTGAGAGTCTGCCTGCCAATGCGGGGGACACGGGTTCGAGCCCTGGTCTGGGAAGATCCCACATGGCGCAGAGAAACTAGGCCCGTGAGCCACAATTGCTGAGCCTACGCGTCTGGAGCCTGTGCTCCGCAGCGGGAGAGGCCGCGATAATGAGACGCCCGCGCACCGCGATGAAGAGTGGCCCCCACTTGCTGCAACTAGAGAGAAAGCCCTCGTACAGAAACGAAGACCCAACACAGCCATCAATAAATAAATAAATAAAATTAAATAAATATTTTAAAAAAAAAGTTTCAATCGAGTTATAAAAGTTAGACTGTTCATTTACTCAAGTCAACATACAGTATTGTTTAAAAGCAAAAGCTTCAGAAGGACTATAGCAGGTCTGTTAAAGCGTATCAGTATTTCACTTATGTTAATTTAATGTGTTTTAAAATTTACAGGAATTGTGTGTGCATGTGTGTGTGTGTGTGTCTTATCCATCTGGTTACCTGTGAATGCTACCACTAATCCAAACCTGAAATCAATAGTCTTTTACGCTAAACCAGAAATATGCTATCTGATGCATAATTTCTCAAACTCTAATGCAATATGTGATTTAATTTTATAGTAACAGATGAAATTAACAGTTTGTTTCACTAAACAGATAAAAGGAGTCTACCCTTAATCATTGTCAAACAACAGACTAATATGCCCTAATTTCAATGAGTACAGTTAACCTAATTAGGGTTCATCAATATCATTCACTGCTGCAAAGGAATTCTTAAACTTGAGGATGTTTCAAAACAAAATGTTTCAAGAAATCAAGCATCATTATTTTATAGTCTATTGTCTTTTCATAGATATAATATCCATAAAGATTCAGTATCTCAAAGAACTTAACAGTACCATGAATATTGGAGGAAACTACTTACTGAGGGTCCTGGACGTCCACGTATGCCTGTTACCTAAATGATAAACAAGATAATATGTAAAGAAAAAGTTTCTAAGGAGTTTTCGAAAACTTAATAGTCTAACAAATAAGAATAACAACAAAAGCCCAGTGAATTCTTTTAGAACAAATAGATGTTGACAGTTGATGCCCATTTCCTCCTTGCCTATAAAGCTAAGACATTATCTAATTTAAACTCTAATATAGGGAGGCAGTACTGGTATAGTGATTGAGAGCACCAATGCTGGAGCCAAGAGGGCTGGGTTCAAATCCTAACTCCATCCCTTCCCTTACCAGTTGTATGACCTTGGACTAATTAATTACTGTCTCTGTACTTAAGGTTCCTCTTCTGTAAAATGGTGATAATGATTACGAAATTACCTCCCTCTCAGAGTTGTTGTGAAGACAAACAAATAAATATTTGGAAAGCGCTTAAAACCGTACCTTAGACATTGTGTTTTTAAATGAAAGAAAACAATATGAATGGTTTACTTTTTAGGGAATCTTTGTTAAAGACAAGCCAATTTAAAAGCAAAGCAAACATGCAAATATTGTCAAATAAATCAACATGTTATATTTTTGTGTTGACAAAATGATGATAACTCCTTTAAAATCTAGGACAGTGGTGAAGAACTTTCATCCTCTTTAGTGATATACTTTTTGATCATCTACAAGTCTAAATAACTCTTAAGAACTCTTATACACTATGAATTTAAATCAGGATAATGGCATAACGTATTTCCAGAAATGTGGCACATTAAATCATGCCTTTCCATTTGGATTATATGGCTATTTATACTATAAAAAATGTACATCTTAACTATCACTTTATATTCACATACATTATATTTAATTTTGTAAAATCCTGATTTACACCTTTAGTCATGCGACAATAAAAGTCAGGAAATTGTGAAAAATAAACATGAAATATTGTATTAAAGAATTGATCTATTTTGGTTTGCTTCTTTTATACTAAAAACTTGGTTATAAAATAAATTCCCTGTTTTTGAAAGTATGTATATAAGCAATAATATATCAATACAACAAGGCTGTAACTAAGTTTATCAATGGTACATGAAAGCAGTATATACATATATACTTACAACAGGCACTAACCCTGGTTCTCCTTTTTGTCCCTATGAAACAAAATAAAAGTTCAATTAGCAAAATATAGTGGCTTGTTGAGCATTAACATGTCATATTAGAATATTCCATGTAAACACTGGAAATTTCTGTGTAAGAAAGGTAAAAAAATAAATAGAGAAAAAAAGTTAACAATCAATCTTTAAAATATTTAGTCAGACATTATTCATGAAAAAAACACTACTTATCTCAAAGACATGAAAAGAAAATTAATCCAGTGTGTGAAATGTGTAAAGTTGTTTCCCTTCAGTTTTTACAGTAATCAAGCCCAAAGAGAAAATCCAGAAATGTGGACATATTTGAATTTTCACACTCATATTACATGCCACCTAGCTTTTAGTAACCTATCAGATGCCATTCCTGAAACACCTGCCATCCCTTTTTTTTTAACTCATGGAAGAATATGAGAAATAACAAGAGATGTATGGCTGTCTTTTAAGAAAAAAAAAAAGGAAAGAAAAGAAAGGACATAATAATATTAGTCAGGTAATTCTCAATATCTGTGGAAAATCTAGAAAAAACATTAACTGAACAGGAAAGTAAAAAATAACACAAGAAACTATCATAACTTAAATAAAGTCGGGAAGTTTAATTTGCTCTTATAATAGATGTAGATAACACAACAGATACAGATGGAATTTCTTTTGATTCTTAGAACTTTAGATTATCAAAACTTCATTCTTATAGCATGATGTCAAGTATATAGTTTAAATAATATTGGATGAATTGTATCTTTATATACCTCTACTGTATCACGTACTTGCTTGTATTATTTATTTCAGAATTTGTCTTCCAACAGATTTTGGTCTCCCCAAGGTCATGATTATGTCTACTTTATATTCTCAGCTGGACACACAGACGTTCTCAATAAATTAATTAATATATTAATTTTCATTAATACACTATGAAAAATGTTTTTTCCTAGGCAATTACAGAGAATGAATGCATTGAGGATTACATCCAAACTATAGAAAATGCAACGATAATGAATTCTCTTTTATTAAATTTCTCCTTTTACATATACTGTTCTTATATCTGATTATATAAAGAACATGAGTTCATAGTAGGGAATTGTTAAATAGAGGAAACAGAGAGATAAACTAAATATCATACTCATGCCCAGGAGATAATCACTGTTAACATTCTGGTAATCTTAGTTTTCCATCATGTACCTGAGCTTGGTTTACCTTATCAGTGCCTCAGTATTTTACTCTTAGATTTTGTCTTCATTCAAAACATTATTTTACAATCTTGACAGTCTTAATGGTGGACTCAGTGAAAGAACAGTACCCTGATCATACTTGCTGATTCTAATGCTGAGACAGCTAATACTCATGAAGTCACGAATAAACTGAGAATTTAGAAGTATTGCAAATGCATTGCAGCTCTATTTACAATAGCCAGGACATGGAAGCAACCTAAGTGTCCATCAACAGATAAATGGATAAAGAAGATGTGGCACATATATACAATGGAATATTACTCAGCCATAAAAAGAAACGAAATTGAGTTATTTGTAATGAGGTGGATGGACCTAGAGTCTGTCATACAGAGTGAAGTCAGAAAGAGAAAAACAAGTACTGTATGCTAATACATATATATGGAATCTAAAAAAAAAAAAAATGGTTATGAAGAACCTAGGGGCAGGACAGGAATAAAGATGCAGACGTAGAGAATGGACTTGAGGACACTGGGAGGGGAAAGGGTAAGCTGGGATGAAGTGAGAGAGTGGCATGGACATATATACACTACCAAATGTAAAATAGATAGCTAGTGGGAAGCAGCCGAAAAGCACAGGGAGATCAGCTCGGTGCTTTGTGACCACTTAGAGGGGTGGGATAGGGAGGGTGGGAGGGAGACGCAAGAGGGAGGAGATATGGGGATGTATGTATATGTATAGCTGATTCACTTTGTTATAAAGCAGAAACTAACACACCATTGTAAAGCAATTATACTCCAATAAAGATGTTTAAAAAAAAAAAAAAGAAGAAGTATTGGAAATGGCTCTACAGAGGCAGGAGGGTGCTTCAAGGTAGACTGAAGCACACCTACAAGAAGACTAGAGGAACAGGGGGTCAACACATATGGGAGGCAAAGCAGAACAGGCTTATCTCCGTGCTAACTTCTAGACTAGGTCTTTCCGTTTTTAACATGAAAGTAATACAAATTAACCTTTTAAGAGCTGAAAGAGCTTTCTTTGAAATACTAAGAGAATTTTAATTGTTCAGAGAGGGTATGCAAATCTGTGTCCAATAAATAAAGGACTTTATGAGAATGATACTGAAGAAAATGTTCCTTTTAGGAACAAGTCTAGAAAAACAAGTAAGAAGGGAGGAGAAATTATTTCAGGCAACATTAGAAAAATGAGCCTCCTATTGTTCCACAATACTTGATATGGGATTAAATGTTCTCTTATCAGGTTCTGATAACACATTTATCTAATGATTCTATGATCTTTCTTATTTTGGAAATAAGCCACATATGCAAATATTTGTTGCTTTTGTTAATATGGGCTTTGAATAAATCAATTTATGTGGAATGATAATTTTACTAAATTTGATTTCCATACCCCTGGGAAACATAAAATTCAAGTACTCAGATTCAGATGAGCATTACAGTTTATTTTACTTCTCATCTGTTATTCATCACTTAATGCTCTGTGGACATGCCTCACCACTTTTATGGCATGCCGTTACCATGGAAGCAGTCACAGCATTTTTCCCAGCATCATGCCATCTGTACTATTTGCCTCCTACAGGATTTCAACAAGGGCTCAGTAATTATTTGGGGGTTAACATGAATGAATGAATGAATGAATGATAAATAAAAATCAATTTTATATAAACCAAACACAAAATGTATTTATATAATATTACTCTGCTCTCATATTTCTGATGACGCTTGATAATAAATAACAGGGTCATGAAGATAGTAGCACATAACTAGACCATGCTAAATTAACATCTGCTATGAGTGTGTCCAGCTGTCCCATACCACCTTTGGGAAAGGCAGTAAACTAAATGACATAGCCTGACAGCTGTCCCTCAGCAAATTGGGTGATTGCTAACCAAATCAAATTGATTACATCAGGGCAGTTCTCACCGTTAGTTCTTTTTTTATTTCACAGATTGTTTATCTATCTACCTACCTATTCACCTATCTATCTAGTTTGTTTGAGGCCTATACTCAAACCTTTATGTTTCATATTTTTATAGCTTTCAGATGTAAATTAAATGTGAGCTGGAATCTGTAGTCCTTCTCCTTTAACATATATTCAAATGTAAATAGCTTCACTGATATTTATGTCAAATAAGACAACAACAAATTTATGGTGTTGCCCTCTGAACCAAAAAATGTAAAGGTGACAAGGACCTCCCCTTGATAGATAGCATCACTTTCATTTACCATGAAGGTATTGCATTGCATTATCTGATTATCACTTTACCAAAGTTCCACTGCATGCAGAGGCAAAGAATTTAAATTTGCTGTCTAAAATCTGCCATGAAAATTGGGATGCCTGATCATTTCCATTCTTGATTCCTGTGCCCAGCCCATCTGGATAAGACCAGAGCAAATTCCATAGTTTTCAACTTAACCAGGAAACGGAGAGCACTTCCAAGGGAATGGAACTCTCTTCACTGACTGGGATTACCCATGTCTAGATGACAAGTGGCTAAACCAGCCAGCTGTACCAGGGTCATGGCTATACGCCAATATTGTCCTCTTGAGTGTAAGGCTTGTCTCTCGGATTAGATTTTAGGCTCCTTGAATGTGAAGAAGGGGAGAGAAAGGGAGGTGATGTGTGTTTGGCAAAACGTTCAATTAATTCTTTTAAATGAATCTTTACTTCCCAATCAATGCACGAGAGACCACGATTCCACTGAAGTAGAACTAATACCCTTCCTTCCTTCCTTCCTTCCCTCCTTATTTCCTTCTGTTAGACATCCATTAGACATTTAATATATTAATTAGACCTTAATTAATTAATTAGACATTAATTAGACATTAATTAGACATTTAATATACATAAGGTATATACTAAGTGCTGTGATAAATGCAAGTAATACAAAGGTTAATATGACACAGTCTCAATCTCTAAGGGATTCACAACCTTCTGGAAGAAACATCTATAAACAAAAATTAACAAAGGGAATAAAACAGAGGCATCTATAATCTATAATCAAAGTAGTTAAACTGTGCTCATATATTTATATTAGTGTGGTACTTTATACTTTACAAAAGGCTTTCAAACACTTCAAAGCACAGTCCTATGCGGATAGCGTTAGAATTTTAAAAATTTACAAAAATGAAACTATGCAAAGTAAAACTTACCTTTCTTCCTCTACCTATAAAAAGAAAAGAATAAATATGTTATTTTATGCAGATATAGTTATTGAGAATCTCCTAAATATTTATTTCAATAATTATTTTTAGAGAGTCAGAACTTAACTTAAACAGGTTTCCCTGTCACCAGTAGATACAATTCAAAAGTTGTTTTGGATCAGTATGTTCGTAGGAGGCAAAATAATACATCCCTTTGGAAAATTCTGACGTTATGTGATTATTCTTAACATCCTTTATATAGTATTTAAAATTCATTAAATTATAAAATTGACTATTAAAATTATAACTAATTATCTTCAATCAGTATGCTCTGTTTTTGTTTTTTATACTTTTTTGAGTAGGCTATTCATTCACATGGTTAAAAAAAACAAACCCAAAATATATTAATAAAGGTATACAATTATACAGTGAAAAATCTCCTTCTTGTCCCCTTTCCTCTAATTCCCACATTTCACTTCTCACAGGAGGTCACTATTATTAATTTTCCTATTATTAGTCTTCCTAACCAAGAACATAATAAAACATTACATTTATTAAAGTCATCATTTGAGTTAGTAGTGTTTTAAAGTTTTCTTCAGATAGGTCTTGCAAATTTTGTATGAAGTTTATCCTTAGCCACTTTATCCTATATATTGCTATTATAAATAAGATATTTTTATTCCTATTATTTATTCTATGAGGTAATTGTATACAGTATATCTATTAATTTGTTAATTTTATACTGCACTATCTTACTAAATTGTTTTGTAGTATTTTTTTACTCTATTCCCTCAGGTTTTGTAAGTACACAATTGTAACAAAACACTGTTACTATAAAGATGAATCATTGGACCAATTCTGAGTTGGCCCTAAGCATTAAAGGTAATGCTTCTATTGTGACCACCTAGAGGTGTGGGGTGGGGAGGGTGGGAGGGAGGGATATGCAAGAGGGAAGAGATATGGGAACATATGTATATGTAAAACTGATTCACTTTGTTATAAAGCAGAAACTAACACACCATTGTAAAGCAATTATACTCCAATAAAGATGTTAAAAAAAAAAAAAGGTAATGCTTCTATTATTAAATATAATAAAGCTTCTAAGCTGAGATGTAAATATTTTATTATGTTAATGAAATGTCATTTATTACTAAGTTACTAAGTATCTGTATCAAGAATATTTATTTGTCTTTGCCAAATGTCTTCAATTATGGAGAAAAGCATGTGATTATTTTCTAATAGCTCTGCTAAGATAATTATTTTTAATTAATTATTTTTATTAATAGCTTTCCTAATATTGAATTATTCTTTTACTTAAGGAATAATCTCTACTTTTTCATGGCTAATTATCCTTTTAATGTGCTAATAGATTTAATATTTTATTTATTTTTTTTATAAATTTAAAAATATTAAGTAAATTTGTATGATTATAGTTTTCTTCTTTGTGCAATCCTTGCCACATTTGGCTATCAAGGATGTACTTCCTTCATAACAAGACATTAGAAGTATGCCTTCTCTTTGCATGTTCTAGAAGAGCTTAAACAGCATTAAAATAATCTGTTTTGTAATGGTTTAGCACAACTGTGAAATCACCTGCTACTTTTAGTAGGTCTATCTGCTTTACAAATTTTTCTATTTCTTCTAGGGAAATCTGTGTGCTCACTTTTTCTCCTTTTACCAGGGCTAGTTTTAGCAAATTATATTTTCCTAGAAAGGTATCCATTTCATATAGGTTTTCAAATTTATCAGCATAAAGTTGTGCAAAGAAACCTTTTATTATTCTTTTATGTTCTCTGTTTTCATTTGGTCATTTTCCCATTACCATTTCTTATTTTATGGTTAATTTATTTTGTTGATTTCCTGTAGTACTATTTTTTGAATTTACATATTTCTACTGTATTTCAGTTTTCTCACTTTTCAACTCATTTTTTCTTTATGAATTTCTTCTGCTTATTTTCAGCTTATTTAGTTGTTCTTTTTCTAATTTTTTGAGATGGATGCTAAATGCACATATTTTTATTCTTTCTTTTTCAATTTTTTAAGAATATAGCTGTAGATTTTTCATTATATTTTTAAAAAATGTTTCATAATGTTTTCAAGAACATTTGTATTGTTTGGTATGTTAGTCTTTCTGATGTTTGAGAAGATTCATATATTGGCTCTACTATTTAACATTATTCTTTTATATTACTCATATCTTTATTTAGACAGTTTCTATTAGCTCCATTAAAATGAGCAGTGATAAAAATTACAGTGCTTCCTATTTCTTCTCTGACCCCCACACTTTCTTCCAGCACGCAATTTAAGACAAGAAAATGCTCTAGTATTTATCTCTGTAGTGTTAAATGTGCTACTATACTTCTTCTATATGATTTGTCAGCTTTGAATGATATTTTTTGACTTCTGCCTCTTAAAGGTGAGGAATTAGCAAACTCAACTCTACTTTACCCCTTTTTGTCTTCTCCTCTCATTATGTATTATTAGCTGTATTATTTCTATATTGTCAGATTCAATAACATTTACATTCCCATCCATCACCCTAAACTGCATTTTTGTTTTAGTCTCTTTCTACAGTTATATATATCAATGCTCACTTCAGTTCTTTGACAATTTCCCCAATTAACTCTTGGTTGTCTTGGGTTTGTCCCATAGTAGTTTCCCTAAGATATTTATGGAAAGATTCCCAGAGTTCCTGTGTGTTTTGCTGTTTTTTCCATAACTTTAATACTTGAAGGAGAGAATGGATTTATCTTTAAACTTTGGTTCCACATATTTTTTTCCTTGAGAAACATGTAGAT
Organism: Eschrichtius robustus; assembly: GCF_028021215.1. Lineage (NCBI taxonomy): Eukaryota > Metazoa > Chordata > Mammalia > Artiodactyla > Eschrichtiidae > Eschrichtius > Eschrichtius robustus. The sequence goes on along the minus strand of NC_090828.1, from coordinate 45,590,277 downwards.
ATTGTTCCACTCTCTTTGGGTATTGAATATTATTACTATGGAGAAATCTGTGACTAATCTGAATAGTTTTTCACTTTAGAATTTATCCATTCTTTTTCACTGATTTTCCAAAAGACTCTTTTTCTTTAAAGTTTAATAACTTTACTAAGATATGTCTCTATGCTGACTCTTCTGGGTCAATTTTTTTAGCCACTTGGTTTCCTTTTTCAATATCAAAATGAAAGTTTAATTTTACTCCAGAAAAGTTTTCTTGGATTATATCATTATTTGTTCTGCTCTATTGCATTTATTTTTTCTTTGGGATTCTTCTTTAGGGCTATCCTTTACATATGTTCTATATTATTTTCTTTCAAATCTTTTTCACTATTTTTATTTTTTATTTTTACTTTTCTCATTTCTATTTTCTACATCCCTTATTGTATTTTCTGCAGAATTTATCAATTCTCCTTGTGTACTTTGTGCAATTTATCAATTTCTGCAGAATTTATCAATTCTCCTTGTTCACCTTCCTATTTCATCTTCATTTCCCTATGATGATTTGGTTATCCTTCTACTTATTTACTCATTATTCCTTCTTTTTGTATTTCTAATTTATGACATTCTTTCTTTCAATTACTTCATTAAGTTTTATTTAGTTTATGGTTAAATGGTTGGTCAGAATTTTTATCTGTTCTGTGACAGTATATTTACTGGTGTGTTCTTTATCTCATAAATTTCGTTAAACTGTCCTACCTTTTTCCTTATAGTATCTTTGTATCAATGCTGTTGTCATCTCTTTTTTTTTTCATTATTCATCTTGGAATAAATTGGGCTTCCCTAAACCACCTATTTGTAGGAAGTTGTGTATTTTTCTCTGGTTTTTGATATTTGCCACCATTGTCCCAACATACTACTTGCTTATTCCCACAGGTTTAATTTTGCTTTACTCCTGGGGATTCTGTGCAGATTGTATCTACTTCAGGTAGCCCTTTGGTGTCTTGTTTTTAATTCTTCCCATTATATCTTCCGTATTACCTGGCTAAAAATTAAGTTTGGGTATTTATTCCAGGCAAACTGTCACTGTTGAAAGATACCCAAGAGGATAATTGGTAAATTACTATGTAATGTTTCCATGAAAATACTTCTGAATACTTCATCATATTTGTTGTTATTTGCAGTGAAATTTGGGGGAAGAAATAAAGCCTTGACACTGTCTAGACAAGGATGCATGCAAGTCTCCATTCATGACTGCTAAAACAAATAACCTAAAAGTTTAATATTAATCTTACCTGGTTCACTAAAACACATAAATATGAACTTGTTTCTCTTATATGGAAGTTTTTCTGACATGTTACTCAAATACACAGGTTATGTTAAACACAGACACTTTTCTCCAAAAAAGAAGTTTTAAAAACCAATAATTTATATCATTGTTTTCTCAAGGAAATCCATTTCATTCTCTTGTCTTTCTTAGCCAACATTAAAAGCATTCTGCATTTCTGAGCCAATGTAATAGAGGGTGCTGTGGCAATAAATTACATTAGAAATTATTATTCCATTACCAAGGTCAAAGCTGGCACCAGGGAAGAGAAATGTGTTTCTAGAGCTCCTCTTAGATATTAATGGACTTCATAGAAAAGCAACAAATATCTTGGAGGCACCCAGCATGGACAGGGTAATAAATGACCATCTTAAGTAGTACAAGGAATTCTCAAATTAGACTTAACCACTTAAAATGCAGCCAAAAAAATTCCCTGGTTTTTAAGAAGACAAGAAATAACTTTATTTTCATTACTGTTAGATAAAGTGGGTGAGAGAAATTATTAACCCCAAAGACCACTGAATAGTGGCTTAATTATTTTCTTGGGTTGCTGAATTCTGAGAGCAAAAAACACTGTTACTATAAAGATGAATCATTGGACCAATTCTGAGTTGGCCCTAAGTATTCTTACCAAAATTGGTATTGCTACTTCCAGTTGTATGTGGACAGACAGGACAGCACTCCCCAGGAGGAGTTATGGGGTCGGCACATTCAAGCACATCCTGGCACTGTATCTTGTCACAAAGAATGGCGCCATTGTCACAGACACAGATCTGGCAAGGGGCAGGTTTCCAAATGTCCCTGTTTAAGTACATCTGACCATTCTGAGTGCAGGCTATTTCTTCACCATATCCTTCTAAAATAAGAAGAAAAAAAGGAGGTTAGTAATCTTCTGAAATTTTGGAATCTGGGAAATATTTAAGAAGGTGAGTCATCTTGTGGGTTCTAAAAAACTCTGGGCTAAGCGGTAACCTCCTAAGGAGGCAAAATACAGATGAACTTACTTCATTAGTATTTAAAGACAAAGCATGTAATTCACAATTGAATTATTATGATACTTATATTCCAGCATGATAGGGGGGAAAAAGTGATCCAAAGTTAAGTATACTAAGTCAGAGAGGCTTCCCAAGATCATTTTTGAAGATACAAATAACCAAACGTGGTAAGATCATGTCAGAAGGATAAAAATAAACCATTGAAAAAGCAGGAAAAGAATAGTTCCAAAGAGAATACATAATTTCAGGGTTTGGTGAACCCTATGTGACTTTAAACTGACCAGAAATTTTCCATTAGTAAATCCCACAACAACAGAAGACAATATATATTCTCGTACCATGAAGAAAAACTTAAATTCATTTTAAACATTAAGGTAAAAAAGAATAATGGTGACCCATTTCATGGAGTAGATTTCCACTAAACATCCGAAACTAAAGTTGTTTCCTAAACTGTAGTGGAAATGCAAAGCTTACACAGGTAATGCATTCATTATCTTTGCATCAAAATTAATTAAGGAAAGTCACAACCAAAACAATATGGTAAGCTATAACCTAATATCTGCCAAATACTTTTCTTACATTTAGATAAAAATTTAATGCAGATTTGGAAAATATATACACACAGTTATACACATAGTAGTTCTCTTATACATTTACTATAAAATAAACACATATATTACATCTTTAACTTTGTGATTCTTAAGAAACAAAACTATAGTATTTTAAAACATAATGTGGATCATATAATCCTTGCTTAATTCCTTCAGGAGCTTTCCAACTACTTAAATTCAAAGCTCCTTTTTCAAGCCCAAAGGCCCTCCCTCCCAGTCCTTGTACAACTTGACCCCTTTGCCTAGCACTACCTTTCCATCCCTCAACTCAGACTCTGATAGCTCACTATTACGGTTTGCTTAATTGTCACCTGCCCCCCACAATTCTTCTCTGACTACCCTATAAAAGTAGACTTCCTTTACTGAATTGAAATGCTTCACAGAACTCTTTAAAGAACGCATTCACCCATCCATCCAGTGATTCATTCATTTTGTATTATATGCAAGGTAATTAAATATTTACTAAAATGGAATGGCTAGGCAAAAATCACTGCCTTCATAAGATTTATCACAATTAATATTCTTTTTTTTTTCCTTGTTTATTTTCTTATTTCCACCACTAGACAGTACATTTTATGAAGGTAAGAACTAGTGTGTCTTGTTCGTCATGGTATTTCTAAACCTTGATGTCATACCTTGCATAGAGCCGACATTCAACAAATACTTGTTCAATGGATGGATATGAATGAATGAATGAATCTAAATTATGGTTCACTAATTTAACTGCACCAGCACTAACTTTACACTTTACAAAAATAAAACTAAAAATTTTAAAATGTATTTACAATTAGTTTTTGAAATATATTTAGTTATATTTATATATTTATCACAATATAGTCAAATGCTAACACAGAACTATGGATGAAAATGATTTCAGTTTAAACACATTAGGCCAAATATCCATCTTCCTAACTTCAGAAAGTTTTTCTTGGATAACATTCTTCTCACTGCTCTATGGAATACTTTGCCTCACATAGTCTTTCATCACATATTTGGCAAATGGAAAATTGTTTTCAGAGCATGACACCACATCCTGGCTTCTGTGTTATTCACAAGAAGAGCACGAAGTTTCTAATCTGTTTCATTTTCATCAAAAGATGTTTATCACATAATGTATAGCTACTCAATAAAAGAATATTGGCTCTGTCTATCCAGTGTTACTATAGGCATTTTAAACTAAGGAGAAAATAAGTATCCTGCTTTAATATGCTTTTCTGCAGAACTATTTTGAAAAAAATAAGAAATTTGCACATCAAATAAGCAGTGTTACTTTTAGAAGAAAAATCACTTTGAAACAATGTAGTTCCATGGTGAATATTTTCACAAAACACAACCTATATAGAAATGGACTTACACCCATAGTCCATCGAACTACTCCATTAAGTAAAAAAAGAATAACTTTGTTCATTAAATTTTTTGATTGAGAAAGAAATATCCAATCACAAGCACTAAATACCATTGACTGAAACTGAGATACACCACAAGTTCAGTTAGCTTGCTTCTCCCTTCCCACACCCTGGGAGGCAAAAGTGTTCACATGTATCTACGGAGGGTTAAGTGGGTATGTGCCTAGGACTGCATGTGCAAAATACTGGAAGTATATGTATTCTGTTCTCAAAAATATATACTATCATTGTGAAGTCTCAATTTCACTGATGAAATAATTATATATGGGGAAGTAGTGAATGTGAAAAACAAAAAATGAGATGACATACAATGATGTTGTTGATTAAACATCATTAAAATATGTGAGAGACTCTTCAGGGGTGAGTTATACTGTTCTCTGTGGCTCCTTCAAGGTTGGAATAAAAAGACACATTCTCTCAGTCTGTGTTAACTCACAGAAGGTCAGTTTCTTCCTGAAAGTTTAAGACAGCATGACCTCAATCCAAGGGGCACTATATTACTTGCTTTAAATGACAATGTTAAAAGTTAGTTTTATACTCTGAGTCATCACTGGTCCTTTTCCCCCTGAGAATTTATAATTAAATTTAATATGATGTGGAAAGTTAGTTGGAATGCTTTTAAATGGCAAGGAGATGAAAAACCACATTCGCTGCTATAAACCTGCCCTCTCTTCCCCGGCACAGAATCCATGCACATCACAGAGGGCACAAAAACTTCGTGAACTCTGATTCTTCGTGTCTGAATGAAAGACATGTACAAAGAAACACTGGGTAGAAAATACAGGGTGTCTTGCAGTTCTCAAGTTTGTACGTGGTAGTTGTGTACCTTATGATTAGGTTGTCCCTTCTGTTTTCTACATAGATATTTATTTAAATGAAAAAGAAAAGTAAAATAGGAAGCAAAATTGCAGCCAATTTACAGTAAAGTAGCCATGACATAATTATTTTATGAATGACAATATTATTAAAAAATAACTAAGTAAGAATTCTCATATGACGTTCTGAGAGGGTCAATACCGCCCTCCTGATTCCTCTATAGAAATCATAAAATAATGCAAGTTGACATTAACCTTAATTGAAGGTCCAGAAGTTTAAAAATTATTTCTTATAAAATCTGAAAAAGAATTCCAAAACCAAAATACTTTGACACTTGTATTTTTTCTATGTATGTTTCTTTAATTTTCCTAAAATTGAGGAAGACCAATAGATATCTTATTGTATTGCCATTATTTTGTAATCTTCCATGGTGTTGTAACTTCCAAAAATTTTATCTTCCAAGCTACATGATTCTTTCTCCCTTATCAAATGTTCCAACAAATTAAACCAATCCATTGCAAAGTCATTACCACAAACATCTTGGCACTGATCTCTTAGAGAGAAGAGATGTATTTTATCTGACCATGTTTTGTTTGAGAGTAACTCAATTGTCCTGTGTTTCTCATATATCCTCAGAGATTTGTCTTCTCACAAAGATTAGGTGCTTTTAAATTTAGTTGTAAGAATTCAGTTCTTAATCACTAGATGGCAGAACAAATCCACCATCTTATTATAATAGACAATTAGAAACTCAGACATCAGAACTGCTGCTGCTTGACAACTATGGCCCACACCCTAGGGCTACATTCCTTTATATAACTGTACTTGTGCAAAAAAGTCTGTATAGAAATGGCCTTATTGAAACCTTTGTCCAGGAGAGATGTGATTCTATTTTTAATATTAAATTATTGGGGTCTACCTAAAAATTTTGAAAAATATATGAAATAAATGCACCTAAGCCCATGCTGGACATTCTGTAGACATTAACTAAAGATCTTCCTTGTAGAAATAATGTGCTCGCACATCACAGAAATTTTAAATCTCTTATTCAAACAAGTGTTTGTTCAGACCATTTTCTCTCACTGGACTGTGAGCTCCTTGGGAGCCAGACGTGTTCATCTCAGTAACCTTCACATCCAATGTCATAGAATCAGTCTTTGATAAACATATTTGCTGTGTGGATGAATGAGTGAGTGAATGAAGGCAGGAAGGACTAGTTCATTGACGTGCTTATTAAACAGATAGCACATGAAGCTCTCTTTCCTCCTTCCCTAAACTTCCCAAAGAGGATGTGCACTGAGGACCCCTATTTTGAATGATAGGGAAATGGGTCACTTGATTGTTCTTGTTAAGTATGCCCCTGACATCTAGACTTCTGTGTGGCCAGAAAGGAAGAAAACTGTGTCCATCACAGCCGCTCACATTTTGAAAAAATTTTCAAAAAGCTATAGCAGCCCTTCAGCCTGCCTGGCCCAGTTGGTCTAGGTCCCTTTGCTGGTTATGAAGGTCTGGGTTAACATAATTTAAAGTTTCTCTAATTGTAAAAGTTTTTGAAGGGTTAGAATCATGGCACAGTCAGCTGGTGTCCTCATGAAGTGGGCAGAGAATGCTTTATGGGACAAGAGAAGCAGCAGCAGAGCAGCTCCACTGGTCCCTCTGGACCAGAGCACAGATGCTGCCTTTACCAATGCACAGCATAGCCCCAGCTGCTGGACTCAGTTCCAGAGAATGTTCCAAGGCAATCCCTCCCTTCCTTCTGCGCTCAGGCACTGTTTATCAACACAACAGAGAGACGAAGAAGAGTATTCAGCTCTTCCTTTAGACCCTTCTGACTCAGTGCCAACAATTCCACACTGATCATTTCTTTTTCCTTATCTGATCCCCAACATTTAAAAAATAAGATACATATGAAGCCACCAGGGACAGCTGAGGGGGATCTGTTACATACTTTGACAATATTTTTCCACCGCAGCCTCAAGGTCTGTGAGAGAGTGGGTGGGTGAGTATGGAGCAGGCCTGTGAAGTTTTGCATCTTTTGTTTCTTCAATCCACTTATAGGCTTTCACTTTCCAATGAGCCCTCTGAATTTAAATCCCTTTTTAGGATGGTTACTCAAACTATTACTTTTTTTGTGCCCTTCTCTATTTTTTTGTACCAGTTGAACAAAAGTAGCCATTTGATGATTATTTGAGCTGAGTTAAATTTCTGTTCCACTAGGACAATCATATTTAATATTCTAAAGCAATATAATAACAATTAATTTTGAAAACTTATCTTGAAATCTGAGAAAGTGAAAAGAAGACAATGTATACATAGTATTTCAGTGAAACATACAAATAATGAGATTAGATAAACTGTACAAAGGTAGTTAGTTTCTTCAATACAGTCATGAAATGTTTCTCAATCTCACATGCAAAGGCTTTCCAGTTAACTAGTAAAACTGCTGTTTTTCCTTTACTTAAAATGGAAAAAATAAAAAGGAAAATCTTTTATATTAGGTATTACTTAAGTTTCTTTCCATGTATCATTGGGAAATCTAAATGACTGTGGCCAAAATGTGAAACTAAAATTACACACAGTGCACATGCAATGCTCATCTACAGTTTTGTCTGGAAAACCAACTTTCAGTCTGTTAATGCATTTGACATAGATTTTTTTTTTTTTTCCTCCAACCGAAGGCTCAAACTATTGACTAGTTGTAAAAACACCACACAGAGAATTGAGCCTGCCTTATATTGGAAACACTAGAAATTTTAGTAGTAATATCTATAGCAAACCCTAGTTCTATTCTCAAATATTAATCCTAAATGAATAATTAAGTACAATTTGTGCTATGCCAAATGTATGAAATGCCTGCCTAAATGCATGAAACGTTTCAAACTGTTTTTTGTTTTTTGTTTTTTGAATGAAGTCTGTCTGCTTAATCTCTCTCCAGCAATGACATTGCTTGAAATAAAGAAGAGAACCAAAAATCTGCCTAGCTATTTCTCTCTTCAAATGGGTAGTATCATGACTTTTATGTAGTCTGGAGATAAATTAAGTAACAAATTCTGAGCAACATACAGTACCCACATTTCAGATTTCCTTCATCTCCTTCAAGTCTTAGCTCAGATGTCACCTTCTCCATGAAGCTTACTCTGACCGCCTTACAAAAAATTGAAAATTACCACACACACCCATGTCACCCTCCATCTACCAATTCCTGCTTTTTTTTCTTTTAATGTGGTATTTAGCACTTTTGAACCTACTATATTATTGTATTTTTGTCTATTTTGTGTCTCCTCATGGTAGATTTATAGCTTTATAAGGACAGATACAATTTATTCTGGCTTGTCCACTGATATATCCTGATATTCTAGAATAGTAGTCAGGATCATAGTAGATGCTCATTAAATATTTGTTGAATTAATTTGTTAATTGAATTGAATATTAGTTGTTTGTGTTAGCAGCTTTAGATGGTGGAGTTGTTTTATAATTATAGAGTTATTATATAACTTAAAAGAGTTATTGTTATATTATAAGAGAATATTTACAGAACTAAACTAGGGATATTTCATTATCCTATGTTTGGACAAGAAAAATACAAAAAATGGAATCCAAGATTTTGACCTGTATTTAAAGCCAAAAGCCAAGATTTTGACCTGTATTTAAAGTAAATAACTGTAAACACAGTTATTTACAATAACTGTAAAGTTATTAAGGGTAATAACTTCTCAGTGCTTCTGAGAAGTTATTACGCTTAATAAGTAAATGAATGGAGACCAAATTAAAACACCCTTATGTAGAGGAAAAGAAAATAAAGGAAAGGAACACACATTATTTTCTTAAAACATTTCTTTCTTAAAACATGTTTTAAGAAAGAAGATTTAGAGTTTTCAAAAGACTTTTCATTATTTGTTCAATCCCAAATAGCTATGGAACACTTTTTTTGTGATAACACATTGGGTTATCTGGTGTTGAGATCAGAGGAGAAGAATGTAGAACATTTGCTAAGCTGTAGAGGGTAAGATTTAGGTTGAACAAAAAGACATTAACTAGGTTGTTTACTTTAGTAAAGGATATGTGCCTCAGTTTCTCTACTCATTAATGTATAGGAAAAGATGAAATATGAGCCTTCACTTTTGGATGGGATGAAATATACTAGGATATGACAAATAAAGTTGCCTTAAATTGCTGCTGAAAGTTAATCCAAATAAATTAGTCAATCTGGAAAAAGGAATGGAGGCATTATTTAATCCATTTAACCAGTATTTATTTATCCAGAAAGTTTTAGTGAATACTTGTCTAGTACAAGAACATAGTTTAGGCCATGGAATGAGACAGTTGGAGTCCAGCTTCCTTGCCAAAAACAAGCAAAATATACAGAAGTTGCAAAAGGTAATGCAACTTTCTTATAGGAGAAAAAATAAGTTTGTACAAATGTATATTTCAAGAATTCATTTTGGAAAATTTGCATACACATTGAAATTTTTATAAAATTAATTCTATTTTCTCATTAACCTACATGAGTCCCAGCCCCTTTTGAATTATTGGTTCTTATCCTGGAAATCTTCCTCTGTGTTTTGATAGGTCTTTGCCTAATGCTATTTATTTTAATTAACTAAAGCTAATTCTCAGGAACATCAACCTGGGGGCTTTCTAGAATCCCAAACAAAAACAATCTTCAATCATTTGGGGAAAAAAAAAAAAAGTTATGTTTATAAAAGCAGGCTGCAAATAAGCTAGGAGTGAAAGGAATGCAGAATTCCAAAAGGCATTAATTGAAGAGTAGATTGGTCACATACTGACTGTCCTTCAATGTCCTCTTTGGTAAGAAAATGGACTTCGAACCCTAGGATAGTCTGAATGCATAGCAGTGAGAGAGCGGAAAGCCACAATTCACACCATCCCAGCAGCCCCCACGGTGCAGCTGCTTCGCTGTGCGTTTTTCAGGCTTCCTTGGATGTTTTAGTCTTCCAATAGCTTCGGCATTAAGAATAGTTTCAAATTATAAAGTAAATGCACTTACTCTTGAAACAAACATCAAAGTAACATAATGTATGCATTTTGATAATATAGTTTATTTATTTAACAAATATTTATTATCCATCTGTTACTTTGCCAAGCACTGTGAATACAGAGGTCAAGTTACGAATTCCTCCCCATCCTCAAGAAACTCACAGACCAGTTAGGGAACCATTCCAGCAATAGACTAGAAGGACACAGTTCTTTAAGTATAAAACTAGAGGCAAACCCAAGTTGTTGTGGGAATATTTAAGAGGGGCACTTCACCGAGGCTATCTAGGTCAGAGAAGTCAAAAGGGTTCTGTAATGTCTTTCTTTCCTTTCTTTAACAATTTTTTAGTTTTTTTTTTTTTTTAAGTGCTAAAACTAATATCCAAAATGATTTCTTCCAAAAATTCACTTCCAGGCTGTATAATATTATCACTCCTGGCTCATTGCTGGTAACAAGCAACGAACTCCTTCTTTCTACCAACCGGCTGGGATGGACCTGAAGGAGCACAGGCACTTCCTCTCACTCATTACTTCCTGTTTTCATCTCTTTGGCATCTATTCTCTTGTCTGAGGGTAAAACAACAGCACTCTTGTTTCTAAACCTCCTGATGCCTACATAGGTGGGTGTCTTAGAGGGGAGCAGGGATGTGGCTCTTCGGTGCGTGGAGCTGCCTGGCAGCGCAGAAACCCGGGACAGCGGCACATAGCAACACGGGAGGCATCAGTTGCCACCGATGACTAAGTCTGGCAACACTCTGATGAACTATAAATGCATTTTTCCAGGTCCAATTCTACAGCCATTTGGAAATTCAGCAAAGCCAAATTAAAATACCATTCCTCCAATTTAGATACAGAATTCTGGATTATGCTGCCTTGAAATTTTAGGAAGTCAAAAATTGTTGTATTGTGTAACATTTAGCTTGAAAGACAATGAGTTTCAACCATGGGTGCCAGTTTATAATTTAGAAAACAGTGAGAAAAAAAGGTATCAAATATCTGTGCTAGAAGTTCACTTATTTTATACTCAGCAAATCTATCCACATCCACTTTCATAGATTACATAAGCATTTATCAAGAGTCTGTGACCATATCCCATGCCAGAGAGATACAAAAGTAAAAGACACATAAGCTACTCCAGAAGAGCTTTTAGTTGAAAAAATAAGAAGGAAGTTTATAAAATCATGCTTTTAACAAATATTTACTAAAGACTATCTAAATATAAATTATCTTCTATCCAGTTATTTCTCCAATGACCACAATTAGTCAAGGAAGCACATTGTTTATGTAAGACACTAGGTTCAAGGAATTATGGATAAGAAATCTAAACAGCTGAGATCACGATGAGCTGAAATTATCTGAGGAGGGGTGAACAGAAATGGGGTCTAAAGTAGGTCTGGAAAAATGCAAGGTATTTGAGATGGTGGAGGTAAGGAAGACTCTGCCTGGGATGGGAGCAGGAACCACCTAAAAGAGGCATGCAGAGGAGGGCAAACATGTCATAACAGGAGGGAACGGTTCTATATACGGAAAAAAGAGGTGATGTGAATTCTTACTATGAGTGACACTTCTTCTTCTAGGGGGGTTTTCACGACTTAACCCTTTCCCACATGTAATTTGGTCACTCTCTTCTTTGTGCTCTGATCTCATCTTGTCCATACACCTGGCAAAAGACCTGCAACAGTCTATCTATTGTTTTTTTACATGTAAACTCTATCAGGCTGTACATTTCTTGAGGGTGAACACATTTCATTTCTCTGTATTGTGAATGTAGAACAGTGCCTGACACATAGAACATGTCCAGTAAATGCTTACTGAATAAATGAATAAGTGAATAAATAGGAGGATGTATAAGTAGCTTTCAGGAATATTAATCTAACAACAGAATTTAAGGTGAATTGGAAGCAAATGAGACTAAAGACCACTAGTTTAAAATGTTATACTGTAGTTAGGAGAAATAGTTGTTCTGGGAATGAAGAGGGGTAAATCCATAAGACACCAGATAGAAAATATGTAGAGTTTGATTAACTATGAATGGGATAAGGCATTGGAAAAATTAAAAAATAACTTTTGAGGTTCAGGATAGAATGGAGGAGGTAACATTTATTGGATACAGTTGTGGGTGGAATTGTGTCCCCCCAAAAGATATGTTGACCTTTTTTGGAAATAAGTCCTTAGAAGATGTAATTACTTAAGGTGAGGTTGGACTAGAATAGGGTTGGTCCTTAATCCAATATGACTGGTATCCTTATAAGGAGAGGAGAAGAGAACACACAGAGAAACACAGACACATGTGATAGAGGCAGAAATTAAAGTGCTGCAGCTGCAAACCAGGGAAAAATCAAGGACTGCAGGCAACCACCAGAACCTAGGAAGAGGCAAGGAAAGATTATCCCTCTACAGGTTTCTGAGAGATCATGGCCCTGCCAACACCTTGATTTTGGACTTGTAGCCTCCAGAACTGTGAGACAATACATTTCTGTTTTTTTTAAGCCACCCAGCTACTATATATTGCGTTGTAACAGCTATGCTAAATTCCTATGTACATTTTATATTTAATCCTTAAACCACCCTGGTAGAGGCTTGGAGTCAATCAGGATCACAAAGTTAGTGAGTAGCAGAGCCAATATCTGAACAAACACACACTCCTAATAACTATGTTCTAAGTTAGACAATTGGACTGCTACTTTAGAGAGTATGTAAAAGAAAGACAAGTTTGAATACGTAAGATTTACAATTCACACTCTAATTGTAGATTTTGAATGCGTGAGAGTAATAACCTGACAATCCATATGAAGGATGAAGAGCAAGAGGGGTCTGGATTAACTTTAAAGAAAAATTTAAAAGAGTAAAGCATTCGTAGAGATACGAAAAGGGAGAGAGAGTGTTGGTTTTTTTTTTTTTTAATGAATTTGTTTTCAAAGGGAAGCAAGTGAAACATACTAAGAATATGAACTCTATTCTTTCTTTCTATTCAGCTCCCAACTCTAAATGGTCAATATTTCATTTCCTGATGCTGTGCCTGTGTAGCCACCAAATGTTACCATCCTAATATCCTGTGAAATTTCCCCTAGCTTTCCTGAGGCTTCACAGGATATTGATGGGGAAAACTAGCTCCATGACACAAATAAGCTTTCAGGCATTTTGATGAGTATGGATAGTAAACGACTGCATACCAACTGTTATTCAGTTCTTTTTTAGATTGGTTTATAGGGCACAGGAAATGAAATTTTCCCGCAGAAAACTCAGCTTACATTGTATAAATGTGATTCTCCTCATAGCAAACAATATACTTTATTCTATCTACTTTATTTAAATTAAAGAGGTGATGCTGAAAAAGCCATTGGGGAAAAGTCAATGAAATTCAACATTAAAAAATATAATTTAAAAGGAAACCATCAAACACCTGCTTCTTAAATTACATCATATTCAGTTCTTCATTTCCTTTCATTTTTCTGAAGTCTGAACTAGTCTTTACAAAAGTTGTTAACTGTTTTCCTTTTTTTAACATTTAATCTTCTGTTAAGAGCTCTGAAAACAGAAACTTCCTCCAAGAACCAATCTACAACTTCAGTTTTTTCCTGTTTAATAACTATCAGTTCATCACAATCTATGTGACTGGCAATAATGATTAGAAATTAAAGTAAATAATGGAATAGATGTGATTGTACATTTTGTTTTATGTTAATAAAAGAGGGAATGTGATCTAATAAAAATGTAAACCTGACCCATTTGCATCCTAATTTAATGGAAACTAATTGGATGAATTGATATTCTTATGATGTTAATGGAACAGCAGTGATTAAGATTTATTTAATGGAACATTTTGGCTAAATATCAAATACCATGAGCTCATGGTATTTGATATCATGAGCTCAGCCAGACTTTTCATGACTGGATCATATTATCAAATAAGATAATGAGATGACAAGGTGGGCTAGATACAAAAACAAACAAATAAACAAACAAAAAACCCTTATAGTATGTCTCCACCAATAGAAATCTCTCCGGAGTAGCAGAGGTTCAACTATAGGGGAATAAGGTCATTCTCAGCATCTTAATTGCCAAACAGAATACATTTAGAGGCATTATTTCATGCCTATCTACATTTACCAATGACTTCTCTTAGAGTTAGGAATTCTAAGGCATAGACAAAATCATTCTCCATATCCACACAAAACTGTAAGTCCTGTATAGCAGAATTTAATATTCAATATTATTCTATCTCATCTCATAAAATAAGAGGCTTTTCATCTCTTATAGGCTCCCAGGTTTTGGAGTCCTTAAACTGTCCATGGAGTAAATGAAGAGTTTACCCACAACAGGAATATGAAATATGCAGTGATAACCCTCTCTCAGCCATGACTTTGTGCTACTTTATGCCAGCCCATGTATGATAGATTACAAAATCCACCATTTAGAGTGTTCTAAAGATGTCATAATTTTAAAAAATAATTCTTATATGGGAACTAGATTATACTTTAAATTATTGGGGATTAATTTAGCTCAACAATCATTCAGTTTGTCAATCTTAAGAGTGAAATAATTTAAAAATTAGTAAAGGAAAAAAGCCAATGTGACAATAAGGTAGCAAAATGTATATTATCTAATAGTCAGTATATGTGGATTGTTTACATGGCGATATCTTGTGTGATGGAAAGAGACTACGGCAAATTTCCCTCAGTTATGATTATTAACACCAAATTAATAATTTCTATTTCAAAAATGTTGTTCGTACTTAGGAACTACTTTATAATCAAAGAAGTATTTCTCTTCCTTGTAAAATTTTATTTCTTTCCATGTTGCTCAACAAGGATGGATTTCAAGAAAAGTGATATATCACATTGTGCAGAATATCCTAAGAGGAAAGAGGAAATCAGCTCTTCAGCAGTTATACTAAAATGTCAAAAAGTCCTAAAACTCAGGAAGAATAAGTTATATTTCTTAGTGAAGCATGTAGATAAAATAATGTAAATCAAATCTAATTTCCCCTATAGAGGTAGCATTGTAATTAAAATGCATTCCAAACCAAGGGCCTAACAACGGCAATGACAAAGATGACCATGCTTAGTAAAATGAAACATATACAACCCAGTGTGCTATGTACGGGCCTTGAAAGATCTTGGCAGAGTAAAGGTACGAACTGGAGTCTCCAAAGAAGTATCCACAGAAACACTCCAAGGAATGCTAAGGCCATGAGGAGAGGCAATATGGTCTTTATCCAGCCAACAAATATTGAGCACCTACTATGTGCCCTTTCTCTACCACGTACTAGAGCTGAACAAAACAAAAAATGCCATCCTAAGTCCAAATAGCTATAGCCCAATGAGGAAGACAGTCAGATAATCAAGCAATTAAAGTATGTAATGATAAGTATCTTGATAGAAATAAATACAGGATGCTAAGGGAGCCCACACAAGCATTGTTTCAGGCATTTTGTAGGCGGGGTGGGTTAGTCTTTCTGGTGGAAGCTGCGCATTCAGGTGCGAACTGAGAAGTAGAATTTATCCAGTAGCTATATGTAGCTCACTATGGTTGGAAGGAAGAGAGGGAACGAGAAGAGAAAGAAGAGGAAATAGAAATTGAATGGCGGCTTAAAGGGACAGGGATGGACGAAATGGCACCTCTTTCTTGGCTCTACCTTCGGGGTAAGTAGTACTCTGCCAACTCAGTTCAAGACAACAAGGAATGAAGAATGAGAGGGCAAACTTGCAGCTCTAACTGATGAAACTTTCAGATGTATTTTGACTCTTAATCCAGTCATGGGAACCTCTAAAAGGCAAAGTGGTACATGAGGAATGAAAATTGAGGAGTTGAGGAAAGCTAAGCTTTTTGTTTTATTTTGCTTTTTTGACCTTGGCACTAAATATTACTTACGTGTTAATAACTTTTGGCAAATTACAACTTTTTTGATCCTCAAATTTTTTCCTCTAAAAAATAGGGTAATATACTACCCCTCACACAAGGATGTTTTGAGAACTAAATAGATGTGAATGTGCTTTAAAAAATCAATATGTTATTCAAACACAACCATTATTATTATTTAGCACAGAGGTTCCCAGACTCCATTTACATGTATATCAAAAGCAAATTCATGCTCACCCCTCTCCCCCTCATGAGTACCTGTCAGAATCTGGCATGGTTAGGGAGGAGAGAGAAATCCTGCATTACATCATATTGGCAGAAATCCATTCATACAGGGCTATGATCACAGTGGAGGAATCCTGTTTCTCCCACAAAGCACCCCAAGGTCAAGTATTTAACAACCAGGCTTCTGGTCTGTCCACATAAACAACATCACAAAACAGAAGCACACTCAGATTTCAAGAAGAGCAGTGATAAGACATAGGGAGGAGGGGGAAGGTGATTTCTGTAGGGCAAGAGGAATTTTTCTAGTTAGCATATGATACCAGACAAAGCTGTTGTAGCAGTTAGTTGGGCCTGTTAATGCCACAGTACCTGAGCTACCTGCCCACAGCAGTACACCTGTGTTTAATGTAATCACAGCTAATTATGTGGCACTTTGACAAGAGGCTTTTTAAGTCGTCGCAGAATATTTTGTGATTTCAGCCAATATGACCCATACCTTGCCAGTTATGTTCTTAAAAAGTAAGTGGTATTGAGCCTGCAGGGTTGGGAGGCAAACTGCAGTATCATCTTTCAGAGCCATTTAAAGCTTCAGGTTACTTTTATGTCCATAGTTTATAATATTTCAGTTCTTCCTTCAGTCAAAGATTTCACCCAAAATCAGTCCCATAAAAATTACATGGGTTTTGTGACTTTAAATGCTATGTCTCCCTCAAATTGAAGGGTTTCTTTTAAATCTATTTTTAATTTCAGCCTTAATTTTAAGTTGGTACATCAGAATCTACTCAAAGAATTTTTTTGAAATGTCATTTCCTAGACCCTACCTCTTGTGATTCTGATTCTGTTTTGCACCTGGAAATCTCTATTTTTTAAATGCCTCTCTGTATTTTGATACCAGATTTGGAAATATTACTGCAGTCATCACAATAAGCACTTCCAATGATGTACTACTTTCTTTAAATGGAAGAAACAACAGGAAAACTATTGTTCCTTAGTGTAATCATGCCCATTTAGGGCCTTTCCTTCCTTATGTACAAGCTGTTAAAGAATATATTTTCTGCTCCTTCATTTTAACAACACAGATGAAAGCTAAATGCCATTCCCCTCCATAAATGATTTACCACGAAGAACTACCACAAATCTGAAATCTCACTCTATAATCATTTTTTAAAGGTATAAATGCCCTTAAATATAAATTGATTTAATCATTATGACTCTTTGGTATTTCAGTAATAAATCTCCCTAGTAGAGTGTACAATTTAGATCAGTACAGTGAGACTCTGTTGTGAATGTAAGAAGTTGCAAAGCTCCCTGAAAATCCATCTGTGCCTTTATGGTCCACTAGTGAGTTGTATCACTAGGTAGAATTCAGACCAAAAAAAGAAATCTCAAGGAAAACACTTCACAGGGAGAATTTAACAAGAGAAAACAATAACTACCTTATAGAAAACAGATGGCTGGCGTTAGTAAAGCTGGAAGGCTGTCAGCTGTGCCTTCGCCTATTTTCTGTGCTCTCATAAATTGGCAGGAAAAATCCCTCACATTTTACCAAAAAAGGCCCAGCCCATAAACAGTTTGCTAAAGAAATCTGAAAATCCATATTTTGAACATGAAAAATGTAAAATGATTGAAGAATAACTTTTTAGTTCCTTTTATTTTGAGAGATGATTCTGAGACATTCCATAAATATTCAAGAGTACATAGAGAAAGATGGTGTAGACAAAATAATAGTTTATATGACAAATATCATTTTTGTTTTCATTTTTTAAAACCCTCTTCTGTCTTTTACATTCAAAAACTATTAGGTGGTGTTTATTTTCATAAATCACCTATTTAATCTCAAAATGGACAAAGTTTGTGGTCTAGGAAATTATTTTCAAGTTAGGAATCAAAGAGTGCCTTAACTGTATTGTGTGCATTCATTCAAACATAATTTATGCTAAGACTTAGGAAAAGACGTTAGATTATAATTTAGCCATTTATTAAATACACATTTTATACAGTTAAATTATAGTATATAGTATACTGGGAGGTTTATAGTGATGTAAAATAAAGTTCATGCCCCTAAGGGGCATGAACATTTGAGTTGTTTTAAATTATGCTCTTATAATGGTTCTGTCTATAGCAGTTATGAATTTTATGACCATAACTGACATTGAAGCAAAGAAATATGAAAGAAATGAGCAGTTAACTGAAGTAAGATTTATGTATTGTGATATTCTAGAGATCTTTTTGGCCACAGAATTAAAATACTTTTCCTTCCTTATATTCCTTCAGTTTAATTCGACAAAAATGCATTTTCTATCTTCTCTGTGCCAGACACTTCCCTGGACACTGGTGATACAGTGATGGGCAACACATGCCTGAATACTTTTACTTCTGATCAGGCTCACCTGGCTTTGCACGATAATTTTCCTTCCTCTAGTAATTCATGGAAAGATGGCAGTATTTTGTAGGAAGAATCCATGTGTGTACTTTTGGATAATTTACTCCAAATCCTGTTAATCACAGAGATATTGTGAGAGGAGAGTCTATGAAAAAAATGTTTGCTTTTCACTTATAAGTGAAAAGAGATTAACTTTTGATTGAGAATTTTAAAAAATTAATTTACTCACTTATTGAACGATTATTTATTGAGCATCTAATATGTGCTCAATTTCAAAAGGGTACTTCTATAAAAAGCTGATCATATTCAACCCTAAGTTTTGCTTTACTACCTCCTAGACTACACTCTCCACTGAGGCAGGGTATCTCTGTTTTGTTCACATCTGTATTCTTGACATCTCTAGTAGGCGATGTCAGGCACAGTAGGTGTTCATTACAGCTGCATGGTTAACTAAAAGGGAAAGGAAGAAATCAAATCAGAGGAATGCTACCATATTTAAATAGCCACTTTGGCTCTGGAAAGATTTCACACATATCTTTCATTTCTTCTAAAGGGATATGTCCACTTCATTTTATAGATGAAGAAGTATTTAGAGGATCAACCAGTCTACAATCTTACCTTTTGCACAGTAACTGTTAACTGTGAGTCCAGATTTAAAATCCCAAGTCATGTCAAAAATCTCAGTAGATTTCTTTTTCATTCATTCAATGCATATATATTGAGTACCTGCTCTGTATTGGCGCCATACCAGTGTTAGGAAGGTAAGTGTGGACAGAACATAAAAAGTCTCATCCTCAAAGAGCTTATGAACTAGTGGAGGGAAACAGAAAATAAGCAAATTAAATACATTATCATATGATCTCTCTAATAGTGACAAGTAAAGAAAACTGCAGCAAGGCAAAGACAAAGAGTGCTGGGAGAGAAGGGAATTGGATGGGAAGGGGAAACCAGGGTTAATTTTGAATAATCAGGGATGATCTCACAGATAAAGTAGAATGTAAGTAGACATCTGAAGGAAATAACATAGCATTTTAAAATGACCATTCTCATTAGGAGAAATGTCATCTTCGAAAATTATAATCATGAACAGTGATTTCAAGTTCATTCTTGGGTTATAGGAAATGACTTTGACAGTTAAGTGTATTGTAAAGTTCATATAATGGGACACTTTGCAAATGTGACTTAACAGCAAATAAAATACAAAGCATTTTAAGAATTCTGTTTTGCCCTTAAATTGATCATGCCATGTCAAAAATTTCATGAAAATATGACAATCATTCAGTGAGAAAATTTAACTTTTGCTTTAAGAGTTCTCAGCTGGACAAAAAAAAGTTTAATGAACTAGATTGTCTTAAGACACCAAAATAGATGGTTTTAGGACACTTCATTGGACAAAAGATTTAAGAGTCAAAGGTTGGGTTTGAGCTGCTGTTGGATGCTGAAGGCAGCTTTAAGTACTCTGCTTAGTTCACAGAGAAAGGTGTGTGTGTCACAAGCAGGGGGATTTCTGTTGAGCAGAAACAATAAACAACTAGGCTTGGAGCTCACTAATAAGATGCTCAGCCTGTCTGGACCTGGGGGATGGAAAAATATATGATGATTCTTGATGCAATTTGGCTTCAGAAGAACACACTAATGATACCCTCTTTAGCCCCAGAAGGTGAAAATCTAGCAACTCTAGTGAAGTGTGAATTTAAAAACCAAATTGTTGACAAGAATAAGAACTATGATTCAATTAGTTTTACAGTCTCTCCAAGAATTTCTTCATATATATGTAAAACTTTTAGCTAAATTTACCTCTTGTACTTGGCAAAACAAATTAGAGGGGAAAGGGAGAGACTGTATGTGTTAATCATATTTCTCATAATAATATTTGAATTTTGAACATAACATTTGAATTTTGAACAAAATACTTCTATGTAATATAATTGATAAAATAAAATATGAATACTAAATTTTGGGTTAATTCAGAGGATATTAGATTTTGATTATAAGGTATCTATAATTCACCCACTGAGGTTCACATTTTGATTATCTTGTATTAAAATGTCTGTTATTGGAAAGGTTAAGGCATTGAGATGTACGGACATGTGATTAAACATGCACATGGCAAGGTTCTTTGACCTCAAGAAGCCAGAATAGCCACGTTTTACATCTATTTTTATGATATGTAGTCATGGCCTACTTTTTAGAGACATAAGTAGAAGTTTCCTACCACATCAACATTCCAGAGTAACAGTATCATTTTGGTACAGACAACTTCAGAAAACCAGAGAGAATAAAACATCGCGTTTTAGGAAGAGTTACAATCTTGATTATATATTTTTTTAATTAAAAAAAAATTTTTGTTAATCAGATAAAATGAATTCTGCATATTTAAGGGTGTTGTGTAACTAACTTTTTAAGCCCTGGTTTCAAATATTAAGTAAAAACCATCCTAACTTTCTAATAATTTGACTGTCCTTTTATTTAAACCAAATACCATGAATCATTTTTAAAGCATAATAGAATTAAAAAACAATGAATGAAATTCAACTAACCAAAACATAATATATAGCAATAAAACATGTATAATTTTTAACTACCTATCTAATTTATTGTCAGAACTCAATACAGCAATTAAGTAATCACTGCCTGTGAGTGCCTGGCTATGAGCTGCAGAAGTAACAGCCGGGGAGATACTTAAGCAATTACACAGAGATAAGGAGTTAAAGATGGGATGTGCTTGGGGAGCATTCTAGAATTTGGTTTGCCTGATATTGAGTATTCTATATAGGGAATAAGTGGAAGAAATGCCAGAAAGTGTGAGTTGCGTCCAATCACAGAAATCCTGAACACCAACTAACAGTGTTGTATTTAACTTGGTTGATGATGATGTGACAGCACTGAAGTCTTTTCCTTCACTGAGCAGAAAAATGAAAGGAAGATTGAATCTCCTGAGACTGTAGAGTAAACTGGGAGAATCATAGAGGAGAGAAAGTTGCCAGGCAGCAAACAGGTAGGTGGTCATTACTCTGGTCCTAGTATGAATTGAGGAGGGTTCAGCCTAAGGACAGAGGGAAAATAACAGAAAGAAGCTAGAGAGGCCATGTGAAGCCAGATGTTGGTGACAGAGCCAGAGGAGTTCAGAAGTTATGTTTCTTACATGGTAATGATTTTTTGGAGCAGTTTGTCCTGCCTTGAAAAGTGGAGCAACTAATTCTTCTTTTAGGTGTCTATTTCTGAACAAGAGACTGGGGAGATACATAGGAAATCACTGCCCTGCCCTCACAGACCTTACAGTCTAGTGAGGACACAGCCATGTAGAATTAATCGGTTCACCATCCCTGAAAGCTCTTCTTTCACTAATAAAAACAGAAACAAACACTGAAAATGATATGCTCATCAATGTTCTTCGGTATCAAGAAAGATTCCTAGATCTAACATTCTCTCCATGCTGCTCTGAGAGTTTTTAGTACCTCTAGCCCTCCATTCTGTTCCAAAAGTCACTCACTTAGAGCTTATTAACTCACGAGCCAGGAAGCCCTTACAGAGTTGATAGTAATTATAGCTTGAGCCTGAAAATCATTCTATTAAAGTAGTTGACAATATAAACATAATAATCTCTCAGCAACTTGCTAGACTGTACTGGAGTGCATCATTTTCAATAGTTTTGTATAAAGCAAATTCAAATTTGATGAACTACAGAGTAAACAAAACTACATAAAAACATACTTTTGGAATTTGGGAGTTGCCAAACACCAAGAAATAAAGGGCAAATTCCAGGAAAGTGAAGCAAATTATATAATAAATGGCACTGCAAAAGTTTCATTTATTTCTCTTAAGCCTGTCTGAAAAGGAGATGGGGTAGATAATCAGTTTTAAGATTTACAAAATGAAATCCCCCTAGTCCCAATTATTCCATCATTAGTGAAAACACTAACCCCTACATGCCTTATTAACCACATGAAATTAATACAATCTGAGAAGTTATAAGAAGCATTAGTTTCAAAGCTTTGGAAAGTCATCTTGCCCTTAAGAACAGTAACCATATCTTCAGCTCCACAACCTAAGGTTATCGGGAATATACATATAATGTATATAACAAATCTTTAAGTCATACTTTTTTTTTTTAATTTTTATTTTTTAAATTATTTATTATTTATTTATGGCTGTGTTGGGTCTTCGTTTCTGTGCGAGGGCTTTCTCTAGCTGCGGTAAGTGGGGGCCACTCTTCATCGCGGTGCGCGGGCCTCTCACTATCGCGGCCTCTCCTGTTGCGGAGCACAGGCTCCAGACGCGCAGGCTCAGTAGTTGTGGCTCACGGGCCTAGTTGCTCCGCGGCATGTGGGATCTTCCCAGACCAGGGCTCGAACCCGTGTCCCCTGCATTGGCAGGCAGATTCTCAACCACTGCGCCACCAGGGAAGCCCTAAGTCATACTTTTTATTTTTGTTCTCCTATTTCTATTTTCCATTTCCACTTACATTTACAGCTGAAGTCAAATAATAAAGTACTAGCTTAATTAAAAAACCCATAACTTCTAATTCAAAGCAACCAAACAGCAAAAACAGAACCTATCACAGATGGTCATAGATTTCTAGAGTATTATCTCAACCCCTTTAGCAACTTTTTTCTTCCCAAACCTGGATAATAATGTGTAATACATAATTTATGATGAAGATATTTTCTGACAAAATATTGCCACACAGGCAATTGGGTGTTCTGAACAACAACCCAAGTGTTTTCAATGCTCCATGAAGCTGCTGGGTACCTGATAAGAGAAACACTACCTAAGCTTGCAAATGAGGTACTACAATGATTTCTAACAAGTCCTACTCTTCTGTGTCATAAATATTGGTTACAAACAGTGAACTGAAAAACAGAAGGTAGTATTCCACTTGGCAGTTTCCTGTTCATGATAATCTGTAGGCTAAAGTGTTTCAATTGTTTCGGCTTCAAACAATTGCAAACACTATGGCCATACCTACACACTTAGGAAATTTCCAGATTAATGACAAGGAACTGGTGATTCAGCATTTGGATGTTGATCTTTTTCGATTTTCTAAGAGTTATTACAATAAAAGACAATTCAGTTTCAAAGAACTGTATTTAAATTGATAGCAGTCACAGTAATGGTAGCACTAGAAATAGCAATAGAAGCTTATATTTATTGAATACTTGATATGTGCTAAGTACTGTCCAAACTGTTTTATATTCTTGATCTCATTTAATCCTAAACATACTTTCATCCCCAGGAGGTAACTGACAGTAGCTCACAGTGATTAAACAATTTGCCCCAGGACCAAGATTCCCACACCTCAGAAGTGATAGGCCCTGGATTTGAAACCAGACAGTATTATTGCAGGTGTAAGCTTTTTCATGAAGAATGAAGATCAGCAGAGAAACAAGATTTTATTAATCATACATTCTTTATCACTCACATTCATTCTCTGGATGGGCTGTAGTCAGGTGGGTGTTAGTATAAAATGATTGGTAGCATGAGAGCTGCTGAGATAGGGTCCTGACTCAAGCTCTAGTTTCTCAGCACTGAAAGTCCAGAATCTTGATGGTTAACTTAAGCTGTATTCATCAGATTTATTTCTCTAAATGTTAATTTATGTGGCATAAATTCATAAGAAACTAATTTGTATATGAAAAACCAACATATTGTTCTGCAGACCAGAAGTTCCCATTGAATTCACCAGCATCTTCTAATAGAGATATTACTATTATATATGTAAAAATATCTGGTAAAAACCCTACATCACATATATCCTTGTATGTGTGTATGTATTTACAAATACACACACATATATATATAAAACAGTTTTATATTGTGTATTGTGGTTGTAGATAGTTCCTTTTATACAAATGGTTATATACACTCATATTAGGCCGCTGTAATTTTTTTATAAATACATATATACCTAATATACATGCACAAACATGGTAAAATCTTGTGGCTTTATATTTATATATACAGACATGCATAAACATGGTAAAATCTTGTGTTTTTATATTTATATGTACAGACAGACATGCATAAACATGGTAAAATTTATGATGCTGACAATTATGCAATGACATGGGGAGAGGGAGGTGGTCAAATTGCTAAACCTGATTTATTTTATATACTTTTAAATTTTGTTTTATACTATACTTATTTTTATACTTAAACTTGATTTAAACCCACCTTTATTCAGGTAATTACAACCTTTTTTTTGTGTGTTCCTGCCATAAGACCATTGTCTTGCCAAATATATCCAATTTAGTTCAATCAGTAAAACATGGCAAGCTACAAGCTTGCTTCATTTGCAGCTACTTATAACCTGGGCTTTATTTTTATTTTAATTGTTGATGGCTCAAACTTTTTATTTTCTTGTAATGTTCATCATTTTGAAAACAGAAGATAAATGTAAAATATGATGCTGAATTCATATTCTATATATTTAGCATACCAGAAATCTATATTCTACAATTAATAAATGTTTTCTTTATTCATTTCCCTTCTGAATAAAACTAACTGGACTGATCTCTGCACGCAAAAATACAAATATAGTGCTTTAAATATAGCAATAAGATGTAGTTTATAGATCTTGAGTAAATCATTTATCATTGGCCATTTACACAAAATAACATGGTTCAAGATTTATAAAAATTGTCACAAAAAATAAAAGACATTAGAGATATCTTTTAAAGATTTAAAACTAGGCCATATAATAATGGTATCTACATCAAGGTCACACCAAAATCCAAACTCTGTGTTGGATTGTATCACTTTATGAAGTCATTTTATAGAAGTGGCAGGAAAACATTTTGTTCTGATCCTCACTGGAGAACCAAAGGATTAGGGCAGACATCCAAATTTAGTGGGCAGGGTTCATTTTGCATATTAAGCAAATAGGGATACTCCTCACTCACATAGAGGAATATGCTTTCTTTCATTTTACTTAAAAAACATATATGTCATAGACAACCCTTTGTTTTCCCAATGTGTTAGTCATGGGTTCAAGAAGTATTTTCCTCTTTTCCTTACTATGTGAAAAACAACAGTGCATGTAAGGTGGAACCTGAACTGTTTCCTCAGTGTCCAAGAGAAAGTGAGGTGGAGGTGGGGATGGGGAGAGGGCTTACGGTAGACTGGAGCTTGTGCAGTCCCCACCAAGATTTCAACCACCATTCAATGCCAGGTGATTGGTACATGAATAATGTGGGTCCACAGTTTCTCAGATATGATAAATTTTAAAAAGAAACTAGAAATCAGTATCTGTATTTGACATCTCTCAACTTTTCAACGTTAGTTTTGTAATTCAAATAGTTTTAAAAAACACTGTGTGGACCAAACAAAACATATATGCAGGCCCATTCAGCCTGTGAACTCCAGGTAGGGATCTCTGGTTTAGAGTATATATTTAAGATATTGTATCCAGCCTTTACTTAGCTCTACCATTAAGGTATTCATTAATATGTCCTAATTTGCCTCCATTTTATATGCTATCCCACACAAGGAAAGTTTCAGAAGAAATGCTATAAAAGCTAAGGTTATCCTACTTCCAAGCTGTCCTTACTTCAAAAATATTAAAAAAATTCATTTATATGTGTGCATACACACACACACACACACACACACACACGTGTTTGTATACACACATATACTTCCTTGCTCTGTCAACTGAGAGGGTGTAAAAAGAATGACTTGTTAGTAGCAATGAACACACACCTAGGTCCCAGATTGTGGTTTCTAATGCCACACTGCAATTTAAAAAGCCTCTTTGGAGAAATGACTGATTCTATGACTGGGGTAGGAAATACACAGGATAAGCCTGGAATGTTTTATAATGCTATAAAGTAAGAAAATACTCGAAAAAACCCCATAATGATAGGGATATATCAAAGGGACACCAGAGCCAAGTGAAAGAACTCCCAAAAGCCAAAGCTAAAACAATTTGACCAACAAAATAAGCAAAGTAGCATTGAATTATTACCCAAAATTTAAAATAAATACCCATGAGTCCATACTGAAATAAATACATGAAAATAAATAAGTAAATAAATGGAATAGACAAATCTCTGTGCAGAATTCCAAATAATTTTTGTAGATACTACACTCTCAAGAAGATAGAACATAACTCCTACTCCTTAATTGTGGGCTGCACATAGTGAGTTTCTTCCAAAGAGTACAGTATAGAAAGGGAGAAAAATAATAAATTTACGGTGGAGACATCTGACAAATACTACCTTAGCCAGGGGATGAAGTTTAACATCAATAGTGATAAAGTATGTGGGTAGTTGAGAATGACACCTACCTCTCAGGTTGTCTTCCTCAAAATCCACAACCCCAGTTTAATAAGGTAAAAAAATTCAGACACATCCCAATTGAGGGATAGTCTATAAAATACGTGGCCAGTACTCCTCAAAACTGTCAAGGTCATGAAAAGCAAGGTAAGTCTGGGAAACTGTTCCAGCCAAGAAGAGTGTAAGAAGCTTTGATGACTACATGTAATATGGTATCCTGGAAGAGAAAGAGGTCACTGGGTAAAACCCAGGGAAACCTGAATAAAATATGGACAATAAAGTGCCACTATTGGTTCATCAGTTGGTAATGTAAGATGTTAAGAAGAGGGGAAGTTGGGTCTGGATATAGGGGAACCCTATGTACTAAATGCATAATTCTTCTGTAAATCTGAAACTTCTAAAATAAAAAATATATTTTAAAAAATGGCCAGAAGTTAAAGCATGCTGAAGTACAATTGTTTAGCATTTTTATAATTATCTCGATCCAGAAAGTGAGAATAAAAATAAGCATCAAAATTTAAAAAATAACTCATTTATACTAACAAAGAGAACTCACTTTAACATATGTACATACTCCATAGAGTACCATACAGAACAAAGAACGAAACAAAAATTTCCCAGAACATTAAAACACAAAGAACGTGCCCAAGGCCTCAAAGATGAACACAGCCTTCTGAGTCCCACTCTAGAGCTCTTTCCTGGGGACCAAGTCGCCTTTGCCTTCTTTCCTTTATTCTGTCTTTAACAGATTAGAGTACCATTCTGAATATCAATACATTTTAAGCCTGGAAGCACATTTGGCACATTATTATGAAACAACGATATGTTTATAGAACAGATAAACACAGAGATACCACTGTGCTTCAACAAAGCTAATGATAAGGATACAGAAATTTTATGTATATATGTGTATGTGCACATATATACAAAAAGGAAGAGAGAGAATGGAGAAGTTTGTCTTTGCTCAAAATGCATAATGCTCTATTGTCAGAGCTTTAAATATCCATACTCCTTTCTTTTTAGGATATTATCTTTACCCCTTCCCCTTGTTTTTATCGTCTTATTTCTCATTGTAGAAGTTTAATGTATACCAGAAAAAACCGTTTCTGGCATCAAAAGACTCAGCTCTAGAAATTACTAGCAGGAACACCTTGAGTAAGTTATTCATTTTTCTAAGCCTCAATTCTTCCAATTTTAAAAATGGGTTTAATAATTCTCACCTCAAATCAAATGAGATAATTTACATGAAAAAAAGCATTGTAATCTGTTAAGTGCTACACAAATATTCCTTGTTAATTTATAAAGAGTCAAATATTCTATTCTAAAATGTACTAAAAAACATACTTTGCCCACTTGAAATTTAAAAATATTTTTAATAATAAATCATCATTCTTTTATTGAAAGGACCTAGAAAAAAACCAGATGTATTCCTTATAATAGAGATGTGCTGAAAGTGAAGCATTCTGGGAATTAAAGCAGGATTGACAGGCAGAGATGTGAGATGAATGACATGAGCTAAGGATTCCAGATGGTTTAGTGTGGAACTACAGTGTGCAACAGACCAATGAAGACAGTGGTTAATTAGGATGCTTAAGGTCACCAGTAATAATAAGAATTACTTATTAAGTATTTACTTTATTCAGGGCATTTTCAGATGTTATCTGATAAATGCTCACAATTATTTGAGGTAGAAATTATTTTCCTGTTTCCCCATTTTACAAATAAAGGGACTGGGGCTCACAGAGGCAAACTGATTTCCCCAAAGTACTGAAGAGCCAGGTTTCAAAGCCTTACTTATGTGACTGCAGAAGGTGTGTTCTTTCTGTTACGTTAGTCAACAACTATGTCATTGATATACAGTAGAATGCCCATCTGTCTAGGATGATTTATTTGTGGCTCTAGTAAAAGATCTCCTCTCACCCAATAAATAAAATAAGTTTACACAGTCGCATGGGTCACATAGTTAAAGCAACCTTATAGTTAACATACTCTCATCTCCCAACTTTCCCCAGAATTCTTGATATTTACCAGTGCTGCAGGGAAAGAGCGAAATGCACTGCTAAATTTCCCCTGGATTCTTAAGGTATATTCTGACCTGTAAACAAAGTTATTAACTGGCCAGTTAATTGGATCAAAGAGATTATAGAGCTTAGTAGTGAAGCCATCTCTTCTAAACTTGAAGTAATCCAGTTGTCCAATATATTTCCCTTGCTTAACTTCATAATGAAGTTTATGTCAAAGACCAAAGACCAAAAGTTAAGCTTCATGATACTAAGGAAAAAAAATTGAGATGTTTTACGGACAGTCATTTTATAGATACTATCAAACTCTTCTGGAATCTCTTAAGTCTTATGCTAACAGATTATATAAATTTGATGTATTTAACAGCTAAATTTCCCCCTAATCTATGTAAATATTGAAAATATTGTATAGACTTGACAATCTACAATTGGAATAGATACAGACTATTCTAAAAGATTTAAATTAAAACTATTTAAAATTTTTTGATGTTATGATTAAAAATAATTTTAAACCAAAAATTTCATTAAAATAGTAAAATTCCTTCTACTGCAAAACAGGTTTTCTTTCCAATTAAATATGTCTAAACATTTATAATTCCCCCCAGATTCCTTTTTTTCTTATTTTTGAGATAAATTCTTAAAATTTTATAAGTAAACTGTAGATTAGTATTTCCCCTAAGGCAGTCAACTAGTTCACCATAATTATAAATTTTCTATACTTGTTTATATTATGTACCATTGTTTTTGTGTATTTTCCATTAAAATTCATTTTAAGTTGACTCTTCTATTTTTGAAGCTTTAAATTTTTAACCTCAGATTTGATAAGCTATATAGTTGGGGTTTTTTTTCTAACATACATATAAGCACATAACTTGCAAAACATAAAATGTGTGCTACCTGAAATTATCCTGTGTATCACTACAGACTAATGTCCTATGCTTTGGGAAACATTCCCATAAGATCACAGAATTTTAGAGTGTAATTTTTAAAGTTAGTTTATGCCATAAAAATCATAAGCAGATTATCAATTAAGGAAAATTAAGGAAAATGATCCTCTGTTAAAAAAGAATACTTTAAACCTATACTGAGGAGATCATATTTTTGTATGCCAATTCAGTACTATGTTCTTGCTTTATCTAAGAATGCTTAGTAACTGAGTGCACATATTAGGAACTCAATAAATGGTGCTCTCAAAATAATAATTATTATTATTACATTCATGAATATCCATTAAAGAATAAAAATTTAAATCATTATTATCCGTTCCATCTCCTCAACTTTCAAAGCACACATCCTTAGATTTTATACCCACATAGAGTTAACCAGAAATTTTTCTCCATACTTTATCTTAATCATTCTCCCTTTCTTTCTGCTTTCAATACCACAGACATCTTGCAAATTTCTTTGTACTAATGCTATCCTGCAATCTATTTTAAATGTAGCTACTAAAACTGTCTTCTTAAATGGCACCTCAACCATGTCACCTTTCATGAACCTCAGCAATAGCCCTCAGTTGCACTCTGCCCCAGTAACAAATTCATCCACACCTTCAGAATTGTGTCATTTTCTTCACTCTGACTGTTGCTCACTCCCTATGAACCTCATCTACTGCTTCCTTACCTATGTATCCATTCTCTGGCCTTTTCAATCTCTTAAACAATTTTGAACACCAATTTAAAACGTAGATTCTTAAATAAATCTTTTTCACACAAGCCACGACTACTCACAACTCTCTCCCAACATGCAACCCATAAAATTTCCTAGGTTCTTAGCCTCTAGCTTCGTGCCACACAGAGTACACCACACAGAGTAGGCACTTCCTAAACTACCAAACTTCCTTTACTTGCACGCATCATCTGTGCCACTGTTTGGAGGGCTCCTATGTATCATTTGCATTTTGTACACTTCACAAAGCTCCAACTGAGGGGGACAATGGGAGGTGAAATTCATTCCAAGCTCCCTTTGTCTTGCTATGAGCCCTAGCTTGAAGGCTGCACCTACTGGATGAAGGGAGGCATTTTTGTTTGCACAAGGGTACTGTCCACTTGCCTAAGATCACACAGAGGTGACACCTTCTCTAATTCACACAAATCTATGTAAAGGCTAGACCTCGCCCTGTAATTGAGGTTAATATTTCACATTGTACAATTTTTTCCTAACTTAATCCCTTCCTAATACAGTCTCTCCCACATTCTGTATTAGAATGAGGCTTCTTCAAAGGCATTACTTAGTATTCATTCAACAACTAGGTCTTGAATATCTGTTGTGTCCCTATACTGTCCCTTACACTTTACAAAATAAACAAAAAGAATCTTGTTATCAAACAATTTACACTCTGATTGAGGAACCAGAGCACACGTGAAACAGTTAAACTAATGTACACCATGATATGATGTGAAGACAAGTGCTCCATGCAATGAAAGGGCAACGCATAAAGGTTGGATTAACTAGGAAAGACTTCACATGAAAAACAAAATCTTAAACCAGCCTTTGAAAAAGGAGTAAGATGTGGCTAGGCTACAGAAAAGAAATGAAGACATTACAGCACCATGGAAAATGTCCTACAAATGGGATGTCATAGGTAGTATGTGTTTCATCTTTAAAAAAACATATAGCTGGAGAATTGAATTCCTGAAGAATTTGACATGGTAATGAAGATTAATATATTAGGGATCACCAGGGTAGAATTTTAGGTCCAATCTGTTTCCCAGATCGTTAGGGGGGAAAAGAAAACACCCTACTGCTTGTATTTATCATCTGCAAACCAGATGGTTATGGAAAGGGGTGCGGGCTCTCAAAGACATTCTTCCCTTGCAAGAAACATGCTGCTGTGATGCAAGACTCTTGAGTCTCTAAAAACAGTGAACTCAAAAGTACTTGAGAGTTTTCTCAAGAATTCAAGAAATCAAAAGATAGATAAATAAAAGAAAGGGAAGAAACATGCAGTTTGACACACATGAAGAATAGGAATCTCAGTTTCAATAAGCAAGTACATAGTTGGGAATTTGCTTAGCTTTATCTAGTTAGGGGAACAAAAGTTTTATTTTTGAGCAAGGTTTTTCTTAAAGGAGAGGGAGGAAAAACAAATAATTGGCGCTTGTTTATTGTAAATGTTGGATTAGAAAACTGGACTGTGATTTTATAAATATATCTTTAGCTTCATAAAGACTCAGAAGGCTGCAATGTCCTTGTTGTAACCACACAACACCAAAAGATTGGGAACAAAGAAAAACAGATGTACATAATATGATATGTAATACTCTTTCAAAAAATCTGACTAAATGAATTCCATGAGCCATCTTGTTAAATTTTTAAAATATATACATTTTTATCAGTCTTTAAAAGTCATAAGGAACTTGAGAAATGGCAAATGCTTATTATTCCAACAAATAATGTGAGACACTAGCGGGACTAACTAGTCTGTATGAAGAGAATATCCTGAGCAGGAAGTACGGCTTGAGCACTGGGCAGTCCTGACTTGCTGATGTGGATGAAGAATTCTCCATTTGGTTTTGAGTAGGAGCAGATGCCTCATTTTCCTTTAGAAAGGAAATTACTTTCTACATAAGAGGAACTCAGCACTGCCAAATTAATAAGACAAGAGATTTCATCACGTCCTGGAATACATTAGCACGCAATTCTCCTCCTATTACAATGATTCTTACTGAATTAGCCCTTCTTTGAGTTTGGAATCTCATGGAAAGCTGAACTATAGTCCACAACCAGCACTGCCTTCAGAGCACTGCAGAATTCTTTCTAAATTCCTACATTATGGAACAATGGAAGCCATGAGTGTTTCTTTATTCTCATAAATACTTCCTAACTCCAAACTCTCAAAAAATGGGATATGAGAGAATATAAGGATTCTTGATTCTATAAAGTGCTAAAAATACTATATGGGAACTATGAATCTCATATAAACCTTACTCAAATGAGTAAAATAATGTGAAAAATCATTTACATCGGAAATTAAGAATAACTTATTCCTTGAGCATCTTTTCCTTGTTTAATGTTCTTACATTTCAAGGCAGTGTTCATTGAATTTCCTATTTAATAGTAAAAATACAGTAGTGAAAATATACTATAGTTCACTAAAATAATGAAACTAACCTGAAAATATAAACGATTCATTCATACACCCTTAATATTTATTAAATATTTATTACAGTAGAGCTCAATATATATACGTGCTACACTTAACTCCAAGAACGCAAAGTGAATAAGACATCATCCTTCCTTTGAGTTTACAGACTAGTAGAGTAGATCAACCCACAAATAATCAATTATAATAATGCATGGTTACATGTAGGAATAGAAGTGTGTATTGGATGCTATGGTAGACATAGGAATGGCACAAAATCCAGCTGGGGATCCAAATCAAATAATTTGTAACGATGCATTGCTGTTTGGATCACATGCTAAATTAGAAACTCCAAGAAGGTAAAAATCTTATCTGCACTTTCACCACTATAGAATTGGTGTCTACTACATTGCCTAGATCGTTGTGGGCACTTTAAAAATTATTGTTAGGTAATAAGCTGAAGAAGATTTTATTCAGTACAATTTCTATTGGGCAAGCACAATATTTTAAAATAAATATATTTGCTAAGTTGCTTAGAGTATAGAGAAAGCCTGTATGAAAGGTGAGGTCAGGCTACAAAGATGTATGAAGTAAGGAAAAATGCTTCTTTTTTCTGAGAAGGAAGGTAAGGGAGAAAAAAGAGATAGAGATAAATACAGGTAGAGACAGAGAGATGGAGACAGAGACAGAGAGGATTGAGGAAGGATGAAGAAAGAAACTGAGATCTTAGTCCTTAATAATGTGACCCTTCCTTAGAACCCTAAATCTTCAATTAAATTATTAAATTATCACAGACTTGACATGAATGGTCTTTATCGTGTTTATGAGTAATGTGCTGACTCTCACATCTGGACTCACACAGGGCAAGACAGTAGAATTACACAGAAAGCAAAGAATCATGGATATAGGGAAAGTTACATGAATTTAATTGAAAAGTGGCCTATAGGTAACATTTTGATTATAGTGGACATCTTGATTACATTTGAATATATGAACAATGAAGAAGATAAGGAAAGATATTCCAGGAAGATCTGGGAGAAGGTACAGAGTTGTGAAATGATACCGTTTAGTAAGAACTTTACTGGGAGAGAAAAGGAAGAGTTCATGTGGGAAGTAAATGAAGATAGGGTAATTAGGCACCAAATTATCAAAGGCCTTGTTTGTGAAACTAAAGAATATGAACCTTATTCTGAATGTTATAGAGAACCATTTTAAGTAAAATAATCAGAATAGTATATGACAATTAAGAAAGTGAAAACTTGATAAATTAACGATCATGTGAATTTATATTGCCATTCTCCCATAGGCAGATATGCAAGAATACACGAGATTACAGACATCTGCTTGGCAAAACTGAATTTTCAGAGTCTAGACAGATTTGAGCAGGAATTGATGCAGGCTGTATCGTGAGTGCCCATTCCTGTCTACTCATTATTTACAACAATTAGGCTCAGCATTTGGGCAAAAGAAGGAATGCCATAAAAAATAATTTAATTTTAGGAAAGAAAGCTTAGGAAAATGTGGCCATTATATTAAAAAAAAGTAAAAAGGAATAGTTTAAAGTAACATAAACCACAGAAAGTCTGGAGACTATTTTAAGATACAGCATTAGAAGCCCAAGATGAATTTTCTGTCACAAATCATAAAAACAAGCCAGATGCAAAAAAAAAAAAATTTTTTTTACAGCAAATTGTTACAGAACAAGCTGACTTCACAGAGAGTAAAGCAATAAGCATAAAATATAAAGATTTCCAAATCAAGGGAGAAAAGGGAAAATTCCAAAATGTGACAGATAAGATACAAATAGAAATTAGGCAGATCAGAAAAATATCTGGGAAACTATCTTACAAGGAACATCATAGCCACTAATGAAAAGTATCCTTAAATTTGTCAAAGAAAAGGAGAAATCCAACCACAGAATCCAGAAAAATCCTAAATATAAAATGACATATCAGGGGAATACTCTAAGAATAGTTATTTCTGTTTTGATGTATTCACTTCATGATTTCAACATTTAAACTGTATATTGAGGTAGGCACATCAGAGGTACTAGATTCAAATTGCTAAAAATACATTAAGTATTTTATTCATTAGAAAATTGGGCACAGATAAATATCTGTGACGCTGTAGCATCTACACAAAAATTATGAAAGAATTTAAGAGTGAATGTTGAACAGTGAGGTAAGACATGTGACCTGTCAATAACAAATTACACCAAGCCAGAAAAGGTAAACTGTCAATAATAATCCTCGCTCATAAACACAGAATCCAGTGAAGACCTTGGAAATCTAAGACTCATTTCCACCCAGGCAATCTTATGGAATCTGTTATAAAGTGGGTCATAACTATGTACTTAATACAACAGAACTCACAGAGGAATCATGGTCCTGGAAGTGGAAATGGTGTTTGACTAACCTATTACAGTTGTCAGGTTAAGTAAGCAATTTGGACAGGACAGACCTGGTGGATGAAATTTATTTATCTTTTCAAAGGGCCTTTGACAAGGTTCATACCAAAACTACTTGAACTTTGAGTCACCGTGAGACTTAGGAAGATGTCTTGACATGCATAAGGAGCTAGCTTAGAGTCAGGAAACAAGAAGTAGGAGGGCCAAATAAGTATTTCTTCAGGTATAGAAGTTCAAATACTGGTGCCTTCCAAGGAGTGGAGTGCTGTAATTTCTTTAGACAAAGGAGTGCCCAGAGACTTCTCTAGAATCATGAGAGTGATTTTTACCTTCAAATCCGTCTACAAGTCTTCCCCAATATTCCAGCACCCCAGCAAAATCTCTTGGGTAA
Source organism: Eschrichtius robustus (assembly GCF_028021215.1). NCBI lineage: Eukaryota > Metazoa > Chordata > Mammalia > Artiodactyla > Eschrichtiidae > Eschrichtius > Eschrichtius robustus. The sequence goes on along the minus strand of NC_090828.1, from coordinate 45,554,508 downwards.
GGAGATGGGGGTGGTGGGTAGAAGAGATAGAGGAGGAGGAGAAGGAGAAGGAAGAAAAGCCTCATCTCCTCTCTCAAGCTTTCTGGACCTTTATCAAATGAGCTGGTAGAAAAAAAATTGAGCATATTATCACAAATCCTTAGAATTGCTACTAGACAATCCTAAACCCTTCTGGGGATTGAAAAACCAAATTGTGAGTAATTGTCAATGAAAAGTTCTGTGATGCTCTTAGTAGACAGATAAAAGGACAAGTGAACTTATCTGTGGAAAATATAGTTATATTTACAGAAAAACAAATTTCCATTCATTGGGGGAAGAGGGATCCTTAGATGACAAGCTACACTATGATGGGAAAGAATCAGAAAAATAATCTGAGCTTTTGCACAGTTATCTCTGAAGATATTCCAGCAAGATGCTAGTTTAAAAAGGCAACATATTTGTGAAGAGAGAAAAGTATATAAACAAAGTAGTATCTGACACTTAAACAAAGTCACAATGTAGCTGCGCCTGGAACATGTCATGTAGCTTAGGTTGCCGCATCTAGGGAAAGATACATAGAGGTGGAAAGAATCCAGCAAAAGCCAAACACAGACCCAAGGGAGGTTGGCATCTGTATAAATAGATACAGAAGAAATGAGGCTTCCAGGCTGAGAAGAGTGTGACAAGCCAGTGATCTCTAGTCATGGAGGGTGTAAATTGAGACTTGAAAGATGTAAATATAGGTTTGAAAAGAAAACATTATGAAGTTGATAATAAACATAAAATCCATACTTCCTTCCTGTATGGGATTAGAAAATTATGAAGTACTGCAACAATCAAGATTCAGCGAAATTTAGGAATGCTAGACAAAGTACAAAGATATTTGGGAGTACCTTTAAAAGTCCTTCACCCCCACCTATTCTAAAATCAAAGATCTGGCTGAATCTTCATTTTTCCACAAAGAGTCACTGCACAAACTTGATCCCACATATAGATTAATAATTCATATAGACCACGGCCTTAACCAAAGATGGAATTCCTAAAATATTTGAGAGGTAATTAAGTTCATTTTAATTGTAATATGATCTTCTATAAGAAATACAAATTGCTCTCCAATTAAAGTTTGAAAAATGGAAAATATTACCCCTCCATCAAAGCCATTTCACTCTCTTCTCATCAGAAAGAAAATTTGATTTGTGAATTTTAAGGTAAAGATTTTCTCACCATTGTATCTTATATGTTGTTTCAGAAACTAGTGGTGAAGACAACTAGAACTAAATTCCTGCAAAATTCATACAAGATTGTTTCAGAAAGTGAAATAAATACAGTAACACTTGCTGAACATTAATATTTAATTGGTTACTTAAATTTTTGGCTTTCCACAATCTAAAATAAATTACTTGTAAATATTTTTAATATTGGGCCTAAATTTCATTTAATTCTGAAAGTCTATGATTCTTTTAATAGTCAGGTGAAATGCAATTTCATTTGCAGACATCTAATAGAATAAAAACTAATGTGATACTTTACATTAAAAAAAAAAACAAAAAAACCTTTTAAGTTTCATTAGGTCCCATTTGTTTATTTTTATTTTCCTTTCTCTAGGAGGTGGGTCAAAAAGGATCTTGCTGTGATTTATGTCATAGAGTGTTCTGCCTATGTTTTCCTCTAAGACTTTTATAGTGTCTGGCCTTACATTTAGGTCTTTAATCCATTCTGAGTTTATTTTTGTGTATGGTGTTAGGGAGTGTTCTAGTTTCATTCTTTTACGTGTAGCTGTCCAGTTTTCCCAGCACCACTTAATGAAGAGGCTGTCTTTTCTTCATTGTGTATTCCTGCCTCCTTCATCAAAGATAAGGTGACCGTATCTCTGGGCTTTCTATCCTGTTCCATTGATCTATATTTCTGTTTTTGTGCCAGTACCATACTGTCTTGATTACTATAGCCTTGTAGTATAGTCTGAAGTCAGGGAACCTGATTCCTCCAGCTCAATTTTTCTTTCTCAAGATTGCTTTGGCTACCCGGGGTCTTTTGTGTTTCCATACAAATTGTGAAATTTTTTGTTCTAGTTCTGTGAAAAATGCCATTGGTAGTTTGATAGGGATTGCCTTGTATCAGTAGATTGCTTTGGGTAGTATAATCAGACACTATAAAACTCTTAGAGGAAAACATAGGCAGAATACTCTATGACATAAATCACAGCAAGATCCTTTTTGACCCACCTCCTAGAGAAATGGAAATAAAAATAAACAAATGGGACCTAATGAAACTTCAAAGCTTTTGCACAGCAAAGGAAACCATAAACAAGACAAAAAGACAACCCTCAGAATGGGAGAAAATATTAGCACACGAAGCAACTGACAAAGGGTTAATCTCCAAAATATACAAGCAGCTCATGAAGCTTGATATCAAAAAAACAAAAAACCCAATCCAAAAATGGGCAGAAGACCTAAACAGACATTTCTCCAAAGAAGACATACAGATTGCCAACAAACACATGAAAGGATGCTCAACATCACTAATCATTACAGAAATGCAAATCAAAACTACAATGAGGTATCACCTCACACAAGTTAGAATGGCCATCATCAAAAAATCTACAAACAATAAATGCTGGAGAGGGTGTGGAGAAAAGGGAACCCTCTTTCACTGTTGGTGGGAATGTAAATTGTTACAGCCACTGTGGAGAACAGTATGGAGGTTCTTTAAAATACTAAAAATAGAACTACCATACGACCCAGGAATCCCACTACTGGGCATATACCCTGAGGAAACCATAATTCAAAAAGACACATGCACCCCAATGTTCACTGCAGCACTATTTACAATAGCCAGGACATGGAAGCTACCTAAGTGTCCAACGACAGATGAATGGATAAAGAAGATGTGGCACATATATACAATGGAATATTACTCAGCCATAAAATAAATGAAATTGAGTTATTTGTAGTGAGGTGGATGGACCTAGAGTCTGTCATGCAGAGTGAAGTAAGTCAGAACGAGAAAAACAAATACCATGTGCTAACACATATATATGGAATCTAAAAAAAAAAAAAAAAGGTTTTGAAGGACCTAGGGGCAGGACAGGAATAAAGACGCAGACGTAGAGAATGGACTTGAGGACACAGGGAGAGGGAAGGGTAAGCTGAGACGAAGTGAGAGAGTGGCATTGACATATATATATACTACCAAATGTAAAATAGATAGCTAGTGGGAAGCAGCCGCATAGCACAGGGAGATCAGCTCATGCTTTGTGACCACCTAGAGGGGTGGGATAGGGAGAGTGGGAGGGAGACGCAAGAGGGAGGGGATATGGGGATATATGTATATGTATGGCTGATTCACTTTGTTATACAGCAGCAACTAACAGAGAAATGTCAAACAATTATACTCCAATAAAGATGTTAAAAAAAAAAAGCAGCAATGATTTCCCACACTATCAACCAAAAAAAAAAAAAAAACCCACATATGATAAAGGTTAATTATAAAATTAAATTGGACTTGGCTAAATATCAACATATTCTGATAATACAGAAAATAAAGTGCATTAAAAATGGCTCTTTTCAATGGGTTAGGATCTAAAATTCTACATTTCCCTTTTCCTTTTTAAGTATTTAGTGGTTTCAAGACAGCTTGGAAGGCTAGCATTAGAAATTTCTGTCATCAAGTCATTAACCTCCAGAATAAAAACATGGGCTTCTATAAAGACATTCCTCTTTCATTGCCAAATTTTTCTAGAGAAAAACTTTATGATAACACTTATTAAAATAGAACCTTTTATTTAGTGTTCTTTGTGAAGTCTTAGAAACTTAAAACATACACTTTGCAAAAATGATATATGTCCTATATGGCTATGTAATTACAAGCTTAGTGCAAGGGCTTTAAAATCCCTCTGTGAGGTGTATTTTATGTGTCCCCTCAGTTGTTACGGTTTGCTTTAATTTATGTAATTATGTATGAGGTCAGTATGGAAAACTAGCCCTCACTCATTACTGGCAAACATTCCTGAACAATGTGTGTGCCTTCAGGAATCAAACAGGCTCACAGTCCGTACCGTAACAAGGTCAAATGAAAGCAACCAATTGTTTAGCCTCTAAACGGTTGTGATTGTTTCCTAAATTACAATTGTACTTTGCAGATGGCTTAACAGGCAATAAATGATGTCCAGAATGACAAGCTCTCAGATGACAAGCAACAGCACAGGAAGTGAATAGAGTTCATGCTAATTGTCACATATCAGGGCACAAACACAAATCTTCTTATGTTATGTCAATATAAAAATCCTTGAGATATGGTGCATGGAAGAGATTTCTATTTGAAATTCAGTCAACTAGAATTCTTTGAGACACAAATATTTTCAAAGATGTAAATTTTAAAGCCCTTTAAAAGTTCTCAAAGATTGAAATGTTAGTTTGAAATGTCAATGTCTTTGTGGGCTATGAATATTTTCTATCTTTTAAGAAATAATCCAAACCAGGCTTGGGTTTTATTCCTCCATTTAAAAAAAATCCTTGAAAGATAAAGAGTTTTGTATACACAATAAATGTTCCCTGATATTCATTGGTCTGCTTGGTTACTTCAAGAGATGGAGAATTCACCACCTAAATGGGAGCCCATTCTATTTTTACTTAGGGCAAATCATTAAAAAGATCTTCCATAGGGAATCCCATGTGGCATTTTAGAATGTTCCTATGTATAAATACAGAGCAGAGCAGTCTTTAACGTAACTCAATGAGCATATCATGGGTTATGTGGCAGCCAAAATCGACCTACCTATACTTTCTACCATATGGAGCTACCTTGGCCTGCTGGAGTTGCAAGAAATAAATCTAACTCATTTCCACACAGATGATCCCATCAAATATTTTAAGATGTACTAACAAGTTCCCCACCTTGTTATCTTCCTTTCTTATCCACTCTGATACTCACTCAATCACTTTACCCTTTGTATTACAATAGAATTACCATATTCTTCTCTGAACATATTTCCAAAATGTACCTTCTTTCAACTAAAGTGGTCTCTATGGCAAATGGGCTTACAGTCAATCGATCCCAAAATGGTTTTATGGTTTATATTTCATAAAGGCATAATGACAAATGAAGCAATCTTCAGAGTGAAGACACTCATAATCAAGATAACAGATCCTCTCAAGGAAAGCAACAGTGAAAATAACTGGGCTTTGACTGTCTTTTTTCGGTCGTATCCATGACTGAAGACATGAATGTATGGCAAATGCTTAAAGAGAAGTGATGGCCTAGACAATCTAAAAATCAAATAAACATCTGACATCTAGCTGTCGGTTTCATAAGATTCCTTTTCAGTTGGCTTATTCTCCTTCCACAATGAGTTTCAAAGGTGTGTTTAAATTAAACACACTTTACATATCCCAGTAAGAAATGATATAAAAGCTATTTTTATTTTAAAAACCACTTTGTTTTTTAAAAAAAAATCACATGACTATGGAATTCACCTGAAAGTTGTATTGTTGGGTCTATGATCCTAGCTTTTATATTAGAAAGAGAACTGTTCTGTTCCTTTGTTTACTTAAGAGCCTTAAAGAGATAACTCCTTATAATTCAAGGCATAACATTGTTTTCAAATTTCTAGGAGAATAAAAAGCATAATCATCTAATCTAATGTAGAAGAAAATTTGTATTTCAGTAAAGAAAATCTCATTGGAAACATTTTTTTAAATTGTTGATTGCCTACAGTAAAAATTAAAACTAAGGAATTTTGTAAGTTTAACTTGTACCACACATGGCGTTAAATGCTGTAGGTATGTTCTCTTGTTTGATACATGAATTAGATAAGCAATGACTTTCATCCCATTTTACAAATGAGATAACTGAGGTTTCATGAGGTTAATTTCTTACTCAAAGTCACAGGGATCAAGGCAGCCTGAGATTTGGATTTGCAGCTTGACTTCAGAGGCCCCACTCAAAAATGTTCTATGTACCTCCCCTGGACCAACCAAGTGCTAGATACTGTGGCTGCAACAAATACACAGAAATAAAAATGATCTCTATCACTTAGTCACTAAGGAGAGAGAGTCAAATAAATCACAACGTAAACAGAATTATTCAAAATCTCAGAGAACCGAGAAGGAGTCACCCACTCTGTTTCAAGTACTTCAACACACATGATCTCATTCCGTCTGCACACAATGCAAGGTAGTCAGAGCAAGTATTCTTATCTTCTACACTTTACAGGTACAGAACCTGAGGCTTATATGTATGATTTAAAATGGAAGATCATGCAGCTAGTCAATGGAAGAGCTAAGATTTATACTGACAGTTTCTAACTTCAAGTATAATAATAGGTAAGGTCAGCACCCTTCAGGCTACACAAATCATGATACCAAGAAATTCTGAATTGTATCTCCGTGATGCTTCTTCAGAGAAATCAGGATGGCAACGGGCATTGGCAACTAATGTGCTAAGTTGAAGTGGCAGGAAGATCAACACAAGGTGTAGCTCAACTCAAAATTTAGACTTCAAAGCTCCCGCAGCAAATTCACAAAGGAACACAGCCAAATGTCCAGGTGTGGAATGAGCTAGTTCCCCAAAGGGATCTCTTCCTGTTATCCTGGCTCCCGTTACTCCGCCCCTTGGGAAAATAGTTGTGGTATGAATTAGGTTTTTAGGTTGCAACTCCTGCAGAGGCTGGCCTTTTGGAAGAGCCTGGCTTTTTCTGGCCCAGAACCAGGCTTAGCACAGAAGTTGGAAAAAAATCTCTATTTCAGAAAAGATCTGGGGCAGAGAGGATTGTAGAGGGAAGTGGGAAAATGAAAACGATTTAGAAAGGGAAGTTCAAGGTCTCACCAAGATGTGAAGCTAGGTGGGAAATTTTATCTGTCTTGAACTGCTTAGAACTGGTTGACTAGTTTGGGATGGCAATTACTAGCCTGCATTTTAAAATCAACACACAGGTTAAAAGAATGTTGGAGTAAAAGAAGCATCGTGGATATTCAGTGTGCAAAAAGAAATTCATCAAGGATAGATTTTTTATTTTCATATTTTCTTCACCTTTTATGAAACAATTCCAAGAGGGTGCCTGATATGTAGAGAAAACACCTGGTTGCCTGTGTGATTCTATTACAAGAGCTCACAAAAAGTCAACCTGGCTAAAATATCCAATCTGTGAGTCTGCCAACATTACATTCAATTCTCAGATGTCTTCCGAAAGTAGAATTTTTTCTAACTGGACAAAAACATAATGCTCATCCTGGAGGTTGGTTGATGCGGAAAAAAGGGAGAAGAAATTCATTCATGCATGCACTTCACATACGTTATTTCATTTGCTTCTCACAACAGACCTTTGGCAGTGATATTATAACCTCCATTCTACAGATGAAGAAACTGGATGGTTTAGAGGTTAAACAACTCAGTCAAAGCCACCCTGGTAGTAAATAAGGAACCCAGAATTTGAAGACAAATCTGTTTGACTCCAGTCATGCAGGCTTTAATAACCCCATGATATCTAACAAACATATTAGCCAGGAAGAGTTTCCTGATTAACATATTGACAATAATAGTTATAGGAAAGATAATGAAGGTACAGGAAGGGGTAAGTGGGGTACACAGCAGTGATAAGCTTGTGTGTGCATCACAGGACAGAGGCAGACATACTGTTACCATTTGCAGTTAATGGGGCACCAAATTTTGATCTCTTGGCTCAACTCTCTTCCCTGTACCTATACTCTCTGGGTTCTTCTTGCCTTGCTTTCCATGTGCCTAATCCCTCTTATATCAGTGCTTCACATCCTTTCTGGTTGTTCTGGCAGGACATGCTTCAGTTCTTTCGAGCAGTTGCCAAAACAAGCATTTCAACATCTGGAAATCATCCTCCATCACTTTCTCTGGTAAGATGCATTTGCCTTAAAAGGTAGTTCCCACATAGACCCCCTGAGATTCCACATTACCTTTGAGTAACAACTTTCCAATATTCCCTGGCTATGGAAAATTGTAACCCACTGACTGCAAACTCTGGCACTTTCTATCAACTTAATAATGACATATTTTATAAGTCAATATTATAGCATCCTAAAGTAAAATAATTTTGAAAGAAAAAATTAAAACAAATGATCAAGCAAACAAAAAAGCATACACCACATACACACACGCACACACACACACACACACACACAACCCTCTGGATTCCTTAAAGGAGACAACCATACCAGAAACTCTATTTTTTATCCTATAAGACATGACAGTTGAAAGTCAATATCACTAATATAAACTGCAAAAGGACAATGAAATGAATACAGAGCAGCAACAACAACAAAAATACACTATCAAGATAAAGTTCTAGTTCAAGACTTACTAATAGAAGGACTTAAATTTTACTGAAGATGATTCTCATTTGCTAGGGGAGCCATAACTCAAGATTCCTACTTCTGCTTCTTCCACTGATATGATTTGTGTTTTCGGCAGGGATGAATCATTCCCACAAAATGACCAGGAAAATGCCTTTGATACTGGACAAGTGGGCAGTCCCCAGCGTAGCAGGGCAATCCTGACAGTCCCCCTCTTCCTTCACCCTCCCTAGAGCAATGCAAAACTGCAGTTTAACTCTCTGCCTCTAGAATCAATGGCCTTCTGAAGCCACCAAAATGAACCATAATTTTTAAAAGGAGAATTCTACCAAACTGTGAATTCCATGAGTTTAGCATCTCTGTCATATCATTTTTGCATATATGTTACTTGGCATAAAACCTGACACAAAATTAGGCTTTCAGTAAATGCTTGCTGAATGAATGAATGAACGAATGGCCTAATGGGTACTTAAAATGGTAGGCATGTCTCTAAAGCACACTGAGAGGTTCTTAAGTGCTCTACATCCCATCCGTCTATTTTATTTATTTTATAGCACGTATTGCTCTGCATTTTGCGCTATCTGCCAGGAATGCTCTTCCCTTGGCCTTTCACATGCCCAATTCCTTCTTCTCATTCAGATCTTCACACAGACTAACTCCACCTTATGTAAAGGAGCACTACTCTCCAGCTCTCCTGAACAGCACTGTCGAAGAGGACTTTTTTTTTTTTTTAATTTTATTTATTTATTTATGGCTGTGTTGGGTCTTCGTTTCTGTGCGAGGGCTTTCTCCAGTTGCGGCAAGCGGGGGCCACTCTTCATCGCAGTGCGTGGGCCTCTCACTATCGCGGCCTCTCTTGTTGCGGGGCACAGGCTCCAGACACGCAGGCTCAGTAGTTGTGGCTCACGGGCCCAGCTGCTCCGCGGCACGCGGGATCCTCCCAGACCAGGGCTCGAACCCGTGTCCCCTGCATTGGCAGGCAGATTCTCAACCACTGCCCCACCAGGGAAGCCCCCGAAGACTTTCTGTTATGATGAAAATGTTCTATTATTTGCACTGTCCAATACAGTAGTCACTAGCCACACTAGCAGCACTTAGATTTTAATTAATTTAAATTAAATTTAAATAGTTACAAGTGGATAGTGGATATTAGACTGGCCAGCACAGCTTCAGAACTCTACTCTGTTTTACTTCCTTTGCCACTTAGTAACTGAAATTATCTTTTGTAAAAGACATATTTTGCTCATATATTGTCTTATCCCATTGTATGAATTTTCAATTGCTGCTATAACAAACTATCACTGACTTAGTGGCTTAAAAACATCACCAATATTATTTTACAGTTTTGAAGATCACAAATCCCAAATGGGTCTCACTGACTAAAATAAAGGTGTTGGCATTCCTTCTGGTGGCTCTATTAGAGAATTTATTCCATGGCCTTTTCCAGCTTCTGGAGGCTGCCTGTATTCCTTGACTCATGGATCCATTCCATCTTCAAAGCCAGCAACCACAGGCCAGTCGATCCAACGTTGCCATCTCTCTGTTTCTTTCTTTCAATTCCCTCTTCTACTTTTATATTGTTGAATTTGAATCTTATTGTTGCTGTAACAAATTACTACAAATTTACTGTCTTAACAACACAAATTTATTATCTTGCAGTGTTGGAGATCAGAAGCCTGAAATAGGACCCACTGGGCTAAACTCAAGGTGTCGGCAGGGCTGCGCTCACTCTGGAGGCCCTAGAAGAGAATCCATTGCTTTGCCTTTTCCAGTATCTAAAGGCCACCTGCATTCTGTGACATGTGGCCCCTTCCTCAGTTTTCATAACTAGCAATGTAGCATCTTCATGTGTCTCTCTCTGACTCTGACCCCTGCTTTAGTCATCACATCTTCTGCGACTGCATCTGTTCTGCCTCCTTTTTTTCTCTTATAAATATCCTGTGATTACATTGGGCCCACTCAGTTAATCCAAGTTAATCTCTCTCTCTTAAAGTCAGCTAATAACCAACCATAATGCCATCAATAAACCTAATTCCCCTTTACTGTGTGAAGTAATATATCCACAGGTCACAGGGATTAGAGCATGGACTTCTTTGGAGAGCCATTATTTGCCAGCCACACCCTGGAGTAGAATTCCAGTTCCACGTGGTCCGAGACCCACTCGTCGCTGTATTCCCAGAGCCACAGAATTGTGTCTGTCACATTGCACTCAATACATATTTGTTCGAACTACCATACGACCCAGCAATCCCACTACTGGGCATATACCCTGAGAAAACCGTAATTCAAAAGGGGTCATGTACCAAAATGTTCATTGCAGCTCTATTTACAATAGCCAGGACATGGAAGCAACCGAAGTGTCCATCAACAGATGAATGGATAAAGAAGATGTGGCACATATATACAACGGAATATTACTCAGCCATAAAAAGGAACGAAACTGAGTTATTTGTAGTGGATGGACCTAGAGACTGTCATACAGAGTGAAGTAAGTCAGAAAGAGAAAAACAAATACCGTATGCTAACACATATATACGGAATCTAAAAAAAAAAAAAAAATGGTCATGAAGAACCTAGGGGCAAGATGGGAATAAAGATGCATACCTACTAGAGAATGGACTTGAGGATATGGGGAGGGGGAAGGGTAAGCTGGGACAAAGTGAGAGAGTGGCATGGACATATATACACTACCAAACGTAAAATAGATAGCTAGTGGGAAGCAGCCGCATAGCACAGGGAGATCAGCTCGAGGCTTTGTGACCACCTAGAGGGGTGGGATATGGAGGGTGGGAGGGAGGGAGATGCAAGAGGGAAGAGATATGGGGACAGATGTATATGTATAACTGATTCACTTTGTTATAAAGCAGAAACTAACACACCATTGAAAAGCAATTATACTCCAATAAAGATGTTAAAAAATAAATAAATAAAAATAAATAATAAACATTTGTTAAATAAGTGAATTCTAAATTTCCCTTTTAGAGAATGATTTTTGACTGTGTATACTGAAGATTGTAGATTTTAAAAATACAAGAATAAAACATACCATAAAATTATAATTTACTTTATATTTGAAAACAAACCAATACATTATTTCTTCATTTCAACATATTGTCCTTTTATAAGGACTTGTCAATACTTGAAAGCTTCAAATATACTCAGTTTTCTGATACATATTGATGGTCTTGTCCTCATGTATTAATTTAAAAAGAGTCTGGCTATCCTGCTTTGTTGGAGAGATTGCCCCAATGAGTCATAGGCATTATATAAGTAGAACATTATCACACATGGATGCACTAATAGAATAAAATTAATGTTACCTTTGCATACCCCAAAATATATATTGATGTGTCTCAATTATGCTTTTGTGCTAACTATTTGAGTCTGTTATCTAAGAATAAATTCCATTAAATTGCCAGTGTTACATTATCTTCTGAAACTTTCCAAATAGCTAGTGCAAAATCCAGTGTTAATTCACACTAGGGAATATCATAAGCATATGGTCTATTAAGTTACTCTAATAATTTGCAATAAAATAGTGGAAATATGATGGAGGATTAGTTGCCATGGTAGATGATAAATAACATCTGGTAACAAAATGGAAAAATTCAGCCTAAGCAACTGTTAATATGACTATGTAATAGCTTTGACTATGTATATATTTTTCACCCATCTTCCCAGTGGATAGCCCTCAGCACACAGGCTATAATGAAACAAGGAGCTAAATGTTCTGTACAATTTAATGAAAATTAGAGAGATAGATAGATCACAAAGCACAGCACCATGTTCTAAATGAGCTTTTGAGATATATAAAGATCTGAATACAAATAATGCTAAAACTATTAGATCACATTAAAAGTGAAAGTTGTGTAAATTTGCTTTCTTTTTTAAAATTTGTTTCTTCCATGTTTATTAAAGCATATACAAATGATAACACATCTGGAAGCTTGACCCAAAACAAAAGTTAAAAACAATACAGTGGTAGAGAAGAATGTAAAATATTCATTGAGATAACAGGGCATGCCAAGGACATTTAAGTAAAAAGGTCCAAAAAGAACAGGAATTCAATTTCATCAATTATCTTGAACAGTAGTCACAAACAGGGGATTCTGTTATTTCCTTATGCTAAAGGAAGTGCTGGTTGCACCACTTTGCCCACCTGATAGGACACAGTAAACAACATGGAATCCCAACCTAGGCTATTGTCTAACGTGTATTTCACACATACCAGTAATAGGAAGTCTGGAATATAATGAGCTTTGGATGACAGAAATAAAATGTGGGCTACTTCTTCAGTGGAACTAAATATTTTGTGGTATTCTTGCTTGAAATAAAACTCTGCCAAGAGTTGGGTCAAGATGCCCTACTCCCTCTGGTATGTCCTGGTTTGAAGAAACAATATTTTTACCGTCAATGAAAGCACTGAAATAATAAACAATTTTTATCTGATGTCAGTTATATATACATGACTTTTTCTTGATCTAAATAGAAAAAATAATTTATTTGTGACAATTAAATTTTAAAACATTCCCATTCTATGTTCTTGTTTTTCTCTCTCTAGATAGACCATGAGTTCAATGAGAGCAGGGACTGTGTCTTATACACTGTGGTATCCCTACCTGGAACACAGTAGTGTCCAGTAACTGTTTGCTAAATTGTAATTAGAAAGTCAAAAATTTTAGGTAATCATATCAGTAATTAATAGATGAGTCTCTGAGAATCAGCACAGCAATGGCTGAAGATATTTGCAATGACTGACTCCATAGTAACGACTTTATTGAGTAATTTATGGAAATTTCTGTTATTTTTATGGTAACAAGTATTCTTATCACATTAAGATTAAATATCATCAAGCCAAAGAGAATTTTATGCAGCTCTCTATCTAATCCATTGATCACCGTTCTCTACTTTTGTATAATACCTCACCAGCACTGTAAACATTTCCTAGCACTAAAAATATTAACATAATGGAAACGCCAGCAGATCACATCTATCATTTCATTAATGATAGTCAATAGCTCCTTAGAATTAGAAAACAACATAGAACTAAAATTAGCTGAGTACAATCTAGTTAAATACATGACCTAAATGACTTGTAAAATTAGTTCAAAAATCAGTATATTAGAATATAAAAAAAGTCTGACCTCTGGAAATTTTGCTTTGGTTGTTTACTGCCTGGACAACCACTCTCAAAGGTAAACAGGAAACTCCACACTGCCAGATCCACTAGCTTTTCTCCATCACCTCTCCCTTGGATCTCTGTGATACAATTACCACTGACTTCTTTTTAGAACACTTCTGATAGCTTCCACAACACTATATCCTCCAGTCTGCTTCTTCTCTGAAACCTTCACTCATTTCCTGACAACTCCAGCTGATTTTCCCCTCTCCTGAACTGACTCTAGGCATATTCTGAAAAGTTTAATGTATTTTTAGTTCATATTACATATCCTATTTCTTAGCCTAATTATTTCAAGTATTTACTTTCCAACTAAATTAGAAACTTCCCATGGTTAGGAATCAAGGATTCTACTTCCTAATTTATTAATAAATATACAGGTTAAGTGCACCATAGCACTTGACTTGGTACACAGAAGCCAAATAAATATTTCTTATTGGCAGATTTAGTGATTATCAATGGCAGCATTTACACAAATTGGTAGAACATTTCTGCAGGTGATTCAATTTATAACTCATTTATAACTACCTTCATAGAAACTCTTACAAATGTTTTGACCAAAAATGTCACTATAGCAGGAAGAAAAATATTTTCTTAGCAAATAAACATTTTCATTGCAGATCTTCCCATTAAAAATGTTTGGTTCAGATGTCTGATATTTATAACTTTTGACTAATTTAAAAACCAGCTTAAGATGGTCTACATGCATGTTGGTGCCTATACATCCATCATTTCTCTTCACAAAAGTACATAACTAGTTGTATCTCTCATATTGGGGTTCTTAAATATGAAGATCATTTCTTATTCTTCTTTCTACTTCCAATTTTTAACATGGCACTTAGGATTCAGGGATCATGGAAGCACTCAATAAATATCTGGCCAATGATGGTTTCATTAATTTTATAATCAGTGCAGTATATAAAGCCAGGACAGAAAGCCTAATAATTAGAGGGATCCCACTGAACGCTAAACCAGCATTAGTTTTTCTTTCCAAAAGTCCCTTTTGGCTCTTGCCCTGTAACACAACCTGTAATTGTGTTTGTTTTCACCACTATGCAGATTCCAGGTTACAAGGTTTCCTATTTCACCTCAAGTAAAAAATTTTATTTGTATAAACTAAAAGTTGTATGGTTATTTCCTCCTCACTATAGTTCTTCGTGATAATCTCTGACTTCCAGGTCTAAAAAAAAAAAATCTAAGCTTCTACAAGATTGAATTATGCTTTCCCTAATCATTGTCTGTCACAGGTTTGGTCTCACTGAAGTCTCTAAGAATGCGTCACTGAATAAAAATGATTTTCATATAATAGTGTGGAGTGCTCTTCTTGATAACTAAAACTGTCTTCCTCTTTCCTTTTCTTCTCTCTGTGAGATACAGTTGAAAGAGTCCTGGACTGGGAGCCAGAAAACCTAGGTTCTCTATCTCTATCCAACGTCTGCTGCATCATTTATCCCTTGTGCATCTCGGTTTCCTTATCTGTAATCTAAGGTGCTTAGGTTTTACGTGTACATCAAATGAGTGAATGTACTTTGTGAACTGTACAATCCTACTTAGATCTAGTGTGATATTATTACTAATAGAGGCAGAAAACTCTGCAAATAAATGTCAACTGAATATAGACCACTGGCCAGCACAGAAAACCTTAACCTTGCCTCTGAGAAAGTGAATCTTTTTCTTGTCATTGTGATTTAGGAACACCTGACCTTTAGTGGGGCTGAGGTTGGGGTGGGGGGGAGTTAGAGACTGATGGAAGGTTGAACCTGACTATCCAAAAGCACAACACATTGCCCAGTTAGAAAAAGAAACATCATGTATTTTGATGCAAGCATTTTGAGCAACTATTTGATATTTAACCAACATTCACAATGAAAACAAATGACTTACTGATAACTTAATCTTCACATGATGCTAGCACAAACAGAGCAATAGGTGAGACAACTGGTCTCAAAGGACATCCTAGTATATATAATTTAATTGTTTAAATTAAATTGATTCCATTTTAATTTAATATTGATGCATTAAAATGATTGAGGCATTAAAATAATTGAGGCAATAAAAAGACTTGATGTATTCAAGCATGAACAATCACACCCCTACCTCTTGTACCCCAAACGTATTTCTTTCACCTGAAGCTACAACTGCATCTTTGTCTTCCCGCATCTAATGTCGAAGATACAGCAGCCAATCTCCTTTCAGAGGCTAACTCCTCTCCCCTTACACCCAGTGTTGCCCTCTCCTATATCCTGGTTAATCTTCTCCCCCTTTCTTTCTGTATCTTCGACATCTCTCCCTCCATGGGACTCTTTCTCTCAGTCTGTGAACATCCCATCCTGTCATCTGAAAACAAAACAAAACAAAACAAAAATCCTCACTTGACTCTACCTAACTATGGTCCTATATCTCTTCTTCCCTTCACAGCTAAGTTGCTTAATAAATAGGGAAAGAAAAAAAAAAAAAGTCTATACCCACTGTCTCTACTGTTATTAAAAACTGAATTTTTAAATAATTAATAAATTATCCAAAAAAGTCATCTCTAATAATAAATGAGATCATCCCACGTTCCATTCTCCAAGCCATCAAAGTACTTGTAGTTTCCTGCAAAACAATGTTAAATAACACTTCTGAGTATTGCAAATGTTTTTTCCTATCTACATGCTATTTACTTGCTCTTCTTGTCTCATTTCTTCTGGTTACTGCATATTCATCACTTATATTTTGGATCTGGCTCCTCCAGGAAACTAACCTTTGCTCTCACAGGTGAACTGAATACTCCTATGCCCTTCTTTTTCATCATATTTATTATATTGTTTTATAATTATTTGTTCGTATGTCTATTCCCCTCATTATGGATGCCCCTTAAATACAGGAGAGTGTGTCAATCATCTTTGCACCCTTGTAGCCTGAGTAAAATCACTATAAATAAAATGGGTAAGTTATAAAATTAACCTTTGTTTGTATATAGTAGCCAATTAGTGTGCTCTCAAGTATGTATTTTTATGAGGCTTTACCCAAAAAGGCGCTAAATACAGCTAATCTATATGTAAAAGCCGGCTCCATTTTTTAAACTTTGCTGCTATGTTTGTAAAAACAAGCAAGATTGAGTAATGTAATTAGGCAACAATCTGACAATCAATGGAGAGAAGGCATTTGACTTTAAATCATCAAGGGAAATATATTTTGTTCAAATTGTTAATCACAAACATTTATTGAAAACCTCTTATATGCATAGCACTGAATCTGTATCTGACGTTTTGGGTTTGAGAAATGGTCTTTACACTCAAGGAGCATATGACATAAGTAAGAGATCAATGACACTTATTAAGTAAAACTAAAACAATGGGCGATGCAGAAAAGGTTTTATTAAGTGCTAAATATGTCATAGAAAGGAGAAGAGCTGTAGTTTAGAGAAAAAGAGCAAAGATATCTGGGATAATCAAAAGTTTTCAAAGAGGACACACACCAGACTTGATTATGATTTGAAGGGTGTGGATGTGTGAAGAAGAGGCTGGAATACAGATAGAGGAAATAATGGGGTGAGTGCAGGGGAATGCCTGCTCAGGGGCTCCCTCCTCTGAGACCTTCCCTGGCCTCCCATCCCGCCTCCACCCCTCAGGCTGTGTGTCAAGGACGCCCTCTAGACTCCCCTAGTACCCTCTGCCTGCCTCCATCACTGCACAGACCACATGGTATTGTTCTTGCTTTTACTCTTCCCCCTCCCTGGGGGGCAAGGACTAAATATTTGTTTCTGTATCATCCAGTAAAGGGCCTGGTTAACAATAGGTACTCAGTAAATATTTACTAAGTTAATGAATAATGAAGGAATGAAAGTAGGTTGCAGGGTGGGGATATACTGCCCTGTATAGAAAAGCAAGTCAAAATCATCATCACTTGAGATCAGAGCACTATTTCTTTCAAAAAAAGACAAATTTTTCAGAATCATCTGAAGCAAATTCTAATGCCACTAAAACAGTTTTATAATGGTTTTTGAGGATAGAATGGGATTTATATTCCCCAAAGAAGGAAATTATTGTCACCTGCTTTAAGATGACTGAGTATATCTCATTTATCAAAGAGTCCATTAATCTAGAACCTGACAGTTTTCTCCCACTGGCATTTCTGATTTTACATGGATGTGAGCATTTGTGAGTGCCTTTTTAAAATCTTGTCAGATTTTTAGTCTAAATTTTTCATATGCCCGAATTAGACACACGTACTTCTTGTAAAGACATTTTTAAAAAAAGGCTATTTTCTATCCATAATGCCTGGGAGTGAAATCCTAGCAGGACTTGGGGACATAAATGTTTAGAGGACTAAATCAGGATCAGTGAAGTAGGAAAAGTGGGAAATAAAACACAAAAATGAGTCCCTCATTTTCCCTGAAGAAAATGGGAGACAAGCAGCATGTTCCAAAAAGTTTTGTGCTCAAGAAATATCAATGGAATAAATCAAGCCTTCTAAATATTCAGACTAAACATGTACATATCTCCCAACAAACATTGTTGCAAAGAAAAATAAGGGCTGAGGAACAAGTGTAAAATAAGGAATCAAGAACAATCATGACAATCTCATGATCTACTCCTCAGGTAAAGCTCATAAGTTTTTAATTCCCCTTCCTGCCTCCCTCCCTCCCTTCCTTCCTTCCTTTTTTTTAAAGGCTAGATAGAATAGAATTTAGTACGTTCAGCAGATTGTCAGTAAAAGTAAGCAGTGTCTTCATTGCAAAGACAAATCCATCAGCTTTAAAGGCAAGAGTCTAGGATGCCACTAACCTCTGACCACCATCCCACCAAAAAATAATTAGAGAGCACCAAGTCTTATGGTTGTAATAGTGTAACACAACACTGAATGCATTTACATATTTTCTCTCTAACTGGGAAATTCAAAATTAATCTGAAATCTACAAAATTTAATGCCAGATTATTCTGAATTTTTTTCACAATCACCTTTTACAACAGCGTCTAGAAACTTTGTTGTAAAGCCATTCGCTGAAAAGCAGATCATTTTGGAAGTTGTGTTTCTTAAATGAACCACAGTCAGGTAAATAACTAGAAACCTGGATCAAAACTTCAAATCCTAATTTAAAAGTACAGAAAGATATTACCTACAGAAATTATGCATAATGCTTCAATCTACCAAAACGCATACATGAGATTCTTCACAGTGGTATAGCACAAATCTGACCTATGTGAAGTAAGTTTATGTAAACCTTCTACAGTCACAGAATTTCAGAGCAGAAAGTGGCCCTGGATAACAAAGGAGGAAACTGAGGCCCAGAGAGAATTTAAGTCACTTCCACAAAATCACCAAGTTAGTTCATGATAGAGCTACAATTAGAATGCAGATTTCCTGTGTCCTGGTCTAGTTTTAATTTAGAATTATTTCAACAATTCATTCATGAAAGAAAGAAACAGTCTATTTAGTTGAGGCCCTCATCTCTTTAACTGCATGTTTCTCTCTGTACAAGTAGAGAGTCTTAAAATATACCAGAAAGTAGACAGGCTTGAGGGATGATGGAACCTTTGTCTAAACACTTGGCTCAGATTGCTGTGGATATTTATCACCAGTTTAAACTTCTGGCTCAAAGTCACCTTCTGACCCAGGGAAAAGGGATACCATGCTACAAACAGGCCCTTAGAGCTTAACTTTGATTTTGAGACAGGCTTCCTGATGAGAGATGAATAGGGAAAAAGTAATAATAATAGTGGATTCAGCCTTCTGTCAGGAAGCTACAGTTTTGCTTGTATAGAGACTGCAGTCCAGTTATATTAGAAAAATCACGTTTTGTCTTTCCGTCTGTTCTGTTTATCCTCAAGTCAAAGCCTCTATTCTCATTTTTTTCCTATTTAATTCCTATTCTGGGGCTTTGGGAGTTTTCTAGATAGATATGTAAACAAGGTATTTTACTCTCTGCAATTCAAGGTTTAAAAAACTGCACTAATTTTGCTTTCTTGCAGGTCTGTGAAGAGTCTTATATTCCTTTGGATTATAAATATTCTCATTTACCTAAAATAAAACATTTATTTTGTATTCATCTAACTTTTCATTACAGTAAATCACACTAAAATAATAACATTACCCTTATCGAGGCTTTTAAACCTGACACAGAATTTCCACAGATATTATGAACTCTTCATTTTGAATCTGTGAGTTAGCAAAATAAAAAGTATTATCCCTGTTTTATAAATGAGGAAATTAAGGTTCCAACACATTATAAGGAATTTATAAGGAAAGAGTCAGGACTTCACTGGAGTTGTCTGACTCAGGGCCAGTGCTCTTTGGACCCTGTTGCCATGTTGAGTCAGTAGGAGTTGAATGAGCTCACAGAGCTCCTTCCTCGGCATTGACCACCCAGGTGGAGGTGCATGCCATCCCTCATAAAAACATTGCCAGGGTCCAAATAAGTCTGTCTTGAACCAGTAAAATATCAGGAAAGTAAACAAATGTTTTATGTATTGAGCATAGTTTCTTGAACAACTCTACCTGAACCAAATGGGCAAACAATTGCCAAAATCATTATATTAGAAAAAAAGAATAAAATTAAATGAGTATATGTACCACTAAGTTTGCGAAATGCATCCTAATACCAAAGTATAACTTTCAGGGGGGTTGTGCCAGTTTGCTTTTCCTGACTTGCTTTGTGAGTAATCTGGAGCTGAGCACAGGCCTGGCCCAAGGGAAAAACATGAAATTTAAAAAAATTCCTTATTGCCATTTCAAACCTCGCAATTATACCTCTCTCCACTCCTCTCCCCAATTCCTGACCCTGTTCTGCCCCAGGGATTCTGCTCCCCCCATCAAAATTTTAATTCAATTCTTCAATATGCAGATGGGAAAACTGAATCTCAAAGATCAGTAACTTGCTCAAGGTCACAAGGTTGCAAATGGCAAACTCAGGATTCGAATTTGAGACTCCAAAGACCCAGGCTCTGTTAATTGCTTTTTGAAAGTAAACGGAAAAGAAGAAGTTCTAAATGTAGAAACTGCTCACTGTTAAAGGTTCTAAGTGTAGTAAAATGGTAATAATTGGGAACCGAAGGAATTTCCCAGAATTAAAAAATCTCATTGTGAGATAGTGCCCTATTCCTACTATTCCTACAGCCTATAGGCCTAGTTAAGAGTATCTATGCCATTAGCTCAAAAGAACAGATACAGTATTGTGGTTGTGTTTATTTATTTATTCATTCTAAAATGACTATGTTTTAGGAATATAGGGTAAACAAAAAAATTAGAGAAATCAAAGAACAAAAATTAAGAGATATCACAAACTTCCCCAACCTCTCTGAAATTCTCAAAATAAATCCCACAAGACATGATAAAGGAATGGTCAGGGAGCCCCACATTAGCTTGGAGCCTTACATTTTAATGTATGATTTCAATGAGGCTATCTGAGCCAACTGCTAATTGGTATCCTTGTGTACCCACAGAGAATCCATCTTCCCATGCACGCATGCCTTCCATATGATGCACAATCATATGGTTCTATCCTGAAGAAACTCAGAAGTCCTCTTCAGAAACAGTCGGAATCCTGTGGGCATATTTCCATTTTGATTATACTAAGGCAACTTTCAGTTTCTATTAGAATGGGTTTGAAGTGATTCTAATGTCCTGACTGTAGAACCCTCCACGGACAAATACGGGATGCCCATGACAGCTGTGTTTTATCCACCTATAGTGCCATAGAGTCCATCCGATACTGGGACTTTCACCCAGAGCCATGATGTCAGCTGATCCTGATGGCCAGAGAATATTGGGGAAAAAAATCATAAAAGGCAAATTACCATATATAATATACTCACATTACATAGGAGTAATATTTTTTAAAGGGTGCACTGGAATAATGACTAGAGAGGGCACGTGTTGTAGACTAGTTTCCCAAGGAGTAGAAAAGAAGAGGACACCAAACAGGTAAGTTTTGATAGGAGGTCAGGCTAGAAGAAAAATTCTGTAATTTGAAACAAATTTGGGAAGGAGACATGCAGATAAAGCTTCAGTGTGAGACCTTGATTCTCAGGCAGATTCCTGAATGCCTTTCCTTCAAACTGAAAGGAGGTTGAAAGCGTATTTCCCTAAAAAAATGATTAAATTAAATTAAATTTAAAAGTCATCTACTTCAAACCTGTTTTCTTAAAACTGGACCTGCTTACCCTCCTGGGACTTGAGCAACATGGAACAGATGTGGAAGGGGTACAAGGTAGCTCAGGTGAATATAGCTCTGGCAAGTTTATGAAATATTTATATGCTGAATATACCAAAATACCATAAAAATACTAATTTAATTATCATAAAATACTGATTTAATTTTATTTCATCATCCTTCACATACCCAAACACTGCCAATGGAACTTTGAATGTATCCACGGATTAATCTCTTTAGAACTAATTGTTTCAATTTTGATTCATTCTCTACATAAAGGAATTGGCCTACTTTTTAAAAAAATAAAACAAACAGATTCAAAGTATCCTGAAATCTTCCCAGGCTAATAAGCACTCCATTGGTTCAGGAATTTATCAGTTGTTTCTCAGCAAAATTCAGTTCAGTTTTACTGCGCTTAAGGGAGAAAAATAAAAATACAGACAAACACATGCCTAATCTAATGTGTAGAGATCAAGATTTAAGAGGAAATGGGGAAGGGCTGGAGAAAGAAGTGTTTTTTTTGTGAACACTCAGAAAGACATAACACTTGCAGCACCTGAAAGCTTAAACACAAGCTCTTGATGGAATGTTCAGTTGTGCCTCCTTCATTGCCCCCAAGTCTCTTTTTCTTTTTTTCTGTACAAACTCATGTAAAAGAAGATTCTCATATCAGAATCACTCATTTGCCTTAGAATGGCCAGTGCCCTTCTGCCCTCTCAAATGAAAGTATAAGCCTTCTTTATAAAACTTCAGAGGGTTTGTGTTTTTAGCCAAAGACCAGAAAACTAGGAACTTTTTCTTTGTAGTTCATCTTCCCATGGTAACCAGTTAACCTCACTGTTCACCCACCAGCCCATCCTACTGGAAACCCTAGCTAAAAATTTAGCACTAACATGAGAAGCATAATGTTCTGAATTAAACTGTAACTTAATTATTTCTTCAACAGAAAGCTCTGGAAAGAATGAAAAAGAAAAAATTTAAAAATAATTTCAAACTAGCATAAATAAATCTGATAGGTTCTTCTCCCTCGGGAGCAAATAATAAGTATATAACTGCTATTTAAGAAATATTAAATGAAATATAAATGAAATCAAAACATTAAATCTCTATAAATAAATTGTATTTGCTAAGGGAAGCACCCATATTTTAAAATTCCATAATGAAAAACTCTAGAGCTGACAGCCACAGAACAGCTATATTGAATAACAAAGATTTAATTAAAGGAATTCATAGCTACTAATTATCTGGTGATATTCCATGTGCACACCTCCTGCCAAGTCAAACCCATCATTCTGTTTAAGTTTGAAAAACTGAGAAGAAAGAAAAGTACAGCAAAGTAAGGAAAGTGTGAGTATAAAGAATGTGCCTATATCCTACACCAGTTTCTGCTTTCTGGAGTCAATTTTACAAAAATCTCCTGGGAGCGAAGGGAGTAAAGAAACCAGCAGACTTTGGAAAATGAAGAGACTTGCTGCAAAGTCTGAGAAAAGACAGTCACTCCCTCTACTGTATCCAAATAGTCCTGGGAGCTGCGTCGTAAATCCCTGTGCAGTGAAGCAATTCCTCTCATTCCAGATACAACCCAGGGCAATGCAGTGTGGAAAATAAGCTTCCAATTTTTACTACAGACTTTTATGACTATCATATTTTCAGAAAATAAACTCTGAAACAGACAGAGCCGGTAGACAGACATGTGGTAGCACTGGGGCATGGAACGGATCGTGCTTGGCTTGCTTACATCCTGGGAACGACTACAGAGAATGAAATGCTGTGGGGGTGAGAAACAGGAGAGCGGCAGTGATGCTTCAAATCACAGGGTCATTAGAAAGTATTCAATGGAAAGAGCTTTTTGTTCCCTTTGTTTTTTCCCATATAAACCTACACAAGAGGACGCTACAATAAAGCTCTGCTATTTGAAGGGTAAAATTTATAAATGGGCTTACAATATACCCTATTTAGATTTAGATGAAAATACTGAGGTATTGTCCAAATGACCATAGTAGAACAGTAAATAAAATTTGCATTTTAAGTTTTACACTAATTTTAATCTCTTTGAGAGCAAAAGTTGTTTATTTTTTCCATAACATCTAACATTTTGGCTCTTATAATTACCCAATAAGCATTTATTATTATTGCTATACTACTAAATAGTAACGGAATAATAATATCAACTGGATAATAATGTTGGATAATGATATCTATAATCATTTGATGAGCTCCTAGTATTTGTTGGGAGCCGTACTACTATGTAGGTGGTTTATATACATGATAGTCTTCAAAATAATTATTTAAGGTAAATATTACTATTCTAATTTTATAGACAAAAAAACTAGGACATAGAGCCATCAAGAAAATTGCTCAAGAATATGCAAATATGATTTGCAAATCCTGAATTTGAAATCAGTTCACTCATATTTGAATGAATAAATAGTGGGAGAGATTTTTTTTAGATTTTCAAAAATAATATTCATTGGCATATATGCATGGAATAACTATCATATACTTAATACATAAAATAAATTTATGACATGAAGTGGAACCTGGGAAATAGACTTAGAAAAAGGAACCGTGTGTGTGCATGTGTGTAGTGAGAGGTGAGAACTACAGGCAATTCCTATCTTGAGGCAAAGAATGATAGTGACTGTGACTAAAATTCTAGAAATGGGTCAGATCATGGAAGGTCTTGTATGCCTTGCTTAGGAGCTTGAACATTATTCTTTCCTCAAGTTATGGGAGTCAATGGAAGATTTTAAGGAAGGTAATGAGGTAATCAGATTTTAGTTTTATATCACAGTGGCAACAGAGGGGGTCTCTATAGGTGTGGGCGGGAAGTAGTTACACGGGAGGCAAGAGACAAAGTTAGATGCTACTGCAGTAAATTGTAGTAATACTGCAATATGATGATGAGAGCCTAAACTTTGGCATTTGTAGTAGAGAGGGAGAGGAGGTATATATGAGGAATATTTAGCAGGTAAAATGGTAGAGTTTAGTGACTGATTACACTTCTGCTTGAATAACCAGGTAGGATGATCTTGCCTTTAACTGACATAAAGAATACATGAGAAAGATGATCCTGTCTTGGAGGGAAGATAATGAATTGAGTTTGGGATACACTGAACTTGAAGTGGTTATGGACCATCCAGTGGGAAGCTGGGTATTCTGAAGTAGATGTGGAAGGTCAGGGTTGGAGAGAGAGATTTGAGAATGATCAGCAATTAGCTGTTAAGCAAAACCCTGAGAGTGAGTAAGATTCCTAGATACTCTAGGGAGAGAATATACAGAAAGGACCAGTGGACAAAATCCTATGAGAAAACAAAGTGCTAAGGGATAAATAAGGAGAAGGAGCCCATGAAGCTGAGAGGGAAAGGTCAGGAAGGTAGAGGGAGAATCTTCAGAGCACCGCCTTTCAGGAAAGCTGGACTGGTCAATGGTAGGTGAAAGGAGCCCTCTGTAACATCACAAATTACTAGAAGAGCTTAAGTGGAATGGACGGGGTAAAAGTCAGAGTGCATGGGATGAGTGAGGGCATGGAGGCAGACAGAAAACTGTTCTGCTCCTTTAAAGCAGCTGGGCTAAGAATAAAGAGAGGATGGGAGCCAGACACAGACCCTGGGAGAAAGCTGAGCTTGTTTACAGGCTAAGGGGAAAGAGCTCATAGAAAGGAAGCTGTTGAAGTTATGGAAAAGAGAGCATGATTAATGGAGCAACTCCCTCCAGGAGATGGAGAACAAACAAAGTACAGAAGGAGAACAAATCTGGAAGTTTCTTCAAAACAAATTCAAAGATTTGGCAAAAGTAAAATATATACCACCGAGGTTTGTATCTGTGATGACTGAAATCAGATTGTAACATCACTTTCTGTGTCTCATTTAAGTGCTCTAAAAGTGCCTTCAGGTAAAGTTCCCAAATGACCCACCTAAGAGTCCCATCAGATTAACAGGGGTGTGTATAAATTCTCCAATTTCAGATGAGGACTCAAAGGTTTGGTAAAGTTAAAGGACTCTAAAGGTAGCAAGACTGCTGAATAGCAGAGATGGACCAGAACTAAGGTGTTCTCCCAATGATGGTTGGACTGTGGCTTACTTTACTTACTAAAGTATATAGACTACAACAAGGCTATGATGCTTATGTTGCAAGCAATGTTTCCACCGAGAACACTGTCATCTTGAAACTGAATTTATAATTCTGATTGAGCAGAAACCCAGAAAGGAAAAGAAAAGAAAACCAACTGTGAGACAGTCCTTCCTCCTTCTCAGATCTAAACTAAAATTTTTTTTAAAAAGCATACAAACATTTTTGAGTTTGAACATTATACCAGAAAGCTAATAGGGACAAAGTTCATTATTTATGAATATTAATTTATTAATACTGTTAATATTACTGCCTTCTCTGTAGAAGGCAACACGTGAGTAAGGAAGATCTTGTGCTATTGTAATGTCCCTGATACACTGTTCCTTAGAGAATATACTCAGTGTAAGATGGAACCATCCTGATTTCTGTTGAGGAGTTTAGTTTTAAACATATCAATAAAATAAAATAAGGGCTTCCCTGGTGGCGCAGTGGTTAGGAATCCGCCTGTCAATACAGGGGACACGGGTTCGTGCCCCGGTCCGGGAAGATCCCACATGCCACGGAGCGGCTAGGCCCGTGCACCACAACTACTGAGCCTGCGCATCTGGAGCCTGTGCTCCACAACGGGAGAGGCCGCGACAGTGAGAGGCCCGCGCACCGCAATGAAGAGTGGCCCCCGCTCGCCGCAACTGGAGAAAGCCCTCGCACAGAAACGAAGACCCAACACAGCCAAAAATAAATAAATAAATTAATTAATTAAAAAATAAAAAATAAAATAATAAAATAATAAAATAAAATAAAAACACTAAGGCGACCAATG
This sequence comes from Eschrichtius robustus, assembly GCF_028021215.1. Taxonomy (NCBI): domain Eukaryota; kingdom Metazoa; phylum Chordata; class Mammalia; order Artiodactyla; family Eschrichtiidae; genus Eschrichtius; species Eschrichtius robustus. The sequence goes on along the minus strand of NC_090828.1, from coordinate 45,528,007 downwards.
TAGTCACAACTTTAAGGCAAAATTTTCCACTGGATAGACTACCCCTCATGCAAATGCCAAGGATAGATACTCTTTGTATATAACAGTTCTTCAGCCTTAAATGAAATTGAGAAAAAGCCACATGAAATTTATATGGAAAGAAATTTAGAGGAAAACTGAATGGTCCATATGTTCCAACCATTCCATTGTCTTATATAAACTTGTTCAACTTGCCAATATGTACACAATAGGTCAATTAATAATTAACAATTTTAGTCTTTCTTTCCTACTATCATTATATCTCTCATATGTAAATCTAAACTTTTCAATGTTGTAATCTCAGAGAAAAAAACATCAGTCAAAAAGTGACCGATCCATTTTTAAATATTTTATGAATTTCCATATAAGGCTAAGTGATGATGTATGAATTATCCTTCAAGTAGGAGCAAGCTGTTTGATTAAAAAAAGAAAAAAATAGATTAACATGACTTCAATCTTCTAAGTCTCCTCCTCTCAAAACAAACCTTTCTCTTTATGTTTTTACTTTACATACTGCATTATGTGCATTTCTAGAATGATCAACACAATGAGTTTTAGGCCTGTGTTGATATGATAGAAGTGTGAAGAGCAGGAAGTAAAACTGAGAAAAAGAAAACTATATATTCACCTGGAAATACATTTTAATAGTCTGTGTCCTTTGCATAGTAGAATGATTCACCTAACCTGCCATGAGGAGTATTTGGGCCTTGAGTTGTTTTTCCAGAAATGATGGTGAATTTGCAGTGGTTTATATACAAACTTCAATTAAGCAGCCTTATAAGTGAAAGGAATGACTAGAATAGCAAGCTATTGCCAAAGTCACAGTGTGTAGCCTTAGAACAGGAAGCCAAATGGTGTCATATCAAGACAAGAGTGTTAGGTAGAGATTTAATACAGTGGTTCACCAGCATGAATCAGAATCACCTGAAAGCTTCCCAGATCCCATCCAAATCTACCAAATCAGGATATCTGGAAACAAAGGGAGCCTAGAATCTATATTGGCAACAAGCTCTTCACGTGATTCTTTATGCAGCCAGCTCAACACTGATCTGTGGATCGCTTACCAACAAACTTGAAGAGTCATGGTCAAAGTATACACTGCATTTGTCAACATAAAAAATTCACTATAACTATCAATCTACCAATCTACATATATAGAGAGATACTCTTCCAAATAAAGCCTCGTTCTAATTTGAATAAAAGTCATAGGTACGTCTAAATTTATCTGAAGAGAATAAGGAAAGAATTGCAAAGAATTACAACCTAGTATTTAAGTGCCATCCAGTGTTCTTGGCTTTGTAGTCTGCTCAGAAGTGAACAATAACCAGGGTAAATCAGGTTACTCAACTATATTCTGTCCATTGAAACCAGATCTATTCCACTAGTTGACAGTTATACTCATTGTGGCTAGGATTATAGTTGCCTCCTAATAGCTATTCTCCCTTTTATATCCTTCATAATATAACTCTATTCAGTAGAGTACACTGCCAGTGCTATCCAGCTAAGACTACATTTCCCAGCAGTCCTTGTAACTTCGTATGACCATATGACTAAATTCTAGCCAACTTTCAAGTAAGTTGAAATGATATGATGACTTAATAGTCTCCATTAAAAAAGAGGGAATCACGGCCTTTGTCTCCCATTCTCTACCCAGACGCCAGGAAAGTAAATATAATGGCTGGGATTCCAGCAGCTGTCTAGGAACATAACATCAAGGACTGTACCCTAGGGATATGAGAGAGCTACAAAAAAACTGAATCCCTGATGACTTTGTAGAGCTGGTCTACCAGCCTTTCACTACCTAACTAGAAGCTTATTTTATATAAGGAAAAAAACCACTTTTTTTGTTTAAACTACTGCATTCTGCTATATGCAGGTAGACCTAGATTAAAACATCCACTATAAAAGAAAAGTTTGCATATCCTACATGATTCAAAGTATCTATTTCAGTAGTAAAGAGTTTAAAACAATTTATGAGTGAACAAGTATCTTACGCTATGTATTTGTATTCTGTACCTCCTTTAAAATCATCCCATCCAAGTACTGCTGAGTGTTAAGCATTAGTTTCTTCATATTTGTATTTTAACAATGAGATAAATGGTAGACGTAATATAATAAAAATGCAGGAGACCATGGTATAGAAAGGACTGTGAGCCCCTCATCTCTTAGTAATCAGAAGTTGGCTTGGGGCCAGGATATTAGTGTAGGGTTGCCACAAGAGGGTTGCAAATTTATGGTCCAGGAGCCAAACCTGGCACTCAAATATACTGCACTTGGCTTAGGCAATGCTTTCTGAAAACATTAGATGTGACTGTCTTCAAGTGGGCATGCATCTTCAGTTCTCCACAGGCCCACCATCCCCTGTTGACGTACAAACACTCGCTTGCTTCACTTATTGATGTTACCTACCTTCTCAGTGCCTCTGAGAAGCACTGACGTTTATAGTCTCTGGAAATAAAATGGTACATTTCTGCACCTTCCCTTCTCTCCATTTCTTCTCTGTTGTTGAAATCAATGATTCATATCAGAGACTATTTTCCAAGATTAAGTATGTTCACTTCTAATAACAAGAATGTATATAAGCTCACTAGGTGTTAGACCTTTATTTAGGAATATAAAAATTACTATAAATGCACTAGTATTTTCTCCTACAAAAAACAAATGGGGAACCTTTCAAAGCACCCCCCCCCAACAAACACACACACAAAAAAACTCACAAAAAGCTGATTTTGTCACCTTGACTCATTTTTGTTACTTAATTTTACTTAGTAGTCTCAACTAAAGTTAGCCCAACTCTCAAACTTTCTCATTTTTATGAATTTAAAAAATCAATTCAGTTCTTAAAATTTAGTGAGAAGTAGTAATGATTTTGGCCTAAACGGCCTAAAACTTTATTTACTTTCTTTTATCTCATCATTCATAAGTATTTTTATCAGACAGGTACTGTGTAACTAAGTAAAATATGTTTTAAATTTCCAGTAAAAATAATCACAGTCAAACAGAAGAAAAATATACCTTGAAGTCCTGAAAAGAAAAAAATAAAAGCTCATAAATATGTACTTACATACAATAATAGGTCTCCACATTCAAAGGGGACATATCTGTACACAAAATCAATACCACATTATATGATTTAGAGCTAAAATTTGAAAAACATACTTGTTTTGCATGTGTGCCTTAGATATTTCTTTAGTTTAAAACATTTACCTGAACTTACTCTTCCCCAAACTTAAAATCACATGGAGTTTCAAAATTCTGACGCTTCTATTAAGCTTGTGACAAGCCTGAACAGGGAAAATAAAGTATTGCCAAGTACCACACAATATAACTTAAACCAAAATATGCATGGTAAGTAAATACAAGTTATGTAGCTCTGAATATTCTGGATTCTGGAATTCTTTTCTACATCAACTTTAATTAGGACCATAACTATTTTCTTTTGCTTTTGAATTTTTATCACATGTATTCTCTTAGCTTGAGTAATAAAACTGAGGAATTTATTTTTTATAATACGTATGAAAGCAATTACCCTTTTTCTGTAAAATATAATGTTTGGAATTCCAGTTTCTATGCTGTTTGGTTATACGGGGGGGAGCAGAGTTGGTATGGAATCAGGGACTTTTTGCATCAAGCCTCACATTCCTAACATTTATGTAAATTAGTATTAAGGAAAATTGAACTATGCTCATTTTTCAGAAACACCTACAACGTAATTACAACTATTTGAGAGAGTCTTTTAACATATGGCCTACTCCATATGCTTTAGGAAACATTTATTTACATGTTCAATTATTTTCATACTTTATAAATGTAAGTTATTTATTTTAAAATATATTAACAAGGAAAGTTGTGTTAATTAAGTTTTAAAAGAAAGTTGTTGGTTGTTTTGGTGGGGGAGGGGAGTCAACGACTTCTTTTATGTTCAGATTTTTCTATTTCTATTGTAATTTTTCTGTATTTTATTTCTCCCCGTTCCTGACTTCTACTTCCTATTAAATTATCTCCCCAACCCTTCCAAACTGTACATGCTTTTCACAACATTACAAGGAAACTCAAGAAGTTTCATCTTTTATAAATTGTCTCATTTTCAAAAACATAAAAAGTAACATAAAAAGATCCAAGATTTTAGAAAGTGCCCCCTCTATGGGACTCTGGACAGATTGTTGGGTATTCATCCCAGATTCTTATTTTCACTTTTTAAATGTTTTTTAGACCTCGTGGTCTCTATATTAATTTTATGAACATTTATAGAGCAAAAATACCCAGAAGCAGGTATTAAAATATATATATACACACATACATATGTGTATATATACACAAAAATATATATGAAAGACAATAACAAAATTTTAATAAATATGCTAAGTTTTAAAAGCTTGAGTTTGATGTTAAATTGTTATGAAAATCTATAATGGCCTATTATGAAACAGTACATGTCTGTATTTGAAACTTCAGGCCTGGAGGGGAAGGATTTAATAATCAGTGGAACCAATTTAAATATTTTCTTATATTTTATAGCAGCCATGCATTTTTGCTTAACATACCATAGAACCCAACCCTAACATATGCAAATTTCAAATGAAAAGAAATCGGTAACCAGTCAAGATTTGCCTCACATTTTAAAAAAAGAAAAGAAAGGAAACTTGTGTTTAATGAATAATGCCAATAAAATGCTCCTTGATAAATAAATTATATAAGGCATGTGGATTTCCTGCCTTCCGCCATCCAACAGGGAACCACCACTGTCCTGATAATCAAGTCAGTAGGGTGGGAAAATAAGAAATCTGGCTTCTATCAACTTCTGCCATGGGGAAAGAAACGAGACTGTCTCTCAGAAAGCAAAAGTGATTGTAAGATCACAAATGAAAACGGGAAAGACGTAGAAGCCTGTAAAGAGAGCAAAATAAGGAGCCAAAGACAAAGAAAAAATCAGTTATCAGACTGGCTGCAGAGGTTTTTCTAAACAAAGAATTTTATGAAGCAGCTGAAGTTCAGTACAAAAAGGACTCCACCCTACCCTGCTTCTGCTGCGACTTCTCCTTGCTCTGAAAACTCCAGCCCACGGAACAGAACTCCTCTAACTAAAAGTGCCTTTAGTGCTCTGTTTTAAGCACTCTCCTTTTCTTTTAAACTTCCCACTCTCCACATTCAGGCAAAAGGACTTATCCTAGGCTTTCCCAGAAATATTCAGGAGTGTACTCTTGGAACCGCAGATGTGGAAGCTCCGGATTTACAAACATCCCGATTGTCTCCTGAGCTGTTTCCCAGGTGCAAGTCTGTCAGCCCCCTTCTCAACTTCAAATCAGAGCCTCCTCTTCATGCTCTTCCTGAGGCTTAACATTCCACCTATTTCCCAAACCATGCAATAAACACCACAAGGAAAGCAAACGGCAAACTCACCATCCTCGTCTTCTTCCTGGGCTTTTATTGAGACAAATTGCCCTAATAAAATAGTAAGAATGAGGAGAGGTCTTGCTTCCACCCAATTTGCCATCATGTCTAAATATTAGGCATGTGGGTCCTCCTGGGAGTGAAAAGTAGATTCTAAGGTTATTGTAGCACCATGAAGTCAGCTGTGGGCTCTTCTTTCAGCACCAGCCCCAGGGCAGCCTCTGAAAACCCCCTTTTTCAGCACCAGCTCCAGCACAGTCTGCGAAAACTTTTTTCAAGCGATGCAGCTTTAAATAGGAAGAATGCTGCCTCCACTTCTTTTCCTGCCCCTTTTCAGCTTGTTCAGGCTCATAACCATCCAGTGTCTGCCAAGCAACGGTCTGATTGATGGTAAACAACCAAATCAGAACACGCGCCTCTGTGCCTTGAACTGTCCCTATTTCATTTATGTTTTAAACATAAATGGGGCTTAATCACAGAAACAAACGTTTGTTTCTCTTTCCCTTTTTTTTTTTTTTTAGAGAAAGCCTGTTAGAAGGAAAGAGACTCATTCTCCCCTCCCTACCCTTTTCCCCAGACACACACCCCTTCACTTTTTCCCTATAGGGAGGAAATACAGACTTTCAGCCTAGTTTTTGGTGTCTAGATAATTCAGGATCCTTGTCCACTTTAAACTTTCAAAGGAACAAATTTTAACCCTTTCTTTTTACTAAGGAGGACTCATTCTTGTCCCCTTGCTACATTCTGTTTCTTTTCCCAGATTCTGGAAGGGGACCCTTAAATGTCCAGGTGAAGAAACTATTTGACAAATGCATCATACTTTGAATTAAGATCGTCTCCTTATCTCTCCATCTCTCTTATTTAGAGAAACACATCTGCAGGTCCTTCTTGTCCCAGAGAGTTTTAATTATGTAAAAAAGCAGTCCACTATGTTAGTGTGGAGTAATGGGAAGGACACTGTATTTGGATGCAAAAAGCCTCGCTTCAGACATCAGCTCTGCCACTCACCCATTTTGTAAACACAAAGTCCTTTATCTCTGTGCACTCCAATTTTCTCATTTGAGAACAGAGTTTTGCCCTGACCAGCGGACAGGGTTTAGTGACATTAAAACAAGTAATATATTATTAACTAAGTTCTGAGTTGCAAAGAACTACGTAAAAGTAGATGGTGGTATTATTACCCCTAAACCAGCTTTTCAGGGAATTTGGTAGTTCCAGTTGCAATTGCCATTCAAGAGCGTTATTCATGAACTTTTGTGCCACACTCATGCTTGCCAAGATCTTAATGACCTCCGAGTGTTCCACATAACCTAATACATTTGCTACCTTGAGTCTACCCAGAATCAGAATGGCTGTTCTACACAACACAGGTGAGTCAATGGTTTATAATTACTCAGCAGTGATCAGGAACCCTGCCCTGCGCTAAGTACTGGAGGGAGAGGATGACACAAAGTAAGTGAAAGGCATACCCACTGCCTCCAAGGAACACGTGTAGACACTAAGAAAAGAAATTTACATGAAACAAGAAATATAAGCCAGATCATATACATATGTGTGGGATATATTAAGCCTAGGAGAAATTCAGAGAAAGGAGAGATTATAGGGTAAGATTAGGTAAGTAATATATTATCCTCACTTTTCTTCATAGAAGAAATCTAAGAAACTTTGAATTTTCACTTTGGAGCTAGAATCTCCAGAGAAGTATTCCAGAGGAGGTCAACTCTCCACGCAGCTGTACCCCTCAGTCTAGTTTTTCACTTCAACACGTCCCATTTCAATTAAATACTTCTGGCACCACCACACTTAAATGCCCTGCTCCCACTTAAACGAATGGGCCGAGTAAGAACCAAAAATCACCCTTCTGCTAATTCTAACTAGAATATCTGAGAGAGGCCAGGACTTGAAAAACACCTTGCTGAATATTCAAAAAGAATAACAGGAAAATGCAGAGAAAAAAAATTTACTCCATGTGCTTGCCACTTCTATTCTACTTTGAAACTATTTTAGACATCAACACCCCGATACCAAAGGGTTGGCACAATTTTCAGGCATCTTGTGTGGAATCTTTACTGAACCACAGAGACTAAGGACATTTATGGAGAATCTGCAATTCTCAGAAAGTATTCTAAATGCTGAGAGCACATAGATGATAACTAAACAGGAACAGGACTTGTAGCAGAATCAGTGTACATAAACACTCAGTGCTTGCTCAGACCAGCAGCTTAGTATCTGTTATTAAAACAGTTATTATCAGCATATCAATAGTTATTTTAAATTTAAATGTAAACACAGCTTTTATAAGAAAGATTTAAAATCCAAGGCAACCTCTCACAGTTTCCTCCAGTCCCAGCCTCCTCTCCCCATCAGACCAAAAGCACATGGTATGATAGAGGCAGAGCAAATATTTTCAAGAGAGCTGAGATAAATTATTAGCATTCTCTCTTATCCTTGCTAGATTTGTGACTTGGGCTTTTCTTCTATGTTTGGCTTTAGGATTCTACATTATAATGTGGAAAAAAGTAAAACATACACAGATATTGACCCGGTGTGTCTGTTTAATAGATGTGGCTAAATTCAGGAAGACTTGACCATTTCTCAGTCCTTGAAGAACTGATTCTAGGCCTCAGTGCTTGAGTGGAGAGCTCAGAAATCTGTCACAATTCCAATGAATTGTGCATATTATAATAACATGGGCCTAGTGGGTCAATTTTTACTAATCCAATTTTTCACAGCAACTCTGAAAGGGTATTTATTAATTTTCTCAAGTCACATATAAAGGGATTACGCTTCAAAGAAGTTTCAAGTTTGCTAAGCTAATAAGCGGTAGATTTAGGTTTCTATTACTCCAAAGTTAGTGTTCTCACTGCTTCCTAGCTTTTAGATCTACTTGACACCAATACTTCCAATCTCAGAAGGTGTCTCAGCACCCTTCGGGGTTAGTCCCTCCCTCTGCACTCTTTATCCCTTCCCTTTACATTTCCTTCGAGACATTACTCTGTCAGTGTCTTCCTCAATTTCTTCAAAAAAGAAGCAAAAAACCAAAGGTTTCCCTTGACTACACATCTTCTACCATCTTTTTTTTTTCCTCTCCTTCCCCTCCTGGTTATACTTCACCCTGTGCATCAGGATGTCATCACCAGCACCACCAGAGACACCAATACCCCTTTGTTGATAAACCCAAAGATCTTTCCTTTTTCCTCCTGTTGTGTTTGATACTCAGACTACTCCCTTCTTCTTACTGAAACTTTTTCCCCCCATGGCTTCCTGGTCCCACATACTACTACTCCTCCTCTGTTTTTGGGGTCAAATTTCCTTTGCTAATTCCTTTCAGAAAGTTATTGTGCTCTCCAGTATTGTATTATCAGCTTTTTTCTCTCCTTGCCCATTATCTTGATCTATTTTAACTACTAGACCCCTTGACTTTATTTCCATTTTCATGCTAATAACTTCCAGTCAAGGCTTCCCTCCTGAGCTGTGGACCTGTATTTCTAAGTGCTTGAACATCTCCCTCTGGACAAGTCCATGTAGCTCAATACCAATTAACACTACCACAATTATCCTAGTCCCAAAGATAAGACACAGAGGACACTCCTCCTTCTCCTTCAACCCGCATCCAATTGTTCACTGAGTCTTACTGTTTTTATTATGCGCTTGCATTTTTTAAAATTGTAGCTGATTGACAATATTATATTAGTTTTAGGTGTACAACATAGCGATTCAATATCTTTATAGCTAATACTCCATTTAAAGTTATTATAAAATATTGGCTATATTCCCCGTGCTGTACAATATATCCTTGTAGCTTATTTTGTGCATAGTAGTTTGTACCTCTTAATCCCCTACCCCTATGTAGTCCCCCCTTCCCTCTCCCCACGGGTAAACACTCATTTATTCTCTATACCTGTAAGTCTATTTTGTTTTTTTAATATTTGTTAATTCCTAAGTACTTACATGATATAGCAACATGATATTTTAAAATAATAATAACAGTAATAATAATGAAGGAGGAGAAGGAAAATGCCTATTTCTTGGTCCCATCTCCCTCTACTTTCCTCTTTTGGCTTCAGCCATTGGAAACACAGATTTTCCCAGGAATAAGCAGTTTCACACCTCAAAATTTATTCAGGCTCTGACCTTTGCCTGAAATAACCACCTCCCCAGTTTAATTCATTTTCTCATTCAACAAATATTTGTTGATTGTCTATTATTTGCCAGGTTCTAATCAAAGCACTAAGGATGTAGTATGAACAGCACAAACAAGGTCTGCAGTAGAGCTGTGAACAGCACAGACAAGGTCCCTGACGCTACGGAGCTTAAAACAGAATAAGTGAGCAAACAAGGTAATTCCACACAGGGATACGCCATGAAGGAAATAAACAGTGTGTTGTTTTAGAGTTGCTCAGGAGTCAGTGGTGGGAAGGATCCTGCAGATAAGGCCGTAAGAGTAGACTCTGTAAGGAGGTAATAGTGAATCTGAGACCTAAAATTTGAAAAGGATCTGTCCCTGGAGAACTGGGGGAAAACGGCATTCCAAGCAGAGGCAACAGCGAGCATGAGTGGCCTGGAATGGTGTATTAATTTTCTATGGCTGCCATAAAAATTACCACAAACTTAGTGCCTTAAAACAACACAAATGTATCATCTTACAGTTCTGTAGGTCAGAAGCCTGGGTCGCATTAAGCTAAAATCAAGGTGTCAGCAGGACTGCACTCCTTTTTCGAGGATCTAGGGATGAATTCATTTCTTTGCCTTTTCACGCTTCTAGAGATCACCCACATTCTCGTGGCCTGTTCCTCATCTTCAAAGCCAGCAACATAGCATCGCTCTGACACTACTTTTGGGGTCACATCTCTTTCTCTGACCCTAGCCAGGAAAGGTTCTCTGCTTATAATAGCACATGTGGCTGCATTGGTTCCACCTGAATAATCCAGAATAATTTCCCCATCTCAACATCCTTAATCACATACCACAAAATCCTTTTTGACATGTAAGGTAACATATTCACAGGTTCTAGACATTAGGCCGTGGACATCTTTGGGAGGTCATTATTCCTCTTACCAAAGATAGGAATAAGCTTTGAGTGTGAAACAGTAGAAAGAAAGCCATTATGGCTAGCCTGATATGATGTAAGGCTGGAGATGAGGTCTGTCAGTAAAGTCTTGCAGGTCATGTATAGGAGTTTAGATTTTTTTCTAAATGCAGTGAGAATCCAATGAGGGTTTTTAAACAAAGGAGTGATGTGCTCTAATTTACTGATTTTTTAATAATCTGAATGGCTTGTGAGAAAGGTATTATAGCAAGGTAAGAATGGAAGTGAGGGCACAGGTTAGGAAGCACTTTTAGTCCAAATGAGAGATGATGGAAATAGAAAGAAGCAAAGAAATTCAGACTATATTGTGGAAATAAATTCACAGATGACTTATGAGAAGCTGAAGTGCAAATTTGAGAAGGACACCTCTGCCAACTAAGTAGATGACAGAGCCAGCAAAGCTCAAGTGTTGCCCCCCTGACAAACCAGTCTGCTCCTTCATAGAACTGACCAACGTGTTCTGTATGGACCTCCCTAACCTCACACAATATTTACGTCTGATTTCCCTGCCAGACTGAAAGCTCCTGAAGATAATGGACATTGTCTGGTTATTTATATTTGCCTAATAGTTATTGTTGAACCCATATTGCTTAGTAAAGGATCAGTAGAACTTGATGATTGAATGGCCATGACAGAAGAAACAGTGAGCATAAATAAAAATGATTACAAGATGTCAGCCCCAGAGGACTAGGAATATGATGGTTCTAGTCAAAGAAATATCTAAGCAAGGAACAGAAACATAAATGAGTAGAAGGAGAACACATAACTGATTAGGTGCCTCTCTACACATATTTGCTATAAAATAGCAAAACCATAGTTTCTGAACAGAAAAAGACTGCATATTGTGAATATACTTTCTTTCTGGCTGAAAGCCATTGTAAAAATAACTATAACAATAATAATAATGATGGCTAGAATGTATCAAGTACTTACTATGTGTCAAATACTATATAAGTACTTTGCATGTACTCATTAACTTAATCCTCAAATCAATACTATGGAATAAGTCCTACTATTTTCTCTGTTTTACAGATGAAGAAAGGAAATTGAGGCTCATAGAAGCTAAATAACTTGTGTCAAGTCATACTAGACAAGTCAAGAAATGACATACTAGTCAAGAAATGGCTAGGTCCAGGTTTGGAACTCTGGTTTCAGTCTTTTCTCTTAAGGAACTGAAGTTCAAGGAAATTATATGATGTTTATTTCTTTAACTTAAACACTATCACTGATTTTTTTTAAACAAATGACAACACTTAGAGAATCTCTCAAAATGCCTTCAGTATAATAGCTTTTCAAGTAAACAAATATATGAACCAATTAATTTACTGGTATCTATATCCAAACTTTATAAATATAGGTTAGCTTTATCTGAATATTTGTATTGAAAATATATCTTTTTACATTTAGGCATAACTAGAAATATTTTCATTTTTAAATTCTTAAAATATGAACTTTCATTTTAATCTGGATGTTTATATTTTGGCATAAGTCATATTTTGAGAAAAGTTTGCAATTTTACCTTTCAAAATATTATCTTATCTCTTAAGGCAATCAACAGTCACATTTAGAAGTTATGGAGAATGTGAAAACTTTTATCTATTACTTTGTAGTCTGTGCTTTTTGTGTCTTCTTTAGGAAATTTTCCCTACTCCTGTATTTTCTTCTGGAAGTATTTCACACTTAGGTCTTTAATCCACCTGGATGTTTTGTTTGGGTTTGTTTTTGTTGCTCTTGGTTTATAAGTTAGAGATGCTTTTTTTTTTTTTTTCATTTGAATAGCCATTATTTACTGACTAGTCCATCCTTCCCCCACTGACTGTGACGTCACTGCTGTTATACGTTGTCATACGTGAGGGTCTGCTCCTGGGTTCTCCAGCCTCCTCCCTTTGTCTGTTGATGTACCCCTGTGTCAGTGGCACCGTGGCCTACTTACTGTTGTTGTTAGTAAACCTTGATAACTTAATAGGTCAGCTCTTCCCACTCCTCTTAATCATGAAAATCACTTCAACCCTTCCTGTTCCTTTACTCTTTCATATAAATTGTTTATTCAGTTTGTCAGATTCCAGGAAAAGGCCAGTTAATATTTTTATTGGACTTACATTGAGTTGAGAGATTAATCTGGAAAGGATAGATGTTTTAATGATATTGAATATTTCTCTTAATAAAAATGGCATGTCTCCACTTATTCATGTCTTTAAATGTATTTCAATAAAACTTTATAAATCTTAAAAAAAAAAAAAAAAGAAGTTATGGAGAGTCCTGTCAGCCAAAATTATAAATGATCTGATAAATCATGTTGGCTCATATAGCACCCAACTCTTCACATACTGTTTGAGCACACACATACTCTTTGAGACCCACAATAACCCAGTGAAATAATATGAGCAGAATGATCATTCCCATTTTATACTGGGATTCAGTGAGATTAAGCGACCTTTCAGACAATGCAAACAATAGTTTCAAAAATGGTTTCCAAGTCCTAGCACTCTCTGCACTGTACTTCATGATAATTAAACTATAATATAGTTCAACTTTACTAACGAAGAAGACAGCATCAAAAGAGTCCACAGTCTGGATAAGAGAGTAGGTCTTAAAGGTTCTCACCACACACACACACACAAGAAAGGTAACTATGCCATGTTTATTAAGGCACATTTTAGATAGAGTAAATTCACCTTTTGAGATGTACAGTCCTTTGAGTATGACAAAGGTATATAATCGTGTAGCCACCATCGCAATCTAGAGGATATGTTCTTCACCCCAAAAAGTGCCTCCATTTGGAGTCAACCTTCTCCTCCCAACCCCACTCCTGGCAACAGTGATCTGACTTCAATGCCCATAGCTTTGTCTTTCCAGAACATTATATAAATGGAATCAGACAGTATGTACCCTTTTGTGTCTAGTTCTAAGATTCATCCATGTTGTTGCATGTATCAGTAGTTCATTCCTTTTTTTTAAAATACTATGTTTACATTCAAAACATTGATTTCCTCATTCTTAACCATGAATCCCTTATTTATTAAGCCTAATAAATCCTGAAATGTGGATGACTGTTTGTATTAGAATAGACAATTCTCTGTAGCTAAAATGAGAGTCCATGAGTCAGGGCTTCCCCTGAGGGAAACTTTTTAGATGGCAGGAGTACGTACAAGCTACAAAGGGGAAATTGTCCAGAAAATCAGTGACACCAAAGGCCATTTATACCAAATGAGCTTGCCATGCTCCGTATACTGCTTTGAAAAAATTAAGGGCCTGAGAGTCTCAAGTTGTTTCTCAACAAAATAAGGAGTCATTCAGCCCATCAGACTTTTGAGTTCTTACATTGTTCAACTGACAACTATGTGGTGACCAGAGGTCTGGGAAATTGGTCCTTGGTTTGGAGAGGGCAGTAGAGGGCAAGGAAATCAATATGAGACATCTTATCACATTTCATACCTCCATCAGTATTTTGTTTAATGTTTTACATTTTCCTGTGTCTTGGGGCAAACTACTCCTTCAGACCCTTTAGTAACTTCATTTTAGTTTTACAGAGCTGTGGAATTCTCTGCCTTTGAGAGGTAATAAAAGACATTTTTGTAAATTGGCTGTTGAGAAAGTATAGCATTTCCTATAACCTGCTATTTCAAGTGTCATTTATGTTGTAGCTTTGTTTTACATTTTACATTTGTGTCCAGTGTTTGAATATGAAAAATAATTATACCAATAATTACATCAGTTATCAATATGTCAGGAGTATTCAATGCCAATTTTTTAAAACACTTTTTTAGACAATCTATGAGTAATAAAAAGATTCATCCCTATCTCCCTCTGATATACATATATCCCTCCCATATGATATGCATATATCAAATGAGAAATGGCCAGCAGTGGTCAATTCTTAATGCTGAAAAGCAGAAACTTCTGCTCACAATCTCTACTATCACAATTATTTGTCATATGTAAGTACTTTAATAATCATGAAAAAGCTAAAATATATTATTGATTAAAAAACATATAATGCATTTGAATTATAATTTTTATTTAAATATCTCCAAGTAATCAATGAGCTCACTTTGGTATAAATATACAAATATAAATTAAGATAGGCTCTTACCACAGTAATTAAATTTAATTAAGTATTAAAATTAGTCACTCTGTAGCCAAGATTTTCAATGCTTTAAATGTCACAAGGACCCAGTGGCTCACTGATTATATGGCTTAGAAATCAGGAGCATTCTGTATATTTATCACACATTGCCCTAATTACTATTTAATTAAAATGTGTAGATATCTATACACAAAAACATACACATACACAAAAAGAGTGGGCAAAAAAGCAATTTATAAACTTGATTTTGAATATGTTCTTAAGTTACTGCAGCAACATAAGTCTGAGTCCTCCTTGACACCCAAGGATAAGAAAAGCAAAGACTCCTACGACCACTTATTACCAAAAAAATGGGTTATTATTCCTAATACATAGAAAATACTATGGCAGGATTTCACTCACCAGTCGAATAGTGTATTATTTTAATTTTTCTAAGTATGTGAGTGATATCATCTCATGAGATTAGGAGGAACACATGGATCTCATTTTCTTGTTTTACAAAGACTTACTTTTGTTTTCTCTGGAATAATTGCAATCGTAAGATATTATTGGATGAGTGAAATTTTATAAATGTGCCTTGTCTTCTCTTTCAGCATCATCTCCACTTCCATGATTTTGGAATGAGAGGAATCCAGAAAACTGTTCCTGGGACATCTGAAATCTCTTCTCCATAAATACATAGTTAAAGCAATCAAGGGACACTTAAAACATTTGGCAATTTCTCTCCCTGTTAAACTAACTAAGAGGGGCTTCCCTGGTGGCGCAGTGGTTGAGAGTCTGCCTGCCAATGCAGGGGACACGGGTTCGAGCCCTGGTCTGGGAAGATCCCACATGCTGTGGAGCAGCTAGGCCCGTGAGCCACAATTACTGAGCCTGTGCGTCTGGAGCCTGTGCTCCGCAACAAGAGAGGCCACGACGGTGAGAGGCCCGCGCACCGCGATGAAGAGTGGCCCCCACTTGCCGCAGCTAGAGAAAGCCCTCACATGGAAACGAAGACCCAACACAGCCATAAATAAATAAATAAATAAACATTTAAAAAAAAAAAAAAAACCTAACTAACATTAATTTTACACACATTTATTTGTAAGAAGAGATCCTTTATTAATTCACATCTTGTAGTCAATCTCTAAGGCCCATCAGTTGGCTCCAAAAGCCACAATGTACTTAATTTAGTAAATTTATCCTGGATTCTGTTCAATTTTTATGAATCTCTCCCAATTACTTCAATTATTTGTGACATGGAAATCATCAGTAATAGGAAGAATTAATAAATAACTGCCTAAAGGCATGAGCACAAAACCCTCATTTCAAATATACCTTGCTCATCCTAACATGTCCATCCTACTTACTTAAGGAAGAGGAGGTTGTGGCTTCAGAAGTTATATGCAATTCAATACAATGCACATTTGTCAGGAGATTACTTTGAGGATGCAAATATATATTGGACCTAGTCTTGCTTCTCCATGGGCTTACCTGGTTTGGTGGTTAATAGACATAAGCACTGATATCTATAATCCACATAATACTGGCCCAAGTTCTATTATAAAAGTACACAAAACAATGCAAGAACAGGGTAGGGTAAAAGCACTTAGAATCATGAGGAATCTGGAAAGAAGTTATGGATGTGGTGGAATTTAAGCAGAGCATGAAAGAATGAATAGCGCTCCAACAAAGACTGGCTGAAGGGAGGTTAGGGAAGACACACAGGAGAACACTCAAGTGACTTAGAGAAACTGAAGGTAATCTAGCAGAGTTAAATCATAGGCCACTTAACACTACAAAGTGGGGAAGTAAAAACTCAATGTTTTAAAAAGCATGAAGTGTTTAAGTAAAACATATTTACTTATACTTAAAAACTTATTAGGTAAAACTTAATATTTTTAAAGTATAAAGTATTTACAGTAAGAGAGATGGGAAGAGGGGGCAAAAAATATTTAAAAGCTAACTGCAGTAAATCCCAACCTTAACAATACCTTTATCTTTTAATGGTCTAGTCAGTATTTCAAGATAATATCTATGGTAATTATTATATTTCAGGGTACAATGATTTTTTAATGATTTCACTAAACTAATAAACTACTGTACTGGATTCTTCAGAACTCTCTGTCATTAGAGAGGCACAGAAAGATATCGATAATATCCCCACATCTTTAGTCTTGTAGCAAAAAATAAAAGCATTTCTAATACTCTGCATGGTTTTGTTTCTTGTAGAACCACACCCATATCTTAGCTTCCAAAAGAAGACATAGCTCAAGAAAAAATGTGCATGAATCAGTAACCATACATAGATTTGAATTCTGTTTTTCACAGAGCAACCTCATCTCATCTTCTAAGCTCACTCCAAAGTGGTTTTTCAGCAGCCTGAGTCAACACAGCAAAGAGAAGTAGAAAACACACATCTGTAGGTCCCTATCTTATCTAAGCCCGTGAGTGTTACTAGCCCTTTAAAATATTTGGAAAGATAAATACAGTTCCAAATTCCAAATCTTGAAAAGAGGGAATGAATAGCTAGTATAATCAAAATGATTTTAGGTTAAAAAAAAAAAAACTATAAAAACTCATCTTGTTCTACAGAATATTATCACTGGCAGTGCTGGGCCTTAGGAAACATAAGCTCTGGTCCTGGGACAGTCTCTGATTAACTTCTTGACCTGAGGAGGACCTCATATATCATCAGAGCCCAGTTCCTTGTTTGCAAAAGGGGATAGTAAACGTCCCTTCATATTTCCAAGTATTGTTACAGGGACTATTCATGAATGAGCTTCATAAATTCTAAAAATTAATAAAATATAAGCTATCATTCTCATTATTACAACCCTTAAAAGGTGATTAAATAGACTGTTTGAGAAAAACCTTATTCATTTCTTTGTTTAAGAATGGACAGTGGATACTGAAGTTATTTTTAGCCATTAAAAGCGTATTTTCAATGGGTAAAAGGACAAGACAAGTGAGCAATGTAATACTCCTTGGTCTGGCAGGGTTCCATTTAGATCGCCTCAACTCAGAAAGAACTTCCAACTCGAGCATTGATCTAACAGAATGAGCTAAGAGGAGAGCAAGAGTTTGGAGACACAGGATGGGTAAGAATAATGACAAGGACAGTTTGATAGCCTTCTGAAAAAAAAAAAAAAGACATTTTCCATTTGCTTAGAAGTAATGCACAGAATTAAAATATTATTCCTTTACCATTTATGACTATGAAAGCTGAAAACATAACTATTATTATAAAAGACAGTATCTGATTAAACAGAGAAAATAGAAAAATTACATGTATTGTATCCCAAGTCTTTGTTTTGATACTGCAAAGGAGTTCCACAATGACAATGACTTTTCTCAACGACACAGTGGGATACAAATCTCATTTTACAGATAACTAACATTTAGTTCAGTGGGGTTTCATGAAATGTCAAAATTACACCACTAGTAAGTAAATCACTCAGGACTCAAACCTAGATCTGACTTCCAGTTCTTCCTCTACCTCAGAGAAGGGTCTAAGTACTCCTGGGTGCTCCTAAGACATTCTTTTTTTAGGGGGTTGGGGGTAAGGGTGAGTCTGTGAAGTTTTCCCTTTTCCAATCACATATCTGTATGAGGCCAGGTTTTTTCATATATTTTAACCACAACAAAATATGGCAACAGATTGAAATCAGATGTAAATATGAGAATCCGCTGTATTCTATTAAGCCAGACATTTAAAGGATTTGCAAAAATTTTAAATAATGTCACTCTTCTCATTAAGTTTTTATTTTGGTACATAGAGTTATTTTATAACAATACATCATTGATGGTAACATAAAATGGGTATATTGTCATTTTAAACGAATAACTTTTTTAAAATTTCTGAGATTTAATTTCTAAAATGATAAATATCAATAGGTATATAATCTACTAAATGCTATTTGGAGTCCTTGATAATTATAAAAGTGAAAAGCGCTCCTGAGACCAAACCACAAGTTTGAGAAACACTGCTCTACACCATGATCTAAGCATGTCTTCTACATTTTTAATCTAGTATGTAATTTTCACATTTACAAGAGTAGCATATGCTTCCCTCATGCCTAGGAAAGGGAAAATGCAGAAAGTATAAAGAAAATGATTTCGCTTAATAATCCCTGATATAATCATTGTTAATACAATATTTATTTCTCTTCAAAATTTTTTCATTTGAGAATACATTTTACATGTAATCTCTTGCTTGATGTACTACTTTTTTCCCAATTAACACTATGAGATAGCATTTAATGATATACTAAAAATTCAATGAACAGCTCTTTTAGTGACTATACCATATTCTATCATAGTCCAATCTATAACTTATTTAGCCATTCCCCTGTTGTCAGATACTTAAGCTGTTCCCCAATTTACAATATTATAAATAAAGGAAGGTAGAAAGAGTTCCTGGAAAGATTCTCTGTTTCTGGGTGGTGGATAAGGCACCTGTAGACGTGCATGTGCTTTGTTGTGGTTAGGAAAAGATATGTTAAAGCTGTTGAATTGGTTTAAAAGAACGTTTATTTAGGTTTAGTTAGTTTACTAATGATGTTTAAAATGAGAGCTAAATGACAAAAAGTTGCTAGCCATGAAAATTACCAGAGGAAGAAAACTCCAGCAAAAACTCATACAAATGCATTCAGATAGGATCTGCTTGATATCCCTAAGAAACAGAGATGACCAGTTTGGCCAGAGGCTTCAGATTACTGTTCTTTTATGTGGCAGAAATTTCTCATAGGCCCTTGCTATTTTTCATTCTGCAAACTTGACCTTTAATAAGATATATATTTAGATCTAGGAGTACATCACTCTTACCTGAAAGAAGTGTATATTACTCTTTATCATCAGTTTTCCACATGGACACTGAATGTATAAATATTATTATCTTTATATAATAAAGGTATATAGATATAAAGATAATGAATACACTTGCAAGTATAGAATCTAGTCTGGCAATCACTCATCTTTGGCAGTGCTGCTGGAGTAAAGTGAGATCTTTTACCACCAATCTGTGATTACTTGATTATGAGCAAAAACCTTATGAAAATGAAACAATATGAAGCTCATATTTAAATGGATGAAATGTGGATAGCAAAAGGGGAAACATGGTAGCAGGTACCACTTTTTGGAAAAATCCAGTGAGAAAGGATAGGCAGGGTAGAAGATTTGCTAGAAAAATGGGAGGAGCTAGAAAAAGTTTTAATTGTTGGTTTGCTGACAGATGGGAGGCACATACTGACCAGAGCCATTTATTAATGATATGTCTGAGAAGTCAATTAATCATCCAGAAATTGCTTTCATAATAGTAGATGGAAAAAAATTAAAGGTCTGAAAATCAACCCCTTACCTACTGTTATAGAACATATATAAGTTGCCCTCTTGAGGGATACACATAAGTGATAAAAATAAACAATCATCAGAAATGATGGTCAACATCAGGCCACCCATTTCTCAACTTGAGATATAAACTAATTTTTCTTTTCCGCAATAGTCAGTTTTTAGATTCCAAGTTGGAAACTAAGAGAGAGTTGTTGACTTTTATTTTCGGAGTAACTCTACTCTAATTTATAATTTATTCATCAACTACTTTATGTATTCATTCATTGAGCCATGTTAATATTTTTTCTTTTCTATAATTATGTTTTCACATGATGTTCTGTCTTTTCAATAGATTATGGTTCAAGAGAAAGAAGCAAGACCAATTCTTTTTGTAACTTTTTGTGAGCTGGAGTCCCATAAACATGAATTGTTGAGCAGGCCCATGATGAAAAAGCAAGATTGGGCACTTTGTTAATTCTATTCTTATTTAGCAAAAATTTATATAATCCACATATAAGTGGTCATTAAAAACTTAAATGTAAAACTATCTCATAAATGTTAGCAAGAGGGATGAACCATGGGATCATGCCATAAGCATCTACAGAGTAAGGTTTATTAAGGTAGCATTTAGTCAAGTTTTTTCTCTTCTCTTTAAAATACAGAACAACCCACAAAGTTATGTTTGCTTGTTTTTATTTCAAAACACAAAGTAGAGTGGCTAATTTAAAAAAAAACAGCCAGAACTCTAAAAATTCAGGTCAAAAAGGATGTTCAATTTAAAGTCTAAATTATGTACAGATATGGCTCTACAGAATTTTCTACAGTTAGAATATTTATCCTGATATAATAAATTCCCAAAGAAAGCAACAAATGTATTTTGTTTTCTCCATTTGCCCCATCAGATTCATTCTCCATCTTTCTTTGTACATCTCTTTGCCCCAAGAGGCTGACATTTACAGGTTGCACCTACAGACAGACAGCCTCATCTTCTGGTTTGGTCTGTTATGGTCTGGCCATTGGGAAGCACAGTAGGGGATTGGAAAGCAGGAAGAGAATGAGGTCAGAGTATTTATTCCTCTGGGCCCTGCCTGCCAGGCTGTGGTTAGAAAATGGCTGCATTCCTGTGGGGTAGCTTTTTCCTATAGCAACATCTCCCCAGGTTCCAACAACTGCTCTCCTCTTTTCCTTTTCCAGGCCTAAGAATGATAAACACAGGTCTTGGGTGCTTTACCATTTGTTGTTGACTATACTTTCCTTCCCACATGTTTGTAAATGTTTTCATTCATCATCCTCTATTATACCCCTGGAGGATCTCATCTCTTTCTTGCCAGGATCCTGGTATATACAATCTATCAAAAACAGAATGCTTCCAAGTGTTAGATACGGAAGAATATTGGTGAGAAAAAGAAAAAAGATGACTAAGAAAAGGTGAACCAGATGAGATGAAGGAAGATGTTTGCTCTAGCAACTTGTAGGCAAGGATTTTGCAAATTTATAAGTAAGAAGGAATTAGTAGTTAAAAGCAAAATGATATAATAAAAACAAAAAAATTAATCATAGTAATAATAATAATAAAATGTACTGAATACTTTTTGTGCCAGGCATTCTACTAAGTGTTGTTTGGGCCTTATATCATTTAATACAAACATGATGCATGAAATAGGTTCAAAGTTAAGAAAACCAAAGCCTAGAATGGTTAAGTATAATCAGGCGAAGACAGTGGTTAGATCAGAGTTTCAGACTCTGGTACCTTTGACTCCAGAGTCCATTCCCTCAGCTACAATACAATATCACCACAGGGTAGTTATTTAGCCATATAATTTCTACCTTTTTCAATTATTGCATGTATATATAACATTTATATAAGGAGGTAGCATAGCACTTAATCAAAAGATCTGTAATTTTACCAGATCAAAGCTCAGAAAGTCTGTGGGGAAAGGACAGGTGAGTATGAAGGAGAACTTCCCTGTAAACATCACTGCCAGCCATGCCACTCTCATGGATGCTGAAAACTGAGTGAAGATTCACTCTGAAAGAGTGCTCAAAATAAGAAATCCAAATCAAAGCGAGAGGCCCTTACAGTTTGTTTCTTTGCTACTACTTTTCTTTCTCCTTTCAGCTAATTTCCAGCCCCATTAATGCCAGCATGGAAACTAAAAAGAGAAACTGAAAAATAAAAGGAGAAAAGGAATGCAAGCAAAAAGTAGAAGAGGAACAGCAGAACACATAAAAAAAAAACAGAGGCATAGTTTAAACAAAGAATTCTTCAGACTGTCAATAAAATTAGTGTGTGATATTTTTATTAACAAATTATACTAATAATAAATTATGAGTTAAAAAGTTTACCTGTCTATAGGAGATGAAAAATGAGTTTATAAGTGCTCAAAAAGGAAATGGAAGATAAATATGAAAATATTTAGAAATGAAAGCCATAGTTGAAAGTAAAAGCAATGGAATAATTATTACTGAAAACAGAAAGACAGTGAACAGGTTAAAGGTACTCACAGAAAAATGAAATGGTAGATAATACAGTTATTAAAATATATGAAGGCAATAATAGATATTGGAAGACTAAAGAAATCAGAGATTCAATATATACATAATTGGTGCTCCTGATTTTAAAAATAGAACTAATGGGGACTTCCCTGGTGGTGCAGTGGTTAAGAATCTGCCTACCAATGCAGGGGACACGGCTTCAATCCCTGATCCAGGAAGATCCCACATGCTGAGGAGCAACTAATAAGCCCATGCACCACAACTACTGAGCCTGCACTCTAGAGCCTGCGAGCCACAACTACTGAGCCCATGTGTCACAACTACTGAGGCCCGTGCACCTAGAGCCTGTGCTCTGCAACAGGAGAAGCCACCGCAATGAGAAGCCCGGACACCACAATGAAGAGTAGCCCCAACTCGCTGCAAATAGAGAAAGCCCACGTGCAGCAACGAAGACCCAACACAGCCAAAATTAAATAAATAAATAAAATTTCTAAAAAAAGAAAAAAAATTAATCAATTAAAAAATAAAGAACTAATGGAACAGAAAACATATACAGAGTATATGAGAGAAAAAACATTTTTAATAAAGAGAACATCTTTAATACACATATAAAAAGAAGATATATATCATAACAAAAGTTGTTACTGGACAATCAACACAAGGTCATATCTTAGCGGACTTACTGAATTTCCATGGTAAATAAAAAATGATCTGAATATTGAGGTAGTTTAAAGAAAAAGTCCAATACAAAGGAGGAAAATCAAGTTGGCTTGAAAATTTTCCACAGTAATATTCAGCACCAGAACAAAATGAATTGATGTCTACAAAATACTGAGGGGAAGAAAAAGTGGCAAAATAATACTTTTAAAACAAAAATCTGCAATAATGAAAACAGCCAATCAAGAGGTGGCTGATGAAATGGAGGTACAATGTGAAAAAATTGTGCTAAAAACTGAAAACATTTAGCTAAAGGAAAAAAAAAAAGTTAAGTTTGATGGTATAAACAACAAACAAACAAATAAATGAAGTAACAAACTAATCCAAATTAAGGAGTTGGAAAAGAAAGAAGGTAGAAAGAAGATGAAATGTATTAATTTTCACATCTTTCATTGCTCAAAGCCATTAAATATATCTCAAAATGAAATATATAACTAGAGGGCCTCTTGCTTCTAACTAGTAAGTAGAAAGCTAATAAGTGCATCGTTCCCATCCTGATAATAAGTAAAACCCAGAGAATCTTCAAAATCATAATTTTTCCTTAACCCGAAAAAAGATGAGGTTACAAGGGAGCCAAGCAGCTTGGATTCCAATAATATGAAAAGAAGATAGGGTTGCAAAACAAACTGAAGAAGAGAAAGAGAATGGGACAGAAGAAATATTTGGAGAGATAATGGTTGAGAGCTTCATCTAAGTAATAAAATATATACAAGGCTCTGATTCAAGCAGCTCAGAGAACACCAAACAAGACAAATACCAAAAAGGAAAAACAAACAAGCACATCATCTTTAAACTTCTGAAAATCAAAGACAGAAAACAAAATCTTCAAGGCAGCCAGGCTTAGATGACATAATATATAAAGGGGAACAAAGAATTACACCAGATTTCCCATCAGAAACATTGCAAGACAGAAGAAAGTGGAGTAACACTTTTAAAGTAAGGAAAGAAAAAACAATGCCAACCAAAAATTATTTACCCAGCAAAAATATCTTTTAAAACAAAAAAGAAATATAGACTTTTTTAAGACAAACAATAACAGAGGTAATTCATTACTGGAAGTACTGCACTACAAAATTATTTAGGCAAAAGGAATATGACAGAAACTTGGGTCTACACAAAGAAATGAAGATATCTGGGAATGGTTAAAATTATGGTAAATATAAAAGATGTTATTTTATCATTTTTACCCTAAAATATAACTGAATACCTAAATCAACAATAATAACAATTATAGCACATGGAAAAGTAAGCTATAATATCAAAATAGCATAAAAGATGAGAAAGAAGAATTGAAAATGTACTGTTGTAAAGTTTAATACTACATGTGAAGGTTGACCTTGATTTAAAAATGTATATTATAAACCTTAGAGCAACCACTAACAAAATATTAAAAATGGGTATTAATAAAAAGTCCATAATGGAGATAAAATGAAATCATACAAAATACTCAGTTAATCCAAAAGCAGACATACTAGACACAGCTAAAGAGAAAATTAATAAATTGGAAATTAGAATTTAAGAAAATATCCAGTATGGAATATTAACAAAAACAATACAATGAGAAATATGAAAGGGACATTAAGAGATATAGAGGTTAGAATAAGAAAGTTCTAACATACAACTAATTAGAATCCCAGAAGGAGAAACTCAAGAGAATGGAAGAGAGTCAATATTCAAAAAGATAATGGCCAATAATTTTTTCAAAATTGAAAATTACTCTGATCCTCAAAGTTAGAAATTTTAAAAACCTAAACAGGATAAATAAAAAGAAACTCACAAATAAGTGCATTGTATTGAAACTGCAGCACACCAAAGACATAATATTATAAGAGCAGCATGAGAAAAAGGCAAATTATTGTGAAAAAAACAACAAATAAGCTAAGAGCTAATTTCTCAACAGCAAAAATAGAAACCAGTGTAACTCACTTTAGGGATATACTGTAGGAAGAAAACAAAAGTTATCTCAGAAAAGATATCTGAGATGCAAGCAAAGAAAAACAGTATACATATGGGTAAATCTAAATAATCACTGACCATATAAAACAATTTCTAAAAATTCCAATGGATTAATAAATACAATATAAAACTAAAATTATATAATCATTTCATATTGTCATATATAATATAGTTATATTGTATGCAATGTATAATATAACATGATAAATATATACACTCTATGTATTATACAATATATATAATACATAGTCCATGTATTAGATAACATAATACATATACATTATATATGCTGTACTGTATTTTATGTATTATATAAATATATATATAAACATTATAAATATAATGTATATGCACATACACATAGGGTTTGGGGAGTATAGCATTTTAAGCTGCTGTTTTAGTTGGTAAGAGATTAAAGATATTAACTTCTTTAGACTGTTAATTTTAATATATGTGTAAAAAACTAGGAAGATAATTTTAAAAATAGAAATTAAACACATAGAATACAATCTAGTTGGGTGAGGGGGAGTAGAATGTAAACCAAAACCAAAACCACTAACCCCCTCTCTGAAAAAATAAAAAAGGAAAAAACAGAAAAATAGGATAAAATCAAAAGAATGAGATGCAATGTTAAAACTTAAGACATAGGAAATGTAAATCAACTGAATTATACCGTTAAAAAGCCACAGATTGTGAGACGGGGTCTTGAGAAAAAGCTGGATTTAGAACGAGTGGAAGAGAGAGGTGAGGAGAACAAGTGCAGGGAAAGGTAGAGGATGGAATAACATTTATTTATTCAAGTTGCAATAAGTGAACAAGCAGAGGTTTCATATTCAGAAGCAGTAGAAATTAATTTCTACAGGTTTAAAATTAATGTAGAAAAGTGAGAGCTACTGAGCAAAAGAAAGAAATGACAAGAGCAGTATATAAATAAGCATGTAAGGTAAATTTAAGGAGATAGATTAAAATATGAGATTCCATAACTCACTCTAAGGAAAATGATACATTCACAGTGGGCATGATGAATTTGAGAATCCTCATAAAAATCATTATCTTTGGTGGAAGATTCAGCCAGAAAGTAGAAATGAGGATGAGGGGAAGGGAAAGAGGGATCAGAGACATAAAGCTCATTTATTAAACTTTTCTCAAGACCAATTTCAATCATTCATGTTTCATTACTTGTTACATTTAAATTTACCAATATTTAAATGAAATTCTTTATTCCTCAAAAGAGTTTTGCTTAACAGCTCAATTATTTCTAGAACAATATTATTACTGATAGATTTCAAGCCTCTTCCCTGCTAAATATTTTTTCCTCTAGTAGCATGGAAATGTTAAAAATAAAATTCAATTTCAGTAACTTCCCACTAGTACAGATAAAGTATAAATCTGAAATGGAGTTTTTAAAGTTATATTTTGGAAACGAGAGAAAATATGAGTTCTTCAAACATGTGTACAAGTCAAGGATATATAATGAGGATATATCATGACCATAATATAATTGCCCTGCCTTATTTCTTTGCACTCTTCCAAATCTAAAAGTGTCATTGCTTTCAAGTTCCAACCAAAAAAACATAGAATGAACTTAAGTACAATGTAGTCAAGAACCAAACACCAGAGCTTTAACTTACAATCAACACACCCATCCCATAAATACAGGAGAAACTGTGCTGGCGTGTTAGAATTACAGGGAGCAGACCAGTATTTGCTTTGGCAGATTTGAAGTCTGTGCAAATAGGAACACATCTGTATGCCGAGTTTTTACTGTTTCTAAAACTGCTGAATCAGACATAAAACCAGATCCAAAGTTGTAATGTATCAGCAAGTTTAGAGAACAGTATTTTTTAAATTTTTATAGAATAAGTGACCTGTATTAAGCATTTTTGTCACCATGTCAGTTGTAACATAGTACTTCCATCTTCAATATTGAGGGTCATATCTTACGTACATGGCTACAATTCTTGTTCCAATTTAGATATTTTACTATTTTCCTCAAATGTAACACAGGCAAACTCCAGAGGAGCTAGTGACCCATTCGCCTAAAAGAGACTTAATTGAATATATAATTAGTTACATATGTATGAAAATTTCAATACAACTGAAATACTTCACATTGAAATTCTGAAAAGCAATACTGAAATACTGAGAATAATATTGGAGAACTTGGTCCATGACTATCCCTGTCTAAAAAATGAGGCATTTTCACAACACACTTTTAAGTCTCCAATTTAGTGAATTATGCTATTTTATGGAGAAGTCTAGGTCTCTTTAGAATTTCAAAAATAAAAATGAAAAAGAAGCACCTTTTTATTTACCAAGTAGGGCTTTGTCCAAAGATGTTTGCTGAATGAATAATGACTGAATGTCCCCTTAGTGCCTTACTTTTCCCACTGTTGAAAATATTTAGGACTTCTTTCTGGACTAATTAATCACCACCTACTACAACCTACCTTGTTTCTAAATTACGTGTTCATGTGTGTCTAACTCCCTACTCATTTAGAGTTTTAGACCAGTTTGTGTTTCGGTAATTGTTATTGAACTGACTTAGACTTACTTTCAAATTATCAAATTCATTTTATCTTAAAACTTTAATCTCACCACACTAGGATGGTTCCCTACTTTAATTCATTTTCCCTCTAGATTCCTTGTCCCAATACTATTTAAAAAGTGAACATTCCGCAAAGACTACAGATAGGTTTCATCCTGTGGGCTGACTCCTGATGGATTTATAATGACTGCCTGCATCATTTTACTGGGAAGAGCTTGAGAACAAATCTATGCATTAAACAGGAAAGAATATTGTGTTAGATTAATTACGTCTGCTATGGGTTTAAAATAGTGGGATGAAAAGTGGTGAAATAGTTACCATTTATTTAGAACCCCAGGTCTTGGTATTTATCTACTGGTAGATCTTAGTCTAACTTCATAGAATTCTAAACTAGTTAAAGCCACTACACATCTTACTGCAGAATTCTCCATTCTCTGTAGTTTTTCATATCCTGAAAGAGGAAACAGAATCATAACACTGTTGTCCTAACCACCATGACACATCACCTTTGCTTCATTTAAGGATTTTACCGATGGTCACCTCTACCTCCCACCTCCAGGTTGTGGCAACCATAAAGAAGCCAAGAAACACAATTCCTTCTCAAAGGAAAATGGAAACTCCTGCCTCAAACACATAGTTTTTTTTTGCTTCCTATTTTATTAGTCAAATGGGAAGAAAGCTATTGTTTTTTTAAAAAAAAGCCAAAATGTCCGAATTAAGAAAAGAACTATTACTTTACGTTTACTCTACACCAGTCACCATGCTAACTGCTTTACATGGATTATCTCATTTAGCACAGACAATCCTGGAAGAAAGGAACTATTATCATTTTCACCATTACCATCCCTAACCTAGAGATAACAAAATTGAGTCTTGGGTATGTTAAGTGATGTACTCAGAGCCTCAGTGCTGGTGAGTAGAAGAAAAGGGATAGAACCTGGGAAATCTCATTCCAAATGCCGTGTTCTTAATTACAATGGGAAACTACATCTCTAAATGAGACAATGGACCACATTTAGATCCTACTAAAATAATTGAACTGAATGTTAATGTTCAGGAACAGCACAGTTTGCATTTGACCTTGGCTTAGATTCCTGTGTTCATGCCGTATTTGCTACCTGTGTCTCAAAGAGGCACTCTTCCCCTGTGTATAATATGGAGATTATGCTCCCTAAATAGTGAAATAATTATGAAGATTAGTAAAATAACTGCATGTAAGACATCTGGCCAATAGTAGATGTCAATAATTGTTGGTTGTCTATACTCATATTTTAATTTCTTACAATTCCTAGAAGATCTCTAGGTTTAAAAAGGGATCTATAATTCATTAGCTAGCAAAAGTAATAAACATTGTTTGGTGAATTACAAGTTTGTGTAATACGCTAGAATCAGGATATCACTTTTACTAGAAAATTGGTGGAGATTTTAAGTAATAATATAGCACCAATTTCATCTTATCCCACCAAAATTCTAGTTGCCCAAAATGAATTGTTTAAAGAGCAATTACTCTCCTTCTCCCCCAAACAAACTGCTCGTAGCAGCTCTTAAGTCTACAATAAACTTTTCCAGTGATTACTAGGTGTGTATGTC
Source organism: Eschrichtius robustus (assembly GCF_028021215.1). Classification (NCBI taxonomy): domain Eukaryota; kingdom Metazoa; phylum Chordata; class Mammalia; order Artiodactyla; family Eschrichtiidae; genus Eschrichtius; species Eschrichtius robustus. The sequence goes on along the minus strand of NC_090828.1, from coordinate 45,498,805 downwards.
ACATCACAGCCTGGGAGTAAAGGAACTGAGTAGGGCACGGAGGAGGGATAACAGGAGGTGTGTAGAGATAATGAGTCCCTGACATGACACCAATAATAGGAAATTAATAGAGAAAGAACTGGTTCGAGTGAATTCAGGCTCATTGGTGGACTCCATAAGAAGGGCAAGTAGTAGAAATAGGTCAAGGCCAGGGACGTGATTATAACAAGACAAGCAGATGGCAAGAGCAAGAGTACCCAATCTTGAACCAAACTCTGAAAGGAGCTTCAGGGGAGTTAGTTCAACAAAGGAGTACAAGCACAGAGGCCCAGACCAAATTCCTCTGTCCTTATCTGTTACAGCACCTTTAGACTCCTGAAGGCACTACACCCAGTTTGGTCAGACAGAGGGCACATATGGTTTCATCTTGGATGTACATGCCCTCCAGGCCAGCTGCAAGCAGAGGCAGAAACAGTAGCTGCCTGTATGTTGTGATTGGAGAGGAAATAAGAAGTTTCTTTTCCAAAATACACCCTGTGATGAATAAAAGTCCTTTGAGCTAAGGGGTGGTTCTCTGTTAAAAACATTAAGGGTTAGAACCAAGCCTGAGTAACCACTGGGAAGGGAGGAAAGACCACCAATCTTTATTTGTCATTTATAACTCACTTGAAAAAGTATTTGACCAACCAAGTCACTCTGACAGCAATTTTGTGGAAGTTGTTTAAGATTGGGAAGCAGAAAATGGAAGAAGAGCCACAGGGGACGACAAGGCTATGAAAGGTGATACTGAAAGGTTTTAATAACAATATCACATATTTGACAATTTTGTGTAGAATTGGGCCCAAAGTCCTCTGATAATTTGTTTTCAATTGTATTGTGAGCAGCAATTCAATAAGAGCATCTAGGAATATTAAACTTGGAAGCCTAAATTAAAATCCCTTGACTTGTAATATTGCAGATATTTTTTACACATAATTCAAATTTACACTTTTAAAAATAGCAAAAGTGATTTTGTAAACATAATCTTGGATTTTAGGCAAATTAAAGACAAAAATTGAGATACTTGCTCCTATAACATTGGAGAATATATGTTGAAAGAAACTAGTAATACCACTGCAGATCAAACAAAGCTTAGTTTTCTTCTTGCATATGTTAAGTTGGAATTAAACTAGGGTACACCTATGACTTTTCAAACTTAACAGGAATGTGGATTAGAGTTGTGAAGTTTATTGCACTGTGCTATATTCAAAAAATTGGCTTTATTTTCTAATCAAGTCCTCTAACTTCTATTTTTACCTTTTAATATGCAAGATGTTTTTGAATCATTGAAACATATCTTCAAAATTAGGCCAAAAATAACTCAGGGAAAAAAATTAACAAACATTTTAGCTTCTATTCTATTAAACCTAAGCCACAAAAAGCTTGCTCTGTGCTATGATCTGAATGTGCATAACCACCCCAAATTCATATGTTGAAATCCTAACCCCTAAATGTGATGGTATTTGTAGGTGGGGCTTTCAGGAGGTGCTTAAGTAATGAGGGTGGAACCCTCATGAATGAAATTAGTCCCTTATAAGAGGCCCCAGTGAGATCCCTAGCCCCTTTCTACCTTGTGAGGATACAACAAGAAGTCTGTGACCCAGCAGGGGGCCTTCACCAAACCGTGACCATGCAGGCAAACTGATCTCAGACTTCCAGCCTCCAAAACTGTGAGAAATAAATTTCTGTTGTTTATAAGCTCCTAGTCTGCGGTATTTTGTAATAACAGCCCAAACAGACTAAGACACTCTGTTATTCTACAGTTTAATTAATCCCCTTTAATAATCTTCATCAGTCATACAACTCCTTAACAAGCATCTAGTAGATGCCAGTTTCTGGTCTAAGTGCTAAGTTTATAGAAGTTGCCTGCAGGAAGTGCACACTGTATCTGGTTAGAAAAGCTGGAAAATAACTCTAATACAACAAAGTGCGTACCCTGGGTCCTTCTTCTTCAAGTCAAATTCCTCTTAACAAGTTTTTTACGTTAGCTATCTCCATTTTCATTCCCTCATTCTTCACTCTATTCTATGTGCTGGTGCCATTGCTCCACTGAAAAAGATCTCCTATGATCACTATGAGGTCATTAAGTCCAGTGCAAAAGTCTGCATGCTCATCTTACTAAACCTCAGCAGCATTCAACACTGTAGCTACTCCATCTTTTTGAAATGTTTTTCTCACCGTTTCTGTTTTTAATCCTGCCTCTCTGATTACTCATTCCGCTTGACTTAGCCTTTAAGTGTTGAAGTTATTAAAAACTTAGCCATTGTCTTTTTCTCTTTCCTCTCCTCTCTTCCTAGGACTGTGATTAGAAAGTGTATGCTATAGAGTGTCAATGTACTTTTCCAGTTAGCCCTTACTTCTACCCTCCACACTCAGTTACACAACAGTCCTCTCAATTCTCTTAGATGTCTCAATCCCAGTTCCCTCCAATCCCAGTTCAAAAATCATTTCCTCAGGAAACTCCATGTAGCAAAGACCAAGGGCATTTGGTTCATCATTGTATGTATGATGCTTTGCACAATGTCTATAACATGATATGGAGTCAATACACACTTGATTTGAATGAATGAACAGATAATCTATGGAAGTACCAAGGAATGGGTCAATAATTTTGTCTGGAACTCAGTTTAATGGAAGAGTTGACTCTTAAAGGATGGACACAATTATGTCAAAATATAAAAAAAGTCAGATGAGGCAATAGACTAAGACAATGGAAGTATTAAACGCTTCAGGAGAATGAATCAAGGACTGCCCAGTAAAGGGCATGGTGAAGATGCGGCTGGAAGTTAGGAGGTGGGGTGGGGATAGTAATAAGGGAAGAAAGGGAGGACTGAAAAAAGAGCTGAAAAAGTAGATTTTGACCAGAGAGTGAGGAGTCTAAAACTCTAGGCAACGAGGAGCCACCGAATGTTTTCAAATTGAGGAGGAGGGATTGTATTTTAGAAAGCATACGGTATTGGTTATTAAGTTATTGACTCTCATCTCCAATGCATCCTTCTATACTCTCTCCTGGGATGCTAGTGATGGAATTATGCAAATAACTCTCTTTTGCCAGCTGATTCTGTTAGATTCTGTCAACAGGGACTGTAGAGGGAAACTAGAAGACTGGGAAAAGGGACAAGGGACTGTCTCCTTTCTGGTTGCTTCATGGTTTTGTCAGTCACTCTACCATGGCACTCGGGCTTCTTTTGGCTCTCCCAAACCTTCCTCATGAGGCCCCTTGGCAGTACCAGTACCTTCCAGGTAGTGCCCTTTCCTCCAAGTCTGAGTCCCTTTCACAGGGCCTTTCCTTTATTCATCCAGTTTCTGAAAACCCCAGCCTCATGCCTCTCTTCCCTCAGCCTTAGGAGTGGTAGCAGCTTCTGCGGTTATTCCTCTGGTTACTTCTTTTTTTTTTTTTTTAGTCCTCTAATAAATATTATTCAATACCTTTTCAATTCTCTATGTTGACACACTTAGTATAACTTCTGTTGTTGTAACTGGACCCTCACCTACATAAACACTTTACTCAGATTAGGAAATTGAGTGGTAAGAACTGGAGTTAGAAGCCTACTTAAAAGACCATTTCAGGACTTTCCTGGTAGCACAGTGGTTAAGAATTCGCCTGCCAATGCAGGGGACATGGGCACAACTACTGAGCCTGTGAGCCACAATTACTGAAGCCCGTGCACCTAGAGCCCGTGCTCCGCAACAAGAGAAGCCACCGCAATGAGAAGCCCGCGCACCTCAACAAAGAGTAGCCCCCGCTCACTGCAACCAGAGAAAGCCCGTGCTCAGCAACAAAGACCCAATACAGCCAAAAATAAATAAATTAATTAATTAATTTTTTAAAAAGACCATTTCAATACTCTAGACAAGAGATAAAAGTGAGTAAAGCTGTGAAGATGATAATGATGAAAATAATAATAACTAATATTTATGGAGTACTTTACAATATACCAAGTACAGTTCTAAATCCATAATCCCTATGATATAGGTACTACACTTATTTCCTTTTCATAGACAAGAAGACTGGGGCCCAGAGAGGTTTTAACTAACAGGCTAGGTCACACAGATAGTAGTGGTGGAGACAGGATTTAAACCTGGTTCCAAAGTCCTTCCTTTTAACAATTAAAAAGGGACTGGATTCTTGAGTTATTTCTAAGAAAGAAGCAATAGTATTTGAACACTTATTCAATAGGAAGGATCATGGAGAGGGAAGAGTTTAAAAAATACTTCAGGGACATAGTTTTGGTGACTGGGTGAATGATGAAGCTATTAATATTAACAATGAAAAATTATTTTAAAAATCAGGTTTGGGTACCCAGTAGGAATAATTAATTCAGTTTTGAATATTCTGAATGTTTTGAATTAAAGATGTTTGTGGGACATCTGAAGAGTGCTGTCAGCTGAAAGCTGAATTTGAGTCAGGTCCTTTAAAATGGTTCGTAAAAAGGTAAAGCTTTCAGAGCTCTTAGAATAAAGATGTTAGATAAAGTCATAAAAGCAGAGAGTAATGCCAGCCCTGAAAAGGAAGCTATAGAAAGAGAGTGAGCAGAGTTTTCAATCTGCTAAGTATAAATCTTATGGCTCTTTTTCCTACATAAAGCATAGCAAACAGTTTTCAGAAGAAATATATATTAAGCAGTGGAATGGAGACACAGGGGATGAAAGGAAATGTATGTGGTATGACACATAAGCAAAGTATGAAATTATTCAAGAGGTTTTTTAAAAGGAAACAAAAAAAGAGGAAAAGGGGAGATAAAGAGAGTTTAAAACAGAATGCTCTAGTTCCTACACTGAAATGCAGGATCCCCTAGGTTGATTTTTTGCCTTAGAATGATTTGGCAGCAGAGAATGGGATGACATCAGCAAGCCAATCCCTAGCCGAGTAGAATGAAGTAGAATGAGTCACATTTCGTCTGTTTTCACTTGATTAAAATATTTTACATTTGTTGAGCTTGAAAAAAAAAGATAGAGGAAGCCATGATGAAAGGAGAAAATTGAAAGTCCAAATATGGTTTGTTTCTGACTCACCAGAATTGCAGCATCATAGGAACTTTGACTTAGAGACATTTAAAAAAAAAAAAAAAAAACTTCTATTCAAGAAATAACTCTCCAAATCGCATAAAAGTGCTTTACAGTTTTCTTAAACTTTTAACTTAATACCAACAGAAAAAACCCTATAAAAGGGTGATCTTCTTTAATACTTTTAAAATATAAAGATTTTGTTAGCTATAGAAAAAATGGGTAATATTTAAATATCATCTGGTCTTTATAACTTATTTTGTTCAGATTAGTAGAAACTGCTAGTTTTGATGGTTCAAATGTGTCTAAACATTTGCTTCTTTGGAACAGAGCAAGCAGGAAAATCAGAGTAAAGGGGTGGGGGCAGATTTGCTTCTTTACAGGGATTTATGCCAAGTAATCTGCAAACAATCCATTTCCTGGCAAATGTCTGCTAACTAATTTGTCCTTGACTCTTTTTTTACTCTAGTTGCTAATACTGACCTTCAGATCCCTTAACAACAAGAGAGATTTATAATTAGGCAGAATTCACTTGGAAAAGAAATCCATTGTTGCTGACTTTAGGCAGTTATTTTTCTAAGAATGTGAATTATTGTGAGGCTCAAATTATATAAGTGAAACAAGTCTTTAAATAATGAGTCACTGCAAAAACCTTAGTTATTTTTTGTTTAATAGATCAGAACATGTAGAAATCATCTACGAATAGGAATAACACTGTTTGGGGCCATTTCCCATTAAGAAAATATGCTGCTTTCTAAGATTTCATTGTTCTTCACCCTGAATTGACATTAATTAAATATTGTTCATCAGTAAAACTTACCAAGCTCTTTACCAACCAGTAGGTGGGTCTCTCCAGTTTTTTTTTTTTTTATTGAAGTATAGTTAATTTACAATGTTGTGTTAATGGGTCTCTCTAAATATAACCAAAAACAACATAGAAAAAAATTGAGAAATTTATTCACTTAAAACTATATTATGTAAAAATAAATTTAGATGATAAATGCCACACTGTTAAAAATTATTATTATTATTGTTATGTGATAGACAAGAATTAAGATTTATATCTTAAAAAGAGTTCTTACATATTAAGAAAAAGGCAAAGACTCCAATAGAAAAATAGGCAAAACTACAAACAGTCCATATACAAAAGAAAAAATACAAATGGCCAATAATAAATACATACATAATAAAATAATTATCAGGCTTACTAAAAATCAAGTAATAAAAAGTTAAAAACAATGAGGCACCATTCTCACATTTCATATCAACAAAGATTAAAAATGAAAATACCCAGGGGGATTCGGGGAAGATGACAGAAGTAGAGACAGCAGAGTTTCTGGATATTCCAGAAAACCTATATAAGAATGGACAGAAGAGTTAGAGAGTAAAACCAAAAACCCATGGACAACATCTACAACAAAACTAGATGGCAATATACAAATGTGTGGGAACAAACCACCAACAGCCTCAAACCTGCAAGAGATGGGAAGCTGTGCAAGAGAAAATCAAGGGAGGCCAAGAGGACTTGACCAACAAGACAATCCCCAAACAACTGCCAGCAAGTAATCACTGAAAACTCCAGTAACCCGATTTGAGATCAACTGCTTAGAGGAGGAGGTGGCACAGTGAGAGTGATCCCTCCAGGTGGAGAGGATTATTTTGTCATTGACATTGTTTAGAATTGCCAGTGGAGGCTGATAATATAAAGCCGACCAAGTTTCAGTAGCTCATTTTGTAAAATTCTCTATAGACAATGTGACCCTTTTGGGTCAAGCCACTAATCTCTACTGGCTACTGTTAGATTCATTCAACAATTAACTAACTCATTCATTCATTCAGTATTGTTTTCTCTAGGAGCTAGGGGATGAGAATTCAAAGATGAGAAAACTAAATACCTGCTGCCTTGGGATCTCAAGATCTAGTATGTAAACAACACAACAAAAAGCTATAATGTGATTATAGTTACACTTTGCTACAGTAAAGATTATACTGTACATGTCACTAGGATAAATTAATCAGATTAAAAGTAGTCACATTAAAGAGCAGATAGTTAGATTCTAAACAAATAATATACTATAATATGGTATAATATGTTAAGATCACAAATCTGGAGTCATGCAGCTCTAAATTCTAATTCTGAACACTTACTAGCTGTGTAAACTTGGGTAAATTATCTAGGCTTTCTCTGTCTCCATTTCTTCAAAGAGGGAAAACAGTAATAATACTTCAGAGTGTTATTAAGGATTAAATAAATTCAATAATACTCTGGGACCTTAGCATTGTCTCTGATACATTGTGTATACTGGAAAATGTACATTTTTATTACTATTGAATGGATCTAATGAAATCTAAATTAGCTGGAGGGAAAGGCATGGGCAGACACATGGATATTTCACAGATCAATGAGGACCAACATGAAGAAATTGATGAAATTTACCCTGAAAGAGTGTAAAAAAGAAGAGAGGGGGAAACTGACAGCGAGCATCTATGTGACAATACTGCATTGGACCTGCTTGATTTAATAAAATAATTCTTAAAAAAAAATTAACACTTGTTATTTAAGAATGAAGATTCATTAATTACAAATGATATTGAACAGCTCCATACAGTCTTTGCATTTATTTACTTCCTGAAATAAGAATGGCATCAGCATCCTGTTGTCCCAGAAATACACCAATACCGGAAATCAGGAATTCCTTAAAGAGGACCATGTTGGTAATCAGTGTAAGAGCTGAGTAGATTTACCCTCCTGAACTCTAGGATGTGCCCTAGCAATTTGTGCACATAATCATATTTTTGTAAAATCTACAAAGATAAGCTATTTTAACTGTAATCAGTTAAGGTCACTTTCCATCTGACTTCTTCTTTGTCACACTTTCCCTCATGGTCCAGTAGTGTTGGAGAAGCCACAGGCATTTTGGGGATCCAACTAAGAAGCTGAGTTGGGGATACATTTATTTTTGATTTGCTGTGGTATATTTATGTGGTTCACAGTCCATTCCACATATAGTTACGATACTGCTAGCAGGCCTAGTGTAGGGATAGCTTCCAGAAATACACCTACCCAGAGTACTGACTTGATCCAGCATCATAACACAAAGGTTCAAGACTAAAATTTATTTATTAACATGAACGTGTCCAGTGTGCCTTGTAATGAAACTATATAGGTAGTGGAGAAAATACAAGATTTGAAATGTATGAAACCATAAACTAGTCTGTGGAAAATTCTTCCAGTCATCAGCTGTGTGCAACTGAATGGGAGCATTAGGTTCTCACTGATGCCTAGTCAAAATATATATTGATAGAAGTTCTCTTCTGTCAGCAATGTTTGATGAGACAGTGCACACAATTGTAAATACACAATACATTCTTTTTGTTTTTCGGTGGGAAGCACATTAAATAGAATTGTCAGTTACCTCTACTTATAGAATACAATTTGTAACAGTAGTAAAAACAGGAAGTACTTCAGGGTGTGAAAATGCTTGCTTTATGCATATCAATGTATTGCATTCTATTTTAGCACATCTGTTTTATCTTATTCTGACAGTCTGGTGCTTTCAGAGCAAACAAAATGCAAGATTCCACCAATGCAGCAAAATTGCTTGAAAAAGCTAGTATTCCAATAACAAAACTACTGTGCACATATGCATCAGTCAGCATATAAAGTACAAATGCAAAGCTCAATATGAAAGTGCAGCCATTTAAAAATCCACTTAAATTGCTCTTCTTTATGCCTTAATTTTAGGTTAGTTTTGTATATTTTTCATAATTATTGATCATACCAAAATTCAAATATAACATGAAAAAAGTATGCTAGTAGAAGCCAAAAACATTAAAAAGATTGGTTAAAACTGGGTTAAAAAAATTTCTATATTTATGGCATTTGTCAGGTTTTTATATTTAAATTTATTACTTCTTTCACTCTAAGTAAATACTAACACGCATACCAAATTTGTATTTTTGATTTCATAGTCTTTTTCTTATAGAAGACCTCTCAAATTGAATAAGTTTCAGGACCCACAGAATCTGAAAGTACCCCCGTGTAAGGACAAAAACGAAATGGATGAATAATCACATTCATGATGACTTAGGTAGGAAAGTGGAAATTACTGTAAAACATTTGGATATAACTTAGATAAAACTGAATGACAGCAGAGTTGCTCATGTCATGGTATTTAGAGCTATAAGTGAATCTGAAAAGTACGTAGTTTAAAGTTTTTATTATAAAGTATTTGAGATTTAGAAAAAGTAAGCAACTTGCTTGGTTACACAACTAGCAGGCACAAGAATGGGTTTGGAATCCAGGTTGAACTGCAACGTAAGTCCCATGTTCCTGGGCCTGGAACACGCCGGGCTGTGGAGACAGGGCCGACTTGGGGGCAGGGGAAAGCCTGCGTTCTGCACGTGTGCAGATGGCCCCACTCGCAGAAGTATCCCGCACTTGGTTCGTTAGTCTGCCGTCATCTTCTTGAAATTCTTAGTAAATTTTGAAAAAAGTGGTCCACATTTTCCTTTTGCGCTGGGCCCCGCAAATTATGTGGCCAGTTCTGTGCAGAACAAGTGTGGCCCGTTACAATGGCCCCCATAGGGCTGAAATGGTAAACCTTTACTCTGCCTAGATGTCACTAGTCGTGGGCTGCCTCAAGAAGGACATGACCTAAGGTGAGGAGACTCTCTGCAGCTGAGACCCAACCCGAAGACGGGGACAGCTGGGCAACGAGACTTCCCGAGGGAGATCGGGGTATCACCCCTGTGACCACCTCTGGAGCCATTTACTCCATGTTGTGTTAAGATCTTATCACAAGACTTTAAAGATAACTTTAGTTGCCCAATTTTCTCCTTCCTCATTGTAAGTATGTAAAGATTCCCAGAGGCTAAGTCATTTTCCAAAGTCACTTAATTTCTTAGTGAGAAAGTTTCTTAGCGAGAGAACTCAAATTTGTTTGAAAATTATTCTTTCAAAATTATTTTAACTGTACTTTAACTTTACAACTTTAACATTAATTCCGTGCATTCAAGAAAAAAGACAAGGACTAATTTTCTACAGGGGTTTTAATATGCCAATCACTCCCACAGTAGCCAGTACAAAGAGACAATTTGTCTTTTTAAGTCAAATTTCACTCACATTCCAAATGGACTCTCAGAGAAGGACATATTTTAGGAAGATCTTGAATTTAGGGCATTCTAGAAACAAACCAGTAATCTTGGTTATAAATTAGGAAATAAACCACTGGCAGCTATCGTATATAAAGTGAAAGACCCAACGCAAACAATATTTTGGCATACCAATGTCATTTCTGATGCTCTGGGGTAGGTAAGCGCAATCATGATCATGAGGACCATCACCCAGCCCTCCCCACTTCTCTTACCCTGCTCACTTTCTCCATAGCACTTCTTTCTTTCTAACTTACTATTCACATTTGTTATTTTCATTGCCTGTCTCCTCCCTCTACAACATAAGCTCTATGAGGTCAGTGCTTTCTGTCAGTTTTGGTCACTATTGTATCCCCAGTATAAAGAAGAGTGGCTAATCGACAAGAGGTGTTCTAAAATAAGTTGTTGAATGAATGAATGATTAAGTCCATAGAAATTTATAGAATTGTGACTAAAAATATAAAGTCCCTAAATTCACATTTGCATAATTAGCAAAGGCCAAGTGCCGTTATACTATAGCTTAACAAAAATTAAAATGGAGATGATAACGTAATACTCATACCCTTAAACACCCCACATAATGAAAATTACAGCATATACCCGTTTGAAGTTCAGCTTGTTTGTGAATGATTTAACTCTACTCAGGATCATGTTTTTGTTGCAATCTAAAGTGTATTTTAAATATCTGAGCAAAGTATGGAGAAGTTATTGATTCTTTTTTTTTTTTAAATAGAGTAAAACCTAGAGAATAGTATCATGTGCTAGTAATAAAACTTTGTTTCTGTTTTGCTGATCAGAATATGATTAAGATCTTATAAAGATAAGACATAGGTTCCGGAATCCTTGGGGGTGGAAGAGGGGGGAGAGTGAAGAAAGAAATGCTGAAGAGAAAAAGATATAGTCAGGCTAACATTAACACTGAAAGTACATATTTGGTATGAAGCTTATATCCAAACATTACAACCTCTTTATCAAAAGGTATTTATTCAAGAAATGTAATTAGGGCTTCCCTGGTGGCGCAGTGGTTGAGAATCTGCCTGTCAATGCAGGGGACACGGGTTCGAGCCCTGGTCTGGGAAGGTCCCACATGCCGCGGAGCAACTGGGCCCCTGAGCCACAATTATTGAGCCTGCGCATCTGGAGCTTGTGCTCCTCAACAAGAGAGGCCGCGATAGTGAGAGGCCCGCGCACCGCGATGAAGAGTGGCCCCCACTTGCCGCAACTGGAGAAAGCCCTCGCACAGAAACGAAGACCCAACACAGGCAAAAATAAATAAATAATTAATTGATTGATTTTTAAAAAATGTAATTAGATAAGCTTACAATTAGGTAAAGAAAAAAAGAAGGCACATGAAAGTTAGACAGGAGCAGCTCTTGACTCTTGTAAACAGAGGCTTCCCGTTCTAATAGATCACATTCTTAAGAAAAATTCATTTACTTTTTTCATCTTCTTCTCTCCCCATCTGCTCCTCTATGGCAGCAAGGGTGAAAAATAGTGTATGGCAATTTGGCAAACTAATAATGCTGGAAGCCCACTATAACTTCATTGTTTATAGAATAAAATTTTCTATAATGTGGATTTATTCAAGACTCAAATCAAAGGACATTTAGTTTTGAAATATGAACATGTTCAGGAGACACTTACACCACACTCAGTACATTCTGAGTTATGGCCTTGAGGCTATGAAAAAGAATTCCTAGAGTATTACTAGAATTGAGCATAAATAATGCTTAACTATTTCAGTTGATCCATGTAAATTACCTTCATTTTGTTGCCATTTAAATTTCCTCTTACTCTCAAATGGATTCTAACTAGTAGAATAAATTCAACTGAGTATGCTTTAGGGTTTGAGCCAGATGTCCACAAACATTAGTGTACATCAGAATCATCTGAGATGACTGATAAAAATGGAAATTCTTAGGCCCCTTCCCCAGAGATTCGTAAATAATAGGACTGGAGGTGTGGTCCACATACTAAGAAACATTGGAACAAACACCTGTGAATTCCAAGCTTTTGCTAGAGTTAGAAATAGTGTTAGAAACACTATTATATAGCAAAGATAAGGAACAGTTAATGGATAAAAATATTATTAAGTATGACTTTTCATAATATATCCTCTAATACTTCTAGGTCAATGAAGAATATTTCATATCTTCTACCAGTTGTATCCTCCTAACCAGGAAAAGTGCCAATTCAAGGTTGTTCTCCTACAAACTCAAAAGAAACATCTGCGTACTAATAAATGCCAGAACAAAAATGATTGGGTAATTTCCTTCTTAGTCTACCAAGCAGACTAATCCTCAGAGAACCTAGACAGGGCACTTGAAAAAGCACTTAAGGGCTTGACTCTGGGCCACTGGACTTTGGCCAAGGCAAACCTGTCTGCTTTCCTCCTCAGAAGAGGCAGTTGTGTTTGTAGTTTAGGAAAGGAAATCACTGATGCCCAGCAGAAAGCCTCCCAGAATACCAAAAGTACAGTTCTGCTTCAGGCCGAATGCAGAACATCACTGAGCATATTAAAAACGGATCTCAGGACCAGAGTAAGTCAGCATTGGTCCTGAGAGCTACTTTACATGAGGTTGCTCTAGTCTCCTGCCCTGAGAAATCCTCACTCACCCAGCACAAGTATTCCCAGGATGTATGTCAGAATAGTTCATGGGTAACATTCAAGGACTATAATAAATAAGTTCTAGATTTCAATCAAAAAGGACAAATATCTGGGTTTTTTCCAAGTCATCCCAGGTGAAAATGTGCTCCTGTATAAGACAGTTCTGTACTATAATATCTTACTATCTTGTGTTCATTAGAAAATAAAGTTCTTAGCACACAAGAAACCTTCACCAAAAGAACTTCTAAACAAAGCCATCTTTAAAAAGGCATCTTTCTCATCCAAATTTAAAGTCTTTTCTTCATCCAGACTCTTTCACACACAAGATTGAATGCAACAAAACTGTATGTTCAAACAATATTTTACATATAAAACCAGTCTGGACTACACTTGCCTAATCTATAGTCCCTTCCTGTTTTTCCAAATTCAGATTATTCTCTTCACTCGTGGGGTCTCTGTGAATACTAGACCAAGCTAGGCAATCAGAAGGTCAGAAATAAGCCCAGAAATCCAGAAAAAGCTAATAAGGTTGTACTGAATGTATGTGTGTGTGTGTTCACCAAAAGACATGTATGAAAACAGCCATACCAGAACTTATTCCTAATAGCCAAAAACCAGTAGCCACCCAAATGTGTATCAACAACAGAATGGATAAATAAATTTATGGTTATAATTATATAGCAATGAGAATCAATGATCTATAATTATATGCAGTTAAGTGAAAACCTTACAAACATAATGTTGAGTGAAAAGAAGTCAATATTATGTTGTTGGTACATACTCTGTATTTCTATAAAGTTCAAACTCAGGGAAAATTAATCTATAGTGTTCTAAATCAAAATAATGGTTAATTTGAGGGAGGAGGAGAAAAGAGATGGATTGGATGTTGGCACAGAGGGGCTTTCTGGGTTGTTAAATGGTTTCATTTACTTATCTGGCTCCTGACTACATGGGTCTGTTCACTCTGAGAAAATTTATTGTGTGTATTGTACATAAAAGATATAACAGTTTTCTATATGCATATTATACTTCAATAAAATGTTCATTAAAAAAATCCTATCATGTTGTGGAACCTCTGAGGAAAATAACATGAAAGTGGACTAAAGGAGATGAGAGGTAAGGGCAGGGAAGGGTTGTACCAGGGAAAGCTAGAAGAAAAAATGAATAAGATTGAAGAAATTTCTCAGAAAGTGACTGCCAGGCTTCTTAAGGGGGAAGGTATGGGAACTGAGGATAAAACCTAAACCAAAATGCTTTGAGAACACCAAAGATCAAGTCTCCAAAAACCCCCAAGCCAGTTTCTCCCTTAATAAGAAAACACATGTCAAAAATCAAATGCAACCAAGAAAAATAAATGGCATTGTCTTCCTTGACTGATGAATTAAAAAAAAGAGTGAGCTGCCTAGCTCATACCATGGAATCTCTCCAGAAATCAGTTGTCCTTTCAATTTAGATGAGATAGATAAAGTATAAAGAAGGAGAAAGATAAAATATAAAAGGGGAATCAATTTTTTTAAGGGAGAAAATACAACTTTGAAGCATGAGTTACTCTAAGCATAATATCATAATTTTTTCAACTTGAAAAATCAAAAACATCTATATACCCAAAACCATAACTGGAAGTAAGAAAAATTTTAAGAAATTTGGGGAAATATCTGCAACTTATTTGAAAGGCAAAGAGTCAATACACGTAATTTGCCAAGAATACTCACAAACCAATAAAAATGTTTTAACAGAAAAATAGACAAAGGACACAATCAGGCATGTCACAAAAGAATACAAGTAAATGAAAAATGAATCATTCTCAATGCATATCAAAATAATTATAGCCTTTTGCAATTATAAAATTGGCAGGGGCTTTTATAAATGTTAATAACCAGTGTTGGTACAATGCAGAGATATGATGGAGATATAAATATTAAAACCATCTTGGAGGACAGTCAATCAAACTGAATCAAAACACTGTATACTGTACATACCAAGTTCAAGCTTGACCCTCAGCAATCTTCAAAGAGAATCAGGAAGAGGTGGTTATGTATGAACAGTGATGACAGCGACTCTAGGATCCAGAAGCTTGTTGGGCTGTTCTTGGGTATAACACCAATGAGGAAGCAGGTGGCTGGGCTTTTCGGGACTTTTGATACATCAGGAGCTGGTCCATGAGGAGGCTAAAAATGAAGAAAAATATTCATGACAAACGGACCCAAAAGGACCAGCAGCAAAATGACAAAAACTTCTCCTATCTTGAAAATAGTCTCTAATGTTATTTTAACCTAAGTATCTCTCTTACCACATCTTAATTATCACAGTCAGACTCTCAAGGAAATCTGTACTCAAATTTGGCAAAACACTAGTTGTGTTCCCTTTGCACCATTTTCCTAAAGAATAAAGCTGCTGTGGGCCTTTTCTCCTATTTACAACAAAGAGAATATGATCAGTGTTTTAAAAATAATTTTTTAAACGAAAAAGATACTTTTCAACTATGAAAAATAAAAAGAATTAACTGTTTAAAAACAAAACCAAAGCAACAACAACAAAAACAAGCAAAAAGAATCCTTCACATATATGTTCCAAGTTAGACACTGAGTTTTGGGGATATTCTGGGTTTTTTCAACTAGAATTCTATGTTGTTGTGTTGTTTTGTTTTTTCCTATTGTGTTTTACTTTTAGAGCAACCACTGAGTTAAGCTACATAAGTATGACAGTTACTGTGCACTGTCTCTGACTGCAGGGCACAGGTTCTGTACTTAAACTGCCTGGGTTCAATTCCCAGCTCTTCTGCTAATAAGCTGCGTAACTTCGGGCAATTTAAATATTTTCTCTATGCATCCATTTCCTCCTCTGTAAAATTAGGAAAATAATAGTAACATATCTGCAATGTTTTGTGAAAATTAAATATCGTTGCATAAACACTAAGGATAATTATTGAGGCAGTAAAAGTGCTACATAATGTCTGTCATTACATTTATATCTCTTAGCTGTTTCCACTATAACAGATAAAAAGCATAGAGCATGATATGTTGGTGATAACATTTCCAAGAACTCAAACCAGAAAAGCATATGTAAGTAACAAGAACTAGTACTAAACAGAGAAACGATAGAGGAGCGATGTCAGCGAGATGGTGGAATAGGATGCCCCAGACCCTTCTCCCTCCCACAGAAACACTGATTCAGTAACACACGGACCAATTCCCTTTATGAGAAATCCAGACACAGTTAAGAGGCTCCTGTACCCCAGGTGAGCACAAAATCGGCCACACTGAAGCCAGTAAGAAAAGTCATGGCACTCTCTTTCCATAATCCCTCTCCCTGGCACAGCACCACACAATTGGGAGGAAACTACAATCTCCTGGCTTTTCCCTGGGAAGGAAAAGAGAAGACTAGACCGCACATCTAACATTCTGACTTTTCAGAGGGGCTTCCATGGGATTGGCTTCTGCCTCACCTGTCGTGGAGTGTTAATGGAACCCCAGCTACTCTAGGGGGGCCACTGGGAACAAAAAAGCTGGGTGGCACATTGATGCTCCAGAGGACCCACAGTACAGCAGACAGAGGCTAATACAGCTCAGCAGCCTCTCCCTCTGGAGAAAGGGAAGAGTGGAGCATGTGATCAATTTTCCAGCTTTTTGAGAGCCGCCCAAGGCACTGGTTTCTGCATAGCCCAACTCAGGGCTCTGACAGGACCCAGCATACTATGGATGACACTATAATAGAAAACTACAATCCAGTATTCCTGATGTATAGATACATAACTCCTCCACAAAATACTAGCCAACCAAATTCAATAGCACATGAAAAGAATCATTCACTATGATTAAGTAGAATTTATCCTAGGAATGCCAGGATGGTTCGGTATATATTTTTATACATTATCAATTGCTATGGTACACCATATTAACAGAGCACAGGGTAAAAATCACATGATCATCTAATAGATGCAGAAAAAGCATCTGACAAAATTCAACACCATTTCAGGTAAAAACACTCCATAAACTAGGAATAGAAGGAAATTACTTCAACATAAAAAAGACCAAATATGAAAAGCCCACAGCTAACATCATACTCAGTGGTGGAATACTGAAAGCTTTTCCTCTATGATCAGGAACAAATCAAGGATGTCTACTCTTGCCAGTTGCATTCAACAAAATACTGGAAGTCCTAGCCAGAGAAATTACGAAAGAAAAAGAAAAGGCATCCAAATTGGAAAGAAAGATTTAAACTGTCTCTGTACACAGATGATAAGTAGAAAACACTAAAGATTCCATTAAAAAACTGTTAGAACTAATAAACAAATTCAACAAAGAAGCAGGATACAAAATCAACATACAAAAATCATCTGCATTTCTCTGCATTAACAACTAATAATCTGAAAAGGAAATTAAGAAAATAAACCCATTTACAATAGCATCCACAAGAATAAAATACTTAGAAATAAACCAAGGAAGCAAAAGCTTGTACAATGAAAACTATAAAACTTTGCTGAAGTAAATCAGCAAGATGCAAATAAATGGAAACACATCTGTGTTCATAGATTGGAAGACTTAATATTGTTTAAATGTCCATATTACTCAAAGTGATCTACAGGTTCAATGTAATCTCTTTCAAAAACACAATGATTTTTTATTGCAAAAACAGAAAAAATAACCCTAAAATTTATGGGGAGCCACGAAGGACCCCAATAGCCAAAACAACGTTGAAAAAGAACAAAACTGGAGTCCTTACACTTCCAACAGGATAGTAATCTTTAAAGTATTCACTAATTTAAGATGAACTCTTGCCTGTACAGTGCAGGGGTGCATACTGTCATTGTTTTATGTCATTACCCTTCTTCTTTCTGAGCTACTGTAGCCAATCAGTGCCTCTTGTGATTGGCTTATCTGGGTTTTACTCCAGTCTTGTAGTCATCCAGTAGTCATCCAGTGCCTTTAAGATAGCTTTCTAGATCTATTTTCTGAAACATTCTGTGTTGTTTCCATAATATGACTCTCAGAGGATATCTTAATTTATTTCCCAGTTCTCAGAGGAAGCTACTTGAGGTAACTCTCAAAAGCAGTCAATATATGATATAACACATTAATATTATTAACATGTAATAGAAAATTAATGGATCAATTAATCAGTCAATAAATCTGTGGAGGGAAAATCTAAGCCATAAAACTATACTCAGAAGTACACATCATGAACAGAACAACGTTCATAACATTTTGCCTTTTCTATCCATTGGTATTTGTTCCCTCAAATTGGACTTCAAATCATACAGTTTTATCATTAAAATCAAACAGCTTGCCACTGAGATAAGAAGATCCATTAATCCCCCATTGTATGTTACTAATATTAATGTTTTGTAGAATTTGCATTTTCATTCTTCAGTTTTCTACAGTGTTCAATGGTGCCCTCTTTTCTTCCACATCAAATATAATCATCAACTTTCCTCACCATATATCCTCATTATTCTCTGAAATACAACACAGCTTTTGAAACTGAAGCTTAGAGAGGTGCGTTGTCTTGCCCAAGGTTAAACAGCTAGTAATCAGTAGATCCAGGATTCAAATAAAGCTCTAGCCAACACCAAGACCTCCTTCTTTTCACTGTATATAATATGCCTCACAAACAAACATGCCCTATGGGGTCCTACTTCACTGTGTTCATTCTTGACTGAAAACCCATCTGTTCAAATTTCACCCATCCTTTATGGTCCAACTCAAACTTTGCTGCCTTTCTTTCAAAGATACATATTTTTTGTGAGAAACATCATTACTATAATGCTGAAAAATGTTAAACTGCAATATAATATTAACTTTAAAATATGCTTTCAAACATAAAATACAAAGTGGAAAATTTGATGGCTCAATGGAACAGGTTGAACTTGATGATGAGAGGAAGGGACAATGGATAAGGGAAGGGGGCTGCAGAGAGGAACCTATCAGTTGATCCTGGAGATTCTGGGAAAGTGGGACACAGATGTCTCAGTTCCCAGCAGCTTCCAGAGGAAGTAGGATGGAGCAGCCTGACCAGTCCAAGTCCTCCAATCTTATACATGGAGACAGAGTGCCAAATGGAGACACCAGAATAGATCAGCCAAGGAAAAAAAGTGAATAATATGAGAGCTTGCCTTACGTATTTTGATGGGTTGGTTAGAAGGGCAGATAATAGAAACACAGTGAGCCCCTGAATGGATCAGCAAAATGTCACCACTCAGGGAGAGAAAGGTAAAGAAAAAAGCAGCATAGGAATGCTGCAGCCAAGTGAGTGGTAATCAATCCTTTTCTATTTGGTAAGAGGAATAGAGGGCAGAAGAATACTAGAAGTTTAGAGGAAGGAGAAGAAAGAGAGGTGGATACGTCAGAGAATCAACACAGCCTTTTCTGAAGGGCCAGATATATCTTCATTGGTTTGGAGGGAGAAAAAAAGAAAGGCGGGTAAGGAAGATAAAAAGGAAAGAGAGGGAAGGAAAACAAAACAAAGGTGAAGGAAGGAAGGAAGTGGGGAGAGGGGAGGGGGGAGGCATAAGAAGGTATTTATCTTGCAATTTTTCATATGTTCTAACATTGAACTGTAGGATTCATGACAATACTGTTTCTCATAACTTACAAGAATTCCAGGTTTCTTGAGAGCTGTGTTCATGCTTTTTTTCTCTATTCAAATAATTCAACAGACCACAACAGAGCCACAAAGAAGCAATATTTTATAAAGGGTGTTACTTCCTTGCTATTACCCACTCCATACACAGAAACTTCATTGTGACAGTTAGATAAAATCTATACCTGGAAGAGGTGCTTTAAGTCAAAACTCAGATGGATTATTTAAGATGATGAAGCTCAAACTATGGTATGCTTACTATATGTGTTTTATTCTAAGGTTAATTTAGGAATGCTTAAATTTTTTTAAAAACTAAATAATGTATAGTTGGGAATCAATATGAACTTTTTCTTTCTCCTCACCAATTAAGACAGGTTCAACTCCTAGCCAAGGTAGAGTTTTCTCTTAGGACATCTAAGGAGAATGCCTCTTCCTGGGCTTCCCAAGAAGCTCCTCTGTGTGCACCACTCTGTCTATTGCAATATGGGCCTTGTGGAATGTCAACTCTGCCACTGGACTAGAGTTTTTAGTCTCAGACATTCTTTAAGACATTTCTCAATCTTAAATCTTTATGAGTTGATCTATTTCAATATTAGCTTTCTCTAAAAATCTAATGTCCTGGGCTTCCCTGGTGGCGCAGTGGTTGAGAATCTGCCTGCCAATGCAGGGGACACGGGTTCGAGCCCTGGTCTGGGAAGATCCCACATGCCGCGGAGCAACTGGGCCCGTGAGTCACAATTATTGAGCCTGCGCGTCTGGAGCCTGTGCTCCGCAACAAGAGAGGCCGCGATAGTGAGAGGCCCGCGCACCGCGATGAAGAGTGGCCCCCGCTTGCCACAACTAGAGAAAGCCCTCGCACAGAAATGAAGACCCAACACAGCCATAAATAAATAAATAAATAAATAAATAAATAAATAAATAAATAAATAAATAAAAATTGTATTAAAAAAAAATCTAATGTCCCAAAGATTTATGCCTTTTTCCCAATTTCTCTAGAGATGTATTCTTTTTCTCTGATTATTCTTTCCTTCCTTCCATTGGCTATGTTTTAATCTTTCATATCTTAACTGTAATATGGTAAAGGAATATTTTTAGAAACAATTTTGCTAGGAAGAATAGTTCACCATATGATAGAGTCAAAGTTGAAACTGTATTTTCCCCATTGATGACATTACAACTTATGTTTAGTATATTTCCTTTGGCTGGAGAAACGTATGCCATGTACTACTGAACTATTTCATAGCTAATATTGTGGAAACCACAAAAGCACTTAGCTTAACGATGAAAACAAATTAGACTTCAATGAGTAGAATTCTGTTGATACTGCTGATTTTACTTATGGATCATTGCAAATACTTATGATAATATATTTGGTTATTTTAAACAGAATACGTCATTTTATTTCTGAAAGAAATTTTTAATCTTTCTAAACAAAAAGCATATCATATGAAACTTTCCAATCATTCATAAATACCTGAAAAACCCATTTCTAATCCAGAAATATAATCCAAATCATACCAGGTCACATGTTAGCTAATTACACATTAGTTCTAGTTTGGTATCTTTGATTCATGTAATAATTTATTGAAAGAGCTGTCCCAGCTATGTCAGAGCTGAGACTGGAAACTGTAGCAAATGGAAGCAGGTGATATCCCAGATAGCACTTAGCTACATGCTTTGGCTACAAGAAGCTAAGGAACCACATAGAAAGGAAACTGAACCTGTCCACATTTGGGCTTTAGTTATATACAGACACGTGATAGACTGCAGTATGGGATGTGGTAAAATGTAATCAAAGCCAAATAACAGGCCGATGGAGAACAAGGCTAGTCTTAGAGAAAAATCAGCATAAATGGTAAATAATTTTGTACAATGTACCAGATTTAGCAAAACATCTCCTTGGTGAGAGAGACTGACGGCTGAAGATAAAGTCTTAAGTAATGTTTGAATGCAACAGCCTTAAGCAATGTTTGAATGCAACAGATCCAGCCTTCTGGACTGGAGAGGGCTGCCTGTGGTCCTTGAGAAAGAGAAAACTATGGCGCAAACCTAAAACAACTCAATTGCTTCTTCCTTTTTTTTTTTTTTTTTTGAGCTCTTGAATGTCTGAACACACCTTTATTCTTTTTTTTTTTTTGCCTGTGTTGGATCTTCATTGCTGCGCACAGGCTTTCTCTAGATGCAGAGAGCAGGGGCTACTCTTCGTTGTGGTATGAGGGATTCTCACTGCGGTGGCTTTTCCTGTTGCAGAGCACAGGCTCTAGGCGTGCAGGCTTCAGCAGTTGTGGCACTCAGGCTCAGTAGTTGTGGCTCGTGGGCTCTGGAGCACAGGCTCAGTAGTTGTGGCTCACGGGCTTAGTTGCTCCGTGGCATGTGGAATCTTCCCGGACCAGGGCTCGAACCTGTGTCCCCTGCATTGGCAGGTGGATTCTTAACCACTGTACCACGAGGGAAGTCTCTCAATTGCTTCTTAACTGAAGAAGAAAGCACTTCATCAAATCAATTCTTCTGAGGAGTAATAACTTCTCCTCCACTTCCAAACAAAACAAAAAAGCAAGACTGAGATGGAGGAAATGTTCCTCTGCCAGTTGGATAAAAGATCAACCTCAATCCAAGACAGGTAGAATAGTGAGGAGATCCAAGCACAGTAGTAGAGAAGCAGTCTTTGCACCCTAACAAGAGACCTATGCAGGTTGTGGCTCCTGTGCAAATGGGCCAAGGAATGCTGACAGCATCACAGATGGTGAAAGAAGCATCAAAGTGAAGAGCAGAGTGATGGACAACAGTCCAGAGAGATGGCAGGTACAAAAGTAGAGGTGCAGGACTGTGGAATGAATTAAAGAAGAGATAAGAAATGAACCTTCTCTGAGAAATCCCAGACAGCCAAAAAAAAAAAAGAGAAAAAATATTTAGCAGCTGGTGGCTCTTTACCTAACAGTCTTATTTAGTGTCCACAAACCAGTGGGTATTTTTGCATATTAATATATGAATGTGTTAATAGGAGCTATGTACCCCATCCTCTCTCCCCAAAAGAAGCTCTGTGGTTAAATAGGATTGTGAAACAAGCACCTATAACCCCTCTTCAAGATTCACAATACATATTAGAGTTAGAAAATTCCACAGTACAATTTATCTGCCCAAAAGATGCTTTTTTTGCAACATACTTACGGTCACACTGAGGATTACATGACATATCAGTTAAGGAATCCTAGTTTGAAATTTTTAAGTTTTAAAATGCAAGTAACCCAATGCATGGAACAATGATAGGTTCTGAAAATATATTTGATGAATATTCAAAACCTTTAAAATCAATACATATTCTAATTTTTCTAGGAGTAAAAATAATTGTTATAATTCACTTGGAAATATTTTACTCCCAAAATTGTTTAAGCTGCACTTTTAAAAACATCATTTTTTAGCTAGTCTTACTATTAGAGCTCCAAAATATCAGAAAAAGGGAATGTATGTATTCAATCTACGAAATGTCACAATTTCTAACCTAATAGCATTTTTAAGTTTTGGTTTTATCAATGTCACAAATTAGTAGTTTTCATTCTCAAGATATAGCGGTGTATGCCATAATTTATGTTTGTACAACAAAGTCTGACATTTCAGAGAAGTTTCCCTTATCTACAGCTATTTCCACGTTTTAAAAAATTGGAGAAGAAACAGATGTTGAATGGTGAAATATATTCTAAACTATTTCAAAAATATTTGGCAGCAAGTGCTGGAGCATTAGTAGAAGAATAACTCTGTATAAATGGCCAGTTTATTTTGCATGTACTTTTCTTGAAAGAAAAATAATTTTAAAAGAGACAAAGGAGAATTATTGATGTGTATTATATAAACATTTATTAATATGGAAAACAGCTTTTAGTATTATATTTCATGATTTTGAGTCTCTATAAAACTCCACATATATACTCATAACTATAATATATTTAAAATTTTTCAAGTTCCTTCTGCTTATTACAACCTGTGAGTTTTTTTTTAATTAGCCCTGATGATTTTACCCTTCCTTCCTACCTTTTAATTTCTACTATAGCTTTTAAACTAATCCTTGCTCAAAAAATAGACTAATCCAATATTGCTCTACATTAATTTCTGAAAGATTCTTGTGGTCGAGTAATAACTCAAGCTTCTGGGCATATCTGGTCATTTTGTGTAATATGTTCATTTTACTCTTGGTCATCAAGCTATGTTTCTACATCACTAAATAGCTTTAAACTATCTTTAATGCTATTTTAGTGGATAGACTAAAAGATGATTCCACTACAAAGAAGGTTGTTATAATATTTCAAAGAATTTGGGGCAAAAAAGCATTAGTTGGCTTAACTCAAAGTTTTTTAATGAATTTTTTCTTAACCATTTGTCCCAGGGATAGCCAACTCTGTAGTTTTCTTTGGCATGTGAAGAACAATTTTATTAAAACAAACTTTCTGGGAATGAAGCTAGCAATATATAGGATAAGCATATACTATCCCAGATTATTTTTCCTTTTGCTAAAATTCTCTAAGATGGCTGCTGAAATTGATATCCTTTTATCACTAGTTGCAATCATTTACCAAAATAGCCAAAATTCAGATTGTCTACATTTCATATCAAAAGAAGGTAGCAATTTTAAAGTTCAATTAATGAACCTGTCATTAATGCAAAGCTTAAATTCTTTTCCAGTTGGCCTTGAAGTTTAACGTTGTGTATGATGTGGCCAAACTCCAGCAACTGACTAATTTATGAATAAGCAGTAGACTGGTTACAGTTTCCCATGGTAATTCAAAATCCAAAATTTCTTTATTCAGAAATAATCCAGAACTCATTAGACAATTTTAGCATACTTGAAGTACAAATAAATTATCTTTGTCTTTACCCCAGCATTCCAAATTTAGGTTTAGAAGTAGTCCTTTTATCTGTGATCCCGCTGATTGAATACTCCTGCTTAATTATTTAATTAAAAATAAAACAATTCAAATAACAAAGACATCACTCAATCACTAGCTGTCAGCTGGATTAAGGCCATTGTAGCTACCTCTGTATCATCATGTACATGAGTATGGTTGTAAAAGTAGAGGAAAGAACAGCATGTTTCACTTCTGGCCTGCAGCCAAGCCACATCTTCCAATGAAAATATATACTATATGAAAAGAATGAACAATATTCAAGATACTTAGGGTGCTAGGGAACAGGAACACATAGCAGCAGCAGCCCCCACTTACATATAGGGAGATTTCACTGTGTGCAGAGTACATTTCCTAGAGTTTTGGCCAGGTTAACTCATATAATTCACACAGCAAACCTATGAAGTTGGTACTATATTACCCCATTTTACAAATGAGGACTAAAATGAAGAGAGATTAAGTAACATGCTAAGATCATGCAGTTGGTAAAAGGAGGAGCTGTGATTAAAATCCAGACAATTTGACTTCATAACCCACACTCCAAACCAAGTTGACGAAGCTTAACCAGGCTATTCTGCAGTTTTAGAGATTGATATTTTAGCCAACTGCCCCAAAGTTTTTGTCCAAACAATTTAGAGTCACTTTAGCTAGAAGCTTCAATAGAGTGGCTAAACTTGCGGATATGATTTCCTGCAAACTTCTTCCCTCCCCTACTTGTAGAGCACTCCTATTTTCTCTACTTTTCTCCTTCATTGAAAGAATAAATATCCCTCTTACTTTCCAAGACTAACTAAAGGTTCCACTTTAGCACTTAATTCCATCCCCTACATTTTTAGGGGTAAAACCCTACCCTTTTAAAGACCATGACGCATAACTGCCCTCACACTGCTGCACAGCATTTTTTCCTCCACTCAAGACTATAACATATTCACATCTCTACTTCCTTTGACAAAATAAATCTTCCCTCAACCCCTCTAGAGCATTATCCCATCTTCACTCCTTTACCTCATGCAATTTTTATTTTAACTAAGGAAAGGTGGCTAAAGCAGGGCCAAATTAGTCACCATGATTTAGTCAGAGACCAAAAAGATATCACAATACAAATTGTTCAACTGCTTTGATATAAAGAGATCAAGACTTGGAGCCAGAAATCTACTCTGCTTAATGGTGTGAATTCTGGACATCAGTCATCTGCAAAATATGGACAATGATACCTACCCCCATTATGCTCTTGGGAGAATTACATGTGACCAACTGTGAGAAAACCCCTCAAACTCATCTTGGAACACAATAAATAATTAGGAAATATTTGTTGAATAAGAATTATAAGTAATAATTAAGTGAAAATTATTTTATATTAAAAAACAAGGAATGAGATCAGAATGGATAAAAAGGAGAGAGCACTTGTATGTGAGGGAGAGAGACAGAGGTCAAAATGGAGAAAGAATGAACAAGATTGCGTAAGCACTAATCCCCAGAAGGTGCTTTGGAATTCATTCATTCAGCAAATATTTACAGAGCACCTACTATGTTCCAGGCAGGGTTCTTGACACCTGGGATTCATCAATAAACTAAGCAAAGAGAGTCTCTCTACGTCTGCTTTTGTCTACTCCAACAAATTAATCCTTCTAAAGAACCACTGCGTTATTTCATTGTTTAAAAGTCTTCAGCAGAACTTCATTGTCTACTTAATAAATTCCAAGCCGCTTAGCCTGTCTTTCAATGTCTTTTTTTAAACTCCAATCTATTTCTT
Organism: Eschrichtius robustus; assembly: GCF_028021215.1. Lineage (NCBI taxonomy): Eukaryota > Metazoa > Chordata > Mammalia > Artiodactyla > Eschrichtiidae > Eschrichtius > Eschrichtius robustus. The sequence goes on along the minus strand of NC_090828.1, from coordinate 45,472,791 downwards.
ACTATTTCAGCTTTTCCCCTACATGTACTCTCAGGAGGCATAAAAATAAGATTTTAAAGGGACTCTAGAGTTTCGAAATTGAAGCATATTTGAGTGTAGCTGGGACATCTAAGAGACTTGAGGAGAGGGTGGAGTTGCAGATGATGGGGCTGTGAAAGAAAACTGGACTAGAGCCAGATTATAAAGGACATTGTATGCCACACTAAGAAGTTTGGGTTTGTTCTTAAAGGCAACTGGACACTGTTTTAACAAAGGAGTGACATGATCAGATCTGTGTTTTCCAAAGGTAATTCTGGAGGCTGTGGTAGAGTAAATTTGAAGAGGAGATGTCTAGTGGCATGGAAGGCAGCTAAGAGTATTGCAATAATAATGAGAGATGGTGTTAGCTAAATTATACAGTGGAGCTGATGGAGTGAAGGATAAAAGAAACATTTCAGAGTTATTATCAGTGAGGTCAGGGGTAAGTTGGCAGAATGATTTAATGGTTATGTGGCTCTGGAGTCAGACTGCCCTTGTCTGAACCCTGTCTTCCACACTTCCTAGATACATGACTTAGGTCAAGTTAACCCTGAGATTCATTTTTCTCATCTGTAAGGTAGAGATAACCAAAGTAGCTATCTCCACAGATGCTGTGAAAATTAAAGTCAATAATTCACACCAAGTTCTTGGCACCATACCTGGCTTATTAAGGGCTCAATAAATTGTATCCCTAGAATGTAGCAATGCATCATTCAGCCTTTAGGTCCCCCTCTCAGCTTTCTGTCTTCAAATTTATTAAATTTTCCTTATATTCGCTACATAATGCATTTTTACCTCTATTGGATCATTCTTCATGCCATCTCTTTCACTCTGGTTTCCATCTACCAAAATCCAACTTAATGCCAGAGTCTATGGTTTAATCATTTTTGAATTCCCAGCACTTAGGTTAATTAGGCTGGAATTAAATTTGTTCAAAGTTCTCTGAAAACCTCTCCCAACATGATTTTTCCAGCCCCTGAACTTTCATAGTACTTTATATCATCCTTGACTCTTACCACACACAGTCTTGCATTTGAGGACTTGATGTAAGTAACTAATCTCCCCTCATTGCTCCATGAGTCATTTCCCCACTCCAACTTTTCTAGGGCTCTACACATGATCAGATTGGTGTCTTAGTCCAATGCATAACTATTTAGTGATTTTCTCATTCACTCAATGACAAATAATTCCAAGGAAGCCACCAACTAGATTATAAACTCATTATTGCCATAAACTGACTGTCTTTGTAGTCAATACTTACATTTAATGTTTCATTATCTTGGAACCTGTTGCTGGAGAAGTACTAGAAGGTGCTCATTAAGTAATCTTGAGTTCACAAGATTTGATCTTCTGTTGACCGCCCTTGGGTATTTCATGATTCTCACAAAATCTTTCCAAAAAGTAAAACTCAAGTCTTCTCAATTAAGATAATTTTAACTTTTAGGCACATGCTCTGCTATAATTTAACAGAAATGATTGTTGTTTGTCCAGCTTGGGTCACATTACATTTCATTGTGTGGGCAGGCATCTGAATGTTTCACAAACAGCAGTTATAAGGGGTATAAATATTGGTTGGTTTATACTTAGTTTAGAAACTCAAGGCTGCTATGACCAGTGATCTAAACCAGCATCACTGCTCCACTAAAAGATCTTGGGCAGGGCTTTCAAATGTCTTGAGAAGGCAGCCAGCCAAACACATGTGCCATCCACATTTTCTAGTCTGGGGATATGAGAAAAAGGAAATCTGCCTGAGCATGCTATACCCAGGCCACTTCTCCTGTCCTCTGGTGTTGTGCTCTCACCTGGGGCCTTGGGAGCACTCCCACACTGCCTGCTGCCACTCCAGGCCCTGCGGCACAGAACTACCCCTGACATTACACCAGAATCAGGCTGCCTCTGTTTGTCACCAGAAGCCAAGAGACAGTATTCTACTGCATTCGAACCAAATGCTGCTGAGGGATGCCATGAAAAATGTGAAACTGGAGCCAATTTGGGAAGTAAACCACCTCACAGATTCTTGCTCAACCTAGCAACAAAACCCCTATCATTTGAAAGCATCAGTACACACTCCTTTCGTTCCAAAGACACCATAATAACTCTGTATCTTACAGACTTTATGCTGCTACCTGCCAATAGTTGTTATGCTTATTCATCAAATGCAAAAAGAAAGTATCTGCATACTGCATCCTACGTCTTTTCCCAAGGGATAGCCCTAAGATTGTAAAGGACAAAAGTGAGGCATCACTCCCACTTCCACCAATCAGAAAACAAGCTAGCCAGGTTCTTTCCCATGTATTAGAAGCATATGCTTCTGATCCAAACACTTTGGTTGGTAGGAGTCAAAGAATCAAAACATAAATTCCAAATGTTGATTAAGAGAATATGCAATGAAGTTAAACAGTTAAAATCCAAACATTAAAAGTCTAGTTCAAATACATATTTCATGCAAGTCAAAAATTTGCATTCCCCAATTAATTATTAAAACAGTCAAATTTGTGTAGTCATTTAACATTCTTTCCAGTGTGCAATAAAATTTATAGGATAATTTTAATGCCATCTGTAATTTTACTTTTCTCCATCTAAATGGACACCTTCTTTTCCCCAACTTCAATCCCAAAATCTCTTTGACGTTGGAATTCTGTTCTGAAACCCACTATTATTTGGATAAATGTTTGAAAAATGCCCATATTTTCACAAAACAAACTAAATTTATATTGCCTGTGATATAATTATTTGTACATCAAAAGTGTCACTGCCGGGCTTCCCCAGTGGCACAGTGGTTAAGAATCTGCCTGCCAATGCAGGGCTCACGGGTTCGAGCCCTGGTCTGGGAGGATCTCACATGCGGCGGAGCAACTAAGCCCGTGCGCCACAACTACTGAGCCTGAGCTCTAGAGCCTGTGAGCCACAACTACTGAGCCCGCGTGCCACAACTTCTGAAGCCTGAGTGCCTAGAGCCCGTGCTCTGCAACAAGAGAAGCCGCCTGAAAGAGAAGCCTGCGCACCGCAATGAAGAGTAGCCCCCACTCACCGCAACTAGAGGAAAGCCCATGTGCATCAATGAAGACCCAACGCAGCCAAAAAAATTAATAAAATAAATTAAATTAATTTTTTAAAAAGTCACTGCCATACAAATATTTTATGTTTTTAAAAAATTTTGACATGATTCAATTTGATAAACATTTATTAATTCTTATTAGAGGTTGGTGCCAGTGCTAGCCACCATATACAATAAAATAAGCTCCCTTGAGGAGTTAATACTCTAACAGGTAAAATAGACATGAAAATATCTAACTATAACGTAAAGTAGAACAATGTAAGCACTAATGTCGACTGCAAACATGTTGTAAGAGTAGAGTGGGGAGAATTATTCATCTTGTTGAGGGGAATCAGGTAACGTGTCATAAAGGAAGTAGCACTCAAGTATCTTGAAACATGAATAAATTGTGACAGAAAAGAGATGGAAGAATATTCTTCTCTCTGAAACGTCATGCCTTAAAAGTACAAGGAGGAGGGACAAATAGTGTGGAATGGCCAGAGTATATGGAGGGTTGGAGTAGGAGCAGGGCCTTTAAAGATGATTATAACCTTCAGCATTTATTTGTTATTTATTTACTATATACTCAGATGTAGCTATTGCATGCCTGTTATATCTCAAGCAGACCACTCATACTGAAGATTCAATGGGGATTAAATTCAGTCCATGTCTTCCTGTCTAGAAAGTCTAGAAGGCAAATTTAAGAATTTTTAATTTCATTTTTGTAGGCAACAAGAAGCTTCTGAAGGTCTTTGTGGAAACAGATGGAATAAAAGAGCCTGTGTTTTGAGAGCACTGCTATTTGGTAACATGTTAAATAGACTGAAGCTACAAAAATGAAAATGAAATGGGAACATGGGTATGTCTGGAAGGACACTTTTTCCCTCCTCTGCTGTTTCCTTCCTGGTAAAATGAGGGCCACTAGCAGTATTACTCATGGCTTCTCTTCTCACCCTGAGGAAGAAAATGACTTAACAGATTCATGAATTTCAAAGGAGAAACCAGGCATGTGGAGCCCTGCGCATCCTTCTTCCTGTGCTCTTTGGAGAACACGTGACCTGAAAGAGCTTATGTTGCCCTGAGCTTCTCTAGGCTCCAAGTTGTCCATAGTTGACTCCAACTGGGCAGGTAAGGCTGGCTAATTCAGGAGTTTATCATTAGGAAAATGTGGAGAGCCTTCCAAATTAACAAAGAGTGTTTTCAATATTTTTTACACCTGCATAGTATTTCCTTTTTGAATGTACCATAATTATTTAACCTATCTACTACTGTTGGAATTTAAGTTACTTGCAAACTTTCCTGTTATAATACAAAAATTCTATTAAAATACTAAAATTACCATTCTAAAACAATATTGCATTTAGTGATGTGTATATTTCTCACTTCACACACATATGAATGAATTTATCTTTATGATAAGTACTCAGAATCAAAGACTATATACATTCATAATTTTAGTAGATATTGTTAAATTGTCCTTCGTAAGAGTTGTACTAATTTATGTACAGCCACATATGACAGGGCCAATTTGCTCCCACCTTGCTGCCAACACAGTGTTTAGATTTTTATGCAGAGTTTCTCAATTTTTAGATGTCATTTATAGATCATTTTCTAGTCGTGGCATTGTGAAAATTTTTATGCTTATTATTATATGATGTTTCTCAGCTTAAATAATCCATGAGGTTCTGAATATAAAAGTTATGCAAACATCAAGGTATGTGAATTCCCTCAATTATTTGATTTTAATGTTTTATTATAAGATGTCATTTATGTCATCGTATATAGAAAACATGATCTGAGCCTCAATATAATTGAATTTAATTCTAACATGGTTGTAAAATATATTTTACCTTTCTGGATTGAAATCTGAAACATAAAAATATCTATATCATACTTAGATGTAATGTTTATTACCGCAGATACAGTAATAAATATCATCATTGTCAATTAAACATGACATGCATAGAAATGAACCAGATCTTGGGAATAAAATGAAAATTAAAATAATGGTTGTCCCTGCCTCAAAGCAAATTACCATTCATTAATAGCTATCACACAATATATTTTAAAAGTAAATCTTCCGAGTATAATATAACCCCAAATAGAGATGTGTATATTTTATCTTATTCTATGAAAAGTCATTTTAGCTATACCATACTATCTCTTATTAAAATACACCAAAATGAAAAGACAACCTACTGAATGGGAGAAGATATTTGCAAATGATATGTTTGACAAGGGGTTAATATCCAAAATATATAAAGAGCTCATAAAACCCAATATCAAAAAAACAAACAGCTGATTAAATGATGGCCAGAAGACCTGAGTAGACATTTTTCCAGAGAAGACATACAGATGGCCAACAGAAACATGAAAAGACTCTTAACATTGCTAAGCATCAGGGAAATGTAAATCAAAACCACAATGAGATATCACCTCATACCTGTTAGACTGGCTATTGTCAAAAAGACAACAAATAATAAATGTTGGTGAGGAAGTGGAAAAAAGGGAACCCTAGTTCACTGTTGGTGGGAATAAAAACTGGTACAGCCAGCCACTGTGAAAAACAGTATGGCGATTCCTCAAAAAATTAAAAATAGAACTAACAACTGATCCAGCAATTCCATGCCTGCGTAAATATCTGAAGAAAATGAGAACACTAATTCAAAAAGATATATGCACCCCAATGTTCATAGCAGCATTATTTACAATAGCCAAGATATGGAAGCAAACTGAGTGTCCATCAACAGATGAATGGATAAAGAAGATGTGAGATTATATACATACACACACACACACACACATACACACACGCACAGTGGACTATTAGTCATAAAAAAGAACAAAATTTTGCATTTGTGGGACTTCCCTGGTGGCGCAGTGGTTAAGAATCTGCCTGCCAATGCAGGCGACACGGGTCCGAGCCCTGGTCCGGGAAGATCCCACATGCTGCGGAGCAACTAAGCCTATGCGTCACAACTACTTAGCCTGTGCTCTAGAGCCCGCGAGCCACAACTACTGAACCCGCATGCCACAACTACTGAAGCCTGTGTACCTAGAGCCCGTGCTCCACAACAAGAAAAGCCACCACAATGAGAAGCCCACGCACCGCAACGACGAGTAGGCCCCGATAGCCACAACTAGAGAAACCCACGTGCAGCAATGAAGACCCAATGCAGCCAAAAATAAATAAATAAAATTTTTACAATAACAAAATAAAATTGTTTAAAAAAATTTTGCTATTTGCAATAATGTAGATGGACCTGGAGGGTTTTATGCTTAGTGAAATAAGACAGAGAAAGATAAATTTTTATTTATATGTGGAATCTAAAAAATAAAACAAATGAATGAATATAAAAAAACAGAAACAGACTCATAGATACAGAGAACAAACTAGTGGTTACCAGTGGGGAGACAGGTTGGAGGAGAGGCAAGACAGGGGAAGGGGACTAAGAGATACAAACTACTAAGTATAAAATAAATAAAATACAAGGATGTTATGTATAGCACAGAGCATATAACCAATATTTTATAATAACTTTAAATGGAGTATAATCTATAAAAATATTGAATCACTATGTTGTATAACCAAAGCAAATCTAGCATTGTAAATCAACTATACTTCAATTTAAAAAAAAAAGAAATATGCCTAATCCCTTTTGTTATAAAATAAATATATTTAAGTTTATTGTAAAAGTAAGTTTTGTTGGGTTAATTACTGTTATTTCTGTTGTGAAGTTAATTTCTGTCAATGCAAGAGTATAACTCCAGACAATTAAATAGATAATACTAAAAACTTTGGCAGAGTGATCACCTACCTCATATTTTCTTCTACTGGTCTATAAAAGCTAAAATACTTGGGCTGATAATTAACCTATGATGTATAATTGTGTATCCAAAATAATTCATTTACATTGCTGCTTTTTCTCTATAATTTTATATTACCATTCTTTTCTGAACAGACATCTTAGCTAATTACACCTGATCATCTTATTGGGAACAGGAGATAACTAATTAAATAAAATATAAAAGTGTCCTATCTTTGCTTAACATAGTAATTCTGGTCCCAGGACTGCTAAAAGAGCAATATGCAGTTTCTTAATCAAATCCTACCCTCAAAATGAATGATTGTAAGGAAGGTGATATTTGGTTGAGTTTTTGTGGTAAAAAGGGAGACTTAATGTTAGGATTCTTTTTCATTCATATTGGGATTTTATTCCTTTCACCTGAAAGAGGAAGGACAGGGAGCTGTCGAAGCCCAGGAGATAGCCAAGTGGCCAGGGAGCAATATGGTGGTACAGGAAGAACAGGCATCCAGGAGCCAGGAGAATGGGTGTCAGCCTCAACTTGGCCGAATGAGCCAAGGCAAATCACCTGCCAATCCTTGACCTGTTTCCTCAGTTGAAAAATTTAACCAGATGGTCTCCAAGATCCCTTCCTGGTCCAATATTCTAGTCTATGCTATGATAATTCCAACCTTATCCATCCTTATCCACTCTGATTTCCACTGTCCCAAACAGAGCACAACAGAGAAGTGAAACTCCTCTGTTCACTCCTTTACCCACTTCAGGCAAGTAATCTGTAATGAACCCTTGGTCCATTTTAGCCCAAGGGCAGAATAGTTATTAGTCAAAGAAAACAGTGTGCTAGGAGATAATTATGCAAGCAAGAAATGTGTATTAATTTCCTTCTCAAATGTGAAAAAAGTAACAATGTTGTAAGCCATTCTAAGGTTTTCCATTTACAGATTCTTACAGTAATATTTATTCAAGTCTAATTTTCCAATGTTATTTTTAACCTCACACAGTATGATTATTCTACTTCACTATGGTAACCATGTCACCAGCCTTCCAAGGCAGCCTCAGTTCCAATTGTTTTGTCCCAAATTTAGACCAAGTTTTAAACTTTATCTCTTTTTTTAAGTTTAGGAGATATGATTGCCCATATACTTAATTATTCTCTGTCTGTGTCTCTCTTCTCTGATTACAATAACAAACCTGATATGAGATGAGTAGACTAAGGAGATACCCAGATTTTTATATTTCACATCTTTGTACTTGGCTAATAGTTTCACAAGCTGATGTGGTGATGGAAAACTTTGGACCCCGACATAAGATTTACCCATTGAGTAGACACATACAGTGGGAGATATTTAGCTACAGTAACTGACCACACAGAATTTGGGATTCCTGTGAAGCAAAGTCAGGATTGCTCTACTGTTAATAGCATTTCCAAGTGGATATATTAGGGTCCTTATGAGGGGAAAGAAGCCAATAAGTGTAGGAAGCTGGACAGACCGGCAGTTGTCTTCTGGGCAGAAAAGACAAGGGTCCCGAAATCTTGGTAACTGGGCTGAGGTCCCAGTTAGTACTAGGAATCCACACAGAAAAGAGACAGAAAAGGGCAAGGAGGGTCATCAGATCCAATGCTGGGCACAAGGATATATGGAAGCAGGGGAAATGTTTATTTTTTTAATTTTATTTTGTATTGGCTGTAGGTAACATAATATTGCACTCTTAAATCCTTCAGTATACATCTCTAAAATATAAGTTGTTTTTAAACTTGTATTATATTCTTCTTTGAGAAAGTGCTAAAAACTACAGAGTCAGGAAAAAAAAAATACATACATGCACAATGCCTTATGGGCAATTTCAGGGGATTCACAGCTTCCTAGAAAGTTAGCCACAGACTTCAATTCAAAATCTTTAGCAAAGAGAGATTTGACTTTGCAGGGTGATCTAGAAGGGTAGTGGCCAGCACATGTCAAATCCAGTTAGCAGCTAAGATTATCTGGATATCCCACTGACCAGTGGGGAGGCCCCAGTTTCTAGAATTGGAAGGATAATTAATAGTCAGCCTCTGTGGGAAGCTGAGGCTGTTTATTACCATCATCTGTGTGTCCTGTTTGGTCTAGAAAGTGGAGCAGGGATGACTTGTGGTATGAAAATCAGTGGGCCCAGCTCTCAGGAGCTGAGTCTAGCAAAGGTCAAAAAATAAGGCATCCAATAAGGCTGAGGCAATCAAAGAATCTGCTGCCTGTGCACCATGCCCAAACACCACAGACAAATATAAAGTGGGATTTTAAGGGTCAGACTTGAATAGTAAAGGTCAGAGGAGAGGGTTCTGCTGATGGCTTTGGCAAAAGGTAAAAGAAAGAAAGAAAGATGGTGACCAGATGTTCTCCATTTGGAATCTGTAAAAGGGAAATTACATTACAATAGCAGGAATTTAGGTTATATAAAAGGAAAATTTTGCATCCAATGAACTTTGTAAAGCATGAGAACTACTTACTGAGGGACATTGTTATTCTCCTTCCATGTAATAGTTGAAAACAGAACAGACGTTTGTGTGTTTTCAGGGATTTGAATATAAGGTTGTCAGAAACAAGAGATCAGGTCAGGTATATATGGACATATTCAAATTCCTTGAAAGACTGGCATATCTGTATTTGACGTTTATTTAATTATAATAGTTTTTATAATTAGTCTTCAAATCCATTGAATTCCTCTAATCTGACAGTTCACCCAAACTTTTCTATACAAAATTATTGAGAATAAAAATATGCTTAATATAATTCATAATCAACATATTCACAGAACCCATTCATCATCAGTATTCCTATTAATTTTTATTAATATGTATTAATAAGAATTAAGTGAAAACATCAAGATGTAGCAGTCCAATTATAATGTGAAATTATAGTTTTTAAGTAAAATGACTCATATCTACATATACATGTTGAAAATAATATCTTAAGTAAAGTACACTCTGGAAAACTATGTAGAAAGTAATGGAAAAGTAAATACAAAAAAAGTTCTGAAAAGACTGTTAGAAAAGTAATGAGATTTACAGATTGACTAGAAACAGCAGAAAATACCCCAAAAGGTATTTGACATTTGGTCAGTCAGAAAAGAGAGTTGACAGTTGGTCAGGAGAAAATGTGAATCCTAAAAGTCTATCTCCTCCATCATATAATGCGTATGAATCAGATGTCTGCTAGCTAGTTCTCGGTCTCAATTCTAAGAGTCACTAACTACTTTATACGACTACTTCATGACCAAGCTTAGAGTTCCTGTTTTTTCAACTTGTAATATACGTAGCTCACGCTCACACAGAATTTGGGATACAGTGTCACTATCCTCCCACCCATTCACACCATCCTTTATTTTGGCCAACTGTTGAAACACAATTGCCACGTCTATCACCTACAACGGAAGTTTGACATTTAGCCAACTATTAGGAAGCACAGTAGTGACTGCTATAGCAACAGACTAAACAGACAATCTAAAAGGCAGAGTTAGAGGAAGAGGTAAGCAATTCCAAATACACGGAGGTATGAAAGTACTTTAAGAATTTTCAAACGTAACTCCAAGGCATAAAAACTCAGAATCCACATCAGAGTTAATGATATTCTTTATGTTAAAAATATAATTATTTTCTATAATTGTTTTACCAATATTACCATCTAAGAATTTTTTAAATGGTTTAACCTCAATTTCTAATGAAGTACAAATTCAAAGAATACATAGTTTCAAAATAAGAATTCTAATCCAAAATATCCAAATGCTGACTTCGTAAATAAGGTTATATACAAACAATGTGAAATTACTCCATTCCTTTAGAGCTGTTTCCTGCTAGCCTTCCAGTTGAAAAGGAAAATGTTAGCAGCACCAAATGTAAGCCACAAAGGAAAAAATGACACCACCTGTCCAAACTCTACTTCCTTCAGTTTATTTCTCTGAAAGCTTTTAGTTTTCTTAATCCTTCCATTATAAACTCTCTTTCTCTCTCACACACACACACACCTTCCTATAATTTTATCAAGACAAAAATCAATTTTTAAAAAATCCTTTTGTATAATAGCATAAGATTATTGCCACTCTTAGATGGCTGTGTTTGTGGAGTTGGGTGAAACTTTAAAACTGTTTACAAAGAGAATTACCATTTTTGGTTCACCAACTGATTCTCTATTTAGACCAGTGATTCTAAACACTGACTCAGAGTCTTCTTTTATAACAAATATTTTTTAACCGTTTTGTACTATCATAGAATGAAGTTCTTAGAATATATAACTTCTAAGTATACTTAATTTTAACAAATTAATATAATGTCCTAACTGCAATGCAAACAAGAAATTAAAAGGGAAATAAAATAATATGTATTTCAATATGTAAGTGCTCAACCATGACTACACTAGATGATATACGAAATAAGATCCTTGTACCTACTCATAATCAACCAATATGGATATAATACAAGTAAGACAATGTTCATCTGATTATTACAGTACTATTTATACTCAACATCTAGATATAAAGGCTAAATAATTACAGTCATATACTTGGTAGCTGCATTCCAGAGAAATGCATTAACTTTACAGAAAGTATTTTGTGTTTGCATATATAATGAAGTTGTTTCCAGGCTCAAATAATTACAAATGGATTTTTCATTTACATGAATGACTGGTAAGACCGTCAGTCAGGCAAGATGTAGGACGGTTTTTCCCTGCATACCAGGAAATGTAGTATCCCCAGCTTCCACCATAAAAAATCCTCTTACAAATATCCTAAATTCTCCTAGAGAGCAGCACCTCACCCCCACCTCAATCTTGAGAACTACAGGGCTAAGTGGAGACACCTAGACACCTTAGATCCATCTTGGATTTATGGAAAGAGATGGAGTGGCTCCTCTGGGAAGATTATAATAAAACTTATGTGTGCCATTACAGATATTTTTCAGGTCAAAGAATTGGAATCATGAAGACTATGATTTCTGATTATAAGGAAAATGTTATAAATTAATAAATAAGATAAATGTTTAATTATATATGCAAAAATTAATTGCATTCCTGCATACAGCTACAAATGGTTAAAAACTATGTTTATAAGATAAAATTTATAATAGCAAAAAGAAATACAAAGGACCAAAGGAAAAATAACAAAATATGTTCAAAAAGCACTATGAAGCATATTATAAAATTTTAGTGAAATTCATTAAAGAAAACCTAAATAACTGGAGAGTTTTACTACACTCCTTAAAAGTAGAACTTGGTAATATAACCATGTCTATTCTCCTCAAGTGACATACATATTTAATATTATTTCAATCAAAATCTCACAAGAATTTCCAGTTTCTAGCCAGACCACTCCAAACTAACAAGTAAAAATCTGAACAAACTGAAAAATCGACAACTCTTCTTTTATCTATCAGAGAGGTGGAGGCACAGGGCAAACCACTACCCCACAAATTAGAGACAAAGAGAGGAATACAGAGAATCACAATACACCAGAGCAGAAACCTCTGCAGGAACTAGTGCCAGGGCTATAAACCCCTGACCTATAATTGACAAATTGCTGGAGTCTCAGTGTGGGCAAGTCTGAGAAATAACATCTCAAAGGGGACCCAGTCATTGGTGGGAGTGTGGGAAATGGGGGGAGGGGGGCAGGAAAGGGTGTTCACAAGTTTTGCTAAGCTTTATCTTCTGAAGCTCTACCAGGTTCTCACAGAGAATACTGGGGGGAAAGGCCCTGGTGCTTCTGGTAGGGGGAGGGTGAAAAAGGAACCATTTTGAAATATAGCAGAGCATTCTGTTCTTCATAACAAGGTGTGCCCTCAGGAGAAACTGCTTAACCAGAGTCTGAAACGTTGGGCCAGAGGAAGGGAAACACCCAACTCCAGCCCACACTAGTTATCTTGTCCTACCTAATGGGGGAAAATATTGAAATACATATATAAGGTTTACAGTTCAGAGGAAGGGCACAATAAAAAACTGAGACCTAGCCATAAGACCATAGAACACTTCCCCTTCCTCTGCCACACCTTATTACTGCATTACTAAAGGTCTATTTATAACAATTTCTTTTAACCAGTACCTCACACGTCTTGCTATTAAGAAAAAATGACAAGACATACCAAATGGAAAAAACATAGTTTGAAGAGACAGAACAAGCATCAGGACCAGACATGGCAGAAATGTTGGAATTACCAGACCAGGAACTTAAAACAATTGTGATTATTATGCTAAGAGCTCTAACAGATAAAGAAGACAACATACAAAAACAGATGGGCAATGTAAACAGAAAGAAATTCTAAGAAAGAACCAAAATGAAATGCTAAACATAAAAAAACACTGTAGTAGAAATAAATAATGCCTTCAATCGGCTTATTAGTAGACTGGACATGGCTGAGGAAAGACTCTCTAAGCTTGAGAATATCTCAGTAGAAACCTTCAAAGCTGAAAAGCAAACAGAAAAAAATGGCTGGAAAAAACAAACACCAGAAAAGGATATCCAAGAACTAGGGTACAACTATAAACACATACACAGAATGTAATATACATGTAACACACACAAATGGAAATACCAGAAGGAGAAGAAAGAAAAGGACAGAAGAAATATTTGTAAAAGTATTGACTAAGAATTTCCCCCAAATTAATGTCAGACTCCAAGTCATAGATCCAGGAAGCTCAGAAAGCCTGGGTAGAATAAATGTACAAAAAACTACACCTAGGCATTCATTTTCAAACTAAAGAAAATCAAAGATAAAGAAAAAATCCTGAGAAAAGACACAGCAATAAAATACTTTACACATAGAGGTGCAAAGATGAGAATTACACCTGACTTCTCTTCAAAAACCATGCAAGCAAGAAGAGAATGAAATGAAATATTTATATCATTGAGAGAAAAAAGTCACCAACCTAGAATTCTGTGCCTTGCAAATTTATCTTTCAAAAGTGAAAGAAATAAAGACTTTTCTAGACAAGCAAAAATTGAGAGAGTTGGTTGCTAGTGGACCTGCCTTGCAAGAAATGTGAAAAGAAGTGCTTTAGTGAGAAGGAAAATTACATAGTTCAGAAACTTTGGTCCACATAAAGACAGGAAGAGCATCAGAGAAGGAATAAGCAAAGGTCAAAGAAAAACTTTGATTTTGCTTATTCTAAATTGATGTAACAGATAAAAGTTTGTTCAAAATAATAGCAATCATGTATGCTTATGTACAGGCATACCTCGGATATATTGCACATTCAGTTACAGACCACCACAATAAAGCAAATCTTGCAATAAGACAAGTTACATGAATTTTTTGGTTTCCCAATGCATATAAAAGTTATGTTTACACTATACTGTAGTCTATTAAGTGTGTAATAGCATTATGTCTTAAAAGACAATGTACATATCTTAATTAAAAGTACTTTATTGCTAAAAAATGCTATCATCTGAGCAGTCAGGAAATTATGGGAATTTTTTCACAAATCTTTTTCACAAATAGTAACACCAAAGATCACTGATTGCAGATCACCATAACAAATATAATAATAATGAAAAAGTTTGGAGCATTGCAAGAATTAACAAAATGTGACACAGAGACACAAAGTGAGCAAATGCTATTGGAAAAATGGTGCCAATAGACTTGCTTGACTCAGTATTGCCACAAACCTTCAATTTATAAAAAACACAATATCTGTGAAGTATGGTAAAGTGAATCACGATAAAACGATGTATGCCAGTAAAAGCCAAATGAATGACAGCAATGACACAAGGGACAGTATAAGGAATTAGCCTTATGCTGTTATTATAAAGTACTTGCACTATCCATGAAGCAGTATAGTGTTATTTGAAAGTCAACTTGGATTAGCTGTAAATGTATATTGCAAATTCTAGGGCAACCATTTTTTAAAGTTCTTTTCAATTATAACTGATATGCTGAGAGAGGAGAGAAAATTGAATCATATAAAATGTTCAATTAAAACCTCAAAGCACAAAACAGAGTGAAAAACAAAAATAGGAACAAAGAACAAGGGCAACAAATAGAAAACAGTAAAAAAAAAAAGATATATATTCTTCCAACCATATCAATAATCACTTAGAATGTCATGGTATAAATGCACCAATTAAAAGACAGATATTGTCAAAATGGATCAAAAATCAAAACCCAACTGTATGTTTTCTACAAGAAACCCATTTTAAATACGAACACAGCTATAGATTAAAAGTAAGTAGATGAAGAAAGACATACCATGCTACCACTAATCAGAAGAAAGCAGGAGTAGCTATATTAATTTTGAAAATAGCAGACTTCAGAGCCAAGGAAGTCATCAGGGATAAAGACGGACATGATATAATGATAAAAGGGTCAATTTTCCAAGAAGACATAACAGTCCTTAACATGTAAGAGTAAAAATAGAGCATCAAAATGCATAAGGCAAAAACTGGTAGAACTGCAAGGAGAAACATGGATCCACTATTACAGCTGTAGACTTCAATACCCTTCTCTCAGAATGAACAAATCCAGCAGATAAAAAATGAGTAAGCGGCTGCTTCCCACTAGTTATCTATTTTACATTTGGTAGTGTATATATGTCCATGACACTCTCTTACCCTGTCACATCTCACCCCACCCCTCCCCCCCCACCCCCTCCCCATATCCTCAAGTCATGGACATATATACACTACCAAATGTAAAATAGATAACTAGTGGGAAGCAGCCGCATAGCACAGGGAGATCAGCTCGGTGCTTTGTGACCACCTAGAGGGGTGGGATGGGGAGGGTGGGAGGGAGGGAGATGCAAGAGGGAAGAGAAATGGGAACATATTGTATATGTATAACTGATTCACTTTGTTATAAAGCAGAATTTAACACACCATTGTAAGGCAATTATACTTCAATAAAGATGTTTAAAAAAAAAAAATGAGTAAGGACACAGTTAAATGCAACAACACCATCAATCAATCAGATATAATGGACATCTATAGACCACTTCATCCAACAACAACACAATACATATTCTTCCCAAGCTCATATGAACATTCAGCAAGACAGACCACATTCTGGGCCATAAAACACACCTTAACAAAATTTTTAAAAATAGAAAACATACAGTGTCTGCTTTCACACAATGGAATTAGATTAAAAATCAGTAACAGAAAGACAGATGGAAAATACCAAAATACTTGGAGGTTAAACAACACACCTCTAAATAACACATGGGCCAAAGAAGAAATTTCAAGGGAAATTTAAAAATGTGTTCAATTAAATGAAAATGAAAACACAATTTACCAGGATTTGTGGGATGCAGCAAAAGCAATGCTTAGAGGAAATTTTATAGCATTACATGCACATTATTAGGAAAAAAGATCTAAAATCAATCATCTAAGCTTCCACCTTAGGAAACTAGAAAAAGAAGAGAAAATTAAATCCTAAGTATGTATTAGAAAAGAAATTAAAATGTAGCATAAATCAATAAAATTGAAAATAAGAAATCAAAAGAGAAAATCACTGAAACCAAAAGCCAGTCTTTTGAAAAGGTCCATAAAATTGATAAGCTTCTAGCCAGGTTAACTAAGGAAAAAAATGAGAAGACACAAATTACTAATATCAGAAATGAAAGAGGGTATATCACTACAGATCTCATGGACATTAAAAGAATGATCAAGGAATACTAAGAACAACTTTATGCCCACAAATTTGATAACCTAGATGAAATGGACAAGTTCCTTTAAAGATACAATCTGCCAAAACTCACACAAGAAGAAATAGATAACCCAAATAGGCCTATATCTATTAAAGAAATTGAATCAATAATTAATAAACTTCCACAACAGAAAGCACCAGGCCCAGAGAGGTTCACTGGTGAATTCTACCAAACATTTAAGGAAGGAATTATACGAATTTTTTACAATCTCTTTCAGAATATAGAAGATGAGGTAATAGTTTGTAACTCATTCTATGAAGCCAGCATTACCTTAATACCAAAACCAGATAAAGACATTACAAGAAAACTACAGACCAATATCTCCCATGAATACAGACATAAAAAAATCCTCAACAAAATATTATTAAATTGAATCAAACACTGTATAAAAAAATTGTACACCATGATCAAGTGGGATTTATCCCAAGTAAGCAAGGCTGGTTCAACTAATGTAATCTGACACAACAACAGGCTGAAGAAGATCATATCAGTAGTTGCAGAAAAAGCAATTCACAAAATCTAACACCCATTCATGGAATGGAGAGAAATCTTCCTCAACTTACTGAAGAACATCTATAAGAAAGTCTAGAGCTAACATCATACTTAATGGTGAGAAGCTCTAAGCTTTCCCACTAAGATCAGGAACAAGGCAAGAATGTCCTCTCTCACCACTGTTTTTCAACATTGTACAGGAAGCCTTGGTTAATGCAATAAGACAAGAAAAGGAAACAAAACTTATACAGATTGGGAAGGAAGAAATAAAACTGTCTTTGTTCACAGATGACATGATCATCATTGTAGAAAATCGAAAATAATCAACAAAAAATTCCTGAAACTAATAAGTAATGACAGGAAGTTTGCAAGATACAAAGTTAATATATAAAACTCAACTGCCTTCCTATGTACCAGCAGTGATCAAGTGGATGAAATTAAAAACACAATACAATTTAGGTTAGCACCCCCAAAATTAAAATACTTAGGTAGAAACATAACAAAATATGTATAAGAGCTATATGAGGAAAATTGAAAACTCTGATAATGAAATCAAAGAACTTAATAAACGGACATATATTCCATGGTCATGGATAGGAAGACTCAATATTGTCAAGATATAAATTCTTCCCAACTTGCTCTATAGGTTTGATTAAATCCCAATCAAAACCCCAGCAAGTTATTTTGTGGCTATCAAGAAACTGCTTTTAATGTTTACATAGAGAGGAAAAAGACTAATACTAGCCAACACAATATTGAAAGAGAAGAACAAAGTTAGAGTACTAATACTACTTGACTTCAAGATTTACTATAAGATTACAGTAATTAAGACAGTGTGGTATTGGTGAAAGAAAAGACAGATCAATGGAACAGAATAGAGAACGCAGAAATAGACGACCCACATAAACAAAGTCAACTGATATTTGGCAATGGAACAGGGCAATACAATGAAAAAAAGGTAGCGTTTTCAACAAATGGTGCTAGAACAACTGGAAATCCACATGCAAAAAAAAATTAATTGAGACAGACCTTACATCCTTGACAACAATTAACACAATATGGATCACAAGTTTAAATGTAAAATTCAAAATTATAGAACTTCTAGAAGATAACATAGTAGAAAGTCTAGATGACCTTGGGTTTGGCAATGACTTTTTAGATACAACACCAAAGGTATGATCCATGAAAGGAATAATTGAAAGCTAGATTTCATTAAAATTAAAGATTTTTGCTCTGTGAAATACACTGTCAAGAGAATGAAAATATAATCCACAGACTGGGAGAAAATATTTGCAAAAGACATATCTGATAAATGAGATACCACTACACATATCTTAGAATTTGTATATATCCTACCCATGACCATGGAATATATGTCTATTTATATATCTTTATAAATATATATTTTATAAATATATAAATATATTTTAGTATAATATATAAATCTATATATTTATAAATATATAAATCTTTATATATTTATTTATATATACATATATAAATCTTCATATATATAAATCTTCCCAGAAAATCTCATGGGAGTATTTTCTGTATAAATTAATAACTCTAAAATTCATAAAAAATAATAAGATTTGGTATTCATTCAGGGAAATATAAATGATGCAATGGAACAGAATGAAAAACCCAATAACAAATTTATGCACATACAAAGACTTTATATATAAAATAGGGAGCATGGAAAAGCAGTGAGGAAAAGATGGCTTATTTCCTATGAATTGAGAAGTTAAATGAGAAAAGCATTTTTTAATTCTAGAAAAAATAACATATATGTGACTTCACTTTTTAAAAATCAAGCACAAAAATATAAATCATAAAATTAATTATCAGGAAAATTACTAAAAAAAATTAAAAGACAAGCCACACTAGGAGAATACATTTGAAAAGCATGTAACTGAAAAGGGTTTGTATACGCTATAATGTGTACACCAGGATATATGAACAAAAATGTTCCAAAGCAGCAAAACTTTAATAGCCTCAATTCAGAAACAACTCAAATGCCCATTAATAGTAAAAAAAAAAAAAAAGGATAAATAGTGATATATATATATAGATATATATATATATATCTATATATATATATATATATATATACACAATGGAATACTATGCAGTGATGAAAATGAACAAACTACAACTATTTGCATCAGAACAGATAAATCTTAAAAAATACAATGTTAATAGAAAGAAGGCAGAAGAAAAAGCATATTTTACTGTATGATTATAAGTTCAGAAACAGGAAAAACTAAACTGTATTGTTTAGTGATACATAAGGAGGTGGTAAAACTATAAGAAAAGTAAAGAGATATATACAGTAAAACTCAGAATAGAGGTTAAGTCTAGAGGGAATGGGTTATAATCAGAAATAGCCATCTGAAGGGCTTCAATATGATGAATATATATACACAGCACAGTAAGAAATAGGCAAAAGACCTGAATCCTCAGACTCAAGAAAAACAACAATAAAATTGGAATTCTGACTAAATGCCTCAGAGTAAAACTGAGAAGACAAAGATCTTGGAAGAAATCAAAATGAAAAGAGAGATGACCTACAAAGAACATTCCTTACAAGATAACATCTTCAAAGTTCTGAGGAAAAGTACTGTCCAAAAAGAATTCTCTACTTAGCTAAATTATCACACAATTTGAAGAGTAAAAGAAAAACTGCATACATAGAGGTAATAGAAAACTGATCTTCTATTAAGCAATCATAGTGGTACAGAGGAACATACTAGATTGGTACCAGTTGCTTGAACATGGTTAGGGAGCAAACAAATAGGTAGATTATTCAGAACGGTTGGAAAAGGCCAAATGGTATTTCAAAACTTCCTGGGAGACAAAGACCATATACAAAAACTAATTCAAAATGAATCATAGACTTAAGTGTAAGAACAAAACTATAAAACTCTTAGAAGAAAACATAGGGGTAAATCTTAGTAACCTTGAATAAGGCAATAGTTTCTTATATGACATAAAAAGAACAATCAACCAAAGAAAAAATAGACTCTATTTCCAAATGAGGTCACATTCAAAGGTACCGGTGAGTCAGGATTTCAACAAATCTTTTTAGGAGACATAATTTGACCCACAGCAGACCTGAATAGACATTTCTCGAAAGAAGATATACGAATGGCCAATAAGCATAAGAAAAGATCCTCAACATTAGCCATAAGGGAAATGCAAATCAAAACCGCAATGGGATACCACTTCACATCCACCAGTATGGGTAAAATCAAAAGGCAAACACTAACAGGTGTTGGTGATGAAGTGGAGAAATTGGAACCTTCATACTACTAATTAGAACGTAAAACGGTGTTGCCACTTTGGAAAACAGTTTGGCAGTTCCTCAAAAGCTTAAACATAGAGTTACCATATGACCTAGAAATTCCACTCCTAGGTATATACCCAGGAGAATTGAAAACATATGTCCGGGCTTCCCCAGTGGCACAGTGGTTGAGACTCTGCCTGTTAATGCAGGGGACACGGGTTCGAGCCCTGGTCTGGGAAGATCCCACATGCCGCGGAGTGACTAGGCCCGTGAGCCACAATTGCTGAGTCTGCGCGTCTGGAGCCTGTGCTCCGCAACAAGAGAGGCCGCGATAGTAAGAGGCCCGCACACTGCGATGAAGAGTGGCCCCCACTTGCCGCAAATGGAGAAAGCCCTCGCACAGAAACGAAGACCCAACACAGCCATAAAAAAAAAAAAAAAAAAGAAAACATACGTCCACGTGAAAACTCGTACACCAGTATTCACACCCCCACTGTTAATAATAGCCAAAACGTGAAAACAACCCATGCCCGTCAGTTGATGAATAGATAAACATTCACATGATAAACCCAGAAATGGAATATTATTCAGCCATAAAAAGAAATGAAGTACTTATATATGCTACCACATGGATAAACCTTGAATACTTAATGCTAAATGAAAGAAACCAGACACAAAAGTCCATACGTTGTATGATTCCATAAAATGAAATGTCCAGAATAGGTAAATACATAGAGACAGAAAATAGAGGCATAGTTGCCAGAGGTGGAGGAGAGGCGGGGATGGGGTGGGATGGGTACAAGGTTTCCTTTTGGGGTGATGAAAATGTTCTAAAATTAAATAGTGGTGCTGCTTGCACTTCATGGATATACTGTAAAACACTGAATTGTAAATTTTAAAAGAGTGGATTTATGGTATATAACTTATACCTCAATAAAAATGTTACAAAAAGAAAGATTCTTTAAAATATTGTTTTAAAGCAGCTTTCTGTCACTAGTTAGTCAAATGAAGTACACAGGTAATCCATGGCCCAGCCATTCTACTCCTAGGTGTGTGTGTGAGTGTGTGTGTGTGTACATGTATATATATATAGATATATATATCTCCAAAAATTCTTGGACAGTTACATAATAACATCTCTGAAAAATATCTATTATAGTGTAATACGTAGTGCTGGGAAGTTGGAGGCAACCTGCATGTCCATCACTAGAAAAGTGTGTAGGTAAAATATGGTAGATGCACACTGTGTAGTATTAGGCAACCATTCAAAAAAACAAATTAGATACACATATTTCAAAGTTTTTATGTGGATGAACATCAACAATAGGATGCTTGGCAAAAAAATATATGCATATATTCATTTATTAAAAATTCATGCACAAACATATTCATTTTTGCAAAAACACATACAAATGAAAAGATGCATGTTAAATACATTTAATTGATTGCCTAAGAGGAGAGGAAGAAAATAGGAGCAATGTAAATAGGAATAAAAGGAAATTAATTAATTCCCTATCATTTTAAAAACAATAAAATAAGAATGCCAGGGAATTGAGAAGCCAAGATACCAAAGGCAGAGAAGAACAGGGGTTCATGCCTAAGTCTGGGCTTCTATTTGCTCCACATGATTCACAGGGCAGGCTGACTCCACTTAACAGACTAGCGGTAGATACAGATGATGTCTTACATTATATTTATGTTTACAGAAATGCTTTTAGGGTCAAGAATAAGTGGTTTACTAAAAGTCATTTGGCCAACTATGAAAATTACTCTAGCAAAGCAAGTAGGCCAACCAAACTCACCACCACAAGAGTCTTGCCATTGTATCATATATTTTAGTTGATTCCTACCTAGTTCAGTGTTTAGCAATCCATTTGTTCTTTTTTTATATTTTTGTATATTATGATCCCTTCTATATTGTCTGTTATTGACTATTTAGTACAAAGACATAGCTATACATATTTAGGTTTCATATATCTCCCTCCCCCCAAACTGGAATTAAAATCTTATATTATCCACTATTTTTTTTATTCAGTTAATAGATAGAGTTCCGGTTTACTTTTTCCCACACCCTTTGGGTCACAGAGTCTTTTTATAATTTTCAAACAGAAGTTCTTCATTACCATGGCCTCTTCCTTTAGTCAGTCTTACAATTCAAACTAAAAATTCTAGGAAAACTGGCATTGTTTCCGTAAGAAACAAAGTTATCATTTCATTTCTAAGGTATAACATTCTCTTCTTTTTAAATAAAACTTCATTTTGTTGCCTAAAATTGTTAGTAGTTCCAGCACCATTTCTCTGGCTTACTGAATATGTGGCAGAAGTTTAAATTGTTTCCAGATCTCATGCTATTTTTATATGAGTCATCTGAGCAAATTCTATTCAGCATACACTTCTCTTAGAAACAATTTTTCAGACAAACTCTCTACCTCCAAGGAGTAAGAAGCAATGAGAATTAATGTGTCTGAGGTTCAAAGAAAATCCTTATGTTTGACAAGCGTACATTTACTGATAATAAATGTTTAAAAGAAATTTCTCAACTGTGAGTGAACATATAGAAAATAATATGCTTTTTCTGAGACTAAACTTTAAAGAACACATAACACTTTATCATTTGACCAAAAATGAATCATCTCTTTTTAACAAAATTTAGAGAAAAAAATGCCACTATTAGTGGCTATTTTGTATAAATTTAATTCTTCATTAAAACAATATCCCTTTACATAGAGCTACACATTAGAGAAGACAGAAAAATTGTATAGCTTTTGGTCAAGAAGACAATTTTACATAAATCAAATTTGAGTGTTAGCAACTACTCAGCAGTTGCTTAAACTCTCAGAGCCTTTGTAAAGGAAGAATATTAAATAAGATGATCACTTGTGTCCCCAAGACTCTGTAATTCACTGAAACCAAAGTCTAGCCTTGTTTTAATGGAATTAAATGAGATTCCAAACATTTGGTCGGCTACCAACTCCAATGCTTAACCATTTTCACAATCAGGAAATTCTTCTGGGCTAGCCTAAATCTTAAGCCCTTCCAATAATTCTTTCTATAATATGGTTAGAAAACAGATGATTACTTTCCCTTGTATGGAAAAAATTAATTCCATACTTGAATAGAGCTAATAAATCACACCTTACATTTTCTTATCCAGGCTGAATAGTCCCAAACTTTCCTTAAAAATCTCAACTTCCAACTATTTAATCATGTTGTGGCTTTCCTGTGATTCTACTCCAAGTTTTCTAGATTTTAGCTGTGGGTCTCAAATACAGACAACAAAATTCATGGAGGATCAGAAAAGAGCTGAGTGTAACTCTCTACCAGTTTATGGACACGGACAAGTAGCATAGATATTTCAGGAACTCAGAAAACCTTTACTCCTTGTAGATCACGATCACCAATTCTGTGAAATGATTATAGCTTTCTCTTTGCCAAGACTGCCAGTGTAAATGACTGGGTGGTTCTCCTCTATCATCCACAAACTAGAAGGTACAAATAGCTTTTCTTTATAGTATTCCAAGGGAAGACGGAATTCAAATTAGGTGGATCAAAACACTGGCTATTTTCTGATCTCTTACAATAACAATGTGGACGTAAGTTGGGCTTTTGTTCATTAAGTCTCAGATAAAATTAAATTGTTATGATGGAAGAAGGCATTTACGATAAGAGAAAGTATAGAAAGCTTTGAATGTGAGATCTGATTCAAAACTGTATTACTTACTGCCACTTGATAGCCCATGCCCTTCCATAGGCTATTATTTAATTTCTCTGGGCCTTAGCTTCCTCAATTATGAATATGCAATTGAGAATAATAATATGTACCTCCTAGGATCGTTGTAAGATAATTTGAATAAGATAATTAAGCTATAACCCAGATGTACATTACCCTCTCATCCACTCAGGCTAACTCTGGCATAACGCTGACACACAATTAGAATCCTTCATAAACATCAATAGGAAATCCATTTATAGCAAGCATATCATGATTGGGGTATTTTTACTGAAGATTTACAAGGTCTCAGGGGGTTGCACATACACTTCACTCATAGTTCTCTACAATCTTTCCCAAGATTTTGACCACAAGGTCTGTCTTCGGCTTAACCTCGAGTTCAGCCTTACAGGTGCTGGTCTCCTTCCTCTTGCATCATCCTCACAACCTTCATTGCCCATTCTCTGTTACATGAAAAACTTGGTCCAGCCCCAGGTTCTGCACTGAAAACATAGAACTTTTCCCAACAAAGTGCTCAGTAAATTACAGAAGGCACTGGAGAATCATAGGTACCTGTTTTTCCTACTACGAAAGCAAAGCGCTTCCTTGACAAGGTGCTTGATGAACATTACCTTCTGTCATTCATCCCTGTGGGAAATTGCACTAAAGGGAGTTATTATGTCATGCCAAAAACTAAAAATAATAAATACTGAATCATGGTAACTATTTTAATCTGAAAAATACTTCTGTTTTATGCTTTACAAGTGTAGTATCAAATATTTCTAGTGTCCATGGTCAACCATCCCAGCAATAAAAATCAAAACCAGATGCATTGATACTCTTCAAAGCAAAACCTGTGGGTAATGGTTGAATAGACACTATTTAAGCTTGTGTATAATTATTTTTACCATTACCTAACCCATTTTATTTTTCTACTTATGGTATTCTTGTTTTTGCTCTGCTAAGTGAATTAATTACTTGTATAATGGCTCTTGACTGGGGAAGCACTTCTATGATTTTAATTATTTTGGCTATAGTAAATCAAGCCTTAACCACATAACACTGAATTTTACTGGAAGTTTACTAGAAGTTATTAATTAAATTGTGTGACATTTGGTTCCCAAACCTCATAATTGTAAATGTTAGCAAAGTACTTTTTTAGTTTTAAAGAGTATAGCATGATGGTTTGATTTACATATATTATGTAATGATTACCACAATAGGTTTAGTTAATATCCATCATCTCATATAGATATAATGAAAAAAATTTCTTCTTGTGATGAGAATTCTTAGGATCGTCTCTTTTAACAACTTTCCTGTGTATCACACAGCAGTGATATCTATAGTCATCATGTTGTACATTACATCCCTAGTACTTTTTTATCTTATAACTGAAAGTTTGTACCTTTTGACCACCAGCATCCAATTTCCCCTCCTCCCACTTCCCACCTCTGGTAACCACAAATCTGACCTCTTTTTCTATGGATTTAGTGGTTTGTGGGGTTTTTTTGCCGTTAGATTCCACATTTAAGTGAGATCTTACAGTATGTGTCTTTACCTGTCTGATTTACTTCACTTAGCATAATGCCTTCAAGGTCCATCCATGTTGTCACAAATGGTAGGATTTCCTCCTTTTTATGGCTGAATAATATTCGTGTGTGTGTGTGTGTCTGTGTGTGTGTGAAAACTTCTTTATCTATTCATCCATCCAGGGACACTCAGGTTGTCTCCATGTCTTGGCTATAGTAAATAATGCTGCTTTGAACATGGGGGTGTAGGTATCTTTTCAAGTTAGTGTTTTCATTTCTTTTGGATATATTCCCAGAAGTTGAATTGCTGGATCACATAGTAATTCTATGAACGAAGTGTTTTTATTAGCATTAAATTAGTCTCCTTAAAGAAAAAGCATTGTCTTCTAAATATCTGTAGCACATTTTTCTAATTTGCCATTTTAAACTTTTTTTTTCAAAATATCATTATTTAAATAGTAAATTAATATATATATAATAGTCAAAGCATGGAATATCCCTTTAATTATATTACTTTTCAAATAAAAGAATACTTCTAAAATTCCAGTCTCTTCAAATTAATGCTCCTTTCCCTCAAACACCACCAATACATTAACTGCAGATATGTAAAAATACAGAAAGCTTTTTTAATTCTAAATAAAAATATTCTTTTTCATTTTTTGTAATAAGCCAACATTTTAGATCAATTGATTTAGTATTTTTACCTTACGAAATTGCCACTTTTTAGATCAAAAATGGCTGAATATCAGCACTTTTTATGGTTCAAACTAATTATATTTCCATCCCAAAAGAAAAATGTTGACACATATTCCTTTCTATCAGCTACACAGAGCCAATAGGAAACTGTGGGAATCTGTCATACGCACCACACGGACTGCTTATGATTTCAAATTTTTATCTCAGCCATAAACCAACTTTTATATTTCTTTTCTCCAAATTAGGCAGTCTGTACTCTGGGGGCAGAGCTGGAGTTGGTTGAGCATTATGACCTTTATTCACTGTGTATAATGACCACCACATGTTGTTATTTAATGTCATATATTCGCTGGATTGCATGTGTGGTGAGATGCCTTACTCCCTATTACTAATTTACGGTAAATTGTCTCCTTTGAGGTTAAGGACATAGAAAAATCTGGGGATTTTTTTCTGGTTTAACCAATGACATCAGATTTCCAGAGACTGCTAAATATGTACTAGAGTTTGAAAGTGCATGCTTACCATATTGCATACAATTATTGTCTTATTGCCACACTAATTTCCCTTAGGAATTTGCTCAGTTATGACTCATATTATATGGGTTTGACTCAAGGCTGTAGCATTTAGAAAATTACTTCAAAAAGATATTTAAACAAAAGTTGGCATATTTCTATACTATTTCTAGGAAATAGCATCATAAATTTGATATATTAAAAAATAAGATTTATTTTCTCCTATGCAATAATGTATTGGCTTATTTCATACTTTCTTGTAGTTTTCTAAATTTTGTAGTTCTCATCTCATTTCCATTACATCTGTTACTCTGAACTTCCTGTTCAATTGTCATAAATCGTGTCTAAAAATTAAATTCTTGACTCATTAGCATTTTAATTTTATTTTTCTAATGTAAAAAGGTATATTTTGAAGGTATATTTCATGAATGCTTATTATTATAGCTTAAGTTGATTTTTGGAGTAAAACATATCTGTATTTGAATATCCACTCGGCCATGTACCAGCTATGAAACTTTGGGGACATTATTTTACCTTCCTAACTCTGTTTTCTCATGTATGAGATAATGATAATAAAAATTATATGTAGAAATTAAACTGGGTAAAAAACATAAACCACATAATTTAATGACTGACCTATATTAAGTGAATAAAGGTACTAGTTATTAACATTATTTACCAAATAAACCAAAACAAGAAGCTTTCTAACCGTAAAGCTTTTCATTATATAAGAGCTATATCTACATATGTGAATGAGTCAATCAAAATGTTCTTAACGTGGCCCCATGATTCACTGAAGTGCATCACAGAATTAAGGTAAATAAAGTAAGAAAGAACAAATCTGGCTTATTTAGCTAAATAACAGACTGAAAACACAAGGGGTGGGTTAAGTATTACCTTGAGTTTAAGTCAATCACCATAAATCCTTGCCCCTCTCTATACCCCTTAATAGCAAAACATCATGGACATTACAAAGGCCTACCCTAACCATTTTTCCTAGACTTAAGAAGCTCAAGGGGGACGTCCTTTACAGGCCATAGTTTGGGAAGACATTAAGCTACAGAAACAAGAAAAGCCTTGTTTCTAACCACAGGGTATCCACAAATTCTATGAAACATATATTTTAAAATAAAACTAATGTAGATTGCTCCATATTGTTGCATACAGTTAGTCATAAATCCAGTATCTTCTTTATCACAATCTCTTAGAATACTAAGCTATTCTAAAAGATAAGCCACTTGTCAGTATTTCCACTTATTTATTCTTTGACCAAATACAATGGACAAAACAATAGTGGTCTGCTAGCCCCCAATGGCAGTATTTGAATATGGGTTTGGCTGTCAGGAACTTTCTTTCCCTTTTTGGAAAAATAGGAATCTGTTTAGGTTTCCAAAGTGGGTGGGTCCCAGGAGGTCAAAGAGCATTTCCAGAAACCTTACTTTTACAACTAAAAATAAGGAATTTCCTCTAGGAAAATAAATAACCTCAACTTCCAGAATGCTAACAGGAGACACCTGAGACATGTTCGTACAAGACCAGGAAATCAGAGATGCACTGTGCTGTGGTCAACACTGACCATAAATAAAGCCAGAATAGACAGGGTATGGTCCTTGCTGGAGACGAAGCTGTACTGATCAGAGCAGCCCTGGCAACAGAAGGGAATTTAAGCACTCCAGGGCCAGTGCATCAGCATCAACAATGTAGTGTAGCAAACAAAATATGGGTCTAAAATTATACTTGAATCAAAGTAGACTGCTTACTTGAAGCAAAGTGGAGGCCTCTGAGAGACCCTGAAGCCAACTGATAAGTTTTGGTTTGAAAATGTTGACTAGTGTCAAATGAGTCAGAAGAGCAAGGGATGACCAGAAAGTGAATTAGGACGTTGACTCTAGACAAACATGCCTAGATAGATATAAATTCCTAGGAAGGAAACTCATTTTAAGATAAATGTAAAGGTTACTGAGCTCTGCCCACCAGAGCAACACCCAGCTCTACCCACCAGCAGTCCCTCCCATCAGGAAGCTTGCACTAGCCTCTTAGATAGCCTCATCCACCAGAGGGCAGACAGCAGAAGCAAGAAGAACTACAGTTCTGCAGCCTGTGAAACAAAAACCACATTCACAGAAAGACAGATGAAATGAAAAGCCAGAGGACTATGTACCAGATGAAGGAACAAGATAAAACCCCAGAAAAACAACTAAATGAAGTGGAGATAGGCAACCTTCCAGAAAAAGAATTCAGAATAATGATAGTGAAGATGATCCAGGACCTCAGAAAAAGAATGGAGGCAAAGATCCAGAAGATGCAAGAAATGTTTCACAAAGACCTAGAAGAATTAAAGAACAAAGACCTAGAAAAATTAAAGAAAAAACAAACAAGATGAACAATACAATAACTGAAATGAAAAATACACTAGAAGGAATCAATAGCAGAATAACTGAGGCAGAAGAACACATAAGCGACCTGGAAGACAGAATGGTGGAATTCACTGCCGCAGACCAGAATAAAGAAAAAACAAAGAAAAGAAATGAAGACAGCCTGAGAGACCTCGGGGACAACATTAAACGCACCAACATTAGCATTATAGGGGTCCCAGAAGAAGAAGAGAGAGAGAAAGGACCTGAGAAAATATTTGAAGAGATTATAGTCAAAAACTTCCCTAACATGGGAAAGGAAATAGCCACCAAAGTCCAGGAATCACAGAGAGTCCCAGGCAGGATAAACCCAAGGATAAACATGCCGAGACACATAGTAATCAAACTGACAAAAATTAAAGACAAAGAAAAATTATTAAAAGCAACAAGGGAAAAATGACAAATAACATACAAGGGAACTCCCATAAGGTTAACAGCTGATTTCTCAGCAGGAACTCTACAAGTCAGAAGGGAGTGGCATGATATATTTAAAGTGATGAAAGGGAAGAACCTACAACCAAGATTACTCTACCCAGCAAGGATCTCATTCAGATTCTATGGAGAAATCAAAGGCTTTACAGACAAGCAAAAGCTAAGAGAATTCAGCACCACCAAACCAGCTCTACAACAAATGCTAAAGGAACTTCTCAAGGCAGGAAACACAAGAGAAGAAAAAGACTTACAATAACAGACACAAAACAATTAAGAAAATGGAAATAGGAACATACATATCAATAACTCCATAAATGTAAATGGATTAAATGCTCCAACCAAAAGACATAGACTGGCTGAATGGATACAAAAACAAGACCCTTACATATGCTATCTACAAGAGACCCACTTCAGACCTAGGGACACATACAGACTGAAAGTGAGGGGATGGAAAAAGATATTCCATGCAAATGGAAATCAAAAGAAAGCTGGAGAAGCAATTCTCATATCTGACAAAATAGACTTTAAAATAAAGACTATAACAGACAAAGAAGGACACTACATAATGATCAAGGGATCAATCTAAGAAGAAGATATAATAATTATAAATATATATGCACCCAACATAGGAGCACCTCAATACATAAGGCAAATGCTAACAGCTATGAAAGAGGAAATCAACAGCAACACAATAATAGTGGGGGAATTTATCACCTCACTTACACCAATGGACAGATCATCCAGACAGAAAATTAATAAAGAAACACAAGCTTTAAATGACAAAATAGGCCAGATAGATTTAATTGATATTTATAGGACATTCCATCCAAGAACAGCAGATTACACTTTCTTCTCAAGTGCACACGAAACATTCTCCAGGATAGATTACATCTTGGGTCACAAATCAAGCCTCAGTAAATTTAAGAAAACTGAAATCATATCAAGCTTCTTTTCTGACCACAAGGCTATGAGATTAGAAATCAATTACAGGCAAAAAAACGTAAAAAACGCAAACACATGGAGGCTAAACAATACGTTACCAAGAGAACACTGAAGAAATCAAAGAGGAAATTAAAAAATACCTAGAGACAAATGACAATGAAAACACAACGATCCAAAACCTATGGGATGCAGCAAAAGCAATTCTGAGAGAAGTTTATAGCAATACAATCCCACCTCAAGAAACAAGAAAAATCTCAAATAAGCAATCTAATCTTACACCTCAAGGAACTAGAGAAAGAAGAATAAACAAAACCCAAAGTTAGTAGAAGGAAAGAAATCATAAAGATGAGAGCAGAAATAAATGAAATAGAAACAAAGAAAACAATAGCAAAGTTCAAAAAAACTAAAAGCTGGTTCTTTGAGAAGATAAACAAAATTGATAAACCTTTGCCCAGACTCATCAAGAAAAAGAGGGAGAGGACTCAAACCAATAAAATTAGAAATGAAAAAGGAGAAGTTACAACAGACACTGTAGAAATACAAAACATCATAAGAGACTACTACAAGCAACTCTGTGCCAATAAAATGGACAACCTGGAAGAAATGGACAAATTCTTAGAAAGGTATAACCTTCCAAGACTGAACCAGGAAGAAACAGAAAATATGAACAGACCAATCACAAGTAATGAAATTGAAACTGTGATTAAAAATCTTCCAACAAACCAAAGTCCAGGACCAGATGGCTTCACAGGTGAATTCTATCAAACATTTAGAGATGAGCTAAGACCCATCCTTCTTAAACTCTTCCAAAATATTGCAGAGGAAGGAACACTCCCAAACTCATTCTATGAGGCCACCATCACCCTGATACCAAAACCAGACAAAGATACTACAAAAAAAGAAAACTACAGACCAATATAACTGATGAATATAGATGCAAAAATCCTCAACAAAATACTAGCAAACAGAATCCAACAGCACATTAAAAGGATCATACACCACGATCAAGTGGGATTTATCCCAGGGATGCAAGGATTCTTCAATATATGCAAATCAATCAATGTGATACACCATATTAACAAATTGAAGAAGAAAAACCATATGATCCTCTCAATAGATGCAGAAAAAGCTTTTGACAAAATTCAACACCCATTTATGATAAAAACTCTCCAGAAAGTGGGCATAGATGGAACCTACCTCAACATAGTAAAGACCATATATGACAAACCCACAGCAAACATCATTCTCAATGGTGAAAAACTGAAAGTATTTCCTCTAAGATCAGGAACAAGACAAGGATGTCCAATCTTGCTACTATTATTCAACATAGTTTTGGAAGTCCTAGCCACGGCAATCAGAGAAGAAAAAGAAATAAAAGTAATACAAATTGGAAGAGAAGTAAAACTGTGACTGTTTGAAGATGACATGATATTATACATAGATAATCCTAAAGATGCCACCAGAAAACTACTAGAGCTAATCAATGAATTTGGTAAAGTAGCAGGATACAAAATTAATGCACAGAAATCTCTTGTATTCCTATACACTAACAATGAAAGATCAGAAAGAGAAATTAATCAAACAATCCCATTCACCACTGCAACAGAAAGAATAAAATACCTAGGAATAAACCTACCTAAGGAGGTAAAAGACCTGTACTCAGAAAACTATAAGACACTGATGAAAGAAATCAAAGATGCCACAAACAGATGGAGAGATATACCATGTTCGTGATTGGAAGAATCAATATTGTGAAAATGACTATACTACCCAAAGCAATCTACAGATTCAACAATCCCTATCAAATTACCAATAACATTTTTTACAGAACTGGGACAAAAAATCTTAAAATTTGTATGGACACACAAAAGACCTCGAATAGCAAAGGGAACCCTCTTGCACTGTTGTTGGGAATGTAAATTGATACAGTCACTACAGAGAACAGTATGGCGATCCCTTACAAAGCCAAAAATAGAATTACCATATGGCTCAGCAATCCCACTAGTGGGCATATATCCAGAGAAAACCATAATTCAAAAAGACACATGCACCCCAATGTTCACTGCAGCACTATTTACGATAGCCAGGTCATGGAAGCAACCTCAATGCCCATTGACAGGGGAATGGATAAAGAAGATGTGGTACATATATACAATG
Organism: Eschrichtius robustus; assembly: GCF_028021215.1. Lineage (NCBI taxonomy): Eukaryota > Metazoa > Chordata > Mammalia > Artiodactyla > Eschrichtiidae > Eschrichtius > Eschrichtius robustus. The sequence continues at coordinate 45,440,096 of NC_090828.1, read as the reverse complement.
GAATATTACTCAGCCATAAAAAGGAACGAAACTGGGTCATTTGTAGAGATGTGGATGGACCTAGAGACTGTCATACAGAGTGAAGTAAGTCAGAAAGAGAAAAAGAAATATCGTATATTAACGCATATATGTGGAGCCTAGAAAAATGGTACAGATGAACCGGTTTGCAGGGCAGAAATTGAGACACAGATGTAGAGAACAAATGTATGGACACCAAGGTGGGAAAGCCGTGGGGGGATAGGGATGGTGGTGTGATGAATTGGGCGATTGGAATTGACAAGTATACACTGATGTGTATAAAATTCTGCTGAGTAAATAAGAAATTTTACAATTTTTACAATTTTAGGAAATATTTTCTGCCACATTTCTTTTAAATCACAATTTGATAGTGTCTTTATTATATTCTTCTTCTTTGTAAGCTGAACTAGATATTCTATTACTGGCCAGACATTGGGGCAGGAATAGCTAGATTTAGAAAAAAATATTTAACTTCCCATGGAGAATCTTTTTTTATACAATTTCTGGAAAATTAATTAATGTAGTCATTTCTCAGTGACAGTATAGTTTTCCATCTTGGTTTTTATTCAGGAAATTTTGCTGGAGGATAGTGTTACCTTCTTGCTTGGTTAATAATTAAGGGGAACATTCAGTCAGTCAAGAAAATTTACTGCATATCAACAATCTGCAAAGCACACTTCTGGGAAGAAGTAGAAAATAAAACATTAGAAGGCATGAGCCCTACTTTCAAATAGCTTTTAGAATTTTTTCCTTGCCTTCACTCTTGATATTCATTAGAGAGGGTTTGATGTTGGATTTTTCTTATATTCTAAATATTTGGAACACCCTGAGCTTTTTCAAACTGTAGTTTCCATTTTTTAGTTCTTGAAAATGCTATGTAATTACTTTACGAAATATTTTTCTGTTTAAATTTTTAATCTTTTTCTGGGACTACTATTAGATACTGACACTTCTTTTTTTCTTCATATCTCAACTATTTTCTCAGTCTTTCTATCACTTTATCTGATTCTAATGCTCCTAAGAGAGTTCATTGACCTAATGACCTAATTTCATTGAAATAATAGTATTTCAAACCATTAATTAGTTCTGAAGCTGTATCTTTTCTATTTAGTTCAATTTAATTCATTATTTTAATAATTGTGTTTTCATAGCCATCATCTGGTTCCTCTTCATAAGAGTTTTTTCTGAGAAACAATTCAAGGGCTGCCTATTCAACTTAACAAATGTATAAATTTGCCTCCTGTGTTAACAAAACCACAGAGTTAAAGATTTTTAGTTAAATGTAGGTGAGTTAAGAGCTATGAAATCTTCATATGCAAGAAAAATACATTACTAGTATTTAAATACTAGTAAATGTTGTTGACTTGTTTGGAAATGAAGAAGGAAAGGAAGGAGAAAGGTGGGAGGGAGAAAAAATAGGAAAGACAGTGAGAAGAAAATTGAAAGAGAACCAGAAAAGGAAAGAAAGATAAGGGAAAGCAATGCAAAGCAGAGAAAATTTTTAAAAAAGAAAAAAAATTAGCCCATGAAATTTTTCAAAGAGCAAAGTGCTCTTCTTCCAAAGTACCCATAACTCCAGATTAATCATAAGACAAACATTATACAAATACCAATTGAAGTATTCTACAAAATACCTGCCCAGTGCTCCTCAAAACTGTCATGACCATCAGAAACATGGAAAATGTGAGGAATCATCACAGCCAAGAGGAACCTAAGGAGACACGACAACTACATGTAATGTCCTAAATGAGATCCTGGAACAGAAAAAGGATATTAAGCAAAAACTAAGGAAATCTGAATAAAATATGGACTTTATTTAATAATAATCTATCAATACTGATTCATTAATTGTGACAAATGTGCCATACTACGATAAGATACTAACAATACAGGAAATTAGGCGTGAGGTATATGGAAACTCTCTGTACTACCTTCACAACTTTTCTATAAATAAATAGAATTATTCTAAAGTTAAAAGTTTATTTTAAAAAATATGGGGGGGAGGAGAGAAGATGGCGGAAGAGTAAGACGTGGAGATCACCTTCCTTCCCACAAATACAGTAGAAATACATCTACACGTGGAACTGCTCCTACAGAACACCCACTGAACGCTGGCAGAAAACGTCAGACCTCCAAAAAGGCAAGAAACTCCCCCCATACTTGGGTAGGGCAAAAGAAAAAAGAAATAACAGAGACAAAAGAATAGGGACGGCACCTGCACCAGTGGGAGGGAGGTGTGAAGGAGGAAAGATTTCCACGCACTAGGAAGCCCCTTCGTGGGCAGTGACTGCGGGTGGCAGAGGGGGGAAGCTTCGGAGCCACGGAGGAGAGCGCAGCCACAGGGGTGCGGAGGGCAAAGCGGAGAGATTCCCGCACGGAGGATCCGTGCCGAGCAGCACTCACCAGCCCGAGAGGCTTGTCTGCTCAGCCACCGGGGCAGGCAGGGCTGGGAGCTGAGGCTCGGGCTTCGGTCGGATCCCAGGGAGAGGACTGGGGTTGGCGGCATGAACACAGCCTGAAGGGGTTAGTGCACCACAGCTAGCCGGGAGGGAGTCCGGGAAAAAGTCTGCAGCTGCCGAAGAGGCAAGAGACTTTTTCTTCCCTCTTTGTTTCCTGGTGCGCGAGGAGAGGGGATTCAGAGCGCCGTCTAAACGAACTTCAGAGACGGGCGCGAGCCGCGGCTATCAGCGCGGACCCCACAGCAACAGGGGCGCAGAGGAAAAAGTGGAGAGATTCCCGCACAGAGGATCGGCGCCGAGCAGCACTCACCAGTCCGAGAGGCTTGTCTGCTCAGCCGCCGGGGCAGGCGGGGCTGGGAGCCGAGGCTTGGGCTTTGGTCAGATCGCAGGGAGAGGACTGGGGTTGGTGGCGTGAACACAGCCTGAAGGGGTTGGCGCACCACAGCTGGCTGGGAGGGAGACCGGGAAAAAGTCTGCAGCTGCCGAAGAGGCAAGAGACTTTTTTTTGCCTCTTTGTTTCACGGCGCGCAAGGAGAGGGGATCCAGAGCGCTGCCTAAACGAACTCCAGAGACTGGCGCGAGCCGCGGCTATCAGCGCGGACCCCAGAGACGGGTGTGAGACGCTGGGGCTGCTGCTGCCGCCTCCAAAAATCCTGTGTGCAAGCACAAGTCACTCTCCACACCGCCCCTCCTGGGAGCCTGTGCCGCCCGCCACTGCCAGGGTCCCGAGACCCAGGGACAACTTCCCCGGGAGAACGCACGGCGCGCCTCAGGCTGGTGCAACGTCACGCCGGCCTCTGACGCTGCAGGCTCGCCCCGCCTCCTCTGTACCCCTCCCTCCCCACGGCCTGGGTGAGCCAGAGCCCCTGAAGCAGCAGCTCCTTTAACCCCGTCCTGTCTGGGCGGGGAACAGACACCCTCAGGCGACCTACATGCAGAGGCGGGTCCAAATCCAAAGCTGAACCCCGGGAGCTGTGCGAACAGAGAAGAGAAGGGGAAATCTCTCCCAGCAGCCTCAGAAGCAGCGGATTAAAACTCCACAAACAACTTCATGTGATGCATCTGTTGAATACCTGAATAGACAACGAATCATCCCAAATTCAGGAGGTGGACTTTGGGAGCAGGATATATTAATTTTTCCCCTTTTCCTTTTTTTGTGAGTGTATATGTATATGCTTCTGGGTGAGATTTTGTCTGTATAGCTTTGCTTTATAATAGCTTTATTTTACTTCACTATATTATAGCCTCTTTCTTTCTTTCTTTCTATTTTTTCTCCCTTTTACTCTGAGCCGTGTGGACGAAAGGCTCTTGGTGCTCCAGCCAGGCATCAGGGCCGTACCTCTGAGGTGGGAGAGCCAACTTCAGGACACTGGTCCACAAGAGACCTCCCAGCTCCACGTAATACCAAACGGCAAAAATCTCTCAGAGATCTCCATCTCAACATCAAGACCCAGCATCACTCAATGACCAGCAAGCTACAGTGCTGAACACCCTATGCCAAACAACTAGCAAGACAGGAACACAGCCCCATCCATTAGCAGAGAGGCTGCCTAAAATCATAATAAGGCCACAGACACCCCAAAATACACCACCAGACGTGGACGTGCCCACCAGAAAGACAAGATCCAGCCTCATCCACCAGAACTCAGGCACTAGTTCCCTCCACCAGGAAGCCTACACAACCCACTGAACCAACCTTAGCCACTGGGGACAGATACCAAAAACAACGGGAACTACGAACCTGCAGCCTGTGAAAAGGAGACCCCAAACACAGTAAGATAAGCAAAATGAAACGACAGAAAAACACACAGCAGATGAAGGAGCAGGGTCAAAACACACCAGACCTAACAAATGAAGAGGAAATAGGTAGTCTACCTGAAAAAGAATTCAGAATAATGATAGTAAGGATGATCCAAAATCTGGGAAATAGAATAGACAAAATGCAAGAAACATTTAACAAGGACGTAGAAGAACTAAAGAGGAACCAAGCAACGATGAAAAACACAATAAATGAAATTAAAAATACTCTAGATGGGATCAATAGCAGAATAACTGAGGCAGAAGAAAGGATAAGTGACCTGGAAGATAAAATGGTGGAAATAACTACTGCAGAGCAGGATAAAGAAAAAAGAATGAAAAGAACTGAGGACAGTCTCAGAGACCTCTGGGACAACATTAAACGCACCAACATTCGAATTATAGGGGTCCCAGAAGAAGAAGAGAAAAAGAAAGGGACTGAGAAAATATTTGAAGAGATTATAGTTGAAAACTTCCCTAATATGGGAAAGGAAATAGTTAATCAAGTCCTGGAAGCACAGAGAGTCCCATACAGGATAAACCCAAGGAGAAACACGCCAAGACACATATTAATCAAACTGTCAAAAATTAAATATAAGGAAAACATATTAAAGGCAGCAAGGGAAAAACAACAAATAACACACAAGGGAATCCCCATAAGGTTAACATCTGATCTTTCAGCAGAAACTCTGCAAGCCAGAAGGGAGTGGCAGGATATACTTAAAGTGATGAAGGAGAAAAACCTACAAACAAGATTACTCTACCCAGCAAGGATCTCATTCAGATTCGATGGAGAAATTAAAACCTTTACAGACAAGCAAAAGCTGAGAGAGTTCAGCACCACCAAACCAGCTTTACAACAAATGCTAAAGGAACTTCTCTAGGCAAGAAACACAAGAGAAGGAAAACACCTACAATAACAAACCCAAAACATTTAAGAAAATGGGAATAGGAACATACATATCGATAATTACCTTGAATGTAAATGGATTAAATGCTCCCACCAAAAGACACAGGCTGGCTGAATGGATACAAAAACAAGACCCATATATATGCTGTCTACAAGAGACCCACTTCAGACCTAGAGACACATACAGACTGAAAGTGAGGGGATGGAAAAAGATATTCCATGCAAATGGAAATCAAAAGAAAGCTGGAGTAGCAATTCTCATATCAGACAAAATAGACTTTAAAATAAAGACTATTACAAGAGACAAAGAAGGACACTATATAATGATCAAGGGATAGATCCAAGAGGAAGGTATAACAATTGTAAATATTTATGCACCCAACATAGGAGCACCTCAATACATAAGGCAAATACTAACAGCCATAAAAGGGGAAATCGACAGCAACACAATCATAGTAGGGGACTTTAACACCCCACTTTCACCAATGGACAGATCATCCAAAATGAAAATAAATAAGGAAACACAAGCTTTAAATGATACATTAAACAAGATGGACTTAATTGATATTTATAGGACATTCCACCCAAAAACAACAGAATACACATTTTTCTCAAGTGCTCATGGAACATTCTCCAGGATAGATCATATCTTGGGTCACAGATCAAGCCTTGGTAAATTTAAGAAAATTGAAATCGTATCAAGTATCTTTTCCGACCACAACGCTATGAGACTAGATATCAATTACAGGAAAAGATCTGTAAAAAATACAAACACATGGAGGCTACGCAATACACTACTTAATAACGAACTGATCACTGAAGAAATCAAAGGGGAAATCAAAAAATACCTAGAAACAAATGACAATGGAGATA